>NC_140591.1:217813260-219183293 GCF_964204655.1 Triturus cristatus | reverse complement strand
GAAGTCATAGAGTTAGTATCAAAGGAGAAACGTGACTGGGTAACTGTGGTTGATTGTAAAACAGGCAATGTTACATCTGCAGGATAAGAATACTCAGTATCTTCAGGTGGACCACCAGCCGGTGGGAGCAACAAAGGATCAGCAACTGTATGCATCTCGATAGCAATATCAGGCATGGTGGTAGAAGCCGGAGCCAAAACAGAATTTCTCAGCATCGCAGGGCAAGAGACAGCTGGAGTCATACTAAGAAGAATCGGCCACTCGCTGTAGTTTGACGTTGTCAATGGAGATGTACCTGTTATCCTTGCGACCAGGAAGTGGAGGTAAAATGACTGTTCTTGTACCCTGCACGCCAAGCACTGGAACCGGGGCACGATAAGAGGGGCCGAACATCTTCTCACGGACCAGGTCTCCAACTCGAGGTAGCCAGCCGACTACCAGAATCTGAAGCGCAGCATCAGATGTGGAGGGTAAGTGTTCTTTTGCGAGACTGTCTCTGGTCTCTTGTAGACTCTGTAATACAGCACAGTGATCATCTACGTCAAAGGGTGCGACAGACGCCGCCATGTCTAGACCATCAAGGTCCGGGACAAACATTTTTATGCCAAAGAGCATCATGTATGGGGTCCGCCCACCCAGAGACCTTCTAGGGAGATTATTAAGTGCACGTTGAACGTTATACAAATGGGCTAACCAGTTCCGGCCAGTGCCTAAAACCCTGGCTGTCAAGGATTGCTTTAAGTCACGGTTCATTCGCTCCACTATACTATTACCCTCAGGTCGGTATGGAGCCGAAAATTTGACTTGGACCCCCAAAGATTTCATGGCTTCTTTGTACGCCTTAGAGGCAAACGCAGGGCCTTGATCAGAATGAAAGGTACCACACGCAAAAATTCCCACAAAGACACGCAAATCCCTTATGACAGTACGAGCATCAGCACTCCTTTGAGGCCATACCCAAAGAAAACGTGTGCACAAATCCACTGCAACTAAGATGTACTTATACGCAGTATCAGAGGAGAAAGGACCGCAGTGATCTAAATAAACACACCCAAGCGGTTTATTAGATATGTACAACTGAGTTTGTGGTGGGCGCACAGCAGTCGAAGGTTTGATCTGCTGGCAAAAGTCACAATCAAGAACATAAGTGCGAGTTTGTTTATACAATCCGCGCCACCAGTAACGCTGTTGTAACTGAGTAACAGTAGCTGACACGCCGGCATGGGCAGAGGCCATACCCTCGTGAGCCGCTGTTATCAAGGACGGTCTGCAGTCTGCGTTGGGAATCAATCTGTCACCAACATCGTTAATTCTCACATACGGGGCATTATCAGGAGTTAAGTGATAATGGTACAGAGAAGGGAAACCTTTCGGGTAATTACTTCCCTTCTCTGTAGCAGCAATAGCTGCCAAGATTTCATCATCGATCTTACTTTTGGATCTTGTAACTGCTGCTACTAGATATGTCGCCACTGCTGTTTTCGCTGCCTCATCAGCCAAGCTGTTGCCGACGGCGTGGACACCAACTCGCTGGTGACCAAGAGTGTGAATTACATTCATGAGAGGCAGATGTTGTTTAAGTTCTGCCACTCGAACCCAAAGCATTTTATGCTTAATTGTGCTACCTTTGGAATCACGATATTCATTTTGAGACCAAAAGAACAGATTGTCGTTAAAGGACTGAACACAGTAAAATGAGTCACTCACGATAAGAGTAGTTACCCGAGGATCAGCAAACTCCAGTGCAAGCACCAGAGCACGGAGCTCTGCCAACTGTGCGGTACAATGACTGCGTATGCACGACATCAGACTTGAATTCTCCATTCTCGAAAGTACCCGCTACAATTGTGCAGGCTGCTGAATAGGCATGCTTCGATTCCGTCGCCAGTTGCGCCGAACCGTCAGTGTAAATGACACAATGGTAATCTTCAAGCGGGCGCCAAGACAGAGGAGCCGGATAAACGAATTCATACTGCAAGTACTCCTGAGTCTGCAATGAGGCATCAAAGATATAGGTGACATCGGGCGATGTCAAGGAAGTGGCCCATTGTATCTAACGTGGATGCAAAGCTTTTGAATTGGGTACACTGGCTTTCGTCACTGCCTCTAGGGCAGGATACGGTGTGACCACCAACATGCGTTTTCCTTGCGACAGCGCTCGTTCTTTAAGAATCGCCATCTGCACCGCAGTCAAAACTTTTTCGACCGTGAAAAAGTGCAGTTCAGCCGAAGTGTACAAGTGTGATTTGTATGCAATGGGGACGGTGTCGCCCTCATTGAACGTTAAGTACGTGAAACCTACTGCGCCTGGCACAATTCTTATTACCACGTGTCAGTAAGTATTTCGAAGCAAGAAGATCAGCTTGCAAAGATTGCAAAATAGCTGAATGCTCTGGCAGCCAGCTCGATTTGGAAAAAGTAGGTTGTACCAAGGCATATAATGGCTTGATACGCTGGGCATAATCGGGAATGTACGTACGACCGAAATTCAGAAAGCCCAGCAAAGACTGTAATTTTTTAAATGTTGTAGGAGCACGCAAGCATGCGCACTTCTCCAGAAAGTGAGGAGCTAATCCTCGACCCTCATTGTTGAGCTCGTAGCCCAAAAACAACACTTTATACTCTGCAATGTGAGACTTCGCAAAGTTGAATTTTTAACCGAAGTCTGCAAACATAACAATGATGCGATCAACGCGACACAGATGCGACCACAACTCGTCGTCTGTGAGATAGATATCATCAACATACGAGTACGCATCAGGGTCAATGCTCTCTAACAGAGAGACAACACGTGCGGCAAAGACGCCAGGGCTGTTTTTATAGTCCATGGCTAATCTCTTAAACTGTTTTTGTTTGCCGCCAGAAGTAAACGCTGTCCACTGACTACTAATAGAGGACAGGTTATGGCTGTAAAAGCCATTGGATATGTCAAGTGTGGCCTTAAACCTTTTTCCCACAAGACTATCTACGAGGGCAGAACCGTGGGTATTCTATACAGCACATGTCCGACAATGAGAGTTCAAATGCCGGTAATCCAAATCTAGGCGGTACAACCCATCAGGTTTGGTTACAGTGAATAAAGGATTATTCATTGGTGACACATATGTTTCAATAACACCCTGATATTCCAATTGCTCAAGGATTTCTGTGACGTGAGATCTAGCTTCGCGGCGCATGGGATATTGGGGCTGTGGCTGGGGCATGTACCGTAAAGGAATCTCATGGCTTGGAGACAATTTATCCCACCCAACCTGAGTACGGTACAACGCCAGAGCAAGCACCTGAGCCCACTCCTCGGCAAACCTTTCAGCGTGCTCCTTTGGCACAGTGTGTGCAAAGGACGGGAGGATTACCTCCTCCCCTCTCGGAGCATCCAAAATGAAAGCCGGGGGCCAGTCCGCCTCAGCTAAGAGAATGTCATAGGAAGAGGTCAGATTATCCCCAAAAATACCTTGTATTGTACGTTGTATGTCACCTTCAATAAAGAGGACTATGTCATATAGTCTGTCAGGGGAAGACTCTCTAGTGTCAGCAGTTTCAACAGTAATGAACGTGTCAATTGCTGTCGCCTCCAGATATGGACGCAGTGCTTGCCGCACTACTGTAACCTCCGCTGCGCTGTCGAGCAGCGTAAGTGCCCATATCCGGTTCCGATGCTGCGTTATCACTATCTGTGGCATACCTCGCTGTTAGCGCAGCAACTTTCTTCTTCTGAAACGGGGGACGTTGATGTGCAAACTTGTCCTGTTTGCCTTTACCGTCAGGCTGACGGGGTTGCTCACGTCCTTGTTGGGCACCCCGACCTTTGCCACGTTCTCCGCCACCGGACTGTGAGACCGATGTTTCCTGTGAAGAACGAGGAGAACGTTGTTCAGTAACCTGAAATCTATCAGGTGACCTAATATTAGTGCGATTGCGCAAATCGTATGTGCGTTCACCACTCGCCTGTACTGGAGACGCAGGACGAGACCCCTGTTTTTGCTGCTGCTTTCTCTGTTTCTTTGTTCGCCAATTTTTCTTAGGAAAAGTTGGACGATCGTCTTTGACAGACGAACTCACCTTAGTCTGCTGTATTAAGTCTGGAATGACAATAGTTGGCTTAATCCCTAAACTACTGCGGCCAATAGTTCTATAAGCTTCCGCAATCATTTTAGGCAGTTCTCGGGGCTTTTCGAGCTCATCGACGCGGGCTAAGCCATTAGCCACTTGAAATTGTACCGCATCACCCTTGAGATTACCAAGGACGAGAGTGGCAACTACGTCGAACACTCCGACAAGTCGCATTCCCAACTCAACAGCCGCCTCTGGACTGGTTGATCTTGAACACGTTTGATGACGGAAGGAAGCACAGCCATAGACGGGGCGCCGAAGCACTTCGAGTAGACTGCTGCAAAAACCTTACCCCAGTTGTCACAGTCGGACACCTCTGGGACCAAGTCCTTCTGCAAACTAATGGTGAGGATCCTGTGTTTCTCCACAGGAGTAGAGTGCGGAAATACTGCTTCCAGCTGGTCAAATTTCTCAGCAAGCCAATAAGGCAAATCGTCCTTATTCTGGGGGCGCTTGCCCATTACCGAATTAACCATGACAGGACTAATAACAACCCCGGCCTGGCCAGCTGGCTGTCCCGCAACAGCAGGTGCCCCCACCTGCACGTTGCGCGAAACGTATTGCACTAAAGCCCTATATACTGTAATCAGGGCTGTATGGAGGACACACAACTCATCCACCACCACATGCTGATAGCGGGGATGAGGTGTAAATCCAGCCAACACCGGCAAAGAGGCCCCTGTAAATGATAAAGGGCCCATTCTAATCAGTGTAACCACATGGGGAAGGGCGCCATTAAACCAAATGCTATGCTGCCAGGCTGAAATAGGAATTTATTGCGTCCTATATGGCGTATAGTTTGCTGGGAGCCGCATGGAAGTATAGGAGTGAAACGTATCATCGTCCGCATTTACTGGCGGCATAGTCACCCAAGAGTAAAACAACTCGTAAGGATATGATGCATGGGCACTCATCACAAAAATAACGGCCATCCCATCGTTCGGCACCCCAAACTGCATCAAATGACGCCGCAGAGTTGTTCGGCTATGTGCTGCAATATCAACCGCCATAAGGACACAGAGAAGAACAACAATGGATATCACAGGAGCACAAGGGTTCAGAAATAAAAAAACCTTTTTAATTAACAAGCTTTAGGGAACCTATCGTACAAACAGGTAGGTCAAACCGGTCACTCTCGCTATCCGGAAACAAGAGTGAGGGTGTCGTGGACTAATATAAGCACTACCAAGGCGTTTCAAATCGAAAAACCAAACGTTAGGTGCACCATGTTGAAGGGATTCTGCTCATGCACAGAACTATGCGCAGGAAACCAGGACCTCAGTGAATTGTGGTGTACCAAAAACTCACCTCCGTACCCAGAACCCCAATCCGACTAGCATCAGTGTCCCATTCGTTATCCGTATTCTCTCAGAGCTCCCAATGTATAGACAACCCAGAACAAGCGACTTAGAGTACTCTCAGGAATGGTGGGAATCAGAAATAGCTGTTCGTTATTATTCTCATATCAGTCCACAACAAGAGTAATCAGAGACACTGAAAAGTTTTAAATGTTTATTTTATAAACTACGTGTCCTAAGATGCAGTACCTTAACTAACATAAGCAGACAAATGATTATAATTAAAACCATCAGCATTGTTACAATACCATAGAAAATGAAGGGAGAAATCATATTACAAATGACAGTGGAATACAACCACCCTTCCTTCACTAGTGAGCTAGTATTATTATACTAATAGAAGGTCTCTAGGTTTGAATGGGGAACCCCATACCGTAAAGATCAGCTTAGGTGAATCACATCACAGGATCAGCTTTGCTCTGCGCCTGGAAAGTTCTTCTCCAGAATGTGTCTCTAATGCATGCAAACTGCAATTTTAAAGGCTCTCGACTTTCAGGTATTTGCAGCTGTGTGCTTGTTATGGCTAGAGAGTGGGCCGATCAACCTGAACTCAAAAACATACATTGTTTGGTGGCTCAGACTGTTATTGCACACAATGTTCAGACCAAGGTCGCAGTGCACGTCTAGGGATGTGAACAACAGACAGTTCTCATGTGAAGAAAAGGCAAGCAAGCAGTTTTCAAATAATAACATGTATCTGCAGTGTTGTGTGCAGAAGCAGCAAAAGTGGCAAGATGGCGTTTCTACATCTAACGCGCTTATGCTAACCTAGTAATGTATGTATCTAAAACGCTGCCTCCACTACAGGGTGGGTCAATTGTTTACACAATGCCTGAGATCTGACATGTGATCAGTGTGTGCCCTTGAGATGTGTTCCATTTGCTGGTCTGACTCGCCACATGTGGCTGGGGTATTCCAAACAAACCCATGCAGCAGGGTACTCCAATTTTGGGGCCTCAGGAGTATGTATATCAAGTATGTAACACTTGTTTAGCCACCTGACTACTGTCCAGGGCCAAACACTGTTTCACGTAGACCTGGCCAGTCATGCCTCCTCAAGGGCATTTAGAAACACTCTGTAATCCCACTCCTGTGTGTGAAATTGCAGGTTGTGCTTAGTGACATGTGCCCTCAGGTGTCTGCCTCTGTGTCATTAGGGTGTGGCTTGTTGTTACGTACAACTGGGGTGTCCATGATTCAGAGGGTCATCATGACATCTGAGATGTGACTGTGAGAGACAAGACCTGTGTGACATATAGGTGTGTGATCATCTGACAGCGCACAATTGTGTATGCAACTGTGTCCTTCATGCAGCTGGGTTACATGCATGGCAGACTGTGATGTGTTAATGTACAGGGATTTGTGTTTGCAGAGACTCATATGTCTGATTTGCATGATGTGGGGTCTTCTGGGTCCTGGATATGTTGTTTGCATGGGATGGGCAAGTGCGACTGTCATCTGCAGAGTTAGCTTTACCCCTGAGCTAGGATTGTGAATCAGTGCATATTGTTGTTGTCTGGATGCCCTGCCCCTGTGACAGGAGACAGTGTTGACTGACTTTCAGGGCATCCCAGTGCCATGGCATTTAACTTGCTATGAGTGATCCTGCATTGTGTTCAAGTATGCACCATGCACCCCATTGTGGCATTGCCCATCAGGACATTAGAACACCATAGTGTGTATTGCTGGCATGCATCATAAGCATGTGAAATGAGTCTCTGCCCACCCCTTCATCCGGACACCTGTACTGAGTCAGTAGCAAGAGATGTGCTGTGTGTATAGTGACATACTACTACATGTTCACTTGCATGTACAACTAATATGTGGGTGGTGCATGTTGGCACATTGGGGTGTTAGCATCCAACATGCAACAGACATATGTGTGAAAGTCAAGGAGGGATATGTGTGCCATGGTTGATGTTGAGAATGACAATTGTCTTATTCTAAACAGTGTTGGCACTTTGAACTGTGTTCAGCTGATGATGCCAGGGCTTGCCCAGTGATGTGATGTACTCACTGTGGTGTGTGCAGTCGGTGCAGGTGACTGATGTTGTTCTCTTACTTCCTATTCCTATCCAGATACATCGACGGCCACAGGAGGAGACAGCTCCACGGACCAGGAGGAGCCACAGAGCCTTACAGGGACAAAAGGAGAGGAGTCGGGTGGACCCAGTGGCACGGAGGGAAAGTGGAGCCACACAGAGGAGTCGACAGCACCATCCCCCCCAGCTGAGGGCCACAGCAGCTCTGAGGATGACTCCCTTGTGGAGGCGGGTGTCAGCAGCCACCAATCCCCAGCTACTGAGGCTGTCCCCGCCACCGCCACCACCACCACCACCACCACCCTCCCATCGGCTCCCATCCCAGAGGTCCCTGTGGGCTCCCGTGTTCGTGAGCATGTCTCCTTTGTGCCAGGCACCGCACCCCCTGCCCCTGTGTCCCCTGTTGCCCTGAGTGAGGAGTCTGTGGACTTACTTAGACAGATCCATGTAGGGCAGACGTCGATGTTGAAGGTCCTCCATGCACACACAGGTTTGTTGACACAACTGGTGTCATTCATGGAGGGCATTTCCTCGGGCATGTCTGTACTACAGAGGACCAATCAGTCCATGGCCTCCTCCCTGACGGCAGCAGTGTCCCTCCTCCAACAGTCCCGCACCCCTTCTACCCCTGCACCACCCACGATTCATAGCAGCCTACCTGTCCCAAGCACACAAACACCCAAACCAAGGTCTTGACGTGCACACAAGCAAGCGCAGGGGACTGATACCACACTCACAGGGGCTGGTTTGCAGACACACACACAGTCATCCACAACCACTCCGCAGTCCTCCGAGACCTCTCCCTCCCAGCCCCCTTCCCTTGCATCACCTGCAACCCCATCTCCCCAGAAGCTCTTCCTCTGTGACCTTGGCCTCTTCCCCACCGACCCAGCAGATCCTGATTACAAGGGTAAGAGGAAGTCCCCACACACAGAGGGGAGTGTCCCTCACACCCGGACACCCTCCCCCAGGTGCAGTCAGACAGAGACCCCCACCCGCAAGTCCCCCGGCGCCAGAAGAGCAAGACCCCCGCCACCACACAGCTCCAAGGCAAAGTCTCCGTCCTCCATCCCCCAGGCCACCACTCCAGAGGTTCCCCCGCCACTCCCTGCCCCGGGTTCCCCCACCCACAGATACACCATCCCCAAAATGCTAAGGCCATCCCCCCTAGCACTTGCCCCTCCACACCTGGTCAGACGGTTAGTGCCACTGATGTGGGGCCGTGTCCCCCCCTGCCCTGCCGACCTCACCTGCCCCCCATTCCGCTCCCATGGATGTAGGCACTGCATTGGAGTCCACGACCACTGTAGGAGAGTAGGGTCTGCTTTCTATGTTCACCCCCACTTTTTGCTTTTGCTTTACTGGTTTTCGACTTAGATGTGGCTGTGGGCCTGCTAATCAGACCCACAGCCCTGCTGTTCTCTCTCTAAATTAATACTATGTACTTTAGGTGCATAACCCATTTGGATAGGATCACCTTATTGGCCCCTGTACAGTGTACCCTAGGTACCCAGGGCATAGGTGTACCCTAGGCCTACCAGGGGCTGCAGCATGTATTATGCCACCCCTGGCCTGGCCTTCCATTTTGACACAACTGGCTGATCACTCAGCTGGGGCAAGGTCGTGTAATCACCCCTTGCTTAGGTGTAGTATTCCTATACCTAACTTACATATAGACACATGTGTACCTATCAGTCACTCCTATGGCAGGCCTTAACAATCCTGGAGGCAGAGTGCTTGGTAACATGTGAGATGGTGCTCTAGCATGAGCTGAGCCTGTCTGCAGCTTTCGGAACCTTGTCCTTATAGCTGTTCTATGATATAGCCTACCATATACTCTTAAAGTGCCTTATAATCTTAGACGGTTATGGTAACTATGGTTTGGCTTTATCGAAACATGTCGTGTAAGGTGTCTAACACTGTGGAATAATACCCCCATGCCATTTCTGGACATGAGAATGTTATTCCCCCCTTCTAGAGGGAAAGACATGTTAAAATCATACTTCAACTGTTAGCCTCTGACCAAAGCCTCAGCATCACAAAATGGATGCTGCTGCCACGACACAAGTCTGACCTCCTGCAGCTGGGAGTGATCCCAGCCAGGGAGGCCTGGACAATAGGTTTCCTGCTTGGGGAGGTGCTAGCACCTCCCCAGACAGCCTTTAGTGTATTGGGGCAGGGTGGGCTGAAAGGAATGAGACATGCCTGGGGCACACAAGGTGTTCCTTGCATAGTCCAGTTCAAACCGGCGCTGGGGCACTCCAGCCCCAGCTCTGGCGCGAAACTGGACAAAGGGAAGTGGGTGTAACCACCCCTTCCCAGGCCCCACCCATAAGGCGTGACCTAGCAGGTATCCCAGCCCCCCAGATTAGTATAAGAGTGGGAGTTGGGCCTCAAGACTTTAGATTATCCTGAACCTGCAAAACTGAACCGAAACTCTGGACCTTCGACATTCGACGAAAGAAGAAGACTGAAGAATCTCCCTTGTAGCCAAGGAGTGGCTACCCTGTGCAAACAGGCACCATCAAGAGACTACCCTTTGCTTTGCCCACGTTCTACGAGGAACCGACTGCAGAGCCCGACCAGAGCCTTGACTTCCAGACTTCTCCGACCCTGATCCACATCGACAGCAAAGCTGAGATCCGTGGAGGCGACGAGCGACGTGGGACCGGCTACCTGGAAAAAGTGGCTAGTAACTTAAAGCGCAGCTTCTGAGGCACCCTCGAAGTTGTGCACCGGGGATTGAGAAGCCCCAACCCCAAGCATCATCTGCACCGAAGATCAGCCCCCCACACTCCACGAGTCCTGCGTGGGGCCCTTCTGCATTTTCCTGCTTGCCGCGTCTGTCCGGTTGCTTGCCCGCTGGCTGGTGGCCTTTGTGATGACGCCCCCTGAAATCTTCTGCGCTGGTTTGGCTCCTCCAGACTGGCTCCCGCTTCTCTGCAAAGAAGAAGCACCCCAGACCTTCCTGGTCTGCACCAGAAGCAAGTCCTCCGTTCTTCGTGGGTTCCGCTTGCCAAGGCTTGGTGAGTCCTAGTCCAACTTCGACGCCGCCGACAGCAAGAGCCTTCGTGGGACAGCTCGCCTCCTGGTCCTGGTTGTCCTCGACGCTTCCTGGTCCTCCTGGCTGCAGCGACAAGCTTCACCTTCACCTGCAATCTTCACGACATCGCCTGGTTCCTTCCTGGTTCCACGTGGTCACTGGCTAGTGACCTTGACTCTGTCCCTTCTGCTTGCAGGTTTCTTCTCTTCTTGATCCCAGCCTTGGGATCCACCGGACACTCTTCACTGACTGCCTGTCAGCATCTTTCTTCAGGCATCCATAGGAGTCGACGACGAAAACGACGCATCTTCACCCCTATGCACCCGCAGCCTGTGGGCTAGGTAACTTGGGTACTCCGGTGCTCATCAGGATAGTGACTATCCTAGTGTCTAGTTTTCAAGTCTCAACTTCCTAGCTACTCCGGAAGTGTACTAAATCTACCGTTTTCTAAACTGTACTATTGCTATTGACTTTTACGCATTACGCATGAGTGTTTCCACTCTGCACACGAATCCCGTGGGCCTCCCACTTCCTAACTAACGCTAGTGTAGTGTAGCCCCAGCGATTCCCAAGGCCTAGGCCTATTCTATTTCCGTGACAGTGGTTCTTATACCACTTACTTAGTATATGGTTTGCGTGGCCCCTAGGGCCTAACTGTATTACTTACCTGTGTGACTTAATGTATGTTTAAATAAGACTGTGTTGTACTTACCTCTAATCTCATAAAGAGTGCTGAGGGTTTGACTAGAATAAATACACTTTATTTTATATATATATCTGTTGTGGTGTCCTTTCATTTGGTATTCAAGGGATTATATATGGTATCACAGCTGGCTTCACATGCCATTCAGAGTTTAGCCTAAGACTGCTCTTGTCCATGCTACCACTAGGATAGCTGGTCTATAAGGTTGACTTTACAACCAATCACCATAAGGGTATTTGGACTGATATAAGGTGTACACTAGAACTAGTGACATCATACATCAGGCCAACTTCTCACATTGGTGAGCAGCGGTTGGGATCTGAGCTTGCTGTTGTAATACCATTGTAATCTTGAGATACTAAATTGAAAGATCACACAGATATTGTCTAGGTACATATAACATAGATTATAATACTTAAGTCCTACTGGACTTTGTAGTTGTAGGTTGAAGGGAGTAACACACCCTGACTACAACTACTAGAGAGGTTTAGTAGATACAACTAGTGTAGGTAGGTGCACACACCACACCCTCACTAGATCATGTCTCTGAGAGGAGATCAAGTAGATGCTCTCTCAGGAGGATCAGGTCTGCAAAAGACCCCCTCTAGATATGATACCTTAACATTCCAGGAGATGAGACACTTGTGTACCTCCAGAGGAATAAAACAGGGTGCAAACCCTACCCTCCTTCAGTTAAGACAACTCCTAGAGGAGTATGACATTCTTAGGGCATCTCAGGCAGGTACCCTAGGTACAGAGGAGGGTCTACCCACCACAGAGGAGTCAGAGGAGACTTCAGATGAAGAGGTAGACAGCCAGGGCCAAGTAGGAAGACTTAGCCAGGCTAACCTAAGCTTACATGGGAGTTTGCATGGGGTCCCCCCTTACAGACCCCCAAGTAGGCTTACACAGAGAAGCAGGAGGGACAGATCCCCTCCAAGGGAATCCATCCACTCCCATGTCTCTAACATCTCTAATGCTTCCTCTCACAGGGGAATGACTTCCCCTGAGAGAAAGGAGCATGAAGCCAGAATGAGGGAAGCTAATCTGAGGATTCAGAGGGAAGAACTTGCCCTTGCCAAAGAGAAGCTTGCTCTGGCTAGAGAACAAAAGTTGAGTGGGTCAGAACCCACTGGTGGCAGCAATATCCCTAAGGATAGAGACAGGCACTATGACAATAGAAACCTGAGCAAGATTGTCCCTCCCTACAAGTGTGGGGATGACATCCACAAATGGATAACTGCTTTGGAGAGAGCTTGCAAAGTACAGCAGGTACCCCAAAGTCAGTGGGCAGCTATCTTGTGGCTCTCCTTCTCTGAGAAAGGCAGAGACAAGCTCCTCACAGTTAGTGATGAGGATGCAGATAATTACACTGTCCTGAAGAGTGCTCTGATTGATGGGTTTGGCCTACCCACTGAACAATACAGGTTGTTGTTCAGGGATACCCAGAAGACACAGACTCAGGACTGGACTGACTTTGTAGATTGTGCCACTAAGGCTCTGGAAGGCTGGCTAATGGGAAGTAAGGTTAAGGACTATACAGGATTGTATAATTTGATCATGAGAGAACAAATACTTAACAACTGTCAAAACCAGCTATTGCATCAACACCTGATTGATTCTGATCTGACTTCTCCCCAAGAATTGGAAAAGAAGGCAGATAGATGGGTCAGGACTAGAGTTAAGCAGAAAAACCAGAACCAGGGCGGTGATCAGAAAAAGGCAGACCAGAAGGGTAATGAGCAGAAACAAAAAGACCAGAAGTCTTCACCAGGCCCCCAAAAGGCTCAGGGGGAGGGTGGTCCCAAAAAGGATAAAAAGAAAGATGGCCAAAAGAAACCATGGTGCAACTATTGTAAGTCCAACTCACATTGGTTTAGTGAGTGCACCAAAAAGGATAAGCCCCCAGCCACCATTGCCCCTAAGGCAACTGTACCCCCTAGTTCAGCTGTAAGTGGTGGTTCCCAGCAAAAGGGTGTAGTAGGGTTAACCCTGGGAACTGAGGAGGATTCTGGCCTAGTCAGAGTACCTACTCAGGCTGTTCTGATCTGTGATGGGGACTTAGCTTTGTCCTCTACTGTAGGCCCCAGTAACCTGGGCAAGTACAGACAGACACCTTTTATCAACCAAAGAATGGCTCAGGCCTACAGGGACACTGGAGCTAGTGTCACAATGGTGACACCTGCTTTTGTGGACCCTGGACAGATCATACTAGGTGAGAATTACCTAGCGACCAACGCTAGCAATGCCACTACCTCCCATAGTGTGGCTATTGTTAACTTCTCCTGGGGAGGGGTAACTGGCCTCAAGAAAGTTGTTGTTAGTTCAGACCTTCCTGTAGAGTGTTTACTGGGCAATGATCTTGAAACTTCAGTTTGGTCTGAAGTGGAGTATAGGACCCATGCAGAAATGCTGGGGATAGATGCACATGTCCTTGCTGTGACCAGGTCACAGGCCAAAAAGTGCACCACTGAACAAGTGCTGGATCCTGAAACTATGGACCAGTCACAACCCAAGAGAAAGAGCAGTAGGGTTAAGGCTGTGCCTTCCCCCCTGCCTCAGGTGGTGGATCAGCCCTCCCAGGAGGATGATTCTGAGAGCCCTGAAGGAACTGTCCTAGAAGAACTTGAACCTGATCAGGTTGAGTTTCTTGGGACAGGGGGACCTTCAAGGGCAGATCTGAGGCAGGCTCAATTAGACTGCCCCTCTCTTGAACCCCTCAGACAGCCGGCTGCTGCTGAGGCTGCAGGGAATGCTCAAGGTACCCATAGAGTGTATTGGGATGAAGGGCTACTGTATTCAGAGGCTAGAGACCCCAAGCCTGGTGCATCCAGGAGGTTGGTCATACCACAGAAGTTCAGAGGCTTCCTTCTCACCTTGGCCCATGATATTCCCCTTGCAGGACATCTAGGCCAGAACAAGACTTGGGACAGGCTTGTCCCTCACTTTCACTGGCCCCATATGTCAGAAGATACTAAGGAGTTTTGTCGCTCCTGTGTCACCTGCCAAGCCAGTGGCAAATCAGGTGGCACCACAAAGGCCCCCCTCATACCACTACCTATGGTGGGGGTCCCCTTTGAAAGAGTGGGCATAGATATTGTAGGACCAATGGACCCACAAACAGCATCTGGGCACAGATTCATACTGGTGATAGCGGACCATGCCACCAGGTACCCAGAAGCAATTCCCCTGAGGACCACAACAGCTCCTGTTGTGGCAAGGGCCCTGCTTGGAGTATTCTCCAGAGTGGGCTTTCCAAAGGAGGTCATTTCTGACAGAGGTACCAACTTCATGTCAGGATACTTGACTGCAATGTGGAAGGAGTGTGGTGTTAACTACAAGTTCACCACACCCTATCACCCACAGTGCAATGGGCTTGTTGAGAGATTCAACAAGACCCTAAAGGGAATGATAAAAGGATTACCAGACAAGCTTAGGCGAAGATGGGACATCCTTTTACCCTGCCTTCTGTTTGCTTACAGAGAGGTCCCACAAAAGGGGGTTGGCTACAGCCCTTTTGATCTTTTGTTTGGGCATCCTGTAAGAGGACCCCTGTGTTTGGTGAAGGAAGGATGGGAGAGACCTCTCAGACAACCCAAACTAGACATAGTGGATTATGTACTTGGTCTCCGCTCCAGGATGGCAGAGTATATGAAGAAGGCTTCTAAAAACCTTGAGGCAAGCCAAGAACTCCAAAAAGCTTGGCATGACCAAAAGGCTGTACTGACTGTTTACCAGCCAGGACAGAAAGTGTGGGTGTTGGAGCCAGTGGCCCCAGCAGCACTCCAAGACAAATGGTCTGGACCCCACACTATTGTTGAGAAAAAGGGAGAAGTCACCTACTTGGTGGACCTTGGGACTCCCAGAAGCCCCCACAGGGTGCTTCATGTCAACAGATTGAAGGCATATGTTGACAGGGCAGACATGGGGCTACTCATGGCTACAGATGAGGGGCAGGAGGAAGAGAGTGACCCTCTCCCAGACCTGTTGACTCAGAACCCTGATGATGGCTCAGTTGATGGTGTGGTCTTTTCTGACAGCCTCACTGTCCATCAGCAACAGGACTGCAGACAGGTTCTGCAATCCTACAGACATATGTTCTCTCTGACCCCAAGTCAGACAAACTGGTGCACCCATGAGGTGGACACTGGTGACAGTCTGCCTGTGAAGAGTAAAATCTACAGGCAACCTGACCATGTCAGGGACTGCATAAAAGTTGAGGTACAAAAGATGTTGGAGCTGGGAGTCATTGAACCTTCAGAGAGCCCTTGGGCTAGTCCTGTAGTTCTTGTGCCAAAACCTCACACCCAAGATGGTAAGAGAGAGATGAGGTTTTGCGTGGATTACAGAGGTCTCAATGCTGTCACTAGGACAGATGCCCACCCAATACCTAGTATTATACGGATACAATGGTTCTGTCGGGGAATTACAATTGCTTTGGGATGTTAACAATATAAATGCATTACATGTAACATGTATCCATGATTTAGGAAAAGCAATGACAACACCCAAGCAATACTTTTGAATCGATATTTTTAAGAAAGAATAATGAATAATTAGGGCTACAAAAATACAATTGACAGAAATTGAAGAAGAAGTGACATGTAAAGGTGAATACAAACGATACACTTAATACACTTAATATAACAAACACGATTGGGTAGAAGTAATTTTTGGAAGATTGAGTCCATATACTTGATCACATACGCATCCTGTTCATGTATGAATTGGTTTTGGAACTGAGACGTTGTGTGGACTCATGGTGTACGTCGACGTTTCGACCCTATGTTAGGCGCAAAATTTTAAAAAAGCGTCACGGCGGGTCTTCCTCGGGACGAAGGGGTAGAAGTGTAGCCCTGCGCAAAAATCAATCACTGCGCGTGAATTGGGCTTCTAATTAACGAAGGTCGGTATGAATTGACCTCCAGAGTGACACGGGTCATGAAACTCTGGGAGGGTTGCCAGGTGATTAAATCCTTTAAAGCCAGTCGAGTAATTTTACATGATCTGGTGAAAAAGCATCTCTCCAGCTCTCAGTCCGATGCACCCAATACCTAGGGCAGATGAGCTCATTGACAGACTGGCAGCTGCTAAGTTTTTGAGCACATTTGACCTAACAGCAGGCTACTGGCAAATCAGACTAGCTGAGAGTGCAAAGGCCAAAACTGCTTTCTCGACCCCAGGAGGACATTATCAATTTGTGGTAATGCCCTTTGGTTTGAAGAATGCACCTGCCACTTTCCAAAGGTTGGTGAATCAAGTCCTTACTGGGTTGGATGATTATTGTGCAGCTTATCTTGATGATATTGCTGTCTTTAGCTCCACCTGGGAGGATCACCTGGTCCACCTGAGGAATGTTTTAGCGGCCCTGCAAAAGGCAGGCCTCACTATCAAGGCCACTAAGTGCCAGATAGGGCAGAGCAAGGTTGTATACCTGGGCCACCTAGTTGGTGGGGGTCAGGTTCAACCACTGGAGAGCAAGATCCAGACCATAAAGGACTGGGCTCCTCCAACTACCCAGACTCAGGTCAGAGCTTTCTTGGGCCTGACTGGGTACTACAGAAAGTTTGTTAAGAACTATGGGTCCATAGTGACACCACTTAATGACTTGACCTCTAAGGAGATGCCAAAGAAAGTTCAGTGGACAGTAAGCTGTCAAAAAGCATTTGATGACCTGAAGCAGGCCATGTGCAGTGCACCTATTCTGAAAAGTCCAGACTACTCCAAAGAGTTCATTGTCCAGACAGATGCTTCTGAGTTAGGTGTGGGAGCTGTTCTTTCACAACTGAATGTAGATGGTCAAGACCAGCCCATTGCTTTTATAAGTAGAAGGCTGACCCCTAGAGAGAAACGTTGGTCAGCTATTGAGAGGGAGGCCTTTGCTGTGGTTTGGGCCCTGAAGAAGCTGAGGCCATACTTGTTTGGCACTCACTTCAAGATTCAGACAGACCATAAGCCCCTCTTGTGGCTAAATCAGATGAAGGGTGAAAATCCCAAACTTCTTAGGTGGTCCATTTCCCTACAGGGGATGGACTTCACAGTGGAACATAGACCTGGGACTGACCATGCCAATGCAGATGGACTCTCCAGATATTTCCTCTTAGAACATGAAGACTCAACTGGTCAAGGTTAGTTTAATGTCCCTAAGTTTGGGGGGGGGGGTTGTGTAGGAGAGTAGGGTCTGCTTTCTATGTTCACCCCCACTTTTTGCTTTTGCTTTACTGGTTTTCGACTTAGATGTGGCTGTGGGCCTGCTAATCAGACCCACAGCCCTGCTGTTCTCTCTCTAAATTAATACTATGTACTTTAGGTGCATAACCCATTTGGATAGGATCACCTTATTGGCCCCTGTACAGTGTACCCTAGGTACCCAGGGCATAGGTGTACCCTAGGCCTACCAGGGGCTGCAGCATGTATTATGCCACCCCTGGCCTGGCCTTCCATTTTGACACAACTGGCTGATCACTCAGCTGGGGCAAGGTCGTGTAATCACCCCTTGCTTAGGTGTAGTATTCCTATACCTAACTTACATATAGACACATGTGTACCTATCAGTCACTCCTATGGCAGGCCTTAACAATCCTGGAGGCAGAGTGCTTGGTAACATGTGAGATGGTGCTCTAGCATGAGCTGAGCCTGTCTGCAGCTTTCGGAACCTTGTCCTTATAGCTGTTCTATGATATAGCCTACCATATACTCTTAAAGTGCCTTATAATCTTAGACGGTTATGGTAACTATGGTTTGGCTTTATCGAAACATGTCGTGTAAGGTGTCTAACACTGTGGAATAATACCCCCATGCCATATCTGGACATGAGAATGTTATTCCCCCCTTCTAGAGGGAAAGACATGTTAAAATCATACTTCAACTGTTAGCCTCTGACCAAAGCCTCAGCATCACAAAATGGATGCTGCTGCCACGACACAAGTCTGACCTCCTGCATCTGGGAGTGATCCCAGCCAGGGAGGCCTGGACAATAGGTTTCCTGCTTGGGGAGGTGCTAGCACCTCCCCAGACAGCCTTTAGTGTATTGGGGCAGGGTGGGCTGAAAGGAATGAGACATGCCTGGGGCACACAAGGTGTTCCTTGCATAGTCCAGTTCAAACCGGCGCTGGGGCACTCCAGCTCCAGCTCTGGCGCGAAACTGGACAAAGGGAAGTGGGTGTAACCACCCCCTCCCAGGTCCCACCCATAAGGCGTGACCTAGCAGGTATCCCAGCCCCCCAGATTAGTATAAGAGTGGGAGTTGGGCCTCAAGACTTTAGATTATCCTGAACCTGCAAAACTGAACCGAAACTCTGGACCTTCGACATTCGACGAAAGAAGAAGACTGAAGAATCTCCCTTGTAGCCAAGGAGTGGCTACCCTGTGCAAACAGGCACCATCAAGAGACTACCCTTTGCTTTGCCCACGTTCTACGAGGAACCCGACTGCAGAGCCCGACCAGAGCCTTGACTTCCAGACTTCTCCGACCCTGATCCACATCGACAGCAAAGCTGAGATCCGTGGAGGCGACGAGCGACGTGGGACCGGCTACCTGGAAAAAGTGGCTAGTAACTTAAAGCGCAGCTTCTGAGGCACCCTCGAAGTTGTGCACCGGGGATTGAGAAGCCCCAACCCCAAGCACCATCTGCACCGAAGATCAGCCCCCCACACTCCACGAGTCCTGCGTGGGGCCCTTCTGCATTTTCCTGCTTGCCGCGTCTGTCCGGTTGCTTGCCCGCTGGCTGGTGGCCTTTGACGACGCCCCCTGAAATCTTCTGCGCTGGTTTGGCTCCTCCAGACTGGCTCCCGCTTCTTTGCAAAGAAGAAGCACCCCAGACCTTCCTGGTCTGCACCAGAAGCAAGTCCTCCGTTCTTCGTGGGTTCCGCTTGCCAAGGCTGGGTGAGTCCTAGTCCAACTTCGACGCCGCCGACAGCAAGAGCCTTCGTGGGACAGCTCGCCTCCTGGTCCTGGTTGTCCTCGACGCTTCCTGGTCCTCCTGGCTGCAGCGACAAGCTTCACCTTCACCTGCAATCTTCACGACATCGCCTGGTTCCTTCCTGGTTCCACGTGGTCACTGGCTAGTGACCTTGACTCTGTCCCTTCTGCTTGCAGGTTTCTTCTCTTCTCTTCTGGGATCCACCGGACACTCTTCACTGACTGCCTGTCAGCATCTTTCTTCAGGCATCCATAGGAGTCGACGACGAAAACGACGCATCTTCACCCCTATGCACCCGCAGCCTGTGGGCTAGGTAACTTGGGTACTCCGGTGCTCATCAGGATAGTGACTATCCTAGTGTCTAGTTTTCAAGTCTCAACTTCCTAGCTACTCCGGAAGTGTCCTAAATCTACCGTTTTCTAAACTGTACTATTGCTATTGACTTTTACGCATTACGCGTGAGTGTTTCCACTCTGCACACGAATCCCGTGGGCCTCCCACTTCCTAACTAACGCTAGTGTAGTGTAGCCCCAGCGATTCCCTAGGCCTAGGCCTATTCTATTTCCGTGACAGTGGTTCTTATACCACTTACTTAGTATATGGTTTGCGTGGCCCCTAGGGCCTAACTGTATTACTTACCTGTGTGACTTAATGTATGTTTAAATAAGACTGTGTTGTACTTACCTCTAATCTCATAAAGAGTGCTGAGGGTTTGACTAGAATAAATACACTTTATTTTATATATATATCTGTTGTGGTGTCCTTTCATTTGGTATTCAAGGGATTATATATGGTATCACAGCTGGCTTCACATGCCATTCAGAGTTTAGCCTAAGACTGCTCTTGTCCATGCTACCACTAGGATAGCTGGTCTATAAGGTTGACTTTACAACCAATCACCATAAGGGTGTTTGGACTGATATAAGGTGTACACTAGAACTAGTGACATCATACATCAGGCCAACTTCTCACAACCACCCCATCTGACTTGGGCACTGCAGTGGTGACCCAATCCACTCCATCTGACCTGCCCACTGGAGTTGTGCCGGCACCCACCCCATCTGACTTGTGCCCCACAGCTGTGACAGCACCCACCACTTCAGTCAGCTCCACTGCAGTTGCAAGTGTCTCGCCTGCATCCACCACCTCTTCACTGCCTCCTTCTGCTGCGCCCTGATCCTGTCCCTGCGGTGCCTGGCCTGCCCCCATGTATGCCCCTCCGAGGGGATGACCCCGGTCCTTAGCAGTGCAGGCAAGCAAGGTGTGACAGTTGTCACTCTACTTCACTCCTTGGCATTTGGACATGGACTGGCCATTGGCCTTTTGTTTGAACAGACCTTTAACTTTTAATATGCTGAATAAAGCTTTTTTCTTAATCCCTGTGAACTAGATTTAGCTGTACATTATGTTGATGATGTTTAACATGCCCTTGCACCTGTGATGCTTGGTTTCCAATGTTGAATACTGATGTGTTGCTGTGAGGTACTCCCTGTGGTTCATGAGATATGTATCCTATTCTGGTGGGTATCCATGTCATCCTTTGCAGCTACCTGGGTGTGTCAGGATCAACTATTTGTGGACATCTCTGTGAACATTTCATTTGCATGGTCACATCTCTGGCTTGCACCCATGCACATATGATGTGCTTCCCATTGTCCAATTTGTCACTTCCACAGACTTTGTGCTCATCAACACTGGACCTACAGGTGTGGGCATCATTGGTATAGGAGCAACTGGGTCCTCTGTGCACCTTGCTAGACATATATTTTGGGTATGTGCAGATGACTTAGGGGAGACTCACGTACCCAGGCTGTTGTGACCAGAGCCTTCATTGTGTGGTAACTGATGGCTGACTGACCAAGTGTTCTGCAGACATGAGTGAGACGTGCGGTGAATATGTTTGGCACAGCTGGGCTTCCACAGGAGTTGGGTCCCCTCAAGTAAGTGTGTTGTTGTTAGAATGGGGAACCTCTGGTTGGCACAGGTAGGTACTTGTGACAAGCAGCGGTCCCTTCTTCTATTCAGGGCGAGGGAATTACCCCTTCAGAACAACCCCTGCTCACCCTATAGGTAGTGTGGCGCGAGCAGTCAGGGCTAAACTTCAGGGCGCTAGTCAGTTAAGCATTTATGATCACACACAGTAAACCACAATGATCCCCCACAAACGGACACCAGGCGTAAGTTGTATCAAAAATACGGATGCTTTATATAAAAGATTCTTTGTTACGCAGGCATGTACAAGACCATCAATAACGGTTACGAAATGGAAGCCACAAGATGATAATTAGGCACTGTTCTTGTCTTTGGTAACTTATTCGATCACGAGCGCTTCACAGGGCT
This sequence comes from Triturus cristatus, assembly GCF_964204655.1. Classification (NCBI taxonomy): domain Eukaryota; kingdom Metazoa; phylum Chordata; class Amphibia; order Caudata; family Salamandridae; genus Triturus; species Triturus cristatus. Next base: position 219,161,775 of record NC_140591.1, on the reverse strand, counting down.
CGGTTGAGTCGGTCCAGTCACGATGATGCGCAGGGCACCCAGGGTACAGTGATACGGGGAAATCAGAACGTTGCGGACCCCGAGTCCGATAGAGAGTTCACTGTACCTGGGAACGTGCGATGTGCTTGGACGAGTCTTCAGGAGAGATGCAGGTTCTGCACCTCGTGGGTCTTCCGGATCAAGAATTCAGCGGGCGGCTTTCGGTAGACAGGTGCGGCCCAGGGCCTCCGACACGGACTGTGCGGGAGGTCACTGCGGAGGGTGGCACGGTCAGACTCAGGCTGGGAGGTGAAGCGGGGCGGCCGGATACGTTACGACGTACGGGCGGCCGTCCGAGGCTGGATTTCACTTCCCCACTAGAAATCCGGCGGGAGGGCGAAAGGGCACCAAGCGCGCTCCAGTAGCAGGCAGGTGACAGGGAAGCGGGACGGCCAGACTCGTGGGTCCAGAGCGACTCAGGTAGAGCGGGGCTCTCGGCGAGTGGAGGCGGCCAGGCTTCTGGGTGTCACGGCCCTAGGAGGGATGCGAAGGTGCGCAGGGCACTCCGGCGGGAGAAAGCACACGGCTCGAATTCTCAGACGAGCGGAGACACGGTGAACCCACTGGTCCTGGGGTTCAGTTCAGGGGGCAAGCTCTTCTTCCAAGCCCTTGGAGATAGTTGAAGAACAAAGTGCAAAAGTCTCTTTCAGTCTTTTTCCTCTCCTTCCTTAGCAAGGCACCTACTGCAGGCCAGTCCCTCAGGTCAGGGAAAGTTACTCCTCCTTCAGCTTCTTCCAGGTCCTTCTAGTCAGGCAGAGTTCCTTCGTGGTTCAATCTGGATCTGATTTCTTAGGAGCCAGGCTCCTACTTTTATACAGGGATTCTTTTGTTCTTTAGCGCCAGGGGGCCTGGGCCTGGCTCAGTCCAGTTTTGGAGCACTCTGTTGTGGTGACTTGGCTTGTTCCTTTCAGCAGCAGGGCAGAGACATCAGCCGCTCCACAGGGGGCGGCGCCGGCTTTGTGGTGGCAGAGCACAGGTCTATTCAAGAGTCAGGGTGCACTCCTCCCACCCATCCTGGGGTAATCTCCCTACCCACCACCTGGCAGCCAACCTGTCTCCTGGAATCCCCCAGCCCTGCTCCTGTACCGTTGCTAGGCAGAACACACACACACAGCAGAGGCAGACTGAGATGGTTAGGCACGCAAAGGCTAACTTTCTAAAAGTAGCATTTGCAAACCCAGGATATTAAAATAACCTTTACTAAAAGACGTATTTTATTATCCTGAGTTCAGGCATACTAAACATGACTTTCTACCCTGCTCTCTGAGTCCACTGGGGTCACAGCGTGTAGCGATCCCAGCAGCCCATTCTGGCCTATGGAGAGCAGGTAGCCTTCAATAGTGAAAAACGACAATGGCTGTAATTCACTAATAAGACATGCCACACCATCAGGGCATGTCCTACCTTATACCTACAATGCACCCTGCGCTCAGGCCTACCAGAGGGGTGACTAACATGTAGTTAAGGGAAGGTTTAGGGACTGGTAAGTGGGGACACTTGCTCAGTCAGCGCGACGGTACCAGACCGCGCGCAGTGTCTGCAGTGGCAGACCCTAGACACATTTTACCCCGCTGCTTCGGTGGGTGGCACAACCAGTGCTGCAAGCCCACTAGCAGCATTTGGATATACAAGCCCTTGGCACCCCTGGTGCACTCTACTAGGGACTGATAGTAAACCAAATAAACCAAACGTGGAAGTCAATTCACATAATACATTTTACCATAGAGAGCACTTGCACTGTGGCACTGGATGGCAGTGGCACAGTGCCCTGAGCAGCTAACATCAACACAAAAACACAGTGAGGCACAGACAAAAATGGAAGGGTGACCCACGCCAATGGTGCCAGGTCTAACACGTGTCCCCTCCAGCTGAAAAGTGGGGAGAACTACCCTACCCCAGGGAGTTCTGCATCACTAAGGCGGAAAAACCTGGACAGACCGTCAGCATTGGCGTGATCTGTGCCAGGGCGATGCTCCACCGTAAAGTCCATACCCTGTAGGGAGATGGACCACCTCAACAGTTTTGGGTTCTCACCCCTCATTTGCATCAACCATCTGAGGGGCCTGTGGTCGGTCTGAACCCGGAAGTGAGACCCAAACAAGTAGGGTCTTAGCTTCTTCAGCGCCCAGACCACAGCAAATGCTTCTCGTTCTATCGCACTCCACCTTTGTTCCCGGGGAAGTAGCCTCCTGCTAATAAAGGCTACGGGTTGGTCAAAGCCCTCCTCCGTGATCTGTGAGAGAACAGCCCCTACACCATGCTCTGATGCATCCGTCTGCACCAGGAACTCTTTGGAGAAGTCAGGAGCCAAGAGCACGGGCGCCGTGCACATGGCAGTTTTCAGGGTGTCGAAGGCTTTCTGACAGGTGTCAGTCCATATCACTTTTCTGGGCTGCTTCTTCGAAGTCAGCTCTGTCAAGGGGGCAACGATGCTGCCATACCCCTTGACAAACCTCCTGTAGTACCCGGTGAGTCCTAAAAAGGCCCTCACCTCCGTCTGGGTCTTTGGGGGCTCCCAAGCCAGGATGGTTTCAACTTTGGGTTGGAGGGGCGCCACCTGGCCGCTCCCCACTTGGTGTCCCAAGTACACCACTGAACCCTGCCCGATCTGACACTTGCTTGCCTTGATCGTGAGGCCTGCTTTGCGCAGCGCCATCAACACTTCCCAGAGATGTTGCAGGTGTTCTTCCCATGTGCCGCTGAACACTGCGATGTCGTCCAGGTAGGCGGCGCTGAACTCGGTCAGCCCAGCCAACACCTGGTTGACCAACCTCTGGAAGGTGGCAGGGGCATTCTTCATCCCAAAGGGCATCACCCGGAACTGGTAATGCCCATCTGGCGTAGAGAATGCGGACCTCTCTTTGGCCCCATCAGTCAAGGCGATCTGCCAGTACCCAGACGTTAAGTCAAACGTGCTGAGGTACCGTGCAGCCCCTAACCGATCGATGAGCTCATCAGCTCTGGGGATGGGGTGCGCGTCAGTCCTCGTGACTGAGTTGAGTCCTCGGTAGTCCACACAGAACCGGAGTTCGGGCGTGGCACCCGGCGCTGCAGCCTTTGGGACCAAGACCACTGGGCTGGCCCAAGGACTGCTGGAGGACTCAACCACCCCTAGGGCAAGCATCTTCGAGACCTCCTCTTTGATGCAGGCCCTGACCCTGTCAGTTACCCGGTAGGCCTTGTGCTTCACAGGTAAGCTGTCTCCCGTATCCACGTCATGGACGCACCAATTTGTGATACCGGGAACCAGGGAGAACAGGTCGGGAAACTGCCCCAGCAGCTGGCGGCAGTCACCCTGTTGCTCCGGGGTCAGGGTGGGTGAGAGGTTAACTCCATCCACTGACCCGTCTCGCTCTGAGGCTACCAAGAGGTCAGGAAGAGGCTCGGACTCCTCTTCCATCCCATCATCGGTGGCCAAGAGCATGCCCACTTCGGACCTCTCCAAGTGGGGCTTCAGTCGATTGACATGTAGGACCCTTAAGGGGTTCCTCGGAGACCGCAAGTCCACCAAGTAGGTGACAGAACTCTTGCGCTCCACAATCTCAAAGGGTCCTGTCCACTTGTCCTGGAGTGCACAAGGCTCCACAGGGGCCAGGACCCACACTTTTTGGCCAGGTTGAAGCTCAACCAGAGTGGCATTCTGGTCGTACCACCGCTTCATTTCCTCCTGGCTGGCTTCCAGGTTTGCCTCAGCAAGTTGCCTGAAACGCCTAGTCTGGTTCCGGAAAGCCAGCATGTAGCTGTATACATTCTGGGGAGGTTTCCTGGGAGATTGCTCCCAGCCTTCCTTGACCAGACTAAGAGGTCCTCGTACTGGGTGGCCATACAAAAGCTCAAAGGGACTGAACCCTAGAGACTTTTGTGGCACCTCGCGGTACGCAAAGAGAAGGCATGGTAAGAGGACGTCCCACTTACGCCTCATGGGTTCCTCGAGACCCATAATCATGCCCTTCAGGGTTCGGTTGAAGCGCTCAACCAACCCGTTTCCTTGGGGATGGTAAGGTGTGGTGAACTTGTAGGTCACACCACACTCTTGCCAAAGGGACTTCATATATTTCGATATGAAGTTGGTCCCCCTGTCAGACACCACCTCTAGAGGGAATCCTACTCGTGAGAAAATTCCCATCAGTGCCCGTCCCACCACGGGGGCCGTCACTGTCCTCAGAGGGATGGCTTCAGGGTACCGGGTGGCATGGTCCACCAAGACCAGGATAAACCTGTTGCCCATGGCTGTCTGGGGGTCCAGTGGCCCCACAATGTCAATCCCCACCCGCTGGAATGGGGTACTGACCACAGGGAAAGGTTGGAGTGGAGCTCTCAGCTTCCTTCCACTCTTGCCACTTGCCTGGCAAGTCTGGCATGTCCTGCAGTGAGTGTCAGAACTCCTGCGCATTTGGGGCCAATAAAAGTGGGTGACAAGCCTTTCAAAGGTCTTGTCCTGCCCCAAATGTCCTGCTAACGGTACGTCGTGAGCCAGCCCCAGTAGGAAGGCTCTGAACCTCTGGGGTACCACCAGCGCACGGGCTGACCCAGGTTCAGCAACCTTAGGCTCGGAGTATAGGAGGTCGTTCTCCCAGTAGATCAAGTGAGTTCCGGACTGATCACCATTGGCCTGGGCTGCAGCCTGCTGCCGCATACCCTCTAGAGAGGGGCACTCTTTCTGCTCCCTGCAGAATTCCTCCCTGGTGGGGCCTCCTTCTTGCTGCCAATGGGTCAGCTCAGGCAGGTCCCCCAGTTCGGCTATCTGTTCCCCGGTAGGCTCCAGGGCATCCCCCTCAAGGTCTGCTTCCTCCTGGGCCGTGGGAACGTCAGGAGCCGGATTCCCGTGCCTCCCTTGCCCTCTCTCTAAGGCCGGTTCCTGGGCCTCTCCCTCAGGCTCCAGGGTTCCTTCAACACCCCTACCGGCTGCCATCGACCGGGTGGTCACACACGCCCAATCAGGCAAGCCCACCATCCGCAGGTGAGTCGTCTTCTCCACCTTTTCCCAAGGGGAGCTCTCCAAATCGTTACCTAGGAGACAATCAACAGGCATGGCCTCTCTCACAGCCACTTGCAGAGTACCAGAGACCCCCCCCCACTCAAAGGGAACCTGAGCCATTGGACACTGACTCTCTGTGTTGTCAGCGTTGACAACACGGCAGAATGCGTGCGGGACAACCTGCTCTTGAGACACCAGGTGTTGCTTGACAGCAGTCACACTGGCTCCTGTATCTCTAAGAGCCCCCACCCTCTTGCCATTTATGGTCACCCACTGCCCATACTTTTGAGTATTGGGGGGCAGCTGGGCCTCAGCGACCATCTCACGGTCTCCTAATGAGACTAGGGTCATCTGTACGGGATCCCCCGCCCCTTGGACGTCCATCTCCCTCCCCAAGGCTACACTATTCACCTGCTTGGGGGGTGGAGCACCAGAGGGTGCTGGTTTACCATACAGGGGGCACTTGGGATCCACGGAAATGTGCCCCAGGTTGTTACACTTGTAACATCTGAGGGGCCCTCTTTGAACAGGGTTACCTGTCGGGGCCCCGGTCTGCTTCGGGGGTGGGGGTGGCTGAGAACCTTTCCCTTGGTTCCCTTGGGAATTACTTTGGGGCCCTCTGTAGAACTCCCTCTGTTTACCCTTGTCCCCCCCACTCTTCTGCTGGGGACCCTGAACACCCTTGGTGGGGCCTCCCATGGGACCCTTGTGGACCCTGGTGCTGATCCAGCGGTCCGCCTCCTCAGCAAGCTTCCTCGGGTTGGACAGCTTGCTATCGATCAGGTGTTGGCGTAGCTCAGGAAAACAATTATCCGACAAGTGCTCCCATGCAATTAAATCAAACAGCCCTTGGTAATCATTCACTTTGCTACCCTTCACCCAACCATCCAGCGCTCTGCAAAAAAAGGTCACATATTCTACATAAGTGGTACCAGGTTTCTTGGTGCAATCCCTAAACCTCTGTCTGTACAATTCAGGAGTTAACCCGTACCTTGTCATAAGAGCCTCCTTCATGTGTGGATAGGATGTGTGGACATCAGAGGGGAGGTCTAGCAGTGTGTCCCGCCCCTCACTCAGGAACCTTCCCCACAACCCCGCTCCCCAATCCTTCTCAGGGACCCGGTGGGAGGACATGGCTACTTCATAGGCCCTGAACCACTGCCCAATATCATCCTGCTTATAATATTCTTTGACTACATCTTTAGGAATGTGCACCCTTTACTCTGTTGAATTGCTGCCACCAGAGGGTGAGTTGTCTAAACTCCTGGCCTTGAGATCCAACTCCCTCATTTTTACCTCATGTTCCATGGCCAGTTTTTGCCTTTCCATCTCCATTCGCAGTTTTGCCATCTCCACCTCGTGCGCTCGGGCAGCACTCCTGTCGGCCATCTCCTCGGGCGACAGGCCTCTGCTAGGCTCAAAAACACCTTCCGGGGGTATCTCCTCCGGTGCATCCTCTGGGAACTTCGACTCGTACCAGGCTCTCAGCGCTTTTACGTACTGATCCTTGTTTGTGAGCCCGCTTTGCTTGATTCTGTATTTGGAGAGATATCCTTTCAGGGCCTCCCTGGAACACTTCATCAGTGCCTCGGGCTCCCAATCGATGTCATCCACTCCAGAGAACACAGAGGACGCTCCGCCTCCGTTGACTGAGCTAGGCATGGTTTCTTAAGGTGGAGATTCTTCTTTAGCAACAACTGTCAATCAATCTGTGGCTGCGTTATAGGTCTGCTCTACGTGGTGATCAATAATTCACTGTATGTAAATCATAAATGCAAATTCGAAATCCCACCGCTGCCACCAATGTTAGAATGGGGAACCTCTGGTTGGCACAGGTAGGTACTTGTGACAAGCAGCGGTCCCTTCTTCTATTCAGGGCGAGGGAATTACCCCTTCAGAACAACCCCTGCTCACCCTATAGGTAGTGTGGCGCGAGCAGTCAGGGCTAAACTTCAGGGCGCTAGTCAGTTAAGCATTTATGATCACACACAGTAAACCACAATGATCCCCCACAAACGGACACCAGGCGTAAGTTGTATCAAAAATACGGATGCTTTATATAAAAGATTCTTTGTTACGCAGGCATGTACAAGACCATCAATAACGGTTACGAAATGGAAGCCACAAGATGATAATTAGGCACTGTTCTTGTCTTTGGTAACTTATTCGATCACGAGCGCTTCACAGGGCTCGGTTGAGTCGGTCCAGTCACGATGATGCGCAGGGCACCCAGGGTACAGTGATACGGGGAAATCAGAACGTTGCGGACCCCGAGTCCGATAGAGAGTTCACTGTACCTGGGAACGTGCGATGTGCTTGGACGAGTCTTCAGGAGAGATGCAGGTTCTGCACCTCGTGGGTCTTCCGGATCAAGAATTCAGCGGGCGGCTTTCGGTAGACAGGTGCGGCCCAGGGCCTCCGACACGGACTGTGCGGGAGGTCACTGCGGAGGGTGGCACGGTCAGACTCAGGCTGGGAGGTGAAGCGGGGCGGCCGGATACGTTACGACGTACGGGCGGCCGTCCGAGGCTGGATTTCACTTCCCCACTAGAAATCCGGCGGGAGGGCGAAAGGGCACCAAGCGCGCTCCAGTAGCAGGCAGGTGACAGGGAAGCGGGACGGCCAGACTCGTGGGTCCAGAGCGACTCAGGTAGAGCGGGGCTCTCGGCGAGTGGAGGCGGCCAGGCTTCTGGGTGTCACGGCCCTAGGAGGGATGCGAAGGTGCGCAGGGCACTCCGGCGGGAGAAAGCACACGGCTCGAATTCTCAGACGAGCGGAGACACGGTGAACCCACTGGTCCTGGGGTTCAGTTCAGGGGGCAAGCTCTTCTTCCAAGCCCTTGGAGATAGTTGAAGAACAAAGTGCAAAAGTCTCTTTCAGTCTTTTTCCTCTCCTTCCTTAGCAAGGCACCTACTGCAGGCCAGTCCCTCAGGTCAGGGAAAGTTACTCCTCCTTCAGCTTCTTCCAGGTCCTTCTAGTCAGGCAGAGTTCCTTCGTGGTTCAATCTGGATCTGATTTCTTAGGAGCCAGGCTCCTACTTTTATACAGGGATTCTTTTGTTCTTTAGCGCCAGGGGGCCTGGGCCTGGCTCAGTCCAGTTTTGGAGCACTCTGTTGTGGTGACTTGGCTTGTTCCTTTCAGCAGCAGGGCAGAGACATCAGCCGCTCCACAGGGGGCGGCGCCGGCTTTGTGGTGGCAGAGCACAGGTCTATTCAAGAGTCAGGGTGCACTCCTCCCACCCATCCTGGGGTAATCTCCCTACCCACCACCTGGCAGCCAACCTGTCTCCTGGAATCCCCCAGCCCTGCTCCTGTACCGTTGCTAGGCAGAACACACACACACAGCAGAGGCAGACTGAGATGGTTAGGCACGCAAAGGCTAACTTTCTAAAAGTAGCATTTGCAAACCCAGGATATTAAAATAACCTTTACTAAAAGACGTATTTTATTATCCTGAGTTCAGGCATACTAAACATGACTTTCTACCCTGCTCTCTGAGTCCACTGGGGTCACAGCGTGTAGCGATCCCAGCAGCCCATTCTGGCCTATGGAGAGCAGGTAGCCTTCAATAGTGAAAAACGACAATGGCTGTAATTCACTAATAAGACATGCCACACCATCAGGGCATGTCCTACCTTATACCTACAATGCACCCTGCGCTCAGGCCTACCAGAGGGGTGACTAACATGTAGTTAAGGGAAGGTTTAGGGACTGGTAAGTGGGGACACTTGCTCAGTCAGCGCGACGGTACCAGACCGCGCGCAGTGTCTGCAGTGGCAGACCCTAGACACATTTTACCCCGCTGCTTCGGTGGGTGGCACAACCAGTGCTGCAAGCCCACTAGCAGCATTTGGATATACAAGCCCTTGGCACCCCTGGTGCACTCTACTAGGGACTGATAGTAAACCAAATAAACCAAACGTGGAAGTCAATTCACATAATACATTTTACCATAGAGAGCACTTGCACTGTGGCACTGGATGGCAGTGGCACAGTGCCCTGAGCAGCTAACATCAACACAAAAACACAGTGAGGCACAGACAAAAATGGAAGGGTGACCCACGCCAATGGTGCCAGGTCTAACAGTTGTCCAGTGACATAGCCTGGGCCCATAGTGTGTGTTGTATGAGCATGTGTGTGTGTGTCCACATCCCTGTTCATACACAGGCAGTGTTCCCTTGATATGTTCCTGTTGTTGATGCTTGCTGAGTGGTACTGGGTTCATCCCACAACTTTTCCAATGGGCTACCAGATGTGTGGGTGCATGACACACTACTGTTAATTGGTGTATCATCATTGGGATTTGTCAGTTCAGAGTGGTGATGATGTTGTCAGACACAGATGGGACACATTCAGGGTTCCCCAAGGCACCTGTTTATTTGCTAAATCACGTAGTTGTCCCTAGGTGGTACCTTTCAGTGATTGAGACATTTGTATGTGTGTGTGACTGCTCCCACTTGTCGGGTTTATGGCTACAATGCTGGCAGGTGTCACCATGTGTGCCTTGTGGTTTCCTTGGCTTCTGCATTGTCCTGGGACAGTGGCAGGGATTCTGAAGGTTACGTGAGCTTTGAGGTCATGGCCATGTACTGCATACTGTGCAGTATGTCTGTCATTCCCCAGGGTTGTAAACTGTCCTTGTGTGATGTGTCTGTGCACCTTAGTTCCTCCCAACATTCCTGTGTTTGTCATGGGTGCATGTGCAATGTCACTTGTCCATGTGGGCTTCACAGATACACATTGGTGCAGTTCAGGGTGTGTGGTGTTGAGGGTGGACTGATGTAAATGTTTGCATGGATGATCTCCTAGCTCCCGTTTGTCCATGGATGAGGGCCATGCTGAGTGATTTGTGTTTGTGTATGTGTGATGTACGTTTGTGGCACAGGACACATGTCTGGCTTTCCCAATTTGTACGACATCTGCCTTTGTCATCACAGTGGAGGTGTCATGCATGCTTGTGTCACCCCAATGTCTGGTCCCTGGGGTAGTGCTGTTGTGTGTCAGTCTCTTGCTGTGTCAGTTGGTGTTCATTCCAGCTTGTGTCACATGTGTCTGTTGTGCTCCCTCTCATCTCCCAATGCCTGATTGCCCACTGAGGGTGTCCCAATGATGATTTACTTTTGTATGGCACTGTGTCCACATCTGTGTCACTGTGGTTCAGCCCCCCTCATGTGTTGTGCAGTTGCCTTGGGATACTGTGACACACACACACACACACACATGCTGTGTCAGATGTGCAGTGTGAGGTTGCCTGTTTGTGTTTGTGCCTCTGCACCAGTGCATTGGTATTGCTGTTGTGGGCCTTTGTCTGGATGCTGTTTCTGTGAATTTGCCTGCTGTCCCTGGGGATGTATTTTGCTGACATACCTGATGTTGGAGTACGCTGGATGTGTGGCGCATCACCCATCCTATGGCTGGGGGTGGCAGGGGTGATGGGCAACATTAGCCCTATGAGTGGGGGTGGCAGTAGTGATGGGCAACATAAGCCCTATGGCTGGGGGTGGCAGTAGTGATGGGCAACATAGTCCCTATGGGTGGGGGTGGCAGTAGTGATAGGCAATATTAGCCCTACGGCTGGGGGTGGCAGTAGTGATGGGCAACATAAGCCCTTTGGCTGGGGGTGGCAGTAGTGATGGGCAATATAGTCCCTATGGGTGGGGGTGGCAGTAGTGATGGGCAACATTAGCCCTATGGGTGGGGGTGGCAGTAGTGATGGGCAACATGAGCCCTATGGCTGGCGTTGGCAGTAGTGATGGGCAACATAAGCCCTATGGGTGGGGGTGGCAGGGGTGATGGGCAACATGAACCCTATGGCTGGGGGTGGCAGTAGTGATGGGCAACATTAGCCCTATGGCTGGGGGTGGCAGTAGTGATGGGCAACATAAGCCCTATGGCTGGGGGTGGCAGTAGTGATGGGCAACATGAGCCCTATGACTGGGGGTGGCAGTAGTGATGGGCAACAGGTCCCCTATGGGTGGGGGTGGCGGGCAACATTAGTCCTATGGCTAGGGGTGGCAGGGGTAATGGGCAACATAAGCCCTATGACTGGGGGTGGCAGTAGTGATGGGCAACAGGTCCCCTATGGGTGGGGGTGGCAGGGGTGATGGGCAACATTAGCCCTATGGCCAGGGGTGGCAGTAGTGACGGGCAACATAAGCCCTATGGCCGGGGATGGCAGTATTGATGGGCAACAGGTCCCCTATGGGTGGGGGTGTTAGTGGTGCTGGCCATGCAACCCCTATGGTGGGCTGTTGTTAGTGGCCAGGATGTGGATCCCCTATTTGTGTGTGCCATTTTGCGGGTACGTGTCGTTTTTTTATGTGGTAGATGTCTGACTTACCGCCTGCGCCGTCGGTTCCGGATCCAGTCATAGATGTAGAGTACTGGTATGACCTGCGCGATGGGATTCATGATGTGTTCGTGTCGTACACGCTGCTTGTTGCTCCGTCTCGTACCTGCTGCAAGCTGGTCCGTCTCATAGCCGTGTATTGAGTTGTGGCACGAATCGTAGCTGATATGCTTGTTTTCCGGATGCTGTGACGTCCCGTATGTGACGATCCGTCCGGCGCGTAGCAGGTTCTAGCCAAACCCATGTTTTCAGTTTCAACTTACCCACAATTTGAAGACCTTGGGCCTCTGTTGACAGCCTCCTTTTTGAGTTCGAATCTAACTGCTCCTCCTTTACCTGTGCGTTATTTTATAGCCCCCCATCCACATGCCCAATTTTCCACAAACATTTGGCAATGCGATTGCGGAGTTGGCTATAAACCATGCCAGACTGATGATTATTTGCGATTTTAATTATTGGCCACATGATGCGCGAGAGAGCCCCTGCTCGGCGGATTTCACTGACTTGTTAACAGGAATGAACTTCACCCAGCACATCAAGGTAGCCAACCACATAAAAGGTCATAGCCTGGACTCCTCGATGGACAGGAACTGGAGCCGGGTAGACACCACAACACTCTGCTCCCTTTTAGCCACCTCTATGCCCTTTACCTCTCTGCCCACTGGCCCCTCGGCTTCACCACACACCCAGGCAGAAAACATCAATGCCTGGCTGGCCTCGGCGAGAGATAGCCTGGCTCCCTTGAGAAAGCTCAAAAACAAGAGGCCCCATGACGCCCAGCGATGGTTTACCAACAATCTCAAGGAAAAGAAACTCGCCTTGCGCCAAACCGAACGCAAGTGGAGACGGGATTATTGCCCTATCAAAAAATCTATCTTCACATCGGCCCTCAAAGACTATAAGAGCGCCATCCTCAGAGCCAAATCAGATTATTTTTCTCTGAAAATCCTGGAATCCACCAACAAAGCTAAAGACATCTTCTCCATTGTGGACAAACTCTTCAAACCTGACCGCGTCACTGTTAAACCCACCCCTTCACAATCCCTCTGTGACTCACTCAACACGTACTTTATTGACAAAATCACCAGCATCAAAGCTAGCATCCCCAAGGCCACCCTACCCCCTGATCCCGGTTGCTCTCACCGCAACCCTCTCCATCTTGAACTTTTTCCACCGATCACACAGGAGGTCTTCTTCTCCCTCCTCAAAAGGGTCCGCTCAGGCTCCCCGACGGACAGCTGCCACCCTCACATTGCTCGGGAGGTTTTTTCCCACCTTCCCGAACCTCCCCTATCGCTCCTCAATAACTCCCTCTCCACGGGCATAGTCCCTAACCTCTTCAAGACTGCGGAAGTTGCACCCATCCTAAAGAAAATAGGCTCTGACCCTCTTGTACTCAGTAACTTCCGCCCAATATCGCTGCTACCTTTCCTGGGTAAAATTTTGGAGGCCCATGTAGCAAACTGCCTGAGCACATTTGTGGAACTTTCCCACTACTTAGACTCACATCAAGCGGGCTTCAGGCCTGAACATTTCACCGAGTCCATTGTTCTGGCGGTTCACAATGAACTTAGGAAGGGGGCTGATCAAAACACCACACAGGCACTAGTGCTCCTGGATTTGTCGGCAGCTTTCGACACCGTCGACCACAATTTATTGGTTGATCGGGTCGAGAGCACCGGCATCTGGGGCCCCCCGCTAAAATGGATCATCTCCTTCCTCAACGATCGCCACCAGGCGGTTCGTCTTTCCAATTTCTCCTCTGAGAAAAAAAGACTGACCGGCGGGGTCCCCCAGGGCTCTTCTCTCTCCCCTCTTCTTTTTAATCTATATATTTTTCCCCTGATTTTAGATATTCGGAAGAGAGAAGTAGTCACTTTTAATTACGCTGATGATCTCCAGCTTGTCTTCACCATTGACTCGTCACCCTCCTCCATGGAGAACTTTCAATCGACCATGAATTTCATCAGCAACTGGATGAACTTAAACCAGTTAAAGCTCAATCCTGATAAGACAGAGCTGGTTCTCACAGGGACCCCTGCCAACCCTTGGAACTCTAACTTTTGGCCCCATTCCTTGGGTTGCCCACCCTCCCCAGTCAGCTCGGTCAAAAGCCTAGGCGTCACAATTAGTAGTGACCTCACCATGAAGGCACAGATTAATTCGGTGGTCTCCGTCTGCTTCTTCCACCAGCGAAGAATTCGGAAAATTAGCAGATTCCTATCCTTTGAAGCCTTTATCCAAGTTACCCTGGCCTTAGTAATGTCGCGTATCAACTACGCCAACTCACTGTACGCCGTAATTGCGGCATACCAATCACACCGGCTACAAATGGTGCAGAATCAAGCCACCAGGCTTGTCTACGGCCAGCCAAAATCTCACCACGCAAAACCCCTGCTTAGGAGGCTCCATTGGCTCCCAGTGACCCAGCGCTGTCTCTTCAAACTCGGCTGCCTGATCCACAGAGCCTTGTCGTCCCATGGACCTGCTTTCATTGCTACCAGAATTCAGCGTTATGCCCCCTCTCGTGGGCTACGCGCTTCTAGCCTGAATCTACTGAGCCCTTGTTCATTCAAACGAAAAAAACATGGCGGTCTAAGATTCTCGACCCTGGCGCCTCAATTCTGGAACTCCCTCCCCCCCCCCCGAATTGCGCCAAGTTCCCTCTTACCCTCAGTTTAGGAACGCCCTTAAGACTTGGCTCTTTTCCCAGGCCTATAACTAATTAACTCTCACTGCATCTGTCTACGCATCTTCGCTAAGCGCCAAGAAACCACTGGTGTACGTGCGCTCAATAAATAATTTTATCATATCATTTTATCATATCACACATCAAAGCATGTATTTTTAGTTCCATATTTTTTACAGTATCGCTGTTGCATTCTTCGAAAAGGGGATTGGAGGCATTTGCATGTTACCACCTACTTTAAGGAGGTGGTAGCCCATTAGCACTTGGGAATGGGTCCCCATGGAACCTCTTCCCCTTTGGGAATGGTGGCAAAAACGTTTTTTCAGAGCAGGCAGTGGTCCCACTGACCAGTACATGCTCTTAAAAAAAATGAAAGGAAAATGTTTCATTTTTTTTAAAAAATGCAACCCGTTTTCCTTTAAGAAAAATGGTCTGTGTTTAAAAAAAATGATTACTTTATTTAAAAGCAATAACCAACATGGTGGTCTTCTGACCTCAGCAGGCCACCATCCCTGTGATTTTAGCGATTCCTTTTGGGTCACAATTTGCGACCTACCTCATTAATATTCATGAGGTAGGTCAGTTTGTGACCACCCACTAGGAATCGCAAAATGAAACTCATGGAGTTTCATACATTAGGAATAGCAATCATCTATTTGCAATTCTCAAATAAAATCGCAATTAGGTAATCGCTATTTTCAATAATGATACATGAGGCCCTATGTATTTTAGTTTGATTATTTAGCTTTATAAAAATTGCAGCTTGATTCTTTACTTCTGGAACTTGTTTTCTATGCACTATCTACATAATAATCACCATTAATTATTAACCAATCTGTTAACAAAATCAATGTTAATGCAAGCCAGATACAAGACCAAAGTATAAAAGTCCACAGTGGTCTAGTATATTTTTTTATACTGTCTTTATTTTCCCTATTTTTTTTTGTAAGAAAGATTTGTTATCATTTAATTTCTTTGAGCAGACAGACTTTCCACTATCAAATCATTTACAGGAATAGTCGTTCATTGTGATAGTTCTGTACTCCAAATCTTGAGAGCTACAGTCACTGGAATATTCAAAAGTTTCATTTGATTAATTTCCTGTTTGCACACGTGGTACAGAATGTTGCATCATCACTAGTTCATTCAGTGCTTGCTGCTTGTTGATCTGTACTTTGGAGTGGTTGCTCTTCATTTTCTATGAGGGGAATCTGACTGGGATATGTGCTGTGACAGAGTTGTTAGTTTCACAGTCGATGGTGGTTTCAGAAATTGCACTGGTCTGCTGTAATGGATAGGTCACATGATATAGTTTCACTTTGTCTACTAACACCAGCCTTCTTCTCTTTCTCCCAGGAAATGGTGGTAATATCACAGTTCTTACTCTTTTCATTCCTAGCTCTAATATTTCAGTTAATGAGACCCAACTCATCCTTAATTTCCAATCCCAATGCCACAAGTCTCCAACCTTCGGTAACCAGTGGTTATAGGATACATAGTTTGAGCTGAAGTATAACTTGGACTATATCAGCTGCTCATGCTGATCCTCCCATCCTGGAGTGTCTGGTACATACATTTTGGCTCTGAAGAGCATCTCATAAAGGATGCAGTTGGATAATACACATCTTGACATATTATTTATTGCTCTCTGTGCACCTATCAGGTTTTAAAACCATGTTCCACCATTGTCTGAGACCTACGCAGTCAAGGCTTCTTTAAGCATACAGCTTGCTCTCTCCATAACCCTGTTTAAACTAGAGGTAAAAGCTGGTCCGTGGTCAGAATGAAATGTAGGAACTTCACACATTGCTACTAAGCCTAGAACCCAGGTTTGCCCTGGTGAAAGATTTTAAATTCGGACTTAATCTTTTAAGTCCCAGTGAACTGCAGGAGTACAGTCCTAAGGCCCCCAGAACATCAGGTTAGGCACTTAGAGACAGAAAGAGTGTCAGGCAGAGGCCAAAAGCAGGTGCTTACAGGAAAAGGGCCCTTGCAGATTGTGTCTCCCTGTAGCCAAAAGTAGGTCAGCCAACTAACCCTTGGAGTTCATATCCTTGTCTTGTGTATAAGATGGAACAGATCCAGTCTCTCAGGGCTCCTCTCGGGTCACAGACAGCAGATCCAGTGTGCATCATTTTGCTTACACTGTATGTCTGTCTTATAATTGGCATGGTGCTGACCTTGCATTTCCCTGTTATAGATGTTTGTCACTGTGTCACTGTCTCTGTGTCTTTTTCCAGTTCCTCTAAAGTTGCATTTCTGCGTGTATATATGACCCACAAACCTGCCATGCAGGGAAGAAGCTGACTGACAGCACCTTGCACTGACTCCTTCCTTGCTGGCCAGCAAGAATGCATGTATACAGACAAATATATTTCATTTGTTCCTGAGCAAACTGCAGTGTTGTGTGTGTTTCTGTCACTGCTCCTGGGAGGGTGAAAAACGATTTATTTTTTAACAAAACGGTGTCAGAAGTGGGATGGTGTGAAATGTCATACAACACAGGTAAGTGAATACCTTGCTGCTGTGGCCTTTCAACGCTTATAGCTGATAATGAAATAGGGGATTGAGGTGTACCTATGTAGATGGCAGTAGAACAGGGGACTGAGAAGTAGGTAAGTTACTTTGTGTCAGTAATATTACACTGACAGTGGCTTATTCTTACAAAGGATTATAAATCCACGCAGAAAACCCTGTGCCAGGAGGGGATATTTTTCCCAGAAGAAACCCTCCCAGGGTATAGTGAGTGGAACATCTGATTGACAGATTGCACAGGAACAGAGGGACATGATTTTGAAATATTGATCAATGACTGTACTTTAATAGGACTAATGATGGTAATGTGCAGATATGTTTGTTACATTTGCATAATGACTGCTGCATAACTTTTTTTCCTGGTAGGAGACCTTTTTGTGTTTATTTTTCAGGGTGTAAGTACACATTGTGAGTAAAAAAAAAACATTTTACAGGTGTGGGTCTCACAGGAAAACCATAGTAAGCCCACTAGAAAGTTGTTTTTTTTTAAAAGCTGTCAGGAGAGAAAAGTTTAAAAAGCATCATTAGATAGCCCTGCAGATAAAGGTAAGAATATGAATTGTATAAAATATATATGGAAAGTGTGGCTGTAACAAAGTCTAGATATATAAAACTTCAATTATTGTATGTCACAGAATGGTGAAAAATAGAATTAGATCTAGAGGCTGAAATACCAAGCATTCCATGTAAAAGAAGAATGGACTTTGCCTACATTGTTCTATGGTTCTGAGGAAATATTTTGTGTTTATGTAAGTACATGATGGATGTATGCAGGGTTGTTCATGTTTTATGTACCTCTTGTAATCATTATCACATAACATGTAAAGCACTCGGATATCTTCGAGTCTAACTAGCACCATATAAAACTCAAAATAATAATAATAATAACAGAGTAATGTTAAAACAAACTTTACCAGTAAAACGGCACTCAATAGCACAGGAGTAGGCCTCACAGGGAAAAACAAATGTGTGTATTTCACACCACCAGGACATGTAAAAAGTATAAATAGATGCCACCACCTTTGCTTGTGGGAATGGTACAACAAAGTGCTGTGGCCCGCTTGTGGCATTTAATTTACAGTTAATACAGGCCCTGTCGCTTGGGACGCCTACTCCTTCCATTCAGGTAATTGTTGCCTGATTCACTCTGGGCCACTTTTTCTTGTTTAACAGGCCAATCTTGGCCATCTTCTCTTATCTACCCAGCCATTCTTGGGCCTTACTCTTGTTTCTCTTTTACTCACGCAGCACTATCACCAAATGAAGTAACCTGTTACTGATGACGACCTGAAGCCAGACAGGTCGAAACGTCGTTGACCACCCAGCGTCATTTTTTGGTCCCAATGTGGTCAATTTAAATAATTTAAAACAACTTCTGAAATAATTTTCCTTGTATATATCGTTCTTTGTTATTGACCACAATTTTGTTAAATGTTTGCTCTTTTCACGCTGTTCGTTCACTTTCTCTTGTGTCACTGCGCCGTTCACTATCACTAGCACGTTCAGTGCACAACCCACTTATGGTTACTATTACATACAATGTACTATAGTGCTGTTATAACTACTTGCAAATAAGAACCTTTTTGTTTCTCCACAAATTTCTTTGGGTCTCCCTTATTTCCATTCTTCCTTATGATTAAATCTGTTTCTGAATTTGCCATGTGAAATAATTTCCAGTTGCGACACTGTATTTTGTATACACAATAGTGGGCCTGCAGCACTGATTGTCCCACCCATATAAGTAGCCCCTTAACCAGGTCTTAGGCCGCCATTGCAGGGCCTGTGTGTGCAGTTTGCTCCCAATTCGACTTGGCATTTAACTATTTAAACTCCCTTTTTTTTTTTACATAGACGTCTCCCCTAGGGAAGGCCCTTGGTAACCCAAATGGCAGGTTGCTATGTAAGTAAAAAGTAGAAACTGTACTTTTATGTTTTACCTGTCCTAGTAGTGACAAACAGCTACATTTGTTTTTCACTGCTGAGAGGCCTATTCCTCTCATGAGCTAGCGTTGGGAAATCCTTAAAATAATTTAAAGCTGTAATTCCTTATCAGAAAGGAGTTGCTTTTTCATGTTACATATCTTAAGGAATGATAATGATAAATCCTCTGTACTGGTGAAGTCGGAATTAACATTACTATTTTAGAAATGCCCCTTTTAGAAAGTGGACATTTCTCTGCTCTTACTGCGCTGTGTGCCGTACAGCCTGTCTCTAATACATGTCTGGGGCTAGGTGAGAGTTCCCTTTGTGCATTCCTTCTAGACAGCAACAGACACAGCAAGGGATGGGTGTGATTTAGCACCCATCTGCATTTCAATGGGTCTTCCTGGGCAAATGGGAGGAAGGGGATCACCTTGACACTTTAAAGGGTAGTGGCCTGACCCCACAGAAAGGACTGATAACCCCACACTGGTAGTCTGGAGCAAGGGCTGGGTTGAAAAGGATACTGGTGCACTTCAAAACCACTTTTTGAAGTTTCCCTCACATCAAAGGCACATTTGGCTATAAGTATTGGGTCTCCAACCCCATCAAATCAGACACTCCTTATACTGAACTGCTGTCAGTGGACTGCCGTGCTGCTCAAAGGAGTCAACTGGACTGCTTTTCTGGAAGGACGGTTTTCTTGCTTGTTGGCCTGCTACCTGCAGCTCCCTGACTCACTGAAAGGAGAGCTAGGCTCTACCTTCCCTCCAAAGTAATCTCCAAGGGCTGGTTGCTTGCCTCCTGTTTCTGAAGTCTCAGGGATACAAAAGACTTCATGCAGTTCTGTTGGCGCTGCTGGACTCTGCTTTCTGTGAGTCCTACTCTTGCCTGAGATGCCCCCTCCAAGTTCTCGGCCTCCGAGTTGGGTTCGGCAGCTGAGATTATGCCATATCTGATGCTAAGGAGTGCAAAGCCCTGCAACGTCTCACTGCATAGTGAGACGCTCTCAGAACTGATGCCCGACGATGCAAAGCCTCGCCGCGCAGACTGCACCCCAAAATCTAAGGTACTGTGTTCATTGGGGCCAAGTGTTTTCTTGTAGCTTTGCAGTCGCAGTCAGCTTGAACTTTGGCTTTGCATCAGTCCCTCGTGGCCTGAAGTAACCTTTTTCGCGCTACCCGCTGCTAAGAACTTTACTGCATTTATTTCTTCAACATTCAATATCTCGACTTTTACTTGATGGACTTGGATGCTTTTGCCTTTTTTTACTCATAAATAGTCTCTATTTTTCTAAACTGTAGTGTAGTCGTTTTGTGGTGTATTTACTGTGTCGTTGTTTGGGTTATTGCACAGACACTTTACAAATTGCCATCTAAGTTAAGCCTGCCTGCTCTGTGCCAAGCTACCAGAGGGTGAGCACAGGATAATTTAAAATTGTGTTTTGACTAGGATTGTTGTCCCTACTTGGACAGGGTGCATTCCTCTGCCAACTGGAGACCCAATTTCTAACACTTTCCCTCAATGATTTTCTATGGAGAGGGAGTTGCTGTGCAGCCTCTTGTATCTGTATACCAGTCTGAACAATGCCTTGTTAGAAACATACATGGAAGGCAAGCTATTGTAGTAAAACATGCTTACTTTCACATTAACCCGGTGCTGAACTGGATGACCTTGTAATATTGCTGACTACGAGGCAGATTTACAAGAAACTAATGCATCGTGGTGCTGCAAGTCATTTTGCTGAGCTGTGCTGTGTTAGTTTCGAAGCACAGGGATGCGACATATTTACAACAATATGTTGCATCTCTGTGCTTCCCCATGCACTGGCGCACAAACTGCTGCCATGCGCTGGCACCCTTGCAAGGATACCTGTGGCGTGGGGAGATTGTTTTTGTGAAGGAAGGGACACCTTCCTGCACAAAAACAATCAATTGGGGTGATTTCCTCTTCTAATGCATGCTGTAAATTGCAGCACGCATTGAAAGATGAAAAAAACAAGGAGAAATTAAAACATTTCTCCTTATTGCACCTTTTCCAGATTTATGATTGCTCGTAAATCTGGAAATGCATCAGTGGAAATGCATGTTGCATTGGAACACCCACAGCAACACGCATGTCATGCCCATGACACGCAAAGTGTTGCGTGAAAAAGGGCGATATTTACAAGCATAAGTGCTTGTGAATATCACATAGAAGGCTGTGCCACCAGTGCTTCATGCAACGTGATGCATCTGCGGCGCAAGGGGCTTGTAAATCTGCCCCTACATGTTTAGTTCTCTCTACAGCAGAATGGAAGTTTCCTCTTCTGTTACTTTTGTTAGCACGACTAATGTCAGTCAACCTGCATATAAAATAATATGGTGATCTCACCCACTGTTAGCTATTATCAGAATTCTAAGCAGAAGATTTCTAGATCATAAGTCTTTGCATGCACTGTCTTCAGAGTTAGTGTGCTCATGTTCGGCACACAGTTAGGCCTGGTTTGCACGTAACATGCACATCATCAGAAAAAACCCTGCTTCATATCAGTCAATCAATCGAGTAGTATTTGTAGAGTGCGGCTTGCCACCCGAGAAGGTATCCAAGTTCTTGCCATATGTCAGTAGAGCATTTTAAACAATTTATCCCCCTCTTTTTCCAGCGTTTGTGGCATGGCTACTGAGTGGGCAAAGGACGTGGGTTGTTGAGGAGGGCCAATTTGAATTTGAGGAAGGACTTACTAAATCAGGCTAGGACCTAGGAGAAGATTAGGATGTGGAAATTAGGTCACACATAGTTAATTGTTGCCATGTTTACTACTTCTTTACGTCATTTTCAAGCTGGTCATTCCCATAGGGACATCAGGGAGAATAGATGTTTCCTCTTTGGCATTCTAAAGCTCTAAGAGGTGGACAGCATGGTTCAACAAGGTGCTTTGCACAAACATAGAAGGCAGCCTACGCTGAATCATCCATACCTTCAGATTCATTTATTGTTTGTGGTCCTTAATATGTCAAGCAATTGGGAAAAAACACTGGCAAAGCCAACCGGTATAGTGCTGACACCCTCTGCAATGGGTGGGTGGTAAAGGTGGGCAAGCCAGAGAATTCATGGAAAGAGTCCAGTCAGAGCTGAGCCAGGAGTCTGGCCTGGCTCTATGGGCCAAAACATGGGCCGAGCCAGCCATAAAAGCGAATGCTTTACAGTGACTACGTTCAATAGTCATGCTCCCCAATTGCCCCTTATGCCTTTCACTTCCAACTCCAAACATTTGCTTGTTTTCCCACGCACACACCTAAACCCCCGGGCACTCACTCTCTGATTAGGTATTTCTCTTAGTTTCTCCTCCCCATCCCCACTCGCTCTCTCTCTTTCTGGCGCAGCCTCTCTAAAGCTCTTTCTCTTTCCTGCTCTCTCTCTCTCTCTCTCTCTCTCTCTCTCTCTCTCTCTCTGTTCTTCCTTTCTATCTTCCCCATGTTCTTCAGCTCCTAGAAGAATAGAATAGAAATTAATCGCCGTATCCCACTGCAGCTGTGTTTTATGCCATGCAAAAATAAAGCTCCTTGTCCCAACTTGAAAAGGGAAAAGGAAACACTCCTCGCCAATGCAAGCATTCTCCAATAATGCTCTGTCCCACCCCTATGGCTGTGGGCAATATTCTGCTAATATCCTTTCAGTAACACACAGCAGTAGGAGGCAGCACGTGTGAACTGCTGCTGGGAAGAGACTAGGGCAAGATGTGTACTCACTACAGACTTTAGCACAGACACACTGGAGAGGACGTGTCCCACACAGTAGAAACTCTCTGCTGCCCTGAAGGCTGCATAGGAGTAGCTGGCTGGTGATCAAAGTGTAAAATGTTGTCAGCACTGGCCAACCTTCCCGGGGGCCTTAGAGAATTTGTTATAACCTGCGAGAAGCAGGAGAGGCAGAAGCCTCATGAATGCTTGGCTCGTTTTTGGCCTGAGAATGCTAGAGGATCCCGGCCGAGTCAGGTCTCAGGCTTGAGCCTTTAGTGGCTCGCGCATTTGTAGTGGAAGACATTGATGGAACTGCTTCTCCCTCTTTTACCAGTTCTTGGGCAGGCTGCACTCTCTCTCTCTCAGGGGCCAGTAACTTACTCAGGTAGCGATATCAGTATTCAGGCAGATTATCCCCATGCTAAATGCAGTATTCAGGCAGGCAACCCTACTCCCTACTGCCCTCTGCAGAAATCACTCCTCTGTGTCCAATGAACAGAGCTCTGCCAGGCTGCCATCTCTCTCTAATATCAGTATCTAGATAGTTTGTGTCCTATCTCTGGGAACAGGCAGCCGGACCATACTTGCTAGCATATGCTCTTGGGAATGTAGTGTTGCACATGCACACATATACTGAATAAACGTTTGTACCCTGCCTGTTCGGGCAGTTTTGGTACCATCCATGGTGATGTATTAGGTATTAGCTAAAATAAAAATAGGGACAACCCATGACCCCATTTGGGCCCTCCTAATCGTGCTGGTTGTGCTTGTATTTTATTAGCCAGTACTACCAAGGTTGTAGAAATGGGAATTTTATCTATCCCACTGGTGCAGGGACACCCTCTGTCTACGGGTTCACAAATGAGGATCAACACTGGAGTGGAAACAAAATACAAGTTTATTACACTCATGAGCGGGCTCCGTCTTACAGACACTGCACGTATCTGAGAGGAAACTCCTAAGCATAGGTTCCAACACAGTATTTATACAGTATTGGTGCAGTATGACACTCAATAAAACCCCTCTGTCTTGCTCGAATGTAGAACTGCTAACTCCTGATAAACCCCCACCCACGTTATTTTCATAGGTAGATAGGAAATGTTACAGGCGTTGGTGGGTTTGTAGATAGGAACATCTGCATGCTCGGGGCGTTTCAACATGGCCAAGCCTTTATCCTGGCACTCAAGTATTAGCAGCACAACCAGCTTTCAGAAAACACGTAACTCCCTGACCTCACAAAGTCCCCCGCAGAAACACAAAATGGATGTTCACAGACAAAATGGCTGAGAACAGACGCTAAGTTAGCAGGATACATATTTACTGATTAACAAGGCCTATCATTACATTGGTGACAGAGACGGTTGCAACCCGGCGTTCATACCTTCCCTCAGACTCACCTGCTGCAAGGAGCTCCTCGCACTCTTCCAAATGGGAAACAGCATTTACATTGCATTCGCTACAACGCATGCGATTGCAACACAGTCGTTACAATGGCCGCGTTGTTACAACACAAGCCATTATATCGCAAGACGTTTCTACGACTTGCTGTAGGGTGCGCGCTAAACTAAGGAATAGTATAATTTACTATTCCAACACCTTCCCTACTGTTGTACACGCTGGATTTGGAATAGTAAATTATACTATTCCTAAGTCCAGCACACCCCCTACCGCAAGTCGTAGAAACGACTTGCGATGTAATGGCTTGCATGGTAACAACGTGGTCATTGTAACGACCACATTGTAATCGCATGCGTTGTAGCGCATGCGATGTACCCTCACATATTCCTTCCAGACCCGTCCTCACCCAATGTCACCTGGTATCACCATGTAGCGACAGCAACCAAGGCCAGCAGTCACTCAGTGTTCTCCCCACTGGGAAACATCGAAGATGCTGGCACACTGACAATGTCCTGCCTTGGCGGTCACATGATTCCACAGATGTGAGTGGGCGTCCCTGTCCTACACACTGCCTTCTGAGGGTGCAGATGTAGGGCCTCTGCCCTATCCTCACTTCAACCCTATGAGTTAGCTAATATTGTGTACTGTGGACACTGTGAGAGATTCTCTCTGAACCAACTGAAACACTGCATAGAAGAATCCATAGATGCATTCCATGCTAGTAGGAACTCTCTGGGCCATTTCTTACAGTTTATTCTGGTCAACAGACCCTTTTATTAGCCTGAGAGGAAAAGGGGTTAGCAACAAATTTAAATCCTAAGGTACTGACCATTAGGACCACACAATAAAAGACTGAGTCAGTAACTTGAAGTCAGATGTTTTAGTACAAACTCAAAACCGGAGTGATATAAATCAATCTCAAGAACATTCTATAAAAGTACAGCATTATCAAAGGAAGACCAAAGCAGCATACATTATTGGTCCTTAACAGCAAGGAGCATATAAGAATGTCTGTGGCAGCAATGCAAAACATAAGGGAAAGGATTTGATGACGAGACAAATGGTTCTGGGTAGGGAAAACCCTATTGAATCAAGTAAGCTAGAAAGGTGTCATCATCAAAACCTCTGTAGAAGCTCTATAGGAGTCATGCATAGCATGAAGCTACACAATCAGAGATGACAAGAAAGGTCTGTACCTCTTTAAGTCTAAAGGGAATCTGACCAAACCTAAGATGGGTTCACTAATTAAAATGCACAAACAGCATTCAAGAAATATTACCTCATACACATTATAGTACGTTTCCAGTTCCCAAGAAAGAACATGGCGCCTTGAACACCACTCCCATATTCCAGTTTCCACTTTGAAAAAGTCCTTGGGTTCCTCCCTTTGTTCTTCATTAAAATTATCTGACCTTGCCAGTTCTTCCTCGCTTTACTATCTCTGAAATACAATGTGCTTTTTACTAACTAATGAATGCCTGCAGAGGAGAAAAAAAATGTAGAAAACCAACTTTCACGTTAGTTTTACATTTCTCAAATGTAATCACGCTAATTTAACAGTTTTCTTTAAATGCATATTAATTCTATGACCTACATATAATCCAATAAATTATACTTAAGGCTCCCTGTTTTCCGTTTTTACAGATTTTTACAGATAAATACAGACAGAAAACATTTATTTTTTTGTATGTATTTATTTTTAAATGTGGATAAAATCGGAAATTGGGGTGTCTTTTTAGTAATTCTAAACAATGTTTGCCATGACTGCCAGGCCAATAGATGTGTGGATTGATAGATAAAGGGGTTAAAAAAGAAAGGAATTTTAGCAAAGAGGCTTTAACAGCAGTAGATATGCACAAGGTTGATACTGAAATTCACATATTTTCATATAATGCACTGATTTATCTTCTGCGGGTGTTCACAGCACTGAAACCTGGCAGACATTCAAGCATAAGCGCATATTTATCGGTTAAATAAATGTGGAAATATACTAATTTCAGCTTATTTTTTCCACAAAACCCAAAATAAATATGGATAAATACAGATAAAATTAGCAAAAAATAAATATGGATAAATGCAGACGGAAATGGCAAAAAAATAAATACAATAAAACCGGGAGCCCTAATTATACTGTACTCTTATATGTGGCATAATAAACTAATTCATGTATTATTAACCAAAACAACAACTGGTCACAATTTATAAAGAAAGCATTGAACACATATATGATTAATTCTCACTAATCCCTGGTGAATGCACTGCATTTTAGCGCACCACCTTACAATGTAAACATACAGGAGATTAATATCAGCAATCTAGATGTCTCTGAAAAGGGCAAAACGTTAATATGCACACACATATATGTAAAAAACACACAATAAATGCACCTTCTATACATTGAGTCCACCATATCTCTTTGGTATTATTGCATCACATGAGTACATAAGGCCAAAGGTGTGTATGTATATATATACTGCAAGTGGCATTCAATTAGCATAGAGTTTGCAGGGTGGCCAGACATGAATTTGCTACATAACCGCTGCAATACTGAATGATAGCACTTGCTCTTCACTTTAAATCTCCTTACAAATTATATAAATACAAAACATTATTGAGAACTTAAAACCGCAGACACACGTATCAGCTACCAGCGCACAACTTGTATAAATAGTGACTAGCTAAGTTACAGCGTACACACTTTATTGCGTGTACAGTGTGCTTGGACAAACAACACAACATTATTCACTTCAAGCACTGGGCTTATATGTGGCGTGCTCTGTCCTGTGCTAATAAGGGATTATCTTAAATATCATAACCCAGGTAGAATACAAAAATTAGGGAGTAACATCAATATATCTAACTGTTGAAACACTCTGACCGGGCTTATTCACGTGGTACAATAAAGTTCATTGTAGTAAAAAGAAAAAAAGAATGTAATGAGAAAAAATCCATGACCCATAGTGGATGTGTAATTGTATACACTTAATCACAGTGCTATCAGTGCACTAGAGCATGTATTCTAAAGTTGATATGTAAATAACGAATAGTTAAAGCTGAATAAGAGTGAATTAGCAATGAACTTTCCATGAGGTGTATAGTATTTTGTCTGTGTCTCTCAACGTAAAAGGATGATGTCAGAAATTTCTAATAGTTGACAGACTTGCATGGGAGCAGAACGACGACAGTTCCCATTGTCCCTACCAGAACACCAGCAGCTCTATAGATAATTAATACCAAGGACAGAGGTGTCCCAAAGGGGGGGGGGATGAGGGGATGGGGAGTAAAGAAGAGACAGCCTGACAACAGTGGTTTCTTCTCCAGAAGGTCTTTTCTTTCTACTGTCTAGTGTTCTATATAGTTAACCTTCCTTGTGATGTAGAAACTGCAAGAGAATATAAACAGATTATGCATTAACCTGCTCTACTCTAATTAACTATTAACCTACTATTACTTTCATTTTACTAAAGAACATAGCCATACTGCATGCTCCTCTTCTGTGCTGAACTACAGTCATTTCTTCTTATCTTGCTAGTTTCAACATGTGTTGTGTCAATCAATTACAAGTTATTTACATTTCCCAAAAAACAATAGTAGTGCAATTAAATATTGGTTTTCTTTTCATTCTAGAGGAAGTACTTGAGCATTTGAAGAATCTGTTTGAGGGGAGACTGGAGATGACTGCTCACTCAAGTAATAATTTCTTTTTTTAACTCGACAACTTGAATGCTTGTTTTTTCAGCTTCTTCTTGTAATTTTCTATTCTTTAGTTTAGCTCGCAGAATAGAAATTGCAGGTAAGTAATATTGCTTTTCTTCGTTTCCAGTTTTTCCCTCAGCAAGGTCTTTCATTTAACATGAATTCGCAATGTCAGGATTAAGGTTTAAATGAGACACTATTTTCCACAGCATCACTCCTTTCTTTGCTCTATGACCTCCTGAGGTAATACAAGGAACGTGGTGCTCAGGCTCAGTACAAGAGACACTAATCTCTCAGCAAGGCACTCTCAGAAATGAGATGCTACCCAGGAAATGAACTGTCTCCCCTCAAGGAAATGACAGCAGACACTAAACAACAAAACCAAGATGCTTCTACCCTCACTAAACGTACGCGATGGAGAGCTTAGAATAAGGCTGCTTCATCAGGAATTTCCCCAGGTGAAGTGCGTGTTCATTAGTTAGCGCCCTTCACATTCTATTCATGGTTAAAAGGAAATAACTAGCATGGTGAAGGGAAACTGAGCTTGCAAACATCTTGAATTTCCAGCGCTGCCAGCTCAGTCTCCAATCGTTACTCCGTGTAATCTTTGGACACCTTCTGTTAGTTTAAACGGTGGATATACTGGCCAGTATTGCGTGGTTTGCAGGAATTCTCCTAAGGAGCCTGAAAGATGGAGCCAAAATTATGCTACTCCAATGCCCCTTCTGATGGCAATCAAGCCATCACAGATTACAATCAGATCATTATCAGATTAGACCAATCAAAACCTGGTGGTCTAGAGCATTTTTCGTCTAGATTCCTCTAGACACTTCATATCATCATAATATCTGTTCTGACCTGCTTTTAACTCCACATCTGCTCTCTTTCTCTTCACTCTCTGCACTCCCTGTCTAGCTTGTGTGTGCTGATATCCCATAAGGTTCAGGAATAGGAATATCGCACAAGGGGTGATTATCAAAAGAGGTTTCAAAATGGCGCCCAAAATTCCACTCCCCAAGCTTCCAAACCATGGAACTATCTAGGCAAACCCATTTCCAATAGCTTATCAAGCACCTTTTGCTTCCACCGCTTTCAAATCCTTTGTCATCCTGGATATTTCCCTAATATATTTCTCCAGGTGCTTACTTTCATCTGGAATATAAGTACTTCATCTGGAATATTAGTACTTTCAACATAAGAACTTTCAACATCTGACAGACTCCACTCGCTTTTGTGAGCAAAAGGTCTAAAGCAAGATGGTTCTGGAAAACCATAGACCTTTTCGCAATCATTTCAGTATTTACAAGTAATAAGGAATTTGTGGTACTAGTTGCCAATTTATCCACTATTGTAGGCGGCTTTCTAATGTTCAGGTCATTCAGAATCACACCTAAAGATGGGATAATAGTGCCAAAAATATCTCCTACTACTTCTGGTGCACTAACACCATGTTTAGTTCTAGATTTCTCTTCCCATACAGGATCATTTAAATGTTCCGCTTGATAAATCTTCGGGAAAACTATGCCAAGATAACAGGTACTTTGCCATTCATGTGGCAATTTGAAATATGCATTTTGTTAAAAAATCAAATAGACTCTAGGGATCACAGGATCCTGTCTCTCCAGGAAACAATAATTTTTCCCTCTCGCTTTAAAAGTATGCTCACATTCGCCCTCCCCTAGAAACAATGGATCTATATAACTCTGATCAACATGTATGCACAACTTTCCTTTGTGTTTCCAATCTAAAACTAAGGCGGGCAAATTTCATTTTTCCTGATGTTTAATGCCTTCGCTACTTCACTCGTGATTTTTAAAGTTCTTATCAGTTTCAGTTTGAGACTTTAGGTCATGCCATCTATCCTCCACCAAATCCAAAACTTTATTTTCCACATTTGACATCAGACAAGTCAAATTATGTTATGTGCATAAGCAGTGTCTAGTGACTTAATGGACACAAACTATTTGTTTGCAATCTCTGCACCTTTGAAATAAGGATTCTTATTTAAGTGTTTGATAAAGGAAACTTGTGGGAGAACTGCATCATAATTTTAAAAATAATATTGAAAACTACCTTCTCCATAAAATATACTTAATAGGAGACTACAGGAAATACCGTTTGTCAGAGAGAGATGATAAGTAATTCCCTCTGAAGCAGAAGAGGGTAACTGAGTACAAACATAACAACTTCTAGCATTCATTGTGCCTATATACTCATGAAGGAATCTGGAATAAATATTCAAGGTATTATCCCTTCTTGATACATCTGTGTTTAATTTCTTAACCCCCAACAACTGCTTGTTATTATCAGAAGAATGTGGCGTGGTAGGGTCAACAGTAGACTTGTATTCCACTGAGCTATCTGTAGCTGAATATAGAACTATAAGACCTATAACTAATACTACAACTAAATCCATTAGTGTGCCTATTATGATGTATCTATGCCTACTAGTATTAAGATTGGCTTCCATTACTTTATTGGAATCTAAACTTTGGGTGGAAGGTAGCAGCTGCAGAGACTTTTCTGTCGATTTCCACCTGTGCAAACACCAAAGCAATTTCCAAACGATGTGCAACAATGTATACACACAGGAACCTTCACGAGTCTTCCTTAGCTCTATTCCGTGTTCTTCTAAAAGACAACCTACGGCTCCTTCGGTACCCCTGAGCCTCGGTACTCTTCTTACTTCCCTGCAAAGTCTATTAAATGTCAGTAATAATAAACAGTTCTTATTCACTCACTATCAGTCCCAATCTAAAAATGCTTCAGTTCATCAACTAGTACAGGAAAATCGTTTGTTTTCTAAAAGGGAAATTCAGCCACATTGAAGATAAGATGTCTCAAGGCATTCAGTCTTGTTAAGAAAGGAAGTTCAAAGGTAAGATCAAACTGGAGATCAAGTCCCCGAAGTTTCGATTGAACTTTCACAGTGATCCAAAATTTGCCAGAACTCGGTCTCCCTTTCATTTGCAAGAAA
Organism: Triturus cristatus; assembly: GCF_964204655.1. Lineage (NCBI taxonomy): Eukaryota > Metazoa > Chordata > Amphibia > Caudata > Salamandridae > Triturus > Triturus cristatus. The sequence continues at coordinate 219,131,473 of NC_140591.1, read as the reverse complement.
GTATGTCCATTCAGGAAATGAGTGCCTCCTGCAGGGCACTCTTGCTTCGACCTCCTGAGTGTTGTCTCTTCCCATCCTTCACTCAAGTCTGAATCCTCTATATCCTCTGGGATATTTGGGAGATTACTTTCTCCTTGCGGAATCAGTCTCCCTTTCTCCTGCCTTCTCGGCCAACGTTCTGCTGCCCCACGCAGTTCTCTAGCACTAGCCCTTCATCAGGGTCTGAGTCTATCTCTGTTTGACCACCGGATCAGCCTCTAATCATTCAGCTCTCCAGAACCCTCCTCAGGCTGATGAAGTGCTATTTCAGTTTCTGACTATTCCCCTACAGCTTGACTAACCTGCTCTCGTGATCTCTCGACCATCACTGGCTCTTCTGGGAGACGTACTGTTATTTCATCAAGGGGACATGGAACCCTGCGAGTACGGGCATCATGGATCCAATTGGGGAGTCCTTTGCACTTCACAGCAGTTGAAGTCACAAGTATGACTTGGTATGGCCCTCGTCAACAAGGCTCCAAGGTTGCCTAGGGGGAGCTGTCAGGGATCGCCAATGCAAGGTTTGTCAAGGAGGATTTCTAGGGAGGCGAAACAAGAGCGTATTTTGTGGGGCTTCTGGTGTTTGAAAATACCAAGTGAGCATGCCTCCCATGTGTGGATATCAGTGCGCTCTGTGACTTGACGTAGGATATCTTGTACCTTCTTCCAGAATTGGTATAGGGCTCGGCAGGACCAAATAAAGTGCTGTACATCTGCACTGGCAGCCAGGCATCTGGGACAGGTTGCATCTGCTTGGGAGAAGAACCATTTTTTTGGGGCTGGGGTGAGGTATGCTCTGTGCAACAAGAAGAATTTTACGTTTTTAAAGAGAGTTACAGGATACCTGTTGTGGGAACTGCAAGGCTATTTCCCATTCCTTATTATGTAGTGGGTGCCAAAACCTTTCCTCCCAGCTATGCCGTAGGGTGTCTAGGGGAAGCATATTTAATTTGCGTATGGATTTATATAGCCAGGTAATAAGATGACGGCTGGGGCCCATCATACGAATAGTATTTAATACAGGGTGCGTTGTGGGTTTTGTCACTGTGGCATTCCACAGGGTATGGTGTGTGTGCATGAGCCAACGGAGAAAAAGGAATTGCCCTGGGGTAAATAATAGTCTGTTTCTTGCTGATCAAATGAGATAAATTGGCCATTGAGGTAAAGACCCCCTGCTGTGTGGATTAAGCATTCTGTTCAGGGGGTTAGGTTGAGTTGTGTATTTGACCCAGTGAATTTAGGAAGACCAACCAGAAAAAAAGCCCTTATATCTGGTCCCAAGGCTGCGCCTGCCACCCGGTAAGTATGTTCTAGATGGACGTTAAACGTTTCCGTAATCTCTGCTTGTGTGCATACAGTCGTGCCATCTGCCCTGGTGTAGTGAATGAGCCACTTTTGTGGTCTGACACCCTATGATGACCCTCGACCACCACCATTTTAACTGATTTTAGTGTGTTCCTAGCCTTAATGTAGGATGGTCTTGCATTTGCCTGCTTCTCTTCTGTTCTATAATCTTGCTGTCTTTCAGTAGAATAGTCTTGCCAAGAATAAAGGGTGGTGGGACTGGTTTTTTGGGTGGCTACCAGATTTTGGTATGCTACGTTCTATCTTGGGTGGTGCACTCTTAGTTATTTGTTTTTTAGTTGCATTATGTTGTTGCATTCAATGTGTGCCTAATCTATTTGGAATGATCCGTCCTCGGATTACCTATGCTCAGTCTATACGTTATGTTTCTTTTCATTCCAGAGATGGTTTGCATACCGTTTAAAGTTTTTGTATGTTTGATGGTGTTGGACGATGGTCATGGGTGGAATGTAATGAATGTGCCATTTATGTGGATAAATGGCATGATAATGACCGTCGCCCATCACCATCTCAGTCTTATTTAGCATATTATAACATAATATAGTGATGTGTAGGCCTGCCTAGTAAGAATAAGCTATGAAGTAGGGCTTGATTATTTCTCTTTCAGATTCTGACTTTATCTTGCTTAACGGCAGTGCTTGCTATTGGCTTTGGCCTGATCTTATGTCATCTTGCATACTAATTTTGCTCTTTTCCGTGAATAGAGGCTTATGCTTGAGTGACTCCATTTTCTGAGCTGTCGCCATTTTCTGAGCTTCACTAGGTGAGAAGGGCATGTTTTCCTTTTCACTTGTTTTTCGCACTTTACTGACCAGAAAGAACTGGCTCTTGTCAGAGGAATGTGCTCGGTCTGCTCAGAAGCCATAACAGACGCCTGGCCAGCTGAAGCTGTGGCCTTGGTGCGGAGTGGTACGGACTCTGATGGGAAAAGGGGGCGAGGCTCACCAGGAGCTTCGTCTTACATCTCCACTTGTACTAGAGGAGGTGTCTGGGTTCTGTTCAGTGGAAGTTCATCACAGTGCAGACGTGCAGCTGTGGCGGTGGGGCGTATAGTGTCACTACTGTCTCCTGTTTCGGCCGAAGAACCAGACTCCCCTTTGGCGAAGTGGAAACGAGATGGACAGAGAGTTGGTGAGGTGTTCCACTAATTTCTAGTTTTTCCTACTGTTCTTGCTTACTATAACTTTATTTTCAGGATTCCATACATTTATATACATATATATAAATTTCTACATATATGTTTGCCTTGATTGTGTTTCAATCATACTATTGATATGTTAGAGTCTGTTATGATAGGTACATTTGGCTTACCGTGTGGTGCTATTTACTAATAAATATATCCCAGATATACCAATTCGTCTTTTCCTTGTAGCAGGAGGTGTGGACTCTTCTTGGCCAAGTAATCTGTTGTAGAAGGATGGGTGAATTACCTTCTAGCAGGTAATTGTGTTCTAGGAAGTTGCTCTACTCCTGGCAAGTGATGTGCAAAGTATATCTCACTCTAGAGAAGTGTTGTGTGTGTTATCTTGGTCTAGAGGAGACTCATGTGATATTGTTTTCTTGCCTTGCCTTTGGGGGAGTGTTGAAAGTTTGCCCACCTTAGGAAGTGCTGTGTATATGTTATATTCCATAAGTTTGGAACTGATATTCTCTCCCTGGGAAAGTGCCTTGGTCCAGGGGAGATCTGAGACCTTACATTACACCTGGCAAGGTACAAAATGGGTGGAATCTCAATTTTCCTCTTTAATATCAATGCTTGGAGCTTGTCTGCCTTATCCCCCTCTCTATGTAGCCACTGTCTATATTTCATGACAGTTTCTCCAGTCTGTCCCAGACCTCCATCACAAGTTGTTTTGTTTCTACTGCGTCTAGTTTTACCTCTAGTGATTCATTTTCATATTTCTGTTGTGTTGCCAACAATCCCTTCAGTGATGTCAGCTCCCTCTGTAATTGTCTTTTTACCCCATAAGTTGTACTCTTATATTACCCTCTGATTACAGCCTTCATAGCTTTCTTTTGGTTGCCCTGGAATCCATTGTGCCCCAGTTACTTTCCATATAACCAGTGACGGAGGTCGTTAAGGCCTCCCTACACAGCACGTCGGACAACACCTCCGGGGAAAGCCTCCAAGTGCAGTCTGTCCAAAGGTTTTCCCCAGCCAAATTCCAGCACCAGTAGGGAATTGTCAGAAAGAAAGATGGATCGCTGACTTCAGCCAGTCCGGGAGAATTTCTGCCAGAAAAGGTGAGGCAGCATCAGGAAGAGTAGGTGTTGGTCCCGGGGACCCACTGTTTGCTCTCACTTAAGTTTTCCAAAACAAAAAACTTTTTTTCTACATAAAGCAGCCCAGGTTTCTACTTACATTTTTTTTTCTGTTTCAGAAAGCAATCACACAGATGGTGGTCTGCTGTTCCTTGCAGGCTATCATCTCTGTGATTGTAGCCAATCACAGAGGTGGCAACTTGTGATGTTCCTAATCTGCAGATTAGAAAGGGGCGGTGAATTTCACATCCAGAGATTGGATATGTGTCAGGAAGCAGGAATCGAGAGCGCAAGGATCGAGCGCCTGCATTGACTACAACTCCCAGCACGCCCAAGGTCCAGAAGGGGAGGAGTCACGCCTACAAAGACGACGAGACGCCTCCTTGACGCTGTGCGTAATTCCCGGAAGCACGTCCGTCGTTGAGCCCGAAGACGCAGCGTTCAAGCCCTGGCGTTCTATCACCGAGAGCGGGAAGGATTTGGTTGATCCCGTAATCCGCTCGGTGTAACGAGGCAGTGAGCTTCAAGGAGGCAGGCCGGCTGGCTTACCTTACGACCGATGCCCTATCGGAGGATTGGCATCCGGACGAATAAAAGATAAGTGTATCAACCTCCCTGATGGGGGAGGACCGATTCTGACCCATAGCCACAGATCCAAATCCTGGGAGCAGGATAGTTGAATTCCAAAGGCGCTTATTATCATTTAAAGGGAGCGCAGTTGATATTAAGCGCATTTGAGTTAAGCCCACGGGTATACTGTCCCGCCTGAAACCCTCACTCAAATACCTTCCGTCCGGGGGGACTATTATCGGAGAGGGGGTGAGACGCTGTGAAGTACGAGCGGTACTAACCGCGTTTAAGGAGACGTTCGAAAAGAATGTGAGACTCTGTTCAGAACTCGGAACAGTCTATCAAAAATAGTCCTTACCACAGTTAGGTATTCAAAGGATCCGATAGAGGGAGCACCCTCGTGCCACTGCTAGAGTCTCATAACGTGACTGAAGGTTACCGCTCTTGCCAATGCTATAGTTTCATAACATGAATGAATGTTAAACGCTCTTGCCAATGCTATAGTTTCATAACATGAATGAATGTTAAACGCTCTTGCCAATGCTATAGCCTCATACTATGAATGAACGTTAACGCTCTTGCCAATGCTATAGCCTCATACTATGAATAAAGGTTAACGTGATCACAATCTTGCCAATACTATGTTTGCCATGAAGGAATGATGGGTCAAGAGTTAAGCGTCTATGTCGACATGTTGGAATAGTGTGGAGGACAGAGTCCTTTCCAGAGGTATAGCCCACAGAGGGGTCTGAGGTTAGCGAGAATTTATGAGAGTAGCATTATGTGCATGTAGTGTATGTTTGGTTTTGTGTATTTTTCTTTACAGGTTCTACTCCCCGCTGTTCCCTTCCTTCCCTTCCCTCGCTTGATCGCCCTAAATTCTCCGTGCCGTTAGTGCAGGAGTTGGGGATATCAAGAGGTGGAGACCATATAGCATCGCTCGGATCCTGAGGAGTACTGGACCGTGGACGGAACGTGACAGAATTACGCACCCACGTATTAATACTCCTCCCGGTTCGGGGGGTGGCTATAGGGTAGCAGTATGGAGGAAGTGTTGCAGGCGCTAGCTGCCGTTCAGCAGGAACTGGCCGCATCCCGAGGTGAAACCGCAGCCTTAAGAGATCAAGTAGACAGGTTGTCTAGAAACCCCTTTAATGTAAGCACAGGATCTAATCCCATCCATGTGACGGTACCCCCACCCATTCCATTAGCCAACCCTGAGAGATATACAGGAGACCCACAAAAAATTCAGGTGTTTTTAACACAGATTTTGATGCATTTTTCCTGCAGACCGTCCTCCTTCCCAAACAATCACTCCCGGGTGGCGTTTGCCATCTCTTATTTGGCGGGAGATGCCGCCAATTGGGCGGTGCCTTTGGTCCGGAACAACGATCCAATATTGTCCGATTGGGACGAGTTTAGGGTCGCTCTGGAAGGAGTGTTCGACAGACGCACGAATACATTCAGTGCAGACAGGGAGCTGCTAGACCTAAGACAGGGGCGAAACGAATTAGTGACTTACTTGACCTCCTTTAATCGGCTGGTGGCAGAAGCCGCTTGGCCTGAAGAGAAAAGGATGTCACTCTTCTATCAGGGGCTTTGTAATGAATTGAAAGATGTAATAGCCCGAATAGATGGGCGCATTTCAGATAGAGGTGGGGACAGGTTTCGGGGAGAAAGAGGTAGGAAAGAGACGGCAGGTGCCGACCTGGCCCCCGAGCCCATGGAGGTGGGTGCCATTCGAGCCTCGTTGTCCCGTACGGAACGAGAGAGCAGGAGAACTCAGGGGCTTTGTATGTATTGCGGGAAGAAAGGACATTATGTTCGAGAATGCCCGGCTAGGCCCAAGCGACCAGGGGGAAACAACCGCAATCGGAAGACCATAGCCGTAGTCACAAGTCCTGAGGGGAGCCCAGCATCATCAGAAGCTCCCGAGACTCAGGAGGGTAAACACTGGAGAATCCCTTCTCTGGCTACCAAGCGCCAGGGAAATACAGAAAGACACATAGAGCTGGTTATGTGGTTGGACAACGGTCATAGCCATTATCAGGTTAAGGCTATGTTGGACTCAGGCGCAACGGGAAACTTCATACATAACGGGTTGGTGGAACAGTTGGGCATCCAAAAGGTAGCTAGGGAGATTCCCGAAGAAGTTTTGGCGGTGGACGGAAAGCCACTTACTTCGGGACTACTCATTGAACAAACTGAAACCCTCATTCTAACAACCAGAACGGAAGAAGGTAGACATGTGGAGACAATAGCCTTAAACATTATTGAGGCACCTCAGTATGAGGTTATCCTTGGTATGCCATGGTTCAGTCTTCACAACCCAACCATAGACTGGAAAGAGAAGACAGTGTTCTTCCGGTCCGAAGTCTACAAAGAGCATTGCGTTCCCTGGGGGGGCTCTTGTGCTGCTGCTTTAGCCTGCCCGTTCGTCGCAGCTACAGCGGCAGAAAGAGAAGTGAGTCTACCCAGAGAATACTCTAATTTTGCGGATGTCTTCAGTAAATCCCAGGCAGAATCACTTCCGCCCCATAGGTCTTATGATTGCCAGATAGACCTGGTGGAGGGAGCCTGCATGCCCACATGTCGGGTATATGCTCTTTCGGAACCTGAGACGAAACACCTCAGAGAATATCTGGACCACTTCCTAGAAATAGGGTTTATTCGTCCTTCCCGGTCCCCGGCGGCGTCTCCTTTATTTTTTATATCTAAGGCGAATGGAGAGTTGAGAGCCTGCTGTGATTACCACATGTTGAACAAGAACACCGTTCGCAACAGGTATCCGTTGCCACTCATCCCCGTCTTGTTGGACCAAGTACGCGAGGCAAAAACATATACCAGGCTTGATCTCAGGGGGGCTTACCACTTGGTGCGCATCCGCAAAGGGGATGAGTGGAAGACGGCGTTTAAAACCCGGTGCGGGCTTTTTGAGTATCTGGTAATGCCGTTCGGGTTATGTAACGCCCCGGCGGCATTCCAGTACTTCTTAAACGACGTCTTGCATGAGTACATAGACAGAACAGTTGTCGTGTATATAGACGATATATTGGTTTACTCAGAGTCCAAGAGCAGTCACCAGGAACATGTGAAACAAGTGTTGCAGGTTTTGAGGAAGCATCGGTTGTTTTACAAACTGAGTAAATGCGAGTTCGGTGTGTCGGAAGTCGAGTTTTTGGGAGTAATACTCCGTCTGTAGCTGAATATAGAACTATAAGACCTATAACTAATACTACAACTAAATCCATTAGTGTGCCTATTATGATGTATCTATGCCTACTAGTATTAAGATTGGCTTCCATTACTTTATTGGAATCTAAACTTTGGGTGGAAGGTAGCAGCTGCAGAGACTTTTCTGTCGATTTCCACCTGTGCAAACACCAAAGCAATTTCCAAACGATGTGCAACAATATATACACACAGGAACCTTCACGAGTCTTCCTTAGCTCTATTCCGTGTTCTTCTAAAAGACAACCTACGGCTCCTTCGGTACCCCTGAGCCTTGGTACTCTTTTTACTTCCCTGCAAAGTCTATTAAATGTCAGTAATAATAAACAGTTCTTATTCACTCACTATCAGTCCCAATCTAAAAATGCTTCAGTTCATCAACTAGTACAGGAAAATCGTTTGTTTTCTAAAAGAAAAATTCAGCCACATTGAAGATAAGATGTCTCAAGGCATTCAGTCTTGTTAAGAAAGGAAGTTCAAAGGTAAGATCAAACTGGAAATCAAGTCCCCGAAGTTTCGATTGAACTTTCACAGTGATCCAAAATTTGCCAGAACTCGGTCTCCCTTTCATTTGCAAGAAAGTATGTCCATTCAGGAAATGAGTGCCTCCTGCAGGGCACTCTTGCTTCGACCTCCTGATTGTTTTCTCTTCCCATCCTTCACTCAAGTCTGAATCCTCTATATCCTCTGGGATATTTGGGAGATTACTTTCTCCTTGCGGAATCAGTCTCCCTTTCTCCTGCCTTCTCGGCCAACGTTCTGCTGCCCCACGCAGTTCTCTAGCACTAGCCCTTCATCAGGGTCTGAGTCTATCTCTGTTTGACCACCGGATCAGCCTCTAATCATTCAGCTCTCCAGAACCCTCCTCAGGCTGATGAAGTGCTATTTCAGTTTCTGACTATTCCCCTACAGCTTGACTAACCTGCTCTCGTGATCTCTCGACCATCACTGGCTCTTCTGGGAGACGTACTGTTATTTCATCAAGGGGACATGGAACCCTGCGAGTACGGGCATTATGGATCCAATTGGGGAGTCCTTTGCACTCCACAGCAGTTGAAGTCACAAGTATGACTTGGTATGGCCCTCGTCAACAAGGCTCCAAGGTTGCCTAGGGGGAGCTGTCAGGGATTGCCAATGCAAGGTTTGTCAAGGAGGATTTCTAGGGAGGCGAAACAAGAGCGTATTTTGTGGGGCTTCTGGTGTTTGAAAATACCAAGTGAGCATGCCTCCCATGTGTGGATATCAGTGCGCTCTGTGACTTGATGTAGGATATCTTGTACCTTCTTCCAGAATTGGTATAGGGCTCGGCAGGACCAAATAAAGTGCTGTACATCTGCACTGGCAGCCAGGCATCTGGGACAGGTTGCATCTGCTTGGGAGAAGAACCATTTTTTTGGGGCTGGGGTGAGGTATGCTCTGTGCAACAAGAAGAATTTTACATTTTTAAAGAGAGTTACAGGATACCTGTTGTGGGAACTGCAAGGCTATTTCCCATTCCTTATTATGTAGTGGGTGCCAAAACCTTTCCTCCCAGCTATGCCGTAGGGTGTCTAGGGGAAGCATATTTAATTTGCGTATGGATTTATATAGCCAGGTAATAAGATGACGGCTGGGGCCCATCATACGAATAGTATTTAATACAGGGTGCGTTGTGGGTTCTGTCACTGTGGCATTCCACAGGGTATGGTGTGTGTGCATGAGCCAACGGAGAAAAAGGAATTGCCCTGGGGTAAATAATAGTCTGTTTCTTGCTGATCAAATGAGATAAATTGGCCATTGAGGTAAAGACCCCCTGCTGTGTGGATTAAGCATTCTGTTCAGGGGGTTAGGTTGAGTTGTGTATTTGACCCAGTGAATTTAGGAAGACCAACCAGAAAAAAAGCCCTTATATCTGGTCCCAAGGCTGCGCCTGCCACCCGGTAAGTATGTTCTAGATGGACGTTAAACGTTTCCGTAATCTCTGCTTGTGTGCATACAGTCGTGCCATCTGCCCTGGTGTAGTGAATGAGCCACTTTTGTGGTCTGACACCCTATGATGACCCTCGACCACCACCATTTTAACTGATTTTAGTGTGTTCCTAGCCTTAATGTAGGATGGTCTTGCATTTGCCTGCTTCTCTTCTGTTCTATAATCTTGCTGTCTTTCAGTAGAATAGTCTTGCCAAGAATAAAGTGTGGTGGGACTGGTTTTTTGGGTGGCTACCAGATTTTGGTATGCTACGTTCTATCTTGGGTGGTGCACTCTTAGTTATTTGTTTTTTAGTTGCATTATGTTGTTGCATTCAATGTGTGCCTAATCTATTTGGAATGATCCGTCCTCGGATTACCTATGCTCAGTCTATACGTTATGTTTCTTTTTATTCCAGAGATGGTTTGCATACAGTTTAAAGTTTTTGTATGTTTGATGGTGTTGGACGATGGTCATGGGTGGAATGTAATGAATGTGCCATTTATGTGGATAAATGGCATGATAATGACCGTCGCCCATCACCATCTCAGTCTTATTTAGCATATTATAACATAATATAGTGATGTGTAGGCCTGCCTAGTAAGAATAAGCTATGAAGTAGGGCTTGATTATTTCTCTTTCAGATTCTGACTTTATCTTGCTTAACGGCAGTGCTTGCTATTGGCTTTGGCCTGATCTTATGTCATCTTGCATACTAATTTTGCTCTTTTGCGTGAATAGAGGCTTATGCTTGAGTGGCTCCATTTTCTGAGCTGTCGCCATTTTCTGAGCTTCACTAGGTGAGAAGGGCATGTTTTCCTTTTCACTTGTTTTTCGCACTTTACTGACCAGAAAGAACTGGCTCTTGTCAGAGGAATGTGCTCGCTCTGTTCAGAAGCCATAACAGACGCCTGGCCAGCTGAAGCTGTGGCCTTGGTGCGGAGTGGTACGGATTCTGATGGGAAAAGGGGGCGAGGCTCACCAGGAGCTTCGTCTTACATCTCCACTTGTACTAAAGGAGGTGTCTGGGTTCTGTTTGGTGGAAGTTCATCACAGGGCAGACGTGCAGCTGTGGCGGTGGGGCGTATAGTGTCACTACTGTCTCCTGTTTCGGCCGAAGAACCGGACTCCCCTTTGGCGAAGTGGAAACGGGATGGACAGAGAGTTGGTGAGGTGTTCCACTAATTTCTAGTTTTTCCTACTGTTCTTGCTTACTATAACTTTATTTTCAGGATTCCATACATTTATATACATATATATATATTTCTACATATATGTTTGCCTTGATTGTGTTTCAATCATACTATTGATATGTTAGAGTCTGCTATGATAGGTACATTTGGCTTACCGTGTGGTGCTATTTACTAATAAATATATCCCAGATATACCAATTCGTCTTTTCCTTGTAGCAGGAGGTGTGGACTCTTCTTGGCCAAGTAATCTGTTGTAGAAGGATGGGTGAATTACCTTCTAGCAGGTAATTGTGTTCTAGGAAGTTGCTCTACTCCTGGCAAGTGATGTGCAAAGTATATCTCACTCTAGAGAAGTGTTGTGTGTGTTACCTTGGTCTAGAGGAGACTCATGTGATATTGTTTTCTTGCCTTGCCTTTGGGGGAGTGTTGAAAGTTTGCCCACCTTAGGAAGTGCTGTGTATATGTTATATTCCATAAGTTTGGAACTGATATTCTCTCCCTGGGAAAGTGCCTTGGTCCAGGGGAGATCTGAGACCTTACATTACACCTGGCAAGGTACAAAATGGGTGGAATCTCAATTTTCCTCTTTAATATCAATGCTTGGAGCTTGTCTGCCTTATCCCCCTCTCTATGTAGCCACTGTCTATATTTCATGACAGTTTCTCCAGTCTGTCCCAGACCTCCATCACAAGTTGTTTTGTTTCTACTGCGTCTAGTTTTACCTCTAGTGATACATTTTCATATTTCTGTTGTGTTGCCAACAATCCCTTCAGTGCTGTCAGCTCCCTCTGTAATTGTCTTTTTACCCCATAAGTTGTACTCTTATATTACCCTCTGATTACAGCCTTCATAGCTTTCTTTTGGTTGCCCTGGAATCCATTGTGCCCCAGTTACTTTCCATATAACCAGTGACGGAGGTCGTTAAGGCCTCCCTACACAGCACGTCGGACAACACCTCCGGGGAAAGCCTCCAAGTGCAGTCTGTCCAAAGGTTTTCCCCTGCCAAATTCCAGCACCAGTAGGGAATTGTCAGAAAGAAAGATGGATCGCTGACTTCAGCCAGTCCGGGAGAATTTTTGCCAGAAAAGGTGAGGCAGCATCAGGAAGAGTAGGTATTGGTCCCGGGGACCCACTGTCTGCTCTCACTTAAGTTTTCCAAAACAAAAAACTTTTTTTCTACATAAACCAGCCCAGGTTTCTACTTACATTTTTTTTTTCTGTTTCAGAAAGCAATCACACAGATGGTGGTCTGCTGTTCCTTGCAGGCTATCATCTCTGTGATTGTAGCCAATCACAGAGGAGGCAACTTGTGATGTTCCTAATCTGCAGATCAGAAAGGGGCAGTGAATTTCACATCCAGAGATTGGATATGTGTCAGGAAGCAGGAATCGAGAGCGCAAGGATCGAGCGCCTGCATTGACTACAACTCCCAGCACGCCCAAGGTCCAGAAGGGGAGGAGTCACGCCTACAAAGACGACGAGACGCCTCCTTGACGCTGTGCGTAATTCCCGGAAGCACGTCCGTCGTTGAGCCCGAAGACGAAGCGTTCAAGCCCTGGCGTTCTATCACCGAGAGCGGGAAGGATTTGGTTGATCCCGTAATCCGCTCGGTGTAACGAGGCAGTGAGCTTCAAGGAGGCAGGCCGGCTAGCTTACCTTACGACCGATACCCTATCGGAGGATTGGCATCCGGACGAATAAAAGATAAGTGTATCAACCTCCCTGACGGGGGAGGACCGATTCTGACCCATAGCCACAGATCCAAATCCTGGGAGCAGGATAGTTGAATTCCAAAGGCGCTGATTATCATTTAAAGGGAGCGCAGTTGATATTAAGCGCATTTGAGTTAAGCCCACGGGTATACTGTCCCGCCTGAAACCCTCACTCAAATACCTTCCGTCCGGGGGGACTATTATCGGAGAGGGGGTGAGACGCTGTGAAGTACGAGCGGTACTAACCGCGTTTAAGGAGACGTTCGAAAAGAATGTGAGACTCTGTTCAGAACTCGGAACAGTCTATCAAAAATAGTCCTTACCACAGTTAGGTATTCAAAGGATCCGATAGAGGGAGCACCCTCGTGCCACTGCTAGAGTCTCATAACGTGACTGAAGGTTACCGCTCTTGCCAATGCTATAGTTTCATAACATGAATGAATGTTAAACGCTCTTGCCAATGCTATAGTTTCATAACATGAATGAATGTTAAACGCTCTTGCCAATGCTATACCCTCATACTATGAATGAACGTTAACGCTCTTGCCAATGCTATAGCCTCATACTATGAATGAAGGTTAACGTGATCACAATCTTGCCAATACTTTGTTTGCCATGAAGGAATGATGGGTCAAGAGTTAAGCGTCTATGTCGACATGTTGGAATAGTGTGGAGGACAGAGTCCTTTCCAGAGGTATAGCCCACAGAGGGGTCTGAGGTTAGCGAGAATTTATGAGAGTAGCATTATGTGCATGTAGTGTATGTTTGGTTTTGTGTATTTTTCTTTACAGGTTCTACTCCCCGCTGTTCCTTTCCTTCCCTTCCCTCGCTTGATCGCCCTAAATTCTCCGTGCCGTTAGTGCAGGAGTTGGGGATATCAAGAGGTGGAGACCATATAGCACCGCTCGGATCCTGAGGAGTACTGGACCGTGGACGGAACGTGACAGAATTACGCACCCACGTATTAATACTCCTCCTGGTTCGGGGGGGTGGCTATAGGGTAGCAGTATGGAGGAAGTGTTGCAGGCGCTAGCTGTCGTTCAGCAGGAACTGGCCGCATCCCGAGGTGAAACCGCAGCCTTAAGAGATCAAGTAGACAGGTTGTCTAGAAACCCCTTTAATGTAAGCACAGGATCTAATCCCATCCATGTGACGGTACCCCCACCCATTCCATTAGCCAACCCTGAGAGATATACAGGAGACCCACAAAAAATTCAGGTGTTTTTAACACAGATTTTGATGCATTTTTCCTGCAGACCGTCCTCCTTCCCAAACAATCACTCCCGGGTGGCGTTTGCCATCTCTTATTTGGCGGGAGACGCCGCCAATTGGGCGGTGCCTTTGGTCCGGAACAACGATCCAATATTGTCCAATTGGGACGAGTTTAGGGTCGCTCTGGAAGGAGTGTTCGACAGTCGCACGACTACATTCAGTGCAGACAGGGAGCTGCAAGACCTAAGACAGGGGCGAAACGAATTAGTGACTTACTTGACCTCCTTTAATCGGCTGGTGGCAGAAGCCGCTTGGCCTGAAGAGAAAAGGATGTCACTCTTCTATCAGGGGCTTTGTAATGAATTGAAAGATGTAATAGCCCGAATAGACCCTCAACCGCGTACATGTGCCGATCTGATTAGCTTGGCCCTACGGTTAGATGGGCGCATTTCAGATAGAGGTGGGGACAGGTTTCGGGGAGAAAGAGGTAGGAAAGAGACGGCAGGTGCCGACCTGGCCCCCGAGCCCATGGAGGTGGGTGCCATTCGAGCCTCGTTGTCCCGTACGGAACGAGAGAGCAGGAGAACTCAGGGGCTTTGTATGTATTGCGGGAAGAAAGGACATTATGTTCGAGAATGCCCGGCTAGGCCCAAGCGACCAGGGGGAAACAACCGCAATCGGAAGACCATAGCCGTAGTCACAAGTCCTGAGGGGAGCCCAGCATCATCAGAAGCTCCCGAGACTCAGGAGGGTAAACACTGGAGAATCCCTTCTCTGGCTACCAAGCGCCAGGGAAATACAGAAAGACACATAGAGCTGGTTATGTGGTTGGACAACGGTCATAGCCATTATCAGGTTAAGGCTATGTTGGACTCAGGCGCAACGGGAAACTTCATACATAACGGGTTGGTGGAACAGTTGGGCATCCAAAAGGTAGCTAGGGAGATTCCCGAAGAAGTTTTGCCGGTGGACGGAAAGCCACTTACTTTGGGACTACTCATTGAACAAACTGAAACCCTCATCCTCACAACCAGAACGGAAGAAGGTAGACATGTGGAGACAATAGCCTTAAACATTATTGAGGCGCCTCAGTATGAGGTTATCCTTGGTATGCCATGGTTCAGTCTTCACAACCCAACCATAGACTGGAAAGAGAAGACAGTGTTCTTCCGGTCCGAAGTCTACAAAGAGCATTGCGTTCCCGGGGGGGGCTCTTGTGCTGCTGCTTTAGCCTGCCCGTTTGTCGCAGCTACAGCGGCAGAAAGAGAAGTGAGTCTACCCAGAGAATACTCTAATTTTGCGGATGTCTTCAGTAAATCCCAGGCAGAATCACTTCCGCCCCATAGGTCTTATGATTGCCAGATAGACCTGGTGGAGGGAGCCTGCATGCCCACATGTCGGGTATATGCTCTTTCGGAACCTGAGACGAAACACCTCAGAGAATATCTGGACCACTTCCTAGAAATAGGGTTTATTCGTCCTTCCCGGTCCCCAGCGGCGTCTCCTTTATTTTTTATATCTAAGGCGAATGGAGAGTTGAGAGCCTGCTATGATTACCGCATGTTGAACAAGAACACCGTTCGCAACAGGTATCCGTTGCCACTCATCCCCGTCTTGTTGGACCAAGTACGCGAGGCAAAAATATATACCAGGCTTGATCTCAGGGGGGCTTACCACTTGGTGCGCATCCGCAAAGGGGATGAGTGGAAGACGGCGTTTAAAACCCGGTGCGGGCTTTTTGAGTATCTGGTAATGCCGTTCGGGTTATGTAACGCCCCGGCGGCATTCCAGTACTTCTTAAACGACGTCTTGCATGAGTACATAGACAGAACAGTTGTCGTGTATATAGACGATATATTGGTTTACTCAGAGTCCAAGAGCAGTCACCAGGAACATGTGAAACAAGTGTTGCAGGTTTTGAGGAAGCATCGGTTGTTTTGCAAACTGAGTAAATGTGAGTTCGGTGTGTCGGAAGTCGAGTTTTTGGGAGTAATACTCCGTCCTGAGGGTATGTGCATGGCAGAGAGGAAGATCCAAGCGGTACATGAGTGGCCGGTGCCGGGTAATGTGAGGGATGTCCAGTGTTTCCTGGGCTTTGCTAATTATTATCGGCGCTTCATTCATGGGTTTTCACAAATAGCCCTCCCGATTACTAGGCTTCTCAGAAAGGGCGTGCAGTTTGTTTGGACCTCCGAAGCGGAACAGGCTTTTGGGTATCTAAAGAGAGCTTTTACTACGGCGCCCGTGTTGCGATACCCTCAGCTCGACACACCTTTCATCGTGGAGGCAGATGCCTCTAATGAGGCCATTGGGGCCATTCTCTCACAAAGAGACAAAGACACAGGGCAGCTGCACCCAGTGGCTTACCTCTCAAAGAAGCTGCTCCCCGCAGAAAGAACTATAATATTGCCGAAAAAGAGCTACTATCCATTAAGAAGGCGTTGCAAGAGTGGCGTCCCTATTTGTGGGGGGCCAGATTTCCGGTCACGGTGTATTCCGATCATCGAAATCTCCAGTACTTAAAGGCAGCTAGGCACCTGTCTCCCAGACAGGTAAGGTGGATGCTCTTTTTTGAGGAGTACAACTTTGTTATCACCTTCAGACCGATCCGGTCCGAGTCATCGTTTCAGACCGGGGCCCTCAGTTCATCGCCAGTTTTTGGAAGGGGTGGTGTCGTTCCATGCACATAGAGTCGGCAGTATCCACAAGCTTCCACCCTCAGACAGACGGGCAAACGGAAAGACTTAATCAAACATTGAAAAAATATCTGAGATGCTACGCTGTAGAGCCGCATGACTCCTGGGTTTCATTGCTGTGGATGGCCGAACTGTCCTACAACAACGCAACACACAGTTCCATAGGCACATCTCCCTTTTCCGCCAATTATGGCTTCAATGCCAACATCCTGCCAATAGTTCTGCCCAGAGGGTCTTGTAATCAACCTTCGGTTCAAGCTCGAATGCGGTTGTTGCGCGAAGGACACGTGCAAGTGAGGAAGCACTTGGTTAACGCGAAACTGACGTACAAAAAATGGGCAGACAGACATCGGGTGGAAGGGCCTCAGTATCAGGAAGGGGACCAGGTATGGTTGTCTACTAAAAATATACGCTTCAAACTAAGGAGCGTGTCCACCCCAGATATATTGGCCCGTATCAAGTGACGAAAAGGATTAACCCAGTGGCATACAAACTACGCCTTCCAGGCTCTCTTCGCATACACCCCGTCTTCCACTGCAGTCTCCTGAAGCCGGCCAAGGGGGGAGTGAAGAAGGCTCCTCCGGCTATCTCTGCGGAAGAAGGACAGGAGTACGAGGTACGGCGAATTGTGGACTCCAAATACAGAGGTGGTAACCTTTGGTTCTTGGTCTCGTGGGCAGGATACACTGCTGAAGAGGATTCTTGGGTGCCCTGTCGGGACGTACATGCCCCGGCCAGGATTCGGTCCTTCTATCGTCGCCATCCTGACAAGCCAGGTTCTAGGAGGCGCTGGGCAGGGGGACCTACTGTCAGGAAGCAGGAATCGAGAGCGCAAGGATCGAGCGCCTGCATTGACTACAACTCCCAGCACGCCCAAGGTCCAGAAGGGGAAGAGTCACGCCTACAAAGACGACGAGACGCCTCCTTGACGCTGTGCGTAATTCCCGGAAGCACGTCCGTCGTTGAGCCCGAAGACGAAGCGTTCCAGCCCTGGCGTTCTATCACGAGAGCGGGAAGGATTTGGTTGATCCCGTAATCCGCTCGGTGTAACGAGGCAGTGAGCTTCAAGGAGGCAGGCCGGCTGGCTTACCTTACGACCGATACCCTATCGGAGGATTGGCATCCGGATGAATAAAAGATAAGTGTATCAACCTCCCTGACGGGGGAGGACCGATTCTGACCCATAGCCACAGATCCAAATCCTGGGAGCAGGATAGTTGAATTCCAAAGGCGCTGATTATCATTTAAAGGGAGCGCAGTTGATATTAAGCGCATTTGAGTTAAGCCCACGGGTATACTGTCCCGCCTGAAACCCTCACTCAAATACCTTCCGTCCGGGGGGACTATTATCGGAGAGGGGGTGAGACGCTGTGAAGTACGAGCGGTACTAACCGCGTTTAAGGAGACGTTCGAAAAGAATGTGAGACTCTGTTCAGAACTCGGAACAGTCTATCAAAAATAGTCCTTACCACAGTTAGGTATTCAAAGGATCCGATAGAGGGAGCACCCTCGTGCCACTGCTAGAGTCTCATAACGTGACTGAAGGTTACCGCTCTTGCCAATGCTATAGTTTCATAACATGAATGAATGTTAAACGCTCTTGCCAATGCTATAGTTTCATAACATGAATGAATGTTAAACGCTCTTGCCAATGCTATAGCCTCATACTATGAATGAACGTTAACGCTCTTGCCAATGCTATAGCCTCATACTATGAATGAAGGTTAACGTCATCACAATCTTGCCAATACTATGTTTGCCATGAAGGAATGATGGGTCAAGAGTTAAGCGTCTATGTCGACATGTTGGAATAGTGTGGAGGACAGAGTCCTTTCCAGAGGTATAGCCCACAGAGGGGTCTGAGGTTAGCGAGAATTTATGAGAGTAGCATTATGTGCATGTAGTGTATGTTTGGTTTTGTGTATTTTTCTTTACAGGTTCTACTCCCCGCTGTTCCCTTCCTTCCCTTCCCTCGCTTGATCGCCCTAAATTCTCCGTGCCGTTAGTGCAGGAGTTGGGGATATCAAGAGGTGGAGACCATATAGCATCGCTCGGATCCTGAGGAGTACTGGACCGTGGACGGAACGTGACAATATGAGTGTAACAAACATGGTATCCAACAAACCCACCCAACCGCTGAAGGAGCAAGTGCTGGGTGCCGTGGGGGCTCCCGACCAGCAGCTGCCGCCAGCAGTAAATAGAGGGTTAGAGTCCCACACGGCGACTATCCTGGCAGCCATCAGAGACACCAAAGAGTTGTTGGAAAGGAAGATTAAAATGTTGGCTCATGATGTGATCCTCCTTAGAGGGGACCACAGGAAGCTGGTCGACAGAGTTACTGACGTAGAATCGACTCTGACACAAACTCACCCAACGGTGTTTGAGCATGGCTCCTGCATTACGTGGTTGGAAAAGGAACCCTCAGTGCTGCGGGGGAAGGTCAATGATGCAGAAGGTCACTCAAGATGGAACAATGTTAGGATGGTGGGTCTACTGGAGAGAGTGGAAGGCCTGTCGATGGAACTAATTCTTGATTACTGGTTTGCAACAGTAGACCTGGAGGGGAAGTTCTCTAAATGACTCACGGTGGAGTGGGCTCACTGGGTGCCGGGTAAGCTGCCGGTATCCGGGGCTCCTACCAGGCCTGTGGTTGCAAAACTACTCAACTACAGAGATAGAGACACGATATTGCAAAGGGCTAGGGTGCATTAGCCCTGTCGGGTAGTGGGGGGGCACAGTTAATATTTATCTAGACTAAACCACATTGGTGTAGAAGCAAAGGGAGAAGTTCATGGCCGTCAAGAGGCACCTCTTAAGCCCGGGCATAAACTATGCTCTGTTTTTTCCTTCCAGGCTCTGTATTACCCTGTATGGCGAAATTTACTTTTTCTATATGCCGGCAGTGACATGGGAGTGGCTGGAACAGCAGGTTATAGGGCCCCAGAGGAGGCACAGGCAGACCCATCAACATCGGGTTGGAAGGAAGCTAAGCATCACCGCAGACCATGGAGGAGGTCATCTTTGAGGTTGTCCAGGGACCAGGCAGAGTCAGAGCGAACAAGGGTGGTGAAGGCGCTTCACCAGAAATGGAGCAGGTACACTGGTAACAGGTGGGATGCTCTTGGGGCAGCAAGGAGAACTCCGACAGGGAGTCATAGGGGGCAGAGGCTGATGTGCATCAGATGTTATTGATATGACTATCTGTGTATTATTCACATAGGGTTTGGCAGAGAAACCATGAGATCGAATACGTCTTGCCAAGGGGGTGATGTAGATGTTAAATAAGGTTGGGGGTAATGACGATCCTTGGGGCACCCCTCTTCCACAAATGGCTCACTCACATATCCATAGATAACAAACACTCAGCGGCATTCTCACACACATAAAAGTGCACCACAGCACATCAACACATCCATCACCCATTGTCACTAGCTGGTCAAACCAACATGGCCAAGTTCCAGACGAAAGAAAGCACCTGAATCCACACGCAGTCCCACAACTGTTGGGTGCTCCACTAACATCAGACAGAATGTCTCCTGTGTCTAATGCTGCCAGCCTCCACTACACACAGACTGATATTACTGACAAACCATTCAGACAGCAGTGTATTTGATTATTTCCATTCCTAACACCAGTCGGCGTCAGCACATCTAACCAATGACCTTAGATGCCATGATGAGGACAAACCCACATATTACATGCTCAGCCTTAGCCAACTGAAGCCACACTGACCCCATCCTATAACATTTTCACAGCTCCACACTCAATATTCTACCGTATGCCCATACACCACAGACATATTTCATCACTATAAGAGGGCAATGGCAGCTACAATCCTGTGACACCAGGTTGCACTGAAAGAAATCGCCAGATGTGTCACAGAAAACAGAGTCCCCTCACAATTGTCAAGGATGAATTCAACATTGTCCTCCTCGCCATTCTGGCCATCATGTGCAGCACCGAGTGGACAGATACATCTGAGTTGTGGTGCACAATCAAGGTGTGGTCATCTTGATCTGCTGCCGGCTCCTTCCCTCTCCAGCTTCCTGACTGATACGTTTAAATTTAAGGATATGAAGCAAGAATTAACCTGCAGTCCTTAGAAGGCATGAGGGACAATGTATTTTAAAATGTATTTGTGCGTCAATCACATTGGCTTGAACCATACCCACTGATAAATCGGGAGCCACTGTTGTGAGGCCAACACAGTAGGAACATGATTGCACCTAGACAGTCCAAGGAAAAATCCCGTTGTTCCTTTCATCATAATGTAGGGACCCACGGGGTCTTCAATCAATTGGCATAGGCTGACAGACAGGGAGAGGTTGCGGGTGGGATGAATGGGCAGGGTTAAGGTTGGAGGGCATATATAGAGCACAGTTTGGGCGGTGAGGCACATTAGGGAGCCAGTACCAGTCGGGCAGGCAGGAAAAGTTGAGATGTGTGTCATAATTAGACACATGCAGGGTAATTCTTAGATAACCTTAAGGTATTAGGCAATAAAGACATTTTGCCCAGTAAGACAGCCTGTAGTGTTAACATAAGCCATAGTTTTTGGGGCAATGGAGAGTCTGGGGTGGGTGTATCCATCCCTCGGGGAAGGGAAGATTAAGCTTGGGGTTTTGAACAACAGTTCGCTTAGGGATGCTTGCTGGGGTGTGATTGAGAGAGATTTGGGAATGCAAGGAAAAGGCTGTGAGTGCAAGAAGAAAGGAAAGAGGTGGAAGCGTATGAGGGGTTTGTTGATGCAATTTTAAAAGATGGGAGTTTTTTAAGGGCAGGGGAAGGACAGGAATTTAATGTATTAGCAGGTTTGGGTTTTTACACTCTGGTATGTATTTTGATGAAATGATTCTACAAACCTGTCTTAATAAGGCGGCCTTTTTTGCTAACTAATGAGAGTGGTGTGTGGTGTCAATGCACAAGCGAAAGCATGCGACCTACACAGTGCCCTGCTGCCTTTTGGCTAGGTGTGCACTATACAAATACTATATACGTATACAATGTGCATTCTGCTGCGGTTCAAGGTACGGGTGGGTCACCCAGGGACTGCGGCCAAATATTGACAATCCCAGAAAATGGCCTTCGTTTTTCACAATTAAACAAACTGTTTCACACACACTGCTGCATAAAGATAGTTGTATAAAGATGTTCACTGACGCAGTACAAGCTGCATGTCCTTGGCCTACATAGAGAAATAGAACCCGAAATGTAGCACGAGTTCTTAGAGCTTTGTGAAGGTTAAGTAGCAAACATGATAAAAGGTAATTATTGGATGGTGGCATTGAAATCTATGGCAGAGAGCACTCCACTCTGAGATTAATTACTGAATGTTCTCATTATAGGTTCTTCCGGCTGCTACAAAGGACTACAGGCCAATCTGGAACAATAAAAAGATTAGAAAGAAAGCATACTCCAGGGACAAAACACAATGCAGCTACAATTGAGAGAATTGAGAAGCGTTACCAATTTCCGGTTGTTAAGCAGCCTGGAGATAAAGCGGAGGGTTGTAACTCGAATGAAAAGTGCCTTCGCTGTCGAGATGGGAAGTTTAGATTCCGTTAAGGCCACGGAAGGTAGCATTATGTTGACTATTCCATCGCTTTATTCGCAGAGTCAACATCTAATCAATGTTTACAGTCTACATTTCCCACGAACGTGAAAATTAGAAACTACTACAGAATCCAGACAACCAACCAAAGCAAGGACAACCTCAAAAACTAAAAGCTTCTCATCTTCTTTCTTGGGGTCAAAAGCTGCCAGCATCATAAACAGTGGCCTTCAGCATCGTTTTTACACCTGCCTCTGCTCTGTTCCAAAGAAAAATAAATAGCTTCCATTAGACATCCCAATCTTCAACACATATCAAACAACACTATGTTGAGATATTAGGCTTCATCTAACATGTGATCGACTACAACCTCATACGCCATCTCTCTACCTCAAACCCAGGTGAGCCATAGCAGTTAAATATTGCGGAAAGACAATGACAATAGACAGGTGGAATCATCAACTCCATGGGATTGATAGAAGATTAATTCTACACCAGGAACAGAGATGTGGATCATACTCATTCTGAGCTTACTGAGTACCATGAAAGTGACATCCACCACAGCCTCAAAACAGAATTTCCTCATCGTAGCATCTGAGTGTGAGCCAATACTGGAGGGATCGATGCCGGCCTCCTGCACTACTAACCCGATCACTCTAGCCAGAGTCAGCGATGAAACTTTGGCAGTTTCCTGAGTCATATAATAAATGTGTAGGTCTTTGTGGGCCTCAAGCCCCTTGTCATGTTATCGCTTCAAACCCTTTGTGAGAAATCTGATTTGGAGGGTCCAGGGCAATCATAGGTTACTGAGCTCCAATTGCAGAACAGTCCCCATGGAGTCAGAGACTCAGAATTGCAAATATAGAAAAGATTGCAGGTGGAAATACCACTGGGAACACCCTTAAAGAGCATTGCAAAGCCCATGCTAAGTACATGCAAAGTACACCCCATATGCCGGGGGCACTTTTAATAGGTTGTGTGCCATCAGGCACTACTCCTAAAAACATAACACTCCTATGAATGCCTATACCAAACAGGTGGTATGCAGTTATCAAAATTCAGGGCTACTGAGTTTTCCAAAGGTTGTCACCAACATTCAACAGCAGAACATGAATATTTTAACATCAGTAAATATTTTGGTATGTTACCATACATATACATATTAAGGCTTTCATCATGCCATACCTATGGGCTTTGACATTCAATAGCAAACAGTATCAAGATAATGAACATTTTAGGGAAAGTGTTGTTTCTATCATTAGACCAGGTTGCCTGGCTATCTCTGAGGAGACAGAACCTCAGTGGGACCACAAGCTCCTAAAGCTCACTGCAAGATCAGATCTAAAATTGATTGAAATCAAAGCACACTTCTCCCAGGGCATCCAGGGCTACTGATATTTGCAAGATTTACAATGGCATCTTCTAAAATGTCTCCTGCTGATCTCTCCAAAACCCTAGATACACAACAAAATACTCTTGATGGTGCCCCTGCTTCTTCTTGGGCACCACAAACAGAGCACATTTTCTTGATGCCCCAGTGGCTTATGAGTCACATCTACAGCCCGCGACAGTTTTCCCTTGATATGGGTGCTACTGTTGTAAACCGTTGCTTTTTCCAAACCCTTTTTTGTTAGAAAGCATTATGTCAAGTGAGTACCTCTGTCTTCCCGGCCCTTGCACACTCCAGTGTACACCATGCACAAGGCTCATGAGCCACATAGGCATCTGCTATCCCCCTATCCTGGCACTTGATAGCAGGTGGCTGTCGGGGAAAGGCACAGTCTCCCACACTTTGCTGTCTCTCCACTTGATCAGAAGAGTGGGAGCAAAGCACGATTGAACTCCTCCATTTGAACTTTATGTTTGGCAGCAGCATTCATTTTATTGGATTCCCTGGTGTTGACCATGGGGCTACCCCTAGGATATTTTGAAAACTGCTGGCTCAAGTTTTCTTTGTCCCGCTGACCTGAATGGGTCAGCTGATAACACTAGAACAGCCATGTACAAAATTAGATTTGACTATCTCTCGCCCTGATGGGCAGTTTCTCATTTGTTTATGTTGTATTTTGCTCCTGGTGGTATGTTCCAGCCACAAGGACCTTTGCTGATGCACCTCTGGGCCTTTACATTTTAGCAACTGTTTCTAGGTGATTTCTTTGGGTTAAAATGACTATTGAATCCACTCTGCATTGCTGCTGTTTAGTCCTGCCTGGTAGCATAGACTCATATGAGATTAGGACCTGCCCTCTTGTCATAGACCATGGTAGTTTCCTGACCAGGTTCTTCCTGCAGCATCAACCCACGGTCATGAAGAAGGAACACGATCTCTGTCTGCGCTCCTCAAGAACCCAGCCTTCAGCCTCTTATAGTATGTCTTTGTTTTTAACAGGAGCCTGGGGTAGCCCCTTCTAAGGTTTCAAAACCGAGGACCAGTTCACAGAAGTCGAAGGTGCCATTTTCCTTCATGATTTCCTGCAAGTTCACCCTCTACTTGCACGAAAGAGGCGGTTAGTAGCTAATTCCACCAGCTCTGGAGCAGTACAGGTCCACAGTGTCCTTCAACTGCAGACAGGGGATGATACGGGCTATGGGTCTGTCTTTCTCCTTCTTGATGTTTCTTTCTTCTCAAAAGCTGTATCCTTGAGTCGGGTTTAAAAATGGAGGTGGAGAGTTCTAGAAAATGGGAGACCCAACACATTTCAGAAATGCCATTTCACCTCTACAAACCTAATGTGCTTCATGGACCAGCCCCTTGGATGCCCCACACCCAGCACAGCAGCATGAGAATTTAAAAAATGGCCGTTTATTGCCATTTTTGGAAAGACGTCTGCTCTGAGCCATGCTCCTTACAGCCAACTCTGATGTCTTTCCTTCAGTACTTCAAAGGAAACCCCCAGTGGTGACCAGTACAAATGTTTTGCCTGCTCTCTCTTTGTCTGCTATGCAAGTGTCCTCCCCAGGAGTCTTAGAGAGAGACTGCTCATTACCTTATGAAGATTTCTTGCCTCTTTGCTTTTGCAGTAGATGGATAATACCTCAGGATGGTCCTTGTGTTCATTGGGGGCTTTGAAATAGTAGCTTAGTTGGCTGGCAGAATTATTGACTTGGCCCATCACGGTAGCCCAAAACTTAAATTCCATTACCAATGGCTCAGAGAGACGTGTCCGATTTTCGAGTTCATAAAGGAGCGTATGTATGAGAAAACTGACTCTGGGTATGGGTTCAGGCTCCAGGATGGTATAAGAGAAACTACCTCACTGGCTTTTCTACATCTTGCCAATGAAAAGTTGCAGTTTAGGCACACATTATCCAAACTCTAAAAAAAAGTGTTTAATTGCAAAAAATGTATGGTACTAGCTGGTCATAATCTTGGTCCTATCTGTAACAGTGCTATTTGTGCACAAATACCAGGCTGAGTTTGACAAGCGGTCCCTTTCCTAGCCCCTACAAATGACCTTCATCCTATAAGTGCATGCAGCTGCCCTTATGTTAAAAGGGTAGTTGCAGCTCCAGTGCATTTTAAACAGAAGCTTACAATGGGTGAGACTTCTTAAGAGAGACTCTGTCACAAACTAAGTGAATACTCACCAGTCGACTGGAGTGCAAGTTTCCCCTGGAATATAAAAGCAAGACAAATTGTTAAACCCCATTGGAAAATTGCCATTACCTGGCATGGTCACAGAAGATGGTACTTAATTTCACCCTTAAACCAGTGGAAATATCACACCCACAGGTCCCATACACTGCCCAATGCCAGAAGTCACTCGGAAGTAAGTGGTCTCTGCATGTTTCTCAATGCACAATGGTGACGACCCTTCAGATGGGAACTTTCGTGTCATGATCACCAGAGCTAGAATTAAATTCTGCTCAAACCTGTGCTTCCGTGCCTGTCAAATGTGCACTTTCTGAGGTATCTCAGAAAACATTTTTGTCTGTCACCCAGCCTCCTTTCGTGTGCACCATTGGGTTTGTAGCTCTTTCGGGTAATTTACCTTCTCTGACACTTCTGCTCAAGAGGTGAGTCTGCTTTCTCCAGTCTCCAGAAGCTTCCTGGTCCTCCTGTCTTCCAGGTACCTGATCATCCTTCTGACTACGGACTATCATGGAGAATGTCAGTCTCACGCTCCCCAACTAGCCTTCAACAGTGAGGACACACAGTTATCATTACACTACATGTTCGTGATATAAAGGTCGCCATTTGCATAAATAACAATTGTGAGTCGGTATATCTAGTTGGTGTTACCCACCGAGGGGCACTGCAGTGCTTGAGGGTCAGTATTTATTTCTTACTTCTCCCTCCTTCCATGTTTCATATCAGGCAGTTCTTTGTGCTTGCATATCATTTCAGCATTAAAATATTCGCCCCTTACGAGACAAGTAGCTTGCATCCACATTTTAGTATTTGTAAGTGGTCCTGAAAAATTCACTCATAGCAGAGGTCTAAAGCAAAGGTTCAAAGGCAAAAAACACTTGAGGGGATGGGGGTTTACAGGTCAGAGTCCTCTTTATCATACTCTTGACGACACATAATTTAGGGTTATTCATAAAACAAAGTTCTAGCAAGTGCTGGATGTTGTTTTCTGGTAGAGGTGAGAATTAATCCTGCTATGGTAAACATCTTACCCAGAAACTTCAATGCTTTAACGTCTGACACCCTTCTGCAAGACACCTGTTGAGTTTCAGACAATAATGGATATATGCATTGTCTCACAGTCTCCCTGATGGAACAGCCCAAGGGTCACAAACTCCTGGTAAGAGGTCTATTTCTGTGAAAACAATGTGGGAATAAGAAGACAAAAACACAATAATCTTAACCAAGTTTGAATTTGAATATGTAAGTCGATGGAGTGACATCAGCGTCGGAACAGTTGCCGCCTGCCTATCCCCAGGTACACTGGGACTTCTCACGCCGCGCACGGGGGGACAGTGTCGTGGCCGCCCCTGTGAATAGTGCACGCCTGGACTCTCCGGACAGTATATTAACGTGCGATCAGCTGGCTGTGGATTTGGTCTGTTCCGGAGATTTCGGACCTGAGTGGGGGGTGGTGGCCTTGTCCCGTGCGCGGTCTCCGACGACCCAGGCAACGTCCAAGCAACGGTCGCCCGCCCTGGCTGATTCCGCCTTCCTGGGCCTGGTGTGCAGTGTAAATCCTGGCTCGGCATCGGGAAAGACGATCCTCCCTAGAGCTGACTGTGTCGATCTTCAGAGCCCTCTACCCTACCTGTGTGTGTCGCTTCCTGAGTTTTGTTGGACACTTCTCTTCGTGGTAACATTGGACATGGCACTGGGACGGGGGTATGCATGGGTGGGTTTGCAAAGAGTGGCCAAGGATGATGCTGAACCTTCCGAGGTGGTCACCTATTAGGTGGGCGGGCTCGGGAGTTGTGTGCTCTCACGGCATAACTGATAGTGTACCAAGTGCGTAATGCTCCTTATTCCTCTTTGACAGGGTCGATTTTGTGTTCTTTATTGTGTGCTTTATGGGAAACCGTGTGGTGCGGGAGGGAGAAACCGGGGGCGTGTTTTGTAGGCCCTCCTCCAGTTTATTAGTACTCTTTCTACCCCCCCGTCTGGTGGGGGCTCTTTTCCCACTTCTTTTCTCTGTTTCTTCTATATTTCGGGTCTGGTTCCGGGGCGACAGGCACACTGCTGGGGGGGGGGGGGCCGTACTCATCTGCAGAGGTGCAGGGTGGGGGGTTGGGGGGGGTTCCTTTAGTCTTTCACCTCCTTTTTCTATGGCCTCCTTTTCTTCTCTTATTTTCTTTGTCTTTTTCTGGGATCAGCATGGTAGTACTCCTTTGTTGTTAATCACTGCTGTTTCCGGAGTGCCATAATTTCCGTGGAGTTTCCAGGGTCTTGGGGCAGGGGGTTGCAGGCGCAAATGGCCGTGTCATTCCTCCACATCCTGAACTTCCTGTTTCAGCGCCATTGCTTAGATAGACTGCTGTGTATTGTTTACGTTCATCGTTCTGCCTGCCATTTTTCGCTGCTGGGAAACTGTTTGGCACCTGATCCTTCCATCTTTTTCTATTATAAAATGTAAACCTTTATTATCCTGGTCTCCTACTTGGGCTGTTCAGAGACTGAGAGTATGTTAGCGTCGAGATTTTGCTCCCCGAGGTACTGACTGTGATATACCTGCTTTCTGTTATTCTGATTGTTTAGCGGCCGGCCCCGGGGGTTGTAGGCCCGTATGTGTAATTGAGTGAAATGTCAATAAAGGTTTTCAAAAAAAAAAAAAAAAAAAATATATATATATTTTTAGGTCTTGCGACCTGCGTTGCACTGCGCAGCAGTGCTCGCGCAGGTCGCGAGACCTTTAGTAGGTAAAAAATGGGGAAATCAAGCTGACCTAGGAATCGCACACGCTCGTGTGTGTGCGTTTCCTTTCCAGCTCCCCCATTGGACTTTGCGTGTGTCTTATTCTAAAAGACTGCACGCAATTGGCCCGAGGCACGCGCATAGCTCCTCCCATGGCCTATTGGTGTCTATTACGTGCACCAAGCGCGTAATAGACACCAATAGGCCGTGGGAGGAGCTATGATCGTGCCCAGACACAGGCATGACGCGTGCGCCACTTGTTTTTCTTTACTTTTGCTATTAGCGCGGCACCCGCGCTTTACTTTTGATGTTGAAAGTAAAGCGCGGGTGCCGCGAATATACCAAAAGTAAAGATATAGAAAAAAAAATCTATTTCTTTACTTTTGGTATAATCGCGGCACCTGCGCCTTACTTATAACATTAAAAGTAAAGCGCAGGTGTGGGTATTATTACGTTTGCACAGGTTCATCAAAGAGGAGGGTCTGAGTTTAAAAGGGGGGGCTATCAAATGTGCACAGCAGGCATTGACTCACACAGCAGGTTGGACACAGGAATTTCCTCAGGTCAGCCCCTGTGTCAGGATTCGTCCCTTCCCGCTCCCATGGAGCGACCTCGGGACTCACCTTCAGTGAATCCCTTTTCTTGTTTGCAGCTTCCTGACGCTGAGGTTGCCAATGGCGATCCTGGGACTCCGGACGTCCCGGGCTTCTGGCCCTTGAACTCCGGAGCCAACCTGCAGCAAGGCTTTTGTCAATATTTAAAGGCTGGGCCACCCGTCAGGAAGAGAGTGAGACGAATGGTGAGGAAGACGATCCACGACTCCCAAAGCCAGCGGAAACCAGAGGACGGAGCGCGTCTACTGAGGAACCAAGCCTCGAAGCCAGACAGACCGACGAGAGCCAGGAGGCATTCCCCACCAAGCGCCCAGCCATGGACCTGGAGGTTCGTGGCTCCAACAGGTTTGTGACCGACTCCGGGGGTCTGGGAGACGGGCAGTTACCTCGTACCCGGGTGGCAGTTAAATGTGGGTAGTATCCATAGCCTTGTGTACCAGGTCGTCCCCCGTGTCTCTGTGATTGGTTCCCCCTACCCCTTCACGTCCACGGCATACTGGTGCTCCCTCACTAACCCCATCCCTCATCGCTGCAAAACCGCCTGATATTAAGGCTTGTGTTTTCTTTTGTGTTTTTTTGTATACCGCTACTTTGGAAGTCCGTGAAGGCAACGTGATCTCCGAGGAGCGAAGAGCTGATTCCCCGTTGAAGAGAGTGTGGACAGTGTTGATTTGGACTTTTTTTCATAACCCCGAAACTCTGTAGGCCAATTAAACTCCCTCGCATTATACCTACCTGCCTCGTGCATTCCTTTACCCCGAAACACCCTGTAAAGTGGGTGTTTTTAAGTACATCATACAAAAACAATTAAGTTCACTGAAAAAACAGAGTTTATCACTAAGTTCTGGTTCTGGTCCACCATGCTGCAGAAACTAATATGACAATGACGCAGAAACACGAACAGAACAACATGGCTGGCGCTGCGAGTTATTACATGTGTTGTGTGTCTGTTGATAGCCATAAAAGGTGTATTTCAGAGTACTGGTACGCTACAAAAAAACATGTGCTACACAAAGTATGATGACATGGGCAAAAAAAATGTTGTGCTATAAAAGGTATGCTAAAACATTATATAAACCGTACAAACAATACAGAACTATTATATGTAATAAAACAGTTAAAAAATAAATAAGAATAACGATCAACATTTAAATTACAATTTAATAAAATATACAGCTCCTATATGTTATATATTATATTACACAAATATAATGTTATATTGACAAGAAAACATTCCACCCTTATAAAATATAAAATCAAATACATTAATAATACGCACATCAACCTTACACCCAAATGAAAGCAAAGAACAATAATACTCACAATTTTGTAGCTCTAGAAGACCCACAATGGGCATTCTTTGTCCATAGCAGATATTTTACATGATAATGCCCCTAAAACTGCAAAAATAAACATATCCTAAAAAGTCCCAAAATAAACTACGGTCCATAAGACTTCCACGATACCCTCCAAAACATGAAAAATCATTAGAAATTACTGGTAAACTGAATCAAAGAAAATTAAAGCTAATGTTGACAATACAACATTTCAACCAATTTTCCTTAAAAAGCATTGAAAGGTTTGTAAGTCCAAAAGGGACATTTTCAGGAAAGCTATTCCATACCCTGCAAAATTAAAACATTATATACATCCAACACCAAACATTCATATCCTTAATTATATAAATATATTGTCCAGCTTTGTTGATTATCCCAATACAACCATTAAATTAACTAAATCTAACCTGGTACCAAAAACGTAAAGAAGTACATTTACTAACAACTCAGTGTACTAAATTAACTTAAACTATATCTAGCCAACGTTCTTAATAGAAATACATATTACATTTAACTTTTATTATCTTATCTGATGAAACTGAACATGCTGCTGCTGCCCTTGACGTCTGCTGTGTAGTGATAAGAAAAAGACTTGACAGTGGGCTTACCGGTGAAAAGTGAAATACAATTATTAACAAAGCAACTACAAATAAATTGCAGTCTGGGTAACTGTGTAACAATGGTTTGTTTTTTTATTAAAAAAAATAATAAAAGAGTATAATTGGTAAGTATTGTGATTAATATTTGAATGCATGAAAATTATGTAAAAAATGTTTATTAAAAAAAATGTTAAGTAAAGTTAAATGGTATAAATGTTTTTTATTGTACAATAAATATAAACAATAATTTGCACTTGCCTTTTTTTATTTTATTTTTTAAGTTTTATTTGGCATGAACCTGGACTAAGGGGATTAGAGAGCTTTATATGAGCACCAGATTACATTACACAAGGTCGCATTTATTTTAGCACTTAGGGAAGTTAAGTGATTTGACCAGAATCACAGGATGTTGAACTGACTCTGAGACTCAAACCTGGTCACCCAGTTTCAAAGGCTATTAGGCCACATATCCAAACTTATGTATAATATATATATTTTTTTTAAATCTAACTTTCAAATATTTAATCATTGTGTCACTTATGTAATGTGAAATAACAACTTTAAGTTTTTAACTTAGAAACAAACTTAATTTGGTATTCTACTCTTAAAATTACCTGAATGTTTAAATAATATATGTACATGTCCAAAAGATGCATATTTTTCATAAATACATGTGTTATTTAGTTTTACAATGCGTTAATTTTATAACTTGAAAGATAATGTTTTATAGTATGTTTAATCTACTTAAAATATTTTTAAAATATTACAAATTGAATTTAAAAATTCATTTATTAGTCATAAATTATGCATTAAAATTAAAAATGTTGAGTTCATTCATGTAATCGTTAATTTTGTAATCTAAAAACAATGTTGTAAAACAATTAATTCATATTTGTATTAAAAATGAGTACTCCAACTCAGCCGAACAATCAGGTGCCGATTCCGATCCTGTAAAAGCCGGGTACGAATGGTCGAACGGAGCGTATTCTCCGTCCGACTCGTCCCCCGGGTAAAACACCTTACAAACCCGCAAGTACGATTCGTACAGAAATACAATTTCCGTACGAGTCGTACAAAAGACCGACCGACAAAAAAATACCCACAATTCCGATCCGGGACACCGCGTACGTGACGTCCATACGGAGTCAGGCAGCGTTTTACGAACCAGCAAGTACGATCCGTGCCTACGTCACTCCACACGGATAATATTTTACGGCAGCCAAAAACTCCCGGGAAATTGAGGACGACGCGAACAAGGAGCACCGGTATGCGACGGACAGCCATGGACCCCATCCTACGTGTCATCCCGGCCCTCATAGCCTATGACCTTATGTACAGAAACCGACGCAGACGCCGCAGAAGGTCAGAACAACCCCCAGGGGCAAAGGGGGGGGGGGCAAGAGGCAGGAAACATAACCCACACCCCACAAAAAACTAATCTATCCTGCACATTAATTACCTCCATGGTCTGGTCACTTCGGGGGGCGTGTCCACCAATCCCACGTCCCGCCACAACGGAAGTGGACGTGGACGCGTACCCGTTACCACTACAATGGTGGTACGGGACGTACCCACGCCCCCCAGAGCGTGGGTACGGTCCATATACGCGTACCCCTACATCACCACTACAATGGTGGTACGGACCGTACCCACGCACCCAGAGCGTGGGTACGGTCCGTACCACCATTGCAGTGGTGATGTAGGGGTACACGTGTACGGACCGTACCCACGCCCCCCAGAGCGTGGGTTTGGTCCGTACCACCATTGCAGTGGTGATGTAGGGGTACGCGTGTACGGACCGCACCCACGCCCCCCGGAGCGTGGGTACGGTCCGTACCACCATTGCAGTGGTGATGTAGGGGTACGTGTGTACGGACCGTACCCACACCCCCCAGAGCGTGGGTACGGTCCGTACACGCGTACCCCTACATCACCACTACAATGGTGGTACGGACCGTACCCACGCCCCCAAGAGCGTGGATACGGTCCGTACACGCGTACCCCTACATCACCACTACAATGGTGGTACGGGACGTACCCACGCACCTCAGAGCGTGGGTACGGGCCGTACCACCATTGTAGAGGTGACGTAGGGGTACGCGTGGTACGGCCCGTACACACCCTATGAATGCAGGGGTACGGGCCGTACCACCCGTACCCCTACGGCCCCATTACATGATGGATACAAGGTGTACACACGCCACGAATGTTGGTCTACCGCTTGGTGCAGCACATCAGCGGTAAATTGGGGGTGGTGTATGCCCAGGACAGCAGTGTACCACAGCAAGGGGGCAAGTGGGCGGGTGCAGAGGAATACCAGCAGTGGACACGGACATGTGAGGGGTGGGTGCAGAGGAATACCAGCAGTGGACACAGACATGGGGGTGGGTGCCTATCACTCCCAGCAGTGGACACAGACATGGGGGTGGGTGCCTATCACTCCCAGCAGTGGACACAGACATGGGGGTGGGTGCAGAGGTATACCAGCAGTGGACAGAGACATGGGGGTGGGTGCCTATCACTCCCAGCAGTGGACAGAGACATGTGAGGGGTGGGTACCTATCACTCCCAGCAGTGGACACAGACATGGGGGTGGGTGCCTATCACTCCCAACAGTAGACAGAGACATGGGGGTGGGTGCCTATCACTCCCAGCAGTGGACACAGACATGGGGGTGGGTGCAGAGGAATACCAGCAGTGGACAGAGACATGGGGGTGGGTGTCTATCACTCCCAGCAGTGGACAGAGACATGTGAGGGGTGGGTGCCTATCACTCCCAGCAGTGGACACAGACATGGCGGTGGGTGCCTATCACTCCCAGCAGTGGACAGAGACATGGGGGTGGGTGCCTATCACTCCTAGCAGTGGACACAGACATGGGGGTGGGTGCAGAGGAATACCAGCAGTGGACAGAGACATGGGGGTGGGTGCCTATCACTCCTAGCAGTGGACAGAGACATATGAGGGGTGGGTGCCTATCACTCCCAGCAGTGGACACAGACATGGGGGTGGGTGCCTATCACTCCCAGCAGTGGACACAGACATGGGGGTGGGTACAGAGGAATACCAGCAGTGGACACAGACATGGGGGTGTGTACATCCTTATCAGATGATCCCAATTCCATGGGTGTATGTACGCATCCCGATATTTGGACTATGTTGATAGTGCCATAACAACACATCACTGACAGCAGTGTCCCACTCCCATGAGGATGGATGTCTTTCCCCCACTGCATGACACACCACATGTGG
The DNA here is from genome assembly GCF_964204655.1 of Triturus cristatus. Lineage (NCBI taxonomy): Eukaryota > Metazoa > Chordata > Amphibia > Caudata > Salamandridae > Triturus > Triturus cristatus. The sequence continues at coordinate 219,097,570 of NC_140591.1, read as the reverse complement.
GTGTGAGGACAAGTCACACATGCATACCCACCCCTGGCGGATGCAGCACAATACACACACAGAGATCATGCCACAAGACTGTATGGTCATGTCAATGCCTAATAAACTAAGAGAGACAAAGTGAACACACACTGTCACGCACATCCCAGGACTGATAGGAATGTACAGGTGCTGGGACAGCCACCAAGATGTTGTCTGTCATGGAAGGAATAGGGTGGAGTTCCCACAGATACAATGCCCACAATTGTGAGTCAGGTGTTCAAATACCCAGCAGAACAAGTACCATATGTGTGCTAGGCTGGGAATACACACATGCATTGTGCGGAAAAGGGACAATTTCTCCATGAAGGCATGGCAAAATACTCTATACACAAGTACAGTGAGTACCAAGGATGGCACAGACGATGCAGCCGGAGACATTGCTGAGCAGGCATGGCCAGAGTTGAAGGGATCCATCACCAACAAAGGAAATGTAGACACAGGGCAACAGAACAATTGTGCAACCCTCTGCAGGGGAGATGTCAGGTGCCACAGAGGAAGGAACACTCCTAGGGACAATGTCTCAAAACACAAAGAGCAGACACGACCAAAGATTCTTTGCAGAGACCTTGTGAGGGCACGCAGATACCAGGTTCCACCCTATGAGATGCAGACTACAACATTTCCATGAAACATAACACATTCCCACAACCCCAACTCCTGGAGCCTCAGCATCAACATCAATACATGAAATGCAAGACTTTTCAAAACGGAAAAGAAAATGCTTTAGTCAGCATGAAAAAATAAGTTGTAGTAAAGAACACTATGTACAAAGGCCAATGGCCAGTCCAGATATGAAGTCCTTGGGGGGACACATGGCCACGCGTCTCCCCTAGCTTGCCTGCACATACTAAACCTCTGGTTCAGCGACTGGGGGGGGGCATCATGTGGGGAAGGACCAGGCACCGCAGGGACAGGAGGGGGAAGGGTAGGTGTGGTGGGTGCAGGGAGGGACGACTCCACCACAGGGGGTGGGGCAGCGCCAAAGGTGGAGGCGAGCTCGGCGCTGCACAATTCTGCCAGATCTTCAAGCGTCTCCCCTGCACCCGGAGAAACAACAGGCCCCAAGGAGGGGGGGGGGGTCGGAGGGATGGCCTGCAGCGATACTGGGGGAGGTGGTGGACAGGCTGGGGGACTTAACTCCCCTACCCGTGGAGTGCCTTGACCGTTTGCGGCCAGGTGAACTAGTGGGGCTGAGGCCCAGCCCAGTGAAGTAGGCCTCCTTCTCCGATTCTGGGGCAGGGGAGCCAAGGGGAGTGACATCGGAGGGACTGGGGAGTGAGTCACGTGGACAAGGACTGTGGCTGCGTGCCTGCCTGTGTGCCCCAGACCCAGTGGGTGTGCCTGCTTCCCCCTGAGTGTGCGTGTCAGGAGGTGTGCGCTTGCCCTTACGTGGTGGTGTGCTGCTTGTGTCTGGTGGGGTGCGTGTGTGTGGATGTCTTGGTGTGCTTGGGACAGGCATGGGTGTGGGACTTGTGGATGGTGCAGGGGTAGGGGGTGACACAGCGCTGCAGGTGACTCACTGCTGCTGTCAGTGACGAGTCCAGGGACCTCAGCAACATGCGTTGGTCAGACATCGCTGATGACATGCCCTCCATATACAACACCATCTGGATCAGCAGTCTGGTATGGCCATGGAGGACAGTCAGGATCGATGTCTGCCCAACCTGCAACTGCTGCTGAATGTCCACAGACTCGGCAGTGAGGGCAGACGGGGGGACAGGGGCAGGGGGTGCGGTGCCTGGCACGAAGGAGACATGTGGTCACCTAGCACGGATAGAAGGGACCCGAGCAAGTGGGAGGGCGGTGATGGGAATGGAGGGGGCGGTGACAGATGGAGTGCTGCTGCCAGCTGTTGGAGCAGCCTCCGCCCCCTCAGGGAGTTCAGCCTCGGACCCGTCAGCCTCGTAGTCAGTGTTGGTACTGGGCAGGTCCTCCGCCTCACTCCCCTCACCCTCCATGCCACTAGATTCCGCCGACTCCTCAGCAGTGGTGGCACCAGTGCTCGATCCACGTCCGTGCCGGTGTCTCTCTCGGTGTCCTCCGATGATGCTGTGGGCAAGGTGAAGAGACAGGAAAGAATCAGTCACCTGTATACATCTGACACATGAGTCCAAACAAAATAGGCAACAGTGCATAACAGGAAAGGCATCATGAGTAACATCTAGAATACTCCCCACATATGTAAGCCCTGCACTCCCCAATTGGTTGACCCACCATGCCACTTGGAAAAAATGAAAATTAGGACACAACAGCAAATAACTTGAAATCCCAAGATCCGGAGAAGCTAGTGTCTGGGATCAGTTGAGCACAGCAAGATTATGAAGGCATGCCACCTCTTCTTCACTGTGAACCCAACAGTAATGTCGCACCCAAGGCCAAATACCACATGCCAATGCAGAAGGTGTCCCCACACTCAGCGACCTGTGAGTACTTAGGAAACCCCAAAGAAATACATTGTGATTCCTGGAGAATCACAACCCTTTACACAATGGACATGTCTAGAATGTGTGAATGTGCCACTTTGTGAACAGAACACACATGTGTCTGTATAACAGAAGTCACACAAGGAGGTGCACACCAAACTACACGTACACAGTCATTGTCTGAGCTGCCAGACTCATTCAAATAAGCCACTGTTAGGCAGAAATGGGGTATCAGTAAGTACATATACATGGCACCACGGTAGTCTGGATGACTTGACACTCGTAAGTTGGTATCGGCAACAACCAAGGACTAACCCAAATGCAACCACACTGTGGGAACATGTATATGTATGAACTCTAAACAAGTTTTGTTCAAACTGTGCCTTACTTTAAAATGTGCCAGCGGGTCCCAGGAAAGTGTAAAGGTGGTGTCTTGTGCACTTCCTTGGGAGACATCTGTCATGGAGGCACATTATTGTCCTTCACAACAAAACAACAAGGTCAAGCATATGAAACATTGAGACATGTTGACAGGTGTAGTGATTGCCAAGGGACAATTTCTCTAAGTAACAACTTGAATAATGTCATTTGTCACATGGCTATCCGTCACCTGATTACACAGTTGGCTACACATATGACCCACTGACTGTCATCTAGAGTGGCACACATGTCCACACCCAGGACAATGAATAAGCTAATGGGCCTGCAATTGTTTTGTAAAAACGCCTAGCTGTACTGTGGGGACACCCTCATGGCAAGCCAGAATGTACCCACAGATGTCAGCACACAAAGTCACAACTGTGTAGCATCTGAACCACACACAGGTGCAAAAAATGTACAAGCAGGATACATGATTGTCAAAAACTGACACAGGCTACGAAGCACAAACATTAAGCACTGGCCAACATCACGGGGGCACTGCACGGTGACTTTCTGTACTGCGAATTATCACACACAAGTCAGAACTGGCAATGAAAATTCAGGGTTGAACATGTACGCCCCTCCCGCACACACCCACCCATACCTGAGTCAATGTGACTGATACCGATCAAGAAGTGACACCTCTTATTCATGGTTACAATAACTGTGCTTGAAAACTCGCTTCATTAACACAACATCACCGTGTAGGGCTGGCAAAACATATTTGTCACAAACAACCATCAACAGATTGTTGTGAATAGCCACACAGGCACTGCCCAGTGTGAGTATGCACAAGCAAACTGGTGTATCCCTGTCCAGTGGACACATGTAGCACACATGTGAAAAATACAACCTAGGCCAGGGAAGAATGCCACAGAGGCAGGGCCATGCTGAACCCACAGTGAATGTGCACAGTGTTGGATGACACACATGATTAGGAGGGCAGGCTGTGTCAGGGGACTGTAGTGGGCACACTGCTCCATGGTCCTGGAATGAGCTGACTGTAATAGGAGCAACCGTCCCGGCACTATGCATATCTCCCACTCATGCACATCATGTCTGAGGCCACAACATCGGTAATGCATGCTGCAAGTCTGTTCATTTGAAACCTCACACTCCTATGTTGAGACTCAGCATTAGTGCCAACAATTATGCACCCCCAAATGACTGAACAGGACAGGGCACAGGTAGACCACCCCCACACATGATGCTGAAAGCAGTGTGCACCTTGATTAACTGGCAGCCTAGATGACCATGTGCAATAGTGATAACACACAGACCAGGTAACACATGTCAAGGAGGGGAAGGGAGGAAGAACAGCACAGGTTGACTTGGGGGAACAGGATATGCACTGCACATATATACCCTGGCAGTGTCTCCAGGCGATTGAGCAGCAACAAAAGCTGGCGACACACAACAAACACACATGTACCTACCCCCTTCCTGCTGCTGTAACTCCTGTATCCGCTTATCCAGGTCAGGGAAGACCACCGCCAGGACACGCTTCATTTGGTGGGTCAGGCGCCGGCACCCGCCATGCTTGCGGGGAGCCTCCTCCTTCAGCATGACCCGGGCGATACTCCGGGTCCAGCACCGGATGTCCTGCCATCTCTTCCTCACTTGTGGCAGGCGCCGACTGCGACCCTCCACCGATTGAACGGCCTTGACGGCCTCCTTCCAGATCTTCAACTTATGGTAGGCGGTTACCTGTGAGGATGACAAAGTGGGACAACATCACTACACCTGCACCATGTCACAGAGGCACACATTTTAACATCTTTGATTTGTTGAACAGGGCATAGTATGCTGGCAAGCAATAGCACCTTAGTCATAGGGACATTTGCCACTGTGGACGCACCAATGCAGTACATGGCATAGTAAGTACACAGGTGGCATGAGGGGTGCGAACCAATCCCTGATCATGGCACACACTGTGCATCCCAAGCAACACAAGGCTGATGGCCAGCACCACAAAGCAGTCACATGCCCCAGGCCACTGACGAAACCGCAGCAGAGTACACAGACACACTCAGGCACAGATCAATCACCTGCCATTGTCAACAGCGGATACAAAGCTCACTCTGCACATGTGCCACTTGCCAGGGGGGTGTCACAGGTGTGGGGCTAGCTCAGCAAGTCAGACACACAGCACGGCTTCCTTCTCACATCAGATGGGTCGAGCAGTTGCCTCCTCCATGCAGCTGTGGTGCAACACTCCACATAGACACTCACCCACATGACAAGGAACATTCACACACATCAATGTCCAGGGGGCGTACACATCATTTGGACACTCTCACCACTCTCACCACAGCTCCACTCACCTCACACACATCTGTGGGTACAGTCACCTGTCACACCGGGGTAACCACTGAATCACCGCAGGACAATAGAACAAGAATGCCCAAGAGGATTAGCCAGGCTGAATGTGCCATGCACTATGCAGTGAATGTCACAGTAAGCACAATGCAAGTGAGGAGTGCACACATGAACTACATCAAGCCCTGCATGAGAGACATAAGCCATCCACCCCCCCCTGGGACCCACTCTAAACAACATTGCATGTCTGTCACACCTGGACACAATGCCAGAAGTGACAGACACAAAAAAGGTGCACAGGCAAAGGTAGTGGAGTCAGCACTCACCTGCTCCCCTGGCCGACCATACAGCATGGGGTACCGTGGGAGGATCACATACAGCAGGGCCTCATTCTCCTCCTGGGTGAAAGGCTGGGCCAACTCCACAGTCCTTGACATGGTGCCAGAGGGAGACAATACAGCAGCAGTGGTATTGACTGACATGTTGTGCAGGCAAGTGCCCTCTCATGGGTTCTGCCTGACTTATATCTGCATTGCTGGCCTATTTCATTTACAGGAGTACAGAGTGATTGGTCAGACTCATTTGCATCCTACGTTTCCTCCAATCCCTTTAAACATACACCAGTGACAGCCTTAGCATCTTTCGAATTTGCAGCATCATGTCAAGTCAACAACCACTTTGCAACAATGTATAATGTGGCCAACTGCTTTTTCCAGACCACATGATGTAAAGTTTTGAACTTGAAACTCGGTAACCATGACAACCAGCATGCATTTATGCCATAATACTTGTCCCTCATGTGTCCCCATTGTAATTTTTAAATCCCTACACAGGTACGGAGCGTTTCACACGTACCCCTAGGGCACCATCACTACAGTGATACGGCCCGTACTCACGCGTGTACGGGCCGTACACACGTGAGTACGGCCCCTATCACTATAGTTGTGTTACCGTAGGCCATAGTGATAGGGGCCGTACTCACGCGTGTACGGCCTGTAAACGCGTGAGTACGGCCCCTATCACAATGGCCTACGGTAACACAACTATAGTGATAGGGGCCGTACTCACGCGTGTACGGCCCGTACACGCGTGAGTACGGCCCCTATCACTATGGCCTACGGTAACACAACAATAGTGATAGGGGCCGTACTCACGCGTGTACGGCCCGTACATGCGTGAGTACGGGCTGTACTCACACGTGTACGGCCCGTACACACGGCCTCAGAGTGTGTGTACTGCGTTTCACAGCTTACACTAGTGATAGGAGGCGCACACGAAAGGAATGGAGGTGTCAGACTCGCACAAGGCTGTACATCAAGTCATTGTCAGTGCAGTCCTTCATGTGCAGGGCCTAGGTGTGTCAGGCAGTGATGTGGCACATGTCTCCTCAGATTTTGTGGCACAATAGATGTGTGATGAGCTGTTTACACATGTCATGTGTGATGGGGCACTACGTGGCACACTTCCCCTTCACACTTTGCACATGTGTGCATGTAGTACAAACGTGTCAAGCACTGCATCACTGGTATGCCACAGTCACCAACACCCGCAACTGTCCCCTGATGGCAGGTACTCGGATAATTTCACCTGACATGTGACTACCAGCGTGCCACGATGTGACTATGTCATGTGTGTGTCATGTGTTCCCATGATCTTGCAGTTGGTGTTCTGTCAACTCCATCTGCTGTTGCAGCATCCAACATGTGTGTGTGTGCATATGTGCATGGCACACAATTACGCACACCATGCCACATGTGCAATACCACGTGACATGTGTCTGCATGCATCGAACATGGTATTGCGACCTGAGGACATATCTGCGTTGTCTCAATGTCTGGGTTATCAGCATTTGACATGTACCCCTTCATGGAAAGGTGTGTGATCTGCCCTTTTTAAATGACATCTGACCTGTGCGTCTAGCTTCCCGCCTGCTGGCTGTATGAGATTACATCCTTCAAATGCAGATATGTGGATGTCTGTCACTCCTGTAATGTGTCTGGCTGTTCACTTACACTAGCACACAGCTCGTTTCATGGCATGTCACTTCGACCTTGCAAATAAACTATTGTAGCTGGCTCTTCGTAGGAGTATCACCTTGCTGGCATATGTGTGCTGGATGTATTGCACAGACCAGACTCTGTATTTAGCAGATGTGTATTAGCTGTTGAACATGTGCTCATTTCATTGACATTGTTGTTGTGATGTACTCGCTCATCGTTATTCCTTCCAAATCTCTGCAGGGCACAGCCTCTCCCCCGACCAATGCCAGACCTGGGTGCCATACGTGAACATGACGGCATCCGAAGATACCGCTTCTCGCAAGAGTTGATTGAGCGCTTGACCACCCGGCTGGAACCACATCTCCAACCGCGACACAGGTATCCTACTGCTCTGACCCCCAAGATGAAGGTGATGGCAGCCCTACATTTTTTTGCCACCGGTACCTTTCAATTCACCATAGCTGATGTCGGTGGCATGTCCCAGACAATGTTCAGCCGCGTCCTGCATGATGTTTTAGAAGCCATGTTGGAGCACCTGGATGAATTCATCCATTTTCCCACTCGTGAGCAGTTGACAGGTGTCAAGGGTGAGTTCTATGCCCTGGGAGGGATGCCTCATGTAATTGGGGCCATTGATGGGACACATGTGGCTTTGGTACCACCACAGGCACAGGAGGTAGCCTTTCGGAACCGCAAACATTATCACTCTATTAATGCCCTTATGGTGTGTCTACCTAACATGTGGATTTCCCATGTCTGTGCCCGTTTTCCAGGGTCAGCACACGATGCCTACATCATGAGGCGTAGCAGGGTGCCAGAAATGATGCTGCGGCTGCACGACGAACGAGCATGTCTTGTTGGTGGGTATACTCTGTTTGTCCTCTGTTTAGCGGTATGTTTGTATCTTACGGCATTTCCTGACCCACTTCTTCACATGATGTTTCCATGTAGGGGACTCTGGCTATCTCAACATGCCATGGCTGATGACGCCTCTCCGCAATCCCAGAACAGCCGCAGAACACCGTTACAACAACGCCCATGGGCAGACCAGGCGCGTGATTGAGAGGACGTTTGGACTCCTGAAGAGCCGATTCCGGTGCCTCCACAAGACCGCCGGGTCCCTCCCATATGCCCCGGTGAAGGTCTGCAAAATCTTCCTTGTGTGCTGCATGCTGCACAACATGGCAGTGGAGAAGGCAGTGGCACTCATCCTGGATGCCGATGAGCAGGAACATCCACCCGTGGAGGATGAAGGGCTTGGGCACGAGGAAAGTGAGGAGGAGGACATCCGGAGTCAGCTCATCTGCAACTTCTTCTCATAATGGTGAGTCCCTGTGTCTGAGTGTGCACGCTTTGAGCCTTGTGTGGCATGTGTTTCAATGTGTGTGTCCAGCTGACTGTGTGCTAAGTGACTTGGAGGTGTGTTCTGATGTGTCATTCAAGTGATGATGTCATTCCACACATTTTAGCATGGACACTAATTTGTTAAATTAGCATGGTGACAACATCATTCCTGTTGAGTACATGTCCATGTCTGCCGATAACTAGCTCTTTGCTGACTTGTGGTGTGTCTGTCATCCATAGTTTCTTGCGCATGTCGTCTGCTCGTGTCTTCGTTGGCCTCCAGCTATTCCTCATGAGTATTGCAACGTGTGCTGAATCAGCGTTCCATGCACGGACATGGTGAAAAGTCATTTTGGGTAAGGAGTGCAGCAAGGCATTTTGTGTGTGGTACGTGTTTGGTTTATGTTGGGACTGCTCCTGTGCATGTTTTGTTACCATGCATACCTGTCGACTCACCATGGGGCACATAACATGTGGCATGGCTCCCATGACTTGATATTCACCCTTCCCGACAGTCATCTGTAATGTTTTGTGGAATGTGATGAAGGCATCAATGTGTGTAAAACGTCCCTCAGGAACATACGGGATGCTGATTGTGGACATGGTGTGGGACATCCCCATAAGAGGCTCAATGGCGAATTGCAGACTCTCCGTGTGGAGCAAGGGGAGTTTGGCTCACACACTTCACTGTGCCAGCTCAGTAGGATTTTACACATCTGTGTGTTGAAGGGGGTGTCCAGTGTAGGTCCCACATGGTCAGAGGAATGACCTGTGAGTCTGTTCAAAAGGATGCATTTCCCTTAGTGTGAGCCTGAGTAATAAAGGTGTTCCTCACACTCCAAGGTGCCTCATCTCTGTCAATGCTGGTCTCTTGCCACTTTGCATGCGGCATCTCTGGCATAGTTGTGAAAGATTGTGCAGAGGAGTCCATGTGTAGTTTAGCAACATGCATACAGTTCCTCATGGATTATGATCCCTATTGTGCATGAAGTCCATGGTTGTGTATGTATTTTGGCATGTTGGTCCACACAATGGGCCATCAACACCTGCTGAGGGTGTGTCTCCTGTGCGCAGCTCGGCCTTCAGTTCCCTGATCCGGTGTCAGTCATCTTTGGTGTTTGTGCATGCATTGTCTCTGGGTGTGCCATGTAAAACCGGACACTCCTTCCTTTACACACGCCTGTTGCAGTTGTCCTTCAGACATCCTAGTCTTTGTGTGCAAAATGTGGAATATTTTCAAGGTCATGCCGCCTGCTGCTGCGGACCCTGCAGCAAGGGCCCACAGAGTATCCTGATTTGGCAACACACACGCCTCAAAGATGTCCCTCCCTTCCTCCCTCCACCCATTCATTTGGCTGTCCTCAGCTTGTCTATGCCACAGTTGGCGCCACGCGGTGGCAAAGGCTGGACCATCAGCACATGCAACGTGCACATTGCACGACCCTCATGTCCTTGCATGACACACACCACACTACAGTCTGATGTAGCAGCCACACTCCAAGCAATGTCCATCCGCAAATCTACCACATGCTGTCAGACATACCCTAAGCGCACACACAACACCTTTGCATGCTGAGTGTGCTACTCCAACTGCCTACACAGCACTGCCACGCCTTCCAGGCCCTGTCACACCAACCAGGTCATGTCCCTCCTACTCCCCACCGGCTCTGTACCCCAGCAAGGCCATGGGAGTGGGACTCAAGGCTTCTGCATGTAGTATGGTGTCGTCGTCTGGCACATGGCACAGGTATCATCTCTCAGCGTGTCAATCTACAATGTGTCCAGGACCCCCCTCTCCACCATCACATGCGCACAGCACCTCATCAGCTGGTATGCCATTGACAACCAGGTGCTCCTCACCCTCACCAAAGACGCAGACATTGCCAGTTCCATTATTCCTGAATGCATGAGATCCATTGATGAATGGCTGTACTGAGCCACCTGAGGCTGGACTTGTACAGGACTGAGGTGATCATCTGAGGATTGTCCCCTTACAGCTGGGTCAAGTGCTTGTGTTCCACCCGCAAGAGCCCTGCCCCGGCACCCAGTGGCCACACACACAAGATGGTGTGCATCATGTATTGCTCGCACACATTTGCCATGTCAGTCCACAGCATCTGTACCTCATGCTGCAACGCCCTCTGCATTATGCACATGATCCACAGATAGATCCACTCCAAGGAAAGACAGACCATCCCCCATGTCACGACAACATCCATGTCAAATACTGGCCTGCCCTCTACGGAGCACGTACATCCAAACTCCCGGGAAACTTGTCCACATCCAGGGTGCATCTGCACACCTCAGCTTCAACATCCTGCACCCCAGCCACATCACCGTCCACCATAGATAGCTGCAATGGATCACTGTCTGCTGCAGGATGACCTCAACACTCCCCACCCACACTCAGGAGGCAGTCCACAACCTCGACACAAAACCAACCTTGTACGTCTTGTCATACGAGACCCCGTTGGGCCATCTCCGTGCATCCGACCTTGCCCTGGCCACCATTCTTCACATCCACCATACTCCAGCATGCAGGACATAGTTCTCCCACCTGCCAACACATACCTGGGACTCCCTCCCCGGGAACCTCCACATGAGCCATGACCTCTACGCCTTAATGATAATCTTCCAAATAGGTCTGTCCGCTCAGTATTGCAAGCCCCCCCTCAGCAGCTTGTGGCCATCACAGGTGAGTGTTCTGCTCCATGCCTGCTTTGAATGATACCTTGTGACCCATGTGTGTCCTGTACCAGACTCAGATCCCAGGGTATGGATGGCTGGAGTTAGTTTAACACTCAGGCATAGTTTGACATTTACACACACATATGTTGTGGAATTAAGCAACATGACAGCAACGTCTCATGAACCAAATAATATTTTTATTTGCGGTGGGGTACGTGTTTTGGTAGGTGAAATTAGGTGCTCTACCGGGGAAATAGAATCTAAAGTTCACAGGAGGAGATGGTATCCTTGGCATTGGAAGTCATCAGAGTCCAGAGCACAGTGTTGGTCATCATTGGTCAGACTATGACCAGCAAGTCCATGTGGCAGAGAATGTCATTGGATGAGGTGCTGCTGTTGCGCCAGAGGGCCAGGTGCCAGGCCAGGTCACCTGGGAGATGTTGATGGTCCGCTGACTCTCACGGTCTTTTCCGTGGACGACCCACCTTCCTCCGGGGACCCTCAGATGCAGGCCTTGATGATGTTTGGGACGCTCCGTCGGATGAATCCTCCTCCTCCTCCCTCCCTGTGGCTGGTGCTGGTCTGCGCCTGCTGTCACAGGGAGGGTTGCCCATGTTGTCGGCAATCCGATGGAGTGAATGGCTCATGTCCCTTTGCACCGCCAGGAGCTCAGCCTGTCTTGCCTCCATCCGTCCTTGGTGTTGTTGTTGACTGGCATGTTGCTCGGCCTGCATGTTCTTGATCTCGTTGAGGGTCCCCTGCATCTCTGTGAGTCTTGACACTACCTGGTTGATGCCCCTGGTGTCACGCCGGTATGTGTCTAACATGTGGCGTATGTGGGACATACCAGTTCCCTCAGCTGGCTGGTCAGGTTCGCGCCTCCGCCTGCCTCCACTCTCACCACCCCTGCCCACTTGAGCCTGGCCTGCCGTTGTGGGCACATCGGGTCTACGGGACCCCTGAGGGATGGCATTTGCAGGGTTGCCTGCCTCCTTCTGGGTGCCCGGAGAACCTTGTCCCTCCTGGTCAGACTGGCTCTGTTGTTCAGTGCAAGCAGGGCTCCTGGGTGTCGCCTGGGATGTGGCAGCAATGGGGGTGGTGGTTGGCACAGATGTACCTGACGCAGGTGCTGCAGGGGCTTGGGCACCAGAGGGGCCAGGTTGGTCGGGGTCATCCACGGAGTGGTGAGAGTCGTCGCTGCCGGTGGGGTCATCTTCACGCCGAGCCGGGGACTGTGATTGTTCCCCCCCAGTGTTGGGGGGAGATCCATGACGTTGCCCTGTGTGTAAGAGAGAAACAATGTTAATGCTGTTTCATGCGACATCCATGTTTCATACATATTCAAGTTGTCACAGTTCCTCCAGGTCGTTGGATGTGCCAATGTCCACTTGGGGATGGGTATGTTGCGGGGGACAGATTGATATGTTCTCCTGAGTGTTTGACCTGTAGAATTTTGGCTAGGATGCTTATTTGGCTATGGATTGGTCTTGTGTCACATGTCCATTGTGAGAGTGTGTAAATCCGTTGCCTGCCCCGGGGGTGTGTGCTTGTGTAAGGGGGGTGTGTGTGACCGGGACTGCTGTTGGGTGTAGTGTGAGCTGGCATTGGGTCTCCCAGGTGATGGGGCCGATTCACAGAACGAACTTAAGACAAAATCCTAAACTTACTACTTTTGGTATTCACAGAAGTTAGGATTTTTTCTTAAGTTTGTCTTAAGACAAACTTAAGACAGACTTAAGACAGACTTGAGACAGACTTGAGACAGACTTAAGACAAACTTAAGACAAAATCCTAACTTAAGTCTGTCTTAAGTCTGTCTTAAGTCTGTCTTAAGTCTGTCTTAAGACTGTCTTAAGACTGTCTTAAGTCTGTCTTAAGTCTGTCTTAAGACTGTCTTAAGACTGTCTTAAGTCTGTCTTAAATTTGTTTTAAGACAAACTTAAGACAAAATCCTGTGCGGTGCGGGCCTGGGGCGGTGGGGGTACGGCGCGTTCAGGTGCGGGCCTGGGGCAGTGGGGGTACGGCGCGTACAGGTGCAGGCCTGGGGTACCCGCGTACATGGGGGGTACGGCACGTACATGCGGGGGTACGGCGCGTACAGGTGCGTGCCTGGGGCGGTGGGGGTACGGCGCGTACAGGTGCAGGCCTGGGGCGGTGGGGGTACGGCGCGTACAGGTGCGGGCCTGGGGTACCTGCGTACGTGGGGGTATGGCGCGTACATGCAGGGGTACGGCGCGTACAGGTGCGGGCCTTGGGCGGTGGGGGTACGGCGCGTACAGGTGCGGGCCTGGGGCGGTGGGGGTACGGCGCGTACAGGTGCGGGCCTGGGGTACCCGCGTACATGGGGGGTACAGCGAGTACATGCGGGGGTATGGCACGTACATGCGGGGGTATGGCACGTACAGGTGCGGGCCAGGGGTACCCGTGTACATGGGGGGGTACGGCGTGTACATGCGGGGGTACGGCGCATACAGGTGCGGGCCTAGAGTACCCGCGTACATGGGGTGGGGGTACGGCGCGTACATGCGGGGGTATGGCACGTACTGGGGGGTACGGCACGTACGCGTGCGGGCCTGGAGTACAGTGCGGACAGGGGGGTGTACGGTGCTGACATATTGGGGGGTGGGGGGGCTGTACGGCTCGTACACGGGCACAAGTTTACCCTTTTACATGTGGTTGTGTATTCAGACGGGCGGTACGAATCGTACTTGCGTGTTCGGACTTTTGTTTTACGATTTGCACGTAAAAATGTCCGGCTCCCTCTCGTACACTTTTCACGAGGCCATTCGGACGTAAAAAAATTCCGACTCCCTGTCGTAGACATTTCCCGACGCTATTCGTAGGTATTTTTCACGTCCTTGGCCGTTTGTACGGTACTTGTACGATTCGTACGTAAAAAAATACGGATACGAGTTGGACGGTAAATTTTTTTGACAGATCGGAATCGGCACCTCAGTGGGAAAGTGTTTTTAATTAGTGATGTTTGGGGGGACTTCCTTTTCCCCATGTTACCTGAGACCTTGACTTTGGATTTGTATTTTTTCCATTTGGGAAAACTATTGGCACAAGATACTATTAGAGGACAATTGGACAATTTGTATTTCAGAAAAGTATTCAGAAATAAAATAATTTTTTTATTGATTCAGACTGTTAAACAGCCTTCAATTTGCTAGCCTATAAAGTAAGAATAACAGATGGGAAAACACAGAAAACCTTTTTTTAAAACAGTACTTTACACACAAAGTACCTTGAGGATCCCATCCAAATCCATCTCTGACTCTGCCAGAGTCATCACAGTTAACGCTCTGGGCTAGTACAAGGTGGAACATAGGTATCTCCTCTGCTTTCTAATGCGATGAGAGCTGGATCCCTTCCTATTCCTCACTGGAATTAGCTTAAGTGCTCCCAATACATAGCCAAACTTTCTTGCTCTGGGTTTGTGATGACTCATGTGTGTCTGCAGTGCTTAATTTGAGCCGGTAGTTGCTGGTGGGGGACACCAGCACTCATTTTTTGGCGGACTGGCATTTATTTTTCCTCATTTGACATTTCCCGAGAGCACGAGACGGAAAAACACACAAAAGAGAAAGGAAGAGGAAGACAAAGACGAAAAAAACGCCAAAAGAGGAGAAAGCAGGAACCTGCAAGAGTGAGATAAATGGGAATGGCGTGTCTGGTAGTGGATCAAAAAGAGGCATGAGGTGTATTGAAGACTACACTGCCTTGGTATTTGGTGCACTAAAAGGGTTTTTTGAGCAGTGTTTTGGGCAGATGCACTCATTGTTTTATAAATTAAGCACTGTCTCACTCTTGATATGTGTTGTCTGACAGCTTTCAGCAGACATCATTGTGAGCTTTTTGCATGTAACAGCTAATAATGGCTGAAAAAACAAGATTTCCAACTAACATATTTATTTCTCACACTGTTTTGATACAGAACAAAAACATACATTTGTAAATGGATATTTAGATATGTTTGAGGGCACATGCTGGTCTAAACACAGGAGTGACAAAATAAATGTGAGTTGGTGACTGCAAAGATTTTCAATTGTAAATCTTACAACTTTGACATGTTGGTTTGGTGGCCCTTTGGTGGGAATATGCTTCTTTTTTATTTGTATTTATTCTTAAAGATCAGATTTACATGGATTGGGATTTTTATATGATAAGGTGAGCAATATACTTATTGTACAGGCTATACCAAGTAAAGGAAGCTTTCACAGTACATTACGATGTGAAATATGGTAGTCAGATTTAACAGTTATTATAACAGGCAGCAAACTACCTCAGTTCTCACTATACCCTATTACGGAGGTATCCTCTCACTTAAATACCATCAATACTTCAATTTTTAGGCTAAACCCCAGTATGTTTTTTCAGGTGCTCCGAATCTTGTCATATTTTTGGGACACACCCTGACCTTAAAGATTAATAATTCTGTCCCGCGACTTCTATGTTGCTCTTTGTAGACTGTGGTTGTCATACCTAAATAATCTCTTCTTCTACATCAGGCATCCTGGAAATTACTGCTTCTCTTGTCATCTCATCTTGTCATCTCATGTTGCTCACTTAGTTTTACCTTCCTAACTGAGGTCGCTCTAGAGTCTCAACCCATCAAAACAGGAATATTCTAACGACAATTTAGCTGCTTGCTTCGAGTACCTCAGGCCGCACTTAGAATGCCCCTGCTCCTGCCCCAGTCTGTCCAGCCCATAAGGCTTCTTTCTGGGTTAGTGCATGGCAAAGGCACCCGGCCCCTGCCAACTGTGTTTCTGATAACTTATCCCTGTTGCCAACTCCCACCAGTGCTAAATCAGTGCCCTCCATAGACTGTTGTTGCTCCGCTGAGTGGGAATCCTTCTGTCGCCTGATGCCCCCACAGGGTTGGCCTCCTCTACTAGTTACCTCCTGCTGTTCATATCATCCTCAACCTCTCAGTGGACCCCACTTTGTAGTAGGGGGTGATGTATTCCTCTGAGCTCTGGGTCTTTTGGGCGGTTTTTGAGGGGACGATCCTGATTGAATGCCCAAGCCTACTGTCCACTGGTATTCTAATATGTGTACAATTGTTAATGGGCACAGTAAGAAGCTTCAACATCTTTAGAGGAAAGATGAATGCCCTCTTACTAAAGAAATTTACTATAAAGCTATTAAAAAATATCAACATTTAATTCCTTCTTCACAGGCTGCCTTTTACAGACTAGCTCGTGCCCTTTGTTTCTCTTCTGCCACTCTTCTACCGGTTCTGCTGATAAAAAAACACTGAATTGTCTTTTAGATCAGCAGTAGTTTGGAATTCTCAACCTGAGTCTGTCAGATATGCTCCTACATATCTTACTTTTAGAAAAACTTTGAAAACATAGCTGTTACTTGCAGTTTTTGTCATTCCGGGGCCTGGACACCCCATCTTGGGTGCCATTCATTAATTTATAAGTAGGGTGTAGGTTAAATTGTTTACATCAGTATGTGTGCTAGGCCACATATTGGCCAGTTACATACTGTATATGTGTAGCCACGAATACATGTATATCAACTTTTTATCTCTCCAAAGGGGATTGAATTGAGTGGGAGTGCTGTGAAGTCAACGAAGAGTAATGCTTTTTTTGAGTGGAGGCCAAACTTTACTGGGAGGTTGGTACAGTGGAGTGCCCCTCTAGAGTGTAAATGAGCGAAATGTTAATTGCTTCATGAAAGGAGTACAATTCCCCACACCCTCCACAGCAGAGACCCATAGGGGAGGGAAGCAAGCTCACTACTGGGACCCAACGTTGAGGTAGTGAAGGCAGCTAAGGAAAGATAACTCAGATAAGAGGATATAACCAGAGACTTAATGAGAGTGACATCTGGTCTGGAAAGCTGACAAAGTACCAGGTAGGCAGGCTGAACCATAGGAAACCATAGTAAGGGAGGTAAAGATATAATCTCCCCTCCTGACAGGCAGTGGTGACTACCAGGGAAGCAAGCACCTTAGGAAGAGATAAAATAGTCTTATAAAAAACATGCCCAACTCCAATAAAAACAATAGGACACAAGGGTCCTCTGGTTGACACAACTGAAACTGTTGGACAGATATGCTTTTAGGAGAAAGAAGAAGCAGGAAAATATAGATATTAAATCAGAGGACTAAATCCACAGAAAACACACACGGGACGACAGATAACCCACAGTGAAAGACATTCAGGTAGCATTGGGGGGACTCCATAACAGGGCTTGAGCACAAAATGGACTCAGTATCTATTGAGGTCAACTAACTGAGATCATAATTCAAGAAGATGTACGATACAATGAACCAAACGGAGGCAACTTTAATGGCATGACAACTGAATTGACAAATCTCTTTAAAATAATTGCCACCCAATACAAAGGAAATTAGCACATTTTAGAATATGTAGAGGATGCAGAGGGCAGGTTCGGGAGGAAGAATATAAGGACATTTGAGATGTATGAGAGGGCAGAAGACTCTAGCATTGACCTATTTGTGCAGGACCCGATAATGAAGACACTGATACCTAAAAGCCTGATTAAATTCTTTACAGTCAAAAGGGCACATAGAAGGCCAGTCTTGCCAGCAAGGTAAGGCGGGCCTCAAAGAGTTGCAATAGCTAGGCTTTTCTATTACAGGGATAGGAATGTGATCCTTCAGGCAGCCAGATGACTAGGGCTTTTAGCATGAAAATTCAAAAATTCACTTTTTCCTGATTTCACTTTGAATGTACAAAGGCATAACTTCACAGCCATAAAAGCATCACTCAGAGACCGTAACACTCAGATCGTGACATACAATAAATGGTGATACACCCGGTCCAAATAAAGGTGGTCTACAAAGGAAAAAACAGTTTTTTCATGTCAGTAGAACAAGTATGGTTCAGTCTGGATAGCTGGCAAGTGGCACCCAGTGGGACAGGTACAAAGAAAAATCATGGAATTATAATGCGAGAAAAATACTCCCAGCATACAAATGTTATAACCCAGGAAACTGAATGACAAGGGCAAAGTTCACGCTCTAACTCTTCCGGGTGCTATGAAAAACGATCTACCATCCAGCCTCCCAGCCAAGAGGAGGCACTGACAAAAACAGAAAAACAGTACAAGTCATGGTGTGATGGATTAGAGCAGAAAGCTGCAAAGCAAAAAGTGATAGAAGAGTGATCAGCAAACTGAGGAGACAGACCAACCATAGATTGCCTGAAGTCTGGAAAAGGAATGGGGTATAGACGATACAATGAGTTAGAAACTAGATGATCAGGTCTGGCCCTGTCTGGATGTAGGGGCCCCTGTAGTCATATAACAGTCATACTTTCCTCCATTTTTTCTAGCGAGGGAGGGTCCTCTGATTACCAGTACTGAGATAAGTCCTGTCTGGTCACCCACAAGCCCAGATCACACAGGGGCCTCACATATCTTGAAGGGTTGTCCCCTACTCAGAATCTTAACAATAAGAGTTTATCAACGTTTTGCAAGTGGACCCTAGTAACCTGTTCCAGACAGTACTCCACTTTGTCCCAAAAAGAACGGATCTGTGGGTATTCTTTGGCATTTACTTTTTTATTAAAAGACAGTGTCTACTGTGTTTGCACTGGAATATTCTGTTCGGAGTAAAACATATATCGGGGTTGCAAAACCAAATAGCTGAAGCTCTGTCAGTGAGAGAGATTGCGTGGTTTGGCCCTAGGGGGGGA
Source organism: Triturus cristatus (assembly GCF_964204655.1). Lineage (NCBI taxonomy): Eukaryota > Metazoa > Chordata > Amphibia > Caudata > Salamandridae > Triturus > Triturus cristatus. The sequence goes on along the minus strand of NC_140591.1, from coordinate 219,078,655 downwards.
TGCCATGGCAATAGCAGTCCCAGAAGAAATATGGGAATTTGGGTAACAGTGAGAAGTGTGTTGGAACGGTCATTGGCAGAGTCAACCGAGAGGATATATAGAAACACATGGCTTGATTTTGTGCCATCTGAAGCACAACACAGAGCTAGGGATTGGACGAGAAGAAGCAGTCTGCTATGTTGTAGCAAGGACAGAGAAGGGATACTCTTCAATTACCATTGATGGGAAAATGCTGGGCATATCTTTGTATGGTAAGTGCTTCTGAGGGTATGAACCCGGGAAAGGTAAATCGGTATGAAGGATTTTAAAAGGTTGGCCAAGAGAACAAAGTGTAATAGATAAGGAAACCTATAACGAAAGAGATTTTGGAGGTTGTGGTGGTTCAGGCGACACATGCATGGGCATCCGCTTCTGAATTCTTCCTGTTTCGATTAGTTTTTACACTGATGTGTTTTGGCGCTTTGAGGGTCTCAGAGGTAGTTAGAACATTAGCTTTTGGGGGATTCAAAGGGAGGATGTACGGATACAAGAGGGTGAAGTATGGCTAACCCTTGGGAGGAGTAAAACAGATAAGAGAGGGAAGGGCAAGTTGGTGTCAATAGGTAAAGCAAGAGGGTTCATGACATGCCCGGTGCGGCCATTGAAACAAGCATTAACAAGCATTGGCATAGCCAATAGGTCTCGCCTCTGGGACCTTATAAGTGTTTAGCCATGCAACAGTTGCATAACTAAACACTTATAAGGTCCCAAAAGCAAGACCTATTGGCTATGCCAATGCTTGTTTTAACTGCTGCAATCTATTGAAGCCTCACGGAGAACATCAAAGTGATCGTGATCGCGATCAAACATCAAAGCGGCCGCGCGAAAGTGAAAGTAATCGCGGTAAAGCGCGACGCGCGCGCCCGCGCACATGCACTGTAGCTCTAGGCTGGCCTGGTAGCACTTTTTGGAGCCACTCACAAAATGTCTCGCCAGACCAGCGCATGCGCTGGGTCAGGCAAGACCTAAAAATGCAATAGGTCGCGACTTTCATTAAGTTCAAGCCATTTGCTTTGCTATACAATACCATTAACAAAGCAAATGGCTTTAACTTAATTAAAAGCAAGACCTATTGCATTTTCAATGCTTGTTATTTTTACAGTCCTTTCCTTGATGTCCTGGCTGCAAGTGTGCTGAGAGCCACAGGAGATGGTATGTTTGTCAGACTGATACATAAGAGTGGTGGCAGTGATGGAATTATAAATGACATTCTTGAGTAACCCTTGTTCCACATTGGATTTACAGTGTGGCTTGTGGAAGGTGTCTCCTTTACATTAGAAGGGAAATGCTCAACCTATCCATCTAGACCCTCACGTGGTGTGATTACGTTTTTACTTGGAAACAATGTGGGACTGCTTCAAGGCAGTGTTCACGGTGGCACAAAATGTGAGCTGCTGCGCCACATAATTATTTCTGTTAAACTCCGAATGCCAGTTAAATGTTGCTCATACGGTTTAGAACTGCAGATTGTGTGATTTCTCCTTGCAGGCAAACAACCCTCAAGCCCATGAAATGGCTGCCACCTTTCTTTGATGCTCCCTCTCCCACCCAAACCCCTATCCCCAAGCAGCAGAGTAAACAAAAGTTTGGAGTGTCCTGCTGGACTAATCTCCGTTCACCCCCAGGCCAGATAAGGCCGCCTTGTTGCCATGGAGACCAAGGGCCCTCCGTCACAGGCTTCGGACCATTCACTGGTTCCAGCTGCTGGAAAAGGCGCACTCCTGGTTACCATGGCACTTTAACTAGGGCTGTGGGCCTGTCTCTGTGGCAGTATTCGCATTGTTGGGCTGCTAGATGATTCAGGACGGAGACGTTTTTATTAAGGAAGAGGGATGGGAAAACGCATGGTCACGTTTTCCTCATCATATGCGGACATCTACCTGAGTAGAAGTGCACATCAACACTGGTGGTGCAAAACTTTAATTTGCCAGTGCTTTTTTCGTTCTAGTCTAGAACATTTTTGGGGGCATTCTGGTGTGTTTAAGCTAGGTCTTCGGGATACAGTAATACCTTTTGTCTGCACCATTAGGATTACAATTTTCTTTTGATGTGCATTAACACTGAAAAGGGTTTCTTGACATGTTGTGCACGTTGGCCCGTCCTGTACACAGCGAAGCTCACAAGTTGCAACCCGACTCTGTCCCAAGACCACGGGGCGGAAAAAGAAAGCACTGCATGAGCGTAAGATTGATTCTAGCACTGCATGAGCATGTTAAAGAAAAGCATCAACGAAAGAGATGACGGCGCAGGAGCCTGGCAGCACTAGAGAGACATCTACGCTGCGCGCGAGCAACTGCCCGCACTGCCTGAGACACCTTGCTCTGCCTGGAAGTGTCTCTCCACACTGCAGGAGAGATCCAGTAGTACAGGCGAGAGACCACGCTTAATAAAAAAGCCAGCCTGTGCTTCTGCGGAGAGACAGCGGCACTGCAGGAGAGAGACATGCTACATCACACTAGAAAGGGGGCTGACCTCCGAATGTTATGAGAGACCCCAACACTACTTGAGAGAGACCCACAACACTGAAAGAAACAGCCCTGTATCTGAGACAGTGCCACATTTTAAGAGACCCCAGGACTGCTTGGTAAAAAGTCATCCAGCACTGAGACTGAGTGAGGGACATATTCTCTCCTGCGTGAGCATTATACAAAGAGTGTCCCGATCATGTCTATTTCATTTTATTACAACATTAGATATGAAAATAAACAGTAACGGCCGAGCATATAATTTTTTTCCCTAATTATTTACCCGCGCTTTAGCTTAAGTTGTTTATAGCTAAAGTGGGGCGTTCCACGATTGTAACCGTAGGGGATTTCGAAGAGAAGCCTGCGAGTTATCCCCTGCATCACTGGCATCTGTAGTACCATGGAGGCGGGGCACCAAGATTCCATCAGCCGCATTTGCTTGTTTAAAGATTGAATTCAAAGAAATTGCGGTAAAAGATCACTGCAGCCGCTCGGCCTGCGCGCATTGCATGCAGCCCTCGAAAATAAATACAAACAGACGCGCGAAAATAAATACAAACAGACGCGGCCCGGCAACTTGCAGCCAAGAGGACTCTTACTAGCGTATTGGTGGTCCTTGATGACGTCATACACAGGGACTCTTGCCAGATCAAAGTATGTAGAGAGAACTGCATGCTGCTCTTGGAGGGAGAGATTTTGCTTCAGCGGTGAGAGCTGCCGACTCTGGAGCTGCTGACCAGTGTTTGAGCCTCGTCGTTGGCTCGACGCAATTATTAGCAAAAACTTTAAATAAATAAAAATGAACAAGTAAACGGACGCAATTATTACACGTAAAAAAAGCAAATACTTTAAATTAATAAAAATGAACAAATAAACAGAAGCAATTAGCAAATACTTTAAATTAACAGCTTGTTTCCACACTCGGCACGGTCTGTCAAAAAGCAAGGCACATAAAAAAACTAGCCAGCGTAAACGAAAGTCTCCAATTACAGAGCAGGCTACAGCGTGAAAAACAGATGGCACACTGCACTTCAATTAAAAGAAGTGCAAGCAGAGTGGACTAAAACTGTAGTTAGGCACCGCTGAATCGGGACTACACGGAAGTTAGCAAATAGCAAGCGGAAAAACAGATTACATGAAGTTTAAGCCAACATACAGATTACTTTATGTCTCGCTGAGACAGCGCATGCAGCGCATGCGCTTCCAAGGTGAGATCTAAAAATGGTTGAAGAAAAGAGGGCATGAAATGAAAATGATATGTACATGAGGGCGGAAGTGTGGTGATGGCTAGACGCTGGGTGTTTTTACAACTTTGCTTAAAGTGCAGAGGTTTGAAAGACATGGACTTTGGACCGACAATTTCAGGAAGGTGAGGCACCGGTGGAATTTCAGAAAGGTATGGAGGAGAAGGAATTAAAAGGTTTGGGGAGGCGGAGGAGTGACTGCATGCGGCCGATGTTATTTAAATGCATTTTTCTTACTCAACAGGTAGGCAAAATGGCACAAGGTTTTGAAGTGTTAAAGCACCCAGAAATTGTTTATAAGTAGCCGGAGAGTTGTTTCCGTAGGATAGGGTGCACTTATTGTAACTGGGAAATGCATGTTACTTAAAGCGAACAATTATGGCTTTGGGGGGTCTGATGGCAGTCATAAGGGCATGCGGGACAGGATTTGGGACATCTGGGAAGAGTCCCAGGGAATGTTAAGAGGCAAGGAGTGAATGTAAAGATGGCATGCGTGGTCCATGGGCAGGCAAACAGCCAGGTGGTAAAAGCAGAGGGGGTCAGGAGAAGCATTAGAGGAGCCTCAGAGAGGCATAATGATGGATTTAGTATAGAGGAGGGAACCAGTAAAATTTAATGGGGTGGGGGGAAGGATCTGTTTAGGGGAAGTGGGATGGTTTAGTTGGGTATTGTGTAGCTAATTGTTTAGGGAATTTTTAGTTTGTGAGGCAAGAAGCCAAAGGATGTTTTGATTACACACCCTGCTTTTTCCCGATAAAGCAGCATTTTTTAACCTAGAATAACACCTGTGTTTGCTTTCCCCTCCAAAGGATTTCGAAACTAAAGAATTTTGTACACTCCTTTAATGGGTGTACGCACTGGGTGAAAGAAGTGCCAATTTACAAGATGGAGGAATTGTAGTTGACAATTTAGAAAACCTACAACATAAAAGCCCCATGGTATTTATCTCACATGAGAAAAGGGAAGAAGAGCACTCACTTGAATTTAGAACATGCAGTTAATTAGCAGCGGAGCCGGCTTTAGCGCTGGTGGCGCCCAGTGTGACAATTGTTTTTTTAGCGTCTCTCCTACCAATGACCTCCTGCAGGGATTCCATCACTTTCACCCTCCAACAGTTCCCCTCATCATGCCATAACCCCTCTCTCACATACATTTCATTTATTTTAAAGCGCTGGTTGGGGTTGGATTCACTAATAACTGTATATCTACCCCAATTACACCTTTTTAACAACATTAGGAATAGGAACAGATTATGAAAGGTTGGGTGAAAAACGTAATGTCCTACCCTATATTATTCAATTTGCTTGCGGCTTGTTGATGCCATTCCATAAGTCACTGTTCTATATCAGGATTGTAACAAATAAACTGCTGTAACAAAAGGATCTTTCTGACTAAAGCAGTATCCCACTGAGCTATCCACAGAAAACACAGTTCTATGATATGCATTGTAGGCATTCTTTGCAGCAGGCATCTTAACCCTCTGTGCTACTTTATGATAAGTTATAAACTGCTACTAGACAAAACTCCATCCATCTCCAGCATGAGCATCAATCACTAGAGTTCTCTTGACATTTTTATTGCTGACTGAAAACTGCAGACACACAAGGAACTATGCAGCAGGTGCTTTTAAAACAATAAGTTATTTTTAAACCCACTCCCTAAGATGTCAGCACTAGAGGCGGCTTTACCTGTTGGTTTCACCGCCGTAAAGACGGCCCTTATTAGCAGAATACATATAGCGAAAATCTGACGTCGCAGGCAGGCACAGTCACAGGCGCGCAGCCCCTCTGTTTTTGTAGGTGCCGTATCGCTGCGTATAGTTGGCTGGTCATTGTAATGGTGCAAGGCCGTGGTGGCTGCAAATAAACGGAGACAACACCATGCGTATACTTCGGTGGTCTTCTTAATAACCACGCCCGTTTCCATACAGGCTTTTTATTTACTCTGGAACATAAGCGTCCGACCAAACCAACACACCTAATGCACCCTCCCATGGGCACCCCACATGGTGTAGCCTGATGCATTAGAACACTACATTTCTCCTTTACCATAGGTTTGGAAGCAATAACAAATAAAAGAAATCAGAGTACCAAAACACTTTAAAAACACAGGATACCCAGTTGGGCTGCTAAAACAGTCCACTGAATACAGATGTTGTGTGTATGGCAGTTCAATCAGTTAGAAACTCTGCGTAACCTGGGATGACTCCTGAATGGGCCTCAGATGGTATTGTCCATGACCATTCCTGGCGGAGCTGTAGGAGATGACCGTTCAGTGCCAGAGGAGCTGGGTACATCCTGGCTGGGGCTGTTGGACATGGGGACAGGATCCGGTGGAGGAGTATTCTGCCGAGGTGAAGGTGGACTTGGCATACTGGCAGGGCTCCTAGAGGGATCGATCGAAATCTTCCTCTTCATCAGTCATACCACCTCCGGACCCTCCATCTTGGGGTTCACATATCGTGGACACTTGACCAGGTGTTGGAGGGGTTTTCCCGAACTGAGACACATTGCGGGTTATGCTCTCAGAATCTCTTACGGCAGTCAACATAGAACCTTTGATCTCAGTGATAGCCCAGGGATCCATCTCTAAAGGCAAACAAAATTTGCCTCCGGGCTGCCGGTCTTTCACCAGGCCTTTGTCTCTGAGTTTCAGGGTGGTGTGCTTGGTACGCTACCTTCTCGAGGCATAGTCATTGTTGGGGGCTTGCTGGCACGCCGATCGATTTGGGGGTTCAGCTGATCAGCCCATGTGGGATGATGGGGGATGGTGTCTGTCAGAGTTCACCCAAAGCATAATTTGCTTTGGGCTATGCCAGTCATCGAATGCAGCGTGAGTTTGTACTCTTGCAGAAAGTTGTGGAACGCCCATTCAACATTGCAGTTCTCTGCCACTGCAATGCTGATCCCTTTGGTCAAAGTCCTGACCAGGCACTCAACCTCCCTGTTGGCTGGAGGCCAGCGGAGTGTTAGGTGGCAGTGCTTAGTGGCTCTGGAGCGGAGGCGGGGCAACCTCATATGACTTCTTCCATTCTTTGGTCCAGGCTTGGGAGCAAGACTTTGCTCCACAATCTGTTCTTTGATTTGCTAACACATTGGTGCATCCCATGGTCTAGGAGCATGGCTTGTGACGCAAACTGTCTGGGAGTACTAGTGTGGGCCTCTCATTAAACAACCTTCGTCGGTCACGGACAGTTCCTGGCAGACATTATGCAGGGACAGGAGCATTGATTTTGCCTCCGTCATATGGTATGGAGCTGGACAGCGGAGAGGTTGCCAGTCTCCCAACAGAGTTACTTGGATGGCAATTTGTAGACACTCATTCTGCTTTGTGACCTCTACAACATCAACCAGGGAGATGAGTATTGGCCGGGATTGATCTTCTACCAGGCAGAAGTATTCCTCGGTCTCGCAGGAATCAGCCGAGTCTGAGGGGGTGGCTGGGTGGGCATGGTGAGACAGAAAGTCTGCCGGATTGCAAGTTCCAGATCGGTATTCTACAGCGAAGTTGAACTCCTGCAGTTGCAGGATCTATTTCTAAATCATAGGGGGCATGGATGAGGACCCTCAAAACAGTGGCACTAAAGGTTTGTGGTCCATTACCACCATGAGCGGATGTCCATATAGGTAGATGTAGAAGCGTCTAAACCCCCACAGATTGGCAATAGCCTATTGCTCAACTTAGGAGCAGCAGTTCTCAGTAGGTGTAAGTGTCCGGCTAGCATAAGCAATGGGCACCCATCCCCCACATTTCTGATGTTGGGCTAGCACACCTCTGAGTCGTGTAGGGCTGGTGTCCATGACCAGTTGAGAGTCTTTCTGGAGATCCAAGTATACCAAGGAAGTGTAAGCGGACAGTGTGGCTTTGGTACAAGGGTTTGTGGACTTAGTGAGTTCTCTGAAGGGCTTGATGACATCTGCGAGGTTCTGGATGAAGCGCCTGCAATATGTAACCATGCCCAGAAAGCTGTGGATGCCAGGCACATAGGAAGGGGCTGATACACTTTGAATGTCCGAAGAAGGTATAAGTCCTCAGGAAATCACATTTGTCTCTGTGGCGGGTTAGACCGCTCTCTTTGAGCCTGATGAAGACTGCTCTGATGCGACTGAGTTGTTCCTCAAGAGTCGGGCATGCACCAGGATATCATCACTTACATCGAGCATGCCTGGGAGACCTCACAGAACCTCTTTTATGATATGTTGGAAAACTTTGGCTGCCTTGGAGATACCAAAGTTCAAACAAGTATACCTCCAGAGGCCGGCATGCATGCAGAACATAGTAATTGGACGTGAATCTGTTTTTTTTCATTTTTTTTTTTTTTCAAATCACATAATACATATACAATATCAGCAAGTGTACGTACATAAATCCACGGGTAGCGTTAGGCGGGAAAGAAAAACAGATTTAAACAAAATAACACTTCAAGTTCCGGTATCTGGGCTAAAGTAATGCTCCACTTAACATTAACCCAATTTGAGTCATATTTAGGGGTAGTTTGCAGCTTTAAAAACACCTTAGAACTCATTTATCCATGCAGATAATACCCCCCAGATCTTCCTTCCCTTTCGTTTAGGCATATTTGATGCAACTGAAGTCTTGGCTAAACCAATGGGGGTCTGTTTTTTGGATGTTGAAAAGGCCTTCAACCGTGTGTCGTGGGCCTTTCTTTGGAAAGTGATGGAGGGGGTTGGATTGGGGATAAACTTTATCAACGCTATCTAGGCAATATATAAAAGGCCTGCGGCCTATCTGAGTATAATGGGACAACAAACTGAACCCTTTGTAATAGGGAGAGGTACAAGACAGGTTTGCCCTATGTCCCCCCTACTCTTTGCACTATTTATTGACCCTTTTATTAGAACGTTAGAAGCCTCACAAGAGGTCGTGCCCGTTACATTACAGGGGTGGGATACTAAGACCCTCACCTATGCCGATGACATCGCCATAATTACAAGTGATCCAGACAGGGCTATAAGGGCAGTGGAGAAACTGGCTGAAGCATTTGGAAATGGGTCAGGATTTTTGTTGAACAAAACTAAAACCCAAATATTAATCAACAGACACACGCTAGCAACTGATATTAGGATTACAAATGAGGCCACGTATCTTGGTATTCGTATTACTTCAAAGATAGACATGATAGTTGATAAAAATTTGTCCAAGCCAAGTTTGATTTTAAAAGATGGGATAACTTGAGACTGTCGATAATGGGAAGATGTAATTTAATCAAAATGATCTTTCTTCCCAAAATATTATACGTGTTTAGGTCTCTCCCACTAGAAATTAATGATGGATGGTTTAAGACAATTGATCGGATAACAGCTAGTTTTATTTGGACATACGGGAAGACCAGAAGAGCGAACGTTTTTATGTGTTTACCTAGAGGTAGGGGCGGCTGGGCACTACCAAACTTCAGGCTGTATTATCTCTCTGCAGTCTTGCAGTGTTATCGGATATTGTTTAGCTGTCGCACAATGGCGCACTATTCCAGTATCAGGTCACCCTCCATTTATGAGCTGTTGCTTGGTAAATCTGCTCAGGGCTGTTTAATGATGTTTTTTGAGCAAAGCTATTTCAAACGAACACGCTTTAAGACTTTGTATGCAGCTTATAGGAATTGGGTATTGGTTAGGCAAAAAGCAGGGGTGGGTAGGTATAGCCAATATACTCCTCTGATTCAAAATGAGCAACTGCCTTGTATCTTTCAGGACAGCTGCTTTAATAGATGGGGGTGTAATGGGGTTAGTAGATTGGGAGATTTTTTGGTAGATAGATCGTTTGCTTCTTTTGAACTTGTCCGTAGTAAATTTAATATCGCATCGCGAGATTTTTTAAAATATTTACAGATCAGGGATTATTTTTTTTTTTAAATAGGGGGGAATGCTGGCTTTGATCAAATGCCGGTATTGGAAGTAATGGTAAAAGAAGCTATCCCTTCCATCTCTCAGATATACGGCTGCCTAATGGAACTGGTCCCTGACGACCTCGAGAAGCAGGAAGGGAAATGGAAGGAGAAACTTGACATGGTCGATTCAGGGTTTTTGGAATCACTGGAGCTAGGGGGCACAGTGATGTATGCCTTGAATTTACAATCACAACATTATAAAACGGTGTATGATTTATATATAACTAAAGCAAAGATTGCAAAATGGGGCGGCACAGCTGGGACAAACTGCCCCAGATGCCATGCTCCAGGGGCAGACCTGGTCCATATATTCTACTCCTGCCCCAGTCTAACTCAAATAGAGCTGGAAATTGTGGGCTTTTTAGGGGAAATATTAAAAAGTAGCATCACTCCGTCCCCGCAGCTTATGCTACTGGGAGTAGACAAAGCTTATTTAGGGCCCGGGCGGGAAATGACTTTTATAGCTATGACAGTGTATAGATTGTGCATATCTATTGTATGGCTGGATAGATTTCCTCCGACATTCCAGCAATGGAAAGGGCGCTTCCTGCATGTATATCAATTTGAAATGACCCTATATAAACATAAGGGTACTCAGGCTAATTGGACGTGAATCTGGATGTAGAGGTATCTAGTGGTAACCAGACCAAAGGTCCATTTTGGAGAACCATTTCAACCCTGACAGCTTGCCAATAATGTCACTCATGGTGGGTGTGAGATAACGTTCACGTTTGATGGCAAGGTTGGGCACTTCTCATGTCCATGCAGATGCGCATGCCACCTGGCTGTTTGAGTTTCTTTGCCACAACAATGGGGGAGACTCACGATGTCAGGCCTCTCACTCTTGTGTTGATTGCCAGCTTTTGACTTTTTACCTTCTCTACAATGGGACAGAGATGGAAGGTGATTCTGCAGTGTAAGAGCGCCACTAGGGCAATGGTGTCATCTATGTGGAGGTGGGTTGCCGGACCTACCAGGCAGCTGAAGCTCTCGCACAAAGGAGCAAAGTCTTGTAGGAGCAGGGCTAGATCATTGGCATGGACACTGGAGGCAAATTTGACCAGGTTGAGCTCTTGAGTTGTGTGATAGCTGGGGAGAAAACCTGTTCCTTCTCGGGATACATATAATTTAGCACTCTGGCGTGTGGAATCATGGGTGAGATTTGCCTGGAAGACACCTTTCAGCTTCAATGGTGAACCAATGCGAAGGCAGAGACTTAGACTCTGGTGCGGCTCATGGTTGGAGGATTATCTAGGCTTTGGTAAACCTCAGCAGGCATTAGGTTTATGGAGGAGCCAGTATTGATAAGGGCTGAGACTGGATGACCTTGGATGTCCACCTGGCACATGGGGATTGACTGGTGTGCTCGGCGGAGAGGGGCAATAGCTCTGACCACATAGACGACTTCAGCGTCCTCGTCATCAGCCATATCGCTGTCTGCTGGTGCGGCAGGGTGGGACCTCCACACTTTAGAGAAGTAGTTGAGCTTGCTGCAGGTGCTTCAGGATTTTCCCTAGGCAGGGCACTCGCCAGAGTGGGGTTGGGGACCACCACACCAACCACAGGTGCAGCCAGATGCTTTTGATTTGGCCAGGGCTGGCTTTGGTTTGCGTGTTCCCTTACGAAGGGCATTGGCGGGTTCTTCTTTTATGGATGTGGGTTGGCTCAGGTCCATACTAGGCCTGGGCGGTTAACTCTGCTCTGTTCACGGAGTTTGGGGAGTTTTCTGTACTCCGAGGAGCTCGCGGAGTGCAGAAAACTCCACTCCGCGTAGTGCAGCAGTTTTTTCCCAGTTCGCGCTCGCAAATGGTAAGTTCCCGAGTACGAGCTGCCACTCCGGTAGAATTTCTACCCGAGCGGCTGGAAGATAAGCGCGAACTGCAGTTCACACTGCACTCCGCCACTTGCGGAACTCTGCAGAGTTTTTTGTCACTTCGCAGAGCTCTGCGTAGTGAAACTCAGCGAACTAGGCCTAGGCCTGGTCCATACAGGGTGCGCGGGCTTTCGGGAGCTCCTTGGAGTATCCCTGGGATAGAATGTCATACATGGAGATTCTGGCTTCTTGCAATACTCTTTCACGGAGCTTGGAAGTTATGCACCCTTGAATGAATGCATTCTCACCTCATCAGCTTCGTTTGGGAGTGTGCACATGCTTCCAATTTCTTTCAGGCAGTGAAGAATTCGTCGACAGACTCAACTGGCTTCTGCCGTGCTTGGTGAAGCAAAATCTGTTCATAGTGAGTGTTTGCATATGGCTCAAAGTGTGCTGCAATAGCGTTTTTTCAGGGTGATGTAGGTGCATGAGGGCCCACTTCAACAACAGTTTTTGAGATTCTGTGGATTTCAGCACCACACCGGTGGAGAAGCATGGCCCGTTTTATGTCTGAAGCCATCACTACAGAATGAAAATAGTTCTCTAGGTGTTCCACCCATGTCTTCCAGTGGGTGGCTTGTGACCGCGGGGGCCCTGTGATGGTGACGGGCCCTAGGCCAGGATGGAAGGCATCTTGCAACAGGCCAGGCAAGGGGTAAACAAGTGAGGAAGCACTCACTGTGACACCGGTGTGGGCAGCCTGGCACAGTCTGGAGGTACCTAGCATGTGAGGCTGAAGGGTGACAAAAAGCAGCAATGGCCAGAAGGCAGATTTGGTGGTAGCACAACAGGGGGGGTCTTGTGGGTAGGCGCTGCTAGGGTCAGGCGTCACAGGTGGAGGACAATGGGCAGGACAAAACAAAGGGTAGGGCTCATGCAGGCAGCAACATCCAGTGGGGAAGCAGCGTTTACATTGTATGCTGTACAACGCATGCAATTACAACGCTGTTGTTACAACGACCCCATTGTTAAAACGTGTAGTACCCTGGTTTGATATGGTTCATGATGTGCCAGTGGAATGCTGCCTGAATGATGCAATATGGAATGTTGGGAGTGGGAACTCACAGTTGGAGATGGGCTGAGCGTCTGGCTGGCTGCTCCTGGTGGGGCTTATTTACAACTAACCTACATCTTGTAACAAACTTCAATAAATCTACATGAAACTACTTCCTGGATGTGGGCTTGATTACTACAATTTATTGGCGACGAGTTGAACTAAAGGACCTGCGTCTGCTACCTCTGAAACCTTCATCTTCAAGTCTGGAGTACCTACTCTCAAGCTACTGCAAATCTTGTAACTACAGCTGCGGTTACTCAACTACTGGCAAACATCAGCCCCACCAGTGACCTCTACAACGGTCGCCCTTTACGCTACAGTGCCAGCTCCTGTCTCAACTGCAGCTCAAGTCTCTGTTTGCTGTACCTACAGCGTCTGTTCAGTTGCAGCCCAAGCCTGACACTCTACAACGCCTGTGTCATGTGCTGTGCCCTCAAGAGAGGGTAAGCCTGTGCTGTGCCCTCAGGAGAGGGTAAGCCTGAAACTCTACAACACCTTTTTCCTGTGCTGTGCCTTCAGAGGGTAAGCCTACCTACATATACAACTGTCTGAAATACATCAAAAACGTTTTTTTTTGCGCAACAAGTATGAAGGTAATCTAAGGCTATCAGTGCTTTTTATCTCCAGAGCAAAGTGCAATTAGTGCTGCATTTGCGTTATCTCCACATTAACCAGCGTCATGATTTCGGATTTGGGAACAGTGAATGGCAGGCAACAGTGAATGGCATTATGAGAAAATCGGCACCCCTCGTGAACACTGGGGTCTCTGTAAGCCTGGAGGTGTCCCAAAATTTACATGTGCTGCGTTATTTTAGTGCTTAATTGGATGTGCGACATCCTTTAACTGTTTGCGGCTGGTTTTCATTGTCATTTTAAAGTCCCCTGCCTGCTGCTGAAGAAAGGAATGACATCTTTGGCTTGGTAAAGTATTATTTTTTTTGAAAGGCATGTTTGTTTTTTTCTTCTTCTCTGAGGCCTGTAAAACATGGCAGTTGCGCTGTATTTTAAATTTCAAATATGCCTCACGCTGCTTACCTTGACCACGATGCCGCGCGGAGTTTCTCCTGAGCCTTCCATGACGTCTTCTTACGTCACGATCGTCAAGTTTGACAAAGGACGTTTTGAAGCAGGGGCGCGCCGTGAGCCACTCGGCATGCGTCTCCTGTGTGTGTCGCCATCTTTAGTTTGGTGATTTCTGGATGCTGGGATTCAATGTAGCTTGCAATGGACTGTGTTTTGCTGCTTTGCCTGGATTCTCTGCCAACCATCCTGTTCATCGAATAAAGTTTTTTTTTTTTTGGCTGACTGGCAGCGTTAATTGACAAGCCTCTCGTCACAAAGGGAAATGGGGAGACAGCACCGGACTTATTGTTCTGCTGAGGCGAGTCAACGACATCTTTGTGAAGCGTGACTTCGGGTGCACGGACTCCCCAGTCTCAGTCAAAATAACAGGAAGTAAATGGTCAGCTGCGTTTTCATGGACTCGAATACAGGTAGTACTACGTCTTTGGATTTTTTGCTGATTTTGGTGTCTTCCAGATACTGGGTGTTCCATCTTCATCATTTCACTGTTTTGGTAGCCTGTTCTTCATCATCCCGGTGACAGGCACACCTTTGACTTTGTCTTCATTTACAGTATTGGCTGCAATATTGTTGTGTTTTTCATCCATGTTTTCGTCGCAGTTCTTTTATCTCTGCACAAGGAATGGGAGTGGGTTTCAGCCACATGTCTTCATTTTCGCAGTTTATGTCGGCTGTGTTCTGACACACATTGCACCATGTACCTCTACATGAGGTGTTTCGCAAGGGTTTAATCCCGTCACTATGGTACACAATATGTTTCACGTTTACATCTTACCCTACACAGGGGTTTTACCCTAACTCGGGGTGTATCACTACAGTCTTCAAAGATAAATGTACCCTACTTTGGGTATAGGATGGGTCTACCCCATTGTTACGGTGCACAATATCTAATGTTTTGTGTTGTATTGTGCACTATGTTTTTACCTCTTCTTGAGGTGTGTTACGTGGGCTGTATTCCCTCTCTGTGAGGTATGTATCTTTTGTTTCAGTGTACACTGTTCACATGCACATTTTTGTTTGACCTCTCGCAACATGTTTTAAGTCGGCCTACGCTTCATTTGTCTTGCGTCCTGTGTGTAAGCCGCCCTGCGCCTCACGTTATATTTATGTATAAGTCGCCCTGCGCTTCATTTGTTCCTTTGTGTATAAGTCGCCCTGCGCCTCACGCGTTTCTGTGTGTAAGCCGCCCTGCGCCTCACGTTATATTTATGTAAAAGTCGCCCCGCGCTTCCTTTGTTCTTTTGGGTATAACATTTTTACCTCCAGTTGAGGTGCGTCCGTTGGTGGACATCACATTTTATGTTTTATGCTTTCACTGCAGTGCACACTTTACCTTTCCTAAGGTGTTTAGTGTTGGTCATGTTTTGTTTTCAACAGTGCACATATCTATACCTCCACTCGAGGTTGCCCATGCAGAAGCAAATGTCTTTACCTTTGGCGGGTGTTGTCGCTATAGTGCATGGGTTAAGTTATGTTGAGCGTTTCAATTGTAGCCCAGTTGTATTTTTCTATTTGTAATTTCTTTCATCATGCTTTTGACAGGGAAGAATGAGTATTTGCATTCCTTTCTCCTCCGTCAACATGTTTCCTCCTGATGTGAGCTGCCTTCTTGTATCTCTACCTGGCCAGTGGGTATGCAGAGGACAGTCATTAATGGTTTCTTTTTCTATTCTTCATTCGTCTCTTTTTCTGTTTCATTCTTCTCTGTGTGTATGGAAAGGAGGATGGGTAATGGTTTTGAGTTTACTTTGCCAACCACGTTATCTTTGTGTCTCTCTCACTGCCCCTTCTGGTCTCCTTTTGGTTCTCTATTTCGTGCATCTAGTTCTCCATCTTGTTTCTGCTTTTCTCCTTTTCACTTCACCTGTTACAGTTTTTTTTTCCTGTTTTTCTTTGGAAGAAAGGAGGATATGTAGTACCCTGGTTTGTTATGGTTCATGATGTGCCAGTGGAATGCTGCCTGAATGATGCAAGATGGAATGTTGGGAGTGGGAACTCACAGTTGGAGAAGGGCTGAGCGCCTGGCTGGCTGCTCCTGGCGGGGCTTATTTACAACTAACCTACAATCTGTAACCAACTTCAATAAATCTACATGAAAGTACATTCTGGATGTGGACTTGATTACTACAAAACGTTAACCATTACAATGCAAGTTGTTTCTACGACTTGCTGTAGGAGCAGCTCTAAACTAAGGAATAGTATAATTTACTAATACAACACCATCCCTACTGTTGCGCACGCTGGAGTTGGAATAGTAAATTATACTGTTCCTAAGTCCAGCGCGCCCCCTACAGCAAGTCATGGAATAGACTTGCGATGTAATGGTATGCGTTGTAACAGCGCAGTAGTTGTAACGACCAAATTATAGTCGCATGCATTGTACCGCATGCGATGTAACATCGCATATTCCATCCAGTGTACTGGCAGAGGGTTCCCAGTCCCTGCTGAGCAAGGAACAGCTCAATGTGTAGGGGCCAATGTGGACTGGACCGGGCAGCAGGCAAGCAGGACGTTGGGCAGGAAGGGGCACTGTTAGACTTGGCATCTTTTGGTGTGTTTCCCCAGAGTTTTTGCTTTCTGACCTCCCGGTTTGACTCTGTTTTTGCTAGTGTAATGATTCTGCTCACTTTTCTCACTGCTGATCAGTGGTAAAGTGCAAGTGCTCCTGTAGTAAAATGTGTTATGGATTAGTGTTTCCACGATTGGCCTATTTGATTTATGTGTCAGTCCCTAGTAAAGTGCACTGCGAGTGCCAGGGCCCATAAATCAAATGCTGTTGGTGGTCTGCAGCACTGGATTGTGCCACCTACGCAAACAGCCGGTAAAGTGTAACTCTGGCCTGCCATTGCAGAGCTTGTGTGCAGCCTGGGGCTGCCATGTAAATGTAAATTGATACTTGTATAGCGCACTACTCACCCGCAAGGGTCTCAAGGCGCTTGTACGAATACCGCTGTGGAACCCATCCTGGCTTTCCCTGTGAGGCGTCCACTCCTGGGCACCCCCAAGGTGGAGGCCAGGCATCCTTAGCGTTGTGGGGGCCGTTGTGGAGATTAAGCAAGCTATTGCCCAGAGTTGCAGAGTGGGACTCCATGATTGGAATGGCACCGAGGCAAGAATTATCAGGTCCGTGGAATTTTGAGCCCAAGAACCGCCGAGGCGGGGAACTGAACCCTGGTCCCGGGCTAGACCTCTGCATCAGGGTCTGCCGCTCTAATCATTGAGCCACACTTCTCCATGTCGACTTGGCAAGTGCCCACACTTGCCAGTCCCTAAACTTTCCCTTTTCTACATGTTAGTCACCCCTAAGGTAGACCTAAGGTACCCCTGTGGGCAGGGTGCATTGTATGTGAAAGGTAGGACCTGCCCTGGTGTGTGTGGCATGTCCTAATAGTGAATTACAGCCTACTTCGTTTTTCACTATTGCAAGGCTACCTGTTCCCCATAGGCCAAAATGGGGAGTTTGATTATAACATCCTATAATCCTAACTGACCCAGGGAACATGGTGGAAATTCGAGTTTAGTATGCCTGAACTCAGAATGATAAAATACATATTTTAGTGAAGATGGTTTTAACATTCTGTGTTTGAAAATACCACTTTTAGAAAGTAGGTATTTTCTTGCCTAACCATCCAGCTTGCCTCTGCTAGGTTGTGTATTGTCTGTCTGGTTTGTGAGTGAGAGGGGCTGGGGGAGACTCTAGGAGATAGAGTGAGTCAGCACAGGGCTGAATAGACCTATCTGCATGTAGATGGGTGGGAGGAGTAGCACCTGGGTCTGAATAGGGCTGTGCCTGCCTTCCACAATGCTGGCTTCACCTCCTGTGGTGCGTCTGAGGACTCTGGCCCACACTGACAAAGGAAGAAGGTGCACACTGGCAGAATGCACCCAGAACTGGTTTGAACTAGGTACAGAACCCTCTGCCTGCAGAGGACAAAGGATTTGCTAGTATAAATATTGGGGCCCAGACCCCAAGATTTCAGAACTCTTTTGGATCAAGAAGACTGCCAAGAAGAAGAGCTGGAGAAGCTATGAGGAGGAACTACCACTTTTCTGTGTGCTTTGCGGTGTTGGCCTGCAGTGGCTGCTTCTGTCTTGGGCAGTGAAAGGACTGGACTGAACTTTCTGCAATCTACTTTTGTGAGTTTCTCCAAGGGCTTGAGGTAGAGCTTGCCCCCTGTTCAAGAAGTCTCAGGAACAGCAAAGACTTCAAGCTTGACGCCGCCTACGCCACTGCTGCCGACTCCGTGTTCTGAAGGCACCGCAAAGGGCACCGCCGCAATGCCGTACCGTGACCCTGGTCTCACCGACGCCACCTGCTGACGCCGCCACCGAGCCGCTGCTCGCACCGCGACCTGTGGGCACCGCACTTCGCACCACCTCACTTCACGACAACGCCTTGGTATCCCCGCTGCCACCACTCCACGCCAGAATCGACGCCGCTGCTTGCCCCGTGGCTCGAGGGCACCGCTCGCAAAGTTATACGACGCACCACCCTCATCCCGCTCCGTAGCCTTGGCCTACCAACGCCGGTGCCATCAACTCCAGTTCGTCAGCCGAAGACAGCGCTCCAGCCACGACGACGATGCTGCTTGCACCGTGACCTGCCAGCACCGTGCCGAGCACCGCCTTCATCTCACACCGCGACCCTGGTCTCACCGACGATGCCATCTGACGCCACCACCGAGCCGCTGCTCGCACCGTGACCTGAGGGCACAGCACGCCGCACTGCTGCACTTCGCACCGCGGCACCCGATGCCTGCCGATGCCAGCGCTCCTGACTTCAAAAAAGAGGAGTTTGATCTGACTTCGAGGGCCCCGACGACTCCTGCACCGACCTCCGGAACCGACGCCATGTGTTCGGAAGCTCAGAGAGAGGTCATCGACGCCCTGCATTTCTGAAAGGTACTGTTTACGGGTCTTCCGGACACCGCAGCTGGCCCGCAACGCCGCGGTCAGCCAGAACTGTTTGGATTTGTTTGCTCAGGACGCCGTGATAGCCCCGGACAGACCTTTCGACATCAAGGAACTGTTTACAAGGTTATTTTGATAACTGAAGACTTTTTAAATACTGTTTTGTGGATTTATATCGTTTTGGTCTTGTCTTAAGTATATAAAAATATTGGATATTTTTCTAAACTGCTGTGGTGTCCGTTTGTAGTGCTTACACTGTATTACTGTTGGTTATGTGCAAATGCTTTACACACTGCCTCTAAGATAAGCCTGACTGCTCGTGCCAAGCTACCAAGGGGGTGAGCAGGGGTTATGTTAGGAGTGTAACTCCCTTATCCTGACTAGGAAGAAGGGTCCCTATTTGGACAAATGTGCAAGCCCTTGCCAACTAGAGACCCCATTTCTAACAGGCACTGTGTGATGCACTCACCACAGCGGGGAAAGGCCCATCTATGCAGCTCAGGAGTGGTCGGCTGAAGGGCACCCACCAAGAGGCAACACAGGTGGGGTGAGGGGGCCAAAGGCAGTAGCCGGCATCAGCAGCGTGGCCTCATCAGGGTGGGCCAGCAGACAAAGTATTACAGCCACTCCGGATTTGGGGCCGACACGAGGTGCAGCAGGCAGGCGGGAGGCAAGGCTGAGGGCTCAGGAGCAGCCAGTAGATGTAGGCCGTAGCATGCGGCAACGGGTATCAGACACGCAGAGGCATTGGCCAGCTTCAAATAGGAGACTCACAATGCGGGTACACATGTGGGTAGTGTGCCCCCCTCGTAGCTAGTTTAATGTTGCAAGGCAGAGGTGGCTGCAAATAAAGGGAGACAACACCATGCTTGTACTTTGTGGTCTTCTTAATAACCACACCCGTTTCTGCACAGGCATTTTATTTACCCTGGGACGCAAGCATCTGATCAAACCACCACATTTACGCCATTGGGGGGACATACTTAATTCCCCTCACGTGGGTGACCCACATGGTGCTCCCTGATGCATCGCAACACCACAGCCATGCACTACTAGACTGTTAAGAGAGAAAGCACTATGCAAAGGGGGTTGCCAAGTTGGAGGGAGGTGGAGAAGGCACCAACAATGCAGCTCAGGACTAAAAGTCCCAATTAGAGCATGCAAATATTCACAGGCCCACTAAGAAATAAATAAACCATAGTTTGTGTGCAAAAATGTATACTGTATAAAGCTAAAGAACCTATGGAAAAAAACATTCTTAGCCGGGAGTCACATCTGCAGTAAAATATGCAATCACAGTCATCCTGAAAAATGAAAGCAACGGGGGGCGTGGCTACGATGCGCATGGAGCGAGACGTGCCTTGCTGAGTCTCCGCTCCGGGGCATCCCGCAATCGCCTCTAACCCCGACCACCGGGCCTGTTTTCACAGCTGACGGGCTGTCCTGCCGTGGTGGTGTGGCTGAGCTGCTCAGTGCGGTGAGGGACCGCGGATCCTTCCTGTGGGGCAGTGGCTCTCCGGCGATCTGGGGCGCCCTTCCCTGCGGACAGCATTTTGAGTGTTGGCGGTGACAGAGCCTGGCCAGATGATCGGCGGCCCTGCCTCTGGGTACTGGGGGACCTCGCCTCCACCGGAGTGCTGCCGGATACTGCTGCTGATGCTGAGCTGGTTTGGGCCCTCATAAGCAACTTGGGCCCTTCCCCACCTTCGTTGCTGCCCGGACCAGGCGCCGCTCGAGGCCTTCCAGCCAGCTAGTGCACTTCCTCCCCAGGGACCCACCACATCTGAAGATCAGGTACGGAGAGAGAGACAGCTGTGCTTGTCTGCGCCCAGATGAGCCCCTGCTGCCCCTGCCTTACCGGCTTGGGTCCGCCTTGACTCCCTGCCCCGGCTCCAATCAAGGCCTGTGGTGCCCCTGGCTCTGACGCTGCGTCAGCACATGCCGGAAAAGGCCGTGAAATTGGGCCCTTCCCTGCGCGGGGATCTACACTGGGGCTTCCGGACCTGCCTTGCCTGCCTTCACCCTCCTGCCCCCCCTGCCCCATGCAGCCTGAGACACAGCCTGAGAGGGCCGTGGGGGCACCTGCACCTGTAGCGGACTGTGTTTGGAGGAGTGCTGTCGCACAGCTGCAGAGGGCCTCACGGACAGCCTGGAACACATCTATACTCCGCAGCCCTGCAGAGCACCCCTCCTTGCTTTGATTGCTGGCTGGCCACCCCTTCACCCTCCTCCTTGCTGGGGACTGACACCAGTGGGCTTTCCCTGTGCCAGCCCGGACGTCCCTTGACGGGTGGCCAGCAATAGCTTGCCGACAGCTACCAGGGGAGAAGTTGGTGTGTTCGCCGAGTGGCTGGGCGAGCTTTGTGGCCCCCGGCCTCTTGGTCTTGCCTCTCTCCGCCCCGGCCCGGACTGCAGCCTCAGGCGACCTAGTCTCCGCCCCAGTGGTAGTGCCCATGCTGCCGGGCCGCAGGGTCAGGTGTCCCCTCGTGTGAAGGCCCAAGCAGAGTCTACTACTTTAGCGCTACTTGGTGGCAGTTGGCCTATCAAGATCTCCCTCCTGATTGACCCTGCGAGCCCTGCTGTGTCTGTCACTTCCTCTCTCTCTTTTGGGGGTTGAACCTGGACAGTAATATATTGAGGGGGCCTCTTACCTCTTGGCCCATCATCGTCACCCTCCCCAAGGGGCCTCTCTTTGCGCCTCCTCCACGCTTGGACCCCTGCCCTCCCCGGTACCCACTTTTTCATAGCTGGGTACTTGGCCTCCCTTCTCCCGGCCGCCATGCCTTCCAAAAACAGGGGCAACAAAGGCACTGACTCTGCGGCCACCTGCGATATCCCGGTCACTTCTTTGTGGTCTAAGGTGACCCTGCACTCGCAGGAGGACTCATCATCTTCTTCGGCGCCCGGTAGGTTGGCCGCCTCCGGCCTACCGATCACCCAGGCATTTATGTCCTCCTTTCTGCAGGAGATTAAAGATGAGATCGGCGCCCTCCAGCAGGATTTTAAGGCTGGGCTCCAGGACATCCGCAAAGAGGTCACACAGATAGGCGATAGGGTGGATGGTCTTGAACGTACGATGGACACCCGGACGGAAGACCTCGAAAACCTCTGGCACAAGGTATCTGAGCTCGAGGACCAAAACATCTCCTTACAGCTGAAGCAAGAGGATTTGGAGAACCGCAGTCGGTGGAATAATTTACGCATCAGAGGTGTTCTTTTCGGTACGGAAGGGGCAGATATCTTGAAATACACTGAGGACCTTCTGCATTCTGTACGGGAGGGTGAAGGTCCCTCCCCGCCATTGACAGAGCGCATTGTGTACCTGGCCCCCACAATCGCCCCAAATTAATTCCAGATATTATCACGAGAATCCACATTTTCACCAACAAGGAGGCCATCCTTCGAAAGGTACAGGGGGTCAAGTCAGTCTCCTACAATGGACTGTCCATAGAAATCTTTCAGTACCTGGCTCCCTCCACACTCCGAAGAAGGAAGGGGTTCAAACCTGTAACGGACAAACTCAGAGACCTTGGGATTAAATACCAATGGAGCCATCCGTTTGCTCTGATGTTCACCTGGGAGGGCCGTCGGCGGGTCCTTCGGTCCTTGCGGGAGGCGCGGTAGCTCCTCCATCTTCCTGATGAGGCTGAAGATGATGACCTCCCCTCCTCCTGTGCACGACTGCCTGGCGCTTTCCGTCCTGAGTGGTCTACAGTCCCTCCTCCCAAGTCCAGACCCCAATCACTGAGACTCGAATCCTCACAGGTCAAGCAGGAAATCATCGGCCACATCTGCTCCTTGAGTGGCTCCCCGTCACTTCCAATCTAGATACCTGGATCTATGCAACTTTTCACATTGCAATTTCACCTGTGACCCCTGTGCTGGTGATCCCCATAGCCCGGGCCCGGTGGTCTGGTTGCCTTTCGCTTATTCCACTGCTACACGGGATGTGGACGGCGGCGGCTCTCGACTCCCTGTGTGTCTGCTGCCCCCCCACATCGGAGTCCCAAGGGAGAGTGACGTCTCCGGAATGGTCCACCTTCGGGATCCTGGACTGTCTCCATTAGACTCTGTACTCACTTGGCCCAGTTGGCCGGTTGTTTTTTTCTCTCTCTATTTCCGTCTTATCTTTTTTCACTCTTCTTTCTCTATTGCCCTCCTTTGAATGTGCCTCGGCTAGGGGCTGTGACACTGCAATCATTCGGAGGTGGTTTGGGGGTCCTCTATGGTTTGGTGTGATCGACTGTTGGTCTGACTATGTCCCCTTTCTGATTATCTCCCTGCCTCCCCTGTCCCCACGCCGACCTCTATTTGCTGCACGTCCATGGGGGTCTACACCCTCCCTGTTCTTGGGGATTGTCTTACGGGGGCCTGTTGGGGTGCGCCTGACTGCTGACATGACCTGGGTTGACTTGACTACCGGCTGGATGGAGGCGACACGAGCTACTACCTTCTCCATGGTATGACAAATACGGTCAAATTCCTCTTCCTTATTGTGAAGGGGCTGAACTCTCTTAATAAGCGTCACCAGATTTGGCGTTATCTGCTCCACCACAATCCCGATGTAGTTTTCCTTCAGGAAACCCATCTGCTTTTTTCCGACACCCACCTTATGTCCCACCGTAGGTACCCCATCCAACACTGAGCATGCTCTCCTTCCAAGACTTGCAGTGTGGCCAGGCTGGCGAGAAGCGACCATCAGAGGTACAGCTGACACTGAGGGGAGATATCTCACGTCCATATGATTTGGGGGTGACATTCCTACATTTTCATTAATGTATATGCTCCCAACCAGAAACAAGACTCATTCCTTGGGTAGAATTTGGGAGCCCTTCTCTGCTCCCTCACTACTATTGTCCTTGGCGGCGATTTTAACTTTGTTTGGGACACTGAGAGGGATCGTACTGCACAGGCGCACCATGCGACCGGGGCAATGTCGGTGTCGCTGCGGGTCGCCCTTACTGACTCTGGCCTTATTGATGCCTGGAGACATCTACACCCGGACTCCCGCGATTATTCCTTCTTCTCTCACGTGCACTGCTCCTATTCACACATTGATTACTTTTTCTTATCGCTCCCCCTGATCCATCAGTTACGCTTGGTGGAAATCTCCGATATATCGATCTCAGACCACGTTCATGTCTTGCTTACGCTTCAACCTCCGGACGCTCGGCGTGAACCTCTCCCTCGGTGGCGGCTGCCCCCCAGGTTCTCCGTGGTCCTGTCGATGTCGCTGATGTTCGCAAAGCAATTGAGGCCTTCTTCGTCGCCAACTCGCTCTCTGACACCCCTGAAGACGTCCGTTTGGACGCTTTCAAAGCTACCATTCAGGGGGGGGGGTTATTACCTCAATATCTATTGCCCGGTCCAGGGAGGCACACCTGGTTGAATCCAACTATTCTAGGGATATTAAAGACCTGGAGCACAGGGACCATGCATATCCGTCCCTTAGCAACAAGCAACGCCTTACAGACCTCCGCAGCCAGCTACGCCTTCAGCGAACCAACAAGGTGGAAAGGTTTTTCGTCACTCTTAAACAAAAGTTTTATACGGGCGGCGATAAGGTCGGGGCATGCCTTGCAAGGCGCCTTCGGGCCAAGACTGCTCGATCTCACATCGCTAGACTCCAGACACCGGATGGCTCTTGGGCCATCTCGGAAGTTGATAAGAGCCTTACGCTGGAGGACTTCTACAGGGAACTCTCTGCCCCTTGCCTTCCGAACTGTGTTGCGACCTTTCTAGACTCATGTTCCTGGGACCCTATCAATCCCTACTTTGCGAAGTTGCTCGATGATCCGATCTCCCACGAAGAAATCGATAAAGTGCTGAATCATCCCGGTAGGCAAAACCCCGGACCCTGATGGTCTGCCGGTCACTTTTTATCTAGTTTTTTTATCCACAACTTTGGGACCATTTGCTTCACCTCTTTAATAGCTTTACCGCTCAATCGGGTCTCTCTCCTATGATGAACGAGGTGGAAATAGTGCTTATTCCCAAGCCAGGCAAGGACCCGAATCAGCCTGCCTCCTTCCGCCCTATTGCCCTGCTGAATACAGACACCAAACTGTTCACGAAAATTCTGGCGAATCGCTTGGAGCCCCACCTACCGGGTCTCATCGACCCGACCAGGTGGGATTCATTCGCCACCGCCAGGGCCTTGACAACATCCACTGGATAGCCCACCTGGTAGAGAAAGCGCGTATCAGAAACAACCCGGCCTATTTGGTGTCCCTTGACGCCGAAAAGGCCTTTGACTGTGTTGATTGGGGCTTCCTTAGGGCGGTTCTTCAGAAGGTCGGCTTGGGTCCGAGGATGATCTCTAAACTGATGGCTCCTTACGCGAAATATATCACTCGCAATCAGTTTAATGGCTCCTTAACCTCCCCTATCCCCATTCACAGCGGTACCAGACAGGGGTGTCCCCTCTCCCCCACTCTTATTCACCCTTACGGTAGAGCCCCTAGCTATCGCTATACGTCGTAACCAAAATATCCGTGTCATACCTATCGCTGGCATAGAGCATAAAGCCTCCCTTTTTGCTGATGACCTTCTCCTGTCTTTGTCTTCCCCTTCAACCTCTCTTCCGGTGGTGGCAAAGCTTCTGGGGACCTTCGTAGCCGCCTTCGGATATCGAATCAATCTCGCAAAATCCCATGCCCTCAATCTTACGCTCCCAGCCCCGGCAGTTCAGGGACTGCGGGACCTTCTCCCAGTGCAATGGACAGATGACTCGATTCGCTACCATGGCCTAGAACTCACTCCTACACTGGCGTCTTGGACTTCGGCTAACTGGCCCAGATATATGGAAGTCCATTCGGGACGAGATGCATAGGTGGGAAGGTCTTCCCCTGGTGTGGTTGGGGTGACTTAACACCATTAGAATGTCCCTTCTTCCCCAAATTCTCTACCTTTTTCAATCTCTTCCTACCCCCATACCACAAACGGACGTTCTGGCCCTCCAGCGCAATTTCACTAAGTTCATCTGGGGGAAATCCCGTCCGCGCTTCTTTCACAAAATTCTTATGCTTCCTAGATCTCGGGGGGGTTTTGCTTGCCCTAACCTGTTGGAATACTACTGGGTCTGTCATCTTCGGTTCATTTCTGAATGGATTGTCCCTGAGATTGAGAAACATAGGTTTCATATGGATCGGGCGGTGACCTGTCGGCCTTAATGGGACCTTGACTGGATCCCGTGAGAGGCCTGCCCCCGTACTACTTACATAGCCACTGCAACGAGAACGGTCTTGGAGATCTGGGATAGGTTGGCGGAGTCCCGGGGCCTCACGACGTTTCCTTCTCCGAATACGCCCTTAACACGCAATGCTATTTTCCCCCCGCCCTGGCGCTTCCTGCCTTTGACGCCTGGACTGTGATGGGACGCCGTGTGATCCAAGACTTCTTTCAGGGCACTGACCTCCGCACCTTTAAGCAGTGCAAACAGACTTTTCGCATCTCGGAAACCGCGCGCATGCAGTATTACCAGTTGAGACACTGGCTTAGCTCTCCGGCTTATGCCCGGGAGGCAACCCGACAGCTTACCCCCTTCGTGTCGTTGGTCTGCAGATTTGACGGTTCAAGGGGGCTGATCTCCAGAACTTATTCTGTCCTGAAGCACTCCCAACAACTCCCACCTCATGGATACCAAACACGGTGGGCATCTGACTTGGCTGCTGATATCTCTCCGGGGGAGTGTGCTCGCCTGTGGAGGGACATCCCTAAGGTATATCGTAGTACTCCCCAGCGCGAATCAGCGTACAAATTGATAACACGATGGTACTATACCCCCACTCGCCTTAATCGAATGTTCCCGAACTCTCCTTCGCTCTGCTGGAGAAGCCAGAGTGCCGAGGGGGACTTCCTGCACATCTGGTGGTCCTGCCCGGGTCTTGCACTGTTTTGGAAGGAGGTCCTCAGCCATATCAAAGAAGTAGTGGGGTTCCCGATCACTCCAGTCCCGTCACTAATGATTTTGAGCATTGAACCAGGCACGCTTAAGGCTATGACCACAGCGGAATGGCACCTGATCCTCCACTTGTCCATTGCTGTCTGCTGGAAGAGGCCACATCCTCCCCCCCATAGCATCTTGGTTCCTGCGATTGTGGGACGTCCTCGTTCTCGAACTACTCACGGCACATCTTAATCACACGGACACCCGATTTGAATGTATTTGGCAACCACTCATACAACACTTTACTAAAACGTAGCACTCTGGCCTGATGCGCCCTTAGGTGTCGAGCCCTGCAACTCTTTGAGGACTCCCTGGAATGCTTCTCTCGGGTTCGGAGGCCGGAGTCTCTGAGCTGACCTATCAAACTTAATAGGTGAGTCCCTCCTACTCCTGGGCCCACTGGCCCCCCCTCTGACCACCGGATCCCCATGGCACACCTGGCGTTGACCCCCCCCCCTTTTTACCCCCTCCTCCCCTTGAAAGGGAGCTCTCCTTTTCTTCTGTCGACTTATTTCTAATCTTCTTGTACTTTTCTTTCCTCTCTCCTTTCTGCGTCTGTCTTCCTTTTGTTGGTTGTTCTTGTTTTCTTTCTACAAAGCACAGATTGTTTCCTAATGCCGCAATGTGCTATAGCTATCCTCTGGGTGGGAATAACATCCAGGATATTGGAGCTACAGTTATTTAGCTTTTACTGCATGCCCAGTCACTTTGCTTTGCCATCCTTATAATGGACGTTCAGACTCTATATGGGCAGCTTTATTTTGACCCCCCTCACGAGCCCTCCTTAGACTCAGGCTCTTTGGCCTTACTGCATGTGCCCCGGGAGGACTCTACATCATGCCTTATGTTAAAACTCACCATGTTTGGTGGGAGGGGTTTGCCTTGATGGGTAGAATTATGCCCCTCTAGTGCACTGTCCAACCTAATCTGTGATGCTCCCTCCTCGTGTATGTATGATTTGCTTGATTTCAATAAACAGAATTTAAACAAAAATTAAAGCAACAATAAGTAATCAGAGTACAGAAAATAAAACAAGTGCCCAAGTGAAATACATTATTAATGATAGTAGGTGTTTTTCAAGACTCCACCCATGAAAATTTCTCGTGTAGGGGCTCCTTCCAAGAGGCATTGCTGGGATATTCTTTTGAGGTCATCCAACCACTTCTTGGTTTGCTTCATGTTCTTTTGTATGGTGAAATTGTGTATATCCTTTTTGTGCAATAGATTACGTATTTTGTGCTCAGACCTGGTGTGACAGTTGCCCTACTGAGAAAAAAACATAAAGTCATATAATTCTTTACAACTTCCTCTGATATAAAACCAAGCAGCTTATTTACAAGCCCAAATATGCACACATAGAACGAGGAAATCACTTCTTGTGATTGTTTATGTGCAGGAAGGTGTCCGTTCCGGCACATAAACAATCATTAAAAAAAGTAAGTTTTGTAACTTCAGTGTGTGCTAATGCAGCACGCATAGAAGCTGACAAACACCATTTCAGAATGTGATCCTTTCTGCACATAAATAATCATCCCTGTGATGCAGGCATCCTTGGACCATGGTGCAAGGGTGCCTGCGTTGGTGCATGGCAGCCAATAGTGCGCCAGCACAGGGGAAAGCACAGGGATGCGACATATTTTTGTAAATATGCCGCATCCCTGTGCTTTGAAAGTGCCCTAGCGCGGCGCAGCCAAAAGGCTTTTGGTGCCGCGTTGCAGCACTTTCTTGTTAATGAGGCCCTTAGTCCATACAACTTTCTCCTGTGTAGGTGGTTTTTTCTTACCTTTGCCTCTTGACCTGACTTTGTGATGTCTGCAGGAGATGGTAAATCCTTGGATTTAACAGGATTGTATTGGTGAAGGATCTGCTACCAGCTATGTAATTTGCGTGTGTGTTTGTTTGTAGTATCTTTTGCTGTGCGTTTATTGAACATATGCATGGGCATGTGCAGAATATACAGTTGTCACATGTGTACGGACATAACCAACACATGTGCACAATAATTCCTGCCATAAAATGTGGCAATGACATAACATTACAAAGAGTAAAAGATGCTTCTGTTATAATATGTATTAGGTTACATATTAACAAAAACAAATTATGTAGTGGAACAAGGCACATTGGTACAATGCTTTCTTTCCCATTTTCAGGTACATTTTTCCAAGAAATTTGCATTACAATGTGTACGTCACGTACAATGTGCAAGAATATTTTATTATTGTTAACAATATTTAGACTTTTTTAAATTGTAGATGGCATAAAATTCCCAATGATGCATATCTTAAGCACTTTCTTAAGACAACTTTTGAAATGTACATAAATATCTTAAACGTTCTTATGACTATCAACGATTTGGGAAAAGCATCAGAGATTTTTCACACTGAAGAAACCTATGAGTTTTGAGTTCTCTTTCATAAATTGGCACGTTCATTTTTCCAGTGCCTGGAAACAGCAATGTGTATCTTACCATGTGCCATAAGAACTGCCATCGGCAAATTCAACTTGAATTTTGCATGAAAGCACATTTTATGTGTTTCATCGAGTTAGAACTTGGTGGAACACATACTCTTGCTGTGTGGACTTTGTGATGGTTCAGAATAAAACATCTAAACAGTGTTCTTCCAAAAGAATTCACTGTGATTAATGCGAACACTATTAAAAGCATTGAAAATTATTTTACAAAAATAATCTATTTTTATTCATAAATTGTTCATAAATAGATCGCTCATTTGAAATAAACAAAATAGTACGCGCTATGGTGAGGTAGAAACACAAGATTATTTTAACTTTGAGCACACTGCGACGCAGGATTGCAGGACATCTAAAACTCAAATATAAATTGGACATCATAAAGATAACATTTACAACGTTTTCAGGTCTCGCTATGAGACAGTTTTAGCTGCCTGGTGAGCAGTGCTTTAAATGGGAAAAAATAAGTGCAGGTACTCATTAAATTGAGGTAGGGGCGTGGCTAGTGGGCGGGGTTAGAGGCGGAGCCAGACATGATACAAAAACACTTCTATTGAGTATTCATGTTGTCCTTGCATTTCCTGGATAGTGGTCTCAAACTTTCCATTGTGCAGATTAACAACTAAAACCCTGACTGTGCCAAGCCATCGACAGTACTTTTAGCACTTTCAGGCTAATAATCAATGTGTTCTAGGGTGAGAGTGACTCTGGCACTTGCATCGGTTGCGGGACAGAACAAAACATGTGAGAAATGTATCAATCCAAACAAAATGTGTTAACTTGTTATACAAAATGAAGGTGAAATACCAAATGTTCATGTTTTCTTGTTTTGTAATAATTGCAGCTTCTTAATATCATAATATTTCTAATGTTCCTACTTGGTTGTATTTGGCGCAATATTTAAATATTCAAGGGTGCACACACACAATCAAGCATTCCACGCATTTCTTTTCAAATACCTCCTGATTCTGTTCCTCTCAAACACACACTGTTTTCACATTTTTAAGCTCGAGATCCCTCCCGCACTCACCTCTCTCCCGTTTGTAGCTAATTCTGTCCCACGCTTGTTACCCCAATTGTATCCTATCTCTCTCTCTCTCATTACTCTTTCTATTTCTAATCTGCCCTCTCTACCTCTTTCCATAACCGTCTAGATGTCTTCCATATCTCTGTCTGCGCGTACCCCTTCTGCCTCTCTACCTTTTCGTACTTTAAACTCTCTGCTCCTCCCCCCTCACTCTTCACCTTCACTCACCCCTATTTCCCCTCCTCTCCCCTCGGCAGGAGCCCCCCCCCCGACCCCCGCCAGAGAGCTTGCAGTGGCAGGCAGCGAACATCGCAGGGTCCCAAGTATGTGCAGAGTCCAGCAGGGTAGAGATCAGGGGAAGAACAATACTGGCCTCCAATGGTAAGGTCAGTTGACCTCCCCCACCTCACCTGGGACCCAGGAAGCTGCTTAAGCCATCTCCACCACCTCATCCTCGCCCATCATGGACTCAATGTCCCAGCGGGCGGGGTGGAATCGCAGGGACAAGTGAGTCATGCGAAAGACAGTCAGACTCAGTGGGAGGCCAAGGAGGGAAAATGGCCCTTTGTGCCTGCGTTCCTCCACGGATCCAGCATCATGCCTGGCAGCCAGGTGACGAGGACATGTAGAGGCTCCATCTGGGTAGGAAGTGAGCAGAGGCCCTCTTGCCCCTGCAGCAGGCCTGCAATAGGCCGTTCAGGCCCCATCGCGCTGCTTCCCACAGCCGAATAATGCATACGGCAACGTCCAACATGCTGCTAAACAAATGGCTTGCAGCTGGTCATCGGGAGCCAGTCCAGTGCCCACCTTATTAATCCGACCCTGAGTACCGGTACTGTCCTTGACAGTGGAGAAGTGCCGGTACTCGGCTCGGTAAATTCAAGAAGTGCCGCTACTCAGTACCGGTGAGTACCGGCCCATTTAAAGCACTGCTGGTGAGAACTCATTTTATAACACACCACACATTACACACAACATACAGACACGCATGTTCATACACACAGAAAGAGAAACAACCACACACTCCTAGAAAAATATACAAGAGTAACACGGAGCCGACAAATTCTGCCAATTCAGTGGGCGAAATGAGACATTCTTCCCACCCCTGGTTCTCCACACAATGTTGTCATTGTTTGGTGCCTTTGTGCTCATCCTATGTGGAAACTGGTGGAGTCTTTTTCTGTTATTTTGTTCTAGTCCTTAAAGCTCATGCGGTACTGCAGGATCTAATCGCACTCCCATGGAATGGGACAAGGTCCACCAGGAAAGGAAGAAAGAGAACAAGTATTGAAAGCAGCAAGGAATATTGGGACTATCTTTTTGACCATTTGTGATATTACATTCCAACATTATCCTCCGATGTTGCATTTCACAGTGGTCAAACACATAGACTAAAGGTTCACCCAGAACCTAGGGGGGAACCACAATGACTTTCTTTTACACCACCATCAAACTTTACCATGAAGAAAACAAAAATGGCAGTGTGGTCTGACTGTGGTGGTGGTCGAGTTAAGTGAGCTTGGAGCCGTCAGCCTGGAATCCTTCTTCATCCTTCATGGCAACAACCTGTGCCACCCTGCCATGCTGAACCTCTGTAGAAAAGGGGGGGGGGGGCTGAAAATCATGATGACATCCCGAATTGAGGGTGCATAGCCCTCTGGAAGTACACTGGGTGGGGTAGAGCCAGAGAGGTGCACAGGCCTTGAGGGTGAGACCTTTGTGCCTGCACACATGCCACCTCATAGAGGGCTCTGAACGGCCCGCACAGTGAGTGGCACGGTGAAAGCATAAAACTGCGGCCACAGTTGCGATCCAGGCTGAGGTCTCGATGCTGAGGGATGAGCTGGTACTCCTGGATGTGAGGAAGCGCCCCTGGCACCCCATCTGGTGATGGCCGGGATTGGGCTTGCCGCCGGCCTGCACTGAAGAAGGCGATACACCTGAGTTTGTTGGCATGCCGGCCACCTGTGGATGACCCCAGACAAGCCCAGATGTGGAGGGGCTCCATCTTGTGCGACGACCCCTGAACTGCTGGTGCTCTGACTCATCCGGGGCCTGGGGAGCTCTCTTACTGCGCCTGCCTGGGTCGCATTGGTGGCCGGTGCGGAGAGCGCCGGAGAGGCTGGGACATGCAGATGCACCTCCTGTTGATGATCGGCCCAGCTGGTCTGAAGACAATTGCCAGTGACCCTAGCGTGCCAGCCCTGAAACTGGCAGACACCGCTTAGAATCCCTACTGAGGACCTCTTTCAGAAGGGAGATGGCCTTGGGAGCAGCAACTTTCGTGGCCTGGAACACAGGACCTCATTCTTGGGTGCAGGTCGACTTATAGTCCCACCTTATAATGCACGCTGCTGGGTCACCAGAGTGGTTGCAAAAAACCTACACTTTGATCCACCGGACTGCGGACGTGATATCTCCCACCTGGATTGGTCGGACTGCTTGTGCCGTCCCAAGGGCTAATGAGGGCAGGCGGGTCCAAACCCCTGTGGGAACAGGTGACACTGCCTATCATCTTATTCCCACCATGACCAAGGACAAAATGCCTCCTCCCACCAAGCAGTGTAAAATAGACAAATTGGCCTAGGCTTCTAAAGCAAGAACGGACAGCATACAAAGTTACGAGAATAATCCTTACCAGGCAGCCCCTGCCACCTCCAAGATCCTTGCAGCCATCGCTAAATCACGTGAGGTGCTAGGAGCAGACATCGGGGCTGCAGGCTCTGATGTAATGCTACTAAGGCAGGATCTACGCCGAGCGGGAGACGGAATTGCTGAAGCAGAAGTCCGTGTCTCAGATATGGAAGAATCCATGACAGATATGCAACGAACTATCAGAAGATTCACTTCGACGACCGCATTTGCACCACCAGTGGAGTATGCAGAAGGGTGAGCCCACAGGAACAACCTTTGGTTTGTGCGATTCCTAGAAGGCTGCGAAGGATACTCTCCCCAAAAATTCTTGGATCAATAGCTGCGCTCCATCGTGCCTGTGGAAGCCCTTTCAACACACTTTATTATTTAGGGGCCCCGCTGGGCTGTGGCCCAAAAACCTACTCCGGGGGACCCCCTCAAACCATGATAGGGTGTATCTTGAACTACACCGTCAGCAATGTGGTCCTCTGTCACGCAAGATTAGAAGCAGTCATACAGTTTCAAACACAAAAATTATGATATTCCCAGACTATACTAAATTGATCCAAGAGCAACAGAAATCCTTTATCGCTGCAAAAAAGAGACTGCAAGACCTGAATATCAGATACATGTTATTATACTCCGCTAAACTCAAGATCGTCTACCGTAACAAAGCCCTGTTCTTCAACTCCCCTGAAGATGTTTTTCAATGGACAGACAAGACAGAACATCCTCGACTGCATCCGCCTCCCCTGCGAGGCTGCAGCCCTTGACAACGACGACCCGAGCCGTCTCCCCCACGGCAAATGCAACGTGGTGGGAACTACACCCACTCATCATGGCGAGACAAACACTTTGGAATTACCATCCTACAGGACGCTGGTGTAGCAGAGACTCTGGAGAGCGCTCAGGTAGGTTCTGTTGACACCTCACCTACATAACTGCACAGACTGCTCCAACTCCACAGCGATTCTAATAACATACCAGGTTTTTCCAACTCCATCAAGACCTCCTTGATGCATTGCAGAGATATATTTCTCCGAATGCAACACTGTCATTCATTCAACTCAGTCATACCAAGTGACTTGCAGACATTGCACTGTCCAGGAAGCTAAGCTGGACCGCAGGCACTGCTATCTGTTTTTATTATACAGGCTCACATTGGGGCATGATGCCGACGTCGACCTGCTGGCTCCGTCGTCAATCTGTCCCTCAGCAGATGCTTCACTGATGAGAAGTATAGGGAGGGAGGGGGAAGTTATGGCTTTATTTGTTGTTTACTGTTCTATAAGTTTGGCGCTCAGAATTCTCCTGTGGCACCATGGTGAATCCCCCACCCAACCTTCTCCTTCCCTAGATATGGCCACAAAATTGATAAGGTATCTCCCAATAGACCCTCTGGAACTGGAACGGTGTGGATGCGGAATCTCTCGATAGACTTTGTACCTGGGGGGAATGAGGAGAGGAAATGACTTGTGTTGCAATCATTTGTAGAGACACTTGGCCCTGCAGACATGTGACGTTTGTTCCATCGGGGCGAGAGGGGTTACACCTTCTGCTCTGGAGTGCATGGCACTCTTTCCCACTTTGACTACTTCTTCCTCCCTAAGATACAAACACTCAGACTTCTGGATGCACAAATCCTTCCCCTGGGTCTCTCTGATCACTCCTCAGTGCCAATCATCCTGATCAAACGTCTCCTCAAGCCCTCTCCATGGTGGAAACTGTTGATCTGATCCATGCGTGATAGAGCACTTACCTCTCCGAAGGGTGGAGCAGTTGACACCTACTTAACCAAGAACTGAGGTACTGTCACCTCCCCGCGTACCCTGTGGGTTGCCTTTCAGGCAACAATCCGGGGAGAGATTATTACCTTCCTGACTGCAAAGAAACGCAGGAAAGGATAGACAATTCGAGATTTAGAAACACAGATTTATCACTCGGTACGACAGCATAGTAACACTCCCTCACAATGACATCAACATCACCTAATCGCAACTACGAGAAACGCAACTTGATGACGCCAAAGACGTTTGGTTGGCTTCTCAATTCCACATTTATCAATGGGGGGACAAGGCCAGTAAATTACTTCACTACCTTTGCTCCAGTATTACACCCCGGGAACTGATCTCATTCTTACTCACAGGACAAAAACTTTAAGGGTCCAAGCTATATCCTGAATCCTCGAACAACCTACACACAACCTACTCGGGTACAAATACCCGCAAAGACACCCTATTGGAGACCTAGATTTGTGACTTTGCCACTACGATCTCTTTTGGACCTTGACAGGAAATACGCGTGCTAACATGCCTGGTCACCTTAACTGTGGGCTGATAAATAGTAGGTCACTAGTAAAGCACCACTCCGAAATAGCGCTTTTAATTGAAGATATGAAGCTAGACGCCCTGTTTCTCACTGAAACCTGGATCAGAGCGGAATCAGTTGTGGAGATTGGCCTCGCTTGTCCAGATGGATTTAAAAGTATACACAAACTTAGGGAGGAGGGCATGGGAGGAGGGGTAGGGTTGATTTTTAGGGAGGAACTCAATTTCACTCTGTTGCATGTGGACAAGCTAGAGGGAATTGAACTGATGGGCTTCTCGCTTCAGGAAGCTAGAGGTAATCTTTTTTCAGGCTTGCTGTGTTATCGCCCCCCGGGGAGTAATATTTCACAGCAACCCCTTTTGAATACTATTATTAATCTATCCCTATCACACTCCAATATGGTCATCCTGGGAGACTTTAATTGGTGGGAGAATGCTAGTATGAAAAACCAACTGAGAGATCTGAAATATACATGTAAAAATCTCGGTCTCCAACAACTAGTCACCTCCCCGACTCACCAGGGAGGACATATACTTGATCTCCTATTCGCAAACGAGTCAGAGGTGGAACTCTTAAACATTTCCCCCCAAATTTGGACAGATCACTACCTGCTACATTTTATAATACGGTTAGCTGACTTTTCTGTCCAAGCTAATACCGCCGTGCTGTATCGGAAAGGGAGAAACTGGACTAAATTAGCGAGGACGGGTGCCCTCTTAACACCGCCTACGGTGAGCCCTTTCCAGAGCTCCAGTACAGTGGAGGATAATTATAACACCTACCAGGAGTATATTACGGCTGCATTAGATAATCTGACCCGATGAAAAAATTGAAAATTAGAAAGAAAATTTCAACGCCCTGGTACACTGAAGATCTGAGACAATTAAGATCACAATGCAAGAAGGCGGAAAGGACATGGAGGAAGGGGTATTTGGATAGGGACAAGGCTACTCTGAAGATAGTATTGAGCAGGTACAAGTTGCTTATTTTGGAAAGTAAGGCTAACTTCTATGCTCAATCTATCTTGCAAGCCCCAAACGGGATTACGGAGCTTTTTAGAATCGCAAGAACTATTTCAGCTCCATCTTGCCTGGAGAATAAAGTAGAAGCCTCACAAAAGCTGTGCGACGAGATCGCCACCCATTTTAAAGACAAAGTGGCAAAGATTGTTGACCTTTTTAAGGACAACGAAACGACCGCCCAGAACCCTGGTAAAGAGACAATCAAGGGGACCCCGGACCAGCAATATTCTTTGGTCACCTTCCCCACCATTTCGGCCCTTACTTTTGATACTATGGCCAGCAGTATCTCCTCCGGCTCACCCCTTGACCCCCTGCCCCAGAAAGTGTGGAAGTCATATGGTCATCTGACTTTCCCCTGGCTGCGCCAGATCTGCAACCAATCTCTGGAAGTAGGATTGGTACCGGAGAGATGGAAGCAGGCTGTGGTATCCCCTCTCATTAAAAAGCCTTCCCTGGATCCAACTAACCCGGCTAACTTTCGGCCCATCTCCCTCCTCCCTTTTCCTATCAAGATCCTGGAAAAGGTTGTGAGTAGATCACTCTCTGAATTTTTGGAAGAGCATCACCTGCTAGACATGGACCAGTTCGGCTTCCGTCCCGGTCATGGGACGGAGTCGGCTCTGGTCACTATGTTGGACAACATGCGAATGCGGGCTGACACCGGGAGCACCGCTGTTTTGGTGCTCCTGGATATGTCAGCCGCATTCGACACAGTAAGTCATCCTATCCTGCTAGAGCGATTGGAGGAAATAAGGGTAAAGGGCCGAGCACTGCAGTGGCTCCGCTCTTACTTGGCGGGGAGACAGCAGATGGTAACGCTGGGGCCGTTTTCCTCTGGAAAATCCCCCGTAGCCTGCGGGGTACCACAGGGCTCCAGCATCAGCCCTATTCTTTTTAATATATATTTACAACCACTATTCGCGATCATCAAGGCGTTTGGGGTTGAGCTGGTAAACTATGCAGATGACACACAATTGGTATTCTCGCTGGAAGGAAAACAGGCGGTTTCTTCAGAGCAATTTCAAAATTGCATGAGTCTGACCACAGACTGGCTGCGGAGTAATTCCCTGCAGTTTAATGGAGAAAAAACTGAGGTGCTGTTTTACTCGCCGTTATGGCAGATTCATCATCTGCCGGTGGAGTTTAGGCTTGCCCCGGATGAGGCTCCACTGGCTCCAGCAAATACTATACGCAACCTCGGCTTCTTATTCGATAGTAATCTCCAACTGGACTCGCAGGCGAATAAGACAGCCAGCGTGTGCTTCGGGGTACTACGAGTACTCCGCCGGATTCTCCCGTTTCTGCCAGGTGATATGCGTGCCTTGATTGTAAGGAGTACAGTACTCAGCAGAATGGACTACTGTAACTCCCTGTATTTAGGGGCCCCCCAATACATCCTGCAGGGACTACAGAGAGTTCAGTCGGCCGCAGCGAAGTTGGCGCTAAACCGCAGGCGGGACTCCTCTTCCACTCAGGCGCTGCGAGAGCTCCACTGGCTGCCAGTCAGAGAAAGGATCCTTTTTAAATCCCTTTGTCTGATCCATAAAGCAACACATGGGGTGGGCCCGATTCCTCTGCAGGAAAGATTTTTACGCTATCTTCCTCCGAGACAGCTGCGCTCCTCCAACGCTAATTTGCTGGCACAACCTAGATTCAAACGTGCCAGGATGGGTGGGAGGGCTTTTAGTGTGGTAGGTGCTCGGATGTGGAATGAGCTCCCTTTGAGGATCAGACAGCTAGATTCCTTAATGGAATTTAAAAGAGCCTTAAGACCTGGCTTTTCCCAGCAGCCTGATTACCGCTGTGTTGCCTACTCCTTTCAGCATAAGCAATAATTGTTTTGTCAGAGCGCCAGGATACCCGTAGGGTGACAGCGCGCTATACAAGAGTCACTACAATACAATACTACAATACAGGAACGCAGACCTGAACTTTCCACAGCCCTGAACCGGCTTCAGTCTGGAAAAA
The DNA here is from genome assembly GCF_964204655.1 of Triturus cristatus. NCBI lineage: Eukaryota > Metazoa > Chordata > Amphibia > Caudata > Salamandridae > Triturus > Triturus cristatus. Next base: position 219,040,682 of record NC_140591.1, on the reverse strand, counting down.
CTTCAACTCCAGGCCTGAACAGTGTCCTGGGTGAATTCTTTAAGTTATCTATTCATAAGGAGTCATTAACCCACTCCGGACGGCTGAAGTGTTAGTGATCCCTACCCTAAGCCAGCGAACTTATGGTCCTCCTATTGCCCCATCAACCTCCTAAACATCGAAGCAAAAATCATCGCTTAAGCACTCGCTGACAGGCTATCCAGATTCATCCCTTCCCTGATTCCCCCAGACCAAGCAATCTATATATGCCAGTTACATAACGCTGGAGCCCTTGCACATTGACTACACAGTCCAACAGTAATACTACTCAGAAACATAGAAAATGTGCTTTATTCTCTAAGCTGGAGATAGCTCTTTGTCCTTCTCCGACGCATTCATTTTGGACTAAAATTCATAAGGTATGCCAAAATCCTCTACACCGACATGACAGCGCATGTAAGACTGGACTCAGAAACATCCAATTCATTGTGCATTGGAAGAGGCACGTTGCAGGGATTCCCGCTGTCTCCCCTGTTGTTTTCCATTGCAATTGAATCGTTTGCAGAATGGTTATGAATTGATGCCCAGATAACAGGCTTTGAATGGAGTCCAGGACTCTCGGACAGAATTGACCTGTACGCAGATGACACACTTATTTTTCTTACTAATCCAGACACCTCAGGCCCGAGACTTTCGAATTTTTGGCGAAATGTCAGGTCTCATCATAAATCTAGATAAATCGGTGATCTTACCAATACATCTCCCCTATACAACCCTTGGAACGGGTAAAATACATACCAATAGCTCAAACTGCGCAAAACATTCATACATAGCACTGCAATTCAGGATTGGAAGGGACGCTTTAAACACGTCCTTCCAAATACCGAATCACTAAACCAAATTGTGATTCAGTAACACGTTACCCAATCATAATTTGGCATCTGTACATTCCAAAATACTTTTTGCGTTCGCAAACGGGCCGATCTGCGAATTGGCCGATTTGCAACTACAACATTTTTGTACATATGGTCCTCAATATACTACCTGACTACTATGTAAAATTGTGATTAAAAAAGAAACTTTCCACCCACTCAATCACTACTATGTATCCTGCAAAGTTGCTATATAAGATTATAGTTAAACCTCGGTGGGCATCAGTTGCCTTGTTTCTTTTGACTACATTCCCTGAACCTTTATCATGAATTATAATAGTTGACTTTTCCAAGGCTCCCAATGCCACCTTGAGGAATTTATCTGCTCTGCAAACGTGATGTTCATCCCGACCCCTCTATATACTTGTGGTATGGTGTGTTCTTGTAGAGGGGGCTCCAGCACTCTATACTCCTCCGTCAGTTCTTGCAGTAAATTGGAGGATTTTGCTAGTGCATGATTGAACTGGAGGTTCAAATTCTTGTTTGTTAGCCCTCCAATTTCGTAATACCCTCTGATCCACCGATATAACCAGGTTTAGGGATTCCTATGATATCCCATTGTTTGAACCCCTCCAGTATTGACATGTCTTTCAGTTTCTTTGAATCTCACACGAAGGGTGTTTCCAGTGTCACCACCCTGTCCCCCTCCATCGGCTGGTTAGCTGCTTGCCAAGGTCTTTTCACAGCTGTTGTTTGACTCTGATCTGTTTTTGGGAGATCCCCTGCATATATGTTCCGTAAAATACCACTTTGGCCCCAGTGCCATCTTATCGGCTCACACTGATAGTTCTTGTTGAGAGCTTATTGCTTTAAGTTTGGAGACCCAGTAGTAATTTTACTAATAGGTAGTGCAATTCCCTCTTTGTAAGTTCCTCTAGAGACTTTTGCAATACATTTCTTAGCTGTTCCAAATCCTACAGGGTCCTCATCACACCGTTCACTTTCTTGATATCAGTGATAGCAGTCAGATGCGGGGTGTTCTAGAGCGCATGTAAGAATTTCAGGAGTGCTGCTGTACCTCAAAGGGCATTTGAAGACCCCTCCAATGCGTCACATACGCTTTATCCACTAGGAGAGTGATTACGTTTTGGTGTTCAAACTCCTCCTTGTCTTTAGTGATATACATGTCTAAATATTCAAACTATATAGTGTAATTTGTAATCTGCAACCTGCCAGTGGTCTCCACTCCACAAGGGGAAATATAATAGATTTAGACCAATTTATACAGCGACCTGGGTATTTGCCATACCCAGTCCACCACATAAGGGAGGAGATCATCTGCTTAGATTGAAATTACATCCTCCCAGTATGGGTGTGATCTGAGTCCTCTAATCCGTGCATACTCTCTCACACAACTTGCTAATGGTTTCAGTCCCAAAACGAACAGATGTGGGTAGAGGCGCGGTCCTACCTCAAGCTTCAATTTAGAGGAAAATGGTACCATTGATCTTGAGCCTTCCGATTGGCTCTGCATAGAAGAGGGACATCCATGACAGAAACTCCATACCAAAACTCATTTTATGGTCTGGCTTGACAGCACAGCTGTCGCCAGACAATTAAGTGATAATCACCAAGAGAGGAGCTTAGGCTCCACCCACATTTTGGGAGCCAGGAGTACATGTTTTGATTGGGCAGCAGTTATTTGCAAATAAGTGCTTGCCATCCAAACAGCTGTGATAATTTTGTGCATTTTATCCCGCTGCCTGATTTTGAAGTTTCAGGGTCACACACATGACACTCTACTGGTGTTAAAGTGTCTTAGATAACTATTTAATTTATTGTGTTTCTCTTTCTCTGGCAAAAGCAAAGATGGGAAGACAGCAGTCATGGGGAATGCAGTGCCAGCATCCACCCCTATCATCATTAACTGTAGATTTCAGCGTGCAGATTTGTGTTTGAGAGAAGTATTAGATTCCCAAGGCTACACTAATCTACTTGGATTTTTAGGTCTGGCTTGACAGTGCAGATGTTGCCTCAACATGTGTTCCACAATAAATAACTTTCAGAGGACTTCTGACAGAGGGTCTTAGGTGGCATCCACACATTGGTTTCCTGAGTACAGGATTTGATTGGGGTGACTTTTTGTGCTTTCACTAAAAATGCTTGTATGGCACTTTTTGGCTTGTGGTAAAGCTTATACTCGATACAGCGTAACACAGTTGGTTATGATGGGAAGCCAAAGATCATGGCTATTGGCCTGATCTGTTTACTATGACATGTTATGATAAAGGCACTAGTCCTGGCATAATTATTGTGAAAGGCATATGTTAAGATGAACAGGCATTTAAGGGTAGGTTATTATTACTCTGTTTTACTTTATATTAAAACAGAGTGCTATGTATTGTGTTGCATGTAATCTCACACGTTACTGTAATAGGTAAGGGATTTGGTGGTGGTCTTCCACTCATGCCTATGGGGTTTCACTGTGATAATTCTTGTTAGGCCCTGATGAATGGGGTTGTATAGTTATTTGCAAGCTGTATTTGTCTGCATATTTGTAATTTTATAACTGCATGCATGATGGTTGTCAATGTATGTGCACTTGAATAGGCAAATATTGGGTAACTTTTAAAGCCAATGGTAAAAGGTAAAGGCTTCATTAGTTCATTGGGACGAAATGTCATATTTCAGAGGTTTGACCTGTTAATTCTGAAATGTTATTACAAAGCCAGTAGGTTGTTAAAGACAACAGGCTTTCAAGGATGGATTTTTATTACACTGTGGTAAAGCCTGTAGGGAGGTATTTATTTATATGGGATTTCACACATAACCGTAGTGCTCAAGGAGTTTGGTATTGGTGATCCATCCGAACAAACCACAAGAATAGAAGTTCTTCACTACAATAATCATTGTTGAGGTCACTTTGGAGAGCTGTTATTTTGCCAATTGTAATTTTGATTACATTTATACTTTTGTGACTGTCTGCTGGTTGGTTGCCTTGTAAAAAGCTTACACTTCATTCAGTAGGCTTGAGCTGGTTTTGGTGGCATCCTAATGATAGAGGCTATAGGCCTGGTTGTTTATCATGAAAGGTTATTATAAAGTCAGTGGGCTGACATACTGATTGAAACGCATATGTTAAGGTCAATAGACATTTAAGGGCGGTTGTTATTACTCTGAATTAAAGCCTACAGAAAGTTTTTTTTTATTACAGGGAATCTCACAGATTATTTTAGTTGGGAAGGTGTTTGGTGTTGATTACCCCCTCTGACAAAACATGGATCTAATAGATTTGAACTGTGATAAACCTTGTTAAGCCCTCTAAGAAGAGATAGTATTTTGCAATGGCAACTGTAATTTTGTATTCATTTGCAATTGTATGACTGTATGCCTGATGGTTTCCTTGTGGGAAAGCTTACACTTAACTCAGTAGGTCTGTGTTGGTTATGGCGATAAGCCAATGACAACTGCTGTAGGCTTGACTGTTGCACAGGGAAATGTTATGCCAGATGCCATAGCTCTGGTCAGTTCATTAGGACAAGTTATTACAAAGGCAGTAGACCTGGCTTATTTATTGTGAAAAGCAGATTGTAAATCCAGCAGGCCTCTAACAGAGGATTGTTGTTGCATTATGTTACAGGCTTCTGGGTTTTCATCCACACCATCTTCTTATCATTTTTTCCTCTGCCTTCCCGTTGTAGGGCTGTGATAAGTAGATTGTCTACTAATTTAGCTATTTCCTCCATAAGGTATTTGGAGTCTGAGTTTGTAGAAGCCTCCATATACTGAGCAAACTCCATTGCAATTGCACCATCCAACTCTGATAATTCTCTTCTGTATGCATCTCTGGCCCTCTTCCTTTATGGACAGCCACACCAGGAGCTTCCCAGCCACGTGACATATTTCATACAGTTGATGTTTCTTTTGGTATTGTGCGCCTGCCTCCCCTTCCATTATGAGCATATACCCTTCCCTAAGCATAACTATCCTGTTGGATAGGTCTGCTGTTTTATCCAATGGATACCTAATGTCCCTTTGCACTAATTGTTTTTATAATACTAGTGCTTTTGCTTCTCTCTACCTATGTCTTGTTTTGATCGCCGATAGGGCCTGCCCTCTTATCACTGTCTTAGATACTTCCCTCAAGGTGAGCTATGACTGTACTATGCCCTCATTTTCTTTAAAGTATAATTCTCTGATGATTGTTAGGTCTTCTATTCTTGCCTTGTTTTTAGTTCCCTTGGGTGCAATCTCAATCCAGTCTGTCTTTTATTAGTGGCTCCTGCCACTTTGGTAATGAATGACACATGATATATCCCCTGTGCAAGAAAGATGGCTGGAAAGTTAGAAAACTAAGTTGATCCTAAGGGTAATAGGAGACTTTGCATAAAACAAAAAAGAGTTGAAGTCAAACCCATCGATCACTTAGTTTGCTCTTCGACTTGGCCTTAAAGGTTTTTAAGTAGGTGGACTTGCAGAGTTCTTTCAGATCATGCTTTATGGTGGACAACACTAATGACCTGGTTCTTAAAAGTCAGAATTTTTCCCAGAAGCTTACACATACGTTTGAAGTACATTTCTGACTTTTTGGGAACTGAGAAAAAATGTCAGGAGTACTTTTAGGTATCTAATCAATTCACAAATAACCACAAGTACACAAATATAATGTAAAAGTAAATTATCGACTTTAAATCTCTCCATTTGCATTCAGAGAATTCAGTGCGTACTGCCATTATCAAGTGGAGTTTTACAAACATTTTGAGGGTGGGTCTCTATCTTTACAAAAAGATGGTGAATAACTACAAAATGGCCAGTTTGTGGGTTCTCATTGGCCTTCACAAGTGAACTCACCTAAAAAAAAACTCAAACTTGCCTTGAGGAGCAGAGTGGTTTGCAAGCAAATACCACAATACTTGCAGAAAAAATGTGTAAGAAAATCATGTTTGTGAGGGCAAAATCCCACCATCCTTGATTCATCTTCTCAAGAAGTTGAATAGTATGCCTGTAAACAAGGCGGCTTATTTACTAAAATTTCACGCAACGCAGAGCAGCAAGTGAAGTTGCTGTACTGCGTTGTGTGAAAGGGAGAGAGCATGAGTACGCCATATTTTCAAAGATATGGTGCAATTCTTCTTTCTCTTAGCACTGGCGCACTTGCGGCATGTCACAAGGGTGCCTGAATTGTGATCAGGAGAGTTTTTGCACAGGAAGGCTCCTTTGAGGCTATTTCCTCTTTGCATGTGTGCTGCACACATGCAAAGAGGGGAAAACAAGGAGAAATAAAGGTATTTCTCCTTGTTACGCAGCCTCGGATACCACACCATTTACCGAGGTGCTTACAAGTCTTTGTGAAAATGGGCTTGCGTCAAAATACATGGGTGGATGCATGGTAATGCCCATGTAAAGCCTACATGACTGAAGGTAACAGAAGACACCTCTATGCGCTGCTTTGCCTCAATTTGTTAGGTCTCGCCTTCGCAGTATGCATGCACTGGTAGGAGACCTTTAGCCGTCATGCAGCTCTTTTTCCAAGCACATACTCGTGCTTGTGGCGGCATACAGCTTGCGGGAGTGCGCAGCGGCACGCCGCAAGCACGAGTATGTGCTTTGAAAAAGAGCTGAATGCGCGCGCACGCACACACGTGCGATCGCTTTTACTTTCGTGGCTTTTCCACTCTCCCCTATGAATTTAATGACCCACTATTCTACTATCCTACTATTTATTGCCAAAGGTAATTCACTATTAACTTCTGGGTCTGTGTTTTTGTCGTGCCGTCCCGCCCGAGGGTAATGATGGATAAGGACCGTAAGCTTCAGGTCCTAAAATGTTTTAGTTCATTGTCGTCGCATACAGCAAAGAGCAATCCAACTCATAAAACGTATGTATAAAACACAATATGAAGTTCATAACGTTCCGTTACAAATGGGCAGGCTTAAACTCAACCACTGTGCCTTTCCCGTTCTCCCCCTCGCCAAGCCCAACATTTGTCATTCCCTTTAATGCCCTGGTTTTATGCTTCAATTTGATTAATATTAGCTAAAGGCACGGTAATTCAAAGATGACGTGATATTTACGTTGGCTGTCCGGAATGACTAGTGTTTAACTCTTGACTCAAAATGTTGAAGTTCTTCCATTCAGGTTATATACGACGGAGCGCTACTGCTCTGAGATCCCACAATGCAGCGCGGTCTACAGGAGGGTGTCGAGCTGGGCCAGACCCCACCGCAGTCGAGAGCAGCTTCCACCAGACTACGTGCGTTCGGACTGAGCAGCATCACAAACTTCCTGTAACCGTTTAAGTGCGAGGCCCCCTTTTCACCACGTGCTCAGCCTCATACCGGTCCCCCACCAAGCCAAGTTGAATAACTTTTTCTGTGTTCCTGGCAGCTTTACCTGTCATTGTAGGTCTGTGTAATGTTCACGAGACAAAAACATCTCCCTCTGCTAGGTGTCTCGAAAACTGAAGCGTTGATACCTGGATTTGGGGATGGCAACGCTTACCTAATAACGTCATTTTTTTTTTTTTAAGTTTAGAAAGCTTTATTTAATATCATAAGCCAAGTAAAACATAATTACAGAGAGAATCAAAGGCAGTGTAACAAAACAATAGAATAAAATTGAATTCTTACAATATTAACAAGTGCCAAAAGGGAAGTAGGGAATATACTTAGGTGAAAAGCTTTTAAAGGTTTTTAATTAATGGGCAGGGAGGGGCAGAGGAGAGAAAAGAAAAAAGGAAGGGGAAGGAAGGGAGAAAGGCAATCAATATACAGAGTAAACATCTTGTAATTAACGTGAACTAATAAATGTATATATAAAAAAAAAAGCTGTATATTGGGCACGAATAAAAAATTTTATAAAAACACGCTATTCAAGGGACAATTTGAGAGAGAAAGTTAGTTAACAGCAACCATAACAAATCTTTTTTGATCAAAAGAGGTACAGTGGTGGCAAAAGCACGATCCAGCCGATGGTGGTGGCATAATAGGTTCCACCATGCATTGTATGAAATCTTTGAAGTGTCTTTCCAGTTGGTTGTAATTATCTGTAGAGAAATGGCTATATACAAATCTATAAATTTACGCACATTACAATGAACATTCCATATAGGTGCAGCACCACCCAGAAAGATATGAACAATCTCAAAGGGGTGGTCAGTAGCTAATATTTCATTTAATTTAGACCAAATACGGGACCAAAGGGATTTAACTAACGGGCAGTGAAAGAACATATGAAAAAAATACCTATTGGCATAAGAGCATGACCAGCATTTTTTAGAGTTAATTAATTTAAAACTATATAAATCAGAAAGGGTAAAAAAAAGTCTATTGTAAAAGAAGTACAAAGTCTGTGTGGTGCTAGCAGAACGTGAAGCAGTGTGCAACTTAGACCACAAGGAATTCCAAACCTGAAGGGGAAACTCTTGGGCTAGATCCTTTTCCCAGGAAAGTTCAAGTTTAGATTTGATTCTTTTAACAGGAGGACGGGAAAGTAATTTGTAAATAGCAGCAGCTTTAAGAGGAATAGAGAAATCTGGCAATGGGAAAAGGGTTGTGTCGGTAGTAGAGAGAGAAGCACTTTGAGAAATAAAGAAGGTGTCAAGACTTGGGAAGCAACTGCTACCAAGACAAAATGCAACGTCAACCCCTGCAACCCTAGGGCTAAACAAATTAAGTATCCGCGCTGTAGATGGAAATGTTTGGCGCCCAAAATCCTGTTAAAACAATGCCTAACAATAATAAGAGACTCAGGGGTGGAAAATGGCCGCGCAAATGAGCACAGATTTAAAACAGGTGAACGGTCTAGTGTTTCCCGTCACGCAGCAGTCAGAAGGCTCAAGGAGCGCGTTCCACGAAGGAACTGCGCACTTCAACTGTAGCCTTGGAGAGTGTGTAGTGTCACCTCATGACGCAGCACTAATTTGTGTTTACCTCAACAATTCTGTTCATCTCAACTAGAACCCGCATGCGCAACGTGGGAGTCAACATTCCTGACAAGAGAAAACCAAGCCAAGAGAATTTTCGTGTACCGGTTCTTGGATTCCAGATTTCCAGCAAATGGTATCGTTTGTCCTATATAGAACTATTGAGGTAACTTGTGGCGCTTCATGTTCCAGATAATTCAGTTGTGAACTTCGGAGTTTATTTTATGACTGAATAGTATTACCAAATAACGCTTCAGAAATCTTTAACAGAAAGACAATCTTATCATCGTGAGCAAGTTAATTTAGCTCTCTGGTATGCTCATACTTATTCAAGGAATAACAGCAGTTGTCAGTTGGGTTTAAAAGCTACAACATGTAGCGAAGGTAATTACATGGGAGATCACTAACATATGCCAATTAGAATTAGTCGGTATAGGAATGTTATTAAAGGCTGTTGTTTTCCCCTAGATACAGATGCCGATTAACACCTAATAAATATAAAAATAGAAGAGAGAAGCTACAGCCAGAGGTCTACAGGGTAAATTTAATGACATGGTTAGACATTAAGCATATAAAGAGTGTGGGTGGTTTTTACATTGTGTCTTTCATATCCAGGTGCAGCAAGAGGATCCACCCAGACCATTGTGTGAAGACCTACCATTTACAGAGGCTGTCTCTCTTGTTTCTTATCCACTTCCCCTTTCCCCCCTGCTTTAGCTACTACCTTGAGTATTCTCGGGTGGTGCCTGAGGTGGAGGGGCGTTGGGACCATCATCGGCTCCTGTGGATCCTTGGTACTCTGACAGATTGAAGTGCCACTAATCCACCTGAGTCGATATGGCTGAGGGTTTTGATTTAAAGGCCTTGGCAGGAGTGCTTGAAGGTTTACAAAACCAGTTGACACAATCAGCCGATGAAAATCGGAGTCTTAGGGATGAGATGAGAAGGTCCCAACAGGAGACACACCAAATTAAATTGAAAATGGAAGAGTTCCTTGCTGGAACTACGCCATTACCAAGTTTAGAAGCTAATCGCGGGGCAGCGACTGAGGTAGCCACACAAGTTATTCATTCGGTAGCTCCTATTGTACCGTTAGCTAATCCTGAAAGGTTCAATGGGGATCCACATAAAGCGCAGATATTCCTGACCCAGTGTTCATTGCACTTTTTTTGTAGGTCTGTAGTTTTTAAGGAAGAGCAGGCTAAAGTTACATTTGTGCTGTCCTACTTGAGTGGTGATGCTGCCGCCTGGTCCATGCCTATGATCTCTCGTAATGACCCAGCCCTGTACAACTACAAGCTTTTTAAGAAGGAGTTCCTGAGAATTTTCGACAGAAGAACCGCCAACCAAGCTACAGACAATGAACTGCTGGATTTGAAGCAAGGAAGTCGTGATCTGGTAGCATATATTGCTCAATTTAATAAACTAATTGTGGAAACCAACTGGCCTGAGGATAAACGTTCAGCTTAATTCTATCGAGGTCTAAAGGACGAATTAAAGGACGCCTTAGCTCAAATACCCAAGAGACCTCAAGAGATATCAGAGTTGATAGATCTAGTTCTTCAAATCGATCATCGACTATTGGAAAGGCGTTCAGAAAAGAAGAAGGAGTTTCGGTCTTTTGTTCCCCGCTTGGACCGCATCAAATCAGACAGTAACAAGACTGAAACAGTCAGTGGAGAGGAACCTATGCAAATTGGGTCTATAAGAGGGCCTCTTACTAAGGAAGAGCGAGAGAAAAGACGAACTAAAAACTTATGCATGTATTGTGGAGATTCAGGACATTTTGTAAAAGACTGCCACAAAAAGCCCAAGACCAACGTGGGGTTAAAAGACAGATCCCATCAGTAGAGGGGGTTGCCCTGGTGGGAAATAAAGAACAGTCAACTCCGGAACACCAACAATTAGTTAATACTTTACAATCAGCAGCTCCGCATTTAATAGTCTCTTTTACCATAAAATTTGGACACAAGGAAGTTCCTGGGGTGTCAGTCATGATTGATTCTGGGGCAACAGGAAATTTTGTGACCTGAGCTATGCAAAAGAAATAGGAGTAAGAGCAATCAAAAAGAAGAATTTCGAAGTGGTTAAGTCAGTGGATGGTTCAAACTTAACTTCAGGCCCCATTACTGATGAAACGGAAACTTTAGAGTTAGTTGGGTTACAGAGTCATCGAGAATATATTAGATTCAACCTCATAGACGCTCCACAATTTCAGTTAATACTGGGATTACCATGGTTGACTGAGCACAACCCCACTATTGACTGGGAAAGAAGAACAGTCAAAATGGACTCTGAGCATTGTATCAAGAATTGTTTCCCAGGAACAAAAAACCATTCAGAAGGAACACCAGCTACAGAATTGGCTCAACTCATCAATTGCGTGTGTGCTGTAAATACCCAAGAAATTCCAGTAGAATACCAAGACTTGGCCAGTGTATTCGACAAAAGAAATGCGGAGAAGCTTCCACCACATCGGGAGTATGACTGCAAGATTGAGTTAGAGCCTGGTGCAGTATTGCCGTGTAGTCGAATTTACGCCTTGACAGAAGCAGAAAATGTCTATCTCAAGGAGTACCTAGACGAATTTCTGAAGATCGGTTTTATCAGACCTTCTCAATCACCAGTGTCATTGCCGCTATTTTTTCGACCCAAAAAAGATGGAACTCTACGCACCTGTATCGATTACAGAGCATTGAATCAGGTAACGGTGAAGAATCGATACCTGTTACCACTTATATCACCACTTCTGGATCAGGTCAAAAGAGCTAAGGTTTTCACCAAACTTGATTTACGTGGAGCTTATCACTTGGTGAGAGTGGCCGAAGGTGATGAGTGGAAAACAGCCTTCAGGACTAAATATGGCCTTTTCGAGTATCAGGTGATGCCATATGGACTGAGTAATGCTCCCGCAGCTTTTCAACATCTGGTAAATGATGTTCTTCGAGAATTTCTGGATCGAGTGGCAGTTGTCTATATAGATGACATCCTGATTTTCTCAAACACCATAGAGGATCATGTGAAACATGTAAGAGCAGTTTTACAAAAGTTACTAGAGAATCATCTATTTGTCAAACTGGAAAAGTGTTCCTTCCATGTTGAGCGTGTGGAGTTCCTTGGCTTCATCATATCTGCTGAAGGAGTAGCTATGGATCCCGCTAAAGTGCAAGTCATACAAGATTGGTCTTCACCCAAGAACGTAAAGGAAATACAAAGCTTCCTTGGCTTTGCCAATTTTTATCGAAGATTTATTCCAGACTTTTCTGCCAAAGTATCTCCTATCACTCAACTTTTAAAGAAGGGGAAGAAATTTGATTGGTCCAATGAGGCTGAACAAGCGTTTCAATTTCTAAAAAAAACTTTCATTACAGCCCCAATTTTGATGCATCCCGATCCGGAACAGGCCTTTTACGTGGAAACAGATGCGTCCGATTTCGCTACAGGAGGGATCCTGTCACAAAGGGACAAACAAACGGGTCAACTTCATCCAGTGGCATTTAGATCAAGGAAACTGTCAGAACCAGAACTCAACTATTCAATTGCAGACAAAGAGCTGTTGGCAGTAAAAGGAGCCTTCCAAGATTGGCGACACTATCTGTTGGGAGCCAAGCATTGCGTAACTGTGTTCACAGATCACCGTAACTTACAGTTTTTAAAGTCAGCCAAGACCCTTACGCCACGGCAATTGAGATGGTCTTTGTACTTTTCAGATTTCAATTTTGTGATCACCTACAAACCGGGAGCGAAAAATGGGAAAGCAGATGCCTTATCTAGATTAAATGCACCTGAAGAAGTGAGAGCCACTAAGGCAGAACCCATTATTCCATTGGACAAGATTATTGGCACGGTCCATCTTGAAGAATTTGCACAGGAAATCCAAGAGAAGTGTCCAGACAGCATTTGGAAAGACTGGGTCGGTGAGGACGACAGGAAAACTATAACAGGAGGTCTCCCGTATTATGATGGAAAATTGTATGTGCCCACCGAAGATTTGCAGACGAAAGCTCTTAAGGAATGTCACGATGATCGGTTGGCAGGTCACAAGGGCATCAAGAAAACTTTAGAGTTGATTGGAAGAAATTTTTGGTGGCCCGGCATGGCGGCTCAGGTGGGACAGTACGTTTCAACTTGTGAAACCTGTATAAAAGGGAAACCAAGTAGGCAGGCCCCTCAGGGATTATTGCAACCCCTGCCTAATGCACCTTATCCTTGGCATACTGTGTCTTTAGATCTGATAGTGGATCTACCAGCTAGTCAAGGACATACAGTCATATTGGTATTAGTGGATTCATTTTCCAAAATGAGCCATTTCATTCCATTAAAGAAAACACCCACCGCCCCACAACTAGTTCAGATATTTAATCAACACATAGTCCGGGCACATGGGATTCCACAAATAATCATTTCAGACAGGGGAACCCAATTCATTTCCAAATTCTGGAAAACCTTTATGCACAGCTTAGGGGTCGACACGAGGTTCTCCACCAGTTATCATCCTGAAACCGATGGACAGACGGAGAGAGTCAATCAGGAGTTGGAGCAATACCTGAGGCTTTATTTGTTGGAACAGGATGAGAACTGGTCGGATCTGTTGTGGACAGCCGAGTTTGCCTACAATAATGCAGTACATGACTCAACGGGGTATTCACCGTTCTATTTGAATTCTGGAAGACACCCTGATTTTATGGTTGGGAAAAAACATGATATGGTGCCTGCCGTCACTGATGTGGTGAAGGAGTTGAAGAACTCTTATAAAAAGGCTCAAGCAAACTTACTTAAGGCAAAACAATCCTACAAAAGACAGGCAGATAAGAAGAGACGGGTGGGCACCAAGTTTATGGTGGGAGATCAGGTCTGGTTGTCCACTAAGCACTTAAGATTAAAAGGGAATAGGAAGTTTCAGCCCAGATTCCTCGGTCCCTTTAAGGTTCAAAAGATAATAAATCCAGTAGTGGTGAGGCTACAATTACCTAAACAGTTAAAAATCCATCCCGCCTTTCATGTATCATTGCTAAAAAAAAATCCACTCAATGCAAGGTTAAAACCAAACCCAACCGCAGTTAGAGTTGAGTCAGGAGAAGAATTTGAGGTTAGTAGAATTGTAGACTCTAAAGTCTCCAGAAACAAATTGTACTATTTGGTTGAGTGGAAAGGGTTTGGGCCAGAGGAAAGGTCTTAGGAACCAAGTTCCAATGTACATGCACCCAAGTTAGTCAGGAATTTCCATAAAATCTATCCAACTAAACCAAAATTGGGGGAGCCCCCTTTGGAGGGAGGTACTGTCAAGACTTGGGAAGCAACTGCTACCAAGACAAAATGCAACGTCAACCCCTGCAACCCTAGGGCTAAACAAATTAAGTATCCGCGCTGTAGACGGAAATGTTTGGCGCCCAAAATCCTGTTAAAACAATGCCTAACAATAATAAGAGACTCAGGGGTGGAAAATGGCCGCGCAAATGAGCACAGATTTAAAACAGGTGAGCGGTCTAGTGTTTCCTGTCACGCGGCAGTCAGGAGGCTTAAGGAGCGCGTTCCACGAAGGAACTGCGCACTTCAACTGTAGCCTTGGAGAGTGTGTAGTGTCACCTCATGACGCAGCGCTAATTTGTGTTTACCTCAACAATTCTGTTCATCTCAACTAGAACCCGCATGCGCAACGTGGGAGTCAACATTCCTGACAAGAGAAAACCAAGCCAAGAGAATTTTCGTGTACCGGTTCTTGGATTCCAGATTTCCAGCAAATGGTATCGTTTGTCCTATATAGAACTATTGAGGTAACTTGTGGCGCTTCATGTTCCAGATAATTCAGTTGTGAACTTCGGAGTTTATTTTATGACTGAATAGTATTACCAAATAACGCTTCAGAAATCTTTAACAGAAAGACAATCTTATCATCGTGAGCAAGTTAATTTAGCTCTCTGGTATGCTCATACTTATTCAAGGAATAACAGCAGTTGTCAGTTGGGTTTAAAAGCTACAACATGTAGCGAAGGCAATTACATGGGAGATCACTAACATATGCCAATTAGAATTAGTCGGTATAGGAATGTTATTAAAGGCTGTTGTTTTCCCCTAGATACAGATGCCGATTAACACCTAATAAATATAAAAATAGAAGAGAGAAGCTACAGCCAGAGGTCTACAGGGTAAATTTAATGACATGGTTAGACATTAAGCATATAAAGAGTGTGGGTGGTTTTTACATTGTGTCTTTCATATCCAGGTGCAGCAAGAGGATCCACCCAGACCATTGTGTGAAGACCTACCATCTACAGAGGCTGTCTCTCTTGTTTCTTATCCACTTCCCCTTTCCCCCCTGCTTTAGCTACTACCTTGAGTATTCTCGGGTGGTGCCTGAGGTGGAGGGGCGTTGGGACCATCATCGGCTCCTGTGGATCCTTGGTACTCTGACAGAAGGCTAAGGAATTTTTAAGCAAGGGATACTGAGAGGAGTGTGCATTGGAAAGATGAAAGGAGGCACGAATGTCAGAGAAGTCACACAAGGTATTATTGCTAAGTAAGCGATCGTAAGTAATAATGCCTTTATCAATCCATTCTTTCCAAAAAAGTGCTCTATGATTAATCTTTACGGATTTGTTATACCAAATTGGAATTGAGGAATGAAACTCCGACTGCGAGAGGGAAGAGCGAAAAACTGAAAGAGCAAGTGCTTTAGAATGCTTGAAGGTAGGGGTGAGAAAACGTTGCGGGGGTTGAGATAAGCGAGTAGCCGTAACAAATGAGAAGGGTGAAAGTTGCGCAAGTTCTATAGAGGTCCAAGCTGTTAGGGGAGTGTCAGACAAATCAGATAGAAAAGGCCATATTTGTTTTAAAGTAAAAGCCGAGTGATATCGAGTGAGGTTAGGGAAGTTAACTCCACCCAAATCTTTGGGTTGTTGGAGACGAGAGAGAGAAATTCTCGCTTTGTGTTTATTCCATAAGAATGCTGTAAAAATACGGTTTATTGTTTTAAAAAAATAGAGTGGAAGGGAAATTGGAAGCATTGAAAGGTAAAAATTTAGAATAGGAAGAAGCATCATTTTAATAGTTGCTAGCCTCCCCCACCAGGATAATAAAAGGGGGGACCAGCTATCTATAAGGGAAGAGAGCTTTTTAACTATATCTTTCTGATTAAGCTTAACAGTTTCTCTAATGGTGTTAGTATAAAGAATACCTAAGCATTTAATATTACCAGAATTCCATTCAAAGCCAGAACCCTGAAACATATGAGGAAGGCAAAATGTGTTAAGTGGTAGAACCTCAGATTTATCTATGTTGAGTTTATATCCAGAAACCAAAGAATACTCTTGTAACAAGGATAAGAGTGAAGGTAAAGAGGTGGACGGGTTAGAAATATAAAGTAAAATATCATCTGCATAGGCCGTAAACTTAATATCAATGTTCTAAAATATGAAGCCAGTATACGATGATGAACGTCGGATTTTTTCTAGAAAGGGTTCTAACGCAAGAATAAAAAGAAGAGGAGAGAGAGGACAACCGTGTCTGGTGCCTCTATGCAGAGAGAAATAAGGAGATTGAGAACCATTAACCCAGATAGAAGTAGAGGGAGCAGAGTATAATAATTGAATATAGTGAATAATGGAAGGGCTAAAGCCATGCCACCTCAACGCACCAAACATAAAATCCCAGCACACTCTATCGAATGCTTTCTCAGCATCTAATGTAATAGCAGCGACTGGGGAATCCATCTTTGAGGCCAAGTGAATAATGTTAAGGAAAGTTCTCGAATTATCAGTAATGGACCTGCCTTTAACAAACCCAGATTGATAAATGTTGGTGAGGTCAGGAATAATTTTATTAATATGGGAGGTCAAAACTTTAGCATAAATTTTACAGTCAGTGTTAATTAAAGAGATAGGTCGATAATTTTTACAGAGGGAGGGATCTTTATCCTTTTTAGGGATTAAACATAACATTGCCTGTGTGAAAGAACCTTTGGACTCTCCTTGTGCAATAAAGTAAGTAATCAAAGAAAATAAATGTGATAACAGGATATCCTTAAAGTGAAGATAGAAACAGACCGTAAAACCATCTGGGCCAGGAGTTTTATCTTTGGGGAGAAGAGTAATAGCATTAATTAGTTCTTTTTCTGAGAGGAGAGCGTCCAGGGAAGAGAGATCCGTAAAACTATCCGAGGACCTGGGAATAGACTGAAAGAAGGAATCAATTTGAGCGGGAGAGGGAACGGATTCTGGAGTATAAAGTGAAGAATAATATTGAACAAAAAGATCGAGAATTTTATCGTCAGTGTACTGAGAATTCCCATGTGAATCAATAATGGTTATTATTTTAGATTTTTGTTTTTTAATTTTAAGGTAAGTAGCGAGAGATTTGCCAGCCTTGTTGCGTCCCCCATACATTTTGGCATGAAAATTTAGAAGATTATTACACGCAGAGTCCCAAGAGTGTTTGTTGTATTGCATTTTTGCTTTAATGAGAGAGGAGAGTGTTACTGAGGCATTATTGGTAAAGTAAAGATGCTCTAGGTCTTTGATTTGCTTAAGAATTTGGGCCGACTTTGATAAGGCTGTTTTCTTTTTCCGGGATACAAAATCAATAATAAAACATCTAGCAGCAGCCTTGAAGGCATCCCAAATAAAATGAAAATGAGAAGTAGAATGAAGATTGTTTATAAAGAAATCCTCTGCAAAGAGTGTAAATTGCTCAGTAAATTGTGGGTCTAGGAGGAGCGAATTATTGAAGCGCCAGCGCCTAGAGGTTGGAGTAGGTGAGGGAAAATCCATGTCAATTATGACGGGGGCATGGTCAGATATAAGAATAGAGCCTATTTCTGAGTTAGTCATAAATTGAAGGGCATGCTGTGTGAGAAAAATATAATCTATACGGGAGTGTGATGAGTGCACTGGAGAAAAAAATGAAAATTCTAAGGTGTCAGGATGAGAAAGTCTCCATGAGTCTATAAGACCTCTAGAAGAGATGGCCTTAAAAAAGGACTTTTGCTTCTTATTAGGGACATATCTGGTGAGTGATTTACGATCTAGAAAGGGGTCCATGAGTTGATTACAGTCACCACCCACAATCAAATCATCACTTGCATGAGAGGAAAGAAGCGTAGAAAAGTCCCTCCAGAAGGATAAATCTATACCGTTAGGACCATAAACATTACAGAAGGAAAATGGTGTATTATTAACAGTAACTTCTATAAATAACCACCTGCCACAAGTGTCATGGAGCTCATTATGCAACTTAACAGACAATGACTTATGAAACAAAATAAGAACGCCGTTACTGTTTACTGCCGGAGAACAATCGCCTCCTCAACCCATTGTCTACGTAGTGAAGACAAAGCTTGTGAATTAAGGTGAGTTTCTTGTAACTGTGCAACATGACATTTCAACCTTGCTAAATGAGATAAAACACGTTTTTTTACATTCCAGGAAATAACACGAAGACCGTTCATTTCTGGAGGTAAAGTAAGGATAAGCAGAAAGAGGTATGGAATTTAAAACAGAGTGGAGAATGAGAAGAAAACTGAAAATAGATGTTGAATGAATGTGACACAGAAGGGGTAGCCAGAAACAAAGAAACTGAAGCAAGTGACCACCATGGATAAGGTGACAGAAGTATAGAAAGAAAACAATGAAGTACCATAAGCAGAAATAGAAAAGAATAAAATGTGGAGTGGGTCAGATAGTGTAAATGTTGCCAAAAAAATTGAGATGATAGGGATAAAAAGGAATGAGGAAAGGAGCAAAAGGCAGGGGAAGGAGAAAGAAAGGGAGAGGAAAAAGGAAAGAATAAAGAGGAGGATAAGGGGGGGGCAGAGACCCCCCAGAAGGCATCTAGAGGAGGATGGCAAAAAGCCAATGGACTTTAGCCACGAGGAACAGTTGAACAAAAAACATTAATGTGAGAGGGGGCGACGAAGAACAAGACAGCCGCACTAAGAAGAGACACCTAAGAGAACAAATTGCCACAAAAAAGAAAAATGAAAAACGAAAAACTAAAAATTACAAGACTAGAACTTATGGCAATCAAATAGAACAAATGAAGGAACTTACCAAACATCTAGGGAAAGAAACAGCAACGGAAAGGGATAAACACTGTATACAGCAGGACGGAACAAAGGGTGACCTTGACAATAACACCACATGGGGGAATCCTGCAAGACAAAAGGAAAAAAAAGGAGTGAGCAAAAGAAGCACAAGAACTATACAACATATACTAGAATAAATTTAGAGCAAGACTCAACAGTCAGACACTAAAAAAAAACACAATTAGGGTCTGCTCAATTCCATGAGTTCTCCTTTGTGAGTATGAATGAACTTCCGCCGATCAGCAGGATCTTCAAAACTAAAAGTTCTGTCCTTATAGGTCACTTTGAAAAAACAAGGGTGAATTAGACCGTAGCGTGCATTCATGGATCTCAATGCAGGTCTAAGATCCAAAAATTCCTTTCGACGAGAAGCAGTAGGTTTAGAGACATCTTGAGTAAAAAAGACCTTGTGACCAGACCAAATCATTTGCTTATGTTGCTTAGAAGCCTGGAGAATCGACATAAGATCCGAGTCTAGAAGGAAATATGCAATGATTCCTCGAGGTTTAGACGCAGAAGATGTATTCTTAGGCCCCAAACGATGAGCACGTTGGATGTTAAAGTCTGAAGATTTTGGGAGGCCAACAATTTGAAGAACTTGAGATTTCAAGAATTGGATCATATCCGACCCTTCCGAACCTTCCGGAATACCATAAATGCGCAGGTTGTTGCGCCTATTACGATTTTCCAAATCTTCTGCGACCCTCTTGAGCTGGCTAACCTCTTTGGTAAGAGTGTCAACTTTAGCAACAACATCTTGAGCATCACTGATCTTCTGCTCCACATCAGAAAGTCTCGTATCCAAACTAGACCACTTGTCATCTAACCTCTGAAGTGTGGTAACAGTGTCTGTCATAAAAGGACGGATGAGGCGTAGCTCTTCCATGATGTCCTCAAGAGTAAGAGGCAGCGGAGACTTAGTTGGGGAAGGCGGGTCTTTTTTGGTACGTTTGACAGAAGAAATATTTGTGTCCTTCCTTCCTCCTGAAGAACTTCCATGAGATTTATTTGAGTGTGCGACATCCATATTGATGGTGTCACAGCTAGTAATGACAGATGATGACAAATGGAGGATTGCAGGCAGAACAGCAATAATGTTGATGAAGCAGTAGTAAGAGGAAGTGTAGCACAAAAAGAGGAACAGAAAATGACAATTCCAAAGTACAACACAGCAATGGATAGCTGCGAAAAATGGGGTGCTGGAAACACGCCTGAGGAGAAGAGCGAATTGTCAAGGAGAGTGGCAAAAAAAGGAACCAGCAACACCAGCAGCACCAGATTGACCCTATAATAGGGGATTAGATCGTAATGTTGAAGCAAACTGGGGACGTCACTTGAGGAATGCACACAATAGTCTCTTTGCAATAGT
This sequence comes from Triturus cristatus, assembly GCF_964204655.1. Lineage (NCBI taxonomy): Eukaryota > Metazoa > Chordata > Amphibia > Caudata > Salamandridae > Triturus > Triturus cristatus. Next base: position 219,020,459 of record NC_140591.1, on the reverse strand, counting down.
TGTTGGAAGATTCGATGTTAGGATACCATAAAGGCATTAAAATAATCCAACAGCGAACAAAAACCATTATAAAAAGATGGCATAGTGTGAAACAAAAGCAGCCTCTACTTTAGTGGCGTTGAAATACATCAAGGAGCAGGTTAAGGGACTCAATTGCAGCAAAAAAAGAAAAAAACGCTGCATAAAAAACAAAATGGCGGCCGCCGTCTGAGGGGAGCAGAATTGAGCAAATAAAATGTCAAAAAAGACCGCATTTCGGTCTAAAAACTTGCCAAGTTAGTCTCTGCCATCTCCCACGTCGAAATCCATCCTGGAAATGAAGCTCCGTCGCGTTAACGAGCTTCCTTCACACTCGAATCGGCTCGATCTGTCGGAGCTCTTCACCCGGTGGCCATCTTGAATCGCCGCGCCGCGCGCTCCCCCACAACGTCATTTTATGCAGCGCTTCGTACTGCAGTTTTGCCGTTTCTAAGCACTGCCATTAACATAGTGACTCCCACCAAAGTAATTGGCCCCTGAAGAAGCTGAACTATAGCTTTAACTAATGGAGCTGGCTCCCCTATAAGCTTCCAGTCTCCACAGCTTTGCATGTCTCCATTATGGAGGTAGGAAGCGGAGTGGGACAAGTGCCATGGTTTTACTTTCTAAGTAACAACAGATCGATAAGCATTCATCATACATGATTCGTGGAACAATTTAGTGATTTCTCAGTTTTTTTTCATCGAACTCCACTTTTCTGAATAGTGGTAGTTAATGGATTATCAAGAAGTTATTGACTGAGCATTCTAGAGAAAGTAAGTTGGAGGTAATAGGTACCAGTGAAAGAGGCACATTACAAAAAAATACCTCAAATGGCCAGGTGTAAGATTCAAATACATACAAGCATTGGCATAGCCAATAGGTCTCGCCTTGGGGACCTTATAAGTGTTCAGCCATGCCACGGTTGATGTTGTTGCACCAAGGATATTGTGCTGCATAAGTAAATACTTATAAGGTCCCAAAAGCGAGACCTATTGGCTATGCCAATGCTTGTTTTATAAAGGTTGCCTGGCTTTGTAAATTCCAAAATAGATTTTGAGTTGCAGCTGTGCCAAAAATAGCGACGCAACACCGATGAAAATCATCGTGACTCTAGGCCATGATTTCTGCCCATGTTAGATGGACTTTGATGTGCCTGAATGTCCCTGACTCAGACCCTCGATCAGACACCTCTCCCCATCGGCACTCCCTTCATCTGTTCTGCGTCCCAGCTCAGCAAGGTAAAGTGGCTTCCAGTCGATAAACAGGTCGAGTGCATTGAAGTAGATTAAGTTCGTCTCTGTTCTATGATCCAGTGGAACAGTGTGAAATTAAAAATCACATTCAAATGTGATTGCTTAAAAGGAAATTGCTAAACAGCCACTATGCCAGTATTATTGCCACATTTTATATCTGGAACTGTTTCAATTTATTAGCGATTGTATTGATGTCTTCTGCCTGAGGCTTTTTGTTTTTATAACGGAAAAGCAAAATGTTTGTCTATTACAAATTCTATTCCTTTTCATGAATACCATAAAGCTCTGATTTATTTCAGCTGTCGGCGCGCTGTTGCAGCTTCTCAGCTAAGTTTATGAGGGAAACGATGGCACTTGACTCCCATTCCCTGCTGTGAGGCTGCACATTACTGACACATTGCATAGGGTTTCAATCCCTCTGCTCAGGGCCCATGCGCGGTCCTTTGACAACATTTACATCTGAATCAGTCACACGTTCTGCTGCAGTAATGAGGAGCCAGCGTCTTCCCTCACATCCGCATCACACACTGGGCGAACGGTGGCGGATGCCTGTGTGTTCATTTATCCTCTAAGATCGCCTTGTTATTACCATGTGAGAAGGATAAACGAAAGTGATTTAGACAAAATGAAATCCTGGAAACAACATCTAACAAAACCTGGTAATGTAATGAAGCGAGTTTAATGCTTTGGCTCGAATGTTAACTCTTTCTAGGGCAGTATAGAGCCTAGAGGTGCGTTACTCCATATAGGCCTTGTTCATAAGGTGCATGGTACTGCGGGGACTGTATAATTGTATGCCATTGTTCTGTTACCATGTGGTAAATGTGGCAAATCCATTCCAGTATCCTGCAATTACAATTTAACCCAATGGAATGATTTTTCAGATCAGTTAAAACCACAAGGAATTCCCGATTCTGTGGGATTCAAGGGATATATGTATCACCTGCTTGAACAGGTGCTTTAGCCTCTGGGGAGGGTGGGAGCTGGGGTGGCCGGGAGCAGGGGAGAGCGTGGGAAGGTGTTTTCTGGTGGTAGAGGGTAGCATTGTATACCTCCCCTTGGCAGAACAAAATGGGGAAGGAGTCAGGGCAGCTGCTCAAAGAACAGAAGGTCACGGAACCGGATGTGGGGCAAATGGAGGCCCACAGGTAATATAAGGGCATTAGCCAGAATGAACTCATACGTTAAAGAAGCAGAGCTGGATTACCGGTTTCGGCAGCAAATGTTGCTGTGTTGAGATTTTGAGCACACCAGGGCACCAGATAAGTACCACAGGACACCACCGCAAATCAGACTGGTCAGGAGCTGAGGGAGTTAGCAACTGAGAGATACCTGAAAATATTGAGCACCATAAAGCACAGTGTAGGGAAAGGAGGCCTAAATGGCAATGTAACACGAGAGAAGTGAGAGGGAAGAAAACAATAAACATGAGGAATAGGCAAAAGGTGGGGTCTGTTACCACAACAACTCACAACAAGTTTCCCGGAAAAGGTTGCATGTCAGAAATTGTTTTAAAATACTGGCTCCACCCATAAGGCCCCTGAAGTGTACCAATGACCAGGAAGTGAGTGTATCAGTGAGTCAGTCCAGTGGTCTCAATCGCTTTCCATTGTACCATTCTCCATAATCTCCAGCCCGTGTTAGCCCTGTGGTTCATTAACTGTCTGTGCTAAGCCTGATTCCTGACACTGTGTGCAGAGGGCTTCCACTTATGCCATCATGATGTCCCAAATGTGTTACTGCTGAGGTCAGCTGGGGCTCTGCTGATTCCTTTACTCAGCATTGGCCACCATGAGGTCCATAAGGGTGACATGACGAGCTGCCCCCATGCGCAGCACCCACATAGTCACCATGTCTAAACATGAGTAGAGGTCCTCACAGGGCACAGTGAGCACGTGTCAATGCAAGAATCCTGTCACAGGAGATTGTGAAACATTGAAACAAAAAGGAAATGGGTGGCTTCATTGTGGGGCAGCTGCATTCTTAAATTCTTGAAGCACTCTGTTGCTTTGCCTCATACAAATTCCAGTATTGGAAAAAGTAACTTTGTAGATACTTACAAATATTCTTACACTCATGGAATTTGGATTGCCGTTACTGTAAATGTACTTGTGCACTCGCTCAATCATTCATTCATCTATTCATGTTTCATCCTTTCATAGGTCTCAATCATCCATCCATCTAAACCACTGACTTGTTCTCGCACTGACCCCTAAACCATTCAAACTGCCCACAAACTTCCCAATCAAGAAGCAAGTTGCGCTCAAATGGATAAACCTGGTGGCTAAGACCCTTTCATTGCATTAAAAAGGAATTATACTCCACAAACGTTTGAACTTACTTGTTACTAATAAAATACACATTAAAATGGAAATGCCACACACAAGCATGTAGAAATTTGAAAGCATGAGCCTTGCCAAGTATCATGGAGTTCTGGAAACCGAAGATTGAATCTGCGGCGTGGAGCAAGAAGCTGTAAGTAAGCTATAAGGAATGATGAGGCAGGAGGAATATTTTATAGCACAATGCTGGGCTCAGCAGAGTGAAATCTGCATGGAGGAAGTCAACGAGTCTCCACTCCCAGATCCAAGCAGATGTCATGCACAAGGCAACAGTTCCAGAACTTCTCACCAGGAAGTGTGTGTCTGAAGTTTATCTGGGACTGACTGTGTTGATGTCAGTGTGTCTGGAGACTCTAAGAAAGCAGGAACTTCTAGGAAGGCTGCTGAATTTCAGGACCCTAGTGACGCACCCTGCACCAAACAGGTTTCTTTTTTCATTTCCAAAAAGAAAATCCTGAAATGAGATTTTCTTTTTGATAATAAAAAATGGAATGCTCCCGTGGCGAAGGGAGCATTATTACCATATTACTGTTCCTCACCACCAGGTTTGCCTGGCATTGACTGACAGTAAAAAAAAATGGCTATATGTCTGCTCATCCTAATTGTGGGCTGACGTATAGCTCTTTCTCCGACACCTCTTACTCCGTCAGTCCGTCAGAGAGGTTTGGCTATGGCGGTGACGGAGTAGTCACTGCTTTCACCAAATCTATGGTCCGCCCGCATCTAAATCGGGCGGGCGTAGCATTAAATTGGCGGTATGTTTACTCTGTTGCCATTGCAACAGACTACATACCATCAACATACAAATTAGGCCCTGAGTCTGTTATGAGCTGCTGGAGAATGTCTCTCTGCTTCGATAGCCGGCATGACTTAGATCTGATGTCTGAAGAGAACAATAAGTGGCCAGCAGTCAATGTGTAGAGCCGTTAATGCAGCTGGTAGTTAGGGGCACCTCAGCAGGCTCCTACGTTTGTATGGAGTGGGTGCTGCACCATTCTGCAGGCAATTTCATTATCTTGATGGTTCCAGATGGGAAGCCACTGTAGACGTTTTGTGGATCTCATATTAGTAAGGGGTAGAGGAAGGTAGGATGTCCTTAGACCCATGTAGCATTCCTCGGGAGGAACCCACTACTGATGTTACTGGGAGTACTGGATAGGCCGTCTGAGGAACTCAACATAACCATAAATATAATGACGGAAGTATAGCTTGTGGCTCACCGCTCACTCGCCCCCGGGAAGGCCAATAGGCCCCAGTGAGATTGCTTCCCTAAGTGACAACTCAAATGGGTTGGAAGATAAAGACTGCTTTGGAGGATCCGAGTGAGCCTAATATCCCTGGAAGTGTCCCCAGTTATGTTTTCTTATTGCGGTTCAATGAAACCACATGTGTGTTCCCAACGAAGGAATCTGCTGGAGTCTGTATTTGTTTGAATGGAAATATACAGATTCTGGACTGTAAACATTCAGGTTGAGGCACTATGATGATGTTGTGATGATGTTCTTCTCACATACAGACCCAGAGGTCACTGCACACAAGACACAGCATACCGCTTTCTCCACTTTGAGCTTAGACATCCCTCCTCTGTTGGCCTCTGTAGTCGCACGACTTCTAGATGACCTGTGTATGGTAAGGACCCATACCTTAGCCAGGGGTCCTCATTTCAGTGAGAGACAGGAGGCTACAAAGAGCTAAACTAATTAATCTACTGTGCCAGAAGCAAGGTGAGTTGTAGAGCTCCAAAGAGGGAAATACTTCTTTAGGAATCATTCAGGATGTTCACTCTGCTAGACAGAAAGTAGGAAGCTAGCAGTAACATTTTCTCTGATTCAGCGAGGCTCATGCAATAAGTAAAGGAAGCCTGTCCATGGTCCACCAACTCCGTTGATAGCCAAGATTTAAGGAATGGAGCAGAGCTGCCAAAGAATCTCTCCATGCCTTGTTCTATCACCTTCTGGCACTCTTATCAGAGTTCTAAAGTTACAAGTTTCAATGGTTTTAGTACAAAATGTACAAATAGGTGATCAAGAATAAATGACATGCAGGCTCTCAGAAGAAAGGTTATACAGAGTATGAAAATAAGAAATGATTTTAAGTCCCAAATGAGCAGCAAAATCAGTAAACAGTTGGACAGCATGTCTAGTAGAATAGGAATGTCTACGTCCTCAACCCCAAATTCAAATGGATGTATACAAATTATTGCATAGAATATTAGTAATACTGCAAACTCATCATAGTCTGAGCAAAAATATAATTTCTTTAGGAAATCAGAAAACTAGTAAATTTAACGTCGTTCACCTTAACAAACAAGCACCATCCCAATTCTTTGAATTATTATTCAACACCTTCTATGCAACTGTCATCTGGAGCAGTTGCAGCTCCTCCGCTAAGATGGAGGTGCGCCGCCCCATCACAACAATAAAATGATAATAACAATATTATTATCATTTTATTTTTCACTATTGTTGTGCGCTGTAAAGGTGTGGGGGGGGGGCTTGCCGGCCACAGAGCAGGGGGAGGAGTGGAGAGCACACTCTAAAGTGTGCATGACTGTTTGGCTGTCCATCTTGGGCCGGACAAAAAGTCATGCGCACATTGCATGTTCCCGACCAGGCTGCATTACACAACCTGGTGGGGTACATGCACAGGCTCCCTATCCCCGTCTGAGCACTGAATCATGGTGCTCAGACCAATCACAGTGCTGCTGTAAGGCAGCGTTGTGATTGGCATGGGAAGCCTGGGTGCTTCCTGTTCAGGTGTGCATCGTGGACATGGATGAAGAGGACCGAGGGGAGCCGGCTGCCAGGAAGGTAAGTGCGTTTTTCTTTACTTTTCCCCCTTTCCTTTTTTTAACATTTCCCCCTCACCACCCCACCACTACTCCCCGGTAGCAACCGCTACTGATCTGGAGATGATCAAACAAATATGAAACATTTAAAAATAGGACTTTCTCTGAATCAATAGAACCAGTGAAAGAACAGAAAGCATCAATACATGTGCGAGTTTTACATCCGCACCATGTAAGATTCAGAGTAAGCCGGAACTACAGCAATGGAAATAAACTGTTATACCATCAGTTTGATAGTATTTGGACAAAATATAGAGTAAAGATTATTAAGATACAGAAATATCATCAAAATAATATTGTTGCTACAGAACTATTGTGACACAGAATATCATCGTAAAGAATATTGATTTTTTAAGTGAGAAAAATAATTTCCTGAAATATTGTTATTTTTAATATTGTTTTCATTAATATAGCTGTAAAAATATTGTATTTTAAGTAATTCAATGTGTTTTAGTTAATATTGAAATTTTCGGTGGTAATATTGTTAGAATAATTGCTATTTATTTGTTAAAATATATGGGGGGGTCATTACAATGGCCATCGTTGCCGTATTGGGTCTGATTGACAAGTAGTCGGCGGTCCCACCCGCCAGATTGTGTAGGCGGTTGGAAACATCCCTTTTTCAATTGCGGCTTGAGCTGCAGCCGCAAGTGAAAAAGGGATGTTTTCAAACACCCATGCACTATGTGCAAGACACCTTTTTGGTACCTGACAAACGGTGCATGGATGTTTGGGGGGGGCACCACATAGCGGAGGCCGAGGGGGGACGGAAACCTTGCTAAGGGCCCCCAAAGTCCTTTTGCGGCTGCCTGTTCATGGCGGTGGGCCCGCCATGAAAAGGCCATCAGAAAGGGATATCCTAATCCCTACCTCGGTGCCTGCACAGGCACCACCCCCATTGTAGGGATTAGGAATCCGACCCCTGTCCTGATGGGATCTTTGATCCTGTTGGAGGCACGGGTCCTACCCCCACCTCTGTTTGTCCGACCAGCTAGATGGCAGGTAGTCCGTCACAGATGGCCTGTCGGTGGCGTTCTGCCCGACATCGTAATGAGGGCCAATTATCCTACAAATACAAACATTTTAGGTTTAAATCTTTTTATTGATACGGAGCAACACAAATAAAAGGTGCATAATAAGCGAGCCACTCAGGGCTCGACAAATCCAATTGTAAATGCGTAAAAATATGCGGGCGCTCCTTGGCATTGTGGTGAGGCCGGCAGCCGAGGGCTGAGCTGAGTCCCTGCTTCTCCTGCTGTGGGCAGCGCTGGGACGGCGACATCTAGAGCCGGAGGGTTTCACTGGATATTTGGCTCGAGCGCCCGGGACTGACGCGCGGCTGCCCTGGTGGAACTGCCTGCGCATAGAGCACTGATGGGAGTCTCCTGACGGTGAGTGGCCCGCCAACCTTCATCTATCTCCCATGACCGGCAGCCTCAGAGTATTGGGGCCATTCCTGCATGCTGTGGGGCTCCTCAGGCGGAGACGGCCCTTGACTGGTACATGAGGGCCTTGAGGGGGCTCTGACTGTGCGTGGGGCGAGTGTGTGCGGGCCTCCGTCCTCTGGCCGGTGAGATCTGTGATTTTCAACTCACCAAGGGCCTGTGGGGGCGCCCTGGACCAGGGTGCTTGTTTGGTGCGCCGGACAGGGGTGGATGCCTCCCCATCCGTGGACTCATATTCCTCCCCAGACAGCTCCCTTGGTTATGCCACATACTTCGTGCCTGTATCTTCTTGGCGTCTGGCATTCTTGTTCCATCTAGCGAGGCAGACTCCTGCCCAGTGGGGCGTGTTCCTCGTCCCCTGTCCTTTGCACAGCCCACGGCCGCACATCCAGATGGGCAAGGGTGGGCCTGGCGGGCCGGCCCAAAGCAGGGCACCATAGGCCAATTCCCCACGGCCACCGGGGGTGCTACAGGTGGGGATGGGGGCAGCTCTGCTCCGGTAAACGCTGCCTTTCTGGCTGCCATCAACAATGCCCGAGATATGCTGGACGCAAAAATTGGCGCAGTAGGGTCTGAGGTTTCCTTTCTCCGCCAAGATCTCCGTAAAGCAGTAGACCGGATCACCGAGGCGGAAACGAGGGTCTCGACGTTGGAGGATTTGGTAGCCTCACTCCAAAAAAAGTCAATAAGCTGACTGTCGTCACACAGGAACTGGCTTCTAGGGTGGAGGATGCGGAGGGCCGCGCCCGGAGGAACAACCTGCGCTTCGTGGGCCTGGCCGAGGGTTGCGTAGGGGCATCTATGACGGACTTTATCACTAAGTGGCTTAAACATATCCTGCTTCCTGATCTCCTGTCCTCTGCCTTCATCGTAGAGCGGGCGCACAGGGCCCTGACGCAGAGGCCCCCTCTGGGTGAGCCCGAGGCCTGTTATTGCTAAGATCATGAACTAAGCCGACATGGATGCTATCTTGCGATTCACCAGGACACATAAAGACAGCTTTGTATATGAATCTAGGCCTATCTTGATCTTCCCGGACTACACACGCTTAGTCCAGCAACAACGCCAATCCTTTATGGCCGCAAAGCGTAGACTACGAGAACTGAATGTACAATATATGCTCCTGTATCCGGGTCGCATGCGCGTAATCTGTAATTCCAAGTCCTATTTCTTCGATACCCCAGAGGCGGTCTTTGCATGGTCTGATGGTAGCGGACGAATTTGCGCAATACTTCACATCTCTGTATGCCCACAAGGAGCAGATCTCTGCCGAACTTATCGCTGAGTTCCTCAGGGACATTCCGCCTCGACGGCTCCCTGATTCAGTGTGGGAGAACCTTGAGGCACCCATTACATTAGAGGAGCTGTATGGTGCCCTCAGTGCGATCCAGCATGGTCGCGCCCCGGGTCCCAATGGGTTCCCCATGGAATTCCTTCGGTCCAATATGACCCTATTGGGGCCTCACTTGTTGGCAACTATTGCTGATGCAACCGATCAGGGAAGTCTGCCAGAGGACTGGCGGCATGTTGAAATAGTGCTATTTCCTAAACCTGGCAGACCCCCTGAGGACCCGTCTTCCTACTGCCCCATCTCTCTTATTACTTTTGAACCCAAATTGTTGGGGAAGGTCTTGGCCGACCGCCTTCGCGGGTGCGTCACCGATCTGATCCACGCCGACCAGTCGGGCTTTATGCCACAGAGGGCTACGAGACACAACATCAGGCGCGTTCACAATGCCATTGCTGCGGCCCCTATGCTGGGCCGCCCTGCTGCCCTATTATTGGCCGATATTGATAAGGCATTCGACTCCTTAAGCTGGGTCTATCTTTTACAACTACTCGAAGCCGTCAACTTTGGGCCCCGTTTCCTGACCTATGTTCGCCTGTTGTATATGAATTTGACGGTGTCAGTTCATATTGCCGGACACTGCTCCCGCCCATTCCTGATTCAAAGAGGTACCCACCAGGGCTGCCCGCTTTCTCCATTGTTGTTCGCCCTGGCGGTCGAGCCCCTGGCGGCCTGGGTAAGAGGTGACCCGGTGCTCCGGGGGTTCAATTGGTCCCGCTCGCGGTCAGATCGTATAGTGCTATATGCTGATGATGCCCTATTTTTTATGACTGACCCGTGGTACTTTGGACCCCGAATCCTGGAGATCCTCAGAGTATTTGGTAGCACCACTGGCCTCCACACTAATCCTGCTAAATCCATTCTCTTCCCGGTATGTAGGCATCAGGGCCGTGAATCGTGGGCTGCGCAGCTGTCCCTGGATGGGTTCAAATATCTGGGGATTTACATCTCCCCATGCCCCAAAATCTCTTGGGCACACAATATTTCCCCGTTAATGGTTAGCCTAAAAAATGAGACGGCGGTGTGGTCTGCTCTCCCGTTGTCCCTCTATGGGCGATCGGCCATTTTTAAGATGGTGTCCTTGCCTCGGATATTATATCGCCTCCAAAATTTCCTATACCCTATCCCTCGCGCCTGGTTCGCACAGGTGAACGCAATTCAAAATAACTTCCTATGGGGAGGTGGGGCTGTTCGGGTGGTGCTTCGCACCTGTTCACAGTCATCGTACTGTGGAGGGACTGCGGCAGCTGACATATATTCCTATTATGTTGCATCTTCCATCCTTGTGATCAATGAACTATGGTACAATTCCCCCACAGACCCGGCGTATATGCTATTGAACATGCCTGCATGGAGCATGTTCCTCTACTCCATCTATTATACAGTTATACTAGGCTAGATCATCTACCGCCGGCTGGCAGACAAGCCATACAGCTGTGGCGGGCTAAGACCAGGCAGATGGGATGGAAGGGGAGACTAACTCGACAGATCGGCAGGGTACAAGCCTCAAGGTGCTACTGCATTGAGGGGATTTCGAGGATGGGACCTGGTGGGGATCTCGACCCTAGGGGATGTCATGAGGGGTGCCACACTAAAATCCTTTCAACAATTACAAACAGATTTCAGCCTCCACAAGTCACAATTTTACAAATACCTACAGCTCCGACATGCGCTCTCCCCACAGATCCGCAATTTGAAAACCCTCCCTGAGTTTCAGCCTTTGGAGGGCCGTCTATTAATGGGGGCCTCGGATTACATAAAATTAGACAAATTTACCAAACACTGACGACACCCCCCCCCACTACTTTGGACAAGACCCGACAGGCCTGGCAGGCAGATATTCCCGATTTAACGAACGACGACTGGGCCGAAGCGATAGCCAGCCCTAGGGGCGCAGCTGTCTCCACACGCTACAAGCTCATCCAGTTCAAATATTTGCATCGATTTTATTATTCCAGGGTACGTCTGTGGCGGATGGGGGTCATTTGGTCCCCAGTATGCTTGCGGTGCGTCTGTGAGGAGGGGTCCTTCTTCCATACCGTGTGGACTTGCATGGCCCTGCAGCCCTTTTGGAACAGGGTTCGATCATGTCTCAGTGAGGTGTTGGGGTGGGTGCTCCCATTAGATCCACGGTTGTTCCTATTACATTCCACAGACGACATTGGGGAGAATCGCTATAAACAGCATCTACTGTTCCTTGCCCTTAATATTGCCAAGAGGGACATAGCGCAGTGTTGGAGGGCATCCTCTCCTCCGACCATAGGCAAATGGAAGGCCGCACCAGATAGGTGTTTGGGAGCTGAGATCGCTGTCTTTCCAACTCGGGGCTGCCCCCAGAAACACCGTAAGATTTGGACACGATGGGCGACTTATCATGGAATTGATTTGCCCCCTCTGCCTGAGGAAGACTCATAAAAGTTACCCTTTGCTCCCCGCCCTGCAATACCCCGAACTATGTTGTTTGACTGTATCCCTGCCTTATTGGAATGAATATTGGGAATCTGTTGCATTATGTACTATATTTCGAGATCTGACCACTGTCTGTATATTGTTTATATTGCTTTTATCTTTGGTTTACCTGCATGTTTGGCAGGGGCTGTTTATTTTGGTGGAAATGGTTGTTACTGCATATGCTGTTCGAATGATCATGTATGCCGCTGTGGGGCTTCCGCCCGATATATTGCAAAATGACCAAATAAAATTTGTTGTTTAAAAAACCAAAAAAAAGCACATCAGATATCTTGGTTAGTGGACAAACAGATTCAGCCTCACGCTCACAGGCTGGTTGGTTCTAGAAAGCTACATCAAACTGGGGCCAGACCGATCACAAAATTATGCATTTCAACTCAGGTCAAAAAATAACTTATTTGATACAGGCTTGGGGGGTCACCGACCTTGGACTGCTGCCTACCCGCACAAAAAAGAGAAAGACTACACAACCTTTGTAAGCTTTGCCTTTCTTATAGGGAAACACATGTGCATAGCACTTGAGCCTGCCCTGCCCTGCTGAAAGAAAGACAGGCCATTTTAAACCCGCAGTTCCTGGAATTGGGCATTTGCTCCTGCAGACCTGATGTGATTGCCTGTCTCTCAGCTGAACACACCATCTTGGCAGGGAGATTCATGATTATTGAATAAACTTTGCCCACCCTGACCAATTGCATTTAATCAGGAAATCTAAGGACAGGACTGGACCACTCAGCGCAGCCCGTGAAGTGTGCCTGTAACTCGTGAGGAACTACTCATAACAGCACCTCACATAGCCTATGCTTTCCTGGGGGCTCAAACAACGCTTCAGTGAATCATGTGTCTGCGATTGTGAGGGTCACACAGATTAGCAATTTACTGACATTATACTTTCCCAGGGACCAAACCACGCCCTAGAGAATTCCTGTAGCTCCCCGGACCACTTATATGCCCACTCTCCATGCAACTGAGATAAGATGAGACTCGCGAAGACTCGGTTAAAATAGCACTTTACACAATCAGGTGGCGAGTCACCCTTCCTTTACCGCCCCTTACCAAACCACAAAAAACTGCGTTCCCTTTTAACCCTAAATCACCACTGACAACGTGCTTTTGGTACATTAAAAGGTCGTAGTTTATTCAAAATTTACGCTCATGGACATAGCATTTGTTCCTTCAATGTTCATGCTATATATTTACATTATTTACATATTTACATTTCTCTTTGCTTGCAGTATGGACCCAACCTCCTCAATTCTACCGGGAGGGGAGGGACCCCTTATCTGGGCCTCTGGTTCACGGGTCTAGGCTTCAGCTTGCTACCAATTTGGAGGGTGTCCGTCTGGACCTGCCCGGACTGCAAATGCCGTCCTGCTCGCCCTGTACCCTTTTGTGGGCCCTTCCCTGCTCCCAGGGGCCCCTGCCATGTGGCATCCCAAGGACCTTACTTGAGCATCTACTCTATCTCCTGAGGCTGAGTCCATGCGTCTTCCTCCCTCGGTACCCCTGCCGCGAGGCACCCCCCAGGGTCCTGCGGGAGCATCACATGTACGCTTTCTATGGCGGCATGCCGCCCCTTGGCTCCCTCAGTGCCCCTGCCGTGAGGCATCCCAAGGACACTGTAAGAGCCTTCCATCTACCTTTTATTAAGTTCTCTGTTTTTACTACCTTCCTTGTGTTTGTTCCGCCATGCTACCTACGGTTTCCCAACCGGAGGGAGCTCCCCCCTTGCCCCGGTCTCCCTTCTTCTGATTCTTCTGCAAGGGGGGGTGGTTGTGTCTGCTTAAGGCCTGCTGGCCCTTTTTATCCCTCTCTCGCCCTAGCTTGCACGTCCCCTGATTGAGCGGGGGTGGACTCGCCCCTGGGGACCAATCCTGGTCGCCCCCTCTCTAGTCTTAATTTACATTGGCCGAGGGGGCGGACTTCCCGCCCCCAGACAGCATTTGACCCGGGCCCCCATCAGATCCAGCTTTGCCTTCCCGGCCCGGGTTATGGTGTAGTGTATGTTAGGACACGTACACCTGACCTGCAGGTCTTGACATTAATATTTTTAATCCGTATGCTTTAACATGCATGATTTTTTTACGCTTGCCTGTTACATTGTCTTTTGTGGAGGATTTTGTAATTGTTTTAATTAATCATATGAATAAAAATATGGTTATGTTTCTTACATGCGTTTGAAGATTTTCAATCCCCGCCCCCCGCACCCTACCCAGTGCAGATCTTTGCATAGAAAAGATAGGAGAGGTGGAAGTGATAGTTTTGTGAACAGTGCATACGTTGTACTACTGTAGTACTGATCCACATACTTCAAAATGCATTTTGCACTTGGCCCCTATGGTTTTAGCATTCAAGTTCAGTTTTTCTTTTGCCATAAAAGATCAACTATTACTCACAGCTGCATGCATGTATTTGATTTCCCCCACTCCCTGTTGCTTCACTCCGCCCACTCTTACCTGTGTGGGCATTTACATGTCTTTAAGTTGCCCTCTGGCAGTCGCCATTTGCTTCTGGGCACTCTGCTTGCTACAGGAAAAGCACTACGCCCTCTATGACCACAATGACTATTACAATTGTGCTTTTACAACTCCTAATACAGTTCATGCACAGGTTTGTAGCAGCGGAAGTGGCGTTTTGCCGACGCAGATGCGCCAAACTCGCAATCAGGCCCTAAGCTCCCTAGGCACCTAAAATTGTAATTTTTTTATTTACTGATCTAAGTAGCACCATGTGACCGGCAATTGCAGTGCATCGTCACACCTTTTTTTTATGCTGCACACTTTCGGCAAATCGCATTGGCATAGTGAACAAATCTAAAAGTTGCGACCTATTGGCTTTGCCAATGCTTGCTTCTAGAGTCTGTACTGGCAGCGAGTTCACTCCGGGGTACCTACACCTGTCTTTTTTTCCATTCCGAATAACTATGATGTGCAGAAAATAAACTAAACACCTCCTTTTTAAACTACTAAACCAGACATTTGACAGGTAGCTGAATCTTCAAGAGCATGCTCCAACTGCTGAGTCATCAGATTCATAAAAAATTAAAATTAGAAGGAACGATGCGACGTTACAGACTATGGGATGAGTTATGCCACTTTAGTTATCGTTAATGGATTTCGTTAAATAATGGGACATTATGCCTGTCATGAAATACCCTCAAATGTAAGAATTTTAATCACCCTTCTTTTTAAAGGTATAACTGAGTTTCTCAGTGCATTGCTACCATCAGATCAGAACATAAATCCTCCGAGACGTGTCAGTCCAGGCACAATGGCTGAAGGCAGAGAGTGCACAGCAGCATCGCAGCAGCATCCATCTTCCTAACAGGTTGTTGCCAGCGGCTGAGGCTTCTCTGTGCACTTGCCGGAGAAGCAATGAGAAAACGCGGTCTATCATGAACCCTGCGATCCATCTTCATTGAAGGAAGGTTCATTTCTAAACATTTTGTATTGAGTATTCACAGTCATACGAGAGTTTCATCAAATTTATGGAAAGTATTGCTTTTGTCTGAATAAGCAGGATCGTGTCTCCATCCTTATTGGTCAAAGGATGTTTACGACTCTAGAACTTGAATTATTCAATGGCTGAACTGAATTGCACAATGTGGAACCAGAAAACCCGGGAGGAATCCCAGCTTCCCCACTTGACCAAAATATGTGACCCTGGGCAATTGTTTTATTTCAATTTTCCTCCTTTTTCTTCACTATCACATATAAGAGGACATCGAACTACATGACTTCAGGATGCGTGCTGCACAAAACCTTCTCCTGTGTTTGGATTTAATCACTAATGGCACTGTTGTCGGAGTTTGGGTGGCGGGGGAGAAGGAACCTTCCTAAATTCATATTTGAAAACTATCACTTTTTAAAAGAAATACTTCTGAATGTAGTGCTATGATCTGATTTAATAAGGTGAAAACATTTCTGCAGGTTAATGAAACACACTTTATGAATTTTCAAGAGACTATCATATTTTTACACATTTGCTGTCTTTAAAAATGAAGGAGTTTCTAAAGTTAAGGGTGCAGTACATCCTAGTTACTTCCTTTCTTTATCTGCAATTAACCTTTAAATAAAAGCTTGCAGTTTATTTAAATTTTTTTATGTTAGTGCAGAGTCGAGTAAACAGCAGCCCAGTGTTGCCGTTGCCCAGGGGGCCGCATGTAAGGGTCAGGAAGGCCGCGGCCCTCCAGCCGTACTTTGAGTATCACTGTCCCAGACGTACTTGATGCGGACCCCATGTTGCCCTGCCCCAAAGATTGTACCCTATCCACTCTGTCTGACTCATACTTATACTTCCTCCTCCTCCAGACTACAGTTCTGCCCATGTCTTTTCCCAGTTCGTTCCTCCTTGCCCATGCCCTCGTTTTTTAGGTCTCGCCTGACCCAGCGCATGCGCTGGTCTGGCGAGACTTATTGAGAGGGCTCCAAAAGTGCTACCAGGCCAGCCTAGAGCCATAGTGCATGTGCGCGGGCGCGCGCCGCGCTTGACCGCGATTACTTTTACTTTCACGGCCGCTTTGATGTTTGATCACGGCCGCAGGGCTGCTTGGCATAGCCTATAGGTCTCGCTTTTGAGACCTTATAAGTATTTAGTTATGCAACTGTTGCATGGCTAAACACTTATAAGGTCCCAAAGGCGAGACCTATTGGCTATGCCAATGCTTGTTCCCCTCTGCTTCTAGTGTCTTCCTCTCCTGGGCCTGCTCTATGCAGGCACCCCGATCTCACTCTTCCTCAAGTCCCCCTGCTCCCACTTCGTAAGTCTACACCATCTCCAGTGCCTGGCCTCACCTCTAATGCGAGGCATGAACTGGCTGCAGGGCTCAAGTGACTGCAAGAAGTGACATGTCCCTCGAATGGCCTCTGGCATCCTTGATTCCACAGCACCGTTTCCTGCTCCTTCCAGGCTCCTTTCAGCCGCTCTATCATCCCATACTTATGTATTCCCCACCTCCTGCTAGTGCCCAGGCTTCTTGATCTGTTGCCTCCGTGGTTCCTATAGCCCATCATTGCTTCAGCCCCCATTCTACGTCACTTCCTTGCCCAATCTACGTTTGCGTGCTGCCAACTCAGCTTTAATCCTTTTAGTTACATGTCCTCCGAGCGTCTCTCTCAGTTTTTAAAAAAAATTCTCTTTAACCGATTCCAGTTAAGGCTCGTGCAATTGCTCTAACTTGTGCTTGCCTCATCAGTTAATTCAATAGCCCTATTAATATTATTATTCTTTATATTTCTATTTTACTGTTTTGTTACGGATGAAGACCGTTTCCTCGACTTTTTATAACCCTAATGACAATGGGAAATATTTAAAAGAAAATGTACTTTCATCCAGTCATCTGTGAAACAGGCAGTCACATCTTTAATGAAATACATTGCAAAAAATATAGATTTTTGTTTACGGTGCAAATGTTTGAAAAACAATCAACTTTGCCCTGTCCTGCGGGGAAAAACAGCATGTGCAAGACTGCTATAGATGCACAAAACAATGTACTCCCTCAGAGCCCAATGGATCTAGCGAGGAGTGTGTTAATATTGCAGCTGGGTTGTCGCCTGGCAGATAAAATAAAAAGTTTGCTCAGCTATCTGAGAACGTGGTTATGACGCCTCTTTGTCTGAGAGACCTCTGAATCATGGGGTGATGCTAATTACAGTATCCCCAGTCTCCAATTGATGCTGATTAATTGAATGTTACAGCTGAAGACAATTAAGACACAGATTACAATAACGATATCAATAAATTCGTTGCAAATTATCCTAATTGGTTTGGGCCCCCAGAAAAGAAACAACATCTTTTTATATAGCTGACTCTGGGAAAGATTTGCACACTGTCATTTTTGACACTTACGGAAAACCTATGTTTAATCTGAATTCCACAGAACAAGTCCCTGTTGATCATGTGGATCGATATATATTATGTGTTAAAG
Organism: Triturus cristatus; assembly: GCF_964204655.1. Lineage (NCBI taxonomy): Eukaryota > Metazoa > Chordata > Amphibia > Caudata > Salamandridae > Triturus > Triturus cristatus. Next base: position 219,002,810 of record NC_140591.1, on the reverse strand, counting down.
GCAGCTGAGAGGTCCAAGAGAATTAGTGCAGCAACTGCATTCCGGTCATCTGTGATCCTAAGGTCATCTCAGATGGCAATGAGGGCAGATGCTGTTCCTCTTCCTGATGGAATCCTGTTTGGAAGTCTGAAAGTATGGAATTACCTTCAATGAATTGTGACATCTGGGTGAATGCTGCTCTTTTATCAGTTTGCCCAGGAAAGGTCCATTTGTAATTGGTTTGTCGTTGTCAGGGTTAAGCAGGTATAGGTTTGTTTTCTTTAGTAATGGGCGTATGTAGGACTTTTTTAGGTCATCTGGAACTATTTCCGTAGTTAAGGAATTGTTAATGATTCTACTTACTGGAGTGGCAGCAGATGTAGTTAGAAGAATTTTCTTGAAGGTTTGTTGTGGACCTGGGCCAGAAGGGCAGCCGGCAGTCCTGCTTGCTTTGACCCGGTCCATAAACTCATTGTGGGATATTTGTTGGAAGTAATGCAGAGGCTGGGTTAACCTACTCTTGGAGGTTTTTTTTGGAAAAGGGTCGGTGTTGGTGGTTTTTCTTTGTTTTAAAAAGCAGTCCAACGTTGTGTAATGCTATATCAGTTTGTCTGTGAATTTTTCACTAATGGGATGAGCTCCTTTTAGGCAACTTGGTTTACTAGATTTGGTGAGTATGTTATGGAATTCTTTATTTGCACATTTAGCATTTTGAATTTTGTCTGAATAGTATCTTTTCTTAGCTTTTTTGATTGCTGACTTATATAATCTGTTAAGTTTCTGTAGGTGGTGTTTGTCTTGATTGGTGTTAGCTTTGAACCATATGCATTGCAGCTTTCTAATTTGATGTTTTTTCTCTTTTCGATCCGTATTTTTCCAAGGTGCCTGTTTTCATTTGTTCTATTGTTCTTAGTGATATTTGGATATCAAAAGCTTCCTGTAGTCACTCATATCGTTTTTTAACATAATTTATTGTGTCTAGATCCATATAGGATGATAGTTGTGTTTCTAAGTGTTCAATATGGAGTTTGTTCCACAGTCGATAAGTGGGTGCATGTAAGGTTGTTTTAGGTGTGTTGCTTTGTGGTGTTTTATGTTGGAAAGCAAGCAAGTGGTGGTCAGACCATGTGATCGGAGTAATCGTTTGAAAGGTAACTATTTCTGGATTTTAAAAAATTTCATCTAGAATATGTCCAGTGTTGTGTGTGGGTTTGTGGATGATCTGATGTAAGTTCAGTGTGTCTAAGATAGTGAATATTGTTTTTGGATGGGGCATATTTTGTTTGACAAACCTAATGTTTAGGTCACCAAACATGCATAGGTTGTAGTGTAGTGTTATCAGGTTTGAAATTGTGTCTAGAAATGTGTCTGGGAACGTTAAATTGCTAGGTTGAGATCTGTAAAGGAGTAGGAAGTTACAGGAGAAAGATGGTGTAGAGTTGCATCTGGTGAAGAGGGCTTCACAACCTTATATGGAGAGGTCATCAACTTTAGTTATATTGAATGTTTGCTTGAACATAACAGCTAGGCCACCTCCTCTTTTGCCTATTAGATGTTGTGTGATAGCCTAGAGTAACAGCGTCATGCAACACTGGAGCCAAGTCATCTCCCAACCATGTTTCAGTTATGAAGAGTAAGTCATGTTGTAGATGTCATGCTTGTTTTTTGACAGTGATCCAGCATTTATTATTAGGCAGTTTAAAGAATGTCTTTTGGTGATGGTGTGACTTTGTTTTTAGAAACGCGAGCAGTGTTTTGTGGACTAGTAGCAGGTGTGTTCTTAGTGCTGGTATTAGCTGTATGAGGATAGCAATAGTGTATCATATTCCTCGTCCAGCAGGCTAAGAAGGCATTTTGATTGGTCTGCGTGTGTAGGTGGTGGAGATGGTGGTTGAGAGTGCGTTGTGTTGTTTTTGTATAGTAGCCTTGTTGTGCAATAGACATGGAGATGCAAAGTTGTGAAGAGTGTCATGTTGTGTATTTTATTTGAATATGTTTAGGTTAGTTAGGGGTGGTGGTGTAGCATGTGGGTCATGTTGTAAGGTCTTAAATTGTACACTGGATGAGAGGCGGTTAGAAGAGAGTTGCTGTGTTGCTGATATGTGTTAGGTGTGAGGGAAGAGAAAAAACTTGTCAATAGAGTTGGTTTAGGGTGTGTATTATTTGTGTACTCAGGAGGGTGGGGGTGGGTGTATGTTTCTGGTTTGTGATGGAAAGTATTATGAGGTAGGGTGTGTGTGTGAGATTTTGTTGTGCTGGTGAGTGTGTTATGTTTGGTTTTTGAGGAGTAGTGAGAGGAGAAGATGATATATTTGTTTCTGAGAAGTATTTGTATGCAAAGTAATGTTGGGGAGTGGAAGCTGCAAGGTAAAGGGGGTGGTGATGTGTTTTGGAAATGAGTTATGTGGTGTATGAGAGGGGATGGACAAGAGTTAAGATTGTTTGTGTTAGATTTGATTGCCAGAAGAGGTAATATGTGTAGTTGAGTGAGGTGTAAGGGTTGTTTGGTAGTGTTTTTTTCTTATAAAAAGAGGAGGAGGGTGTTGGTGGATGAAAAGATGAAAGGTTGAGTACAGGTTTGGTGCTGACAGAAAGGGATCTGTTAGGAGTAATTAGAAGGTAGAGCTGTTGCTTTGTATGAGCAGGAAATGTGTATCTGGATGGATATAGTTGCCTATGGTGTGGATTTGGGTTTTGTTGGCAATGAGTGGATTGGTTAGTGGTATAGGATAGAGTGGTGTTTTGTGTGAGTGAAGGCGCCATCGTGTGGTAGTTGGGGTAGAAGGGTGTATAGGTGTGGCTTGTAAGGTTTTGTAGTGAGTGTTGAGACACTGAAATGCATATAGGGTTTCGCTGTAGTAAATGTGTTGAGTGCATTTGCTGTGAGTGTGCTAATATGTGTGTGGATGAGGATGGGTTAAGGTGGGAGCTGGTGAATGGGAAAAAGGGCATCATCTCTGGCCCTAGGCCCACACAGTCCCAAACAGGCAACTGCCATTGTCCTCTCCGCTGTTAGCTGAGACGCTCTGGCTGAGACACCCAGAACCCTGACCTTAAATAACCCTAGTGATCAGGTGACCCCTTCAGCCAGTGGGAACCCTAGCGCTAATCCTAACCAGTCACAACACTAGCCCTCAACCCTAGGACCAATAGGAGACCAGGCCCTTACAGACAATCACACCCCTGGTCCTAACAACTAATCAGAGACCAAACCTGAAGTCTACTCAAAACTCTAGCCTCAGGAACCAATCAGAACCCCAGACCTATCATCCAGTCGGAACACTAACCCTAATCTCTAAATCCAATAGAAACTGTAGCCACAGGAACCAATAAGAACCCCAGACATATCTGCCAATTAGAACCCTAACTCTAAGTCCAATAGAAACCATAGATATAGGAACCAATCAGAGCCCAGATGTAACAACCAGTAGAAAATGTATAAAAGGAGCATATGACCCTAAGCTCAAGCTACTGGGCAGGGGGCTGCTCCTCAATTGGAGACAGACAGGTTTACTCCATACTGTAGATTTCCTGTTCAAACCTCTGCAGGTAAGGACCAAAGCCAAGCCATTAACAATACTGCTTTTCTCACACTTAAACAACTCCCTCTTCAAGCCAAAAATGAGTGCTGCATACACTTTCCATTACATATGAGGGAATACCTGCATGAGAATATATATCTCTGTGCTGGTCAGTCCTATTATTACCAGTGCAGGAGGACAGGGAAGCCATTTTAAAACATGTGCTGGAGGGGAGGAGCCAAGATGGCGATCGGGACGGCAGCGTAGGCTCCCGGCTCCGTGAACCTCCACATCCCGCACAGATATCCTGCATGAGATCCTTAGCCTGCGCTATATGCCCGTGTTGGTGGCTGAGAGCGGCAACCGATCGTGTGATTCTGAAGTTTCTGGCGGCGGTACCGCCGGAGAAATGTCCATTTGAAGTTTGCGGCCTGTGCAACCCTGGAACCGGGACTTCGGGTGGACGACAAGGCCGGGCGGCAGTTCAACAACAGCGGCCATTGGTGACTGGGTGGAGTCGGAGTACCGGAGTGGTGCGAATATTGGCCTGAATTTCGCGGTGGTCGTTCCTACCACTGAGCGTAGCGGAATGAGTGCATGCCCGGGGTGGCAATTCCAGGATTCTCCGGTAATTGCCTGAGCCTTCGCCGGTGAGCTGCCCGGACGCTGCCCGTAACGCGTCCCGACCTCCGCGGGCTGCTCCCGGATTTTCGCGGGCGCTGGTCCGTGATGGGGATGACTGTTACCTGTGGCCACACACTGGATATATATTTTTGTCTGCCCCCGGAACCCTGTTTCCAGTGACATGGAACTTGATGCGCCTGTGCCTGAGTCCCGGTCCCAATCTGGGATGAACCTACCCGGCGGCCATCTTGCTAGGATGGAGTCTATCATCCTGTACACTGGGTCTCAGCAAGATTGGGAGTGTGTGCCTAAGAGGAGCGTAGCGGAGCGGGCGCCGGGAGCTGGGCTGGGGTACGGTGACCTTCTCGAAGCTCTCGGTGCCCTTCATTCCACCCTGGTTCACGGCGCCTCGGTATTGGGGAGAAAGCTTGATAGTGTTGCTTCAGCGTCGGAACAGTTGCGATCTGCCTGTCCCCAGGCACACAGGGACTTGTCACACTTCACACAGGAGGACAGTGTCGTGGCCGCCCCTGTGAATAGGGGAAAGCTGGAAACTTCGGACAATGTGCCAACGTGTGATCGGCTGGCTGTGGGTCCGGTCTGTTCCGGAGGTTTTGGATTTGAGCGGGGGGTGGTGGCTTTGTCCCACGCGCAACCTCCGGCGACCCAGGCAATATTCCAGCAACAGTCGCCTGCTCTGGCTGATTCCGCCTTCCTGGACCTTGTGTGCAGTACAGATCCTGGGGCAGTACTGGGAAAGATGGTCCTCCATAATGTTGACTGTGTTGGTGTTCAGAGACGTCCACCCTACATGTGTGTGTCGCTTCCTGGTCTTTTTTGGACGCTCCTCTTCCTTGTAACATTGGACATGGCACTGGGTCGATGGGTATGCATGGGTGGATTCGCAAAGAGTGGCCAAGGATAAGGCTGATCCTTCAGAGGTTGTCATCTAACAGGCGGGCGGGCACAGGGGTTGCGTGCTCTCACGACATAACTAATAGTGTAATAGGTGCATAATGCTCCCCATTTTTCCTTGACATGGTCGATTTTGTGTTTGTTTACTGTTTGCTTTGGGGAGGAACATATTGTGCGGGAGGGAGAAGCCGGGGGCATGTTTTGAAGGCCCTCCTCCAGTTTATTAATACTCTCTTTACTCCCCCGTCTGGTGGGGTTTCCTTTCTTACTCCATTTTCTCTGTTTCTTCTATATTTCGGGTCTGGTTCCGGGGCGACAGGCACACTGCTGGGGGGGGCCGTACTCATCTGCAGAGGTGCAGGGTGGGGGGTTGGGGGAGGGGATTCTTTAGTTTTTTACTTTGTTTCTATGGCCTCCTTTTTCTTCTCTTATTCTTCTTTGTCTTCTTTTCTGGGGTCAGCACGGTAGGTCTCCTTTGCTGCCAACCACTGCTTTTTATGTGTGCCTCAATTTCCGTGGTGATTTCTGGGTCTTAGGGCAGGGGACTGCAGGCGCAAATGGCCGTGATATTCCTCCACATCCTGAACCTTCTGTTTTAGCGCCATTGCCTGGATAGATTGCTGTTTATTGTTGGCGTTTACTATTCTGCCTGCCATTTTTTGCTGCTGGGAAATTGTTTGGCACCTGATCCTTCTATCCCTTATTATAAAATGAAAACCTTTTGTATCCTGGTCCCTATTTGGGCTGTTCAGTGGCCAAGAGTATGCTAACATGGAGAATCTGCTCCCCGAGGTGCTGCCTGTGATTAAAATTTGCTTCTGTTACTCTGACTGCTTAGCGGCCGGCCCCGGGGGTTGTAGGCCCATACTTGTCTTTTGTTGAAATGTCAATAAAGGTTTTTACAAAAAAAAAAAAAAACATGTGCTGGACACTGGTGAAAACGAGTTCTCCAGCTACATAATGGCTTCACTGAAAATAGGGATGTTTGGTATAAACAACTCGTATTGGTAAACCCACACTGATGCCAGTGTTGGATTTACCAATACATGCACCCAGAAGGCATCTTAGAGCAGCCCCCTGAAAACCTACCAACCTCTGGTGTGCTTGCTGACAGGTTTCTGACAGCCTGCCAACCGAGACTCTGTTCTGACCTCCTAGGGTGGGAGTCTTTTGCTCTGAGGAGACCCAGAACACAAGCCTGTCCGGAAAAAGGGTGTAACACCCCTCACACAGGATGACCTACTGATTAGCCTTCTTTGAAATGCAAATCTGGCTCCCCCTCACAGGAGAGGAAGCCAACCCCTTTGTCCAGGGATCCTTGGCCCCTGACAGGTGAGAAAATTAGCCAGTCAGATAGGTGGGCTACCTCCAGGCTAGTATCACCCCTAAGGAGGGCTACTGTTAGGTGGATATTATTTTTCAGATGTAGCTATCTTTGTGATGGCTTCCTTAGGATTTCTGGGGCAGAGTTATACCTACTTCCCACAAGAAGTGGTCATATGGGGGGGCGTAGTGACCCCAAGGCTCAGTAGCCCATTGGCTACTATCATACACCTCCCTAACACACATAAATTCAGTATTTAGGGGAGCCCCTGGCACCATAAAAGGAGATCCTGACGACCTACAAATGAGAAGGACACGAAGAGCCGCAGAAGACTCAAGAGAGCACCTGACTTGGCCCCAGCCCCGCTGTCTTGTCGGGTGTTCTCTGTCAAACCTGCGACAAGGACGACTCGTCCTCCAGCCACTCATAATGGAACAGCTAGACTCTTCACACAGTATGTCAACTTTTTGATACATCACATAAAGAACCAGATTCTGCCAACTAATCTGTGTATTTTTTTTACAGATTATTTCACAGCAGGAAGTTTTTTTAAATGCAACTGTAACCTTCTAATAGAAATACTTTTCATATGTTCTGGAACAATTTAGTGCTTCGCCAATGCATCAGTTCGTAATAAAAAGTGTTATTCGTTTTTGTTTTTTTAGATCCATTCCTCATATTAAATAAATATTTCTCCAGATAATAAACCTATTATTATGGCCCCTGGGTTCAAACGTTGACCCTTTACAAGTGGCTGTAACCATTTCTAATGGGCTCCATAAAAATCTTTATTCTATCAAAGATCTGTGAAGATATTCAGAATTTTTAGGGTCATTAGTTACTCTTAATTAAATCGTCTAGGCAGTTCTATCAAATTTTATTTGTTCTGGATGCTTTTTTATCACTGCACTGTTCTATCCACAATATCAAATGATGCATTCTTTTTAACTCAACACAGTTGTTTGAAATGCTCCCTGGTTTACAGTTAAGTTGTTATCTGAATGACTCAAATAAATGATGCTGTTCATATATAGGGAACCACTCTTGTATATAATTTACCTTATCCACTTCCTCTTCTTGGGTTACTATATTTTTCATGCATTTATGAATATAACACACAAAACATTAAATAGATTAGGGATGGGGGTGCTTTGGAATCTTCTTTCATCTCACAATATGTGCCAGGTTGACAGTGAGTGTTGACAAAGATTTATCTGCAATTGACATACCTCAGTTGGTCAGGTTCGCCAAAAATGGGAGAAACGTTTTACATTTAAAAGCAGTGGTAAACATTTTGACATTTTATGAAACACCAGGTTAAAGCAGTCTCTTTGGCTTGTTTTCTTCAACTTAAAACTATTAAGAAAGCTCTTGTTTTGTCAAGGCTAGAATATTATCATCGATTATATTTAGGTTTGCTACAATGCTCATTATCATCTTTAGAAATTTTGCAGTTCAGAATAGTATATGGGTTGAAAAAGCATTTTCATGTTTTTACAGGCAAGGATCCACTTACTTGCCTCCCAGGGAAAATGTGGCCTTTAAAGCCTGCCTTGAGCTAAATGTATACAATCTTTTATTGATACAGCTTTAGGCTTTCCCAGCTCCATAAAAGTCAGAAGGTAAAATCTTTGACAGGGACAAACCAGTCTGGTGTATCCGACCGGTGCTCCATCGCAGTTGGCCTCAAACCTTGCCTAGGTCCTGGTCTACAACTTTCGTAGACTATTATTTGTGCTAAGTGCTTTTTGGTTCTATTTTTACTTAAAAAATAAAAAACTCATATCTCCTGTTCCCATAATTGTATTTGTGTTGCTTTGGTGTAATTTTGTTCATTAAAATGTACTCTGTTTTCTAATTCAAATTCAGATTTTTATTGTTTAGTGTTTGACTTTTTTTTACTGTTTTTACTACTGCATACGCACTTCTCACATTGACCTAAGTTAAGCCTGCGCAGCCATAGCTACCAGGCGGTTGAACTCAGGTTACATTAGTGACTTCTGAGTTGACCCTGACAAGTTAGTGGTATTATTGGGTATTATTGCCTGAGGTAGGCAACTGCCCATCCCAAATCATAATCCACTTTCTTACAGTTGCTTTTAACCTTTTCCTACATAAGCAGCCCTTGAAGGCATATTCAGTGCATCGCAACATTGTTCTTAGGTGTTGCTCGCTTTGGAATTGTCCTGTGATATTATTTCTTCCATCTTGACAGCTCTTGGATCCTGAATCATATCTTGGTCAGTTGCCTGAAGATTCCTCAGGGTGTTTTTTTATTATTATTAATATTATATATTTTTTTAAGTCTGAGATGTTGGAGTTGTCTCCAGTGGCTCATTGTGTTCTTCTCCCTGCTTCAGTACAAAACCTGGAGCCTGCCTTGGAACCATGTGAACAATTCTTCATAATACTCCTCCAAATTGCAATGCCAGCAGTGTTCCCGTGTAAACAAATCTACAGCAGGGTCAGCTTCAAGATCTTTTTGCTGCAGGTAATGAGGCTCAAACTCTAACCACAGGAAATGTCTCTAGGGCTGAGTGACAATCCTCGGCTATTAACCAGCAATGATCAATGGATCTATTTTTAGTGGAGTAAATATACAAATATTTGCTGGTAACCCAGAAAAATGCATAGAGTTTCAAGATATTTGTACTGTTCACTTTTAAACCTCATATTTATGCTTCTGCTTGTACCAAGGTAGGCTGTGCAATCGGTAATTCGATTAAAAGTACTTTGACCTGGGCAGCCCCTCTAGTCACTCAAGGAAGGCCTTGTCTGGCTCATTATTTATCCTGTATAACTGCATTCTAGGAGACGTTTGACTGAAAGAATCTGCTCAAGAGGAAGTGCTTGAACTCCCTCAAGGCTCTTTATCCCTACAAGCTTGTATAGCCAAGTTCAAGGTTAGTCCAAATAAACTGATTCAGCTGACTCTACACGATTCATAATTTTTCATAATTGTCTCAAAGATGAGATCAAGGATGAATGGACACTAGTATCAAGACCGGACCCTTTTCAGATCTAGTAGCTCTAGCAATTCAAATGGATAGCTGACTGCAACAGTAACGGCTAGGAAAGAAACCCAGACCTCTTTTGAGCAACCCAACAAACTGCTTTTCCTTCTCACCAGCAACAGCCTGAAATAGAACCTGTGCAAATGGGCTTAACCTGTGGGCCACTAAAAGAAAGTAAAAATTAAAGGAGAAGAAAATGGCTTTGTGTCTCTATTGCAGTCAGAAAGAACATCTTTAGACCTAAATAGAACTAAAGGAATGACCACATTCTCTCCGAGAGCCAGGGAAGCAAGAACATTTATGTAATTCACCCTTGCCACAGTTAAACCAATTAATGGAAAGTCCAGGATGTATTATACTTCAAGCCCCTTTAGAATATCAAAATCATGTTTCAACACTACTAATTCCGATTGCTTATGGTGCTTATCAGGGACGGCTTTAGGGCGGTGCGACCTGGCGCTGACTATGGTGGCGACGCTGTGTTTCAAAATAACTTATGGGTTGAAAAGCAAGTAAACTTCATTGTGAGTCCAGCAGTTTTCAGGCAACGATAAAAATGTCAAATAACTCTGGTGATTAAGTTTACAGCTGGTGAGAGATCAGATTTCGGTCTCGTGGAAGTTTTTACTCACCATAAAGTAGCATGGAATGTTAATGTGCCTGCTGCACAGTACATGTCCCATGCAGATCCCATGCAGATCATGAAACTGAGACTGAATGAACTATGAGTAGTGCTTTAAAAAAACTTAATGAAATGTATGTCAGAGAGGGGCAATGAAGAGGTGAGGGGCACTGTTGGAGAGTGATAGTGAGGAAATTCTTAGAGATAGAGGTAATGAGGGAAGGGGGGTTCCAAAAAAGACTGATGCATCAGGCGCCACCAGCGCTAAAGCAGGTCCAGGTGCTCAGGATCATATAAGGATACAACTTGGGCAAAGAAATATAATGTTTCAATGTCCAGGAAAGACCACATATTGAGGAAGCAGTTAACGGGACACCAGTCATTCTAGATTAGTTGATGAAGAAATATTTCATCATTTCTAGGCATCATGAAATTGATGTCTTTCTGTCTTATTGCAGCACGTCTCTATTCTTTGGTTATCGAAATGATATAGTTATTGCAAAATAACTCATACATTAATTGACCTACTAGAATAATATCCATGCGATCCAAACTTCATACAGCCTTTGACTATGCCATAGACTTAGTACTAGACCCTATTAGTGTTTTCGCTAAGACATACTCTCTTACAATGAATGAACCTATATCTTTTAAGGAATACTTAAAGAGGAATTTGCAAAATGGCCTTCCTTCCTTCTAAATCTCCAGCTGGAGTCGGATTGTTTTTTATGCACTGAAGAAAGACACCATCAAGCTCCATCTCAGTGTCATGTTCTAAATGAGACCACTGTCAAAGCTCATTACTGACTTTCTCTGATTTAAGATATTCTAGACACAGCTAGAGGTGCTAAACGTTTCACAAAAATACATCTTAGGGAGGGGGTGGGGTGGGGGGGGGGTTTACCACCTTTTCCATACAAAGGAAAGGGGATGGATGGAAAAACTCCATTCAGAACTCCACTGGGGCATTTAAAATACAGAGTTATGCACTCTGTTGTTTCTAGCGTTTGCTACTGCACACTATGATTATTTACTTAGATGACAGTTTTAATTTTTCTAAAGATCCAGTTTGGTATGAACAACATGTCAAGGGAGTTCCTACCCATTCGAGAGAAAATAACCTTTTGGCTAAACTAGACTTTTTTTGCTAGATTAATCATTAATCGATTATCTTGGTTATGATCTGTTACCTGATGCATTAGCCATGGAAGACCAAAAAAGATAAGCCCTTCTGTTGGGCTAAAGAAGCCTCACAAGTCTTTTGGTTCCACAAGAGAAGTTAAGTGGAACCGTTTATCGTTAAAACAGATGCATCAGACCTGGAGATTGGAGCTCTTCTCATTCAGAAAAATAATCAAGAAGAAGAAAATTCTATGGCATTTTACTCTTGAGAATTAAATCAAGCTGAAGTGTCAGGAATTGTCACACTATCAAAAAAGTGGATGGCAGCAGACCTGAATACACTGATGCTCAAGCACAAAGTAACCAACCAAGAAGAACCAGAGAAGAAGTGGTTCGTAAAAGAGAAACATAGGACCTGACACAAAGCCCTGGCAGGAATCCCGGGCCCAAAGACAGCGCACCCCTCGACTGGTAACCCAGCACTTGTGACCCCAGGGAGACCGGTCCTTAATACATCTTGCAGGTTGCGCCCATCCTGGAGGGTGCTTCTACAAAATTCTACAACACAGAGACAGACGTGCTGCAACCACAGACACTGACTATGGCCACGGGGGAGATTGTGTAGCAGGATAGAATGCTTGAGGGCCAATATACCCTTCACGCAATATCTATTATTGTACTTTTTCCATGACTCCCTTTGTGCACAGGTTTTGCCCCATGAAACTTGCCTGGACCACTCAGGGGATTCCTGCAGTCACCCATGTAACATCTGGGAGAACCACGGCTTTCGCAGGTACTCTCGGTCTTAGCTTTCGTGAGATCTGGAAGTCTCGACGGCCATTTTGAAACCGCCCAGGCTATAAATACTTCTTTCCTCACAGTCAAAATACTTTGCACTGAGGATTCGATGAGAGAAGATCTGGAGTGGTAGAGAACCTTGAGAGAGCTGCGCGAGGAGACATCAAATACCCGTCAAGAAAGGAGATGATCTTCAGCAGCAAGAAACTTATACTGAGCCTAATCAAAGACCAGATAAGTTCTTACTCTTTTTTTACCTGTATAATGCTTTTGTCTGGTGCATGGAGTTTCTGTACCGAGTGGCAGAGGCATTAGGTTGAAGCAAAATAATGAGCCAAAGACCAGATTATTCTGGCAAAGAGCCTATGTAACAATTGGAACATTGAGGTGTGTGACGCATAATCTTTTGAACTCCACAACGCTAAGACCACCAAAATAATTAACCTATTGTTGGAAATGGCCCTTTCAGCAGGTTCACCCCCCAACGTTTTGTCTTTCTCCTCCCCCTTTTTGCTGAATTAATTTTTGACTTAACTTTAGGACTCTGGGCATTTTACCCCACTGCTAACCAGTGTGTAGGAAAGTGCTCCTTTTTGCATGGTTACACCCCACTTTTTGACTAACACATTATGCACTTCTGACTTGGTGTGCCCTGGCTTCCTGCCAATTAGGTTTCCAGGGCCTGTATTCTTTCCCAAAGCTGAACCTTTGTACCCCCCAATTGGCATCAATGGCCACAGGTAAGCACCTTGTTAAAGGTACCATGTGTACCAAGGGCACTGTGACCAGAGAAGGCCTCTAACGGCTGCAGCACCTGTTGTGCCACCCTTAGAGGCCCTGTACCTTAACACCCACGCACTGCCATTGCAGGCTGCATTGTTTGGTCCAGAGAAAAGTTAAGAGTTGACTTGGCACACATCCCTGTGTGCCATGCATGCAATCCTCTGTGTGTCCTAGATAAGTCACCCCTCTAGCAGGGTGCATTAGACCACAGGTAGGGGTACAGTGTCATGAGCCCTGTACTCCTACAGTGTCCAAGTCCATTCTTAGACACTGTAAGTGCAGTGAAGCCATAAAGAGTATATGGTCTGGTATTTGGTCATTACGAACTCCACAGTTCTATAATGGCTTTACTGAAACCTGGGAAGTTTGGTAGCAAACCTCTCAGCACATTAAACCCACACTGATGCCAGTGTGGGATTTAATGTAAAATGCATACAGAAGGAATCTTAGAGATGCCCCCTGGTGTGGTTCCTGAATGGCTTCCCGCCCTTTGCCACCACCAGACAGGTATCTGGACCTCTGGGTAGGATGCTTCCGCTTAATGGGTCCAAAAACAAAGCCCATCTTGGGCAGATGTGTCACACCTCCTCCCCCAAGATGGCCTGCTGCCTTTGGAAGCTGGCCCTGCCTTTTACTGCCCACAGTAACTATCTCCCACCGGTTATCACCCCCACTTTGGCGAGAGAATCAGCGAGAAAACCGAGCTAGGAGGAGAGGTGTGCTCACCTGTGCCAACCCCACTCCTCAGGTAGGGGAGGCAAGGTGAAGCACACATCTCAGTCCAATCCATCTTGGAGAGGAGACCCAACCAATTAGAAAGTTGCTCCCGCCCCCTCCCATTGTTGGATGGCATAATAGGGGGTGTACTCACCCCAAGGAAGGGACCCATTGGTCCCGACCTGCACACCCCTGAATTTAGTCTTTAGGGGCAACTCCAAACCTTGCCTCCTCAGACTTGACGAAAAAGAAGGAGGACCAAAGAGCTGTGCTGACCCAGGAAGAAGAGGACACCTACTGCTTTGGCCCCAGCCCTACCGGTCTGCCCTGACACCGACATGCCTACAGCGAAGAAACTGGTGTGTCCAGGAGCCAGTAGGACCTGCCCTGAACTCACCTTACAGACTCTGTGTCCCATGAGCACCGGATTTGCTCAACCAAAGACTCCAAGATCAGACCCAGGATTCAGACGGCTTTGCACTTCTGTACCACTCTGCACCCGACGCCCACAGCCCGGGTTTGAGTGGCCCAACACCACAAGGAGGTCTCCACCGTTATCTTGACCTGTGATCCCCGACCTCCCTCAAGCTTCAAGACGATGACTGCAGCCTCAACTTGAAGGGTCCCCTGAGCGCGACCGAAGCTGGAAAGAATAACCAGATGCCAAAAGACACCCCTGCACCAGACATCTCACGGCCTTGGGTTGCCCAACCGACGGTGCCTAGACATCCCCCAAGATCCCAACTTACCTCTCCAGCCGGATGTCGCCTTCAAGAAGTCTCCCCACCTGAACCTGCAGCCTCTTTGCTGAACCAAAGATCTCCATTGATATCCACTGTGTGCCTAATGTTGCCTTGGCACTCTGCACCTGGCCGCCACTGTGCCACTGGTGGTGCAGCTCCTGTGCTGATTGTTGGCCCCTGCAGTGCTGATCTTAACCCCAGGAGCTTTGCTCCCACAACCAAGTTGCCGGCTTGTATGTAGTCCCTGACCGAAGGCCCCCTTAGCCTCATTGGCTAATGTTGGGCCCCTGCACTCTGTACCCGGCCCCCCCAGTGTTGCTGGTGGTGCAACTCGAGTGCCAACCTAGACCTTGGCAACCTTGTTCTTGACACCTAAAACTCCCAATCGTGAGTCGAGCTTACCTGCGGAACTGATAACCATTTTTCTTCCTTAGGGACCAATGCTATTGCATTTTTTGTCCCTAAAAGGTTTGTGTTGAACTGATGTTTTGTATGGAGAATAAGTAACTGCACTGCAAACCATTCAAAGTCTTACTTACCGTCCATTGTGAGAGCCCCGGCGTGGTATCTAGGCACACCACCCAGATTAATCGATGTAATCTAAAAGTGATCCAAAGGTAACTACTGTATTATTTAAACTGCTTTTTGAACCAATACTGACCTGTAACGATTGCAGTTTCAACCACAACTGCATTTTCTTGTAAAGTTGTGCATTTATTTGAGAGTATATTTTACTTATCTGTGCCAAGTCCTGCTTGGTTCTAAAAATAAAATATAAGTATACCTTTTCTCATATTTACCTAATTGGTCTGGATTCTGTCTCTGGGTGTGTGTAATCGGTCATTGAGTGAATGAATACAATAAATGCTTAACACACCTGCTGGATAAGCCTAACTTCTCACCCGCACTACCACAAAGAGAGCTGTTAGTACTTACCTAATGTAGCCTCTGCTATGCCTTTGGGGACTCCTTGGACTCTCTGCACGCTATAGTTTACTTTGGTATAGTATATACAGAACCAGCTCCCTAAATTAAAGTGATTGTGCTCTCTCCTAAAATCATAATACCATTGGCTTACCCACAATTGGTATATTTAATTTACTTGTAAGTCCCTAGTAGAGTGTAATACATGTGCCCGGGCCTGTAAATTATATGCTACTAGTGGACCTGCAGCACTGATTGTGCCACCCACTTAAGTAGCCTTGTAAACATGTCTTAGTCCCGCCACTGCAGAGCCTGTGTCTGACGTTTTAAATTGTCATGTCAACTTGGCAAGTTAACCCTCTTGCCAGGCCCAAAACTTCCTTTTTAATACATATAAGCAACCCGTAAGTAAGGCCCCGGACAGCCCAAGGGCTGGGTGCAGTGTATTTAGAAAGTAGGACATGCACTTTTAGGTTTTACATGTCCTAATAGTAAAAAAACCTCTTAAATTCGTTTTTCACTACTGCAAGGCCTATCTCTCTCATAAGATAACATTAGGATTACCTTATTACATTTTATAGGTGTAATTTCCAATTGGAAAGAGATAGTACCCCTCAAGTTTGGAGTCTTTGGAATCACAATTTAAAATCACAATTTACGGTGAAGTAGGATTTTAAATTGTAATTCTGAATGTCACTTAGGAAGTTGGCATTTTCTTACTTTAACCATTTGGTGCTCTGAATCCACGTCTAGGGTAAGGGACTGCTAAAATCCACGGATCACCGTCGTTGTGCTGCTCGGAACTGACACATGTCCTTCGACGACGATGCATCGAACAGCAGCCAGAACCAAGTACAGCAATTTTGCCATCGGCGTCGCGCATCACCTACAGCTCCGACGCATCTCCGACTTTACTTGGCTTGGAATTGACGCATCACCTACATCCAAAAGATTGATGATGACGCATCTACTTCTATGCTCCACGCATTTTTGTCAATGGCGTAAACCAGGTACTTTGCAGCGGGACAAGGGTGGTCCCTGTAACAAACCCGCTCCATCATGGTTGGCCTGAACTTTTGGGTTTTGACCCGATCTAGCACGACCAAATAGTCTCGGTTGACTCTTTATTCTTTTCAGCACTACATTTCAGTATATTCTCTAAATACTCCAGTTCTACTTATTTGATTTTGTCATTTTTGTGTTGTTTTGCATAAATAAATAAATAAATACGCACAGTGGACAGGCACTGCAGTCCATATGGAGCAGTCTCTTATACTAATGCGTCCAGTACTTACCTGAAAGTTCCACTCTAAAACATCAGTATGTTGGTAAGGAAAGAAAAAGTTATTGATCAATGAAAGCACCACCATTTTGGATTGGGAAAAACGTTAGAATGATTACTGGTTACTTCAGACTTTGAACAGTGTATAGGACCAGTGGTTCGGATATCTCCATTGATGTAGTGACAACCTTAAGCACCTCCCTCTGTGGCCATGCCAGGGCATGCCAACTTTCTGATGTGTTTTAATATTTTGTTTTGTTCTTATATGCCCTGCATGAAGCATGAAATACATGTTTCAAGTTATTGAAAAAGAGTTTTTGGCTATTAAGGAAGTATTCAAAGAGTGGCAACCTTTCTTTCTAGGTGCTCCACTTCAAGTGATGGGAAGAACAGATCACAGAAATGAACACGTTAAAACAAGTGGAATGTTGAAATAGTTGTCAAGCCAAAAGGACATATTTTTATAACAATATGACCGTCATTACCTGTATTCCTGGATCTTATGACTCGTTGAATGTTTGTCTAGAATGCACCCACGAGAAAAATGCTATTACACACAAAAAAATTAATTCTACTATTCTTACTGACTGTTTTTTCATCTTGTTCGATGAAATACCCAAGACATAAATAAATATACATGAATGAAAAGAAAGAAATATGTATTACAATCTGAAGTAATGGTTTGTGTAAATAAAATACTTTTATTCCAATTAAGGAATTGTAAAGGTTGTTTGTACAGCTAACTCATGATTCCTTGGTGGTAAATATTATATTTCTACTGATTTATGTAGCAGATTTTCCAAAATTTGAAGGATGTACTACTATAAAGGCTACAATGGACTCATTCACTAAATTGACTAATTTTCTCTTTTTCCCAAGATACCACATGCTGTTTAGATGGTAACATTATTTTCTTCTGACATGGATCACTTCCTACCTAGAAATATATTGTATTATCGAGGAGTCCAATACATTCAGATTTTGAACACAGTTGTGCAACACACTAGGAATTTAAAGAACTTGGTCCTCTGGCACATCAACAAACCAATGGGCAAACAGAATTTTCAAAAAGAACTTTAGAAGAATGCATACGCTGTTTTGCGGATCCTGTGCAAACTAATTGGACGCCTTTATCAGCAAAAGCAGAGTTTGCAATAACGCCATATACTCTTCTACCAGATACAGATAATTGTTTGCAAACTACGGATATTATACAAACAAAATGGCCATCTTTTTTTATTAATGATGTGACCCGTCATGTTCATACCAAAACATAAGGCCCACCAGAATGAAAAAACATATTTTCTCATTATTCTATAAAATTGGCAGTACTGGACATACTTAGCAATTCACACATTTCAGTTATCCCTTTTATAAATGCAACTGAATATATTATTGCCAGCAAGCTAATGGCAGACTGGGCTACCTAAAAGTGTAGACTTTATCAGAAATGGGGATTATTTGGAGACACCACGCCGGCTACCCCCGCCGCAGGACACAAGTAAAAACAAGCATTTGCAATGCAATCGGTCTCGCCTTTGGGACCTTATATGTATTTAGCTATGCAGCACATTAGCCTGGGTGCTGCAACATCTATTGTTCTTAAAAATAGAAGAAAAGTAAGTACCAAACTGCGTGACACGCCAGGTATGGGAACACATGGAGAGAAATATTGCCTTTCAGCGGGGAAATGGTATAGTCCAAAGCTCCGTGTTTCATATAAAAGCAGGGCCTTCGGTGGACATATCACTGAAAATACAAGATTTGAAAAAGATATTGTCTACGGGTGCTTGTGGAAGACAATTTCTATGGACTGGTATCTAGAGAATGCTAACGTGATTCTGGTATTTTACTGACCTCTGCTGATGGTTTTCTATAAAGACAGTTAAATAGAGGCAGTTGAACAGAAAAAAAAGTCGCCAGACTTCCTGTCTAAAACTCGCATAGTAAACACAGCAATAATCTTCAAATTCCAAAAGCTGCGACGGAATAAAGAAATGCGACTGCTCGCCAATGGAAACTAGGACGTCACCAAGGAATGCCACAACACCAGAGCTACATTGCTAGCAGTAAAGGAATGCCAACCCAGAGACCATGACAGCACCCAGGGAGTGGACCTGAAGTGGGCGAGCATACTCAACCGCCCCTGCAGCCTTCAACTGGCTAGAAACGCAACAAGCTCGCTCTACACTTCACCTACCTACATGAGGGAAGGAAGGAAAAGTGCTGGGGTGCGCCTCATTGTTAGTAATGTGCTCTCTCTTTAGTAGGTGAGGTCCCTTCACGTTTCTGGCAATTCACCAGTACGTGGACAGACCCTTTGCGGGACCGTCCACCCAGAGTGGATACAGCAACAAATGCCATACAGACCAACCACCCAGGGAGTGAAACACCAGCCCACCCAAGTACTGGTTACTGCAGCCACTCGGCACCCCTACAGCAGTTTCCATCAGCAGCACGTGGCAGATGCCTCAGGCCACACTGTGCGCTCACCAGGATGGTGACTTAAAGTTTAGTGCAGGCAGATCACATTAGAATATACACTGCAAACATACCCTCTACTAGGCTAAAGCCTATCTTTACAACACCTGCTAAGGAATAGGTGTGGGGCGTCGGCTTCGCTCATATTACCGCGCTAAATCCTGTAACACACCCCACCCCACACAAACGGGCAAAAGTGGATTGGACATGACTATTTTAGGAGCCCGCTGGCCTCCCAGCCCAACGTGGTCAGGGCAGAGCTGCTCACCCTGTTTCGGACCGCGGCTCGGGGAGACGGGCGGCAGAGGGCAGCAAGGCAAGCCACCGCGACATGGCCACCAGCCACAGAGGCCCCCACCGTGCCCTCTCGGGTGCTGGCAGGATGCTCATGCCAGGCCTACCATGGCTTCCGCATTGGTCAAGGGGGGCTTGCCGCAGCCTATGGATGCCACAGGAAAAATGTGTAAGGATTGGTGGGGGGTCCAGTCCCACATATCTAACCAGGGCAAGTATTATTATTTTTTTGCAGATTTATATAGCACTAACTCGACCCGAAAGTATTGGAGCACTTTACATGAGCACCAGTTACGTTACACAAGGACACATTCATTATTTGGTAGGCGCGGGGGAGATGAAGTGATTTGCTCAGAATAACAGGATGCAGAGCCGAGGCTCAAACCCGGTTCCCCGGCTCCAGGGTCGGCAGCTCTAGCTGTAAGGCTACATCCTTGACCTCGCCGTCGTAGGCCCAGAATGCAAACATGGTGTAGATGCCACTAGAATCTGAATAGCGCCCCTCCCTGGTTCTCGGATGGGCCAAGAACAAGGCGACAGAAAGGGGGGGGTATTTCGCCCAGGGCTGTAGCTGCCATTGGTAGTAGCGGGCCGGTTGAACTCTGAAAATGGCAGTGTACTGCTACCCAACCAGCAGTCAGGGGGGACATTATTTTTTTTGCTTGCGCGAGGGTCCGTGGCTCCCCACTGATTTCGCCTCATCTCGCGCACCTGCCGCCACCCCGCGAGTTCATATGTTTGCCACACGTTCTAATTAGGAACATCACTGATAACACTGTGAACCGCAACATCACTGCAGAGCGTCCCAAGTAAAAATATGGCATAAAAATAGAAACCATATGTTTCTACTTGAACTTGTTTCAGGTACCACTATTGGTATCGAGCGAACTCCTGTGCCCGAGCTTCACTTGCAGACACGTACGGGGGCGCTGGGCAGTCACAAGCTGTGGATCAGTGATAAGGGGTCAACAGAACAGACAAGAGACCCTCCATGTAGGTCAGGTTTACACCATCCCACACCTCAATTCAGTAAAACACTTTTTAGTGCAAGAAGAAAAAAAAAAAGAAAAAAAACACCCACACACCAAGTTGTTTTAAGTTTGCACGTTCAAACCCGGGTGAGTGCACTCAGACTCATGCAACATCAGCATCTAAAATGAGTACTTATTTTTGGGGAGCGCAATTAGTCTGGAAACCTAGACATCAATATTAGAATCCCCCAATGAGCCTCGGGAGGGGTCAGTGGAGAACCCCTCCCTGTGCCCCTGCCCCACAGTACAGGCGCTTGGGCAAGCGTGAAAGGAAACTACAAGCCACGGCCAGCCCGAGATGCGCAATTATAAAATGTAACAATAAAGCAATGCAGCTAGTTCTCTTGTTTTTAGTGCACTGAAGGCCTAATCGGGTGGTATCACCCATAGCTAAAGACGCCTAATGCATGTACATCACAACACCCCGCAAAACAGCCCTAAAACTCAGGCAGCAAATCCCAGCACGAGACGCCAGGTAATGGCTTCCAACGCGAGGACCACAGCCCGAAAGCGGGAGTGCGGGCAGGCCCGAGAAGGCACAATCACACCGGAAGTGCTCGGAAGGGGAGTGGGGGGCCCCAAGAAGTCACGGACTGCGGTAGGGGGGAGGGAGGGACGGGAAGAAAGTAGTCTGCGCAGTGAAGGGGCCAGTAGCCATGGAAGGATACAAATGACTGACATGACTGTCATAGGGAGGGACTAACAAGCTTAAAACCAATCGGAAGGCAGCATTTATAACCTAAGCCAATGAAGAAGATGGGCTGGAGAGTGGGAGGAGCTTCCACGAAGCTTCCACACTATAGCGTATATTCCATGCCTCGCAAAGGATGGCAGCGCATTCATGCTGCAACACTAGGCGAGACCTAAAAAGGCCTAACTGATGTCCCGTTACAGGGTGGCTCACTGAAACACAGCACTGTGTTCAGCCAAGTGTTTGTCTCTGTTCCCTAGGGGCATAAAGAATTGCTCCTGTTGGCCAGTCAGGCTCTCCCCGAGATCAATTCTGCCTCCCTTTCCCTGGAACCTGCCCCAGAGTTTGAAGAACTCTGTCCTACAATGTGTCCTTTTATTTCAGCTACAAACATCTCTGCTCCTGCAGTCCAAAATGTGCTTCACATCATTAAGATGAAGCAAATTAATCTTTCTATTTTCAAAACTACTTGCAAACTTAGAGAGAAGGTTTGACTCTCTTCCTGACATTTTTCCATTTGAGATTCATAAATCTAAATTGTCCCACAGTATTATGGACCATTTACGATAATGTGTATTCTAGCCCAGTTACAGTTTACCACCCTTATGGCAAATTCATTCAAGTTTTCAGGAGCCTTTGCTAGGAGGAATCATCCTGCGAGGCGGAGGGGATATAGTTTTGGTCACATTTTTTGGGGGTATTTTGATTCTTTGCATGTTGGTGTGTGGTCCAGCATGGCACACACTTTTACTGCATATCTTCTGTTGCTCCTCACTGGCAATGGATATTTTAGGTGGCATCAGAGACTAGTGGGCACTCTATTTTGGCTTCCTTCTTTAGTACTCAGTTTGCTTGGACGCCTAAGATGCAGGTTAGCCTGAAGCATGACTTGGGAGTGTCACAAATATTGGGAACTGTTACAGTACCTTCTCCTTGGCATGCATGGTTCAGGGTTAGGAGAGTTTAGGCATGGAGACAATGGAGAACAGGTTAGTGGAAGTGAGGTTAGCATTGAGAGTACCTCACTTCTGGGTTGGGGACGGGAGACCCATGACCTTACGTGCAGACAACTATAAATAACACTCAGAGGAACCTGATAAGTGGCTGACAACTTTTCCCAGTTGTTTTGGCTTGCTCCACTTTCGACAGTTCATGACTGAGCAGCTTCGTCCCCTCACTTAATTTTGTTCCCTTTGTTTCTTATTTGGTTCACTGTCACTTTGACTCATATTCCCCAAAAACTCTCTCATCTGATTCCCTGGATGTTTCAATCATGCATTCTGCCACAATGTGTGCTCCCTTTCCTCATTGCTGCTCTACTTCTAGAAGTACTGACTGTGTGCTGCCTCTCTCCTTCTTTCTTTACCGCAGTGGCAGTGGTGTGCGGTCAACCTGCTACCGCTGCAAACGCATTTCAACATTGGCCTACTACCTTCACTTCACCTTGGCAGTCCTGAATTCTCTACTCATCAAATCTGGCTCCAGGCTGGGTTACTGGAAGGGCTGGGGCTAGTCACAGCACTTTGATGGTGAGTGAGCGGTAAGCTAATAACACCACCTGTGCTGGACATTTATGAGGCCTATTCACATTCTGCAGTACATTTAGTCAGATTGCTCTACAAAATGCTATTCACAACCTTTGCACGGAAGTCAACGTCTCCGTCTCTCCTACCTTTTTGTGGAGATCTCTGCACACGTAGGAATACATTTTAATAGTAAATGTGGAGAAGTGGCTGGAAAATGGGAACTATTATTATTATTATTATTATTAGTCCGATTTGTAACGCGCATGGCTGCCCCAGCAACGGGGCGTCCCAGCGCGACCCTGACCAAGACCAACAACCAGGAGACAGACGCAAGATGACAGCTAAACATATAAAGATTTAGCAGGGCCAGAGAAGAGCCAGGTTTTTATAGCTTTGCGGAAAGCCAAGTGCTTCTGAATAATTCTGATAGGAACCAGTAATGAGTTCCAGAGTTTGGCAGCTAAGTGCCGAAAGGAGCGGCCACCTGCTCTGGCTTTGAAGATGCGGGGGGTACAGACCAGGGCACGGCCAGCCGATCTTAATAGGCGCTGTGGGGTGTAAGGCTTAAGTAGCTTGGCCAAGCCCAACGGGGCCTGACCAGACAGGATTTTATGCGCCACACATAGATCCTTAAACTGGATGCGTTTTTCCACAGGAAGCCAGTGCAATTTAGGGAGCAAAGCGGCCACTGAGCTAGACTTAGGAAGTCCTACCAGCAGCCGCGCAGCGGCATTCTGAACCCGCTGCAGACGCTTAATACTGGCCATATTAGCGCCCAAATAAAGTACGTTACCATAGTCGAGCCTAGACAAAATTAGGGCCTGGACTATGGTTTGACGCACTTTGGGAGGGAAAAAGCCAATCACGGGTCTGAAGCCACGTAGAAGCCCAAAACACACTCCAGCCACAGTTTTGGATTGCGCTTCAAACGTCAAACCCTGATCAAACCATATCCCTAGATTCTTTACCACCGTTTTGGGAGAGGGCGCAGGTTTTAGACGCTCAGGCCAGCACTGTTCAGACCATAAATCCCGGTCCTTCCCAAATTTACAACTAAAGGGTAAGGGTAATGGGAGGAGCAAGAAAAGGTTAATGATGGGCAAATGAAGGGTTAAGGGAGGAACATGCAGCCACCTACAAAAGCGTAAGGCTATTCCCTATTCACCCACTGAAGTTCTGTAGTGACTACAGCCAGAAAGGATCCAAAACAGTTGTACATGCTCAGAGCTGAAGCAGGTCTAGCACCACCCATGGCCACCCACAGGCACCGCAAAACTCTCCCATAGAAAATAATGGAGGTAGGGACTTAAAGGGACTTAAAGTCGAACCACGTGGAAAATAAAGGAAATTAACAAATTGTAATTAAAAATAAATAAATAAATAAATATATATATATATATATATATATATATATATATATATATAGAGAGAGAGAGAGAGAAAGAGAGAGAGAGAGAGAGAGAGAGAGAGAGAGAGAGAGAGAGAGAGAGAGGGAGAGAGACAAAGAGAGAGGAAAATATATAAATATATTATTTTATTTTAATATCAGTTAATGCCATTTTTAATTTAAAAATGAAGGTAACTTAAAACATTGAATGTATTTTATAAACAAATGGCCTGATTCACAAAGGTAAACTGAGATGAATGTCCAACGTTACAACTTTTGATATTCAAAAAGGGCATTTACGAGTAGTAAAGTTAGACCTTTGTCTCGGTTTAACTTAGTTTACTCAGTTACACTTAAGCCCAAAACTTAAGTTAAACTGAGACAAAAGTCTAACTTTACTACTCGTAAATGCACTTTGTGAATACCGAAAGTTGTAAAGTTAGGCTTTCATCTCAGTTTACCTTTGTGAATCGTGCCCAATGTTTAGTAACATTAATTGCATGATAAATAAATGTGAACATTTTTACTTAAGGAGTGTTTTTTTCTAAATAAATCTTTAAAAATATTTAGATTTATATACTAAAAATAATTATATTTTTCATTTAATATTTAGTTATCAGTGCGGTATCATTTTTTTACAAATTAGTCTATATTTAAAATACTTATTTTATGCACACATTTAACTTACAAATATTTAAATATTTTTAAAACTTTAATAAACTATCAAATCTTTCCCTTTACTCTTTGCTTTATCATGGGGTGATCTCTCACTTGTAACCTGGTCCTATATGGGCATTTTGCCAACATGTGCTAAATGAAGGGGACAAGTTCTAAATTAAGATAATATTTGGACCAAGGGTTCACAAGGAGATTGGAATTGTTTGAGTCCCAATTACGTGGAGGTGGCTTTCAGGCTCCAAGGTAAATATGAGCATAGCGATGAGTACTAGTCCTAAAGCCTCCTGAGACTTAAAACTTTTAGTTGTGTTATTCCTGTTGGTACATATACTAATGAGTTAAATCTGATGGATACAGGAATTAGTGATAGCTAAGGGAGAAATACCCCAGCAAATGTATAGCTCCGCGTGACCCTGGAAACTGCAAAATTAATAATAATAAGTGACCTCTAAAAATAAACAACTCGGCCAACATGAACAGTATTTAGATATGAACTCTTGCACTCACCACCTATGAAGTTAGTGGCTGTTTGACCTTCACAGGTGGTTGTGAGGTGCAGATGGAGAAGCGCTTGAAGTCTTGCAGGAAATAGTCCTTTTGGAGAACTCGTATATCTATCAGGGCAGAATCACTGAAGTAAGGTAGAGGGAAGAAGCATTGAGAGGGCAAGGATAAACCTAAAAAGGGAAAACACTGGGAAAAGCATTCACTCAGAAATGTGGTTGTGAACTGGCAGAACAAGGGAGAATCCACCAACATGATGTTGCCATGCAGAAAATCTCTTTCGCTGCCTGCCTGCCTGCCTTTTAGCATCACTGCCACATATGACCCGGAACCAGAAAGCTTGCTCTCTCTGATTGGCTAGCAGGGTGAGTCACCAGGAAGTAAGCTGTCACAATCTTGGATTTAGTTTTAACGCTTAACTCACACTCCCAAATAACCACCAAGCCTCCACTGTTCTCCATAGAGACAAACCTCTCACTGCACATTGAGAAGACCTGACTAAACTGCAAAATTGTTCTTGCATGGAGCATAGGCAAATGAAACGGCTTCCCACAAATGATGCGATGAACCCTTTCCTTTCCAGTTAATTAAATACTGTAATTGACTGTGAAGCGACCAGGAGTCAACAATCGTATCGACTTCATACTCAGGCATACTCCCTAAGATGACTGAAAATGGAATGATCTAAAGATTTGATCAGTGAGATGTGAAAAGTCAGATGGATACACCAGTAAGATGGTAACAGCAGTTGGATTAATAATTGTCTTCATTAACAAAGCACCAACAAATAGAGGTTTGAATTTATTATGGTACCCTAGAAGAGAGAGATAATGTGTGGATTGCAAGATGAAATCTCAAACTTGATATTGTGTAGCTGCTGAACAATATCTATCAGCAAATTGTTTGTATACATCTGTGGCAGTCTTAAGATGATTAATTACCTCTTTATGGATTTGCTGTATAGACAGCATTAGGGCGGAGGCAAGTTGGTAACTTGATAAGAAGCATTTGGGGGTTGCATCCATTGATGCAGTAGAAGGGTGAGATTTTTAGAGAACAATGTAGGGAATTTTTGTATCAGAACTCCATAATGAAAATCAGGCATAGCCAATCATTCTGATATTCCATTGAAAAACAACAGAAGCATTGTTCAATTGTCTGGTTTACACTCTCAGTCTGACCATCAGACTGAGGATGGTAGCTACTTGATTTGTGTTCTTAGATACTCAGAACAGATAATAAAGAGGACCAAAAAAGAGCTGTAATTGAGATCTCCTATCCATTTTGATAAAGGATGGCAGACCAGGCAAATATAAAATCTCTTAAAAAAAATACCCTGCTAGTTTGGGAGCAGAAGAAAATGTTTTCAAGAGATTAAAATGGCCTAATTTAGTGCATTAATCTATCTTCACCAAAATGGCTGTGAATGGTGAGAATGGAGGCAGATCCACAGATAAATTCACTCAAACAGCGAACCAAAGACCTGTGGAGTAAACAAAGAGTATTGTAGATCTAACGGTTTCATGTGAGAGGATTTAGCTTGTAAGCATACAACACATATCTTTAAATAAATTATGGATAATCAGTTTTTCAAGTTTGTCATTGTCCCCTGGGTCCTGGCACTTGGATGTCACAGGACCACTGTAGAGGTTGCTGCTGCTATATTTCTTTGTATGTTAAGTATAATTCTTTACCCTGACATAAAAGGCCTTGAATCAGTCATTATAATGAACGTCTCTGTAACTGGCAATGGAAATAGCTCACACCAATTTGGGACTTTCTTATGATTTTATTGCTATAGAAGTATATGGGAAATGCAGGAGGTGGGATGGAGACACGAAAATATGGATCGTCTTGACTGTCCAGGATCTTCTTCCAACTTGTCTTTGAGAACTTTTATGGACTTCTGTAGATCCAATTTCACCCTCTGGAAAATAAGACAGGAAAAGAGACTTTAATAATAGTTTTTTCCTTCTTTAAGTAAAGAATCCATCACCACACCGTGCCTTTCTTGCAAGGGCTGGCCTGATTGGTAATTGCTGACATCCGCCCTTGTAATTTATATTATCAGGCTTGGGACATAAAAACATGCACAGGTTAGGGTTTTTCCCCTGTGAGACAGAGACTCTAATTGTGCCCGGTGCTCCCTTTCCCGCCCCTGTGTCTGTACCAATCAAATGGACAAAGTGAGGTTATGAACCCACTAAATAACCCCGTGAATTGACCCACAAAATCATGCGCTGCAAACCCAGCTGCAACACTTGCCTGAAGCCGTGACTCAGCCTCAGAGTCACGCCGAACCCATCCTACTCGCCTTTCCCTGGGGTTCTCTTGCTGGCCTCCTCCTCTGCCAGTTCATCTCTCTTCTTCGACGGCTGTTGTTCTGCCTTGTCCGCACCTGGTGTTTCCTCTGGGTCAGTGCTCATCCTGCTACTCCTGTCATCCCAGCCTTCTTCCGGCAGTCTTCGTTCAGTGTCAACCTCCACGCTGTTTTCGATGCTCCTTCCTCCACGTCCTTCGGTCCTTACACCCCATAGGCTCCTGCTCTTGGCCTGTTAACGGCCATGTCCTTCGTCAGAGGCGGGTTGGGAATAACAACTAGAACGCGAGCTTGTGTATCAGCCATGCCCTCCCGGGGTCCCCGTCTTGGCAGCTTATTGTTCCAATTTCAGTTTCTCAATCACTGTCTCTAAATGAGGCCCATAGACATCTCTAAAAGTAATGGCTTTAGTGTTGTTAATGTCGACCCATGAAATAATACCTCCACAGAAGGTCATAACTATGTTAGGAACTGTAAAAGGAGCTGTTTGAGCAGTTTCATCCTCTTCTGGTAGTTTAGACAGGACAGCTGCTTTTCCACATCTGTGACCAGGCTGATATTTGTTGGAAAAGTTCAATCTGCAAAAGAACACAATTCACCTAGTAAGACCATTTATTTTACAATGCACAGACTTTAAAAATCCCAAATTCTTACAGTCATTCCATATGGTTACTTTGTGATTTGGTCTTTCCAAGTAATGTCTCCATTGATCAAATATAACCAAAAGAGGGAGACTCTGGGCTTTTATACAGGTCCAGCATACATGCCCAAAAGTAATCCAACAAAATGAGTATGCAGTTCCTAACAGGCAAGACGGAAAAAGGAAAAAGGTTGGCTAAGTGTGAGGCAGTGTTCACTAAGTGGTGGGAGGAAAAAGGGGAATTCCTCCTTTTGGAATGAGGGCCCTCACACACCCAGCCAGCTTGGTGTCATGCTTCATCATAGGGCTTGCTCCTGGTCAGGTCGGCGCTACAAAGAAACCTTGAAGTACAGTTTCGTGCTCTCACCGCGAGACTGTCGGTGGACCTACCCCAAATGCTGCCAGTCCCGGGAGTCGATGTTGTGAGCCAGCCTCACACTTAGCCAACCTTTTTCCTTTTTTCGTCTTGCCTGTTAGGAACTGCATACTCATTTTGTTGGATCCATTCACCAAATGCCTTCTTGAAAGTAAGAAGCTCTGTATAATAAAAAATTGTGTAATGCAGTTCCGCTAAAGAAATATTTCTGGGAAAGTAGGTGATGGTATTTAAGACCTCACTACCTGCATCTCAGATGGACAAAATGGTTCCAACTGTTGCAGCAGAACTGTCAGTTTCTAGCACAAAAGTTTGTGCGACATCCAGATGACAGAAAATCTGTGCAGAAGTAAATGCAGATTTCAATACCTGAAAATCATCCTCTTTTTCTGGTTGTCAACAAAAAAAGACTTATTTTTTCATCAATTTAGCACCAATAGCAGAAACAATTGAATATATTTTCCATAAAAATTAGTGAAGCCAATATATCTCTGAACATCTTTAATCATCCTACACGTGGCCAACTGGAGGACAGCTTTCATTTTGGCTTTATCAAGACTAAGAGACGAGATGTACCCCAGGAAGGTGGTTAAAGTCTGTTTGAAAACCCATTTCTTCCCAATTTGACATATAAGGAATTCTCTGGGACAGATTATAGAGCTGTTTTACATGTGCTCAAATATGAGTAATTATCAGGATGTCATCACATAGGACACAACAAACTGGTCTAGGATGTCTTGAAAAATGTCATTATTAAAATGCTGAAAAGCTGCATGCTTATTCACTGTACACACAGGATTAGAGTGCATTCATAATAGCCACATCTTGTGTTAAATGCTGTTTTCCATTCATCACCATTTCTTATCATTACTAGATGATATACACTTCGTAAATCTACTTTGGAGAACTAGCAGGCTTTACACATCTGATCCAGAAGAATGTACATGAGCTATAAAGTATAACAATTTCTTATTGTATTTGTATTCAGTTCCCTGTAATCAATGCAATGTTGTAGTTCAGCATAGCTTTGGGGACAGTAGAGCTACTGCTGGCAATAAAGAAGAGCAAATAAATCCCTTGGACACATGTTTTTTCAATATATCTTTTTGATTCTGTTTTTTATATATTCATATATTTTCATATATTCTTCCATAGGGAATACTGCAACCATAAAGTAGATTGATGGAGCAGTTGTAAGGCAGATACAGTGGTAACTGATCAGCTGCTCTGACTTCGAAAAACTCAGTAAATTCTTGATAAACCTGGGTGAGTTTATCATATTCCTTCACAGAGGTTTCTTAAGTACAACCGAAGAATTCGACATTGTCTTTCAAGACTTCTTTTGTGTATTTTTGGGTAGCGCAGCATTACAACACATTTTGTAAAATAAATAATCTTCCCCTTGAGCCAGTCAATCTCCAAGGATGTGTTGTCAATATCATGGAGTCCATAATATGATTGAAAGAACAGGGCATCTTTTTGATTGAAATATACCACTTCTAGAGGACCATCCTCTGTGGGCATAGGAGTTTGAATGGTCTCATGGGTAACATGACCAGAAGGTAGAGGTTGACCATCTATGGCACATATGGGTTAAGTGATATCTTTCTTAATCAATAGTATATTGTGCTTTTGAGCAAATAGCATTTCCATAAATATTTCTATGACCCTCAGTCTAATAAAACCAAAACTTTCAAATGTGCCTCTGGAACCACTAAGGTCACTGAAGCATAGAAAAGTGCTTTGTTATCAGCATATCTATTTTTAAGTATAGCCAGAATGTGCCTGCAGTTTAAGTCTGAGTGTGAGTGTTATTTGCAGACAATTGTGCATAAACAATCATGATAATTCACAATACAGAGATTTCCTTTCCTTTTCTTCTCTCTCGCTCTCTTAAGAAAACAACTTAGGGCATAAACTACCAACTTGCATTGGCTCTGTGGATGGATTAGGTAAAGGATTAGCCTTAGCTCCTTTGGGAGGCCAAAGTCTTAATCTGCAATTTACCTGCTTTTTTTCTTTTCTTCTTGCGGTTAACTGTTATTCAATCTGGTGTACTAGTTCAATATGAGCAGCAGTGGTAGTAGGTCCGCTTATCATCATGGAGATGTTTTTTTTTATCCTCCCTCAATCCTTGATATGCGGCTGCTGCGGACTCATCAGCCTAGGCAGCTTTAGAATTTGGCCACTGAAAATGTGCTACATAAGAGATAATGTTTTTGATTTCCTTGGTGGCGAGTTAATAAACCCAAGTAGGCTTCTTGTGACCTATACTTTTTCACAAAATCAGCCTGGAATTGGGTGAGAAAGGCATCATATTGCAGTAATAGGGGATGCAGTTTGAGGAACAGTGGAGTGGCCCAATTCAGGACTTTCTTACCTAGGTATCATAAGATAAAGTTTACTTTGGGCACATCCATTGGGAACTGCTGGGATGACTGAAAAAATGCAGCTGTGATTGTAAATTCAGCAAACGTCTTTTGATCTCTGGTATATGTTCATGTTCAGTAAGCTTTATTCGGTTTGAGTAGCAACCATAAAAGCAAATATACATACACAGACATTAAAATCCAATTACAGTTTCAAAAAAGCTACAAATATACATATACGATCAATTCAATGCAATTATACAAAAACAATCTCATTTAGTAAGTACATTAAAAAAACATACTTTTCATCGCATAAATTGATTTTAAAATAAATGTTGCAGAATAAAAACAAATCTCGGGCTATCTTAGTGTAAACAATAGACTCATAGCAGCATTGGTGGTTATAACATTATATTTCTTAAACAAAGGTTTGAGATACAGATCGCATAAAAGTAGAAAGTGCAAAGTGCTCTGCTTAGTATGCGCATCACATGGGCATGGGGTGACTGGTCGCTGTTTCATTTCTGGGAATGCGACTAAATGGTGAACAAGGCCTAGTCTCATCCTCGTTAATACAAAACGGTGAGAGGGTCTTGAAACTAGTGATAGGTAGCTGTGAAAGCCGTCAGGATCTATGTGCTAATGGTAGAGCTGATATGTAGCTTGTATCCCCACAATTCTCATCCCGCACTCCTTCTTATGGGACAAAAAAGTGTTCTTCATCTCCTGTTTAGGCAGGCCTATCACATCAGTTGGATTTTCCAAGATCATGAGCTTAAATAAATCTCTATTAACATATGCTATATATTTTAACCAGGGGATCTTAAAACAATTGTCCAATCGCAGGCAGTCCTTGATAATTGTGTAAATATAGTCTCCTCTTTAGACCAAATTGATCTCCAGAGCAGAAGCGGTCTCAGTGCGGTGAAATCTGACAAGTAGTTAAGCCCCACTTCACAATGGATTAGCTCAGAGGATGCTGATGCAGGCAGGCAGGCACAGAAGCTTTTTTTTAAAATAGTTTTCCTATAATTGCAGTTCTTGACTGGAATGGTAGCCCCATACCCCTGCGCCGTATAGTGCAATAGAGGCACATCTAGCTTTCTAGATATAGGTCATGTCTTTAATGCGGCGGTCCCCTAATTTGGAAGCGAACCTAAAAACCCCATGCACACTTTTTGACATCTTAACCCGGACATTAGACATTTCGCTTGACCATTTACCGTTACCAGAGAAAGTTAGCCCCAGATAATAAAAATTGTCGACGGATTCCACTCTTTCCCCGTCTATAAAAAAGGATTTCATTTTCTTGGGTTTTATTCCACAAACCATTGTATATATTTTGGCCTTGTTTATCAACAACTTTCTTCCCTTGATAAACTCTGCGAACCCATCTATTAATCGCCGTAGGTCTACCTGTGTTCTAGATAAAAGCACTGCATCATCCGCGTAAAGCAGAACCGGTATATCCTGGCCATCTGCTTGGGGGGCATCCGCCTGTATCAGCTTAAGAACTGCGTCTACTTCGTTAATAAATAAAGTAAAAAGCAGTGGTGCTATGAAGCAGCCTTGGGGGATGCCACGTTTCACTTTAAAATTAGGAGTGCATTTGCCCCATTGGCCATGCGGACTCTAGTCGATATTTTCTCGTATAGCCTTGCAAGAAAGTAAATAATAGACTCTGGGGCACCAAGGTTAAGTAAAACTGGCTTTTCCTCCTTTGCTGCCTCAAATTCCTAGCGCAACCTCATCAAGGGTGATATTTAGGGGAATAATGGGCCATTTGCTGAGATTTATAAAATCCTCAGTACCTTCATCACATGGATTAGAAATGCTTGAAAAATATAACACCCATTCCTCACAACTAACATGGCACAAAAATTCAGGATAAGTTTCATTTTTAAGAAATGTCGAATTAACAGTTTCCTAGAACAACTTGTTATTAGATGTAACCTCAGCCAATGAGAGGTTTTTCCATGCCTCCTCTTGGAGCTCCCTCTTCCTCTGTTTTAGGGCTAGTTTGTAATCTAATCTTAGATTTTGAACTAACACTTTATCCCTGGGTCTGCTGGAGAGTGCTTGTTTTAACTGGTTCAGCGAGTTGGTATAGGTGTGGTTAAACCAACCCCTATTCTGTGTATGCTTCCTACTCAGTGGTGCAATTAATAGCTTATCAATGATATCATTAATTTTTAGTAAAATTAGTTAATATCATAGCCGGTTCAACCTCCATTTCAAGACTGTAATACATCTCCTTACCACATTCTAAAACATTTTTTTTTTAATTTTAGCTGAATTAGTACCTTTCCACCTAATTCTGGTACCATTAGGTCTGCATGGGGTAAAATTACCAGTAACCGTTTGTTGTATTACAACTTTGTTGCCCCACACAACCATTGGCATGATAATACAATTGTGATCACTAAGTAGCAATTCAGCTATCCATAGAGTAGAACATAGATGTACAATGTTTGCGGATACTAAAATATGATCAATCGTGGTATTGGGATTTCTTCCAGTGAAGGTTGGTATCTCCCTCCCATACCCATCCCGAGCACATTGCATTAAATCGAGGTCATATTTACCCAAAACTGTGTTTAGAGTATCTCCATAGATGTTGTGCGGGAAGTGTATACAATCATCCCCTTCATAACTCCTAAACCCACAAACTTTAGTCATAGACAGTGTACAAATTGGAGTGTTAAAATCTTCGACCCATACAATAGCAAGGTTTGTATTCACTGCTGTGACCAGATTATCTATTTCCTTCCTTAATTCAGTAACTACATTGTGACAAGTTGAGTCAAAGATGTTATTATAAAATTTAATCAGTAAGACATCCCAGCCGTCTTTATGATGCAACCACAATAGCTGCGAGTGGTGTCCTACTTTGATAACCCTTTTGACTACCAAAGGCAATTTATTTGACAGAAGGATTAACAGCCCACCCTTCGCTCTGCCAGCCATAGACGGTGTAGCTAGTAAATTATAAGAAGTAAACCCTTCAAAATAAACATGAACAGTCCTCCAAGTTTCTTGTAGACAAATTATGTCAAGTTTATTAATAAAGTCCACCCAACCCAACGTGTCCTTTTTACTTGCCAGTACGGCTATATTCCAAGTAGCGGTAGTATAGCCGCTAACTGTGGAATTCCCTGTACTATCAATAAATTGTTCGCTTATGCTCATGCTAAAGTCTACCTCGCTAGTAAGAGGGTTCAATACTGAAAGGTTTATAGTTTTTTCCGTAGATTGCCCTTTATTTCCATCTGAATGAACCCCTAAACTGACCTCTTTCTACCTATTTAATGAGTATAAAGCAAACAGATTTATACCCTTAGGTTGGAACTTAAGGGTGTTTAGATTAGGCTCAACAATGTTAGGTACACTATCTCCTATCAACCCTGCTCCCGTCGACCCGATTCCTTCAGGTCCCACCTCCACAATGGGGACAGTGCTCTGTCAATCATTATTTTCAAGAGAGCTGAGTGGTTGGAATCTATTGAATGTAGGTAATGCGTAATATGGCTGCGCTAGTACTGCCGGATTAGTTCTACGTATCTCCTGATCTCCTCCACTATTGGGTATAGGCCTTAGGTGTCTATAAAAAAAGCCTAGAGGTAAAAGTGATACATTAAAACCATTGTGTGATGTTGCAACTGCTCTTTCCAGGTAGGTTCTGGCCCAATTCGGGTTCCTAAAGTTCATAATTACGCATTCACCTTGTAATGTTTTCCTTAAAGGTCCGATCCAGTTTACTCTTCTGGTTAAGAGAATCTGGTCAGCATGATCCACTGAGTAACCACAATTCATGTTTAACCAGTGCAACACTTTATTTTTTAGAGTGTAATCCGTTTCCTTTTGGCCTGGCTCAAGTTCTGGTATGTTCACCAGAACTGCCACGTAAGGGCAGCATTCTGGGGGTAGGTTTATCGACATACCAGTTCTTCCCTCTGGTACCCTCTTCTCACTATGTTTGTTAGGGCCTGAGTCAGCTCTGCTCTTTCAATCCTATCCCCTCTACTGGGGCAGGATTGATTGCTCATAGTCGCTTTCTGTCTAGAGCCTGTTAAATCAAGTTGGTACCTGTTTTGGGCGCTTGCTAGTTGCTTCCTTGGCCCCCACAGCCCCTATTATCCCTATTGCTTAGGGTACTAGTTAATGTGTTAATAGCGGTTGTACCTTGTTGTAGTCGTTCCTGTGGTCCCGCCTGTGGCCCATTCGCATTCTCCCTTGGGTTTTCACTAATATGTTTTACTAAACCGCTAAGTTTAGCAACTTCTCCATTAAGTTTGTCTATATTTGTCATGGAGTGGTCTAATGAATGCTTCTAGTTTTTGGTTTTAAAGGGCTACAATATGATCAATTTGCACATCGGGCAGATGCACTATATCAGGGGTTTTTTCCGTTACCTTGACAATAGTATACGGTAGTGAGCCTTTTTTACTTTTCCTAATGGTCCCTGTTTTCGCTTGACTTTTTCTACAACCCCTTTTCCTTTTCGGTGTAGGTGAGCCATTAGGTGAATGCTGTCGTAGCGCGTCACGTAATGTAAGTAAGTCTGTATCAAGGATCCCAGCACTCACTATTCTCAAGGGGGTAATATCTTGCTCATTACTTAGGACACTCTCTATTTCATACTGTTGAGTCCCACAATCAAACCCAGCTATTTCTTCCATCACCGTGCTTGCACCTAGTGAAAGTCGGCGTTCCGTCCTATCTATTTCATCATTCATAGCGCTAACCGCCCGTACTAAGTAGGAATCGATGGTGGAGCATGAGGGGTCGACTGCAGCTTTATGTTTTTTTTTGTAGTTTGCGTTTCTACATCCTGTTAATTACTACAGTAACACTGGGTCCTTAGGATAAAAGGAGCAAAAGGAGCACGGGACAAGATGCAAAAGATGCCCAGTACAGAGCATGCAGTGTGCAAAACTGCAAAGTGCAAAACTGCAAGGTGCAAAAACTGCAAGGTGTAAGTGATGTAAAGTGCATAAAGTGCAAAGTGCAAAGAGTGCCAATAAAAGTGCAGGATGCAAAATACAAGTACAGGTACCGCAGAATCAGGAATAGTACAAAGGGCTAGGTACCAATATAATCAATAAAATCAGGTTAAAAGGTCAGTTAATTCATGCTACTCGTACAAAAAATATATAGCATTTACAAAAAATACAATACACAAAACATGGAGTACAATATGCTACATAAACCCTAGCTAAATCTTTTAGCTATCTTACTTACAAATGTATCCACATTTAAAATCATTGGGTATCACAGTCTATAGAGAAAAGAATCGGACTGCTGGTTTAAGAGGGATATGTGCCTTCCATAATTATCTCACCGCCTTTCTGCTCTTCAGAGTTATTGGGGGAGGTTATGCAACCAGAGTGAGTTCAGTTCATTCTAGAGTTGTTGAGAGTTCCACCCACTATCCAGTTCCAAAGCCACCCGTTCATGGATTTTTAAAGGCCAAATAGGGGGCCCTGCCCTGCCACGGTCTGGCGTGGACAGGCGCAGACGGACCCGCCCTTGGCCTGGGCTTTGCCCGTGTGCGTCCCGTGCTGCGGGAGCCCCTGAAGGATTTGCAGGACGCTGGCAGCTGCGCGACGGCGCTGGAAGCCGCAGGGGACACTGGGGAGTGTGGTCCTACACTCCCCCAGCTCCCGGTCCGAGCTCCGCCTCCCCTCCGCTGTCTCCGGTCCTCGACCCCAGCAAGGGGCAAACAAGGGGCAAACAAGCAGCCACAGGGCGTCCCGTGCTGCGGGAGCCCCTGAAGGATTTTAAAAGCACCTCCTGGCACACAGGCAACGCTGGCAGCTGCGCGACGGCGCTGGAAGCCGCAGGGGACACTGGGGAGTGTGGTCCTACACTCCCCCAGCTCCCGGTCCGAGCTCCGCCTCCCTTCCGCTGTCTCTGGTCCTCGGCCCCAGCAAGGGGCAAACAAGCAGCCACAGTGTGTCTCTGGTATATTTATATGAGGATGCCATTATTTTTCCTGGGGATATCTTTAGTATAGCTCCTTGAGGTATGATATTGGGAAGTACTGGTTGGCCTGGAACAGTACTACTCCAAAAGCAATCACTTGCAAGGAACCAGGCAAAGGCGCATTCCAACTTTGTAATTTTGAGTGATCTGATAAAGCAGGTTGACTCTTTCAACCAGTGCTGTTGCATCTTGAGAGCTTAAACAGCTTGAGTCAGGACAGCAAAGGGACTGGTGGTCGGATCCATGGTGGCCTAGAAAACTATCAGGTTCCAAGGTAAACGTGAGCTGAACCGTGCCAACTACTGCCAAAGTATCCCTGAGATCTAAAACCTTTATTTCGGTTACTCTACTTGGTACGGTTACTAATGTGACATTGAACTAGGAAAGACCTCTTGATACCTTATAGGGTGTTTAGAGGCTGCACATTGCTTACCATTAGCTGACTTCACTGTCACTCTTGTTTGCTTGCTTATCATTTGTCAACTTACATAGGTTTCCTTCCTCTTTGTATGTTTCTCTCTCCTCTGGAGTATAGATGCATTACTTGTGTCCTTCCGAAGCTCATTTTTTCAGGTGATACTTTTTTCTTTTTGTTTAAGCACTGTACAAGACTGTGTGTTTTTCAGTTGTCACCCGTGTGTAATTCACTTGTGTACTGTCTATATGGTTTCCACATTCCCTCTCAACCACTTCCCATTGTTGTCTGCTTGGTCCCCAGCCCACCCACCGTTGTCTGTCTGCTTACTTCCCACCAACCTTCAAATTGTCATGTTCTTGCCCGTTCATCCACCCTCAATATGACAAAGTTCAGCCTGGTATACAGCCAGAGATCCACATGTGTGGAAAAATTGGTTATGGGGCTTGAGTCTGGGTGCCACGGTATCTGGTGGTAGTCAAACCGTTAGCCCATTTTGGAAAACCACTTCGCCCTGTTGCATCTTGTACAGCAGGGCTACAATACATTGACAAAGCCAATTAATTAGCCAATGCTTATTTTATTTTACTGTCAATAGTAAAACTAAAGGTACTAGAATACATTAAAAAGGCGGGAAGAGTCAAGATTGTAGTTTGGAGATGAATCATGCCAATCCCCTACAGCAAGGAAAGCGGAGCTCCCGTGCACTATTGAAGGTGATTGCGGTGGTCTGACTGAAAGCCACTCCCAACACACAAGATGGTCTTGATGACCATGTGTGAGGAAAATGAACAAAAACATCAACAACCAGACAAATACCAGCACATTCAGCTAAGGCCCTTGTGTGGGAAGGAGATCGGAGTGCTGAATCTCTCTGACCTGTGAGTATAATGAAGAGGCCTCAGAGGAGGAGCGTGGGACGGCGGCTCCCACCGATCACAAAGAGGGACAAAATAAACGACTGCATGGAGTCTATTCAGTCTGGGCCCCTCAAAATAGTCCAGACAGACCAAAGAACAACTGAATTGGGCTGCCAAGAGCAAAAGAGAATGGCACACACACTCAGGCAGGTGATTCAGGAGGCTCCTCACACTACAAAGATCACAGTGGGACTCCACAAATTAAAAATATTTTGTGAGTCCAAAAACTGAAAAACTGCTCTCTCTGCCAAAGCTGTTGGGTGCAGCCCAGCATACACCCATGTGACCCTCTTTTTTCCATGCAACTCTTCTCTAACCTAAACATATCCAGAAATTGAAATAATAGATAGCCAACACAAAGTGTTAAAGAGGAGCAATCAGATAATGTAAATGTAAATGTCCAGTATTTGTAAAGGGTCGAACAATTACCCAAAGGTGTCAAGGTACTGGGGCCTGTCGGGAAGATTAAGCGAGCTTTTGCCCAGAGTCACATGGTGCTGGGCTGATCTGCCACCGGCACTGAAGATAGAACCGCGAGCCCCCAGGTTCCGGAGTCAGTCGCCCTGGCCACTGCGTCAGACTTCTTCCATGCATCCTTATTTTAGCACAGGAACATTAGTACAGGCTGATACTGAAGAATACCTCCTAAGAGAGTACCCAAAAGGGGTTGAATCAATACCCCCATGTGACATGTCAGCCACAAGAAACTCCAGAATTGGCTCCTGGTCAGCCCGAGGCCCAGATGACAGGTCAAATCATGTCTATTTCAAAATTTGACCTGCAGAATGAAATCCAGACAATCAGAAATGCACTTTAAGAGGATCTCAGGACAGAAACAAATAGGAGCATAGAAGAACTGAAGTTCACTCTAGGGTCCAAGATAGATATTCTGGGTAAAATGTTGATACGTTTGGATCTAGCATTCTGGAAATGGTGTCACCAACAAAGATACTAAAAACAACTAAAACATAGATGGAACAAAAGTTGGAGCTGGCTGAGGAACAGCTAGAGGGCACTCCACTGAAAATAAAATCAAAGATCTAGAAAACAGATCTAGATGAGAAAATCTATGCATCTAAGGTATCCTGCAAGAGGCAGAAGGGTTGGATAGTGCTGCTTTATGTGATGGCTGTTTTCATCACTGCTGAGAGCCAACAGCACTAAAGCATGTTTAGAGGGTAGGCCCTGTGTCAGACTGAAGAAATCTCAACAGGGTGCTCGTCCAAGGGGCATCCTAGTCAAGTACCATGACTACAATGACAAGAAAGAGATACTTTGAACAGCAGGAAAAATGCAAGTGACACTCATATTTCATGCCCCAGGATCTATCATAGGGCACCCTTCAAAGACATGCCCCTTTCTGACCTATTACAGAGAAACTAATTGAAAGGAAAATATGGTACATATGGACTCACCCATTCAGAATATCATTTGACTACGAAGGAGTTGCACCACATAGCAGACCTAGACAAAGCTGTGAAAATTCTGAAAATGGAACTGAACATTCCTGACCTAGAACTAACCACTCGAGGGACCACAAATGAATCCAGCATACAGCAAGGAATCCCACAAATTCACAGCAGAGGCAAATATCAAGAAAGCAGTGGAAAGACACAAGCAGCCCTGGAATGAAGGGGTAACCACCCAGATCTTGGACTCAACAGCTATTATTGAGCCGGATTGGGGATCCATCTGGTCCCAGTGAAAGATAATGAACTTTCCCAGTGTAATTTGACAACATCAGGACACAATTCCGCAGCACCCGCTCATTTCCTGTTTTCTGTTTGGAGCGGCAACATGCAGGCAGAAAGGGGGCTTTCTTATTTTAGATTCAAGCGGGGCCCAAATCAAAAGCTGAATTTAAAGGGCCATCAGCCCTCATGTTGTTCACGAACCATCCTGGTTGGGAGTCATCTGGAGCCTAACACCTAGATATCAATGCACCGTAAGAATGCCAGGTGTATCTATGTATATGATTAATTACACAAACATGATTTCAATGGCACTCACTAATTTATTTTACTTAATTCTTTTACAGCGCTACTCATCCCAATGAGAGGTGCCTGAGCACTTAACATTA
Organism: Triturus cristatus; assembly: GCF_964204655.1. Classification (NCBI taxonomy): domain Eukaryota; kingdom Metazoa; phylum Chordata; class Amphibia; order Caudata; family Salamandridae; genus Triturus; species Triturus cristatus. Next base: position 218,962,745 of record NC_140591.1, on the reverse strand, counting down.
CATGCATACATTATAGTATACATTGACAATAAATCATACAGGTGTGTAAATCAATGCACAGGATGCTACATAAGACAATGAGGGTTTCACGCTGTACGAGTCACACATGGTTTTCACTGACAGGATATATATATGGTAAGAGGTCATGGCCAGGATGTGGCGGTGGGTCAGGGACAGGCAGGACACGTATGCGTTGTAAACGAGGTTTTATTGGAACATAACGTTTCCGTAAGCGACTTGTCAGTCTCTCTCTTGGCCACACTGCAGGATCCGTGGTTGCTCGATGTAGGAGGACTTCCTGGGGGGCAGGGGTCTGGCTCTCTCTTCGCCTTCGGTAGTATCGTGGGGATGGTCCCGGGGTTCTTCCCTGATTGCTCCGGCCCAGGAAGGAAGAGACAAGAGGACAAGTATCAGATTGCTGGGTCTAGTATACCTTATAACCTAGTACCGGGACCGGGGAGTGAGGATACACCCTAGTAAGTGCTCGTAACGAACTGTATGTCGGGAGGTGTAGTGCAGTAATACGCAGGAGGATAGGGAAACAGGGGATTATTCCGACACGGGGCACAGTTTACTTAGGTGGATTTTCCCCTCTCGCCCACCACCCCGCTACGCGGTTCCGTACCTGTCCTAGCCACGCTCCTCCCCTGGGAACGTGGCTGGGCGATCCGCGGTGTACCGGGCCTCCTGGCCGACTCTCCCTCTCCTCTCGTCGTTTTCTCTCGTCCACCTCGCTCTCCTCCGTCGCTTCCCGCTCTCCTCCGATGCTTGCTTCTCTCCTTCTCCACTCTGCTACCTCACTCGAACCACCTCTGCTCCACTCGTCTGCTTCACTCCTCCAGGAAACGCCGTTCGCCTCTTCTGTAGCTCTTCCGCCTTTTGACGTCCCTGCGTCCCACGGGGGTGTGTCTCTTGCTCCGTCCGAGCTTTTCTTAAAGGGCCCCGCTTCGTCCCAACTCCTTCTCTCGCTTTCCGTGTCTGACCTCCACTCGTTCTGCTGGGAGGGGAGAAAAGGGGGTGAGACCGGCATATGTGTCCACCATTCGGTGAGTCCCTTAGGGTCCGTCGGTCCCGCACCGTCACACAGGAGAATCAGAAACTCAGGATTTAAAGCACAATGGTGCTTGGGGTTGTCATTACTAATAAGACGTCATTACTATCCAAAGAAAGCCTTTTTAGCAAGCTTATAATAACAATAGATAGAAAAAAACAATAAGGGTCTAATCTCATACCTCGCAGCACGTCTTTGTTGCTGGTTCATAGCTCACTCTGCTATATTAAAAGGACTGAAGTTTGTGAACTCTAAGTAATTAAATGTACTCTGTGTCAAAAGCAGTAATCCACGTATTTATATCAAATAGAAACTTGCATGTTGCACAATGTGTTTTGCAGGAGACGTATTAACCCTCCATGCGTCATTACGAGCCAAAACTGTGCCTAGATACAACACTGATCTCTCCAGCAAGTGCATTAACCAACAGAGTTATCTTACCATTATTATTATTCCCTGATATTTACTGGGTACACAACTTTCTCTAAAACAGGTGTCTTAGCTCAATAAGATATTTTAAAATGTAATGGTTTTTCCAATTGCAGCACTGGACACAAGTAATGCATCTATGATTCGGGGGAAGGACAAACGTGAAGTGGAAGGAAGCCTAGAGAAGCTGACGAATAAAAAGCAAGCAGGTGAGAGTGAACTATGTAGTGTTGTGTCATGTTTGAGCAACACCCTATAGATGACCAAGGGAGAGGGGTTTCAGGCATTCCTCCGTGTGTGTGTTTTCAGATGGTATAATCTGGCGTCCGGCATCAGGAAGTTAATAAATGTAGCCTATTGGACAGGCCTAGTCAGTTTAGTGGCTACTAGTTACCTGCAACACTGTGTCTGTGTTGTTCATGCTACAAGTGCACATGCGACACACAACATTGGCGACGAGGAGGATGCTCAGATCCTCCGTACACGCCGGCAAGCCCAAATACCAAATCAGTGCCCTGGCAGCAGGTGCTACGTGGCCACCCGTCTTTGCGGACCACGGCTCACCCTCAGGCCTGCCATCAGTTATCCATGGAACCAGGAGGCCCATCCAATCCCTGTTGGCTGCTTCGCTGCCGAGAACCATGAAGTTTGTGAGTGCCCAGGGCCTGCCCGACTCCTGTCCACCAGCCTGCCACTGCAGACCGGGAGACCTGCCTGCTCACCCCGGCGAAATGCTCCTGTGGCCTTAGCGATCAGGCCCTTGCCAAACATGCCAACAGTAAACCCTGCTCACCTGCTCCTCATTTGCCCTGGAGACCAGCTGTGGGTCATTGCGGTTGGCCTACCCACCTGCCCCGCCCCGAGGGTACCACCCGCAGTTCTGCTCCCTCAGGAGCTCCGACACCTTGTGGTCACCGCTAGTGGTGTCTTCTGTGCAGAATGTCGCAGCTCTGCTGTACCATGTTTGGTTTCCTATGACGCTTCAGCCTAAGGCTTGGTGCCTGCCCTACACTGCTGCTAGCACTGTCTGGCGGCCTCTACCTCCTCCCGGCTTCCTTCACCCAGTCCGCCTGCCTCCTTCTGTGAGTACCTGAGGACAATGTACTGCCAGCGCAGGGCTGCCCCACTGGGGAGGGGATAGCATCTGCATTGAGACCTGAGGGTGTTCCTCATCAGTCCGTGCATGCAGCTCCTGCCCCAGCATGATGTTCATCTTGACCCTGAAAACGTTTCGATGTCGCCGTACCCTCACCGTCACAGGCGACTAGATGGAAAGCCTGGGTAGAACACCTGGAGACTTACAATGAGGCCATGGGCATTGAGAAAGGCAGGAAATGGCTCCTGCTTCTGCACCTCAGTGGCCCAGATGTGCATAAGATCTCCAAATCTGTGGGTGAAGCGGGCCCGCCGCGCATGTACACCATGCTCAAGAGCGCAATCTCGACGGACTTTCAACCTTTTGCAAACCCTGACTATGCGCGTTTTCTCCTATGCCAGGCGCAGCAGAAGCCTGACGAGTCGGTTGATGTGTTTCACAGCCATTTGAAGGAGCTGGTGACACCTGCACCCTGCCAAATGAAGAAGATGAGGTGAGAGCACAGTTCATACAGGGCTGCGCCTCGGTGAAACTCAGAGAACACATCTTGCAGAAGCCCAACATGTCGATAAGGGACATTCTGTCCCTGGGGCGGTCCAAAGAACTCTCCAAAGTGAGGGCTGCCCACATGAACACAGTATAGCACTTGCCCATCAAGGTGGAGCCTGTCAATGCCATCCAAAAAGAGACCCGGAAGCAAAAGCCTGAGACATCCAGAACTAAGGTGACAGGCCGGCCCTGCCGGTGGTGTGGGGGTTCCTATCCCCATGTAGGCAAATGCGAAGCATGAGGGAAAACATACAGGGCATAGGGGAAACTGAATCATTTTTTCAAGGTATGCTGTTCTACCCAGAGGTAAGCAACAGCTGACCCAAAGAAGAGCAGCCAGTCTGCTGATACAAGCCTCGATGTGCTGGCAGAGAGTGACATGGATGATGACGAGCAATAAGTCATCCACATAGTGCAGAATGCTGAACTGCATCGTCCCAGTCTGCACAAAGTTCGAGGCTAGCCGGTCACCTGTCTAATTGTCACTGGACCATTCATAAACCTTATGGCTACAGATTTGTATCATAACCTACCGGCCCGCCTGCCCTTTGCCCCACCAACGACAAGTTTTGCGGCTATGGTAACTGCTTGCCTATGCAGTTGGCAGGAGTCTTACATGCCAAGGTAACCGTCCGCAAAATTCAAGGTCTGTGTCTTGCAGGAAGGTGCTGGATTTCTCCTGAGGTGCCAAACACCCCAGGTCTCAAGCTGGTGCATTTCGCTTTCAGTGTTCATGCAAATGATATCGCCAGACTGATGTAAGAGTTTGGTCCTCTGTTCGATGGCATTGGGTGTCTGGAAGGCAAGGGAATTCGCCTGCATGATGATGAGTCGATCGTACCTATGGCACTCCAACCCCGTCAGATTACTTTACATCTCTGCCCCAAGTGGAGAAGGAATTGAGGCTCCTTGAAGAAGCTGGCCCCTTGGGTCTCTCTCATTGTAGTTGTGAAAAAACCTAAACAGATCTGCATTGACATGAAAAAGCCCAACCTGGCCATCAAACGAGAGCAGTACCTGACACCAACTATTGATGACATAATTGGGGAACTCTTGGGATCGAAGTGGTTTTCCAAAATGGGTTTACGGTTTGACTACCACCAGATACCGTGGCACCCTGTCTCAAGCCCCATAACCACTTTTTCCATGCATGTGGATCTCTGGCTGTTTACCAGGCTGAACTTTGACATATTGAGTGCGGACAAACTTTTCCAGCACATGAACCAGGAAGTGTTGTTTGGCCGCCTGCGGGTTTTGAACGTAAGTGATGACACACTGGTGCATGCCCTGATGTTGGACAGCCATTTCACTCTCCTCTGATCTGTATTTACTAGGCTAAAGGATCACAGTTTAACTCTTCACAGGGTAAAATGCAAGTTTCTGAGGAAGAACATCAGCTTTTTTGGCTGCTAGTTCTCTGACCGGCAAATTGGTCCTAACCTGGCGAAAGTGAGAGACATTCAAAACGCTTTCACACCCACCTCCATGTCAGGAGTCCACAGTTTACTTGGCATGGTAACTTATTGTAGACATCACAGGCCCTCTTAGTGACCACACCAAGTCTACCAGCCCATGGGTTTGGGGGGGGAAGAGCAAGACCAAGCATTTCACAACACGAAGGAAGCACTATCCACTGACACCACTTCAGTCTACTTCGACCCCAAGACGAATCTCAGCTAGCACTGGATGCTAGCCCCACCAGATTGGGAGCTCTACTGTCGCAGCATCAGGACTGTGGGGAGTGGGCCCCAGTTGCCTACGTGAACCGGACACTCACGCCTACTGAACAGCGGACTCCCAACTAGAGCGGGAGGCAGTTGCAATCCATTGGGGATGCCGTTCTTTCTACATGTATTTATACCACCAACATTTTACCATCTTCACTGACCATAAACCATTAATTCGATTCGATTTGATTCGTAACCAAACCGCCGCGAGAATTGAGAATTAGATCCTGCAGTTTAAGGAATTCAACTTCACTGTAGGCACTCGCAACCCTGTAGACTTTCTGTTAATGCATGCTCAGCTAGCTACCCCTCTGAAGCCAAGGAAGTGCAGGACACTGAGGAGTATGTCTGCCTTGTAGTCAAGAGATATAAGCCAATCCCCATGTCGCTATCAGACTTTGTAGAGGTCACAGGAAGAGATGACTGCTTACAAATTGCCATCTAAGCGGGACTAATTGGTGACTGGTATGCCCTCTGCTTCCTCTGTGTACATCGAACTGAAGATGCGAGGTTAACACTCCAATCCCTACATCATATCCAGCCAGAACTCTCAATGACAGGAGAGGGCTGTCTAATGCGAGGGCTGTGACTAGTCCTCCCCAGCTGTCTGAGACACAGGGCTGTTCTCTTAGCTCATGATGCCCACCAGGTTGTGGTGGAGTCCAAGAGCAGTTTGAAAAGGAAGGTCTGGTTCCTCTGCCTAGATCAATGCGTGGAGCAGCTGGTTAGGGCTGCCCCGCCTGCCAAGTGACCAGCCAGCCAGACTCACTGGCACCTGTCATCACTGAGGAAGAACCCACAGCCCGTGGCAGTGTGTGAGTGTGGATTTTGGAAGTCTGCCTGATGGCTCACACATGCTTATCCTTGTAGAAGACATCTCTCGATATCCCAAAGTGGAGATTGTGCCAACCACATCAGCATCGGAAGTCACCCCGAAAGTTGAGAAAATGATGGCCTCCCATGGGCTGTTTGGAGAAATCCATACAAACAACACCCCATCGTTCAGCGGTCATGAGTGGGCTGAATATCTCCGTTGCATTAAATACAAAGCATTGTCCCATCACACCAAGGTGGTCCAAGGCCAAAGGAGAGGTGGAAAGATTTGTGAGGAATCCGCATTGCTGTAGCAGAAGCCATGAATGTGGAGAGCTCCATCTATACGTTTCAAAGAGCACACTAGCCTCATCTCACCACAGGCATTACCCCGAGCTGACTGTGGTATGGATGGATAATAACAGATACCATTCCACATCACCCCCTGTGGGTAGATCAACCCAACCGCCCAAACTGCTCCGACTCCCGGCAAGCATGCAATAATGAATACGCCTCACGCTGGTGGCATGTAAAGTTTCTCACCTTTCACATACGAGACAAAGTCTTGGTCAAAGACTGACACGCAGGAGGAAAGTTCCACCTCTCATTCGAAGAGGCGACATGGACAGTCACAGACATCAATAGTACCATGATTACTGCCAAGATAGGAGTTATGGCTGTCACCCGGAATATCTCTCAATTCAAATGAGGGCCATATGGTACACAGTGGTGCACTGTCAGATGGTGATGCCACAGATTACACACTCTGGGCAGCCTGCCCAGTTCCAATGGGCCGCTGAGAGGAGAGATAATGACCCCCCATCTACCAATGGATCATCTCTAGCGCCACCAGTCCCAATGTTGCCAGTCATTGTTCTGCTGCCAAGTGAGCAGAGCCTCAGTGCCATCAGCCCCCCGAGACTGTGGAGGTGACCCAGGCATCAACCCAGAGGAGCAGCAGAGGGCAATATCTCCTGAGGTCCAACCCACACCTGTCTCAATGGTATGCAGACTTTTTGGCTGACTAAGAGAGAGGGTTAGCTGGTGCTGCTACTCTAGAGGGAAGGAAATTGCCTCAACCACCTTTCTGCCATGATTCTAATGTGACTCTGTTAAATGAGTGTGCTACTTATGTTGTTTAGTTTCTTCTACTTCGTGTTAGGGGAGGAATGTAGTTTTGCGTCATGTTTGAGCAACGCCATGTGGGATGATCGAGGGAGGTGGGTTACAGGCATTCCCTTTTGTGCGTCTTAACAGATGGTATATCCTGGTGTCCAGCATTAGGGAGTCAATATATGTAACCCGTTGGACAGGCGTAGTCAGCGCAGTCGCTACCAATCACCCACAATCCTGTGTCAATTCTCTCCTGTGTTTCCCCGGGAGCGATAGGAAAAAGTGAAGTAACGGTCCTGACTTCCTCTTACCACCAAGACTGCCCAACAATGTCAAAGCTAATTGTAATGAGATAAGGCAAGAGGGGAAAGGAAAAAGACACATGTCCCATGGAATCAATGCAGTGAGATATGTAGTTTTTGAAGTATCTCTATGCGTCTCCTGCATACACAGAAGAGAATAAGGACATCAGTGTATGTGTTGTGCCTTTCTGGTGATACAACAAGGTTAACACTACTATATGTATGTATCAACACTTCTATATGGAGACTACCTGTATAATTCCCCTCTTTCGAATTTGAGTAAATGAATGCATACACGAGTGGTATACAATCTATGGAAACAGAAACGAGAGCATTTGGTTACAGAGCACAATAGTATAGTGTTTGTTTTATATGGAAATTAATGGAACATACAAAACACACCTAAATGCATTCTGTAGCCTGCAAATGAAAGCCCCAAAAAATAAAGCAATTCCACATACTGGAAGAGTGGATACAATAACTTCTTGTATTCTCTCTGTGAGCAAAAAACAAAAGTAACACAAACATTGTGCAGGGCTCTTATGTACTCAAGACTATATATTCCTTAATTCAGAAACTATTATGTTATCTTTCTTCCTCCCATAGACTCATACAGCTAGTCCTAGGCAAAGAACGGCATCTCCAAATGTATAGGTTCAGTACATTCTGTAATACAAGCGCTAAGCGCATTACCGCCTGAATAGCAGAAGTCGATACTTTAAATGTGCTTTGTTTGTTTTCTTATGCAACAACATCTCAACGGGAATTAAGGAGGGAGTATAGTTTAAGAAATTACTTAATTACAGTGTAAATATTAAATGATGGCCAAATAGTCCCAAGAACACGATTTAATGAAGATATATTGTCAGAAAGGACAAACAGATTAGATTTACATAGATCAAAATGCTTTTGAGGTTGTGTACTAAGTGATCAGGTGAACACTTTGTACTTGTGAAGACATATTAAACGGCGCAAGTGAAACAAGTGAAAAAATATTATTAAAGGATGCTACAGCGTATTGGACCAGAATTCAAACCGAAGTTATGCATGAATCAGTAAAATTATGAAGAAGTTTATAAAATCATGCCATTATTCAAAGTCAAAATTTAGCTAGTGCAAATCGATGGTGTTTCAATCTGCATGACTAGAGGCTATCATTAGGACATAGATAACACATCATTGGGAGATAGCTGCCTGGAAGGTTTCGTATGTACGTCGGAGGATTCTGGCAGGATTGAGAATCCACATGGCTGGGCGACAGTCACTGGCTTTCTTCCTTAACAGTACTGATGTCTGCGGTATGATGGATACCAACCCATGACGTGGGCTGTGATAGGGGCTCCCCCTGAGTGGACGGGAGTGAGGATGTTCAGTTAAAGGGTCTCTAATGAGGTACCTAGGGTCAGGAAATGAATCGGGATATGTGTCACCGGTCTCCCAAATTTACTTGGCTCCTGAGCGTCTCGGTATGGCATAGGGGGGAGAAAAATCCATTCTCAATACTAGGCATGGTGCAGAGATCAGGGGTGAAAGCAATCTACCCCAGGACACAACTTCAAATTTGGTCGGCGAGTCCTGACTGAATCAGGATCGGAGCCCTTTCACCCCCAATCTCTGGACAAGATGACACCCAAATATATATGACAATCTCATCCCCAGAAGATGTTGCCATGCTTTCAACCATGCTCTTAAAGATTTAAAACTAGATGTCTATCCACCATTTAAAACTCAACCCAACTAAAACAGAATTTCTTTTGATTTCGCCTCTGAAAGCAAAAACTCCACTGCAGGAAAGGATAACTAACTTCCACGTCCTGCAAGGCTCCCCTATCATTGTCCAGAGTGCCAGATCACTTGGTATCACCTTTGACAAACATCTCAATCTTCACAGCCACATCGCAGCCATGGCCAAAAGCGCACAACACCAATTTAGGCAGCTGTCAGGCATCAGACAATTGATCCCGGAACAAGACCTCAAAAAAGTGGTGCAGTCTCTCGTTCTCTCCAGACTAGATTATGGGATTGTATTTCTATCAGGTAATCCCAAAGTTCACCTAGGTCCACTGAGAGCAACACTACATGCAGCAGCATGCTTCATTTTAGGTCTCAAGAAATCTGCCAACATTTTCCCTGCCATACTAGTACGCCAATGGCTTCCCTTTAAAGCGCGGGCCCAATTCAAAACTGCCTGCATCACCCCCAGGGCACTGCACTCCTCTTCATCCGCCAATCAAAACAAGAAACTGAACATTTCTGGAGCAAATAGGGTCCCAGAAATGCCCAGTCCCTGCTCCGGATCCACCCCCCTCCCGTATTCTTTAGTTGAGTGCAAGAGCCAGTCATTTTCTGGTAGTGCCACAAGAATCTGGATCTCTCTGCCTCCCTGGGCCTATCCACCTGCCGATTCACCTTCAAAAAAGACCTCAAACTCCTCCTATGTGACAGACACCTTAGTTAATCACACTCGACCATACTTACGTACTCTAAACACTAGGATCCGAACTACCTACTGTGTTATGTGAACCCACCATATAAATCGATGCTGGGACTGTGTACAACCTCTGACCAACTGCTGTAATTGTCCGAATAGAATTTCTGTAACTCGCTGTAACTCGTATCCAGCCACTGTTGTAAAGCGCTCAGATGCCTTTGTGCCATGTCCGTACTATATAAACATGGACTCGAAGCGGAGCAGAGGACACCGGACAGTTTGCACTTCTGCTCACCAGGCAACCGGTGACTACATCCCCCACTATCCTCAGCGCCAGGAGGTGCCAGCGCCATCATCCACGCGTCAGCGGTGCTTAAAATCACTCTCGGGCTCCCGCGGTGCCTGGGCTCAAAGCGGAGCGGAGGACACATGGCAGTTCGCACTTCCGCTCACCAGGCAACCGGGGACTACATCTCCAACTATCCTCAGCGCCAGGAGGCGCCAGTGCCATTATCCACGCGCCCGAGGTGCTTACAATCACTCTCGGGCTACTGCGGCGCGGGATGCGCGCGGGCGAAGCCCGGGCCAAGGGCAGGCCCATCTGCGCCCGTCCAAGACCGGAGAAGGCTGGGCTGGGCCACCCCCTTTAAAAGTGACATTGGTGACTGCTGACATACATTACGGATGAGTGATCTGCCTACACCCTATAAAGCCTATAGGCGCCCCCCTGAAATTGATATCTCAGTTTATTCTTGTGTCACCATTATGGGAAAGCCTACTATGCTACCACCTGCATGCCCAATCACCGCTAGCATTAACAGCATGCTTGAGAGGGTGGGTAATATTGTCTCGGGCGAAATTGAACTTACGGAGCTGCGTATGTCATTGGGTATTGAGGGGCGGGCGGACATTGTAAATTTCAGAGGTACACTAACTGATCACGTCCAAGACTCACCCTCGCCTCAGTCTCAGGGAACTGGTACTGGAATTCACAAATCCCCAATTGCAAGTGGAAGTACAAGCCGGCTGGACATAACCGAGCTAGCTGAGACACAATCAGATATTGATATTGCCCCACCTGCGGTAATCCCAGCCGTGAAACGGAAGAGGAAGAGTGGGAAACCGATTTGTTCCAAAAGGAAGCAGCCCACCCGTACAGCCCCCGTTCGAACATGCCTCTCTGCTTGGATACAGCCACCGCTCGGCACTGAAACCCCTGAAATTTACGATTCTCCTGTGATAACACTGATAACACCGAATAGGAAACAGAGTTGTTCAATTAGCACACAGACTGAGGCAACATCATACCTTGAGAACACTGAGAACACTATTGGGGACACAATTGCTAATATTGCCGCTGCAATGGTGACCAAACAAAGATATAAAGTTTGCTTTACTACAGGAGCGCCTAGATAAATTGGCATCATTCATAGGGGGTGCCGGTCAACCAGCGGGGAATGTACAAATTGTAGCCATTGAAGGGGGAGGCAGAAGGGGAGGCGGAGGGGGGGCAATGTGCAATAACGAGCATTCCAAACCATAAAACCCAAACCCCCACTGTTAGAGCCACTGTGAGGTTCTGGACTTTTAAGAGTCCAGAGGTGTCAGGGAAACAACACCCGAAGACCCCTGAGTTCCTCCTGTCTCGGTGCACAAATAAACAGAGACACGGGCTTCTCGATGGCGGCGTCAAAGACCAAGGTTTATTTACTGCAGGGACACAGAAATCATAGGAACCACACAGAGGCAGAATCTACGAGGCTGTTCAAATTGCATTAAGTGGGCTGCTTCTTAAATACAAGAAAAATGTCTTGGGGCAACATTACACGAATATTTCTCATGCCTAACCCGGTATCCCAAACAGACAATAAATAAATATCAAACAATGATTAGTTGTGGGTTCTCGGTGTTCAATCAGATCCTCTCGACAGTTTTTCATTCTCTACTTGATCCTCCCCATCATAAAAATCGTAACCTCCCCATTGTAAAAGCCTAGAAAGAAAGGAGCAGAGCCAGGTGCAAAGGATTGAAATGTAGGATAAGAGGAGTTTATGGATCATAAACGGGCAGGGCAATCGTCTTCGGCCTTTCAGTCAGGACAACGGACACGAGAACCAGTATAGTAGGACTGGCCTCAGGCAAGGGAGGCAGCTTGATTCTGCCTAGTCATGTAGCGTCAGCCTTTCTCGGGGCTCGAGCTTACGTGTCCTTAACAAGGTGACTCTGCCGGGGTCATCGTCCGTTCATTGACTATGTGAGGGCAAGAAACAAGATGGATGCCGTAACTAAAATGGATGCCGTGACTTTTAGAGAGAATGCCCTAGTTTCCAGTGAATTCGTGCTAGTTGCGCAGCGAAAACACTGTCACGTATACAATGGATTGTTTGCGGTTCATTGGTACCAAAATCGTGTCAGTACTATGATACCGAATTCACAGGTTCGAATCGCAAACAGAACCTCAGACCGTCCTTTTGCCCTTACATAGGCAACAACTCACTCTATGTCAGAGTTCAGTTCTATATTCATCAGGTCACTGATATGTTGTTGTAGCATTACTCTATCCCGTGGCGTATCTCTGAAAACAGGTGGTCTCCTTACGCATGATGAAACACAAACGCTACATAAGGCAGGGCCACACTGAATAATGAGACAGCACGAGAATAAAAATACTAACGTAACACCAATGACCATTAGAACCTTCCACCCCCATGCAGATAACAGGTTCCAGAACCATCCCATTAGTGACCAGTCACCTTCCTCTACGTGAATGGAGTCGGAGATTTTGTGTAACTTAGAGATGGCCTTGTATACTGTTGGCGCATTATCTGGGATAAAAACGCAGCAACTTGATTGGATCATTTTGAATACCCCACCTCGATCTGCAAGTAATACGTCAAGAACCATACGGTTCTGTAACGTCATGAGGCGATCCGCTTGAAGCTCAGCTGTCAGGTTACTAAGGGCACCTGTAGTTTCAATAATGGTGGATTCAACTACTCGTGTTAGTTGACGTAGGTTTCTACTGTTGACCATAGGCCCCCAGAACGGGAGGAAACCTTTGAAAAAGTCTCCTGCTTCTTGGCCAGCAGTATCCTCTTTACTGAATACACCTCTCACAACTCTCGTTTTGTGATAATCCGGTGCAGCAGTGTATGTCGGAGGTAACAGTTGAGCGATATAACATGAGCCTGAGAAGTCAGCGGGCAGCCATGTATATGCTCTGTCTTGACAAACAAAATAGGTACCCTTAGCGGCTAAGAATGCAGGGGAAGATTGTGACGGGAACACGTATGTTTCAATGCAGTCACTCTTCCCCAGTCGAGCCTTCGGATTCCTCCCATTCCCTTGCAAACAGACCTGACCTTGGTGGGGTACGACCCAGATCGGAGTCAAGCTCTTACGTTTGTTCTCACCCAGAGTAATGCCATATTCTGTAATGTTCCACCCCATGTAGACTCGCAACTCATCCTTGGGAATGTACGGAGTATTAGTGACATCTCTCACCATATCAGTGATTCCTTTCACCAAGGCTCTATTAGCAGAGTTATATCGGGTGGAACGCGGAGGTCGTGGAGGGTAGGTCTCTAGAGCATAGGCGAACATGGTCTGAAATGCCCAGAATGATCCATTATAACTGAAAGGCAGAACCAAATAAGGGATGCCCTTGTCCATGGTATGTGGTATCAGGCCACATACCCAGCAGTTTGTTGTGTTAACCACTAATTGATGTTGGTGCAAGAGCTGAATGAAAGTGTTATTTATAAACTCAGAGCGTCGAGCTTGCTCGTGAGCAGGAAAAGGGTGGAAAGAGTGAATAGTACCAATAGTTGGGGAAACAGAAATATGGGGAGATACTGTGGACGTAACAGGTGCAAAGATCAATTGGATACCGAAAATAATTCCGCCTACTAGAGTTATAAAAACAATCAGAAGTGTTAGGGCACACTGCATTAGGAAACATTTACTATACAATATGTCATATAATTTTGTCTTGTGCACATTTATGACTTTAACCCGTCGTAATTCAGGAAGCTCCATCTTCTACAACCGTTCGCAACGGATGGTTTGTACCTGTTAGAAACTTACCTCTGTTTATCCTGGGAGTTCCCAAGACAAACAGAAGAAACCGACCTAATGTCTGATTCCCTGTAAATTAAAACTTAGGCACACGTTACGACCCTACGGTAACCCAGATGGCAAGGTGAAAAGAAACAAGAAAATAAAAAAAATTCTAGCAAACTTCCTGATTGACTGGAATGCAGTATGATCAAAACATTTTTACAGTCTTTAAACAGAAGGGCACTAATGCAATGTCATTAGTTCATAACATGAGAACGTAGATTATATCTGTACTTTCCGGGTCTTGTTTGGTCTTGAAATAGCTGGTCCACAGGTGCAGAAATGTTCGATTCCACAGGGGACAAGTGTTCACTTTGTGTAATACTTGGTTCAGGATTCAAAGGAGCGGTTTCTGTTGAGGTGCCAAAGTTCTGCGTTTCGGTTCGTGGATGGTCCGTTAGGTACTCTGCATCACTGAAAGGGATGTGCCTAGGAACAGGTTCTGTTTCGGACACACCAATTCCTCGTCTAACCCAGTTGTCATAGGGGAGTGGAAGAGGGACACGCTTTGTGTGGCTGGCGTGCACCCAATTCTTCCTTCCAGCTAGCCGTACTGCAGTTCTGGTTACGAGGAGGACCTGAAACGGGCCCACGAATCTTGGCTGAAGGTTTCGGGTGCGTTCAAAGTTCCGCACCACAACCTGGTCGCCTGGTTTCAACGTATGGCCTGGACTCTCCGGCAGTTTAGGCAAGGATTCGAATACCTGTTGATGAATAAGGCTTAGTTTAGCAGTCAAGTCATAAAGGTAATCAATCAGCATTGGGTATTCGATCTGTTTAAATTCCTTTGGCCTAGGGACTCCCCAAACATTAGCAGGACGACCGAACACAATTTCATATGGGCTAAGCCCTACTCGAGAGTGTACAGTTGCTCTGGTGGACAGTAAAGCTAAAGGAAGTGCGTCTGGCCAAGAGAGACCAGTGGAAGCTTGAATTTTCGCAAGTTTCAGCTTCAGGGTACCATTGTATCCTTCCACCAAACCTGCTGACTGTGGATGATTCGCACTGTGGAATTTTTGTACAATTCCTAGACCCGCATACACACTCTTCATAACTTTCCCTACAAACTCACTTCCGTTGTCTGACCAAACAATCCGTGGCATACCATACCTAGGGAAGTACTCTTTGAGGAGGATTTTGGCAGTGGACATGGCAGTGTTATCCTTTAATGGGTATGCCTCAATCCATCTTGAAAAGGCACATACTACTACTAGGACATACTTAAGATTGTTACACCTGTCCATGTGGATATAGTCTAATTGAATCCCTTCAAAGGGACAAGAAGGGGGAGCAAAATGACCAGTTGGGGTTGGGGTTCCCTTGCCAGGATTATGCATCAGGCATACCATGCAGTTTTTCACCACTCTTTCCGCACACTTAGTAATTCCATCGTTCTTCCATACTGGAGCTAACATTTTACAGATCCCTTTCGAACTGATGTGCGCCGCTCCATGTGCCATCGTGACTACTGCAAGTACATACGCATTGGGTAACATCCAACGTTGCTGCTCAGACAGATCAATCCAACATCCACTTGGATCCATTTTACCCGTTTTCTCCTTCCATTCATTCTTCTCATTTTCAGTTGCCTCATTTTGGATTGCTTTCACACTGTCAATCGTATTCTCACACATTCCTGATTCAGCAATCCATCTTGCAGACGTTGCAACATACATTCGGCTCGTCATGTTCTTGGCCGTTTCTTTGGCAACCTCATCGGCAAATGCATTCCCTCGGCCAACATCATCCGTAATCTTTCGATGAGCACTGCACTTCACAATCGCAACTTCATTCGGTAGGGTCAGGGATTCCAATAGATCGCTGACTAGCTGTCCATGTTGGATCTTAGTTCCATGGGACGTGAGAAAACCTCTTTCTTTCCAGAGACGCCCAAAATTGTGTGCGACGCCAAAGGCGTACTGGCTATCAGTAAACACATTCACTCTCTTTCCCTCAGCTAAAACACACGCTCTTGTCAATGCAATTAATTCTGCTGCTTGGGCAGAATTCTGACTCACTCTTGCAGCCTCAACAATCGTACCCAAAGTCGTAACTGCATACGCGGCCGTCACATCACCATTCTGGAGTTTAAAGCAGGACCCATCGACATATAACGTGCCGTCTGGGTCTGATAACGGAGTATCCTTTAAATCAATTCTACCTTTTGTCTCTTCTTCAGTTCTGAAACAACAATCATGGGGCTCTGAATCACTCGACTCCTGAGCAGTCGGCAACAGTGTTGCTGGATTCAATATGTTGCATCGCTTGATCTGAATGTGACTTGCCAACAGTGTCAGCTCGTAGCCTGATAATCTAGCACTGGTGAGGTGCTGAGTTTTCGTTCGATTCATGAGTGTATCCACAGCATGTGGAACCATGACTACTAGCATGTTGTTCATGACTAATCCGGCAGACTGTCGAATAGACACTGCAGCTGCTGCCGTGGCTCTCAAACAACTTGGCAATGCTCTGGCTACCGGATCTAACGTGGATGAAAAATATGCACAAGGCCGTTGTTTGTCGACAAATTGTTGCGTTAATACACTCAATGCACAACCTTCTCTTTCATGGACGTATAAAGTAAATGGCTTACTGTAGTCAGGAGTACCCAACACAGGAGCTGAACACAGCGCATCACGTAAGTCAGAGAAGCTCTGTTGACATTCATCAGACCATGGCAAAGGGCTCGGAACACCTTTTCCAGTCAGGGCTACCAATGGTTTCGCCATGAGAGAAAAATTTGGGATCCATTGCCTGCAGTATGACGTAATACCCAAAAACGCACGCACTTCTCTCTGTGTGCTTGGTACAGTCATCTGCGAAATTGCTTTGATTCTCTCTGGGGTCAACCTTCTTCCCTCCTTTGACAAAAGATGACCTAAGTAGGTCACTTCTTGGCAACAATATTGCAGTTTAGAAGGTGACACCTTGTGATGTAAGTTTGACAAGTGATGCAATAAAGAAATTGTAGCTGCTTTGCAAGTTTCCTTGTCGCCAGCGGCTAATAAAAGATCGTCTACGTATTGGATCAGAGCAACACCATGAGGAAGTACAAGAGCGTCTAATTGACTTTTTAATGCTTGGCAAATAAATTGAAGGGCTTTCACAATAACCTTGTGGAGCGCGTTTGAATCTGAAACTGCGTCCTCCTAAAGAGAAACCAAAAATGTCTCTACTTTCTTCCGCTATCGGAATGCTGAAAAATGCATTTTTCAAGTCAATCACCGTAAACCATGATGCCGATGCAGGAATCAACGTCAACAATGCGGTGATATCTGGTACCACTGGGAACTGTGGGATCACAATTTTATTTACCTCTCTGAGGTCAATCACAAATCTGTAGATTGGAGGTTTGGAAGGGTCAGTGCGTTTCAAAATCGGCAGGACAGGACTATTGCAGACGTTTCCTCTAGTTTCCTCAATCACGTCTTTCTGTATCAAGTCTTTCACAATCAGCAAGAGTGCTTGTTCACCTTCATTTGAAATCCGATACTGTGGGATTCGTGGAAATTTAACATTAGCTTTCAGACTTACCACGTAAGGGGGAATTTCCAAGAGGCCTATATCGTTTGGACCAGTCGCCCAAAGAGTATCAGGGAGAGAACGTAGCTCCGGTGGGAGCTTGTCCATCGACATGTACATCGGAGAGATTACTCTTTTTCCTAATGTGAGCTGTACTCCCGAAGGAGAACAGTACAGTGTCGCATGCAGGCGTTTCAACAGGTCTAAACCAAGGAGATTCTCATTACAACCAGTAGTTAGTATAAGGGGTGCTTCTAACTTGCATGGCCCAACAGAGATAGATAAAGGTTTGGACACAGGATTGTGAACAGGGGCGCCTGAAAAACCTACTGAAGTGTTCGTTAAGCCGGACAAAGGTGCGCCAGGGAGTTTCGCATGCATGATTGAGCTTTTTGCCGCACCAGTATCCAACAGAAACGGTTCGACCACGCCTGAGGTAGCTACTGCGACATAAGGTCCACTCTGATCAACTGGAACCGATACTACTCCCTCTCTTTGCCTGCGGCTGTCCTATTGGTCGCTTCTATGAATCTCTTCATTATGATCGTAGTAATCTTCAACATGGTACTGCGGAGATCTACCTGGCTGCGTAGGTTGTACATTTCGCTGGTCGAAATAATTCGATTGGCGATCAGCCTGTGGTGTCATTGTACCACGTCCTCTACCTCTAGGAGCTTGCATAAACCCAACATGACCTCTCTGTGCTGGGACACCACTAGTTTGTGGGTGTAGTACTGGACACTCATTCTTATAATGACCCTCCTTTTTACAATAGGCGCACTGATTCCATGCTAACTGTTGTCGGGGTAAACTATAATTAAATCTCTGGGCCGTCCCTTGCTGAAATTGTGGCTGCTGTTGAAACTGGGGTCGCTGCTGTGAATCTGACTGATTTGAACGAGGCGGATATGCCTGTTGCAAAAGGACTTTAGTTTTTAAATCTTTCGTTTTCTTTTCTGACTTTTCCTTTTCTTCTTTCTCTCTATTCTCATAATACTGTGCAGTTGCAAGTATCTGTGCTGTCGTCGACACTGCCCATGCACTTTCAGAATCCTTTAACTTGTTACTAAGCTCAGGTAGTAAATTAAACACGAACTTGTCAACAAACAACCTCTGACCTCCCTCGGTACTCATATCTTGCCCACTGTGGTCTACGAAAGTCTCTTCAAATCTAGTGAAGAAGTCAGAGACGCTTTCGTCCTTCTTTTGCTTGCATGCTGATAGTTTATCCCAATTTACTCGTAACGCTGGCATCAGCGTTTTCATCAGGTTAATTATTCTGCCAGGTAAGTCAGCAATCAGAGGTTCGGGTTTAGCTCCGCCAACCTGCTGTGCGTCTGCCGCTACGATAGCTGCCCAATCACCTCCTAAGGCGACTGGGTGGTTCTCTTGTCGAATCTTAGCCCATATAGGCTGTGGTACTACATTACCAAATAGCATTTCAATGTCTGCCAAATTCATGATACACGCTTGGACTGTCTGCGTTAATTCTTTGTAATAACCAGCAGGATTCTTACGAGGGTCTGGTAATGCTTGTTTTACTGCTAAAACTTCAGCCCGTTTCCAAGGAATGTGTATCCACACTCTCTGGAATTGTGCCGGAGCAGCCAAAATACCCAGAGCCGCATCAGCTTGAACTGCATCACGCCATATCGGTGGAACTTCCCTCATCGGATATTGACCTCGTCTTTTCCTAGTTATCGGTGTACCATCAGGGTCTCTTGTCGCCCTAAAAGGGGACTCGTCCCGATAGGCTAAAATCAATTCTATCGCTCTCCCTACTTCTGAACCTATCACCATTCCTGCGGCGAATTTCTGCTGAATATTTATTAAATCCGAGGGGGCGGAATCTAAGTCATCATCTTCCCATTCTTCACGCACAAGAGAACACATCACGTCAAAAACATAACGTTGAGTCGGTTCATTCCATTGCATAAATGTGTCTAACACTCTTCGTGCATCATACTTCGCAGCTTTCGACATCCACCTAAGAGCTGTCGAATCTAACGTGTCTCGTTCCTCGGGACCAGGAAGCTGGCTACGTCTCTGTATAGAGTCAGAAACGGGGGTCCCAATTAAAGACCTGTAGAGAGGAGTTAAGATATTAGTTACAGAGTCGGTTATCTTCCGACGAACGGAAAGC
The DNA here is from genome assembly GCF_964204655.1 of Triturus cristatus. Lineage (NCBI taxonomy): Eukaryota > Metazoa > Chordata > Amphibia > Caudata > Salamandridae > Triturus > Triturus cristatus. The sequence continues at coordinate 218,943,450 of NC_140591.1, read as the reverse complement.
GGAGTCAGAATGACAGGGCTCGGGGACAGGGCAGCTGAAGCAGATGAAGTAGTAAGGGTAGGGGTAGTAGGTAAAGCAGTTTGCGAAACGATAGGCAAAGGCGGAATAGGCGACCCAGGGAGAGGAGGTGCCGTAGGATCATTGATCACGGGAAAGACAGGAGCTGGATTCAAAGGAAGTGGAGCACCTATTCCATGCTGACCAGCAGCTGGCTGTACAACAGGTAGTAACTGTGGTGCTGTAATACCCTGTGCATACGGTGGAGGTGAACTCAACAGATAAGATAACAGAGGGTCCTTTTCAGGGTCCTCTATCGGCTTAGCAGGACAAGATGGCAATACAGGGTAACATTTATCGATTGCCAAATTGTGTTTTCTATTTTCTATCTCTATTGCTTTCTCGGTCTCGTTGACATGCAGCTGTCTAGCAGACTCCATCAAGGTCAACCCTTTCTCTTTCTGTTCTTTCTTCGTTTTCCTAATTTCTCTCTGTTTGGCTTCTTTGCGCCATACGCGAAAAGAATCAAACATTGCCGGCCGGGCTTTTCTCTTAAACAACTTCGTTTCTAAATTATCTAGAATTTCTGTTTCGAAACTACCATGCGGTGGCCAACTAAGGACACCATCTTTCTTGGTATAACGGACCCATACTTCATTATACGTAATAGGACCCACACCATGTTTACAATAGAGCTCATATGTAGGAGTCCCAATCGGAGGAACCAAACACGAGTCCTCCAACCGTGAATCCCCGTTGCAACGTAACCAGGACAAAAAACAATTGTTACCCTTAGTCATGACTACAAGGACAAATTCCAACCAAAATGTGCAGAGAACTTAGGCCTACCAAAATGAACCAATACCAAATACAAAGATTATCTTACCAAGAGCAACCAATGATAATCTACAAATCCAAAACAAACGTATCCAAATAACCAAACTGAGCACAACCCACTTAATAATAAACTGAAATTTGGAAGACGTCACCAAGGAGAACCCGTCTACGTCTCGCCGTACTAAGGTCTGCACCTCGGGTCCAAGACAGGGCGACAGTCAAGGCAGCGGTCCTCTGTAGCCGTCTGGGAACGGGAACCCTCGTGGAAGAGATCGTCGGGCCACTTTTACGACATGCAGGGATCGATGAAGCGGGGTACCTCCCTCCGGAATCTTCACACGAAACTTCTCGAACTTTTCAGGCTTTGGACCGGTACCGGATGACGTCGCCCCACGTTGGGCGCCAATTTGAGGTTCTGGACTTTTAAGAGTCCAGAGGTGTCAGGGAAACAACACCCGAAGACCCCTGAGTTCCTCCTGTCTCGGTGCACAAATAAACAGAGACACGGGCTTCTCGATGGCGGCGTCAAAGACCAAGGTTTATTTACTGCAGGGACACAGAAATCATAGGAACCACACAGAGGCAGAATCTACGAGGCTGTTCAAATTGCATTAAGTGGGCTGCTTCTTAAATACAAGAAAAATGTCTTGGGGCAACATTACACGAATATTTCTCATGCCTAACCCGGTATCCCAAACAGACAATAAATAAATATCAAACAATGATTAGTTGTGGGTTCTCGGTGTTCAATCAGATCCTCTCGACAGTTTTTCATTCTCTACTTGATCCTCCCCATCATAAAAATCGTAACCTCCCCATTGTAAAAGCCCAGAAAGAAAGGAGCAGAGCCAGGTGCAAAGGATTGAAATGTAGGATAAGAGGTGTTTATGGATCATAAACGGGCAGGGCAATCGTCTTCGGCCTTTCAGTCAGGACAACGGACACGAGAACCAGTATAGTAGGACTGGCCTCAGGCAAGGGAGGCAGCTTGATTCTGCCTAGTCATGTAGCGTCAGCCTTTCTCGGGGCTCGAGCTTACGTGTCCTTAACAAGGTGACTCTGCCGGGGTCATCGTCCGTTCATTGACTATGTGAGGGCAAGAAACAAGATGGATGCCGTAACTAAAATGGATGCCGTGACTTTTAGAGAGAATGCCCTAGTTTCCAGTGAATTCGTGCTAGTTGCGCAGCGAAAACACTGTCACGTATACAATGGATCGTTTGCGGTTCATTGGTACCAAAATCGTGTCAGTACTATGATACCGAATTCACAGGTTCGAATCGCAAACAGAACCTCAACTGCCCCTGTAATTATTCCACATATGACACATGGACAAACGAGGGTTTGTTCACAGTTACCCCTTAATAGGCCTGGCACAACATTAATTGCTGATCCAGCTACCATTGCACATCATAATTACGTTAGGGATAGTGCCAATAGAGCAAACAGATTTAACGGTGCACCTCAGAACATACTCCCTGGCCGCAAGAGTAGTAATGCCCCAGCCACTACCAGCGGTACCTCCCCGAAGAGCAAATCAAGATGTTTTGAGTTTGCCACCCGCTGCCTGCCCTTATGTCAGTGGTTCCCAAACTGTGCGCCGCGGCGCCCTGGTGCGCCATTATGAGTAGCCAGGGGCGCCGTGCACGATGTGGGAAAGATAGTGTTTGGACGTGTTTAAGCAGTAAAATATTATGCGTCTTTTGACGCTCTAACAGCGCCTGAATGCAGGATGAAGCTTATTCCAGCCGCAACATACGGGGGAGTTACAAATACCACCTGCATAATCCGGGAACATGGTTTGGCCCAAGAGCGCACTGCCGCCATACGTGTGTACGTACGTGCTTTCACAGACGTAGCCTCCGCTTACTGGCATACGCAGCTCTGACGACCATTGAGCATTATTGCTGCCCGCCGTGTTCTGCCGTGCCTCGTGGGACCCTCTGCACAAGTTACAAATAGGTAAGACTAGGGCTGAATCACTGCTCGCTCATTAACTCATTTATTTGGTTTATTTTGAGAAGTTGAGTTTGAAAGGGACAAGTTATAAATGTGCTGTGGCCCCCGCAGTCTCGTCGAAAAACAGGACAGCATCTGACTTAATGAACACGAAGTAGGCCCCTCGCAGAACAAGATGATTTCAAATATATCTACAACTTGTAAATGTGAAATACAGTCATGTATAATTATATCCTGGCTGCTGTTCCCACACTTTGTGTGAACTTGAAGAAACACCGTGCCTGATTTTATAATCAGAAATTCCAGTGGGCAAACTCGCGGCTGTGGAAATAGGCCGCATTGCAGCCAGGATTAATTTCCTGCCCCCAGACTGACCCTCCGTATATATCTCGATGTATAAAACTTTTTCTGGAGCTGATACTACCCGTCCCTATTACACTTCTGAGGGTTAGCCACCTGCAGAAAACGTCTGTTTACGTTCAGTTTCAGGATATAATATTCTGAAAAAACATGGCTAACTCACTTCTTGGAAATACTTTTATGGAATCTTAACAGGTTCCAATGATCATAAAAGAGCTCAGACTGGTTGAGCACGGATGTGGCAAAGAACCGTGTTTACGTCTACGCCACGCATTTCTAGTCTGTGTAAGGTAGCTATGAAAAGTATAAATCAGTTGGTATAAATGCTTTGCTGCAGAGATCATTCTGCAAACTGCAGGTCGCAAATTACAGTCCAGTGAACTTAACTAGGCACTTTCTGCAAAAGGGTGCGTGCAGTCTGCAAGGCACACATTTTTAGCCAGTCCTTCAATAAAGATAAGGTTGACAAATGGATTTATTAAGTGACAAAACAAGTTTGTAATCCCTGAACACAATTTAAGGGACATTGTTATCACTCACCGTCTATTTCCTGAAAAACGTTTCTGAATAAAAAAAGTAATGCATGTTTTAGAATCCATTCACAGCTGGCTTGAAAATGAAGACAATTTGCACCAAAAGCAATATTTCTCAGAGACTTCTCCGAAGTATGTACCCCGGAAGAAGCTGCTAGTGTCACATCAATTTCGACAGATGACAGAAGCAGGAGTGGGCTGTTAGGCGTGGGGGCAGCAGACCTATGTGATAAAAGGCACCTGGGCAGGGACCGGCAGTGGGCACACATGTGGTCAATTCAAAGTCATTAATGTCCTGTGCCCCACACTGACCTGGGATATAACTGGGTCTACTACCACGTCCACCTTGTGCAACTGACTCTACCTTATCCATACCAGCATGCTACAAAACTGCCTCTTGCCCGTCCATTCTTCCTGCCATGAGACTGGCTCTACCCCAGCCCCACTGAGCTGGCTGGATCTTACGCAGCCCTGTCTTCTGCCATTCATCTTGTTCTGCCCCCAACCTTACTGTCCTGCCCTGCCTCAGCCCCTGTGACCCGGAGTGTGCCTACTTATAGCTCTGCCAATGCTCGCTGACCTGGCCCCACTGACAGTATATATTACTTGCTGTTCACCAGCCCTCCCAGTCTGCCACCCAAATGACTGCCTCATCCCTACTGTACTAACTTTACTAGGCGACTGACTCTGCCCTTGCACAGTGACATGGCATGCGACTGTCACTGCATCACCCGGCGTACTGCCATCTTTCTGGTAAGTAACTTGACCTGACCTGTTTTGGCCTGCCAGGGAACCTTTAATGATCAAAAATGCTCCAAAACATGACTTCCTCTGCTTGTCATCAATTGTAAAATAAAAAAGCATCCCAATTAATTTAGGAAGACAAATGGGAGTACTCCTAGGTCGGGGTTTCATCCCCCCACCGGTAAAATAAAATGTGGGGAGCCATGGCCAACTGCCAATTTAGTCAAGGGAGCCACAGGTCAAAAAAGTTTGGGAACCACTGCCTTATGTGCTGGTGTTGGCAGGTGTATCACCCCTAAAGAGGGACCAGCACAAGTCTTGGGTCCAATTACGTAATAACAGCATGGATTGGTTATTGAGGCATAGGAGGTTCCACCCATCTGAAATGGATGACATTATTATGGTGCCGAGAGTTGGGTGGGTTGGTGCATCCACAAAGAACATTGAAGGGGACTGTATTGGTATCAATTTTCGTAGACCATTTCTGGTGAGACAGCTACTAAGAGCATGTGAGACCACTACATTTAATAGCACTAACATATGTGTATTACCTCTTGGTTACTTCTACAAACCGAATCACAGTCCCCACCTCAATGAGACCCTCCAACCCCCCACCTCTAATAGGTTTCAGGCCCTGTCTGGACTGGATACTCAAGACTGACTATTGCCTTCTGTGAAACCCCCTGCTCTCGCTGATGGGCCTGTATATCTCCCCCAGCAAACAAGCACACTAGCTCACATATAATAATGAAGGTTTTAGCTAGTCCAGACCTTCGCATCCTAAGCTGGAATGTTACGGGGTTACATTCAAAGCTCCATCAACTCGATTGGTTACACCTTATCAGAGAGCAGGATATTCTCCTGTTCCAAGAAACATGGGCTAGACAAGATTTATCTATCAAGGGGTTTGAATGTCATAACATCTTAGCAACATCCCCCAAGCATGTTTTCGGGGGACTATCTATTTGGGTTAACATTGCTGCAGGTGGCACAATTAAAACCATATGCACAAATAATAATAATTACCAAGCTATAATGTTTAATAGAGGGGTTTCTTTTTTCTCAATTAACTTTTATAATAATGATTTCCATTCTATACCAAATGGGAATTTTATAAATGTATTTAATTTCATTGCGTCCATCCAAAAATCCAAAGACTGTTTTAAATCAACTGGAATCTACCTAGGTGGCGATTTTAATGCCAAGTTGCCTCAACCGTGGCCAAGTAAACAGCCACATAGCAGCGGCCAAAAATGTAACAGGGGCATGGAGTTAGTGGACCACCTGAATAATAATAATCTAACTAATGTTATGGAGATTGCTGCCATACAAAAGACAATGCTCCCCCAGAACCGACATTTAGAGGGAGGGGCTGCTCATCTACAATCTATTATGTTTTTATCTCTCCTGTTTTGGAGGCCAGCCTGCTGAAAGCAGGAACTATGGCCACAACCTTTGGGGACCACAACCCAATTCAAATAGTATTAAGATTATCCCCCGCCCCAATACCTAACATAGAATGTGATGCCAGGAATTTAACACCGTCCACGGACAACCTCAGATTGGTTTGGCGGGGTGTTAATATTACTGAGCTATTTGGCACAATGGTCAGGAACACCTGAGCTTCTTAATCTCTGTTTGGAGGTTCAGGACCCACACCCTGAGGCAATTACTGCCTTCAATAAACTTTGTGGTGCCATTAAATCTCTGCTATCCAAACCTATTACTCAAGCACAACAGGAACCTAGATGGTTTAACCATGAGTGCTCAGAGGCCAACAGGCAGCTATGCAAGGCCCTGTCACATAGCCCAAGGAGCAACCTATTGGTAAAGTCCTTAAGGCTGATGTATAAGCAGACTATTGCCAAAAGGAAGGAAGAACTACTAAGGGAGCCCTAGGATGCGCTTGTTAATGCTGCTAGATCAAAAAATGAGAACATATTCTGGACTGCAGTCAAAGGTCTAAGAACAATGGGGCAGTCATTAACCTCCATAAGTTGCAACATAACCAGTACAACCTCGGAAAATCACTTTTCAACAATTTACTCAGTGCCAGCTTTGAAAATTGACCCTTTTAACCATACGGTTCCATCTGGGGTTCCATTATCGATAACAGAGGTCGAGGAGGCCATACGCCAGAGCGCGGGCAATAAAGCCCCTGGCCCAGATGGGCTACCTATTGACCTCATTAAATACAAACCTGATTTTTGGGCCCCATTAATGCTAAATGTTTTTAATAACTTAGTCAACACCCCATTGCCAAAGTCGTGGATCACTAGCATAATCGTCCCAATTTTTAAAAAGGGTGATCGCTCACAACCTAGTTGCTATAGGCCGATCTCTTTAATAGGCAACACCCTTAAAATTTTAAGCAGAGTCTTATACAATAAAATGTTAACTTGGGCTGAGAACAATCACATTTTAGAACAATGCCAACTAGGCGTTAGGAGCAAAGTAGCCACTAATGAGCAGTGTTTAAATCTTAATTTGATCATTGGGAAGTATACCATAGCTCAGCACTCGCCACTTTATTTAGCTTTTATGGACCTGACCTCCGCCTTCGACTTTGTCAATAGGTCATGCCTATGGTCCATCGTCTTAGCTTATGGCTTGGATGAGGCCCTTGTTCACTTTCTGGCCTACCTGCACAGGGACCTGAAGGCGCGGGTCAGGATCGGTGGCAGGGGTGAGGTGTCTAACGATATCAGTGTTGGCAGAGGGGTTAGGCAAAGGTGCGTCCTAGCCCCCCCTCCTTTTTATTATCTACATAAACAATTTGCACAAATCAATGATTAAACTCACTGATGAAGTCCCTAGAATTAAAGGTAGAACTCTCCCGGTGCTTTTATACACAGATGATGCGGTTTTAATTGGACGTACACCAGAAGCACTACACACTTTAGTACGAGGATTCACGGACTTCATGACTGATTTAGATTTATGTACTAATTTTAGGAAATCATTTATAATGTCCTGTGGGCCAAGGAAATATCCCCTAAGTTCTATTACTGCGGGAGAGCAAAAATTAACTTGCACCGGCACTTTTCCCTATCTGGGGATGGTCTTTGCTGCATACGGCACCTGGTCTGAACATATGGTATATTGTAAGAAAAAGTTCTCAAAGGCCTTTAATTCAATCCTCAGTCTCCCTCACTCAAAAGATCAGGGGCAATTCCAGCAATTTTAAAGATTTTTAAGTCACAGTGCATACCAATAGCCACTTATGGCACAGAGGTTTGGGGCATTGCTAAAAGCTCTAGCGTCCAATTAGAGGAAAATAGATTCTGCAGAAAGGTTTTGGGCACACCAATCTCCACCCCTCAATACATATGTCATAGTGAACTAAAATTAGGATACATTGAAGATTTTAAACGGGCACGCTTTGCACTGTTCTGAAAAACTCTGCAGCATCTCTTACAAGGGAGATAATAGATGATTGTATCAGCTGCGAGAAAGGGATGGATATTCCATGGCTTGCTGGGGTTATTAAGAGTTTGGAAAGTGTCAACTTTGATGGATTGTTTTTTAACCTAAACACAGCTGAGACCGTTGATAAAAAATTTCTTAGGTCAGCACTGTATGCACTTTATAGGGCGGAAAGATTAGAGAGGGAATCAAAGAAACAAACCGTTGCTAAATTCATACCCATTGAGCAAATTGAACACTGTTTTCCTAGCTACATCACTTTAGTGATGTCACATTGGGAGAGAGGACTTCTCTTTCGCTTAAGAGCTGGGACCATAAGACATTTGCTCTGCTTTCCACTTGGGTATACGGTAAAACGTGATTCCCTGACGTGCCCATGCGATGGACATAGTGGAGAAACTCTATGTCACTTTTTATTTTTCTGCAAACATTACGTGCAATATGCACAATGGCTGCTAATCTCATTTTTCAAAACATTGTCACCCATTAAATTAACTGATGCTCTCAACTGCATATTACAATTGGAAAATGATGAATTGATCCTGCGTGTTGGTACTTTCCTGCGAATAGCCGCAGGGGCCCACATATCTATGCTTGATCCGTGAAGTACACTTGTATTTTGTTTTTAACATGTATTTTGATTATGTTCTTGTAATTATTTTATTATATTACTATTATGTTTACTGCCTGCTACATTATGAATTTGGAATGTTATCTAATTAATTATTGTGATTTTACTGTTAGCACATGCCTCACTTTTATGGATACGTTGTTATCCGAAAAAAAGTCTTTTTAGGTCTCGCCTAGCATTGCTGCGCACATGCGCAGTTCACTCGGCGAGATTTATTGCTAATGAGGAGTTTGACAAAAGGGCTTTAAGCCCCGCGCCCCTCATTTCCATTGGCTGGCATCACCGTTTATGCTAAACGTTGGCCAGCCATTGGAAATGAGCTATCTATGTTGCCTCCCTTTGGCTTTTTGTGCCAGCCCACTTGGACTGGCTCGCCTGCTTTCCTTCTGTCGTAAGCGATTTCTTATCTGTATGGGGCCATGTGTTTAAACACATGGCCCCATAAAGACAAGAGATCGCACATGGTAAGGATTCGCATTCGTTCTGTCTGCACCTTTGCTTTCTTTGTTGGGAACCATGGCGAGCGCTTGTAATATCCTGCCGCCGGAGGAGTGGAGGACCTGCGCCCGGCCTCGGTGTGTGCCCGCAGTGTGCAATTAAAGCAAGCGCGAGCCTCTGACAGGAGCCTGAGTGCACTTAATGGATTTCATTGTCCGAGGCAGGCGCCTCCACGCGACGGTAATTAGCCGGGTTCGATCCTCTCTCTGTCGCTCATGCCTGCCCCAGCCCTCCCTCGCTTCTCCTACCGCCCGCTTTACACGCGTTTGTGTGTATATTTAAAACTCTGCTGTGCGGCAGGCCACGCTTACAGATGAGCCTCTGTGCGCAGTATTACTTGTGCAGCAGGCGGTGCTGTAAATCAACGCTCTTTCCAACCATCCCACTCTATGCCCCCTGACACTGAAACCGTTAATCTGGCGTTGCTCAATCTAGCCGTTTACCGGGACGGAACAAGTATAGCGGAGCAGCAGCCCGGCACGATCTATGAGGCGGCGGGACTCAGCAGTAAATTTCGGTTTCAATAGTTCAGGGTCATAAAACAGGAAGTATACCCATTCGTAACTCCCGCCATCGCTCTAGCAGCTGGCTGTGCGTTGCAAGCTTTGTTCAAGATTTCACTGACGAGTATAGAAATTGGGAGCTACAATAGCAAATCATCTGTTTAATGGAATCCCCGGAATGCATATGTCTCTGAAAAAAATACAACAACTGCCATATGGCTACGCTGTACACACTTTCAATTTACCACATATGCCACTCACACAACGGTGACGAGTTGAAACCTCCTGCCCTTCCCTGCCAACACAACATTTAGGGCTTTACATCTTGCGCTGATCCCATTACTCGAAATATACCTGAATTACTTGTTGCTGCCTCTTGCAGGCGGGAATATGGGTGTGCCCGCCTGCTTCCTAGACAGGCAACAGGATCCAGCAGTGCAGGCGTCGGAACAGGGCGGGACTCAAAGGTACACATCTCTTATTTACTGACCGCTAAACCTGTGGCGGGCATGTGGTGACAGGGCTGGCAGAGGAGGGTACCCCTACCGTATCACAGGAGAAGGTAAAGGGAATGAATCAGGTGTGCAATGTCCATATGGCTCAAAGGGCTTTAGACCACCCCCCCGTTGTGTGTTAGCCCGGGCTGAGACCGCTTCCCCGGCACACACAGAGCCGCACCCGAGTACTGCACAGGTCTTTAAAAGACCATTCGCTTGTTAATGAGGCTTTGTTGTTTGTTCACCCCTTCCTAGAGCCCCTGCATCTCCACTCTGCCTATTGCCCAGAAGAATTAGCCCTCTACGATTTTTTTTCTTAGCCCCCCTCCCCCGAAATAGTTGCGCCTCTGGAATGAATGAACTGACAAGCGCACGCACAGAGAGGGGAGAATGTAGAGTTGTGGTGGGTCGATCTATTCGATGTATTTGATTATGTGCAGCCTGCGTACTTCTAAATGTAATTCAAATTTGTACAGATATTGTGTATGTCGCGTTATTATGTTACCCGTAGTTGCGATCTGTTTTTGATAGGGCATGTAAAGTGTCACTATATTGTGTGAGCATATCACTTTATTTACACGCCTAAACATCATCGTGTCTGGGTGTGCCGCTTTATAACCGGTAAATGTCAAGTCACTGAGTATGTCGAATTACTTTATGCCTGAGCGTCACGTGATTGACAGTTCGAGTGTGTCAAGTATTGTAAGCCCAAGTGCTATATACATATTTAAATGTGGGGTTACATCAATACTTGATTTTATTTATGTGTTATACTTCGATATTATAATGTCTGCTTCACTATTATTTACTAAAGTCAGCCAGTAATATAAAGAGCAAATAATTAAGCGGTGAAAGCTGAGGGCAGTAACAGCACAGTGCCCTAGTGAAATATTCCAGGAAGCCATACATCCTGCTGGTAAGAGTGTAGGAGTCAAAAAAACAAAATGAATAACTTAAGTAAAACGGTCTCCGCTATCCTGAATGAATTAGCCTCTTTAAGGAAGATCACTTTTAATTCCTATTGCTGGAGCAGAGTTTTCAGTTTGAAAATTCTGGGGCTTTTGAAGCTCTGGCATGTCTATTCGTTGTACTAAAGTATTAATAATTAATAATTAATTATTTGTCTTGTGCAAGTGTGTTTATATTAATCAATCCGTTTGTTTTAACAAGAAAGAGTTACACGTGAATGTGCTTAAATGTGCTGACTGATAATAACGCGTGTGTTAAATGCGTTTTCATGTTTAAACGTTGCTATGTGCTGTTTATTTTTGAGCACAAAACGCTTTTGAATTAATGCTTTTCCATGTTGCAAATGCTAGCTAAATGCATACACATAAGGGTATTAGTGGGGTTAACACTGTTTAATCACTATGCTGTAGTAACGTTGTTTTTGTCTCTTTTTATTAAGATGGTCTATTAAGGCCTATGTTGGCTAAAGAAAGAAGGCTGAATAGTGAGCCTGGCTGTGATTATAATTTGAAAACTGAGACGAGGGAGACCCCTGCTGGAAGTGGTCCTGAAGCTAACTGACCATGGTCCTTGTCGAAAAACTTTCCATGAGGACAGCAGCAGTTTTTGGGAGTTCTCCAAGAGAAGTGAAAGTGTCCTTGGCAGCCTTGGAAAACAAAGGAGCCTTAGAGGGAAACTCTGAACTGTGGCTCGATGGCCGAGGAGAAGCAGGATAATAGTGATACATGTTTTATTTTCTTGGTTCCTGTTCCGTAGTTTTCGCTATGTGTATTTTTCCTGAGCGGAGATTCACAAATGTAGCAATGTTACATCCTTTCCTTCTCGCTCTGCTCAGCAAGTCCGGCGGACATTATGATTTTTCCTATGTTCCAATGTATCTTTCTATTGTTTAGAATATTATAAGATGTTAGCCTAGAGAGGGTCTTTTGCCACTTGCCATTTTGCCTTTGCCGCGTATTGAACCTGCGTTGCTGAGGATTGATGCTGAAGGGACTTCGTCGTCTTGAGAGACATTTACTGAGAGACTTGTCCTGACCCGTTCTGACATTTAGCTAGAATAGGTAACTATGAGAAATGATTTGCTCTGATTGATTTTCTTTGACTAATTTTAGATAAAGCAATATAATTTTAAACATGGTGTTGGATATTCTTTTTGTCAATTATTGGGTTTGCGTTATTGATTATTGTTGTATATATTGTATAGACTATGCTTAGGGACAGTCACAAAAACCAGGTCTTATCGACCTCGATATAGATGCAGGGTGTTTAGGAGTGTTTTCTTTCCACAGGTTTATTGCTGGTAGAGTATTTGAGCGTATGTTAGTGAAATGGGCCCTAGCGTATGATGTATGCATGTGCGTGTAACTGTGAGATTACTCTATCCGTGGTAGTGGGAATATTGTACACACCCTGATCTCTATCAATTTCCTGGTAGCAGAGATAGGATGGTTTTTGATGATTGTCTTGATTAGATAAGATTGTTTTATTGATTATTGATTATTGGTTCATGTTGGTATATGTACTAATACTATATGTTGGAGTCGTAATGTTGAGTTATATGTAGTGCTTCTGGAACTTGGAAGCTGTAGCAGTTCCGTAGTAGGGCAGAGGGAAGTATATGCTGCTCTCGGGAAAGACGGAATTGGGGAATAACGTGTGACAATTGAAGTTGCGCGTCACATTGTCTGGGTTCGGAATCAGTGACATCGTCGTATGTTACTATTAGATATTTCTGGTATATAAGGAGTGTGTATGATAGTGAAGGTTATCTGTGAAACTCTGGTCTTAAGTCCCAGGGATCCGTAGGATTTCCGTTAAAGCTTATCGCGGGAGGAGTAATAGGTATTCTCTGAGCTTATTTGAAGAACTGGGCAAAGAAAGCTTGCTTAGTTAATGTGTGTTATAATTCTGTAGTGGAGCAGATTGTCTGTTCTCGGGAAGAAGGATTCTGTGCGTATGTACTATATTTCCTTTGTATGAATGTGCGTGAATGTTTGTACATTTAGTTGATTGTAAGACTCTTTGGACAAGTCCTAGAGGAAACAGTTAATGAATGTATGTTAGTAGGACAGAGTAGAAGAAGTGCTACTGTGTCAATGAAAGGTTTCTTATGAAATAGACTCTCTTTTACTATTCTGTGGTTAGCGAAGCAGACAATGGAGATGTTTTTATGTTGTAACTAATAGATTTTGTAGAAATTTTGACACGAAGTCTACTGAAAAGATTTTGTAAAGGAGGGGTAGACGAGTGACAGAAGACAGAGACAAACTGCAGCGACTGTTGACGTCAGAAAGACCGCGCTCTGATTGGATGGTAGATCAGAATAGTGCTCGCGCTAGGATTGGAGCGTTAGTGTGAGCCGCGCAAGGATTGGAAGAGCTATTTAGTGACATAGACGTTCCAGGATTGGTGCGTTAGTGTGAGTCGCGCTGCAATTGGTTGAAAACTCGTATTGTATATTTATAATACGGAAAGAGTAGAGAGTTCTTTGTAAACGATAAAATGTATTATCAAGAAGAGAAGAAGAAAAAAACATTTTTTGGTAGAGTTAAGAAGTGGTTTAGCAAGGATAAAGATGTTAAAACAAGAGAGGGCGAGTTGTTACCTCCACCGAAAACACCTGCATCCTTCATGGCTGCGAGACATGGGTTTCATACTTGTATATGGTTGGAGAATTGGGTTAGGTATACTAAAGAAGATGGTGTTCTAGCATTTCCAGAACATGGTTCATTTAATCTGGCCGTGTTGAGAAATTTACGGGAAAAGATGCTATGTCTTGACCCGAAACCGAGACCTACACAGTTCGAGGCTTTAGTGGAATGGGAAGAAGAAGTACATGAGAGAGAGAAACAAAGATCAGGAGGGTACTATAGGTACATGTTTGGGAGGAGACATGATCGTGAAACTCATCATGATCGAATGAAAAGGTGGCGAGATGTTAGTATGTCAGAGGGATTATATCCGATGAGAACAGTTGAAGGAGGAGCAGAAAGGGTTCCTGAGTCAGAAATAAGAAAATATGGAGTTAATGAGTATGAGGATGAGGTCTTGAATGACATGATTTACAAAAGACCACCTCCATATAGACCAGAACCGGACAAAAGTACACCAGTTGTTTCTCCGATAAGGGATACAGTTTGTGTTAGTGAGACAGAAAATGAGACACCTGAGGTAAGGAGTGATCATTACCTTGATGAAAATGCCAGACAATTAGCCAGAACTACAACAGAGTTGACTGAGAAGATTAGGGAGTTAACGAAAAATCTAGAAGCTGTTACGGTGCCTGTAACAATAGGTCCAGTTATGCCTGTGTTTGACAAACAGAGAGCAGGTGAGAATGGACTGGTGATTCCATATGTTGGGAATAATCTGACAAATTCAGTTGGTCCTTCAGGAGATTCAGGCAAAAGAGCAGAAAGAAATGACCTGAGACAATCAAGACATGACACATGTAGTGAAATATTGGATGCTAGTGAAGCTAGTTGTTCAGGGATGATGCCGATTTTAGAACCGCAAAAGAGAGTGGTTCCAGTGAGAAAAACTGCTGAAATAACAGTTGATGATTTGAATGATTGGATGAAGGTTCTACAGAAAAAGGATAAAGATTCACAAGTAATTGATGTAGCTAAGTTACGTGTAGAACTAGAAGAGCTTGTTACAGGAACAGTTCCAACAGAGATTCTGAAGAGTCATCATGATGGTGAACTAATGTTTATGTGCAAGAGTGTTACCTGGAGAGCAAGGAATACACATGACAGGCTAAGAGCAATAGCAAATGAACAGGGAGTTGACATTGATAAAGTGAAAGCTTTACAGAGAACTTACAGGATGGATTTTACAGAGAAGGATATCGAAAATTTGAATGCTACTGGTAGAACAGGACAGATTAAAGAAATGGTAGCATTACTGCGAAGATGGGGTGATGTTGAAAAGTGGAAGGATAGGTGGTATAAGAAAAGAGATGAGACTGAAGATAGAACAACTTATTCAGCATTTCCAGTGAGAGAAAAGGAGAAACCAGTGGATAATTATCCTATGAGAGAAATACCTGGAGGAGGATATGTACATGTTCCATGGACCAGACAGGATATTTTATCATTTACGAATGATTTCCCTCGATTGAGAGAAAAGCCCGTCGAGTGGTATAGGCAGGTAGATAGGTTTGTGAAATTGTCAAAAGTGCTGTGGGTTGACCTGAATAGTCTGTTTGATATAATTGTTCCAGCAGACTTGTGGACTGAGTGTAAAATAGTTGTGAGTTGGCCTACTGAGGAATATCCAAGAGATCCAAGAACAGGGGCACCAGATCCAGAGGTAATGAGAAAGTATGATCAGGTGATGGTATACCTGAAGAGTAAAGTACCTGCAAAAGAGACAGACTGGGTAAAGATAGATCGAACACAACAGGAAGCGAAAGAATCAGTTCATGCTTTTTACGAGAGGCTGATACTGGCATTTAAACAATTCAGTGGAGATGAACACCTGGGTGACAAAGATTTGAGTCACTTTGTATACAGATTTGTATATGGCCTTAGACCTGAAATTGGTGAGAGAATTCGTGAGCACACAGTGGATTGGCAGAGTAAAAAAGTAGATGAGATCCTGAGACATGCAAAATACTTCAGTGATGAAATTGAAGCAAAACAAAGAAAGCTGAAAGAGAAAGCAATGTGGGCACAAGTGAAAGTTGCAGAGAGACAGGAAGCACAGTTAGTGGAACAAGCGAATAATCCAGGAAATAATGCAGGAAATAGACCAAGATATGCAGGAAAAGGAAAAGGAAGTCTTGAGGAAGCGAAGAAAAAGTTCCCTTGTCACAACTGTGGCCAATTGGGGCATTGGAGATCGGAGTGTCCTAATCCACCATTAGTGAGTAATGAGAGTAAACCTTTAAATCAACAGGTGCAGAACCAGAATGAAGGAAATAATCAACAACAGCAACAACAGAAAGTTGTGAGACAGCAGAGTCAAGAGCCAAAACCGCCCTTGCCGCAGAATAGAGGGTTACAAAAGTATAATCAGGATTCAGGATTCTACAATGATGAGCAGGTAAACAAACCAAGACGTTCTAACAAAGTACAACAGTACTTGTTAAAGAGTGAAGGGAGTGAGTCTGAGGGTGATTATTGACGGTGCCGAGGAGAGGAAGAAGAGTGCATACTTGGTGCAACTCTAGAAATAGACCAGGCAGGACCATTTGTGGATGGGAAAATAAATGAGGAGAGTGTTACTTTTTTGGTAGACACAGGTGCGACAAGATCAACTGTCAGGTCAACAGATGTTAGAAATCTTCCTCTCTCGGATGAAGCAATCCAAGTAGTTGGTGTAGCCAATACACAAATCAAAACACGTCTTACTGAACCTGTAAGAGTACAGATAGGGAAATTTTCAGACATGCATAGATTCATTGTCTGTGACACGAGTCCATTGAACCTACTGGGTAGGGACTTGTTGTGTAAGATGAACTGCACAATTTTTTGTACACCGGATGGAATAGCCTTTGAGACACCAGATGAAGATGCTTTGTACCGAGTGACTCTAGAAAATAGAGAAAGTGAGTTAATTGGTGCATTTGCTGTGTTTAATCCGGAGGATTTGCCTCAAGAGCTGAGAGACACAGTGAAAAGGACAGTTTGGGATTTTACTGGAGAGGATGTGGGATTGATGAATAATGTAGATCCAGTGAAAATTGCAGTAAAAGAGGGAATTACATATCCTAACATTCCTCAATACAAAATGACACCAGAAATAATTGAAGGGATAACTCCTATAATTGAGAAAATGATTCAGCAAGGAGTCCTGAGAGAACTACTGAGTAGTCCGTGTAATTCACCGATAATGGGACTAAAAAAGCCCAATGGAAAATTTAGGATCGTACAGGATTTGAGAAAAGTTAATCAAATTGTGGTGGCATGTTGTCCTATTGTGCCAAATCCATCAGTGATCCTGTATCAAATTCCACATGATGCTGAGTGGTATACAGTGATTGATTTGTGTCATGCGTTCTTTTCAATTCCATTGCATCATGATAGCCAGCCGATTTTTGCATTTAGGTTTGGCCAGCGTATCTTAGCATGGTGTCGAATCCCACAGGGGTATACGGAGAGTCCTTCGATATTCAATCAGTTATTGAAGAAATTGTTGGAGAGTTTGATCATGCCTGAGAGTTCAGTGCTAGTGCAGTACATTGATGACCTACTGGTGGCATCAAAGACACGTGAAGCTTGTGAAGTAGATACCATAGCTTTACTAAATCATCTGGCAGATGGAGGGTTAAAGGTATCTCCAGCCAAATTGCAATTTTGCAAAAAAGAGGTGCATTATCTTGGACACAATATTGAAAAGGGTCTGAGAAAAGTGACTGTTGACAGGATCAGAATAATCAGAGAAATGAAAGCTCCAAAGACCCAGAGAGAAGTGAGAATGTTCCTGGGTATGGTGGGTTATTGTCGTCAGTGGATAATTAATTTTTCTCTGATAGCAAAGTCACTGATTAAACTGACAAAAAGTGAAATGACGGATCCATTGGATCTAGATGCAGAACAAATGGCAGCATTTGAAGAGCTCAAAAGTAAAATGTGTGAGGCTCCAGCTTTGGGTATGCCTGACTATGAGAAAGAATTTGAGCTGTACTGCAGTGAAAGAAATGGATGTGCACTTTCAGTGTTAATTCAGAAACATGGATTACTGAGAAGGCCTATTGCGTATTTCTCAGCGACACTTGACCCTGTAGCTGTGGGTTTACCAGGTTGTCTGAAATCTGTGGCTGCAACATGCAGGAGTCTGGAACAGAGTGAAGGAATCATAATGGGATATCCTGTAAGGGTATTTGTACCTCACAATGTGGCAATTCTTTTGACAAGAAGCAGAACTCAGTATATGTCACATAGTCGATTGACTAAGTACGAAAAAGTGATTCTGGGAGCATCAAATGTGACTCTTGAGAGATGTGTGAATGTGAATCCAGCGACGCTTTTGCCAGACATTGAAAATGTGGGTGTGAAAATGGAAGATGATCATGATTGTTTGGATGTGCTTGAGTACTGTACAAAACCGAGACCAGACATAAGGGATTTACCCTTGAATGAGAGTGATCATGTGTTGTTTGTGGATGGATCATGTTTGAGAAATGATGATGGTGTGCTATGTGCAGCATATGCGGTATGCAAAGTTTCAGAGGTTATGGAAGCATCACCATTGAAAGGGGTGAAATCTGCGCAAGTTGCTGAATTGATAGCATTGACAAAAGCTTGCGAAATTGGGAAAGATTTGAGGACGACTGTGTTGACTGATAGTCAGTATGGATTTGGAGTGGTGCATGACTTTGGCCAACTTTGGCTACAAAGAGGTTTCTTGACATCGAGTGGAACTCCAATAAAGAATGCTGAAATGATTGGTAAATTGCTTGAGGCGATACAGCTGCCTAAGGAGTTAGCAGTTGTAAAATGTGCTGCCCATGGTCCAGGGGAGGATTTTATAACGGTTGGAAACAGATATGCCAACGATGTTGCGCAATACTGTGCCAAAACGAATTAGTCCATCAACAGGGACAGAGAAGGGGAAATGTCTTTTCTATCTGTGATGTTTACTAATGTCCTAGAGACCTGGGATGAAGTGAAACAGTTGCAAGATGAGGCAGGAGAGGAAGAGAAAAAAGATTGGATTAAGGCAGGATGTGCTCCAAGAGAAACAGACCATGTTTGGGTCTACAGAGATGGCAGACCAGTGATGCCCAACTCCATCTTGTCGTCAATGGCAAGGATGTATCATGGCCAGGGACATTTGGGGAGGGACGCGATGGTTAGGTCGTTCAAGCAGACCTGGTACAATGCAAAGTTCAGGACAATTGCAGAAAGTATCTGTCAGAGGTGTTTAGTTTGTCAGCAATTTAACACTGGGAAAAAGACAGTGGTGAGTCTGGGGACAATAGGCAGAGAAGGAGGTCCTTTTACAAGAATGCAGATCGATTTCATTGAAATGCCCCAAGTAAACAGACTGAGGTATGTTCTAGTGGTAGTCTGTTTGTTTTCAAGGTGGGTGGAAGCTTACCCGACTAGAAGAAATGATGGATTAACAGTGGCAAAGTTACTGTTAAGGGAGTTGATTCCTAGGTACGGGTTTCCAGTAACAGTTGAGTCTGATAGAGGTGGACACTTTCAAAATGAGCTCATGGGTTTGATTTGTGAAGCATTGAAAATACAGCAGAAGCTACATTGTGCATACCGACCAGAGGCTTCTGGTGTGGTTGAGCAGATTAATGGCACAATCAAGAATAGGATTGGAAAAATGTGCTTAGCCACTGGCATGAAATGGCCAGATGTTTTGCCTCTAGTTCTGATGACAATGAGATCTACTCCAGATAGAACTACTGGTTTGAGTCCACACGAGATAATCATGGGACGTGCTATGCGCCATGCATTCGTGCCTGTCAATAAGTTGGTGACAATAACTGATGACATGATTTTGGATTACTGTAAAGGCCTGGCTGACGCAGTTCATTCTGTGTTTCACCAGGTTGGAGAAGAAGCTACCACACTTGAGAAGAAGCAAGCCCATGATCTGAGTCCAGGAGACTGGGTGAGGATAAAAGTTCACAGGAGAAGAAATTGCTTGATTCCAAGGTGGGGAAGGCCAAGACAAGTTATTCTGACTACGACGACTGCAGTAAAGTGTGCTGGAGTGAAGCACTGGGTACATGCAAGTCATACTCTGAGAGTTCCAAACCCGAAAGAAGGGACTGGTAAAGAGTATTTTGAAGAGTCAGATTCCAGCGATGATGAAGATAAAGAATCAGTGGGGAAAGAAGTAGGAAGAGCTTCGAATGAACCACTGCGAGTATCAGAGAGGAGATCAAATTCTGTAAGAGAGCCTGAAGTTTCAAACAGCAGCGAAGGGAAAAGAAAAGAAAAGAGAAATCACACAGAGATTACTCCTGAATCAGAAGAGGAGGAGATTGAAGAACCACTTGAGATTATACTTGAAGAAGTAGGGTCAGAAAAAGATAGAGAGGGACAGATTGCGGAAGACCCCCGAGGAGGTGTAGGGAACATTCTTGATGAGCTAGGTGAAGGGACAAGTAGACAGCGAGAAGATTGCGTGTCGGAGACCCGAGGAGGGACAGGAATAGGGAAGTCTCAAACAGTGGTGAAAAAGTCTGTGGAGAAGAAGAGAGCTGCTGGAAAACGGAAACAAGAGGCACTTGAAACAGATGATGAGGATGAACAAACAGAGGGTCGAGTTCTGAGAAAGAGAACTTGGATTGGAGAAAGAAGTAATAAAGAAATAAAGCCGAAAAAGGTGTTAAGAGGAGACCGTTGGCCTAACAACAGAGTTAAGAGGCTGAGATACAAAATAATAAGAGCAAATACATCGAAAGCTGAACAAGTGAATGAAGTTTCGAGTCAAAGTTCAAAAGCTGAAGGAGAAGAATCAAAGGAGTCAAACGAACCAGTGGAAATAAAAAGCGTAAGAAAACCCAACCAAAAGTACAGATCACCGGAATGGTCTTATGTGGCACTGTCTGAAGGAGGAAAAGAAGAAGCAGTGACTCGAGATAATCCGGAAGAGATCTTGAGAGAAGTGGTTGAGGAAGATACTGGTGAAATTCTGAAAGTACTCTTGACTGACATTGGAGAAGAGTCGAGTACTGAGGATTTTGATGTTGGAGATCTGATACAATTTGATGTTGAAGAAATTGAAGTAAAGAATGACAAGTATCCAAACTGAGTGAAAGAAGGATTCACTTGGATCAAGTGAACGAAGAGATCATTTGGATAAACTGAAAGCTGAAGAATTGCTGAAGAATTGAAGAAGTTCAAACAGTAGTGGAGTAGTAGAGGCTAAACTAAAATGGCTAACATAGAGGATAATAGAAATAGATGTGCCTTCTTTAAGAGGTGGTGTAGGATGTGCTGCTGTTGTACTGGATTATTAATGCTTCTATGGGGTGTTTTAGTTTTATTAGTTACTTTTAAAGTAGAGTTTGGAATGCATATAGAAAATGTGACAAATGTAGAGAAGAATTCACAAAAAGTAGTTCCAATTAGAATTAGTAATGCTTACACACACAAAGATAGGTCAATTAATAACTTTTCTAGTAATGTTTTTTCGAAACTGTTATATGAATATGTGAAGACAATGGAAGTAAGGGATTGTTACGTCTGTATGCAATTACCTGCATCCGTCTCAGAGGGTGTTACTTATCATCATTTACCAGCTACATATGGTATTTCCTGTAGTATTTTAAGTAGTGTTTTTTATTTGTTAGGGAAAGTAGATTATAAGATGTCTAACAGAGATAGTATTTTTGGGCACTTGCCAATGAACAAAGAGCTGAATCCAGCTAAAGAAGCTAACACTTTTGGTGAGATTTTTATTGAAGAAAAAGGATTAACATTAGATTACATTTTTAAGAATAATTTAACTTGCAGTTTGAAAGGAGAGGAGAAAGCTTTCCTGGATATGGTAGAAGAAAGGAGATTGAACATGCATGAAAAAGCAGGGAAATATAAAGTGAATGAGACAATTTGGGACATTGAGATGGGAAAAGAGTTGAAGAATGGGGCTAGTCCAACTTTAGCTCTAGATGCACCACAGAAGGGTAAACTTTGTATTACAAGAAGGAAATCCCAATATGATACATATTTTGTCGGGACTAGTGAGTGCCATGATACATACTTCATTGCAACAGGTTGGGGTTTCAGAGGTGGAGAAGATACGATTTTTCCAGGAGTATATTATGTTTGTGGGAATAAGGCTTATTACAAGTTGCCTGACCATTGGGATGGCACGTGTTATGTGGGCCTAGTTTTTCCAAAGATTTTTCATATAGATAAAGTAACAGATGTAGAAGATGTTAACTTACTAATGCGTTTTAAGAGAGAAACTTGGTCTGAAATAGTGGGTGATATTTTTGGGGTTTTGATTCCAGCAGTGGGAATTTCTTTGAATGCTTATGGAATTCGGAAACTGTCTACAGTGGTTGATCGCTTATCGACAAATACCGCTGGAGGGTTTCTTTTGGTGAATACGGAATTAAGTGCCGTACGTGCCATGTCTATGCAAAATCGACTTGCCCTTGATATTCTATTGGCCAAGGAGGGTGGAGTCTGTGGAATGCTGAAAGTTCAACATTGTTGCACTTACATTCCAGACGAAAGCAGAGACCTAAAGGTCTATATCAAAAATATTACTGATTTGCATGAAGAATTAGTACCACTTGAAGCTGAGAGTTTGTGGACTAAAATAGCTAATAAGATGATAGCTGTTAAGGATTTTATTGCAAAGATAGGTAGTACTATTATAGGTAGAATATTGTTTCCCTTGTCTTGTATAATTGTGGCTTTATTAATAATAAGATTGGTGTGTGTGTGTTGTAAAAACAGGGGAGGGAGGAAGAAATTGAATAAAGAAAAGAAAAATAAGAGGTTGAAGAGAGAACCTCAAGAAATTGAACTAGAAGAATTGAGGGAGAGTGTTTACTTAGAGACAAAAAGGGATGATGAAAGAGTGACTGGTGTTTAATGTTGTGTAAAGGGGAAAAGACATTTCTGATTTCTCCTAAAATGGGACTAAATTTTCACTAATTTTTTTTTTTGGGTTTATTTGGTGATAAAATCACCAAAGGGGGGATTGCTGGAGCAGAGTTTTCAGTTTGAAAATTCTGGGGCTTTTGAAGCTCTGGCATGTCTATTGGTTGTACTAAAGTAATAATAATTAATAATTAATTATTTGTCTTGTGCAAGTGTGTTTATATTAATCAATCCGTTTGTTTTAACAAGAAAGAGTTACACGTGAATGTGCTTAAATGTGCTGACTGATAATAACGCGTGTGTTAAATGCGTTTTCATGTTTAAACGTTGCTATGTGCTGTTTATTTTTTAGCACAAAACGCTTTTGAATTAATGCTTTTCCATGTTGCAAATGCTAGATAAATGCATACACATAAGGGTATTAGTGGGGTTAACACTGTTTAA
This sequence comes from Triturus cristatus, assembly GCF_964204655.1. Classification (NCBI taxonomy): domain Eukaryota; kingdom Metazoa; phylum Chordata; class Amphibia; order Caudata; family Salamandridae; genus Triturus; species Triturus cristatus. Next base: position 218,920,521 of record NC_140591.1, on the reverse strand, counting down.
TCACTATGCTGTAGTAACGTTGTTTTTGTCTCTTTTTATTAAGATGGTCTATTAAGGCCTATGTTGGCTAAAGAAAGAAGGCTGAATAGTGAGCCTGGCTGTGATTATAATTTGAAAACTGAGACGAGGGAGACCCCTGCTGGAAGTGGTCCTGAAGCTAACTGACCATGGTCCTTGTCGAAAAACTTTCCATGAGGACAGCAGCAGTTTTTGGGAGTTCTCCAAGAGAAGTGAAAGTGTCCTTGGCAGCCTTGGAAAACAAAGGAGCCTTAGAGGGAAACTCTGAACTGTGGCTCGATGGCCGAGGAGAAGCAGGATAATAGTGATACATGTTTTATTTTCTTGGTTCCTGTTCCGTAGTTTTCGCTATGTGTATTTTTCCTGAGCGGAGATTCACAAATGTAGCAATGTTACATCCTTTCCTTCTCGCTCTGCTCAGCAAGTCCGGCGGACATTATGATTTTTCCTATGTTCCAATGTATCTTTCTATTGTTTAGAATATTATAAGATGTTAGCCTAGAGAGGGTCTTTTGCCACTTGCCATTTTGCCTTTGCCGCGTATTGAACCTGCGTTGCTGAGGATTGATGCTGAAGGGACTTCGTCGTCTTGAGAGACATTTACTGAGAGACTTGTCCTGACCCGTTCTGACATTTAGCTAGAATAGGTAACTATGAGAAATGATTTGCTCTGATTGATTTTCTTTGACTAATTTTAGATAAAGCAATATAATTTTAAACATGGTGTTGGATATTCTTTTTGTCAATTATTGGGTTTGCGTTATTGATTATTGTTGTATATATTGTATAGACTATGCTTAGGGACAGTCACAAAAACCAGGTCTTATCGACCTCGATATAGATGCAGGGTGTTTAGGAGTGTTTTCTTTCCACAGGTTTATTGCTGGTAGAGTATTTGAGCGTATGTTAGTGAAATGGGCCCTAGCGTATGATGTATGCATGTGCGTGTAACTGTGAGATTACTCTATCCGTGGTAGTGGGAATATTGTACACACCCTGATCTCTATCACTAGCACAATAATTGTACCTACTTCTGAGCTGAAGGAAGAAAAAACACAGTTAAACAAGCATTTGCAATGCAATAGGTCTCGCATTTACGCGTGTTTAAACTATTGACATTGTAAAGTCTAATGCGTTTTATTAATGTTTTAAAAACCAAAACATTAAAAAAGGCATTGTCAATTACAATGCCAATAGCTCAAACTCGCGTAAATGCGAGACCTATTGCATTGCAAATGATTGTTGGATTTGGATTTAAACATGCAAAAATAAAAAATATAAAATTGACTCGCCGACCAAACCCACTGAATTCTCTCTCTTTGGAGAAACTCGAAATATTGAGAGGCATGTACATTAACTGAAACAAGTATTTGGCAGAGGAAGGTACAGGGCAGACAGGATGTGTGTATTTCAGCTGCACACGTGTTTGTTGACTTATTTATAGATTTTTTCGGGAGAGCAGGCAGGGCTCCGCCGGGGGGCGCTGCCGCACGCCTCCTGCAGCCTGCTCACGGACTGCATGCACTGCAGCGAGGCCCGCCTCCCAGCTCCGGAGAGGCCGCTCCCTGCCCGAGGGGGAGTTGCCACGTCCCCTGACCTGAGGCAGGGAGCAGGAAGAGGGCCGTCCGATCGCCAGCCGCCGCCTGCGGGCACAGGACAGCGCCAGGCTGCGGGCAGCTGCACAACAGCCGGGAGAAGCCGAGGTGAGGGAGCGGGGCAACGCGTGCGGAAGGGCCGGTGCGGGGCACGCTGCTGCCGCTGACACTCGCTTCCCTGTTTTGGGGCAACAGAGCGGGGTCTGAGGGCGTGGAGGGCTGCACGCATTCTTGGTACGGGACAGCCAGCCTTCCTTTGTGGCATGACGGGGAGTGCGGGGCACTTCCTTTGGCGGAAGCGTGCACTAGTGCGATGGGCGGCTCCCGAGGAAACTTTATGCTACTTTCTGTTGAGCTGTTGGAGAAACTTGAGCAGGCTCCGCTGTTTACTGTGCCCGGGCCTCCCACCCCCAGAAACTCCTCCGTACACTCAGGGTGACAGCCAGTGTTCACCAGGGCACTCACTCCTCCAGCTGCGCACATCGCTCGCCGGGCTCCTCTTGTCACTCCCGAGCTGCAGCGTGTACGCAGCCCACCCCTCAAGGTGCACGCAGCCCACCCCTCAAGGTGCACGCAGCCCACCACTCAAGGTGCACACAGCCCACCACTCAAGGTGCACACAGCCCACCCCTCAAGGTGCACACTGTCCAACTAAAGCACCTCTGGATGCCCAGACTGCAGTGCACAGCTGCACGGGCCAGCGCTCAGCGGCACTCATAGCCCCATCGAAGATCCTCTGGAGACTCCCGTCCCGGGCTGCAGCGCGCACCCCTCCCGCTGCACACGTGATTCTTCCGTGCTCCCCTCTTCTACGGTGCACAGCTGCACTCATGGTCCCGTCGAAGCTCCTCGGGGCTCCACTGTGCACAGCCCTTCAGCGACCCTCCCTGAGGGCCCATCTGTCCCCCATCTCACCCACTGTCAACATTTAAAACATATCCCAGGGGAGGGCGGGTGGGGCAGGAAAAGTACTATTACATTTGGTTTTTAATTCAGATCACTTCATTGTAGATTCTCGCAATATAAATTAAACCTATTGTGTCCACTCATCATTACGTGTGTCCACCTCCCATTACTAAGAGAACAATGGGTTTAGCGCAGTAGTTTGACAACATTTCACTAATGCCGATCCCACTAGCCGTTATATTTTGGTGAAAAATTCGCCGCTCTCGTAATCCCTCCTTCCCCCACCCTCTCGACTCTCGCCCCAAAGTTTTGCTAACGAAGGAGGAATTCGCCCTTGCAGAATGTTGTATGATCGTTGATGCAGATAACGACACGATCACGACACGAATAACGATACAAACAGGAAACACGGAACGGTTCTAGATAACGCTGCACACGACTAAAAGGCGCAACAGGGCTCACGTGCTGTACTTTTATGAAAACATTGGGGGATTAGGCGTGCAAAGAAGCAGCTGTGTGTGTAATTTACACCCAAATCTGGTCCACCAACAACATTACAGCATTTCAGACCTACGCCTGCTGAGTTACTGCTTGTGCCGTGTTTAAGTACTTGCTGTTCTTGTACTGTCTATGCTGGGACCTGTCTCGCTAATCCTTCATGCACGTCATTACTCGGTGTATAAAGGGCCAATGCTAACATTTCATTTATGTTTGTTCACTTTAACTTTTGTTTAACTTCCATATAAATGTTTTACAGGAAATGGTTTTCTTTTTACCCAAAGTCCGTGGAAATTGGTCTTTTTTTTTAACCTGTCCCCAGACGCGTGGCCTGGTTAGTCGGGGTACATTAGCTGTAAAGAGAAGTACGGGAAATGCCTTCTAGAATATAACTGTGTGAGTGTTCCACGCATTTGTGTTGCAGTTTCATTACCTAGTTTCTGGGATGTTAGATAGAATCTAAGAACATAACTGTATGCACGAGTAGTGCTCTTAAGCCACCAGAGCATGTTTTTTTAATTATGCATATTTTATGCATTTGTAAGACTTTTGTTTTTTAACACTGCAGGCCATGGTGTCACTTAACTCTTGTAAAACGTTTTGTAATTCTGCTTCTTTCTATTGTGTGTATTTCCTTATGACTAGATACTACTTCACGAGTTCCTCCTACCCATACAGCAGGCCCCTTTTAAAATCTATTTTGAAACGAATTTTAGAGCCCCTAGGCCTTCATTAGGAGATTGTTGGATTTAGGTGCTTACTGGGGCCATAATCTCCGATTCCAGACAGTGTCCCTTCAGCAGAATCTGGCAATTACACATTTTATTACCAGGATGGGGAATAACCAGTTGGACCCAAGAATACTAGGTCCTTTCTGCTGGTTTTCCCATGATTTTGGGGATAAGGGTTCTACACTATGACACTGGCTGAACCCTGAGGTCCTCTTCTCGACAGCAGGTGGCCGTTCCCAAATTTTACCGTGTTCGGATGGCGGCCGCTCCTTCCAAGATCAGGCTGCCCGTGTTTGGAATCTTCTGCCGGTGTCACTTAGACAGGTGCCTGAGTTACTCTCTTTAGGTAGCAGTTGAAAACCTGGCTATTTCAGCAACAACTTTAAATCTTTTTCCTCTTTCAGTGATAGGAACAGTCCTAGCCATGAGGCTCTCTTAGCGCCAAGACACTCTTCCTGGGTAGCTGCGCGCTCTACAAGTACCCTTTAACATAACATAAGCAGGTGGGTGTTGTCTACGAGATGGCCCGTGGAGGTTAGGGAATGGGGCGGGTGGCGTAGAGCCTGGCATTGCTTAATTTCTAATAATTTATGAGCAGAGGCCAAAGTTTTTATTAGGAGGCCACTGTCCAGTCTCGGGGTTGCTGAAAACAAAGGCTCCATATTTTTGATACCAGCTCATGAATCTTTCTTCCATGATTTTCTGTTCTTGTACGTCTTGCAGGTACTTCTCACCCTTGCTTTCTCACTTCGTCAATTTGTCCATCCTTTTCCTGCCATTCTGAGTTTTCTGCCTTCCTCTCGCTCAATCTGGGTCAACATCTGATGATGTGAAAGTCCTGGTCCCCAAAAATTGTGAACTGGTGCCTCCACGAGAGACACCCATACAAAGCGACCACTGGAGTCGGGGCAGACCAAGGCAGGATTCAGTAGGCCGTGGGGAGCGTTTTCTGCTACCCCAGTGGGCTGCATGGGGGTCCTACTCCTACCTGCAGCGGTGTCACTGACCTGCTATTAGGGAGCGTGTGCTGCCTGGTATGGCTCTGAGTTAATGCCCCGCGGTGGCACACCACAATGGGTTATTTGTTTTTCCCTCTCGGATTTTACCTGACCCCAAAGTATCAGAGCGCTTTACATGAGCACCAGTTGCATTACAGATGTACACATTCATTTTGTTAGGCAGAGGAGATTACGTGATTTGCCCAGAATAACGGGATGTTGAGCGTCTCTTGCCGAGACTCGAACTCAGTTCCCCAGCTTCGAGGTCGACCGCTGTAGCCATTACGCTACATCCTCTCCCCAACCCCTTAGCCCGCATCCAACTGAAGAGTTTCCGAGACGCTTGATGGAAAGTGATCAAACTTAGTTATTAAACCATAATGGTGATAATGGTTACTGGCATCATAAATATAGTTGTCAGCTGTTAGGCAGTAGCTCTTGGGTGAGGACAATAGGAAACCTACTCAAACTATCAATTCCTATTAAATTTTTTTTTCAAACACGTTTTATATTGTGCAAACTCGACCGGAAGGTATCAGAGCGCTATAAATGAGCATCAGTTACATTACAGACGCATTCATTTTGTTAGGCATGGGGAGATGAATTGATTTGCCTAGAATCACAGGATGTTGAGCGTCCCTGCCGAGACTCTGACCCTGTGCCCCAGCTTCCAAGCCGACCCCTAGCCATTAGGCCGCATCCAAGTGAAGAGTTTCTGAGACACTTGATGGAAAGTGATCAAACCTAAGACACTGCCAGCTGTACCTCATTTATAAGAAGGATGAGTACAGGGCCCCAACGCTTTTCTTAGGAGCTTGCTGGGGCTGCAAAATATCAAAGCTGCCTAGTCTTGGTTCCATATCATTTTTATTTCTTTATTTTTTTTAAAACCAATTTTTATTGGTTTTCAACAAGCATACATACAGCCCTGTGGGCACCATGATAAATTGGCAGGAAATCAATGTGCAGGACAAGTGTACACCGTGACAGTTTTAGCGACCTCCCAGGTGGGACTGCTCTCAAAGGTGCTCTGCCAAGAATCACAAAGGTGCGATACCAAGTCTACTTCACCCCCCCCCCCCAATCTTGGTTCCATATCATGCTTATTTCTTCCACCACGGTATTCTTCCATTTCTTAATCTCGGTCTTGCCTGTTATTTTCCATCTTTGCTGTCTCCATTTGTCAGAATTGTATTCTCTTCTTGCTCGTGCTCTGGGTTAGAAGTGGCATGCCAGTCCCCTTCACTAAGTTCTGGTGCTAACCACCTGCACGCACACATTTGCCTCCAGACCATGTCACACTGCGCCCTCAGCTAAAGTGACCCTTCTTATCCTCCGCTTCACTTCAGCCTCTTTCCCTTGAATGCTTAGAAGCCTGTGCGCTTGGCATGCATGGCGCACAGGTATTCATTCTCCCTGTGCTCTGTGCACAGTGCCCCTAGGGTTCAGTGTTATATACAACCATTGGTCTGTGTGCATGGGCGTCTTTATCTGTTGCCATCTCTCCATCCATGTATATATATCTGTGGGTCTGTGTGCAAGGTTGCTTGTACGTGTTGTGTGTGTGTGTGTGTGTATGCATATCCGGGCGTTGTCCCTCTGTGCATGCAGTAACCTAAAGCCAGACCATGGCAAAAATATACAAAGTGCCCACACGCTGCAAGAGGCCTTGACTAGAACAGGGTCATCGGGACATGGCTGGATCATGACAGCCAGTGCTTAATTTGTCAACACCAGCGATTGTGATAGTCTGCCACAATATGAAGCTGGCTAGCTAATTTTGAGATGACCACAACAACAGTTAATTATTCATTCAATATATATTAAAAATGACTATTACCTGCCACCCAAACCATTTTTACAGCTTTGGCGGCCTGAACCAGTCCGATTGTCACACTTGTAGGAGTGCGATGGTTAGTAATTCTGTTACTATCATTGGCAGCAAGGCAGGGGCAATGTGTGGAGAAAGCTGTAGTAGCCTCCTAACAAGGGCCCTGGCACTTATTATTATTATTATTATTATTGTTGTTGTTGTTGTTGTTGTTGTTGTTGTTGTTGTTGTTGTTGTTGTTGTTGTTGTTATTATTATTTTTTAATAGAAATTAAGCACTGATGACAGCCCATCCTGCTTTAAAGCAGCCACGAGCGTCCATCCCGCTAGGAAAGTGCCAGAGGCAGAGCTGTGGACACACACAGTGGATTGTCATCATAAAAAGTGTGTGTGTGAAGCCCAAGTCCACCTCTCGGCGCTGTTTAACAGATTCTATTTACTCCCCCAAATGATGCTCATTTTATTGACCTTGGCCTCAGACATAGGCCAGCCAAAGAGAGAACACAGTGCGCCCGCCGGCTCCTTCTTTCAATGAGCCTCTGGGCATTTGCACACCAAAATATAAGCAATATCTGCTAATGTATGAAACGGGAAGGATTAATTAAATGAGAAACAAAGCAGTAAAGAACAATAGAAAATACATTATATGCCTCATATGCCCCAATTCAAGCAGCCTTTTGGCCCGTGGATGTACCCTCTTCGATTTGAATCTCAAACATCCAAGAGTGACAGTCCTTTGCCACCTCCCTGTAAAGAAACACATCAGGTAGGGAGCATGCGCAGCCCCAAAGAGCAGGGGTAAGAGCCTAGTTCTAGTTTTCTTTTTTTTTTTTACTCTGGTTAAATCTCCTGTAACAGTTTCAGAATTGTTACGGCCTATCTTGATCAATTGTCCAGAGCACTCTTGTCAGATCCTAATTTCCCCCCATGCAGGAACTACATTTTCCCTTGAAGGGACCCTACCATGATTGCAAAACACTTAAGAGAGGGGACGGGGAGCTTCAAAAGAAACCGGTCCAGTTACTGTGCTCCCAAGAGTAACGTGATTATCACAAATGGGTAACAGTTCCTAAAGAAATAACATGCTGGCCTATTATGGTCGCTGTGAGAAAATAACTCACAGGATAGGTTGGAAATAGAACGGTATGGAGATTGGGGAATTCCTCCTTTTTGAAAGAGTGCCCTCGCACACCCATGCGGGTGCCATGCTTCATCATTGGGTGTTGCTCCTCGTGGGGGTGGCCCTGCAGTCCCCCACGGGCCCCATAGAGTTCTTTTTAGGAGTAATGTCGCAGTTGTGAATGCGGGTGTGTGGGAAAGGGAAAGTGAGTGATTTAAATTAACACACTGGTACTGTAAAGGACCTTTATTCAGGAGTCTGTGTGGTAAAGATCAAAATAGTGACACCGAAGGACTCATGAAAATTATATCTGAGAGGTGAATATTTCAATAACGCTCCAAACACCGAGGCGGCCGTTACTATTGGTGGGGTTGGATCAAGGAACTCCTAGAGGATTTTCTTTAAGGTGCACTGACACCTACATAAGAGCCTGAATATAGGTACCATAGGGATAATTTTCTTTCACACTTTTTCACTGTCCTGAAGAAACGCCACGGGATCCATTAGGGACCCGTAACATGCGTGAAACATGTCGACCTAACGCACTCACTTACCACTCTCACTTTTGCACTAGTTGACAACAGATCAGAAGGAAATTATTCACCTCTCGGATATAATTTCTCTTGAGTCCTTTGGTGTCACTATATTTATCTTTACCCCACGGACTCCTGAATAAAGGTCCTTTAGGGTACCAGTGTGGCAATTTTAATCACTCACTTTCCCTTTCCCACACAGCCGCAGTCACAACTGCGGCATTACTCCTAAAAAGAACTCAGAAAAAGAGCCCTCTTGCGGGGCCTGTGGTGGACTGCAGTGCCACCCCAACGAGGAGCAACGCCCGATGATGAAGCATGACGCCCTCATGGGTATGTGAGGGCGCTTTTTCAAAAAGGAGGAATTCCCCAATCTCCATACCGTTCTATGTCCAACCTATCCTGTGAGTTATTTTCTCACAGTGACCATAATAGGCCAGCTTGTCGTTTCTTTAGGAACTGTTACCCCTTTGTGATAATCACTTTACCATGATTTACACTATCCCTGTGCAGTGTATAGAGCATCCCACTCTTCCTATGTGCTTCACATCAGTGCCTCAGTACTAACAGGACTACTTTGTCCTTAAAGTGCTTCATTGGACAGCACTCAATCGGGCCACGTTTTCGTCCTTAATTTGATAATCTCTCCTTACTTAGTGATAATTGCCATAGATTTAGTTTTTCATCTGCTGGTTGGCCAGTAGAAAGAATACTTGGTTAACCATTTCGTTTTGCGTTGCCTTCAAAATTCTTTCAATAAAAACTGCTCTTAAAGATCTCAACATCTAGCAAGGCAGCAACAAGTATGATAGTTTTATTTCTTGGTCATTGCTCCCACATGTGTTAGATGTACTGTTCTGTCTTCTTTCCTTAAGCTATTAAGTGAATTTTTATGTTAATTCTTGCAAAGGAATGCCGTCTCCTTTCTTTGCAGTTGTGGTCTTGTGGTGCTTTACAGATTCACACCGAGTCAAATATTTTGTCAATTTGATTCTCGCCTTCTATATGAAATTCTGATATGCCATGTCCAATTGCTGTTTTAACCAAGATTTAGGCCAATGAACTCCCATGAGGGTGAACAGGGTTTTCCAAACACACTGTATTCAAGCTGAACCAATTTCCTGTATGGAAGAAAAGCTTCTGATGTGAGCAGTTCAGACCAGCACATGTTCGTGGGAGGAGCTTCACTTCAGTGCATAGTGCACTACCACTTGTCTTGCTGTTGGCATAGAGCCATGTTCTGGATCCACAGGGCTCTTGAGAGGGTTGGTTGATGGAGTGCTAGGGCTCTTTTCCAAAACTTTATTTAACATATTTTCAGAAGTTGGCAAGAGGCTCCCGAGAGCCAAAAGTCATGCCATGTTACTAGTCCGTGGTTTGGCTGGAAGAACCTCTCCTGTTAAACTGGTATGTTGACTTCATGACTGTTTGTGGAACTCCAGACCCCATTTTCTGCTGCCTCTGCACTCTTAGGTGATCCCAATATATGCTACATCTTGCCTGGGCTGGAGGTTTTGACAATCCACAGGTGTTTGAGTTATTTCTCTTTTTCTTAAGGGTAATTCCCATGTAGAATTTTTACTTTTTATAGGTTTGAAGCACACACCATTCAAATCACGTCACAAATGATAAACAAGACGCACTTTGAGTTGGAGGATACTTCAAGCACCCAAATTGATGCAAGAGCATGTACTGTAACTCCAATCTGTAAATTGTATTATAGCCCTGATGAAGTTGTGGGGGATACATCCCATAAAACGACGAAACACGTGTTGGCTAAGGCTAAAAGAAGATCAAGTAAAATACAAAACCTGAAGACGAGATCTAACCACCTGCGTATTATATATTCTGACTGTTTTTGTACTACACCGTAATTGATTTGAATGGCGTGTGCTTCAAATCTATAAACTGTATTCACCAGTCATTGATTGGTATTAGAGGAGTAGGGTTATCTTCCCAGTATTGAATGCACCGCGGGCCTCACATCCAGTTCAGTATACACTTTATTATTATATGAGCGCCTGAAAACTTATCTACACCCAATTCTAGAAATGTTACTTGCAAGTTTTGGATTTGTCCTGGTTGAAAAATACATTACCATTTTTTTGCCAAAACACAAATTACCATATTCATTAATCAACCGTATTATAGCAGCATCAAAACCACAAACAGATAAAGTACATTCATCCATAGTTGGCCTTTGCTAGAATACTGCCTTGAATGCAAAGCAATTGGGTGCCCCTGCTGATAATTAAAATGCGGTAAAGAGCCCCATCTCTGTTCACCGGTCAGTCCCTGGCTGATTACATCAGAGGAGTGACTAGCGCTCTGAACACAAACTTCTTTGCAGCTCTGAGCACTTGACTAAGGAGAATGAGAAGGGAAGACAAGGGACAGATGGGTTGTGGATAGGGTGCTTGATGTGTTTTTTTAAAGGATTAAAAACACCTTAAACTGAATCTCTTACGCCAAGTAAGAGGGACTCTGCAGTTTCCGTTTCCTTAATGCAGACCTCTCCATGCACCCCACTGAAGATTGGTGCCATGGGCCTGGGTCCAGTTCTCTCACTTAAAAAGCTGGCACCGCATGAATCGCACTTCACGCGAAGGAAGACAACGGATCACACATCACCTCTCCAAACAGCTAAATAACAACATAAACACACCTCACCATGCACAGGGCTAGCAACATGGTGGCAGGTGTGCATGGAGCGAGGCCTCTCTTCTATCCCTCCACTATCCTTTTCAATCCAACTAAAAGATTAACATGTCCACTGCTCAAATTAATTTCATATTTCCCTATACTAATTCCTCACTGATCCTATTTGGATTTCGGAGTAGTCTGCTACCTGCTGAAAAGCGCTTCGACACCTCATCAGGGCTAGCAAGTGCTATATAAATGCAAACCCTTCCCTCTTCTATCCCTCCACTATGCGTTTTCAATCCGAATAACAAACTCAGATGTCCACAGCTCAAATTGATTTCATATCTCGCTATACTAATTCACCACGAACCCTTTTTGGGTTCAGCTTCAAGTTAACGTCAGATCATCTTTCAGTCTGAGAACAAGTACGCCAAGGCTTGTTGCACCTTGCAGCTGCAGCACAACATGCGCCTGAATATTCACCTGAAAAATGGCAACAACATAAAGTGGAAATCATAACTGATGTTGTACACTTCACGGTACAACTTTAGTACCCATCCTCCCAACACGATTCATTCATACATACATACATACATACCACTACTACTGGTATGCTCACTGCATCAAACTTCTAACTAACTGCAAAAACACACAGTAAATAACCCCTCCCGTCAATAAACTGACATTGATGTTCAGACTGCAATAAGTGCTCAACATTGACACTAAAGTAAAATACTAATCGAACTGTGACAAGGGTGTTGCTTGCCACCACATGACAGACTGCTCTCTGTTAAACACAAAAACTGAGCATAAAAGGTATGCTTTAAATCTTCACCTTGCTCTTACCAAGCCCTGGAAACTCTGCTTGAAAGCAAATCTGCACTGGAAAAACATTGGCATGGAAATGCATTATGATTGCACTCTCATGGCGGTGAAGAACGATGGTTAATGTGGGTGTGAAAAAGGCAAAGTGAATGGGGCAATACAGGAGGTTAGTAAATCTCCTCCTCTGTAGCTACAGCACAAAGTGGGGTTCATGCCATATTTGCTTAAGAATCTTTGAATATTCAAGCATGACATTGCGCCTACTGTTCTGACTGTGCTGTTGTCTTGTAAGTTCCCTGAACAGTTAACCAAGGTGTCGGCTTTTCTGGTCTGGCTTGGCAGGGCAGCTGTCTCCATTCCTGTTATCAGTTTGTACATAGAGTGAGCTTTGGCTCCGCCCAGAGATGAATTACCCTTTTACCTCATGCTATTTGCTCTTTGGTGTTAACACTCTGCCTCTTATGAAGTGTTTGCATTGCAATGTATGAAGGACTATTTTTCATCTGAAAGTTTGCTAAATTATGTCCATCTGTATCTCGTAGATGCATTGTATACAGAGAGCAATCTTTGTTGTTGCTGCAGCAGGCTTTTCTTCAATGTGTCAAGACTGAAAATGCAAGGACTACCGATTTGGCTTTGTCAATGCTTATTTACCAGAGCTGTCTCTTAGGGCGCATTGGTTATTTGCGATGTTATGACACTGGAGTGCGAATTGCTCAGCATTCCCTCAATAATGGAGAGTTTTTGGGTTGTACAGACAGCATTTCTAATTGTAACTTAAAAGGTGTGAAAACTCCAAATGCTCACCCTCGTGAACTTTAAGAAGGAAGGGTTTGACAGCCAGTCCATAGATTCATGGGCCGCTGCACTTTCTTGTTAGGCACGGTTGGATTGTGATATTGACTGACGAGCCTTACTTGCTGACCCTTGTAGAAACACGCAGAGATACAGACTAGAGCAGTTCTAAACATGCAGAACGTTTTTACTTATGGTAGAACTCGAACTTGTATGGTTTGTTTTCTGTTTTTTTTATGCACATTTGGCACTGCTGTTTGGGAGGCTCATGATCCATGGCCAATGCACCAATTGAACCACATCATGTGTAGAACATGCTATTCTAATGCAGAGACTGAAATCAATTTTTTACGATTTATTCTAGACATATTTGATGATTTATTAATTTAATACCTAAGACAAATTCATAGTAGATTGTTATGTTTAGGTATCAATGGACTTGTTATGGACAGGTAGCAATGGAAGTGTTTTTAGCTGAATGCAGAAGTATTAGATGTTTTTAACTGTGCAAGGCTTTATGGTTTAAGTTTCATAACTGGTTATAACCTACATTTGATTGACTGACCACCTTGCTGGTAAAAGCTGAAACTTGCAGCTTGAACATACTTGGGCAACTCTTCCACTGGTTTGTATGCGATTACAATTGGGAGACACTTAGGAGTATGTGGAAAAATGTAACTTTAAAAAAACAATACTTTTTGTCATAGTCCGTCCGTTATAAAGCTTTTCTCACCTACTAGCATATGTGCGTAATTTAGTATGAAGTTTTGTTTTGTACTCAGATTGAAGTAAATACAACCAGCCCAACAGTTGTTTCTACAGACAAGGTAATTTGCTCAGTCTTGAAGTAACACAGGCTACAACTAATGTGACAGTTGTTGGACAAATATTGCATTTCACAAGTGTAAGAAATGACCCCATTTTGTCATGCTCCATTAATGTTTGCATGATTGGATTTGCTGGCTTTAGACCTCAGTGCGCCTTACCACTGCTAAACTGCAGTTAAGTACCCGAGCTTCCCCTCTAAAACATATTCTGTTATTGGAAATCCATATTTGGCCTGTTCACCATCCCTATAAATCAGTTGTAAATGGTGTATTTAGTGCACTTACAGCATAGAGAGTAAAATGCCATATGTGGGCTGCAATGTGTATTTACACCACCCACCTATGACAAAAATATATTTATTGCAGGAACACTAGTCTGATGTGGCTAGGCTGCAGTTTAAATACACTGCAGGAAAAGATGTCAGGGAAAATGTGTTTGCCATATAAGAAAAGCATATTTGTATATACCCCTAAGTCACCCTTAAAGTGAGCCTTATAAGCCTACAGAGCAGGGTGCTAGTATAGAAAAATAGGCACACTACTTATTGGAGTTAGTGTGCCCTCCCAGTGAAATAAAACGGAAAAGCCATTTCCCTCCTCCACTTAGGCAAGAGCTAGACAGATGCCTCAAAGTTATTTCCTGTTTAGTTTTTAAAAACTCATTTGATGGTGAATTCAGATTTTTGATAATTTAAGCAGAAAATAACTTTAGATTGCTTGAGTCAGAACTGACTTAAAATCAGTTCTACCTTTTATCACACCCTTGGAGCTGGAATTCATATCCTTGATGGGGAGAGTTATTTACTGTGGCTCAGAAGACAGTGGCTTGCCTCTGTGCCCTGGAAAGGCCAATGTGTGTTAACTGCTGACCTCAGAGCAGGGATTAGCTATCTGACCTCTGCTTCATCACTGGTGAACTGAAATTATGCCTAGCTCTGGTTCCCTGTAAGCTGCTGTTTTTCTTTAGTGCTTGACTTTTTTTAATGTCCTTTTTGCCTTAAAACGTACCAAAATCATGACTCTGGTTCCTTTAATCTATTTTGGAAAACTTCGTCTCCTTTTGCGCATTAAAAATTTGTTTTTTCTTTTGGTTTGGGGATTTTATTATGTTGTGTTCTCTGATTTAAAATTGCTGGTACTGCTTGAAATTAGTACGTACTTCTCTGGGCATTGCCTGCTACTTGTGATACAGCTACCAGGGATTCTCAGGGATTTAGATTCGCAGGGATTCTCTCAGAAGTGTGGTTTGACCGCGCAAGAGTGAGTTTATCGAGGTACTGTCCCATTATCAAATTAATAGCCCCATTTCTGTCTACAAATTAGAAATGTTGATTTTTTTTTCTAGACAGCCTCCTTGGAACCTATTGAAACACAGGCATCTCTCAGCATCTATTGTCACACAGTCTCACAGGCATGAATTCTAGAATCACGCCTTCTATCCTGGAATGTAATTTGGCATGAGCATTTTCCAGTTGGAGTTGACACTTTATCCTGCGAGCTACCAGAAAGATGTGTATATGCAACTGCAGGACAAAGGGGAGCTGCAGTGAAGGTCCTATATACATTCAAAGGTCGCTGCAGACCCTCTTATCAGACTGACGCAAGGCCGACAGCCTCTTCGGTGTGGGTGTGTCACCTGTCGCCATCCTTTCATGAGGTCATTGACGCTGCATCTTCCCGTCATCGAGAAAGCCGTCTTTATGGCGGGCGCCTGTCAGGCTCTACAAAAGGGGAAACACGTGTTGCATTTTACAAACATTATCTCGTTTTGCTTCCTGAGATTCTCAATTCGACCGTTTTCCATCCCACCACTACAGCGTGCTATGTTAGTTTGCAAGATGAGTTAACAGGCAGTTGGGTTACCAAAGTAGATAACATTAGATACCTCTCTGTACTGCAGTGCGAGGGCTTCTGATAACGTATCCCCATACATTTTATGGCCTCTTTTCTATTAGGCATTGCCCTGAACTGGAGAGCGACAAGTGTCGGCAGACTGTAGACTCTGCTCTTAGCAGAAACTTGTCACCGTCCAGGCTTGCGTTGCTTTGCCATTTCTTTCTCTACCCGGCGACACACTTTAGTTTGCAGTTTAATATGGCCAGACCAGGCCTAGAGGCTTTAGAACGTGTTACATAAGCACCAGCATACCTTGCAGGAGGTTATATGTTTTCTTTTGCGGTACATGAAGATAACGTTTTTTGCCCAGAATCGCAGGCGGTGGAGCTGACTCCGGGGTTCAAACCTGCTTCCTAAGTTACAAAATTAGCAACTCTGACCTTTAGGGCACGTCTCCCACGACTGTGAGAACTGGTACACCGTTGTGACTCCCGATACCCAGACTTGTGGTTAGTTTCTTTTCAGGAGATGGGATCCTTTCATCCTGCTTCCTCCTCTTTTCCTGAGCAGGTGTCACATGATTGGGTTGTGTATAGCTTCGTGTTTCATGCATTGTATGGCATCGGTACGTGTGAAGCGTGCATCTAACTGAGGAAAATCGAAACATGATCACCCCACTAAAGGGGCTAGTATAAGGTTAAGAAGGGTGGACTATGTTCTGGTCAGAAAATAGGAGACAACGTTGCCTGTGGTTGATGGAAGTACATATTAAATGCACTTTGCGCTTAGAAGAAACTTAGATTCAGAGTTTGCTATATACGAGCAAAATAAACAGAAAGTTCGCTAGATTTTTTTAAAGCATTTTTATTTCCCAAGTATATACAATCACATGCAACACAAGCAGGATAGAAAAAAACAGTTTTTCTCATTTAAAAAAGTAATACAAACTATGCCTTTAAAAATGCTCTAAACTTCCGACACTGCACCTATAAAAATACCATTCACTTTAGAATTTGCGGGAACACAATAAATACAATAGGGAAGCTGCGAAAGGATCTTAACTATACTCTCTTCTAATAGTATCCCTTTTTAGTTCGTCAGTATTTAAAAAGCCCAGAAAACTATACATACAGCATGGCATTTGAGTATTTTTTTTCTTTTCTTTTGAAATATGATTTCTTTTCGTAAACAACGCACTTACTTGTTCTTCCAATTCATCAAGATGCCTTTTTTTAGTACATTGTACCACCACTGCTCTAATTTTTTCTGTTCTGTCTTTATTGTAATTATATATGCTGTTTTTACACTTTTTTTATTGCCTTTTAAATACTAAATCAGACATTACATACATTGAGATGCTCAGCTGAAGAACAGCACCACGCCGGAAGATGATAATATATGCAGTTTAATGCTCTGTTTGCCTTTGTCAGGATTTCCGCTATATAAAAAAAGAGAAATCAATCTTAAAAACAAATTATGTATCCTCGATCGTTTACCAGAAGATTTAAAACCCTACGAGGTCAGATCATTGAATATAAATATTTTTCTTAGGGAGAAAGCTGTCCAGTTAAGTTAATTTTTCAGATGACTCATTTCAGATAATCATGCCAGGTTGCATTTTTGAAGGGTTATATTTGGAACAGCAGGACTCATCATAACGGTGTAACTCGTGCTCTTGTTTCCGAGACAAATGGGACAGACACAGTATTCTTTGTCGTGTCAATCTCAGATTAATATCTGGGCCATGTCTGTTAATTTATGAACATTTTTGTAGCTGTTCCTCAAAATGTAGTTCTTTCCAATCATCGCTAACTAGTCAAACTGAGGTGTGTAAACTTAATTCTGTTCTTGGCCATGTGGTTGCAGTTGTCACAGGCTATATGCCGCAGAGGATCTGTTGCTGATGCAGACAATATTTAAGAGAATAAAGGATTCAGCTGTTTATGTAGGACTAAGTTTCCTGGAGACATTCCATTGAAAGGACAGTTTCCACGTTCAAATTCATTGAGAATTTGGATTTTTCATATTTAATTGAAAGGGTGTATTTTGCCCTCTGACGAAACCTTCCGTAGCACTGCGATTCCTTCTTTAGTCTTTTTTTCAAGTTTTTTTATCTTTAAAATATTCATTGTTGTGTATTCAAATACAGATCAAGTTTCTTTCTTTGCTGAATTACAGAAACATTTTCTTAATGGTTTCACGGTCCTACATTTCTGCTTATCACCTCTAGACATTTAACACAAAACTAGTTTAGGTGTCCCAGCCTCCGATAAACTAATAGATTTTAGGTTTGCTGTAAGACAAATGTGCAATAGATATCATGGTATCAAATTCCTCTAGAGCAACACTTTTTTAGCCTTTTGAAAGAAAACCCATGCCCCGTTAGTAAAAAAGGCCAAACATTTATCAAACTGGTTAAAACCATTTCATTGGGTACATCTCTGGCATTTTCTTTGAATCCAAAGAAATTGGGCAGCACTATCATTACAATCACATTTTGTATGCCCCAGTAACCAAGATTCAGCGTTTTCATGTTCCAGAATCAGATTTTGTCTGCTCTATAGTGGGTCCAAATTATGAAACCATCAAAAGGGTTTCTATGGCCCATTGGAATTTTGATTCCTAAATGTGTTACATATAGAATTTAAGATGGGTAACCGTGAATTACGGGGTTGTTTTTCACCAAGGGGTTCTGAGTGATATCAAATAGGCAATGAGTGTGAAGCCACCCAGATGTGTGGCCTGAGTGTGCTTTAACAATCCTGAATGTTCTCATTGGTAATCTTGTTGTCATGCATTTTCTTATCTGCTTGTACTATTAATAGTTACTTTTGAAGCTTAGCCCAGATGATTAAAGTACGTCTTCACTAGACCAGCATTTGGTCGACAATTTACTACTTAGCTCTAATACTGAGCTACAGCTAAGTGCTAGGAGGATGGTGATGTTAGCTTGTCATTGCCTCTTAACACCACAATCATTTTTTTTCTTTGCCACTCTGCATCTACCAGCCAGGCAAACAATCTGTGTGATTTGCTTCTGTGAGCTCTCCATAGAGCAGTAGGTTAATGCCTTCGGTAGGTGTGCTGTATTAGCTGCGCAAGTTCTGTTGCATTTCATCCGTGCTTTCTTTCTCTGACAGAATTCAACAGTTCAATTAGGTAATCATTCGTGCACACTTCTTTTCTGTCTGCTTTGATGTCAGATTGCTTAATGACAGATGGTTTTATATGGGCATATTATATACCTTAAATATCACCTTATGGCATAGAAAAGTTGCTTATTATTACGGTTGTGGGCTATTGAATGAAGATATTTCTACAACCAAACTACAGGGCCAATTGACCTGAGATCCAAATTGGTTATCACATTTCAATGCAGTGCTTATTATGGTCCCCATGTTTGGAGAAAAATATACCCTTTCTCACTCAAAGTAGTTTGCTTAGAACGTGCAAGAGGCAGTAAACACTACTTTTGTAGAATTGGTCTGGAAGTTTAATAGTTGACTTAATAAAAAGACCCAAATTTAGGTCTCGGGTACGGACTGCATCGGCCATCTCTTTGCAGGTCTCTTATTACCAGTATGTAACATAGACGCAGAGTGGGCTCTCAGTCAACCCCTTTCTCATAGTTTGATCGTGTTGTTGTTTATCTAAGTTGACTAATCTTGATTCATTGTCTTCCCTCTCTGCCCAGGATCATTTTGGTCTCAGTGTTCTGATTGGGTGGTCTGTAGCCTTTTACTGCTGATTCGAAGGAAATGATTCTTCCTTTTATTGTTTGTTGCTTTTCAGCCTTCATAGGAGGGTGGTCTCCCGCACATTGGTTACTCTTTTCATTCCTGTGCCCTGCCCCTGGGAGCTCCCCATATATATGCTCCCCACTAACTCCTTCACTCCCTAATGCCCTTGCACCTATTTTTCATTTTTGTTGATTTTTTTTTTTTTATAAAGTCCAGATAGCTGCAAAGTGCTACCAAGGCCGCTCACCTACCAGACCGCTCACCTGCTTTTATGTGCAGCCTTACACTTTATTTCAAACTTTTAGTTTAGTTCTAATTTTTCTAATTTATTGTTCTTGTTCCTTGAGTTAGAATTTCTTAGGAAAAACAGAAGACAAGAGTTGTTTTGCAAAATAGGAACGGTTTGTTTAATTAAACATAGTGGCTGGGAGAACAGTTACAGGCACGAGGTCTGAGGACTGTCGCAACTTATAATTGATATAGGTCCTTCTTTTATACAAACACCCAACGGGTGCTAAAAATTTCCTCATCACGGTGAGGAATGTTAGTTGCTGCCTTTGGAGCCCTACATTAATGGCCAAATGAATACTACAAGTGGGTTCCAACCTCACGTGGACACTGTGTGGCCAGTGGATACTGTGTCCAGATTTCGGGCATGGGGAGCCCATGATCACTACGTGTACTAGGTCCTGATTGGATGTGTTCCTAACTCATGTGGCCTCTGGCATTTTATGGTGTTTTTAGGAGCGTGTACTCCCTTTGGCCATGTGTGCTTTATTTGGGCAATCTCCCCATACCATTGTAATATCACTGCGCCTATCTATGTGATTGATGACGAGTTTCCTGCCAGCGAGTTTGCCTGCCCGCTATGCACCCTCTCACCTGTGACCTGTCTATCGGTAATCACAGGCCTAGGTCTCATGGCTGGCTTGACTTCATATTTGCGAGTCGAGGTTGATGTGGAGTTCAGAACGAGCGATTCTATTAAGAAGGACGAGATATCATTTTTATCGATGAACTCATCGATTTCCATATTAATATTCTACAAATGGCCATGGGTGTGTCGCAATCGATGCTTATGCATTGGAGGCCATCTTGGAATGGCTTCATACGCTCACATGCATCATGGTGATGATGTTTTTCAGGTTTTCTCGTACAAACAACCCAAAAGATCCCTTTTGACCCTCAGGCAAGTACAGGCATGTACCAAGTTGAGCAGAAGGAACAGGCTGCAACCCACGCATCTTCCAGAACGTATCTGCAGATAATGTGTATTGTACAGTCATCGGATCCTGCCAGAGACTATCAGGAATATATGTAGAGGGTGGTACTCGTTTCCTTAAAAGATACATACACAGGACATCTATACTGTTATTTTTTAAAAGGCTTTATTACGATATCAAAGCCCGTATTTAGTGCATAAGAAAGATATAAAACCTATGGTGGTTAATAGCCGCATAATGCATTCCTAAATGTGATATTGTTCAGAGAGTACATAGAATGCTATTTGTGAATTAGACACATTTAGTAGGTGAGTTGTTGAACGGTGTCTTTCAACATGGATGAAGTTTAGCCGCAAAATTTGGTAGCCTGAAGTAAAAATATATATTTTTTGCTTTTCAGGCGATTTATATTACACTACATTTGATAAAAATCAACAGTGGGCCAATTTCTGTGTTTGGTGTGGATAAAATGAGCAAAGCAATACAAAATAGTGCATCCTCTGTGAGGCAAGTATAGGAAAGGAGGGTGTTGTTGGTGAATATGGCCATGTGCGCAGTTATCTGCAGTGGCCACTGTTGTTTGTGGAGTTCGGGGGTGGAGGTGATGGATGTGCCCATATGCGCATTGTTAATCTGCAGTGGCCACAGTTGTCTGTGTGTGTGTTGGGTAATTTGTTGCCGCATTGTTCCCTCGGGTGGGTCTTGATGAAGTGCACGAGGTTGTAAATTCGATGTGTAACTCACCTGGGAGCATCAGGGGCCGCTTGAGAGGTCTGTTGCATTAGTGATCCCGGGCACTGTGCTAGTTGTAATATTGGCAATGAGAGGAAGAAATAAATCACATTAAATTAGCAAGCGACATGAGGCTAGCCCTACTGTATGCAGTTCTTTTAGTCTCTGTTCATTTACTCTCTGTGGGTCCTGCAGGCAGATCGAAACTGGATGCTTCTGCAGTTTTGCAGCATCGTAAACAATGACTCCTTTTTCTGTGAACATATGCTGTTTCCCGAAATGTGCACGGTGGGTTAGAAATTAATATTTTGCTTACACCAACATTCTTTTGAGTCCACATTAGCTTTACGGGTCTTGAAGCAACATACATTTTCAATCCTCATTTTTTTGTTTTGATTACAAAATATAAACGCCCGTGAGTTTTTGATTGTCACATACTGGCAGTTTCCTGTTCTTGTACTCTTGTTAGTTTTCTGTTATCTTTTTGCCTTTGCATTATTTGTCTTTGTACCATTAAACTCTCCTTGAGTCAAGGTATACTTGTTATCTCACCTTTGTTCATGGTAAATGATTTGTAGTTTGCTGAAACCTTTATTTTGTTATGTTTTAGAATATTTATCGAGTTTGCAATGTATCAAAAAAATTTTTTAAAGGTTATAATGTCGACTTGAGGTCCCTTTGGAGCACTTAAAAATGCATTGAAAAGAACTTTACTATATGTGAGGGTTTTTCATTTAAGTGGCAATTTGGTCGACTCTGTTCAAGAGTTTTTATAACCAGCATGGTTGGTTTCTGCCATGAGGAGTAGATTCAGTGTGGTCCAGAGTTGGGTTCCCTTTACTCCAAAGGACTCTCTTCCATGCCTTAGACCTGTAAATAGAGTGATTGAAATGTCAGCTTCACGTACTAGGGTTTCTTGAGATTGAGACGGGCTGATTTCTCGCTCTAATCTGCATATAGATTTCTTATCTGTGGAAACTCAATGTGTATGATGTTGCAGTAGTCGAGCTGCATGCATCATTGCCACGGCTTGGCTTTGCTCCTGTGTTGGGGTTAAAGAGAAGGAGGATTTGCTGCACCCTCTATAGTTGGAAATTCTTAACTTTTCCCACTGCGTTGTGTGGGAGGGAATGGATACAGAGGAGATATTTATGTAAAACATGACCTCCATATTTTCTTAACTTCCTGACACGATTTGGTAGAGCTATCAAGATGCAGGGGCATCAAAAGCTTGGATGATCGGAGTCCAAACTGAGTCTGTGAGTGCCTTTGGTGGAACTTAGAGGACAGCGTAGTTGGTAATTGCTTAGTCTGGAAATCATGGAAAGGAGCGAATGAAGGGTTTCAAGAATGGGGTAAGAGAATGCGGGGAGTGGCTGTAAGAAAAGAAAGGAGAGCTGTAGACGTAGATTGAGCTCTTCAGGGGGTTGGGTTCCTCAAACCGTGATTGGTGTTTCTTCAAAGGACTTGTGTTTGAAGGTTTCTGAATTATATCTGTCTTTCAATTATGGTTTTCGTGTTGTAGTAGCTTCTGGAACAAGCACTGGCAAACTAGCTCTGTAACAATTTAGTTTCATGTTCTTGTGGAGGAAGGGTAGTGACTGTTGGTAAGGTGATAGCATTGTTTTGTGTGGTGTGCTGAGGCAGGGAATTGCTTGATGTGAAGGCTCTCCTGTTGAGGATGGATAAGAGTCTGACACATGGGTTGCTTGCACCCTCTGCTTACTTTTCGTTGTGTCAGTACCTGTGAGGTTGAGTGTGCGGAGCATGTAAAGGAAGAGAGTATGTGGGGAGAGGGTCACATCAATTTTAAGTTTGACCTTAACGGGCTGCGCTGTAGTGCTTCGGGGAATGCAAAAACAAAAAGTTGAAGACGTGCTTCGGGGGGCAAATAATTGGTGAGTGTTATCTCCGAAACCATACCTGGCAAGCCAAACCGCTGATTCTTAGTTAGTGTCATGGAAAACGAAGCCTTGTTGTCATGGATAGTGATAAAATGACTATCAAGGAGTGTTTGTACATAGCAAACTGCAATATATGAAGATAAGTAATGCAGATGGGCTGACCTTTGCTTAGTGTGCTGCAGGCGGCGCCACCCAAGGCCATGCTTGGTAAAGTTGCTCCCCAGCGGGTCGGCTGATGAGGCTGCAGAAGGGCCCTGGGACATGAAGCAATGAGCATGATGGCTGGTAAAGGATAATGTGTTTTACCCTCGTGTTTTAGTTTGCAGTGAGGGTTGTGTTGAGTGCCAGAGTGGGAGTGTGTTGCAGTGAGTTGTTTAGTGAGTGCAGGAGGGTGTGTGTGTGTTGCAGTGAGCTTTTAGTGAGTGCTGGTGTGGCAGGGTATTGCAGTGAGGGTTTAAGCAGTGGCATAACACAGGCCCCCGCGGCCTCTGAGGTGCGGGTGGTTCCCCAAGCTCCAGGGGGTCCCCTCAGCACAGTACTCTGGCCGGAGAGCTCCCGATGAGTTCGGAGGGGGCCCTCTACGTGCCTTGCAGGGGCACCCCCTCAAGTTTCGTTACGCTAGTGGTTTTTAGTGAATGCTGTTGGGCGAGTGTGTTGCAGTGAGGGTTTTCGAGAGTGCTGGTGTTGGAGGGCTGTAGTGAGTACTTGAGTTGGAGTGTGGGGGGGGGTTAGTGAGTGTTGGTGTGGTAGGGCGTTGCAGTGAGGCTGTAGTGGGTCCTGGAGTGTTAGTGAGTTGTGGTGAGGGTGTGGCCTAACTTGACCACAATCCATTTCACTGGCACGTTGTTGCATTCAGTAAGGTGCAGAGCAGCACATGCGAATGCACCTGATCTTGGTGTTTCCTGACAATGTTTTGTATATTAGCAGTTGCTTTCTCCTGTTACTTGCTAGTTAGGTGCATATCACACGCTAAAATATCGGTAGGCGAGGCTGTCACAAGGTGCCAAAGACCGGAGACTGAGAAACGCAATGGTGATAATGAGAGATAATTCTTTAGGTGACAATAGGTGTGAATGACTGGGAAATTAGATGTGACAGAATATATAAAATCAGGGAGGTGGCAACGAAAAAAGCAATGGAGGAAACAACCGGGAGGTGGTGAAAGAGACCGATCGACTGAGAGACAGACAGACACAGATTAGATGGAGAGATTGATAGAGAGGAAAAAGAGACCAGATGAACAGAATGAAGGGAAGAGTTTATCAATCCCTTTGCAAACACAAAATAATTTCATACGGCGAAGACCGCCTAGACCAGGCACCCTGGGCATTTCATTTAGCCACTAGAAAGGCTTGGGTCTACGCCCCCATTTCAGAGGGCAGCCACAGTGAACTCCACCATTACTGCAAAAATCTTTATAGTTGTAAAAAAATATTTCCCTACCGATTCCTGTTAGACCATCCAAAACCGATTGCAGATTCATAGACAACAGCATCAGCGTTACATAAATGTCTCAGAGAAAAAAGTATCACAAAATAAATAGGGGCTAGGGTGGCTGACAGAGCTGGTCTAAAGCTGTAACATGGTTTTGTGGCGTGTGATGGCCCTGGAAGGCCTCTAGGGGGAGCTATGGAGTGTAGTGAAGAACACCATGACCTGTAAGTGACAGTGGGTGTGTCTGCAGTGTACAAGGGCAGAGTCTAGTGTGAATCATGACTGCTTAGCTAAAGGGAATTGGCAGAGTAAGTCCAAGTGGTCTGGTGGATGGTAGTGAGTCTCATTGAGAAAATGAACGGCTGCACGTGGCAAGAGTGTGGCAGTGATGTTCCTTCAGGTGGATCTTGGCCTGGGAGGGCCTCTCCAGGGGTTTGGTGTTTGGACCGAACCCATAGCCAAGTGCAGGAAGGTATGGGTCACCGCTACAATACCTTCTCATCATCCATGGGGTGAGTAGCCACATCTACAGATTAGACTCCACCCCATTGGTTTGGGACAATATTAGACCTTGTGTGCAGGATAGGACTGGTCACATCGCTTGCTGGTGGTTTGTAGGCATGCTCTAAATTGAAGTGACACGTAATTGCCTATTTCTGCATTTCATTGTTAAACTATTTTTGATGAAGTGGAACCTTTCCCCAGAAAGTGTTATTAATATGCAAAAAAAAGACAAATTACTGTAACCAGATATGCCACATAATCTGCCTTTTCTTGCCACATAATTTAGTCAATTATGACGCACAATTTGATCCTCTCCTGTCGCATAATTCCAGTGGCCCTGCTTTTTAGATCAGAGTATATCTCCCTCACACAAACAACTAATCACGTGGGAGTCTTGAGTTCATAGGCATAATGAGCTTCTGGGCAGTAAGAGGTGGTGCTGTATTACGTTTTGAGATAGTGATGTTCTGGGGCAGAATCTATATAAATAGGAAATATGTAGCTGAACCCTCTACTATATACTGGTCAGCGCCAATGGCGGATGCCACCATGCATGATTGGCGCCGCACTACAGTGGTTGCTATGTGTGAGGGAACAACGGAGTTTTCACTAGAAGCATTCCAAAATACTGTTTGTAGGGCTGCAAAAACAGGTGTACGTGTGACTCAAATGCACCCACCAAAGCCGGACTCGACGACTCCGTACCATCAAATGGTGTCATCCTGTAGCCAGACAACAAGCAGCTAGCTCCAGTCACTACATCATAGAGCATCCTCTTCTGGTCTGGCACAAACAGGGTGCCACGAGGGGCGCCAGCGTTGTCATATAACCAGGCTACAAACTGCTGGGGTCCTATATGTCCCCTCCACGTTACACAGAACATCCTCGTCTGCCAGTCTTGGCACAAACCTAACGTGTATTTGTAAAGCGCAGGTTCACCCAAGGCTATCTTTGCGCTGAATAACAGATGTTTATTGTTACCTAACTCAATGGTACTAATTTTATTGACATCACGAAGATGATAGGCTGAGTGGACCCGCTAGGATTTGAACCTGTGACCATGAGGTCGAACACCGGCCCGTACAGTGAATGCATTAGTCCACTAAGCCACCAGACCCAGCTAACAGTGTACCACTAGGAGAGCCAGCATCCCCTGCAGCTCCCAGGACACCACTCTGGCACTCACCAAGGTGTGAGTCAATGGATTATATCCTGAAGCAGAAATTAACCCACCATGCGCCCCGTGCCTCACAGGCATGTGAAAATAAAGTGCAATGACACTCACCCTGAAGCAAAAATGTTCTTCGCAGGGATAGTAAAACGGATCACTTTACCTCTGGGGGAAACGGATGTATTTAAAAAATATCCACAGTGCCAAACATAGTGCAGAGTAACCCTGGGCGTAGTTTGCCAAGTAGCGCTACGCGTTGCTACGCGAAGTGCACTTGGCACTACGCAAGCTAAGCGTAGCTTCGCAAACTGCGTAGTGCACTGTGCAAGATGCTGTTCGCACTGATTGCACAGTGCCAGATGCTTGTCCGCACTGTGCAATCAGTGCAAACTGCATCTTGCACAGTGCAAGCGGTCGTTTTCTGATGCTCTAGTAGATTTCTACTCGAGCGGCGGCTTTTTCAACGCGGACTGGTAGTTTCTCATCGCGAGTGGTCGCGAGCATACGCGACCACTCGCAATGAAAAACCTGACCTCCCCGCGTTGAGAAGCTCGCGGGGAGGTTTATTTTCCACGCACGCAATCGGCAACTTGATGTTGCTGATCACGAACGAGGAAAAAGTCTCGCCGGGATGTCATTTTGCTTGCTCGTGGTCGCCAACATGTCGTTGAGGACCGTGAGCAAGCAAAAAATGACCGCTGCACTACGCTAAGCTACGCGTGTTTGCACTGTGCTACGTGCAATTCGCGTAGTGCGAAGAAGCGCAAACTTCGCAAACTACGCGAGTGTAGCGTATTGCTTTGCCCAGGTGTAGTGCAGAGCACATCAGAGCTGCAGATTTCAAAACTTGTAAATCGGGGTCAAGTCCTGTCGTGGGCTCAACATCTGTGATTCTGGGCAAATCGCTCAATCTCCCCATGCTTAAAGATATCCAACATGACCTTGTTTAAAGTAAATGGTGCTGAAGTAATGTACAGAGCTCCAATACCTCAGCCAACAAAGTGGCCACATTTGAAGGAGGCCCTCCCGCTGCTTAGTACTCTCCTTATCTACCAGGCTGCAGTTATGGCGATGGAGCGTGAATTTGCATTTCGTCACTGTGAAAAAAAGCTCAAATAAAGCCCAGTCCTCCTTAAAAGGAAGCCCAAAACCAAACTAATATCTTAACAAAAGAAGCCCAACTGACGGTCAACATCCAAAATTTTAAAAAAAAATCAAAACAAAATACAAGCAACGGAGCTGGAGGCATGGTGGGCGGGGGGGAGCAGCATTAACAGAACTGTGGCATAACAGGAGGTGGAAGGGAGGAATGCTATAATAAAAGGTAAGCAGCTATGGAGCTGAATCTGAACACAGGCAAGCAGTAACTGAGCTAAAAACCAAGAAAAAAATAGTGCCCCAGAGAACAGAAAAAAACCCATAGTGTAAAGAGACCGTACTTAGTCCCTACTCCGTAGGAGGATCGGAAGAGAAAAAGGAGGGTCAAAGAGGCAGAACTGACTACTAACAAGCAAGGAATTTGAAAGGACACTGACATAGACAAATAAAAAACGATGGCAAGCTATGGGTGGAGATGATCCCCACAAAGCATATAAAACCGGCCGCTAAGCGACAGTGGAAATGCTGACTAGGCTCGACCTAATAAGTTAAATTGTCTGCAGCACTCCTAGAAATTGGCAACCCTCCAGTGGATTGGGCCTGCTAAGAAATTGTTTGCACACAGCATATTCTTTCAAGACGGCAGCACAATGTTTAACGAGGGTGCCCAATTATTGCGGCACAACAGGAACTATTTACCTCCTGTTCCATGTAATCCACAAAACCTAATTTAAACAGAATAAAATCCTGCTTACTTTGCTGGAGTGGAAGATAATAAGCACATTGTGGAGCCAAATCTCCTATTACTAATTGCAAACTTAGATTTTTATGAAAATATTAGGCTCCAGGGAAGTGCTTAGATCAGTTTCTTGGGACAGGGCGGTTTTCATAAAATATATTTTACTCTAATTGGCAAGCAGTTGGTTACGGCCAATCAGCACATTTTGGATCTGTACTTCACCTGTGCACCCCTTAGACTTACGTTTGGAGCAGCCAGCAGCTTTGATGCTATCTTATTCAGTCCAGCAAAAGATCTACGGATCTAGGCAGATCTTTTGTAATGAATTAAAATAATGTATACAAATAGTAATGAGTGGCCTTTGGTCTGCCCCTTCAGTCATTTTGTTGGTGAAATTGTCATTCACATTTTGGATCAGTCCACAGTCCAGTCATGTGTTAGGAGTATCGTTCGACATGAGCGATTGAGATTTTTAAGATTCAAATTTCCAGTTTTTGGTGGGGGAAATTTGGCACAAAGGGCATGTTAGTGTTATTCATGTCATATTGATTGTTGTTTAACAGAAAGATGCAAAAAGAGCATGCCCGTTGCATCACTGCTTTCCGATGGGAATGGAAGTTGAATCGTATGTTCGTCCACCATACATAAATAGTCCACGACATTATGTATGGCAAAGTCAATAAGGTTATTGTTTTGTGTTGCTCTAGAATGATGATTTTGAAGCTGTACTTGCTCACTAGTTGTTGGGTTTTGTGTGGAAGCTAAGCCTGCCAATTTCTTGGTTTGCTGCAACACTCTTCTTAGTGTCTAGGCCTGCCTTTGCTCTCGAACCCTCAGTCCTTCATGTGCACTGGGGGGGTGGTATGGCAGGCTTCATGTAAACTAGGGAATCCTCTTACTCCATATTATTTGAGCAGGCACCTGAGCTCAATGGAGAATGTGCTAAATATAGCCCACCTGGAAGGTGATGCACTTGTAACGCACCACACTGCCTGCCTCACTTTAGACTCTTCAGATTCTAGTTCTGGTTTTATTCTATTATCTTCCAACTCTAAGTCCAACAACTCGGTACCCGACAACTACTTCAACACCCACCCTCATTCCTTACGCTATAAAAAAAGAGGTTATTTTGTCAGTGCTTGTTTTTTGTACAGCACCAAAAAAGTGCCAAGTTTGCCTCCCATCACGTTTTAAATAATGAATTTAGATGCTAAGATTCAAGTGCCCTTCTTGTGTTCAGTTTTCCTAAGTGTTGTATTTGAGGTGTAGTCTTGACTTCTTCATAGAGGAAACATGTTTTGTGTCCTTTAGTTGGATCCTGGGTTTAAGGAGTGATACTGCTTATTTTGTTGGTCTTTTTGGTCGATTGTTACCATTCCTGCCTTTGTTCCGGATGTATTTCAGATACCTCGTAATGTAATAGGAGCTTAAAGTAGAGAGTTTATGGGGGTAAAACTCTAGGTGCGCAGTGTGACTTTTACGATTTCGATTGTCACTAGGAGTAGGCTGAGTTTGGGTCCCAGGTTTTGAAACTGGCTGTCTGAAAATAAAACAAATGCAGCCTTTTCTTTTGCAAGATTGCTGCTGGAATGGCCCTCCTCTTTGTAAATCTTGTCGTCTTCTGATGTCACTTCCTTTTTCAGGAATTTAGGGCAGCTCGAATCGTAAGGTACTAAAATATAATATTTACATGGGAAGATTTTTGATAGAGTATGTAGCCAGATGTTAAAATATTATTAGTAAGAAACAAAAGAACTTATGTCTTTTAAAGTATTTTGTGGTATTGTTCTTGTAGCACTTGGCCCTTACAAGCCAAACATGCTGATGTTTTTTGTCTGCTCGTTAGCCCAGCAAGGCCTTGAGGTGGTAATGCTGAAAGTTTGTTTGGCCATTTTGTGTTTATCTGACCAATCGGTTTTGTTTAAGTAACTGGTTACGTTGCCCTTTATAAAAAGTGCGACACATGTTTTACACCTCCCCCACCCCTGAACCATTTCTTATGCCCCAATAAGACCTGAATTTGGTCTCAATATTTCTCATATGCCTGTCCTTCGAGACTTTGTGCAGCTGTGCCGGGAGGCTCTTAAAACGAATAACATCTTCCTCCTTGCAATTACCTCTGCTGGGTGAATTACTGGCACTTCTGGTGCAACCTCCTTGCATAGGGACCAGGCGTCCCGTATTTGCCCATATATTCCCGGTTTTAGGTTATCTGACAGATTTCAGTAAATTAAGCACTAGTCCTGTGTTTTTAGAGATGCCCCACTGAATAAGCTTCTATGAGTTTTGGTGCAGGAATAGATGCTGGTCTTTTCGGTAATCAATTTAATTAGCACCCATGATAGTCTGTGAGATAGCTGTGTTTAATGGATGCCCCTTAGTGCCTCGGAATCTGTGTTTGCTACGTTGGTGAGTGCTGTCTTTCAAGTCGTTCTCCGCCCCTCCGTGATGTGAAATTGTAGTCCTATTTCTATTTTTGTGAAAGGTTACAGTTTTTGGTTTTAAAAAAGCAAAAAATGCTGGCAGGGGGATCACTCTTCAAAAGAGGAAGAAAGACTCCATTGCCTTGACCCTAAGAGGGTGCTAAGCTTTTACATTGACTACACAAAGGTACATCGCGTGGATGGGCAGTTTTTTGTGGGGTTTTCTGGAGCAAAGAACTGTAAGGTGGTAGAAAAAAGGACCCTGTCAAGTTGGATATTTCTCTGCATCAACATCTGCTACACAGTGGCCAAGAAGTAGACCTGTGAAGGCCTGCAGGCTCAATGGTACAACTGTTTTGGCATAAGGGGTATCTGTTCTAGACATCTGCCGAGCTGCAAAGTGGGTATTGGTGCATAAGTAGACAAAACAGTACTGCCTTAACAGTCGGGTCTGGCGGGAAGGTCACTTTGCACACTCAAATATGTCAGAGTCCACTCACTAGACAATCCACCTTTGGGCGATTCTGCCGTGGTATCTGTTCTAAAGATGTAGAATCTGGGTTAGACTAATTTATCAGCAGAATAAGTTCTGTACCTTCAGTAATGCTGTTTGAGGTGGATATTGTATCCATTCTGTTTAATGGTCTGTTTAATATCTCCAGTGGTCACTATTAGTCTTTTATATGTGTTTATTTTGAGGCACTTGGTTGTGATCCATCTTCCAATTTTGAACATGTAGGCAGAGAAATTTGTCTGGGTGTTCAATGTTTTGTTGGAGAGGAAAAGCTGGGTTTCTCTTGCATAGGTTATAATGTTGATTCCATGGGCATGATTGATACAGGTGAGAGGGGCCATGTAGGTGCTGAACAGTGTGGGACTGAACGAGTATGCTTGTGGAACTCTGCAGATGAGGTTGGCGGCAGTCGGGGTGATAGGAGCCAGCTGACCGACTGGACGCGACCTGTAAGAAAGAATTAGACCAAGCTAGAATGCCAGCTTTGTGTAGTTATTGAATGAGGATGGGGTGAGAGACTGTGTCGGAGGTGCCGATACATCCAGAAGGTAAGTGGTATCTCCTTTGTCCTTGGTCTGTAGGATGTCGTCCATTGAGGCAATGAGGGCGTTCTTAGCGCTGTGGTTGAGTCTGAATCCGGATTGAGCATGATTGAGGAGGTGCTTATCATTGAGGTGGGCAGGTAGAGGTTTATTCATGAGCTTTGTCATGACTTTTGTCGGGTAGGGTAGCAGAGAGAGAGGCCGGTAGTTGAATAGCATCTTGGGGTCTGTTGATTGTTTCGTTAGTGCGAACTGTTGCTTGTTTACAGGCATGCAAGAAGGTCGCTATGTTGATCAGGGTGAGGGTAGTGCTGAAGGGTCCTAGTCCTTTAGTGAATATGTGATGAGGGCTTGGATCCAAGGGTGCCCCAGAGTGGATTGACTGCATGGTCAATCAGGTTTCCTAAATGGTGATGTTGGGCCGGGTTGCCAAGGTGGTCTTGTGGGTGTTGCAAGTGATGGATAGGAGTGTTGAAAGGTTGGCAGGGTTTGTTTGGGGCTCAAAGTTGTCATAGATGCTGGTGATCTTGCTGCTGAAGAAGAGGGACAAGCTGGTGAAGATGTGGTCCACACAGTGTACAGCGGCATTGGTGGGGCCAATAACTCGCTGGGTGAGCTTGAGGTCTGTCCAGGAGGTTCATGGTGTTTGGGTCTGTGAGGTCCTTCAGATGGTAGTTAAGTCTGCTGAGAAGTATGAAGGTGCTGGAGTCAAGTATCGGTTGAGGGTTCGATGAAGGCCACATTTGTGTTTTCAAATTTGGCTCCGGGTCCAAACTGCGCTGAACCATGTCCCATGGAAAAATAGAGGTTCAAGTTTAAACTACTTGCACGCTAGTGTATGTGTGTGTATATATAGAGGCGCGTAAGAGGCCCCGTTCTGTCAAGAGGCTGGAATGATGCTGGTACCTGCTGCAGCTTTTCTTCACGTCCAAGTTATTGGAAGAACTCCGGCCTGCCCTGAAGTGCTGGCCAAGCCATGAGCTGCTGCCAGGTGCAGCTCGTTATTAACGAGGAGGCTAGGTCGCTGCAACTATGACTCGTGACCCGGCGGGCACATGTATGACAAGGCTGGAACGTCAAAGGGGACTCGAGGAAACCCTGTGGCAGATCTTTAAACAAGGACTCTATATTCGGACACTCCGCACCTTTTTGTTTAACAGCAAATGCCCACAGGAGCTCACAACAATCGGGCTCTCCCCAGGCAACACTTACCCGATAACACTGCATTCTGGGAGCTGTAGTTTTGTTGAAAGATACAGTGCAGTTGCGACCATGTGACCTGAGGTCAAGCGGACTACCGCCAATGGGAAAGAGCCTGGATATTTAAAGGTGGGGGTGGAGCAGTACCTTGTAATCAGCGGCATCCGAAGAAGGCCGAAATGCATTATGCCCGAGCTGTCCTATTAAAGGTCTTCCAGCGTGTCCCCCGAGTGGCCTCTACTTGTCCTTCTTCTGAATGGTGTGGTGTCTTTTGTGTGTATGAATGTGTATGTGTGTATATATATATATATATATATATATATGTGCATATATATATATTATTTACATATCTTTTTTCCCCCCTAATGTATGAGAGATGTGGCAATGTGTCCATTAAGAAACTCACAGGCCACAAGTACCCATGAAATCTATTTCTCGAATTATTTAAGATGATGCAAGCTAAGTTGAAATCTGGATCAAATGTTCAGGTTGTGCTTGGAGGTTGTGACGCGTGGAAAGTGGTGTCATGAGAATGGTGCCAAGAAGTTACTCTGCATCCTGCTGTGCCGGATGCGTTTTCGGTTGTTGGATTGTGTTTTCCTTTAGTCTGTTGAGTAAACAGAGTTGAAGCTCTTTATCACAGCAAGGACGTTTTTCCTTTTACTTAAGTGGCATCTCTGTCATCGTCGTCTTTTTCTGTTTATTCGCAAGCACTTTAAAATTGATTATTTGCCTAATAGTCAGTTGTATGTGTATCCTCTTAATATCAATGCAAATATGTACAATAAGTCTGAATGCCTAAATTGGGCCTAAGTATTTTGTGTATTTAGTTTAACACCTGCGAAAATGCACTTGCTCTCCCTTGCTACCAGTGTTGCCTTAAGGGATTTCAGTTTTTTTCTTCTAAAAGAGAATGAAGTTGATATTTTGTACATGCTCAGTCACTGTAGCTAACAAGCAATGCAATGGTCTCGGCAATATTATAGGTA
Organism: Triturus cristatus; assembly: GCF_964204655.1. Classification (NCBI taxonomy): domain Eukaryota; kingdom Metazoa; phylum Chordata; class Amphibia; order Caudata; family Salamandridae; genus Triturus; species Triturus cristatus. The sequence continues at coordinate 218,887,152 of NC_140591.1, read as the reverse complement.
GAGCAATTGGTATTGCTAATTATTTTTTTATTTTTTTTGTATCCCTAAATATATGGCATTGTCATTTCTATTGGCATTAGCTTTTTTTGCATATGTGATACCTATTGCATTAGCAGAGAGAGAGTGAGGTAGTGAGATAGAGAGAGAGAGTGAGGTATTTAAATAGAGATTGAGGTAGTGAGAGAGAGTGCGGTAGATAGAGAGTGAGGTAGTGAGATAGAGAGTGCGGTAGATAGAGAGTGCGGTAGTGAGAGAGTGCGGTAGTGAGAGAGTGCGGTAGTGAGAGAGTGCGGTAGTGAGAGAGTGCGGTAGTGAGAGAGTGCGGTAGTGAGAGAGTGCGGTAGTGAGAGAGTGCGGTAGTGAGAGAGTGCGGTAGTGAGAGAGTGCGGTAGTGAGAGAGTGCGGTAGTGAGAGAGTGCGGTAGTGAGAGAGTGCGGTAGTGAGAGAGTGCGGTAGTGAGGGAGTGCGGTAGTGAGGGAGTGCGGTAGTGAGGGAGTGAGAGAGTGAGAGAGTGAGAGAGTGAGAGAGTGAGAGAGTGCGGTAGTGAGAGAGTGAGAGAGTGAGAGAGTGCGGTAGTGAGAGAGTGAGAGAGTGCGGTAGTGAGAGAGTGAGAGAGTGCGGTAGTGAGAGAGTGAGAGAGTGCGGTAGTGCGGTAGTGCGGTAGTGCGGTAGTGAGAGAGTGAGAGAGGGAGGTTGTGAGGTAGTGATATATAAGCATAGAGTGATGTTGTGATGTAGTGAGATAGAGAGAGGTAGTGAAAGTGAGTTAGTGAGATAGAAAGAGTGAGGTAGTGAGATAGAGAGTGATTGAGGTAGTGAGCACCAGAAATGGAAGGGCACTAACCGGAGACAGGCTGCATGACTGCAGTTCTCAGTGACAGAGACATTTTCCCCTGAAATAAAACCAAACACATACGTCCATGGAAAAAGCTAAATATCAGAACTTACGCCCTGAAAAACAGTAATAAGCTTTGGAAAGACTTTCAAGCTGCTGCAGAGCCCCTGAATTGCAAACTTACTAACCTACTGCCCCTTTCTAAGATGAATGTTACAGGAAGGGGACCTGCTAGCAAAAGGCTTGTGTTTTAAAACTTCATGGGATATAAATTGCACACAGATGATCAATCATGGTAATTAAGAAATTATTTTTAGAACCATTAAATGTGAACTGTAACTAGTCCAAGCATGTTTTTATTTTTAAGGGACCATTTCTCCCTTTTCCGTCTTCATACTGCTTTTCAAAAAAAGGTTTTTGGTTTGTCATTTATAAAAACAGAAGGGTTCAGGTCTTACAAGCAATATTCTGCTTAGGCCGCATGTGGAGAGCAGGGCACGTGCACACTCCGGTACGGATGACAGCACTAGGTCAGGTGTAACATGAAAACGAAGTACAGAACTCCCAAGATCGCTTTTAGGTGACCTCAAGACGCCACAATGTACTAAAGAAACAGCCCATGGGAAATAAAATGCAATCGTTAAGACAAAAACACAGTCATGTAGATAAGAACCGGAGTATGTGCAAAACAAGAGGGGTTCGGTTTAAAATACACTTGTGTCACTGCTAAACAATTCCCAAGCAGGCCTCTGCAACAGGTTATGAAATAATTGCATAACATTATAAGGTGAATGCAGAGCCCGCACACTGCCCAGTGCCCAGATGAACAGAAGGGCCCCTGCACACATTTGTTTTCAGAATTTGCTGTCACGGAGAGCTACTATATAGATACTGAACACGTGAGCTGTGCTGAATTAAGTTCGCTAGAAGAAACCAAGAGAACCCGTTTACTAAATAGATTAATTCAGTCTAAAAACAAAGCTTCATTGGCACAACTTAGGTTAATAGCTTAGAGTAGACAATTGTGACAAATTAGGCCTCTGCCTTTACAACAATGGAATAAGACACCTACACTGTATTCGCATGTCTTGTAAAAAAAAAAAAACAACTCTGCCACACACGCTCGTTACATGTTGATAGAGAGCGCACAACGGGAACGTCCTACCACACATAAATCAAGGACAATTTGCAATTAAAGACATTTTTACTTTTTAAGGAATGCTACAAATTGAAGACATTTTGCATTCTGATTGAACGATGCCACTCCAGTAAGCAAAAACATAGCTGGGACTGCACAGCAGAGGGTTTCGCTGTGAATAAGCAGCACAACCTTTACTATTTAGTCCAAAAAACTCAGGTCACAAACTGGCACTGAATTTATTAGAACCGGAAGCACTGGCAGCGCGCTAGCACTATTTATCAAATGTAAAGTACACTTTGTAGAAAACTGATACCTCACTGAGGCGCAACTTACTATGTGAGTTGACTCGAGGAGCGGTAATTGTACGGGCCGGACCTCGCCGCAATGACTACCTCTGCAATAAACATCGGCATAATTGTGTGGCTCGAAGCAGCTGCACAGGCGGGGCTGGTGTGCTTCTAGGCTGCTGAGGAGCAACTCCAGAGGCCGCCGCCGGTCAGGACCCTCAAGTGTTTGACGGAGATAATAAAATACCCACGGCACAGAACTCTGTCAAGGCGCCGCTCCCATTACCACCCCTGTAGCCTGACACTAGTTTATTCAGATTGCAGTCAGTCTGTTCACCACTTGTGCTGCAGCATCAGGAACCAACAGCCATGATTCATCACGCTGCTGCCCTCGTCGGGTAAATCTGTTACAACGCCAAGACTGTGCCGGGGAGCTCAGAAAGACATGCGATTGCGAAAGGTTTTTTTTTTTTGCAACTTGCAAGTGCGCATGCGTGGTGAAATACGCATTCGCCTGATGCGTGATACTTGCCAGGACTGTTTTTCCTGTTTTTGTATCAATTTCACAGAGAAGCAAAAAAACGAAAGGAGCAAAGAAAAGGTAATGCCTGGCTGTTCGTAATGATTGTCTCTCTCTGACACACTCAGGGGTCTGTTCCACATGGCCAAATTGGCCCCAGCAATAGAACCGGCCCCCTGTCACAAAACCGGTCCCCACCCCTCCAGTCTAAGCCCTCACGGCGCCGGACGGATGGATCCTCACGGCCAGACGACAGCAAAAAAATGGCGGATGGAAGCTTCGAAATTTCTTCGGATTCGGGGGCGTGTTCCTGCTGTTCGAGAAAGGGCGTGGCTAAAAAGTGGAAAGAACAGCACGGAACACGCCCCCGAATCTGAAAAAGACGGAGCCTATTTGGAGGGACGGCTCTCTCCTCCAATGGCTGGCCTCTGTTTAGGAAGCCAGCCAATGGAGGAGAGCCAAAAAGAGAGGCGGGCTAAAGAGCCACTCTCAGAAACATAAGATCTCCGGACTTCCGGTTCTGCCTTCGGCAGACCGGATGGTCCCTCGACCTAAAAAGTAGTATCAGAACAAAAGTTCTCCATCCTCAGTCTACATGTTAGTGAGGCTAATATGATCTATCAAAGATTATTGCCGGGACTGTCATTGCTTACTTTGGGTTGTATGAAGGACCCATGCATGCTATTACCACGCATGCCAGCTCAGCGCGGTCTTAACCACACATATACCTTTACCACACTATATATATATATATATATATATATATATATATATATATATATATATATATATATATATATATATATATATATATATATATATATATATATATATATATATATATATATATTTTTCATCCTCCTGTTCTATATATATATATATATATATATATATATATATATATTTTTTTTTACCAGTCTTTCTCCCTCCAACAGGAAAAAAGTGTGAGCATGCTCCGGGGGACTTAAAAGCGGCTTTATTTGTTGACAATGCACAAGCATAAAAAGGGTCCCTGAAACACTTGGCAGACGCGTTTCTTCCTTCAAATGGATTCCTCAGTGCCTGTTTCAGTTGTATCCTTGTCAGGGGTCCATTACTGTGGTGTTTTATCAGCTGTGACCACTCCCAGTCACGTGATCACGCCCCTCCTCTGCCTCACAGGTGCGAAGCTCCTTGTGCTGTGCCTGCTCCCCCACTGCATGCTGGTCATCATAGTTCGCCGCAGGGACCCATGCAGTGAAGGGACCCACTGAACAGCAAGTGATGCTTCCAACTCCGGTTGGTCGGCGTTCCACAGCCGCTGCAGTGCGGAAGGCAGGTAACAAAGTCCTCTTAGGTCCCCCTTATCAGGCAGATAAATACTGCCTCCTCTCTCCCCATGCGCAAGCATAAAAAGGGTCCCTGAAACACTTGGCAGACGCGTATCTTCCTTCAAATGGATTCCTCAGTGCCTGTTTCAGTTGTATCCTTGTCAGGGGTCCATTACTGTGGTGTTTTATCAGCTGGAACACTCCCATATATATGTGTATATATATATATATGTGTGTGTATATATATATATATATATATATATATATATATATATTCACTTAAAAAACCATAGGTTTCACACATGTTATAGTTAGTAGGACATTTCACTCGTGAAAAACCAATGAAATTCCCCCGTTATAGTTAGTGCAGGCAACTATAACTCACGCGACCGCAATCCTCTGCTGATGACGTCAGATATTACATCACTGTATTTAGACACTTATTTACCCATGTCTTCTTCCATTAATTTTTAGCTATACATATATTACAAATATTTTTTTTTCAGAAAAACACATATGTCATCAGTGATGTAATATCTGACGTCATCAGCAGAGGATTGCGGTCGCGTGAGTTATAGTTGCCTGCACTAACTATAACGGGGGAATTTCATTGGTTTTTCACGAGTGAAATGTCCTACTAACTATAACATGTGTGAAACCTATGGTTTTTTAAGTGAATTTGCAAGGTTTTTTAAATGCTAATTCCTAACTATAACGTGTGTGAAACCTATGGTTTTTTCAGTGAATTTGTACGGTTTTTTAAATGCTAAGTTATGTATTTTTTTTTTGTAATTTTTATGCCGTGCGCGCACGGTACGCGTAGTCGCGGAATCGTTACGTGAAGTTCGCGGAATTTTTCCGTTTACGCCGTGCGCGTACGCTACGCGCATTCGGCGATTTTTCGAAAAAAAATTACAATTAATTTTTGCCCTTGGGGGTCCTTCTGGGACCCCCTGACAAAGGCTAGGGGGTCAGGAACTGTCCACCCTGCCCCCTTTTCACGTTCTCCACTTTTGTTTTTCACCCCCTCAGACTGCGAGAGACAAAATGGCGGCCGACACTTCCTGGTTTCGACCGATTCGAATGTTTACTAAGATCTAACAACCAATCAGAATCGCGCTCGCGCACGGCGGTGTGCGCGTACGGTAAGCTTACGGTACGCGCTCGGAGCGCGCCTATAGATATATATATTGATTTAAATGCTATTTTCTCAGGAAATACTGAACAGATTTACACGAGACCTTCAAAAGGCACATCCCTGACCTGAGGGCTACCTCTCTGGCAAATTTCAAGTAATTCTGTTCAGCCGTTCGGGCTGTAGCTCGGACTAAAGGTCCTATGGAAAAATGCATGGGGAAAACGCGTTTTGGGACCCCCCCTTTTTCTCAGCCCCCGCTTGACGAATCCCCCCAAGACTTTCAGGGAAGGAGCGGAGCGCCCCACATATTTGGAGAATTTCGCGAGGATTTGTCAATCGGCGCCAATGTTATTCCAAATAGAATGTTGCGGATTTCCTATGGAAACACGGTCCTAACTATAACTATCTACTGGCGACCGCCAGTATATATATATATATATATATATATATATATATATATATATATATATATATATATATATATATATATATATATATATATATATATATATATATATATATATATATATATATATATATATATATATATATATATATATATATATATATATATATATATATATATATAATAATATCTATACACACACACCAAACCCACCCTAAAAATTCCCTTGCCGCCCCAAAACCCAGACTCATCCTAAAAAGTATTCCCTTACCACATAAAACAGTCCCTTCTCACCCAAAAACCCAAACCCGCCCTAAAAATTCCCTTCCCACCCTAAAACCTAAAAATTCCCTTGCCACACAAAAATTGAAAGCCACTGTAAACCCTAAAAATTCCCTTACCGTCCAAAAACCCAAACAAACCCTAAACATTCCTACAACTCTAAAACGATTCCCCTTACTTTGTGTTAAAAAAAACATGCAGGGTTCCAACGTTTTCCTAGGAGTCCGCTGTCGAATGCAACGTTTGCATCAAATGAAAGTGGACTACTTTTGATTTGCCTCAAGACTCTTTCCTTCATGTTCTACAGATTCCATCTCTTAATCTCACTCTTGCATATTCTTTTTATTAATCCTTGCTTTCTCCCTCTGTCATTATTTTCATATGTTTCTATTCTCCCTCAAGTCTCCCTCTTCTGCCCTTTTCTCTTTCTCTTTCTCTCAGCATATAGGTCTGGGTCCCCAAATATGAGTAAAGAGCCCACCAATTGCATCCGCCTGCACAAACTGACCTCTGGGTGTAGTTGTGATCACATTGGCACCCCGTAATCAACATGATTTGACACTTTAAATGCTGGAACACCGCATTGACCAGCCGGTCATCATGAATATGTCAAATTGGTATGGCCCTTGCCCCGCAGCGTTTAGCACCCTAACCAGTTACTTGTCTCCCCCTATCGATTGTTTGGACTGGAAACCGGAGAACTCCGCACAAAAAAAGATGGGCCTGCCCTATCTTTAAATATGCCGAGCTCTCCGCCCCACTGCGAAGTCTCTGAAGCGGTAAACTTACTTTTTTAAATCGTAGTTTGTGAGTACAAAACAAGTAAACTCACACAGAAGTGCACGTTTACATTTGTGATTAGGCTCCGCGTTTCCTTTCAGTCATCGGGTAACAGTACATTTAGTGACTGTAAACAAGAATACCTTCAAATATTATCAGTTATTATCCTGCATAATGTAAGAACCATCTTCTTCATTTACACAGAACCGGGAATTGGTGAAACTGGATGAAATCTTTGCAACTGATTATCATGTCACCTATCAGCCTTTCTCATTAAGAGTAGGTTGGTACAATACATATGAGATAAAGTACCCCCAGCCATAAAATATAAGGATATTGCAAGTCACCAAAGAGTTCCATTATAAAGTCATGGAACTCTGAGGTGACATTCACTATACTTAAAATGTACTTCAGAGGGTATTTTATTCCTTATAATACTTGGTCGCACCCATCACCCTCTTTTCTCAAACTGCCTAAATCGTTCGATTCTCTTTCATGTGAAATAAATAATGTTGGAGACATGAAGAAAAAAAAAAAGCAGAATCTTGTGCGAAACACATCAAAAGGCAATTAGTAATTTGTTGAAGAAAGACATTCAGATCAGTTTAATGTAACTGATTTAAAAATATGATGAGGCTTAAGATGTGTAGCTAACTGCATTGACATCAGATTCTAAGTGAAATCACCTATATTGCTCAGAAATAAACATGTTCCCATAAATTTCTCTATTCTGTTCATCACTGTTTTTTTTTCTTTAAAACAAAAAAAATACCAGAAGAATGAAAAGCCTTTTGCCATTCTCAGTGGTTTGTTTAGTAGGCTCTGGGACCTGGCTGTCACTTTGGCTGCAGGCTCCAGCAGCAAGCATTGTAATATCAGAAGTCAACAGTCCTAGCTTATTACAGTTGAACAGCTACTCCATTTTTTTCTTTTTTTACAGCTTATCAGAGATGTCACAGGTCACCGGTAATAAGGGAAATTCGCGACGTGTTTCTACGCACTGATTTCAGGCTTCCATTATTGTTATATCCCGCCAGCATGCCATGTGCACATTCACTTGGCACTTCTCACTTCCAGCACCTGGTCACTAGGTACCAGTGGTTAATTTGTAAAATAAAAAGTGCCGGGGCTCTCCTCAGGATGCAGCGCTAACAGGAGAAATGTGCTGGTGCAAACTGCCTCCTGCCTAGAGTCCCGGCACTTATTAACCTGGAGAGGACTTGACCTAATGGGTAGAGCTGCAGATTTCGGAACTGGAGAACCCAGTTCAAGTCTCGGAGTGGCTCAACATCCTGTGAGTCTGAGGAAAATCATATGCGTTCTAAATAAGTGTGTCCTTAACCGGTGATAAAAGCACCAGTGCCGAGAATTAGGTGCCGGTGCTGAGCACCGGAAAGCACTGGCTCAAATTAAGCACTGCTAGGTACTCTAGGAATATCCAGCCACAGTCCCTTGTGATGTTTAATTTCACCCCAATAGTTGACATCTTTTTGCTTGTACCTGTGCGCCAAGTGACATACTACTGGATTTATATAGGGGGCTATCCAGCGAATTATGTCACAGTATGTCTCCTAATCCTACCAGGCATCATTAAGCAAAACATGCTGGAATGCTTGTTGTGGCTGATTGTTGGAGATGCAAGAGCGAGGATATTTTTGGTCTGGCCTAGAGACAACTTTAGTTGGTTTGGCAGCCTCATGTAATCAAAACAATTCATAGATTATGTATTTTTCTAATCTGTAAAAACATAGAGGGTACTTGGATTATCCCATTTCGATTTCTCTGTTTTATCTCTCGTTCACATTCTGCTTACACCCCTTTACATCCCCCCCCCCCCCCAGCATGTAGAATGGGCCAATGGATCAGCTGACTTCAGCCACTAGCGTTCGTGCACTTTGACTGCATTTTTACCTGGTCACGTGCTCTTCTGTGCCATAGCAGATGGCCCACTTCTTTACTTTGCCATTGCTTTTTTCTTTCCTTTAATTTTTCTTTTTATTAGTTATCTTTGCATGTTTAAACTGTGTATTCAGGTTACAGTAACCCAAAGCCAATAGTACCTTTTATTTGTGCTAGTAAAAGTCATTTTGTTCAGTGATGTAAATTAAACTAATAATAGGTTCTAGTGTGCTACCAAGTAGGAAGCACCTGTGCTGTTCTCTTATAATTATAAAATGTTTTGATGCAAACATATTTTCTTTTTCTTCATTATTTTGGGGAATATGCTTGCCATAAACGATTAGAAACAAATATAAATATTGCACCATCTTCTTTAGGGCAGGCCTGTTGGCTTTGACGATGATTATTTCTAATTCCTCGGTTGGCCTGAAGTGTTTACGTCTATGCTTTTAAAAGAAGATGGTGCTAACAATACTGTTCTTGTACTTCAAAGATGCTGCAGCATACAAGAATTGGCATGGATTCACAATAGCTTTTCTCAATGATTGAGTTAAGATACTTACCCAGAACAGTCATTTTAAGGTGTGACAGCCAAAACCTTTTGAATTTATTAAAGTTATATGCTAATTATGGCATCCCTTTTCATACACTGGTTTATTATTGTCATTCATGTTTTTCTTCTGCCCACTTCAGCAGGGGGCATTTGGTCAGCCTCCTTCAGCCATTGGCTACGTTCACTGACATTTCACAAAGAGCACATCTACACAGTCAACATAGTTTTCTTAAGTGCCTGGTGCTACTATGTTATGTGTTTTTTAAAGCACACTATTACACAAAGAGGGTATCCTGACTGAGCAGGTGTATATGCCTTGCTATGTTTGTTAATTGAAAAGGCAGGTCTTCCGCTTCTTGCAGAATTAGTCAGGAAGAGGAGTGTTAGAAATGGGGTTCCTGGTTGTCTGAGTATGCACCTTGTACAAGCAGGAACCTCCACTCTAGTCAGGGCATGCAAGATACACACTGAAAGAAAACCTGTGCTCACCCTCTGGTAGCTTGGCATAGAGCAGTCAGGTTTATCTCAAGAGGCAATGTGTGAAGTATTTGTGCAACACAGGCACAGTAACACAATGAAAACACCACACAAATACTTCTCGCAGGGCTAAAAAAACAGATTATTATTTTATGAGTAAAACAAGGCCAACATGACAAAAATCTAATAAGTAGTGCTTACTTGAGATTATGCTGGACCGGGGTAAATCCAAAGTTCAGGTTGACCGCGATCGAGGGCAGGCTGCCTACAGGACTCTCACATGGACTCTCCATGGATGGAGCAAGGATCGACGTCGAAGACTGAGTTCGGTTCAGATCCGCGCAGGCTTCGTCTGTGAACTCCTTTATGGTGCAGGCACTGCATCATTTTTGAGCAGCGCTGTCATCCTAGTCAAGCTGCACAGTCTGTCGAAGCGATGTCTTCGATCAGCTTCTGCATCCGTGTCGAAGGGCAATACTATGATTCTGATCAGCTCAAAGTTGTTACTGTGTCGATATCAATGGTTTTGTACAGCAGAGGTCACCCACATATGGCAGTGTCCAGGTGCTGCTGCATTGTTGAAGGAAGCCTTTGATGGCCCTGAGACTTCAGAACAGCAGGCAAGCCAGATCTCGCGGAGAGTGGGTCCTTGGATGCCAATGTCGGATAGGTGCCTGAAGATGATAGATTGAGAAATTGTGTCAAATGCTGCAGAGAGGGCCAGGAGAATGAGCGCTGCCATGTCTCCTCTGTCTAGGATCATGCATATGTCTGTGGCAACAATGATTTCTGGTTCTGTACTGTGGTTGTGCCTGAATACAGACTGAATGGCGTCAAAGTGCTGGTGGTTGCTGAGGTAGTCATAGGTGTTGGTTGATTTGTTTCTCTAAGACCTTTGCTGCATATGGTAGGGGGGAGATGGGTCTGTAGTTGGAAAGTGTGGCTGGTTCAGTAGATGGCTTCTTGAGCAGGGGCATGATTGCGGCATGCTTCCAGGAGTCAGTGGAGGCTTTGAGGATGGGTGCTAATGCTTCGCTGATCGGTAGGAGTAATTTGGTGATGGCTTGGTGGGAGTATGCGTCAGCTGGTCCCGGAGTGGACTGTCTTCATGGTAGCAGTGATTTTGATTGTGGTGAAGGTAGATCACGAGGTCAGGGTTCGTTCATCAACCGTGATGGGAAGTTGAATTGTATGGTGACTGGTTTCTGGTTGAGGATCGAAGTTGCTGTATATGGAGGTGATTTTTTTACAGAAGAATTCTGAATGCCTGTTGCAAAGGTCTTGTGAGGTGGTGATGTTGCTGGAGGCGGCAAGCGGTGCTGTGAAATTTTTGATGGCACTATTTTCCTTGGTGGTGCTAGTGCTGGCGTCTGTGATTTGCAACAGCTGTCCCCTTGGTGTTCCATATCTGCTGGTCGTAGCATCTTAGGGCTGATTTGAAGAGGTCTTTGTCTACCGTGTATTGACTTGTCCATTTGTGCTCCAGGTGTTTGCAGTGACCTTTCGTCAGCCTGAGTTTCCTCGGTGTACCAGCTGGCCTGGGGTCGGGCTCTTGCAGTTGAGTTGCATTTGAGGCGAGCCAGGGTGTCGGCCCATATGATAATCCAGCTGTTGAGGTTCTTGATGGCTTTCTGCAAGTTACTGGTGTGCTCAGGCAGGTGCTCGGAGAAGACCGTGGCCCACTCCTCTTCTGATCTGCTGTTCCAGCTGCGGCGGGCGGTTCCAGTGGTGGTATGTTTGTGGTGGTGCGGGATGGGTTGGCTAAAAATGACGAGGGCGTGGTCTGTCCATGGAAGAGTGTGCTTTTAGAGACCAAGAACAGTTCTGACTTGTAGCCAATTTTTTAAAATTTATTATTAAGATGGATGAGAGAGTTGCATAGCTTTTCCAACAATACAATTCTGCAAAAGCTATGACAAAATAACACGGGCATTGACAAAACCAACAGGCTGTTGGCCAATGTGTTGGCTTTGCCAGTGCTGCTTTACTGTTGAGCGAAGACAAATGTGGAACCATACATCTCTCAAGTATGAAAATATGTGCTTCGTAGTTAATGTCACTTACACACTTTAAAATTACCCTGTCAAATTTGCTGATTTCTCCCTGAAGTAGTTAACCTGCTGCCCTTGTTGTCACCACCATTAAAATAGATACATGTATTTCCTTGATGTGAAAGTTATTATAAAGTGAATCCAAATATTTAAAATTTTACTGTACGACTTTTTGTTCTCTATTTAGCATGGCCTTAAACTAAATTGAGAACTAAAGCTTAGCAGTTGGGGGGGGGGGGGGGGGGGAGGGGAGGGGAGGGGGGGGGGGAGTGCAACGTTTGTTAGTGCTGCAACAACCCTGATGGGTCACACTACCAATGTTGTTGTCTTTTTATCTTTATGACTTTGTTAACTTACTGCAGAGAAGATTAATTGGTTTGCATTAGTGTCACATTGTCTAACATTATTTGTAAATTGATGGAAGTTAATAGGATTTTAGCAACCTAAACCCCTGCTCTGTTATCTCATTAGGGCTGTTTATATTGATGAGTGATTGCACCGGTTCCGAATCCATCAGCGCTGCGCGTTTGTTTTTGCCAAGGCATTTTCAGAGAAAAGAATCATAAAATCTGCATGCTTTAATTAGAAACAAGATTACAGGTCATTTTTCGCGAGTTGGTTGGCACGAGAATACAAATGTGTTCATTACTTGAAAGCAATGTCAGAGGGGCGCGCGAGTGCCCTGCCACGCAGCAGGCGAGCTTGCGCAGTCGGCGTGCATTCCGCGCGCGGCCTTGGTTCTTACTTTAAGCCAACATGTGTGTGATTCTGGGGAACACTGACTGACCTTGTTTCTGATCTCACCCTGGTCCCTATAAACCAGGGTGGGCTCAACCATTACAAAACCACAAAACGGTAGTGGTGGTCTAGACAGTCGCACATCAACTCTAAAGTTATGTGTATCTTTGATTTAAATTCCTTATAAATTACGGTGCCCCTCAAGGTTACATAGACATCCCACTACCGAGGATGTTAACTTAACGAGTATTCCTAAGAAACCCGTTATTTCGATCAAATTCTAAAACAGTTATACCTTGGCACTCTAACCGTTAATATACACAAGTTTATTATAATAGTCTGCTACATAAATGGCCAATTAGGGAACCCAGTTCATTAGCTTTTTACATGTATTGTCTCACAGGGAAGAAAGCATCAGATGCGCATGTGTTATGTCAAAAAGAAGAGAGCATCAAATGGGCATATTTTCTATATGACTTTGTGTTTTAATCCAAAGTTTTCAAAACCATGCATAAAGTTTGCAATCAAAACAATCCATAAAATTTAAATACAGTACATAGTAAGGTGGCTAAAGATACATAGAAATATTCTTCACTTGTAGTATTTGTTTTTTGAGCACTGTAAACAAGTACAATTGCCAAAGTGAGGTTCTTATCCTAGAGCCTTCCAAGTAGTGGCAGTTTGGAAGCAGCCAGATCAGCAGACACGTGTTTCGTTACTTTACGTAACTTTCTCAAGGCTGCAATCAAAAGTAATGAGAATGATAGTCACTCAACACTGTATCCGGTATGGATGTCATAGTTTATGAAATCATTCCCTCAATTGTTTTTTGTGAATTAGTCCTGAAAAGAAAATACTCTACAACACTCCACTCTGCAACACTGCACTCTACGCCACTTAACTCTGCATTACTGCGTTCTTTGCCAATGCACTCTGCGTCACCCTACTGTGCATCACTCCACTCTACGCCACAGTACTCTATGCCACTCTACTCTGCACCACTGCACCCTACGCCACTCTACTCTGCACCACTCCACTTTCCTATGCAACACTGATCTACGCCACTGCGTTCTACAATACTGCGTTGTATACTGCTGAATTCTAAGCTGCTGCACTCAGCATCACTTTATTCTGCAACACTCTACGCCAATGCACTCTACACCCGTCTTCTCCACTGTACGCTATGTGACTCCACTCTATGCCACGCCAATACACAACACACTACGCCTCCACTCTACAACACTCTTTGCTGTTCCACTATGACACTCCATGCCACTTTTCTCTACACCACTAACTACTTGGCATACTAAATAGCAGCCACGCTGGTGTTCAAAATTGCAAAAAAACATTTGCAAAACCAATAGCTTTTGCATAGGCGAGACCTATTGGCTTTGCCAATGGTTGTTTGGTAGTTACAGTTATCTGTGATGTAATATACAACCAGGCAGCTTCCTCTCAGAGTGGACTATTGACCTGTGATGCCTTGGGTCATCTCTCTTTGATCTTCTTTTCTTAACAAAGGGCCTGATTACTAACTTGGCGTTACTATCTTGGCGGATGGGATACTCCCTCACAAATGTGAGGATATGCCGTCTGCCGTATTACAAGTTCCATAGTATAAAAGGGAATTATAATTTGGTCGACAGGATATCCATTACGTTTCTAATAGAGTATCCCTGTCCGCCAAGATCGTAATCGGGGGCAAAGTTTTCACTGACATTAGCGCTGTGTATTATGCAGTAATTTGTAAGTGACTTCCAAAGTGGAAGATTAAAAGAAGTCTAACCACAAGGAATGATTTATTATGTTTGTCTTTAAATTATATTGTGCTTAAACTACAAATCCATTTTTTATAAGGTTCCTTTTGTAGATAATTGCTGTAAAAGGTAACCAGGTTTTTTCTTTCTTTTCTTATTTGATTAATCGTTTGGCTTTCCCAGTAGCTGCGGCCGCATCAATGCCACAGAGTGCAAGTGTTATATCTTAAATATTGAATAAATCAAGTTAACAATTTTTATGATGCGCCTCTGCTTACTGGCTCCGAAAAGCCAGTCTATTTTTCAGCTTTTTAATTAACCAAGTACTTTCTCAATTAATTATGTTCCCATATTTCAGATTAGCATGATATTTCTGTTTACATCCTTGCTTAGGAATTCCTTTTTATCTAAAGTCATGAACAAGGAATTATTGAATGTTAATAAAGGAGAGACATTCCTGCACATTTAGTGTCATGATTGCCCGCTCTTTATTTGAAATACCGTGTCAAAGAAGTGAACCATAGGATATTGAAAAGAAGATGATAGCCGCTCCCTATGCTGGGAGTATCCCATGGTGCACTTGTGTTTTTTTATTGTCTGAAAATACAGATCGGCTCGAACACCATTCACAGAGCGCGGGATCGAACACCATTCACAGAGCGCGGCCATATTTTTTAGCATCGCAGTGATGAACTCACACACACTAAGTTATGTTCACTTAGTTTCCACTGTGCTTTAGAGGTGAACGGTATTCACTCCACGGGGTGCCAGGATGGGACTAATTTGATTTTGAGCATTCACATCACGTGGTTTCAGTTGCACCCTGGGTTGTGTCTTCCTGAGTAAGTTGAAACGGACATCGTTTGTTCTATTTTTAGCAACACCCTGTTGAAGGACCACATGGACCGAAATGCATTAAGGCAAAATCATGGAGCTTACCTCACAATGACCATGGGAAATGTCCGCCATTGACGAGCACTGTATAAGTGTTGATTCTGATTTGAATTTCATGTCGACAAGAGTTGAAGTTTTCGTTCAAATATTTGAATTTAGTGAATTTATGTTCTGAATGAATCAGGCGATACATGTGTTTAAATTTTCTTGAACAAATGACAGTGTGGTTCACAAACTCATGCAGTCTGTATTGTCAGACACCATGAGACTACTCCCAGCATAGGGAGCAGCCGTCATTTTCTTGTCGTGTGTACATAGACAGAGCACACTCCATGGCTGTACTATAGTTAATTTCCAAGATTACCAGTTAATTTTAAAAGAGAATTGGAGTGTGCATTTGGGTCAATATATGATAACACTTTCTAAAGTAGCACATTGGAGGTTAATTTCAATAGGCAATGTCCATCAGTGCCTAATTCATGGCTCCCGTTTCCAGCTGTTTAGTCGCGATATCTAGCCTGTTCCTGTCTGGTGATCCCAACCCCATGACCTTGGGATGGCCCTGCTGCTCCCAGCATCTGATCTAAGTGGATCACTGTGCTGCCTCAGACAATCCAGCCTGGATCAACTAGCCCTCCTTACGCAGTGCACAGATTCCCTCCTAGGATAGGTGTGAATGGTGCATTTGAGCTATTGTTGGTCAGATTGAAGCAGAAGCAGTAAGGGAACTCTAATGCACAAAAGCAGTTACTCTCATATGCGCTACACCAGTGGCAACATGTTCACCATGATCAGCAAACCTAAAGACTACCATAGAGGAACCCAGTTAAAGCCCATTTAGTTTATGATGGGAACTGCCATCTTTGACGACAGGATGTCCAGTAATCTTCTGACAAGCAACAGCCTTATTAAAAAAAAAAAAAAAAAGCAGTAGATCTACAACGAGTTTCTTTGCAACAAGTTGGCGGGTCTGACCTGTCCTTCCTCATAAATTCATTTTTTCAAAGACACCTGGTGCTCCCCTGAACCTGTATGTGAGTGATACCTGTGAAAAACATGCTGGGAGGGGGTCCCAAACACCATCCCTTTTTCTGGTTCTCAGTGAAGGTTGTCCTCTTCGCTCTTTCTACGCAGGTGCATACCACAAGGGACTTTGGGGAAATTGCTCATTCAGCTTGCCAAATGAAATACAATGTCTGGGTTTGTTGCATCACTACATTAGTCCTCGCATGCTACCAGTTGAAGCCCGACAAAAAGTATATAAAATCATAGGATGCACGGATAGCTTGTTCTACTGGTTGGCAAACAAATACAAGTCTCTCTTTGGAAGGAGAATGGATTAATTTGTTGGGAAGGGGGCAGGAGTGAAAAAGAAAGTGGATGCAAACTGGGTTGTGGCCATGGCTGGCAGTGCATTTGCCAACTAGATGTGAAGTGGAGGAAGTCTCTTTGCTAGGAAGGAGATGGTTGTGGTGTAAATTCCTAGAGGCTTTGGGATTAAATGGGTTGTGGCTGCAAACTATATTGGGGTTGAGATTTTAGAGACTGGGCAAACTTGTATGGATTCTGGAGACACATCTTTGGGATGCAGAGTTAAGGTGACTTCAAGATCTGATGCCAATGGCTTTCTGGCAGTATGCCACTGCCCAGTCTTTCTTCCATCACACCATCAGTGATGCCGCAAAAGCTTGCTTTGCATATAAGATGATGTGTAAATAACTGTCTGTTATGATAGAATACATTATCACTTTCCCAACTAATTGGGTTGTGTCCAAGGTTCCAGTTTATGATGTGGCGACCCAAGGCATCACCCTAACGGGCATTTGATAATTGCTGCCCAGGTGGTGGATAATGATCCAATCTTGTATGCCTGACCAGTGGGGGTGACTTTTCAGACTAGTTCTGTAGTTTTTTTTACCTGCTATGTTCTATTTCTTGGCCAGGATAAGTTCCCATCATCGATTGGAATGTTTGGAACTGGTCACAAGGCCCCATATGCTGAAAAAGATCGAAGTGCATCTAGTGTCACATGTGTCATGTTTGTCTTCAAGCAAAAATTTGTGTATGGTCACTCTAGATTTCCACCCTCTGTCCCAGCTATATAGATCACCTTGTTGATAGTGGGCATTATGAGCTCATCGCCATTCGTTAGCTTGCAGGTACCTGGGTGTGAGGCATTGATGCTGTATCCTGAGGAATTTCAGGTCTTGCCAGTTCCGTGCTTGAAACAGTTCATAGGTGGTCGTAATTTTCTCTGGCTTGGGGATCATTTCATTCGCTGAGACTGGATGACGTTTGTCTCAGCGTAGTTATCGATTAGTTCAAGGAGGCTACAGGAACTGGCACTGGTCCTTGCCCACCGGATGGTCGTAATGTACTCTGGTGGCACCTGCTTTCCCTGGCAGCACTTCCTGGATCTAGTTCTAGAAGACTTCAGCAACACTGGTGATGCAGAAACGTTGGCATTTTTGTCACCTAATGGCAACTTGAGTTGAGAATATTGATATGTACCAAGAATCTAGATCTTGCAGAATCTAGTGAGATCCAAAATTGAAGTAAATCTTGGAGAAACTATCTCTCCCTGTTGACTTTAGCCACAAGATCATCTACTGTGGTGGTGTCGTGGCACACTTTTATTGATTTGCTTAATTAGGGAGGTGCATATTTATGCATAGTTTCTTTTTATATGATCTAGCAGTTGGAGATATTGAGGCGGTGAGCCCAGTTACCTTTTCGATGATGCCTGCTTGATCAAGTTCTTCTAGTTCATCTTTGACTTTTTTATGTTAAACGGGTGGCAGTGATACTTCTGTGCGACATGTACTGGTCTTTCCTTTTAAGGAGCCCAATACCTTGTGACATTGTTAAGAATTATTAAAAAATATTACTTGGCTCACAGGTTTGCCTTTGTGCAGGGGCAGCTGAGACATTCTTGTGTTCCTTTCTTCTTAACAAAAATTGCTCCTGGACCACAAACTTCATTACGGCGCGTTGGTAATGAATGCCCCCTTGGCGGGATTGGGCGACATTGTGCTGCATGCATAGATGCTTCCATGGTTGGTAGCAGGTTGGCGAGTTGTTCAAGTCTGTTAACGGTTAGTGTAATCTAACTCTCACAAAGGTACCTATGTTAATGAGCGCTGTTACTGTCTTTCAGAGTATTTTCTCAGGCTTTTCGGTATAACCTTCTCACTTGCACAAAGTTCTTCACCATATCAACGACTTGCATCACTTCACATGTGTTGTCTTGATCCTGCCTTCAATGCATGCTCCTGGCTCGTTGGCTTCATAACCAGGACTTAACCAGGGGAGACCCTGCGGGGATTCGAGTAAGAAGCACAGAAAGGGTCAAAGGGCCATGGTTATAATCTGAGACTTCCAGTAACTTCAGAGTGATTTGTAATTTATCAATAGGTGCAGATGTTTGAGTTTGCCAGAAACTTAGAAGTAGACCTCGGCACTCAAACCAGTTCAATTTTGATTCATACAGAAAGTTTTTTATTCACAAAAATATATATCAAAAAATGTGTTTACTATTAGGTGTACTTTGGCACATCAATCAAATAGATATAAATCATATATTTGAAAACAGACAATGTTGTAGTTGCATTGATGGAAATCTTGATACATTAGTTCTTCCACTTTAGCGATGAACCGGCAGCCAACACGTGTTTCGTTCCCATGGAACTTTTTCAAGGCTTAAAAAGGTATTGGTAGAGTTTTCAAGAATGTTCCATGTGTATTGCAAATCTTCATGCGCGAATATGTTTTACTTTAGTAAGATGTCGATCATTGAAGAAAGAAATTTTCAAGGAAGACCAAGGTCTCCACATAAAGAGTAATTCTCCATGTTTTCGGATGGTAGATAATCTGTAGATAGTAATCTAGTAACAGATGCAACTTGCAATTTTCAGGGGCTTACTACAGCCCGAGCTTCGCTGACTTAATACCTCAGATTACTATCTACAGATTTCTACCATCCGAAAACATGGAGAATTACTCTTTATGTGGAGACCTTGGTCTTCCTTGAAAGCTTTCTTTCTTCAATGATCGACACCTTACTAAAGGAAAACATAGTGAACCACACCTTGGGTAGTGAGGTGTTAATTTTTTACCTTGAGGGGCACCAACACTGTTTAGTCAATCCCAACGCACATAGAGAGTGATGTGCTACCAACTAGACCACTACTACCATTTGTAAATATTGTCTTGTTTGAGTTTGCCATTTGGGACACATGGTAACAGGAGGATAAGCGCTGTAGTTTTTTTTTTTTCTTGATGAATTGTTCGATGCTTTGTGTTGGAAAAATTCAGTGGGAATATGCTTTTATTTAGACACTTATTCGATTAGAAGAATGACTGTTTATGATCCAGTCGTGGTGCAGGGGCATGTGGCACAGCCTGCATACCTCACTTCAGTGTGCTGCACATATAGTAAGTAGTCAGAGCTATTTTGGAATTGTCAGTTTTCTGCGTAGTTATTTTTATTGCTGGAGTTTGGTTTATTAGTAAATTCAACCAACTATTATAAAGTAAAAATAAAAAAAAATAAGGAATACAATCTATTCATATAATAATAAAACAAAAAGAACGCCTGCCCCGTCAGACAGGAGAACATGAATGCTTGGGCGGTTTTTACATGAAGTAAATAAGCAAAAAGAGTTTGTGGCGATCAGAGAGGTCCGTACCATATCACCAGGCAATCATTTCATCTCTCCTTTACCAAAATGACAATATATTGTTTCTACTGGGGATGCCTTCTTTCACTTTTTAACTATTTTTAGCAAGGAGATTGCCTGTTATTGATATTTTTTTTAAAAAACGGGAAAGTCCAGTTGCAGATGCGTCTCGATGGGAGGGAAGCAAGGCAGTACACTCTTGGTGGACAACCAGTCACCATATACTGAGTGCAGCCGAGAGGATGGTGGTTTAAAAACGTGTCACACCCAAGCTGATAGAAACATTAAGCACAACCAGCAACAAATGCAAAACAGGTGCACAAAATGCCTCCCTTTAGGAACAGTAGGAGTAAAGGCATAGTAGTATACAGCAAGAACGACGACTCCCAGAATACAGCTGCAGGACCCTGCAACAAACCTGCGTTGCTTCTACAACCGTACGCAGTATAGTGACCTAAGAACCATAGAAAACAGAATACGTCATACATCGTTTGTAACCACTGAACTGCGCCTTCATCGCAACCACCATTCGTGCTTTTGACTCCTGTAAATGTTTATGCAAGTGTACGCGTCCACACCAGTTCTTCT
The DNA here is from genome assembly GCF_964204655.1 of Triturus cristatus. Classification (NCBI taxonomy): domain Eukaryota; kingdom Metazoa; phylum Chordata; class Amphibia; order Caudata; family Salamandridae; genus Triturus; species Triturus cristatus. The sequence goes on along the minus strand of NC_140591.1, from coordinate 218,866,817 downwards.
GTAATAATTGCGCTAAACTAAACCCTGCGGAAATCATGTCTTTACATATGAAGGCAAGACTTGTACTAAAAAAAAAAAGCATGTATAACAAACTCTGCCAAAGCCAATAGATCTGGCCCTGCCAAGTCTGCAATGTTTTTTCGTTTTTTTTGAAACGCCTACAAACTGCAACAAAAAGGTAAAAAGCCCGCTACCAAAATGCACTCCATTTTAGTTACCTGGGCACGTGCAATCAGGCCAAATGCCCTCCTTCACAGTGAAGACCGGCAAGTGGGTTAATCGGTCACCCCACGCTGCACGCTCTGGTGGGAGGAAGCAGAACGTGACTGAAACTTGTACACACGAATGAATGGAGAGGGCTGGCTGAAAGCCCTTGTCTTTATGTATATGTTTTCATTATGAATGTTTTGGAAAGCATAAGGTTGGCGCGCTACTCCTGTCTCTAGGTAAGCCTTGAAGACGTGGTTAAATCTAGAAATAAGCAAACACAAGGAGATGATGGTCGGAGCCCTGAAACTTTTCAGACACACCCCCAGTCGGAGATCTGGGTTGAATCCATCATTGCTCTTTAGCTCACTTCGCCACCTGAAACCGGTCCCAGGATGCTTGTTTCCGGTCTATGGAAGACCTGGCTTGGCAGTTCGGGCTGGACTGTTCCCATGAGGCACAGGGTCAAGACTGATTTGCATATAGCTGGGTCTAAACTGGGGTGGCCTTGTGAGCTAAAGAATGATGATGGATGCAACCCAGATCTGTGACTGTTAGGGTGAACAACCGTCCGTAAATTTCACGGACAGTCCGTAATTTCGTCCGTCTGTCCGTTGCCCGTGAAGGATTCTTTAACGGACGCCATTTGTCCGTAATTTTAACCGTGCACCGGTCGCACCACCCTAAAAGCGGCACAGCTTCCACCCACCTCCCTGCTTGACTCCGATGCTGTACCAAGGCTCAGATACCCAGCAGCATTGGAGAGGCACAGCGGGATGGCAACCCTCACACCTTCAGCCCCGTCATGAGCTGTTAAGAGGTTTTGAAGGTGACTGAGAGGGAGGGGCTGCAACTGCAGGGGCATCTATTCAATGCAAACAGCCCTGAGTGGGTCATGTCTCTGCGATTTAGAGGGGCCTCGCACTGTTTGCTCTTGATACTTGCACAATTGTCACTATTGCCTCATGTAACGTACCGTTTGATTTTGTAACATGCTCACTTATGTATCATTACTGCTCCTATTGTGAAGCGCTCCGACACCTTCGGGTAAAGTCCGCGCTATATAAAAACGCAATAAATAAATAAATAAATTAATTAATTAATTCCCTTTCTGCCCAGGGCCCCAAACATCCTAGAACCGGCCCCGATTACACCGAGGCAGCACGCGGTTCTCTTCACAGAGCTTAATTACTGTCACTAAATTGTAAGCAAACCTCGGTTCTTCAAACATGCAGGTTATAATGTAATAAAATAAAGAAATGGCACAATCGCACCCACACTGATTAACAAAGTATGGAGGACAATCCGTTAAATCAGTTCTCTTGGAGTATCTCCTTTAAGTACTGTACATCAGTGTGGGGTGGCAAAACTAACATTTTGGAAAGAGAGCCTGTCTTCTCGTTGTATTGTCCAGGAGGGAGCCCTACCCCCACCCTGGAAGGGCCAAGATGACACCTGAATACTGCATGCCCACCCCTGTGCCCACCCTGGTGGATCCTGTTCCCCCTCTTGTGATGGCTCCTGCCCCCCCCCCCCCCCCAGTGATGGCTCCTGTCCTCCCATGAGGTGGCTCCTGCCCCCGCCCCCCATCCCCGTCTGTGATGGCTCCTGTCCCCCCTGTGATGGATCCGGTCTCTGCCCTGGGTGGCTTCTGCCCCAGTCCTGGAATGGCTCCTGCAGCAAGGGTGAAGTTCTTGATGGGCCTCTTCTCAAAAAGGATCAGCTCAAAATTAATATGGAAAGGTGGGCGAGTGAGTAAGTGAAGGGATGGGTGGATGGCTGGATGAATTAGTGAAAGGGTGCATTAATGATTGAATAGATGGAGAATGAGAGAGGATGGATGGATGGATGGATGGATGGATGGATGGATGGATGGATGGATGGATGGATGGATGGATGGATGGATGGATTGATGAGTGAGTGGAAGGATGGATGAGAGAAAAGGTAAATAGTTGGATGTATGGGTGGAAGGGTAGCTGGATGGGTAAAAGGGTGGATGGATGAGTGAAAGGATGGATGAGTGAAAAAGTGGATGATGAGTGAAAGGATGGATGAGTGAAAAAGTGGATGATGAGTGAGTGGATGGATGAGTGAAATGATGGCTGGATTGATGAATTGATAAGTGCAAGGGTGAATGGATGGACAGATGAGTGAAAGGGTGGATGTAAGAATGGATGAGTGAGTGAAAGGGAGGGTAGATGGACAAAAGGATGAATAGATGAGTGAAGGAGTGAAAGGATAGATGGATGAGAGAAAGAATGGATGAGTGATGGGGTCAATGGATGGATTCATGAGTGGATGAGTAGATGGATGGGTGGATGGATGGAAGGAAGGAAGAAAGGATGGCTAAGTGAAAGGGTCGACGGAGAGAGAAAGGGAAGATGGATGGATGACTGAAAGGGTGGATGGGTGGGTGGAAGGATGGGTGACTGGGTGACTGGATGAGTAAGTGAAAGGATGGCTGGATGGGTAAAAGGCTGGATGGATGAGTGAATGGATGGATGGGTAGAAGAGTGGATGGATGAGTGTACAGATGGATAGGGTGGATGGATGATGTATGGATGAGTGAAAGGATGGATGGATGGATGGGTGAAATGATAGATGGAAGGATACATGATGGATAGGTTTGCAAATGGTTGAATATGTGGGCTTACTTATATACTATTGCGCGACCTCCTATGATGTGTCTGTAAAACTTATCTATTGTCCTGAAGTTTTGTCCTGAATTTTGACCTCCAGTCCTGAATTTTGACCCTTTGTCCTGAATTTTTACACTCACCATCCTGAATTTGCACCAATGCCAGTTGGTCACCCTAGTGACTGTGGATGAGTATCTGCACATTTTCAACGCGCCGTCCATCATGTCCTTGCTTAGATCTAGAAATCCCCTCTCTTGGAAGGGTGACATTGTGCATGCGTACAGAATGGAACTCGTGTTGTCCACCACGCCGAAAAGTTTCCCTTGAAATGTAGCTCCGCAGAAAAAGGTAGAGCAGCAGCGTATCGGGGCAGGTCAATTGTATTTTGAACACAATTGTGATAGTTTACTTGTTGGTCAATTCTAGTCTAGTAATAAAAGTTTCATATGTTATTTAAAATCGTGTTGTGTTGTCATGTCTAGCGTTCTCGTGTGTTTCGTCATTTGCTTCTTAATCTGTATATTGCAGCCGTGAGACTGCAACAAAGGTATCCTTGTGCGTTTAAGCTGTGCCGCAGGGCTGTGCGATACTTACAAAATTAAAATCGCTCATTTTCTAAAAGCTTTTCAAGTGTGTAATTGCTCAGTTTATTATTAAACAATAGAACCCACTCATCGTGGAGCAACGCAATTTTCAAAAGATATTCTATATTCACGTTTCAGATGTGCTGAACCTATTGAATCTACTAGGAGAACACACTGGGGCGTGGGGCTCCCTGAAACCGCGAATTATGAATGCGACTGGAATAAGAGACCGAGGGCACCCACACGGTCCACACTTCTCACCTTAAACTGCTGCTACATACATAAGTGTGATGTCACGCAAGCTCTTCGCCATCAATTTAAAGGGTTACAATGGCGAGTGATAGTTAAAATACAAAAATTAATTAAAAAGCCACGTACTCAAATTCGGTGTAATCTTTCCCCCCGGGTTGAAATCCATCGAAAATGACTCTGAACTTCGACTCCCTTTCAAACGCGCTCTTGTGCTTTTCTGCGCTTTGCTGCTGTGTGAGAGGCAATGCCAAAACCATTTAAGAACCAACCTGTAGAAAGCTAAACGTAGATTATTTTTTTTTGCACTGTGGAAGAGCGGAAATCTTATGAGGTTTATGTCTCAAATGGACTATAACTGTTCTCGCAAGGACTCTCCATACATACCTCGGGGAGTTTTCCTTCTATTCTGGAAAGCAGACATTTTGAAGTTGGTATTTTAATCTACTCTTACAAGTTGGCAGTGAAACGATTACTTACGGAATGAAAAGTCCATTTCTGTTTTAGTGTGATGTGTTTTATTAAGAAGAAATTAGAAGTATCTTCTCCCTTAAACTAAAGGCATTAGTTTGCTATAATTACAGCTTACCTTGTTGCTGTAAATTCAGAAAATTAAAGATATTTTTCACGTTGCAAACCCTATCCCTTGTGAGCAGGCAGCGACAATTGTGAGGCTTGTTTAGGCAAAATCACTACTGCTGGTAAGATATTGTGGCATTATGCGATACGTAATGTTATGGGATCAAATCTCGTCCAGGTCAGCTCAGCATTTCATCCTCCTAAGGTCGGTATATTGAATACCACTAAATGTGGCAGCGGAAATACTTGTAATTTACAGTGCTTAGAAATGACAAAACTGCAGTATTGAGCACTGTTGCGAAAGGCAAGTTTTTAGTTGCACTGTATCACCGTTGCTGGTGGAAACCGTACTGTCCTCCGTATCAGTTGTTCCCCATTTTATTGCTTGATTACTCGGAACACAGAAGATGATTAAGCTGATGTTTTTTCCAGGACACATCAGGTTATCCACTATGATAGAGAGAAAGTAACTACAAATATATTCCAGAGCTGGTCATAATGGTAACCTCGGGCAAAAATCATTAGATAGTCCTGGTCTTCCAGCCTCGGTCTTGCGACCACCTACGAGGGCCACTATAAATAATCCACATTTGTAAAGCGCGAACAATCACCCGTAAGGGTCTCTAGGCGCTGGGGGCTGTCGGGAAGATTAAGCAAGCTATTGCCCAGAGTCACATGGTGCTCGGCTAATCTGCCGCCTGCACCGAGGATCGAACCGTGATCCCCGGATTCCGGAGTCAGTCGCCATGGACGCTGCGCCACACCTCTTCCTGGTTTCCTGGCCACTAGTTTGTGACGTAAAACCTGGTGGGAGGCTGAACCACCCAGTACCTGGAATCTTCACTGTCTCTGGTGATCGCCACTTCTGAGACCGTTTTCATCTACCTTGGCTCTAGCCGGGTTCACGGGCACCTGGTCTTGTTAGGAGGTCTGAATAATAGGTTCCCCATGATGAATACGCCCAAAAATTATGCAGAAAGGGTAGGGCGAACAGCTTGGCTTGGAATCAAGGAGGCTGTTTCATAAAGTTGGGTCCAGCTCTTCTATTGGCTTTAACACAGCTCCATGGTGGACCACAAGGACTGCTGAAGCTGCTGGGAAAATCAGAGTCACTTTGATGACTGGAGGCATGAGGCCGATGCTAGCATCACCAGTCTGGTAGAGCTGAGAGGGACTACTTGATAAGACCTTGTTGTGCAAGATTCAGTCAAAGCTACTGTTTTAGTAGGTGGAAGGGCTAAGGAACCAATCAAAGTGTATGGGTGAAGGTTGAAGATCCCTCTTCTCCTGTCAGCATAGTTTTGGAGCTGAAGACTGATGAGGGATTAGGAGAAGCACTCCCATGTCTCTGAGAACAAGATCTCTCTTTATAGGTCTATGCGAAAACATGTTGATCATGCACCTTCCCTATATTGGGAGATGAGGTCAACTATCTGTGTAATCCCCAGATGGCATATTTATTGGATGAAGAAACTGCAGTCTCACTTAAGAAATAATTATTGGAAAATTGCAAATTGGTTTTGTAAAACCAAAAAGGACAATCACAATAAATGTGGGTTTCTGTATGGCTGTACCCTCTTATCGTACATCTCTTCTCCCTTATATTTCTATCCTTCTGAATTATTTGACCTGGATTGCAGTTACTTCTTGAACTGTGAGGTTAAGAGGTCTCTAGCGCTTTGATTGCACTGTAATTTTACGTTGGTAAGGGTAATGTTGTGTAGGATGGGACTTTTATATCTGGTTTAAATGTTCTCATTAGATGCAGAAAAGTTGTACCAATTGACCTTAATCATGGTGAAATAGTCTTTACAAAGAAACACGCCTCCTAGAAAAGATGTGTGCGATAAACTGGTTAACGGTCCTAAGGGATCACTTATGCCGGGCTCCTCAGATTATCTTAACTTCTTGTGCTTCCAGTTGTTCTAGGAGGGCGTATATCTCTGATCTAGGTCATTGATTCACTGCTTGTGGGGCTATAGCTAGCGTTGACCCCTCTGTGAGAGTTGTTAATATTGTTCAGCGGTACTAGCTCCAGTTGTAACAGTTGTTTAGTTGATGTGGTCCTGGGATCACTGTACTATTGGACTTCTCACTGCATAAAAACTTACTTCCTGTGAGGATTGGACTCTGAAAAGAGCGTAGTTAAGTCTTCCCCAAGGAGACGATGTAGGTTACACTCCGAATAGGCTAGGACAGTAAAATAGCTGTTAATCCTTGATGGTCCAGATGCTTTACTTTGCAAGTCCTTTCAGAGACATAAGAATAATAAATACAGTGTAATAATGCTGAACAAAGAAATGCAGAACTCTCTAGTTTCTCCCAGTCAGAAATACAACCTCTAACACTAGTTGCACAAAATGCTATAAGAGGTTTCACATAAAGGCCAATGCAATATGTTATTCAATTGGGGGCCGGGTGGCTTACAAAGCCCAAGATGAGATAAATGCTGCCCATCCAGAGCATGGGAATATTGCTACATGCTCAACAATTGAACTTAATGAACAAGAAGTGGGGGACAAGTTGGTGGCAAGTGAGAAATGTATCGCTGTCCCCTCGCCCCACATTGACCAGTTCTTCCCTCGCCCCGCCACGTTGTGCTGGTTTCTTTTATTAAATGTATAATCCCCGCAACCAGCTTCTGCATTGCTTCCCCTCATTCCTGCTACTCACTCCCCCCACTCCACCATTGCTCCCCCTTCCCAGTCTTGTATTTTGTTTTACTTTCTTGGAGTTTGGCGGACTCTGCAGCGGCAATTTGCCACCTGACCACTCATTTTTAACTTCCACTCCACAAAGATTGGTGTCCTCCATCTTGGTAACGCATATTAAAACCAAAACATGGCTGCCACTTCATGACATATGCGCAAGCTTGCATCCCTTAGCATCATGATCAACACATACACATGCGTGAGGATGCATGCACATGTATACAACGTGTTTTTTGGGGGGGGGGGGACAATTCTGTTATGCATCAGCAGACAAGCATTTTCTTTTTGTCAGTGCAGACCAGCATCGGAAAAAAGTACTGGCTAAGTGTAAAGGTCAGTTAATGCCATTGAAAAGCAAGACCTCTTGGCTTTGCCAGTACTTGTTGCTTACTTTAAACAGCGTTAGATTTGAAAGCATTGCTTGTGTTGTTGATTTGTATGTCTCTCGAGGAGAAGTGGTTAATTCTTTCCCGTATACAGTTTATCAGATCTCCAGCTAAAGATGTCAGTGTGAGATGCAGGTGATTAGTAATTTTGGAAACTGTGAGTGAAGTAGCCTGAAAAGCTGTTAATCAACCTTTTGTCCTGCTATCATGTTTGACATCCAGTAAGAACGTTGTGCCCCTGATGGGTGGCGTGATTATTTCAAGCATTGTCTGTCACGTGTGGTTTCGTCTCAAATTGCGGAAATTACAGTTTTTTACGCTGCAGTAACAAGACACGAGCAGTCTGCATTAGAGTTTCTGATCTTATCGCCTCTTAGTCCTTCATAAGACGATAACTCCTAGTCCCTGCAGAAATACTGGCGCATCCTGGAGTTTAGCATTAAGCCGCTAAAGTCCACTGCTATTTTGCATAAAGTCAGTGGGTGAAAATACCAACGTAGTAACTTGACATGGAAAACTCTGGCAAATATTGCAATTTATAAAATCATGTACTAAATAAATTGTATCCTATTAAAAGTATAAATTCATTGCTTTTCTTAAGTATGCAAGCACTCTTAAATAGCACCAATTATCATGTGGAATCCATTTTGTCTTCCATAGCAGTTCAGCGTAAAGTGTTGTAGATTCTGTCCGATGTTGACCCGCTGCTTATAGACGCCAGTTAGTAGACGCGTTCGTGAAGGCCCACGGTAGGTGTGTTGGATATCGATACTTGCCCCAAGTACAGTCACACCACCTAAGCATGAGGATTTCCTTCGGTGTCGCACCCTATCTAGGGTTCTGAGGGACTTGAATAAGTAGAGCACCCACATGGAACCCGGGTCACCGTACGACTTGTCTTGTTCGCATGGTACAGTACTGGCAAAATAGTTCACCTAACTAATCCATTCTCGGGTGTGTGTTTTACAGGGATTAATCAAACGAGTAGCAGTTATTTGGGTAATAGTAATGCCTGTCATTTACAGTTCTATAAAGTAAAGCGACTGCTGCAGCATGCAATCAATCAATCAATCTATCAATCATGGCATTTGTAAAGCGCACTACATACCCGTGAGGGTCTCAAGGCGCTGGGGGGGGAGCTGTTACTGTTCGAAGAGCCAGGTCTTGAGAAGTCTTCTGAAGGTCATAAGGTCTTCGGTCTGCGGATGGAGAGGGTGTTCCATGTCTTGGCGGCGAGGTGGGAGAATGATCTGCCGCCGGCGGTCACTCTTCGGATGCGGGGGATGGTGGCGTGGGCGAGGTCTACGGAGCCGAGCTGGCGGGTGGGGGTGTAGAGGCTGAGTCGACAGTTGAGGTACGTTGGTCCGGTGTTGTGGAGTGCCTTGTGTGCGTGGGTGAGGAGTTTGAAGGTTATCCTCTTGTTGACAGGGAGCCAGTGTAGGACTCTCAGGTGGGGTGTGATGTGGCTGCGGCGAGGGATGTCAAGGATCAGGCAGTTGTATCCTTCATAACAAAGGGAAGGATGCTGGAGAGGACTTTCCATTTTAGGCAGAGAGCCCTTCAGGTCAAACTAACTAATCTACTTAAAGAACTGATCAGACCTCTTTATCGTGCTGTAGTATGTTATTACTAGATTCATAATTGATTAATATTTGCAATTGCAGGGAAATGACGACAGATTTGAGTTTTGAAAATGCCATCCATTCTCGCCTGGAGTAGAGTAAAGGGATGGTCTGACTTTCGTTTCGCGCTCATTCAAGCAGATGTACTAGGGTTTGCACAGAGAATTGCATAAGCCCATACTGCACTCACACTGCTGCTCTACCTAGAGAAAAGGATCATAAGACCTTTACAATATAGAGATAACAAGTTTCTTTATATGAACTTGTCGGATATCCAAGTCCTGCAGATGTCCCAAACCATGACCACAAAGGGCTAACGGAGCAACCAAGGCGAAATCATTGCTGGCAGTCCATGCTGTATTGTTGGGTTATGTGAATCCTCCACCAACTAAGGCGCAATGTAGGCATGGAACTCCCTTAAGTGCATCAGGTGGAGTGAAACATTTTATTCCCCTATTGTCCTCGTGTTCAGTCCTGCTACTACCTCCTTTCCACCGCTGCGGTACACAGTTCAAGAAAGTGGAAAAGGTAACTTGCTGCCTTCAAAAAAATATATATGGTTGTTAAAAAGTATTTAATCTGATTAGATCTTGTTGGGAGTGTTTGTGTTAAGGGTCCCCCGACAAACCCTACAGTCAAACAGGACAGTCGGTTCCCGGTTGATCCTCGATGCTGCAAACCATTGCCTAAAGGTTCACATAACGGGACCGCACCGGTTAAGTAAATTCCAGGGTTGCACCTTTAAAGCATGTCCACATTTTGACAGATAATAATCAACGGGAAAAAAAGTTTTACCAATTTAGACAGGATAAGATGAAACGATTACCATTTTAAAAGTGAAACAAATATGAGTGCACCTGATGGCTGGCTAGCAGGCTTAACTGGTGGTGTACAGTGGCTGGTAGTAGTCTACTGTAGGACTGCTCCAGACAGGGACTTGATAGGTCAGTAGTGGTGAGGCTATTCCAAAAGCGCATTTCCTAGGTGTTAAAGGGAGGGGGAACTGTGACGGAATGGTGAACCCACTTTCAGAGGCTCATGGTGTGTGAGTCTGCTGGGAGGATAGACTGCTGCTATGGTTAGAATGTTCTCTTTCCAAGCAGATGCTGCTCATGATTGTTAGTGTACTGTGTCGGCCATGGGTCTGTTGTAACATATATTTAAAACACCAGTGTGAGAATGTACAAAACAATGTTTAGTTAATTTCCAATGTACCGTCAACTATCTTTTCTTTGCTTTGTCGTCATTTACACACTCATGGTAAACTTAGTCTGTAGCCCAAAACAAGGATTGCAGTCTGGTTGACATGAGGTTTTCATCGAACTTGCACTATAACCTTTCTGTGATCTGATATCCTGGACAGTTTATACACCCCCCCCCCCCCCCCTATTTACAGCCCTTAAGTATTGTGAGAAGTTGGCCTGGTATATGATGTTCACTAGTTAAAGTGACCACCTTGTACCATGCCAAGCAACCCTTATGGTGTGGTTGTAAGTCAACCTTTTCGGACTAGCTGCCCTAGTGGTAGCGTAGGCTAAGCAGTCTTTGAGGCTAAACTCGTGAAGCGTGTTAAGCAGGCTGTTTTACCAAATGTAACCCCCTTTTATACCAATGAAAGGACACCACACAGATATATATTGAAAATATATATGTATTTATTTCTCAAAGTATCCCCTAGACTCTTTATGAGCACAGGAGCACAAATCGTTAAACAAGAATACGTTAGAATACACAGAAGTTGCACTTTATATGGATAGGCCCTGGTGGCCACTCAAACCATATACTAAAATAGTGGTATAAGTACCACGAACAGAAATGGGAAAAGGCCTAGGGCCTCTAGAATCGCTGGGCCTACAAGGAGCTAACTTTAGTTAGTGACTAGGAGGTCCACGGGTTGCGTGTGCAGAGCAAATAGTCACACGCGAGCTCCCATAGGTTTTCAATGGGTGCGTAAAAGTTACAAAGTTACTGCAAAAAGGATCTTCCGGATGGACTATGAACTCAAGATTGGAAACACAGACACTAGACATGATACTCTACACTTGGGCACCGGAGTGCCAGCTTTACCTCACCCACAGGAAGCGGGTGCATAGGCCTCGAAGTGCGTCGGGTTTCTTCTATATGTTCAATGGAGCCTGATGACAAAGATGCTGCAGGCGATCGGTCCGGAAGAGATGCGGTGGATCCAAGAGTGGATCGGAGTTGTAGAAAACCTGTAAGCAGAGGGGACAGTGTTCACAGTCACTAGCCAGTGACCAGCGTGGCACCAGGTGGGTACCAGGCGATGTCGGGTGCAAACAGGAGGAAAGGTGCAGCTTGTCTCTGCAGCCACGTGGTCCCTGAAGGTCGACGACGTCCAGGAGTCGGTTCACGAGCTGTCCCACGCAGGCTTTCGCTGTCGGCGGTGTCGGCGACTTGATCGAAGCAAACAAGCCCTGGCAAAAGCAATTGTTGTGGAAAACGAAATAAGCTGATGGTTCTGACCAGCAAGGTCAGAGGGACTGCTCCTTTGGAGAGGAGCAAGGGCCAGTCTGGAGCAACCCGACCAGCGGTGTAGTTCTTAGTTCGTCGCCAAGATGGCCACTAGCCAGCGGGCCAGCAACCGGTTAGGCGCGTCGAGTGGCAAAATGCAGAAGGGCCCCACGCAGATCGTGGAGATGCTGAAGGGCTCACCTTTGGTGCAGATGCTGCTCGGGTGTTGGGCTTCTCAGATCCAAAAGCACAACTTGGAGGGAGCCTCGGTTGTTGCGCTTGCAGCTTGTCGTGGTCTTTTCAAGATGGCTGGCTCCACGTGTCTCGGTGCCTCCACGGGTTCCTTCTTTTCAGGGACTGTGGATCGGGCGGTGAGAGGTCTGGTGGTCCAGGTCTTGTCAGTCTCTGGGCTCGGGCTCCGGCGGGAGGCGGCGGCAAAGCAGACGTTGATTCGCTGGATGGTGCTTGCGTTAGCAAGGTGGTCACTCCCTGACCACAGGGGAGATTGGCTTCAGTCCTCTGTGCGGCAGAGCGTCGAAGTTCCCGTCTTCTTCTTGTAGTTAAGTTGATTCCAGGATGTCTGAAGTCTTAGGACACAGCTCCTACCTTTATTTGGATTCTAGGGGCCGGACTACCTGCTAGGTCCCTCCCTAAGGGTGGGACCAGGAAGGGGGGTGGTTACACCCCCAATCCTTTGTCCAGCTCGCCCCAGGCCCGGGACTGGTGTGCCCCAGGACCGGATTGAACTGGCATATGCACCGAGGCTCCTTGTGAGCCTCAGGCATGTCTGGTTTTCTTCAAGCCCTACCTGACCAATACACAAAATCCTGTCTGGGGTGGTGCATGCACCTCCCCTGGCAGGAAACCCTTTGTCCACACCTCCCAAGCTGGAAGGACTCCCAGCAGCAGGAGGGCAGACTTGTGTCTGTGGTGGCAGCATCCATTTTGTGGAGCTGAGGCTATGTCTGATTTTACCCGGGTTTTAGGTACTGTACATGTCGTGTCCCTCTAGAAGGGTGGAATGCTAACCCCGTCGCCAGAATTGGCGAGGGGTTAGTATTCCAATTCGTATGACACCTTACTCGACATGTTTTGATAAAGCCAAACCAGAGTTAGCATTTAACCGCGAGGTTCATAATGCACTTTAGAGTATATGGTATGACGATATCTGGAAACAGTAGAAGGAAGTTGTTCCGACCACTGCAGAAAGGCTCAGCTCGTGCCAGAGCACCATCTCACATGGAACCAAGCACTCTGCCTTCAGGATTGTTAAGGCCTGCCATAGGAGTGACTTATAGGTTAACATGTGTCCCATTTAAGGTCAGGTATAGGTATACTACACCTAAGTAAGAGGTGGTTACACCAACTTACCCCAGCTGAGTGATCAGCCAGTTGTGTCAAATGTGTTAGGCCAAGCCTGGGGTGGCATAATACATGCTTCAGCCCCTGGCAGGCCTTAGATACACCAATGCCCTGGGTACCTAGTGTACACTGGTACAGGGGCTCACAGGGTGATCCACTTCCAATTGGTTATGCACCTAGGGTGCATAGTGTAAATTTAGTAGAGAGAACAGCAGGCTGGGGGTCTGATTAGCAGGCCCGCAGCCTCAATATGTCAAAAACCAGTGAAGCAAAAAGCAAAAAGTTGGGGTGACCATAGGATAGCAGATCCTACTCTCCTACAAGTATTTATAAACTCGGTCCTGGCTTTGGGGGTACCAACGCGTCTGGCTGTAAAGATGGATGGGACCCATAGGAAAATCAAGGTCTCAGTCTGAACGTGTCCTCCAAGTCTGATATGGTAAAAAGTCTCTAACCGAAGAACAACCTGGCCCTTCTGTCCTCAAAATATTATTGAATGAGTTTGCCACAAGGTGCATTAAGGGAGGAATAACAATTAGGTCGACGTTTGGGTGTCTAGGAATTCGGAATTCAGGCAAAGGGATGGTCTTTTGGACTTCCATTCTGTAGAGGTCCTTTAGTGAGCAGGCTAAATACCTGCCTGTGTTGCCCAAAACCACCCAAAACCACCCAAAACCAATTGCTATAATGACTCTTAATAGTCACATTATTCTTCACCTATCCCCCATCCTTGCTTGATGAGCCTATTATTTTCTGATATTTATCCCCCGTCTGCTAACACCATCCCACCTGCATTCTTCTGTGGCACTTCAAAATCCGCTCCTAGATATGTACCCACTTTATCTTTGTTAAAGAAAAACTAAGTTTTTCTATTCACTGCCTCGGTTTCCTTCCTCCCTCTTAGACACTTCTGGTCTGCCCACATACTTTATTTTGTTTCCTCCGAAATTCACTTCTACCCAAGTCACTCTAATATCATGTTTGCTATCTCTTTTCCTCTCAGCACCTTTCTTCTCTTTTCCCTCCTCATTCTTTCACGTTTGTGTGGACGTTCATACAACTGTGCACCGTTTAGTAAGGAACTCTGTAGGCTTGCAAGGGCATGTTCTCTAATAGGACCTGTCTTGTGCAACTTGCACATTGTGTTGTCATTTAACATTGTAAATCAAGACATTTTAAGGTTAAAAAAAAAATGGCATCAATGAGTTGTACAAAAGTTGCGCTTCCTAAAGGCACCGATGCAACAAGCCGAGCAGGAATCACATTGTTATTCATTTAATCAAGAGCCTTGTTCGAGAAAGGTGCCAAATTGAGATCTAATATTCACATTCTGTATTTTCAGGGAGAAACAGAAGGTGGGCTCGATCCTTTCATCCTTCTAAAAGGTGCGTAATTGGCAAATGATGCACAACTTGTTCAGAAAATGTTTTTTGTTCTCACCGAATGCTATAGGAGTGATGCGCTATTAACATTATCAATCTGGTCTGAGTTTTCAGAATAGCCAAAGTTTTTTATGTTCTGATTGACTGCAGTTCAGATAGTGGGGCATAGATTGGGAAACCTAGAAGCAACAGCTTGTGATGTGTACATTGTATTCAATGTCTGACATGTCCTTGCTACTGTCACTAGTGTGTGTGTCGGTGCTGCGTTTGGTCTTCCTTAAGAGGAGCTAACACTGAGACCGGGCCCAGCAAGGTGTCAACAATGCGTCCTCTGTGATTCTTTAGTGTTGGTTGGTGATTATTAGGCACGTGCTGCATATTGCCAGTGACGAGCTTTCTATAATTGCCATTATATATTAGAAATTAGTCACCCTTGTTCTGTTTTATTTTTGCCGACCTTCATAATTGTTTCCCAATGTTCTGTGTTTCTGAGGGATGCTTCTGGATCTGGAGAATTCTTCCTGCACCTACCCCCACTGTGCGCCGACAGGTGCCACTGTGTGGCTCCGTGGTGATCACGTACCGCCCCGGAAGTGACAGAGCGGGCCTGCATATATGTGCGTTGACTTCAGTTTCTTTCTTGGTGTTGCCTGCCACCAAAATCCAGAGCTCTTCTCTGAACTGTCAGTTTTCGCCACTTCAAATTAGGCCAGAAGTCACTAGGGTGACAGTCAAAATGCTTCTCGACTCTAGCGTCTTTTGAATCTGGTGCTCCCCAGGGCCATCCTCAAAGAGGCCATGCTGCAGGTCATTCAGACGCTGCCTGGTCCCTTTGGTGCGCCTTAGGGCCCCATAGACCAAACAGGGGCCTCCAGTTGGGATTCTGCCAGCTGGCCATGATGCCAGCTAACTGCTCAAGACATGGCTTACATGCACATGTGGAGGCAGGTCGAGGCTCCCACTCTGGCTCCAGAGTGCACAACAGTACCCTCCATGCCAGTGCTGCTGTCAACTCTGCTGGTTCCAATCCAGACATTGGTCTCTGACCCTCAACCAACAGCGGACTTTGCCAGGCCATTATCAGAGTCAGGACTCCGCAAAATGTGTAGTGTGCACTGGACTGGACAATGATTGCAATGGCCGCACTATCAGGACCAGGTAGTGCTTGGATGACACGTTTGGATGCAGGCAGCTGGATTTTCTCTGGCTGTCTTGCCTTTGTCGACTCTATGCATTTTTTTTTTTTTTTATAATTCTTTTTATTGAAACAAGCATCGGTTCGAATAAACCATACAGAGGGCACAATAAATGGAGAAATAATACAGACATGTGAAGGATGAGGATTAAATTTCCACATGGAAAGTGGAACATCATGGGGAAAGGGGAACATTTGGTTCAGTGCACTCAGGTGGTGTACAGATTTCCCCCAGGTAGGCATTCCAAGGGCCCCAGATGCGCACCCATTTTTTGGGGCACCCTCTAGCGACATATACCGTCTTCTCCCTAAACATACACCAGTCAAGGTCTCTTTTCCAGTCCTGCAGCGTAGGTGGTTTAGCAGCCCCCCACAATTGTGCAATGTTACATTTAGCTATCATGAATCACAGGGTGGCCCATTGTGTCTGATGAGTGTTAAGATCTGTGGGTTCCCACATATTGAGGAGGGAACGCCTAGCCTCCGGCAAGAGCCGGGTATGTGATACAGCGAATAGTACCTCATGTATCTTGTGCCAAAAAGAGCTGACAAACTTGCAATCCCATAGAATGTGTAAAAAGGTTCCTAGCTAACCGCACCCTCTCCTACAATCCCCATTGTCTGTAACCCCCATGTGAATCAGGCGAGGCCCGATGACGTATACACGGAGAAGGATTTTTAACTGTACCAACCTGAGGCGCGCCGGTATGGCGACCATTCTAGGGGAAGGCACCGCCTCCTGCCAGTCTTTGCCATCTATCTCAATCCCATCTCCTGTCCACTTTTCCCTTAATGCCCGCAGGGGGTCGGTCATATTGTTTATAATTTTTTTGTATATTAAAGAAATTGTCTTTTCGGGAAGGTGGCCATCTATGATTCTATCTTCTAAAGGTGAGGCGTCTGGGGGGGGGTGACTCTATGCAATTTTGAGAAACGGCTGACTCAGCGCTTTCAGGATCGGGAAAACGCGGCAAGAGATGTAGCCAATTCCACTAGCAGTACAGAAAATCTGGGGGGTTACTGCAGAAGCCTGGCATGTAGGCAATGTCATCTGTTTCAGCTGGTGCAGCAACTGGCCCAGCCCTTTTCAGATAGAGGATGTATACTTGGAGGTGGTAAAACCCATTTAGATCAGCACAGCAGTCATCTACGTACTCCTCCCCTGCTGAAGCGTCACCCGAGCTTCTTTTATTTGCTATCACAAAACCAAAGTCAGTTGGGTAGGAGTCAGAAAATGACACTTCCTCGCCTGACTGGAAATCCATCCCATAAGACCAATTCCTTTTTCAGGTTATTCAAAGTGGCTACTCCCTACTTTGCATTTCATCCCCACTTCATATACCTCACGTAAGGTACATTTTTGGCAGATTATGCCTCAATATTAATGCGGAAGTCAACCTTTTACAACCGAAGGGTTCTATCAAACACATTTTGGGCTCAGAGAGGAGCAGGGGGTACTACTCTTGCTACTTCCTTGTGCAAAAGAAGTATGGAGACCTCAGGCCTATGCTAGACCACCACGATTGAAAGCCTATGCTCACCCTGGCAGATAATCTCTGCTCTGATCCGGGAGACTGGATGGTCTCCTTGGACTTGCAGGAATAATATACTTGTATTGCACTCTCACTGATGCTATTGAGGTTCCGAGTGGGGTCTGAACACATCCAATTTGATGTGTTGCCCTTTGGCCTTATCTTACTTCGGCCTTGGCTGTTCAGAAAAGTGGTGGCAGTGGTCCCAGCTCATATTCAGAGGTCGAGGATATATGTATTCCATACCTTGTCAACTGGCTGCTCAAGGGGGGCTCACCGTAGTCTGTTGGAGACTAGCCTTTAACGACGACCACTTTCTTGAATTCCTGAGAATTTTCCATCAGCGAGCTGAAGTTGCTCCTCAGCCCTGCGCAGAGAGTTCCCTTCATAGTGACTATCCTGGATAGACTGGCATTCAAAGCCTTTCCACCTCAACAGTGAGCCTGGCACATTCAGTATAGGATCCCAGTGTTTCAGGCTCATTTCTGATTCTCAGCGAGGATGGTTCTGAAGCTTCTTGGGCTTCTACCCACTTGCATCCTCCTTGTCCTATACACCACATGGCATATGTAGGCCTTGCAGTGTATCCTCAGCATTGATTGGGGTCATCAAAGGGGATGTTTCTCCGATTCCATCCACATCTGTCTGGAGATGGCTTTGTATATTTCTGGCAGCAGACGAACACCAACCTGACCTACTTCAATCCACTCTACCTTTTCCAGCCAGATGTCACCATTGTTACAGACACGTCACCTCTGGGATGGGGGACATCTGGGAAAGGTGGAGAGCAGAGACTTCTGATTTCCTCTAGATCACCTGCTCCATGTCAGTCTTTTGGTCCTTTGGGCAATCCAGCTGGCTCTGTAAGCTTTTTTGCCAACTGTTAGAGGAGACTGATGCAGGTCCTCATGGGCTACACAACTGCCATGTGGTGGTGCAACAAGCAGGGCAGAGTGGGCTGCTGGATCCTGTGCCAGGAAGCCTTGAGCATTTGGAGATGGCTGGACCAGCAGCACATCTTTCTTTTGGCAAGCCACATGGCAGGGTATGAACTGAGCAGACATTGGCTGGCGCACAATGAATGGCATCTCCATCTGAATATGGAAATAGGTAAATCTGACCAGTGGAGCCTGCCCTGACCTAATCTGTTAGTCCCTGCTGAGAGCAAATAGTGTCAAAAGATTTATACACTAGAGTTCCCTCCAGTAGAGTCACTGGGATACTGATTCTGTCTGTGATGGGACTCGGTCTTCTGTATACACTCTAAACATTACCGGTGATGCCTCAAGTTCTGTAGCAAGTCAGGACCCAAGTGATGTTGATAGCCTTAGATCGGGCCAGGAGTGTGTGGTATACATATCTTTAGAGCCTGAGCATTTGCCTTCTAATGTTGCTACCTCTTCAGGGGGGTCCCATGTCTCAGCAACAAGGGAGGGTCATACAAACAAACCTCTGCAACCTGTATTGATACTTCCTCAGGAGGGTCCCCTGTCTCCGCAACAAGGGAGGGTCCTACAGACAAACCCCTGCAACCTGTATCTTCCTGCGTGGGGATTGAGCGAGAACAGCTGAATTTTGCTTCCTGAGGTGGCGAATGTCATTCTTGTATCCAGACGTCCTTCAACAAAATCCATTCTAGCACCATAAGTTTGAGGTCTGGTGTTTGGGCTATCATATTGATCCTTTGCAGGCCAAACCTTCTGATGCATTTTTGTTGTGAGGTCTTTTAGTGGGTACAGTTGTTATGTGTTGGTCATTTCAGCATTTATGTTTGCCAGGTTAGCCTTTTCTTTTCAAGTGACCTTTTGTGATGCATTCCCTAAAGGATTCCTCCAAAACAATTCGCCATACCCTATTAGAACCTTAATTTGGTCCTCACATTCTTCATGTGCACAGGTTTAGAGCAGACGCATAATGTTTCCCTACTGCTCTTTACAACCAAAGTGATCATTCTCCTTGTGATCACTTCTGCACGCCACATAAGTGCCCTACTTGTGCTGTTGGTGAAACCACTCTACTCTTATTTTTTTGCTTGGGAAATTAATGCTAAGTACTTGGTCTTTCTGCCAAAAGTGATTTTGAAAAGAGCAAAGGGCTTCATCGGTCTGACCTTGAAAGAGCTCTGATCTTTTATTTACTGAACAAGGGACCACTAAGTGGACGACCAGCTTTTTGTTTGGACCGAGAATTGCAGAGCAGCGCAGAAAGCCCCGTGAAGGACCCCAACCAATTCCACCAGGCCCAAAGCTGAAACGTCTACTCTGTCAAAGAGAGTATCTGTTCTGTATATCTGCCAAGCTGTGATGTGGGCATCGCTGCATATGTTCACAAAGCACTACTGCTTTGACTGTCAGATCTGTAGAGAGGGCAATTTTGCCAGCCTGGTCCTGCACAACGTTGTGGTTTGAGTCAGTTCCCCAGGTGAAGACCTCTGGGAAGTTTTGCTGTACTATCCATTCTAGAGGTGAGGTTAATAAGTATCCATAGGAAAAACAAGTTACTTACCTTCAGTAATGCTCTTTCTGGTGGATACTTGTGTCTTCACAGATTCCTCACTGCTCTTGATCCTTTCTGGTCTGTGGAAAGGGCATCTGCACCACATGATACGATGCCACAGGAGATTTTGTCACACTGTTGCATACAGTTTGATCCGCGTCCGAGGGAGAGGAAGTAGAAAGATTGAGAAACTAATGTTGGCATGCAGGGATGATGCCGTTATGCCACCCTTCTTCAGCCAAGGTAGTATGAGAGAGCCGTGGAGCTGCACGGCGCCACCTGTCATCATGCAGGGGTTGTTGCTAGGGCAGTTTTCCGGATCCAGCCTAGCACCAGTGATATTCTAAAGGTGATGAACCTGCAGTTAGAGTATCCACCAGTAAGAGCGTTACTGAAGGTAAGTAGTTCTTTTATGTCTTAGCAAAAAATATCACTGAGCTCGGTGCAACAGTCACCTCTGTGTGAAGGATCACATCTTAGCAGGAATGATTATAATCTGCCATGCAAGTAAATCGAGCGGATTCCAAAATGTGACTGCAACAGAAGCATGACAAAACAGTGACTCGGACATAGATGGCAATGTTCATACTGCCAACTTTCAACTTGACATAATTTAGGAATTTAAAACCAGTTTAAATTTATGTAGGGAGTTAGAACTATATGCTCTCTGTTTTTGAGTAGATATAGTTGCAGTTTCCTTTCTCAGTTAGCTACTTCTACATCTGTTATTGCTTAGCACACTGAGTATATTATAAAGGCATGAGGTATGTGCATCTGCATCTCTTAACGTGCCCTAAACTGAGGCTCAGATGAAAAGCATGCAAACTTAGAACAGAAGGCAAGGGCTCTGTAGGTGAAATGAACAGGACACCAACCTTACATTTTGATTCAGAGACCTGTATATAAAAAATCCTTTTGGCATTCTATCAAAAGAACAATCAATAAGTTTCAAACTTTATGAACAAATCTGTGTCCTCATCAGGATGGGATGAATTGACGGAGTATCTTATGACTAAAGAAGTATATAATGCCAGGCGTTAGACAGCAGTACTGTCACTGGGTGCGAATAGCATCTAAATTGCTGATGGGAAAAGCAGCATGCAGATAAAGTCCAAGTATCATTCAGTGGTGTCCAAGAAGATGGTTAGGTGATATGAATACATCTAAAAAAAAAAGCAAAATGTGAAATAACCATGTTTGTAGTGTGTCATGCCTTCTGGAGTTGTAAACGTTGGGGCTAATAAGTGTAGTGTAGGGTACAAAAGGTACCAAGTTCAAGTGTGTAGTCAGTTCCTGAAAACACAAAGTCTCTTATCTGCAATAATGCCAACAACACCTTTAAAGAACCATACAGATTCTAGCAGCAAAAAAGTTGGTGTGTGGTAGTTGGTGCTCATGCAAGTTCATTTAGATTAGTTCAACCACTCATTCAGTGACATGTAGGAATTTACATCATCCAAGCGGCACTAGATGTTGCATGGTAAATGCTCCTTTCAAAAATCACTTTAGTGAAGTTTGCCACATAGGTAATGATCCGCACTGGCAAGTCGTTGGTGCAAATGGCTTAAGGACAGAGGTAGAGCTATTATGGCTCTTCTGAACACGTGAATGTTGATGAATTGACATACTTGATTCTATCAACTATGATCTTCTTGCAGATGAGTTCTATTTGCGCTCCTTTTAAGATTAAGGGTTTTTGGTCTCATGAACTGTAGAGTATGACCACCTTCAGCCTGTATTTCCGTTGATTGTCTTGTGCTTTTCTTCTGATGGATACTTGTAACTGCAGATTCCTCTCCGTTCGATATCCCCAGTACCCTGACTGGATCTGTAGAATTCTTCCAGCCTTCCACCCTTTTGCGCTGATATAGATTCCTTTCTTTCCACGCCCTTTAACCTGGATCCAGACTCTACCCCACTCCAGTGAACCCCAATCCAGCCCGCTTCACTCCAAAGTTGTTAGGCTTCACATGTACACCGCTCGTACCATTCCTGGCAAAACCTAGTGTATTGTTAATTAATTTGAAGGGGTTTTGAGTCTGCCTCCTTCCGCTAGTGGCTTCCTTTGTTCTAGAACCTTCATACATTGGCTTGAGACCTTGTCACTCACATCTTGGAACAGCCCACAGCAGTACATTAGTTTTCACGTTTTTCTAGTGTTTGTTTGGGTGTTTCCTCTCACCTCCATTAGAAGGCATTAGGAACTATTTTACATCTGAAATCAGTCAGCGAACTTCCTGGTAGCACTGGGGAGGGAATGCCGACCAGAGCAATCGAGACATGAATTCCATAGGAAAATGGTTGCTTTGTTTTCTGTAATATCTATTTTAGCTGCTTTTGTTAGCATTTTAGTACAATATGGTTGACGTTTGTGCGACTTGTGCATGACAGACAAACTTTAAACCTATTGCCTTTATCAAACCTTGTTTTTTGTCAAGGCCTGTATGAGGTCTAGTGCTGGCCCACCCTCTCCCTGGTCAGACAAGTAGACCGTCTGGAAATGCCCAGGAGGGGAATCGGAGGCAAATGCTTTGGCACCAGTCTGCAGGGAGAGCATGCAGATGTACTCCACGGCTACATATTGGCCCATGAGAGTGACAGCCTTGATAGATTTATAACAGTATTCCACTTTTTGGCATGAAATTCGTTATTGCAAAATATCCAATCTTTTCTTCTAAATGAAATGTGCTTGGTAATGGCAGTCTATATATTATATGTTTTTGCAATTTGACAGCAGGGGTGCTTCTCCTGAGAGCGACAAATTTGTACAGAATTTCAATGAAGATAATGGCATTGTCTGCCTTTAAAAAAGCTTTTACCCTTCAATCTAGACAGTTTTGCAGTTGTCATAAATCGCAGGTCATCATTTGTTACAGCTGGCAGCAGTGTTGAAAATATTGACTGATTGATACTTTACAACAGAGTTCAGTCTGTTACTGTTGGCTCCAGTGAAGTTTCAGATACTTAGCACATGCCAATAGTCTGAGGATGTTAATCACTCAATGATACACTGGGGGCACCTAGCTGACGTCCTCATGAGTCATACAGACTACACCCATCGTCGGTATCCCAAATAAAACTTTGTTTTATGTTTTTAAAATAATTTATTCTGCATTAGATAGCAGAACAATGCACAGTGAGTGAGTTTAGAATTGCCTCAAGCTTCAAACCTATTGTTCCAAGTTAAGTAATTAGTTACTTCTGCAGATTGGTTTGGCTACATAGCTTGATTTATTGAACTGGATTCCAGTAAAACAAGGTGCTCTCACAAGATATTCCAGGTCGAGCAAGAGCTGCTGCCCGGTCCATATGTTGGTTTTGTTGTTCTGAATTTTGTATTTTTGCATTTCCCATTAGTAAGGCATAGGAGAAGTTAAGTATCCGAGACGGCATACCATAGCAAAATGGATCAAGACCGGTTCAGCCCCACATGTCTGATCTGAACAACTGAGAACTCTGATTTCACCGTCCCACCAGCCCCATCCAAATGCTGATCGCAGAAATTGCTCAACAGACAGCTCGTTCCCTCTAGGTATCATTTAACTATATTAAGTAATGTACCAACTGGAAGATTTTCAATCAGTCCAATCAAAAACAGACAAATGTCACTACAGACCTATATCTAATCCAGAAGTCCTTTATAAAGCGATATTAATAGGTACAAGTACATGCACTGTACCACAAGGGTCCATCGAAAGACAACCGCAGTGATCACACAGTGTGCAAATAAGTGCCCAAATGAACAGAACGTAAATAGGGCGGCAGACAGTATCTCTCTCTCTCTCTCTCTCTCTATATATATATATATATATTCACTGAAAAAACCATAGGTTTCACACATGTTATAGTTAGCTGGACATTTTACTGATAAAAAACCAATGAAATTCCCCCGTTATAGTTACTGTAGGCAACTATAACTCACGCGACCGCAATCCTCTGCTGATGCTAATACTGTATTTAGACACTTATTTGCCCATATCTTCTTCCATTAAATTTTAGCTATACATATATTACAAATATTTTTTTTTCATAAAGACACATATGTCATCAGCAGAGGATTACGGTCGCGTGAGTTATAGTTGCCTACAGTAACTATAACGGGGGAATTTCATTGGTTTTTTATCAGTAAAATGTCCAGCTAACTATAACATGTGTGAAACCTATGGTTTTTTCAGTGAATTAGCAAGGTTTTTTAAATGCTATTTCCTAACTATAACGTGTGTGAAACCTATGGTTTTTTCAGTGAATTTGTACGGTTTTTTAAATGCTAAGTTACTTTACGCCATTTGTGGCGTGCGCGCCCACTTAACGCAGTTCGTTCCGTGCACGGTTTTTATCAACTTTAATAAGCCCTGTACATTTGGTGGCCTTCGGCCACCAAAAGCACAGGGGGTGAGGTCAATGTGGATAGTGTTTTTTTTATTTCGATTTTATAATTTCATGTTGCCAAAATTACGTTTTTTTTCTCTATTAATAAGCCCTGCACATTTGGTGGCCTGCGGCCACCAAAAGCACAGGGGGTGGGGTAAGTGTGGATAGTGTTTTTTTTATTTTTATTTTTTTACCGTAAGCGTACGGTAAGCGTACGGTAAGCGTACGGTAAGCGTACCCCGCGAAATTGCCGAAAAAAAAATAAAACCGTTTTTGCTCTTGGGGGATGTTTGGGGACTCCCTCAACATGACTATGTGGGAGGGAGTTGTCAAAACAGCCCCGTAACATGTTTTTGGCCATCATGTTTGATAAACAACACTCAGTGCGAGAGACAAAATGGCGGACGCCGCTTCCTGGTTTCGGCCGATTCGAATGTTTACTAAGATCTAAGAGCCAATCAGAATCGCGCTCGCGCACGCCACCGTAAGCTTACGGTAAGCGTACGGTAAGCGTACGGTAAGCGTACCGTAAGCGGGCTCAGATATATATATTGATTTAAAGGCTATTTTCTCAGAATCTACTGAACAGATTTACACCAAACCTACAAAAGGCACTTCCTTGACCTAGGGACTACCTCTCTGCCAAATTTCTAGTAATTCTGTTCAGCCGTTCGGGCTGTAGCTCGTTCTAAAGGTCCTATGGAAAAATGCATGGGAAAAACGCGTTTTGGGACCCCCCTTTTATCTCAGCCCCCGCTTGACGAATCCCCCCGAGACTTTCAGGGTAGGAGCGGAGCGTAGCGCCCCACCTATTTTGAGAAATTCGCGAGGATTCGTCGACCGGCGCCAAAGTTATTCAAAATAGAATGTTGAGGTTTTCCTATGGAAACGTGGTCCTAACTATAACTACCTACTGGCGACCGCTATATATATATATATATATATATATATATATATATATATATATATATATATATATATATATATATATATATATATATATCTATCTTTGCTCCAAAAACTCTTGTTGACTGGTGCCGATAAGAATGGAGGTGGGTCCATTCGGAAATATTAAGCTCCAGTGTAAAACACACACAGCACTCGCGGGGTTCCTTGATGCTTTTATTTTAGCGAGGACGCGTTTCGGCGTGTCTGCCTTCATCTGCTCGCATGCAAAAATAAAACAGCATATCTGTCATGAAACTTTAAACTAACAGATGACTTCCCATTGGACACAGTGAATCAGAGGAAGGAGGGGGTTGGCTGATCTTGCACCAATGTTCTTACTCCATTCTCATTGTCTAATCAGGTCACGTAGCTCGATAAAGTTCTATAACATTATCGCAGTCAATCTGCGGCCGTGTTCTGTTACCCCTTCTCCCCTCTTCCCTTTGTCACTGCCAATTAGTTCAAAGAGTACCTCACGTTGTTGATTGAGTCCATATAGGGGAGCCCCTCGTCAAACCTTGGGCTCTATGACATCTGACGCAGGGGTTGGTATATCTCCAAACTCCCACCAGGTTGAATACCTGGCGACTCCGTCGACGTTGATGCCTTAGGTGCCCATATGGTGGTGCACTACGCCAAAAAACATCTTTGCTCCAAAATTCCACCTCGGCGTTCACAGCACTCTTGTTGACGGGTGCCGATAAGAATGGAGGTGGGTCCATTCGTAAATATTAAGCTCCAGTGTAAAACACACACAGCACTCGCGGGGTTCCTTGATGCTTTTATTTTAGCGAGGACGCGTTTCGGCGTGTCTGCCTTCATCTGCTCGCATGCAAAAATAAAACAGCATATCTGTCATGAAACTTTAAACTAACTGCTTCCACCTCTCCTAACTTTTCTATGCGGATATCTCCACATAGGTGTGCCTACGTTTCAGTAGTACATTTTGAAGGGGCTGGGGAAGGCTGCAAAATGGGGATTACTTACAAATAAATGGGAGGGCTTTTGGGCAGGGGAATAAGGAGGGATTACAGGCCTGCTGGGGAGGGACATGCACCCTCTCACTTTGTCTGTCTCAGCCAACCTATTAAAAGCTGTGCTTCTAAAGTTGCTACAGCCAAAAAAAAAAACATAATTGTAGTAAATGTATTCCTGCTCAGACCTGGACTGAGTGAAGCACCTGCAACACCCTTCATTGAAAATAGGGTAGGGTCTTTAAATATCACTCCACTGGAAAAAATGTTTAACTAAATTCATATATGCTATTGTAAATATATAAATGTAATTATAATATATATAATGTATTTTAAAATGTTTTTAATTTACAATGAATGTAACTTAATTTTTGTATTTGAAAGTCTTCATAATGAAATGCATAATAAATCATTATGAACATTTTACTTCAGTTTTCTAAAGAATTTCTTTAAATATTTTTAAATGTAATTTAAATGTAAGTTTGTAGTACTGTAGTTTTTTGTCACACATTTAAAATAAATATATAAAAGTTAATTTACATTAATATTCATAAACTAATTTTTAGATTTTTATTTTAAGTATAATAACCTTTTTAACTTTCCCTATAGTTTGCTATAGGAATGTATCTGCACCTGTAGCCGAAAACCCTGCCCATTTGTGAAACTATACAAATAGTAACTTTAAAGTTGTAAGTTAGTCCCCCTCCTCTCTCTTAGGGGGTGGAGACATGCATGTCTACACTTTTTTACATTTACACTCGTAAATTGTGAATTGCCTAAAGTAGTACATTTACTACAAAGTGTAAGAGTAAAGGTACACATTTAGCTTTACTTGTGTAATGTTTACCTTTTGTGAATAGCCTCCTCAAGCTCTAAAACTTTCAGAATATCCCTGAACTTTCTTTGAGATACCTACAAGAGAAAAGTGCTTTATTGGGCCATATTTAGAAACCTGTGAACAAGAGTG
Organism: Triturus cristatus; assembly: GCF_964204655.1. Classification (NCBI taxonomy): domain Eukaryota; kingdom Metazoa; phylum Chordata; class Amphibia; order Caudata; family Salamandridae; genus Triturus; species Triturus cristatus. The sequence continues at coordinate 218,840,141 of NC_140591.1, read as the reverse complement.
GTAATTTACGGTTACTGCTGTAGATTAACCAAGGAAAAATGCTCCATCTTCAAATTTGTCTCATATTTGTTACGGCATGACTTTTTTTCCTTTGGAAATGTAGAAAGTTTCATGTTAGCACTGCCCTATAACACCAAAAGAATCTTAATGCCTTCCTGAAGAAATAACCCATCTAAAAGCAAACTCTGAGATTTTTGCGGATCTTCCACATCGGAATTTAACTTTTTGAATATGGTACAGGAGAGTAATCCGTCCTCCGACATTCTGTCAATGTTGTCCTGTGTTTTTTACACTACACCAACAAATCTAATGGGTAAAGATGATATGCCCTTCCACCAGCTGTAAACATTAGGCTGAAGAGTAACTTTTAAATCATTTTTGAAAGCCCTTTTTAGGTGAATTAGAATTAATGGGCAAGAAGCAGTTATTCTGCATATCTTTAACCAAGCTGTGAACACTAGTGGCCACCCAGTGCTCTTTTTTCCAGCCACGTTTTGCAGTCTCCTTGGCTTTGTTTTATCCTCCTGCTACACCATTATGCACACCCCAACCAACTTTTGCAACCTCCCCCGCTTTAAAGGTCATGCCCTGTACATCCCAAGAAATGCGCTGCATACCTCACCACTACACTGCTCTGTGCCTCAGGGTGTTCCAAAGGCAAATAATGTTTCTGGCTAGTGGTAGAGTTATAAGTGAGAGTGGAACTAGACAAGTTCACCCATCTTAGGGAGGTGGAGTGAGTCCTGCTAATGTAGTATGAAATGGTCTGGGATGACTGCACAGGGTGAACACCAGGAGAGTAATCATGGGACTTCACACTCGTTTTTAACACTCCAGAGAGATATAGAACAGATAGGAGTTGATGACCCTCTTCGGACCAGATTTTTAGGTTTCGCCTGCGTGAACGTGCTCTCACTTGCGAGACTTTTATGTTCAGTAATGGGCTTGAAACCCGCCCATTGGTTTAACATTCTTTGGCATCATTGTCACTCTTCTTTGTTGCTTTCTGATTGGGCAGTTCTTGCCATGTGTCACTTTCTTTTCTTTCTGTGAGGCATGGACCAAGCACGGACTGTGTATAATTAGTTTCCCTCCGCTGGCCATCCGCTGCTCGCACTGTGATTCAGAAACTATTTGTTCTAAAAAATAAAAAATAAATGCTTTGACTCGATCAATGCTGGCTGCTTCACAGTGCATTTTTACTTTCTCCTCTCACCCACATCCATCCTGTTTCTTACCCCCCAACCTGTCCATTTCTTCTCCAAACCCGTCCCTGTTTCTTCAGCCTCAAATGTTTCTTCTCCGCCCCAAAGTCAGTTTCTCCTCCCCCTCCTGCCAGAAGGAGAAATAAGCGCAATGTCGCTGGCCGCTTCTTAAAGCTTATTTTTACCGTACGGTTTAATTGCACTCCCTGACTATTTAAGGGTTTGGCATTTTAAAAAATGATGGAAGGGAGAGGTCTGTGGGCTTCCAGGCCTTTGGAAGGATCCGCAAAGGAAATCCTGCTTCATTAACGTTAAAGCAACAGGGATTCTGAAATACCTTCTAAATGTCACGTTTGCTCTGTCGCAGAGCAAATCAAGAATTGTGCATCAGGACTCCTACACCTCTGTATCTCGCACAGCAGAGGTATGTTTTCATACACTGTAATGTTTTGCATAATCCGGTCCCAATCTACCTTGCAATTCCGGTGCCGTCAATGCTAGTTTAATGTTGTGATTGTAATTCATGAAAAACAAAATGTTTGTATGTCACTAGAACTCGATGGACCACTAACATGCTCTTAAGTATGATCAACATATGTGAATAAAAAACCTGAAAGCACGACCACGGACTGAAGCTGCTATTGCAAAGCGAGTAGTTTACGTTTGTATGTGGCACCCAAAACTATAATAACTGCTCTAATTACACTTACCAAATCTAAGTAAATACCACAATCACACATAGAAATAAGCTCTGCTTAGTCAATGTGAAGGCCTAATTTTCAAACCACCATTGGCATAACCAATCAGTCTGGTCTTTCATACAGCTACAGGTACCGCAGGTAATCATTAGATGTCCTTTCCAAGTCAGAAAAAACTGCGTTCAGTCTTTAACAAGACAACAGCCCTTTAGATCTTTACTAGATGCATCTCTCAAGTCAGAAACAACTGCTTAACAATGCTGCAATAACTCACATTGTTAAAGGACAAATATACTAAGAAGTCATGCAACGCAGCAAGTCAGCCTGCTGTGTTGTGTCACAGGGAGAGGGCAGAAATGCGCCATATCTAATAAGATAATGTACAATCCTGCTCTTCCTCTGCGCTGGCGCACTGAGTGCAGCCTAGTGCCAAGGCAGGCACGCTTGCACGATGATACAATGGTTCCTGCATTACAGCCAGGATTGTTATAGTGCAGGAAGGGACCCTTTCCTGCACAAAAGCAGTCCTCTGAGGCTTTTTCCTCTTAGAAAGAGAAAAAAACGAGGAGAAACGTACTTATTTGTTCTCATTACGTCTCAGCTGGGTAGGCATAGCCTTTTGACACATTGCGCTTCGGTCTGGCTATCTTTCAGTCCTCATGTTTATCTGCAAGTCCTCCTGCCTTTCGGTCAGCCTATCTGACAGTCAAGTCTTTCAGTCTGACAATCTTCCAGTCAGTCAGCCTGCTCATTTTACAGTCCGTCAACCTGGCCATCTTCCAGTCAGTCAACCTGCCAGCCAGTCGGTCAGCCTGTCTGCCAGTCAGCCCTTAATTTATCATTCAAAGATGGTGGCCATCATGGAATTTGTTTTTCATTGAGTAAAAAAAAAAATTCCAAGACACCCCATATATGCGCATGCAGGCACATGCGTCATTCTGCACAGGTAATAATTTTTTCCTTTTTTTCCGAATCTTGCTGAAGTCAGTAGCATTGAGCATCGGCAAAGCCAAAAGTTCGCCACGACCTGTTGGCTTTGCCAATGCTTGTTTAAATTTCTGAAAATTCACTTTAACTGTCAATCATGGATAGTTTCCAAGGAACTTCACAGCTTCCTAGGAATTTCACCTTTGGCTAGACCTTACAAATAAATGTTAAACATTTTTGCATTATATGACTTGCCTGAGACATTGCATACACTGCCGCTTGCAAAGCATTTTGTTTACGTAGAATATACATGGGCCGCAGAGCCCATCTATTACTTATTGTTAGAAATTGGGTCTCTAGTTGGCGGAGGGTTGCACCCTGTCTAAGTAGGGACTACAATCCTAGTCCGGGTAAGTCAGATACACATTCTAAATTAACTTGTGCTCACCCTCTGGTAGCTTGGCTTAATTTAAGAGGCAATGTGTAAAGTATTTGTGTAACACTTTAATTACTGTAACAGTGAAACAACCACTAAAAGAGTCCACGCCAGGAAAATAGAGAATATTTATCTTGAGTAAAACAAGACCAAAACGACAAACAATCCAATAAGTAGAACTTAAGAAATGAATTTTTAAAGATTAAATTAAAAAAAAGTGCTTAGAAGTTGATAACGCTAAAAGGTTACTTGAGGTCGCGCTAGACTGGGTAAATCCAAAGTTCAGGCCGACTGCGAAAGAGGGCAGGCGAGCTACAGGACCCATGCAGAGGCTGCTGGAAAAGTATCTTGGATGGAGTAAGCGTCGCCGTCGAAGACTCAATGTGTCCGTTCCGATTCACACAGTTGGGTTGATACGTCAAAGTAGAGCCTCGCAGTTGGGCTCTGCATCATCATCGAGCCCCTTATTATGCAGGCTGTGCGTCGTTGTCAAGCCTTGCAGTCGGACCTAGGATCGGCTATTCATCATTGTCGAATGTTGCAGTCGGGTCCTGCGTTGCTGTCGAGAGGGATGTCTTCAAATCGGTACTCCGTCAGCATCGACGGGCACTGTGTCTGTTCTAATCGGTGCAGATGTTATGATGCTTCAATTTCGGAGCAAAACAGCTGCAGAACCCACTTCCGAGGCCCAGGACTGAAGGAGCACCTCAGGCAAGAGAGGATTCACAGACAGCAGAGTCCAGCATCTGAAGCAGAGTTGAAGGAAGTCTTTGGTGGCCCTGAGACTTCAAGAACAGGGGGCAGGCAGCAAGCCCTTGGAGAAACCTGAATTCAAGGATGTAGAGAGCAGGTTCAGTCCTTCTCACTCCCAGGCAAGAAGCAGTAGGGAATGCACAAAACCCAGTTGTCACCCAACCCAGAGACTGACAGAGGCACAGAATGGTTAAAGTAAGAAAATCCCATCTTCCTAAAAGTTGTATTTTCAGACTTACAATTTAGAATCTGACTTCACCATATGCTGTGATTTTAAAGTGTGAGTCCAGAGACACCAAACTCCAAATCTTTATCTTTTCCCAGTTGGAAATGACACTTAAAATATGTTTTAAGAGGAGGAGCCTAGCGCGCAACCAAGATGGCCGCGTAGGTGCGAGGCTCCCGAGGACCTCCGCGACCTCCTGTATAAATCCTGACAGAATCCTGTCCCAGATGAGGGGACTGTATTTGTGAACCCGTGCAGAGGTGACGCCCGTTTTCCGTTTTTAAATCGGACCTCGGACACCGGCAGGAGCATCGATTGAGGTTTGCGGCCTTCTCCACGCCGGCCCCCCGTACTGGAGTCGTGGGGCGATCCGGACACAAAGTGAACAACAGCGGCGGGCAAGGCTGGGTGGCTCGCGTACCCCGCGCTTTCACTTTCGCTTTTGCGCCCTCCTTGCTGCCAGGCGAGGTTGGGTTGCGGGGCGGTGTGCGGTGCTGTGGCCTCGTTGGGCGGCCCTGCCGGCCCGCCGGCTGCGATCCGTCCTGAGGAGCGGTGGTCGCCCCCCCCCCGGAGCCCTTGAACGGGATTGTCTGCCCCTTTTCTGAGGAGATTGGCTCGATTTGGGGATTGCGACCATGGCCACAAAACAAGATGGCGACCGGGCCAAGGTGAAGTCGACCCGTCGTGGCACGGCCCAACAATCCAATAACATGGACCGCTACACCCTCCAGAAGGGATCTCCAGAGGTGCTGCGTAGGTCCCCCACGGGCCCGACTGATGCTCCTGTTCCGCCCATGGACCTGACCCTCCGGGACGTCATGGGCGCCATCGCCGAGATGAAGGCCTCGGTGGACCAGCGCTTTGACACTCTGGCGCAGAAGATCGACTCGGCCCTCGTGGACGTGGGCCTCGTGAGAGCCGATCTGTCTAAAACAAATGACCGGGTCGATTCTTTGGCCCACTCTACCTCGGGCCTCACAACTGACGTGGCGGCCCTCCAACAGGAGGTGCGCAGGCTTGGCCAGGCGAGCGCCCTGATGAATCGTCGACTGGAGGATTCCGAGGGTCGGGCCCGGAGAAACAACGTCCGCATTATCGGGGTGCCGGAGGGACGAGAGGCGGAGGCAGCGGATCTGTTCGTGGAGGACCTGGTCCTCACCCACCTACAGCCTCGGGGGCTGAGCAAATTCTTTGCAGTGGAACGGGCCCATAGGGTCCCCGGGGGTAGGCCTAAGATCGGCGCCCCTCCGAGGCCTCTCATCGCCCGGATCTTCAATTTTAGGGACAGAGACGCTATCCTGCAGACTTCTAGGCTCCAAGGGCCAGTCAGACTTGATAACATGGATATTAATTTCTATCCTGACTTCACCCCGGCGGTCCAAAAGCAGAGACTAAGCTTTCTGGGTGTCAAACGTCGCCTGCGAGACCTGAATCTCAAATATTCGATGCTTTTTCCAGCTAAGCTGAGGGTGGAGGTAGATGGCCGCACGCACTTTTTTGATCGTCCCGAGGCGGCCGGGGACTGGCTGGACACTTTGCCCGGAGATCGGGGCCGGGGGGGCGGGGGGGGAGCGGTTGGTGGGGAGGGCCCGCCGGATCAGGACTAAGGGACTAATGGTAGGCCTTGCTCCGGGCTGTGTTATTGTCACCATTGACTGTTAGGGTAAGTTCCCCTCCTGTGGAGGTCGTGCGGGGTCTCTTGGGGGATCTCCCTCCTCCTCTGGGGGACTAGTTAGTTTTCTTCTATGGGGCGACAGGCACACTGCACTTTGGGGGGGCTGTTCGGGCTCATGCAGGGGTGCAGGGTGGGGGGAGTTCTGTTGGGATGGGTGGGTTGGGTTGGGGTGGGGTGTGGTTCGTTTCTACCGCAAGGCAAACCCTTTATTGTACTGGTGTTTTTGAGTTGCTCTCGGGGGGACAAATGATGGCTTCTGTATGTGATGGGGGGTAGGGACTTGAATTTGTTGTCCTGGAACGTTAACGGGCTGGGGGATAGGATTAAGCGGGGTGTGGTCCTGCAGTATCTGAAACGGATTTCGCCTGATGTGGTCTTTCTGCAGGAGACACACCTTATTGGTAACTCCTTTTGTGCCATGAATCGACGTGGTTATCGTTTGGTGGCCCACTCGGGCTTTACGTCAGGCTCACGAGGGGTGGGCATTATGGTCAAGACCTCGCTCCCGCTAGAAATAGACGAGGTGCGCCATGATGAGAGGGGACGCTACACTGTTTTGGTGGGGAGAATGGAGGGCAAAGTAGTCGTCTTTGTCTCAGTGTACGTCCCACCGGGGTTACAGTCCACCACCTTTGCGGACCTGGGACGCCTCCTTCTTGACCTTCCGGGGGGGCTTCTGGTGGTTGGGGGGGACTTCAACGCGGTGGTTTCTGGGACTATGGATCGTTATCCCCCTAGGGACCTCCCCCGGGCACAGGCGTGGCTGTCGGGCCTTTTGGACACACTGGGATTGGTAGACTGCTGGCGTTTAAAGCATCCCACTCAGCTGCAGTACACCTTCCATTCGGGTGCCCATGGTAGCCTTTCGCGGCTTGATCATATCCTTGTCCCTGCGGCCTATGCCGGGAGGGTGGGGGAGGTGCGCCATTTGGCGAGGGGCATTTCAGATCACTCCCCGCTCCTGTTGCACTTTGATGTCTTCCCGAGGGGGGAGGGCAGGGTAGCTCCAATCAACGCTTGGTACCTGCGCGACCCCACTATTCGCGCTGACTTGATTAAATCCTTGCAACGGTATTTCGAGGAGAATGTGGGGTCAGTCCTGTCGGCTATCTCCCTGTGGGAGGCTTTCAAGACAGTGCTGAGAGGGGAGGCCCTCTCCTTTATTTCCCATGCCCGGAGGCGCGCACAGGAGGAGGTGACCCGGGTGGAGGCCGAAATTACGGAATTGGAGGGTGCTTTGGGGAGTGGGGTGACTGACGCTGCGCTCCACGTTCTGCACCTTAAGCAGGCGGCCTATAGGGCCCTCGTCACGGAGGCGGCCAGGGGCCTCAGCAGAGAGCAACAGGGGCGATTGTATGATGTGGGTGATAAGGCGGGCAAGTTGATTGCGTGGCTGGATAAGAAGGAGAGAGCGAGTCGTGTGGTCCCGCTGCTTGAGAGGACGGATGGCGTGCGTGTCATTGAGCCGGAAGGCATTGTTTCTTGCTTCGCGGATTATTTCCGCGAGGTATATTCCCCGGTTTCTCCCTGCTCGGAGGAGGACTCCCATGCCCTGCTGCGTGACATCGCGCTCCCCTCCCTTTCTGTGGAGGACAGGGAGTCGCTGGATGCCGCCCCCACCTCGGACGAAATCGCCCTCGCTATCCGCTCGGTCGCTTCCGGCAAGGCCATGGGCCCAAACGGCATTCCTATCGAGTTATACAAGCTGCGACCGGATGTCCTGGCACCCCACCTCCGCGCAATGTTCCTTGCGGCCCACTCGCGGGGCTCCCTCCCGCCGGACCAGCGTCTGGCTACCATCGTGGTCATCCACAAGGAGGGGAGACCTCGAGATCGGGTCACATCCTATCGGCCTATCTCGCTCCTGAATGCGGAACCTAAAATCCTCGCCAAGGTGCTCGCCAACCGGCTGGTCGGCGTGGTGGGCGACCTGGTCCACCAAGACCAGTCCGGCTTTATCCCCATCGCAATACGGCTCTTAATCTGCGACGCCTGCACGGCGTGCTAGCGCGTGTTCCGTTCGTGCGGGAGCCGGCCATCTTGGCGTCTTTGGACGCCACTATGGCGTTTGACACACTCGAGTGGCCGTACATCTGGGCGATGCTGGCGAAGTTTGGCTTCGGGCCGGGTTTCATCAGCTGGGTCAAATTGCTGTACTCGGACCCACTTGCGCAGGTGGTGGTGAATGGTCGAGTCTCGGCCCCATTCGTGCTGGGACGGGGCACGCGACAGGGTTGCCCCCTGTCGCCGCTCCTGTTCGCACTGGCCTTGGAACCCCTGGCAGAGTGGCTGCGGTGGCACCCTTCTATCCGAGGTCTCCGTTGGACCCCTGAGTATGAGGACCGCGTGTCTCTCTATGCAGACGACATCCTTTTGTACTTAGCCTCCCCGCGCAAATCACTGATTGTCCTGGTCGATGTTCTGCGCTCTTTTGGCCGCAATTCAGGCCTTGTCATCAACTGGGCCAAATCCTGTGTCTATGTGCTTTCCGGGGAGGCTCCTGTCCTCCCGCGGGGCTGTCCGATCCAGATTGCCTCGGAGGGATTTCGATACTTGGGTGTCTACATTACGCTAGACCCGGTGGCCCGCTACGAGCGAAATTTGCTTCCCCCCCTCCAGCGCTTGAAGGAGGACGTCGCGCGCTGGCGGCGCTTGCCACTTTCGCCGCTCGGCCGGGCGGCGTTGTTCAAGATGATGTCACTGCCGCGCTTCCTGTACGCTCTCCAGAACACTATGGACCTGGTCCCGGCGCGCTACTTCCGTGAAGTGGAAGGTCTACAGCGCCGCCTGTTCTGGGATGGGAGGCCGCGTATAGCCTTGGCAAAGTTGACGCTCCCGTGGTACGACGGAGGGATTGCCCTCCCGGATATTAAACGGTATTACTGGGCCTCCCAGTTGGCTGCAATTAATCAGGGCCTCTATGGGCCCGCCCTAAACCCGGCATTTGAAATGGACAAGATGCTCCTGCCCGGTGGCGACTACAATCGAGCGCTCTACGCTAGTGTGCCCGATTCCCGCTTGACGGGACCCACGCGTGTCATGGTGCGAGTATGGCACGCGGCTAATGCAGCTATGGGCTGGAAGGACCGTTTGACCCGGGCGTCACCGCTGTACGCGTCTGAGAGGTTGGGCTCTCTGTGGACCTCGAAGGGCTTTGAGCAGTGGGACACTATAGGCATCAGTACAGTGGGGGATCTCTGGACGAGGGGAGGATTTAAAACATTCGAGACGCTGCAGGCGGAGTTTCAGCTGCGGGGCAGTGAATACTTTCGGTACCTGCAGGTCCGTCACGCGCTGGGCTCCGTCTTCCCAGACGTGGCCTCCATCCCGGAGTCCTCCCCCCTGGAGGATCGAGTGCTAGATGGCCATGTTCCGGACAGCACGATCTCCCTCATTTACAAGAAATTGATAAATGATCGCTCGGGCTTACTGACTGGCCTCCGCGAGGCCTGGGTTGCCGATGGGCTGGAGTTGGACGACGAGGACTGGATTTCCGCGGTGGCCTCTCCGAAGGAGGTGGCCATCCCGGCTCGCCTTCGTTTCGTCCAGCTTAAGATACTCCACCGAGTGTACATGACGGGGCCAAGGCTGCTGCGTATGGGCTATGCCGAGGACGGATTGTGTAGGCGTGGGTGTGGTGCTTCAGCGACCTTTTTGCACATTTTGTGGGAATGCCCGAGGGTGGAGCGATTCTGGCGTGGTGTGCATGAGGTCCTGCGAGCGGTTACGCATGTCGCGCTGTTGCCTGAAGCGAGGAGATGTTTGCTGAATGTGTGGGAACCGACCGATTACTCGGTTCCGCAGACGCGATGGGTGACTCTGGGCTATATGGTGGCTAAACGGGACGTTGCGCGGCTGTGGGGATCCCAGAGGTCCCCGGCGGTGTCGGCCTGGAAAGAACACATGGATTGGTGCATGTTCCGAGAGAAGGTGGTGTATGTGGCGCGGGGTAAGCCTGGGGCATGGGTGAAGATATGGGGCCCCTGGAACGCCTACCGCGGGGATATCTGCGAGCCGCCGTTGCTGCCTCCCGCTTCCCCAGCTCCATCCCCCTAGTTTACTCCCTCCCTCAGTTCCGAGCACAGTATTCTCCCAGTCCCGGATCTGTTTCCCTTCCCCGCTTGGGGGTTTTCAGTGGATGGTTTGGGGTCCCCCATTTGAGGAGCACGTGCTGCCGCTTTTGATCGTGGGTTGCCTTGCGGGTGTGTGTTTATTTATGTTGTTGTGTTGTATAAAATGAAACCGTATTGTGGGCTCAGAGCCACATGGCCCGCGTTGTGGATACCTCCTGCCTTAGTGTCTATGTAAAGTTCAGTGCCTCATTGTATGTATGCCATTTGTCATCGTCATTTTAGCGGCCGGCCGGAAGGTTGTAGGCCCATACCTGTATATATTTGAGATTGCAATAAACGGAAAAAAAAAAAAAAAAATATGTTTTAAGGCTATCCCAATATTAACCCCTGACAGTGATAAGACTAGCAGTAGTGAAGGATGAATTTAGCAATTTTTCACAACCAGGGCATGTAAAACTCAAAAGTACATGTCCTACCTTTTAATACCTAGTCAGGTCGAAATGGCAGTTTAAAACTGTTCACACAGACTGCTGTGGCAGGTCTGAGACATGTTTAAAGGGCTACTGAAGTGGGTGGCACAATCAGTGCTGCGGGCCCAATAGTAGCATTTAATTTACATGACCTAGGCACATGTAGTGCACTTTACTAGGGACTTGCAAGTAAATTAAATATGCCAATTGCGGATAAGCAAGTGTTTCCATGTTTTAAGTGTAGAGCATATGCACGTTAGCACTGGTTAGCAGTGGTAAAGTGCTCAGAATCCTAAAGCCAGCCAAAATGAAGTCAGTAAAACAGGAGGTCAGAAGGCAAATAGTTGGGGGAAACCACACCAAGGATGCCAGGTCCAACACTTAGCATTGGTTCTCTCCATTCTCGTCAGCACCCTACCACCGACCATGTCAGACGCAAACACCGCAGCACAGAACCTCCACTGCTGGATCACGAACTGCGCGACACACTCGCTTCCCTCAAGAAATCCACTAGAAAACACACCAAGAAAGTAATCTGGTTCACGCTGCACTCCAGGAATCCAGACGTTCCTGCAGACGACTCAAAAAGACACGGAGGAACAACAAAACCCCCGAATCCCACGCCGCCTTCGAAGCAGCCACCACCGTACACCACCAACTCATCAAATCCACAACAAAGGAATCCCTCCAAGATAGAATCCTCACCAGCGCACACAACACCAGAGAGCTCTTCTCCATCATCAAGGAATCACCAGACTCCACGATGCCTGCATTCCTAGCAAGGCCCTAGACTTGATTGTTCCTTCCTCACTGGCAGAAATCAGTGGGTTAGACTCCCTCCCTACCTCTTGGAACCAACATAGACCAGCTGCGGATTGCCCCAAAGCTGCTTCCTCAGCCCCACCCTAATCAACGTCTACATGGCCTCCTTCGTAATAGTCATCCGGAACCACGGGCTCAACATAGTCTCTTACGCCTACGACACCCAGCTGATCATCTCCCTCACCAATAAACCCAACATCACCTAAGACAACTTCCAAGACTGGATGAAAGCCATCGCCCCCTGGATGAAGAACAGCTGCCTGAAACTGAACTCTGAAAAACAGAAGTCCTCATCATTGGCTCCACCCCCTCCATATGGAATGACTTCTGGTGGCTGTCCGCCCTCGGAAATCCCCCCACCCCAACGGACCATGCTTGAACCCTCGGCATCATACTAGACTCATCGCTCACAATAAACCGCTAGATAAACGCTGTATCCTCGATCTGATTCAACACCATCCGCATGCTCGCCAAGACTTTCAGATGGATCCTAACCGAATCCAGAAAACCGTCACACACGCACTCATCAGCAGCCGACTGGACTACAGCAACGCTCTCTACACCAGAATCAAACTCCAGACTGTCCAGAACGCCACAACCAGACTGATCCTTGACATCCTCTGTCGCAGTCGCATCACCCAACACCTGCGCGATCTCCACTGGCTTCCAGTCGAAAGAAGAATGACCTTCAAACTCTTACCCACACATACAAGCCCTTCACAATGCTGAACCAGCGTATCTGAACAGTCAACTCTTCTTCCATGCACCCAAAAGACACCTGCGATCAGCCCAGCTCTCTCTGGCCACCGTCCCTCATATCAACAAGACTAGAAAGGGAGGAAAGTCCTTTGCCTACCTCGCAGCCAAAGCCTGGAACACCCTACTCATCGACCTCCGGCAATCTCCCACATTGCGCCAGTTCAGGAAGGACATCAAGACCTGGCTCTTCAGATGACATTGGCACACTAAGGAGCCACCCCTCCTCCCCCCAGCGCCTTGAGACCCTCAAAGGTGAGTAGTTGCACTTTACCAGCCCTTGATTGATTGATTCATCATCACTTTTATCCTCTGTTGCTTCCGGGCAATTCCTATGAGCATCTGCCCAGGTTATCTGTCGTCAGTGCACCCGGTTGGCTGCTACTCTGTCTCTCTTGAGACTACATGGGTATTTATTGTGACTGCCTGTACACGTGTACCCCACAACTGCCTCCTTTGTTGTCCTTGTGTGGACCGTTAATTCATTTATCTTGGCTGCCTGTCACCAGTGCATGCCGCATGCTGCACCTATTATTCCAGAGTGGGCAATCTTGTGGCAGTATTGATCAAAATATAAACGGGTGTTGGCAAGCATGACTTTGTTTCATTTTTCTGAAAACATTTGGCAGAAAATGAAAAGTAAAAAAATACTCAGTGCAACAAATGTTTTGCTCCCGCTCTGCATAACGCTGTAGTGTTTTCCCCTTTGGGCCCACTTTGGTTCTCCTTTAGTTTTGTGTATTAGACGTTTCAGGCTGTCTCTGCTCTGCATAGCCACATATTATACATTTGTTTTTGCAACATCATTCTGGGAGTACACAGTGCACAGTGCATGTTTGTTATTCAGGGACTCTTCTTGTGATTTAGTCTACACATTTTGTATAAGGTTACTGGGAATACATAACAACATAGTGTACTGTTTTCTTTGCTCGAGCTCCTAATGTTTTAAACATAATTCACTCACCAGGATTCATCTCCAGCCTCATTGTTTTTGTTATACAAACTGTGTTCCATCCCCTTGGGGACAGAGAGGAGAATTCCAGCAGAGAGGACTGTTCCGCACTGACAGCAGTTTACACTCATGATGCGGACCACCTAACTACATACACCAGGAGTGGGGTCTGAAGCCAGTCCCATATCATACATATATTCCTGTTCTCACCCAGTAAGGGTAAACCTAGACAGATGTAACTTTTGCTGTGTTTGGGATGTTTGTCCTAGACACCTTGTTATTAATGCTAATTAGTTTATTTAGTTGCATCTGCCTAGTGGTTGCAGTTCATTTGCTTCATAATAGACTACGATAGTTTCAATAAATGTATTGTAATCTTTTTTCTCTTTCTCATGTTTACTACGGGCATGTATGAGTGAGTAACAAAAGGGGATGATTTGTTTACAGAGTTTCCTTGGGCACCAGAGGGTCATGTTCGAGGTTGCTGAAATCATCTGTTACTCTGGGAAGGTTTTGGAGTTCAGGTGAGGCACTGTGAAATAGCCAGGTTCAGGCAACAGTTACTGACGTTGTAGAGAAGCTCAGTCCTTACATTCTGACGTCCTAACACACCGTTCTGCTTTGCCTGCAAAATCTGTGCAACAACGCCTTCCTCATTAAGTGTAATGTTGTAGATGAAACATTCTAATTATTATTGCTCTATAAAAACTATTGGCCTTTGTTAGAACCGGCGGTCTCTAGTTGGCAGAGGTATACACTTCTGACAAATAGGGACCAACCAACTCTAGTCAGGGAAAGGGGATTACACACTCAGATAACCCCTGCTACCCCCTTGGTAGCTTGGCAGAGCAGACAGGCTTATCTCAGAGGCAGTGTGTTAAGCATTTATGACCACATACAGTAATAAAGTGAATACACTACAGATGGACACGACACAGAAGTTATTATAAAAATAGTATTTTTATATAAGGCTTAGCACAAGACCAAATAACGACAAAAATATACCACAGTCTTAATAAATACTCTTTGGAAGGAAAAATAATAGTTCAAGTAAGGTTTCTTCTTGGCAAATAGTTCTTTTAGCAAAGTATTCTTCTGAGCACAGTTCTTTGGCAACAATGTAACCCCCACAGGAGTCACACGACGTCGAGTCTACAAGATTCCCAAGGTTCGGCGTCGACCGCGAGGAGCGCTACGTCGAGCCTGGAGTTGCAACAGACCCCACAAGTACAGTACCTTGAGAAACGAAGAAAACGATGATCCACGACGTCGAGATGTCGGCGTCGAGGTCGGCGTCGATCGTGCCTCGGAGTCGGGTCAATCCGCAGCGGCGTCGAGGGATGTCGGGCCGGAGCAGCGCTCACGGCGTCGAGAAGGGCGTCGAGTCGATGCGATCAGCAGCGGCGTCGGGACGGGGTCGCTTGGAGGCAGAGCCGATACTCACTCCTCACTGGCGTCGATACCGGCGTCGAGACGGGGTCACTTGGAGCCGGGGCCGATACCCACTGCTCACTGGTGTTGCTGCTGGCGTCGATCGGGCCCGGCGGCCGGCGTCGAAGGCTCGGGACACTGGAGCCGTTACTCACGATGTCGAGCTGGATTCGGCGGCGTCGGCGGCGTCGAGACTGCAGATTTTCCCTTGTGTACTGGAAACAACACTTTCCAGCAATTCAGCAAATGGTGAAGTCCTTTGGCCCTGTGACTTCAGCAGGAGACTGGCACTCTTCCAGTCCTTGGAGATTTCCTAGCAAGTGTTCAGAGAGTACACACCAAGTTCCTCTCTCCTTGTTCCTTGGCAAAAATAAAGAAGCAGCTTTCAGGTTCCTCCACAGCAAAACAGCACTCTGGCAGAAAGGGGAGGCAAGTCCTTAGATCAGCAGGCTTCTTGTCCTTGGTACAGGTTTCCTTGTCAGAAGTGATCTGAGTTCTTGGTTCAGGGGTCCTTCTCTTATACCCCTTTTTCCCTTTGTTCCCTTTGTCCAAGCCGGGCGATTCCCACCATCTCAGGTTTGTTGTGGGTGTTGCCAGGCAGAGGCACCTGGCCTATTCACTGAGCAGGGCAGAGTCCTCAGCCGCCCAGCAGGAGGCGGAGCCAGTATTGTCACTGGTAGGAGCAGGGCTATCAGTCGCCCAGCAGGAGGCGGGGCCAGTATTGTGTCAGGCAGGGCAGGCTACTCTTCCCTCACTCTACGTGTAAACGCCCCATTCACCCCACACTGACTCACTCAGACCTCTGGAGCCACTCAGCCCCTGACACACACACCAAACCAGCAGAGACCGGTAGATAGTTGGACAAGAAAATAGCCACTTTCTAAAAGTGCTATTTTCAAACATAGAATTTAAAAACCATCCAGCCTAAAGGGTGTGTTATTAAATTCTGAGTTCAGGGATACTAAACTCGACTTGCTACCATGCTCCCTGAGTCAGATAGATTATAATGGAGTTAATAATCAGTCTGCCCAGTCTGGCCTATTGGAGGCAGGTAGCCCTTCAATAGTGAAAAACGAAAATGGCTGTAATTCACTATTAGGTCATGCCACACACATCAGGGCATGACCTACCTTTTACCAACAATGCACCCTGCCCTAGGGCCTACCATAGAGGTGTCTGAAATGTGGCAAAGGGAAGGTTTAGAGACTGGTAAGTAGGTTTCCTTACCAAGTCGACATGGCAGTCAGGGACTGCACGCAGGCGCCGCGGTGGCAGGCCTGAGACACATTTTGCACGCTGCTTCTGTGGGTGGCACAACCAGTGCTGCAAGCCCACCAGCAGCAGTTAACTTACACGCCCTTGGCACACGCAGTGCACTAGACTAGGGTCTGAACAGTAAGTCAACCAAGCCAATCATGGTAACACCAATCAATGTAACAATTTAGCATAGGGAGCACTTGCACTGTGGCACTGATCAGCAGTGGCACAGTGCCCAAAGCAATAATCCAGCAAAAACATCGTAAACAGAGGAGGCAAACAGAAAAAATGGAGGAGAGACTCATGCCAATGATGCCAGGTCTAACACGTGTCCCCTCCAGCTGAAATGTGGGGAGAACTACCCTTCACCCAGGGAGTCCTCATCACTAAGGCGGAAAAATCTGGACAGACCATCAGCATTGGCGTGATCTGTACCAGGGCGGTGTTCCACCGTAAAGTCCATCCCCTGTAGGGAAATGGACCACCTCAACAGCTTTGGGTTCTCACCCCTCATCTGCATTAACCATCTGAGGGGCCTGTGGTCCGTCTGAACCCGGAAGTGAGACCCAAACAAGTAGGGTCTTAGCTTCTTCAGCGCCCAGACCACAGCGAATGCCTCACGCTCGATCGCACTCCACCTTTGTTCCCTGGGAAGTAACCTCCGGCTGATGAAGGCTACAGGTAAGTCTCGGCCCTCCTCATTCATCTGTGCTAGAACAGCCCCCACACCATGCTCTGAAGCGTCCGTCTGGACAATGAATTCTTTTGAAAAGTCGGGTGCCTGGAGGACCGGTGCTGTACACATTGCAGTTTTCAGGGTGTCAAAGGCTTTCTGACAGGCGTCAGTCCAGATCACAAGTCTCGGCTGCTTCCTGGAAGTCAGCGAGGTCAAGGGGTGCACAATGTTGCCATACCCCTTGACAAACCTCCTGTAGTAACCCGTGAGACCCAAGAAGGCTCTCACCTGAGTCTGGGTTTTGGGCGGTTCCCAAGCCAGGATGGTATCTATCTTGGGTTGCAGGGGGGCCACCTTGCCGCTCCCTACTTGGTGCCCCAAGTACACCACTGAACCCTGCCCAATCTGGCACTTACTGGCCTTGATTGTGAGGCCTGCTCTGCGCAGGGCCAACAACACTTCCTGGAGGTGGCGCAAGTGTTCCTCCCAGCTGGCGCTGAACACTGCTATATCGTCCAGGTAGGCGGCGCTGAAATCTTCCAGCCCGGCCAATACCTGGTTAACCAACCTCTGGAATGTGGCAGGGGCATTCTTCATCCCAAAGGGCATCACCCGGAACTGGTAGTGCCCATCTGGTGTGGAGAATGCAGACCTCTCTTTTGCCCCATCAGTCAAGGCGATCTGCCAGTACCCAGACGTTAGATCAAACGTACTAAGGTACCGGGCAGCCCCCAACCGATCGATGAGCTCATCAGCTCTGGGGATGGGGTGCGCGTCAGTCTTGGTGACCGAATTGAGTCCTCGGTAATCCACACAGAACCGAAGTTCTGGTGAAGCACCAGGCGCTGCAGCCTTTGGGACCAAGACCACTGGGCTGGCCCAAGGACTGCTAGAGGACTCAACCACCCCTAAGGCAAACATCTTGGAGACCTCCTCCTTGATGTATGCTCTGACCTTGTCAGTCACCCTGTAGGCCTTGTGCCTCACAGGAGTGCTGTCCCCGGTGTCCACATCATGGACACACCACTGAGTGACACCAGGGATTAAGGAGAACAGATCAGGGAATTGTACCAACAGATGGCGACAATCTTGCTGCTGCTCAGGGGT
The DNA here is from genome assembly GCF_964204655.1 of Triturus cristatus. Lineage (NCBI taxonomy): Eukaryota > Metazoa > Chordata > Amphibia > Caudata > Salamandridae > Triturus > Triturus cristatus. The sequence goes on along the minus strand of NC_140591.1, from coordinate 218,822,677 downwards.
CAGTGTGTCAGAGAGGACAACACCATCCACTGACCCATCTTTTTCTTTTGCACACAGGAGGTCAGGAAGAGGCTCACTCTCCTCCTCCATCCCAGCATCTGTGGCAAGGAGCATGCCCACTTCGGACCTTTCTAAGTGGGGCTTTAACCGGTTGACATGCAGGACCCTTAAGGGGTTCCTGGGAGATTTCAAGTCCACCAAGTAGGTGACATCGCTCTTCTTCTCCACAACCTCAAATGGTCCAGTCCACCTGTCCTTGAGCGCACAAGGTTCCACAGGGGCCATGACCCAAACTTTCTGACCAGGTTGAAGCTCAACCAGAGTGGCATTCTGATCGTACCACCGCTTCATCTCTTCCTGGCTGGCCTCCAGATTTGCCTGAGCAAGATCTCTGAAGCGCCGAGTCTGGTTCCTAAAGGCCAGCATGTAACTATATACATCCTGGGGAGGTTTCCTGGGAGATTGCTCCCAGCCTTCTTTGACCAGACTCAAAGGTCCTCTTACCGGGTGACCATACAAAAGCTCAAAGGGGCTGAACCCTAGGGACTTCTGTGGCACCTCACGGTAAGCAAACAGCAGGCATGGCAAGAGGACGTCCCATTTACGCCTCATTGGTTCTTCAAGACCCATGATCATGCCTTTTAGGGTCCGGTTGAATCTCTCAACCAGCCCATTACCTTGAGGGTGGTAAGGAGTGGTAAACTTGTAGGTTACCCCACACTCCTTCCACAGAGACTTCATATAATTCGAAATGAAGTTGGTGCCCCGGTCTGACACCACCTCTCTGGGGAACCCCATGCGGGAGAAAACACCCATCAGTGCCCGTCCCACCACGGGGGCCGTCACTGTTCGGAGAGGGATGGCTTCCGGGTACCGGGTGGCATGGTCCACCAAGACCAGGATAAACCTGTTGCCCATGGCTGTCTTGGGGTCCAGTGGCCCCACAATGTCAATTCCCACTCGCTCAAAGGGGGTACTGACGACGGGAAAAGGTTGGAGGGGAGCCTTCTGCTTCCGCCCACTTTTCCCACTTGCCTGGCAAGTTTGACAGGTCCTACAATGGATATCTGAATCCCTTCTCATCTGGGGCCAATAAAAATGGGTGACAAGCCTGTCATAGGTCTTGTCCTGCCCCAGATGTCCAGCTAACGGAACGTCATGAGCCAACCCCAGTAGGAAGGCTCTGAAGCGCTGGGGTACCACCAGCACACGGGCTGACCCAGGTTCAGCAGCCTTAGGCTCGCTATACAGGAGATCGTTCTCCCAGTAGACCCAATGTGATCCTGACTGATCACCTGTCGTTTGGGCTGAGGCCTGCTGCCTCATACCCACAAGAGAAGGGCACACTTTCTGTTCAGCACAAAATTCCTCCCTGGAGGGACCACCATCCTGCTGCCAATGGGTCAGCTCGGGCAGGTCTCCCAGTTCGGCCACTTGTTCTCCTGTCGGTTCCAGGGCATCCCCCTCAGGGTCTGCTCCCTCCTGGACCGCGGGAACGATGGGGGACGGTTTCCCGCGCCCCCTGCCTCTTCTCTTCACGGTTGGGACCTGGGCCATACTTTCAGGCTCCGGGCCCCCATCAACACCCTTACTGACTGACATGGACCGGGTGGTCGCACACACCCACTCAGGCAGACCCAACATTTCCAGATGCGCTTTTCTCTCCACCTTAGCCCAAGGGGAGTCCTCCAAATCATTGCCCAAGAGACAATCAACAGGCATGGCGGGCCTCACAGCAACCTGAAGAGTACCCGAGACCCCTCCCCACTCAAAGGGAACTTGAGCTACCTCACACTGACTCTGTGAGTTGTCAGCAGCTACAACGGGGTAGAATGCATGAGGGACCACCTGCTCTCTGGACACCAAGTGACACTTGACAGCTGTCACACTCGCTCCGGTGTCTCTGAGAGCTTCCACCCTATGGCCATTAATGGTCACCCACTGCCTATATTTCTTAGTGTTACTAGGCAGAGGGGTTGGAGGGACCATTTCCACGTCTCCTAAAGAGACCAGGGACATTTCTGCGGGACCCCACCCACCGGGGGCACCCATCTCCTCCCCTCCCAGGGCTACACTCGCTACCTGACGAGGGGGTGCACGCGGCGGTGCATTTGAATCCTTCATGGGACACTGGGGATCATAATAACGGTGTCCCACCTGCTTACAGGCATAGCAGGTCATGGGGCCCCTGTGAACAGGTTTACCTGTCGGGGCCTCCGGCTTCTTTACAGGGGGAGGCTGGGAACCCTTCCCTTGGTTCCCTTGGGGACTACTTTGGGGCCCTTTCTGAAACTCCCTCTGTTTACCCCTGTCCCCCCCACTCTTCTGCTGGGGACCCTGCCCACCCTTGGCTGAGTCTCCCACTGGACCCTTGTGGACCCTGGTACTGACCCAGCGGTCCGCCTCCTCAGCAAGTTTTCTAGGGTTAGATAGCTTGCTATCAACAAGGTGCTGGCGTAGCTCTGGAAAACAGTTATTAGACAAGTGCTCCCAAGCAAACAAATCATAAAGAGCATCATAACTATCAACCTTGCTACCCTTTATCCAACCATCCATGGTTCTGCAGAAAAAAGACACATATTCAACCCACGTAGTACCAGGCAACTTCTTACATTCTCTAAAGGTTTGTCTGTACTTTTCTGGGGTTAAGCCATATCTCAGCATTAAAGCATCTTTCATATGAGTATAAGACATCCTATCCTCAGCAGGAAGGCTCAACAAGGTATCTCTCCCCTCGTTTGTAAAGCGGCTCCACAACCCCGTTCCCCAATCCTTCTCAGGGACCCGGTGGGCCAACAATGCTAACTCATACGCTTTAAACCATTGGCTAATATCTTCATTCTTACTGTAATCCTTGATCACATCTTTAGGAAAATAAAACCTACTTTCTGCAGGCACAGATGGAGTGCTGCCACCAGAGGGATTCAACTCTAAACTCTTAGTTTTAAGCTCCATCTCCCTCACCATCTTCTCACGTTCAAACGCTAATTTCTCTCTCTCAAAATCTAATCTTTTGCTCTCCATTTCAGCTTCTCTCTTGCTTCTCGCATTCTCTAATTCCAACTGCCCTCCTAATTTAAGTTTTGCCATTTCTAACTTGTACCCCCTCTCCCTCTCCCTGTCTTCTAATTCTTCGGGGGAAAGGCTCCTAGAGGACGCACTACTGCCTGGAGATGACACTGGCCCACCTGTGGGCTCTTCCTCTTCCTCTTCTTCTTCCTCTTCCGGTACCACCACCGGATCAGAGGGATTTCTGGCCTCTAACCAGGCCTTCAGCGCTTTGAGGAAGCCCTCTTTCTTTGAGACACCTGTGGTAGGAACTTTAAACTGCTTGCAAAATCCTTTTAGATCTTTTAGCGTGTAGGAATCTATCTTCTCCTTATCGAATTCCCCCACAACATTCTCCACAGGTGTAGCAGCTCCGGCACTCTCCATGGTCAAAACTGGCAGTGTTTAAGAAAATAAGCTCCAGGAAAGCGGAGAACAAAAATAGGCAATCCTACCAAACAGACTGTGGCTGCGCTATGGTCTGCTTTCACTATGTAGCGTACACTAATCACTGCACATGAGTCATAAATGCAAAGTTCAAATCCTCACCGCTGACCACCAATGTTAGAACCGGCGGTCTCTAGTTGGCAGAGGTATACACTTCTGACAAATAGGGACCAACCAACTCTAGTCAGGGAAAGGGGATTACACACTCAGATAACCCCTGCTACCCCCTTGGTAGCTTGGCAGAGCAGACAGGCTTATCTCAGAGGCAGTGTGTTAAGCATTTATGACCACATACAGTAATAAAGTGAATACACTACAGATGGACACGACACAGAAGTTATTATAAAAATAGTATTTTTATATAAGGCTTAGCACAAGACCAAATAACGACAAAAATATACCACAGTCTTAATAAATACTCTTTGGAAGGAAAAATAATAGTTCAAGTAAGGTTTCTTCTTGGCAAATAGTTCTTTTAGCAAAGTATTCTTCTGAGCACAGTTCTTTGGCAACAATGTAACCCCCACAGGAGTCACACGACGTCGAGTCTACAAGATTCCCAAGGTTCGGCGTCGACCGCGAGGAGCGCTACGTCGAGCCTGGAGTTGCAACAGACCCCACAAGTACAGTACCTTGAGAAACGAAGAAAGCGATGATCCACGACGTCGAGATGTCGGCGTCGAGGTCGGCGTCGATCGTGCCTCGGAGTCGGGTCAATCCGCAGCGGCGTCGAGGGATGTCGGGCCGGAGCAGCGCTCACGGCGTCGAGAAGGGCGTCGAGTCGATGCGATCAGCAGCGGCGTCGGGACGGGGTCGCTTGGAGGCAGAGCCGATACTCACTCCTCACTGGCGTCGATACCGGCGTCGAGACGGGGTCACTTGGAGCCGGGGCCGATACCCACTGCTCACTGGTGTTGCTGCTGGCGTCGATCGGGCCCGGCGGCCGGCGTCGAAGGCTCGGGACACTGGAGCCGTTACTCACGATGTCGAGCTGGATTCGGCGGCGTCGGCGGCGTCGAGACTGCAGATTTTCCCTTGTGTACTGGAAACAACACTTTCCAGCAATTCAGCAAATGGTGAAGTCCTTTGGCCCTGTGACTTCAGCAGGAGACTGGCACTCTTCCAGTCCTTGGAGATTTCCTAGCAAGTGTTCAGAGAGTACACACCAAGTTCCTCTCTCCTTGTTCCTTGGCAAAAATAAAGAAGCAGCTTTCAGGTTCCTCCACAGCAAAACAGCACTCTGGCAGAAAGGGGAGGCAAGTCCTTAGATCAGCAGGCTTCTTGTCCTTGGTACAGGTTTCCTTGTCAGAAGTGATCTGAGTTCTTGGTTCAGGGGTCCTTCTCTTATACCCCTTTTTCCCTTTGTTCCCTTTGTCCAAGCCGGGCGATTCCCACCATCTCAGGTTTGTTGTGGGTGTTGCCAGGCAGAGGCACCTGGCCTATTCACTGAGCAGGGCAGAGTCCTCAGCCGCCCAGCAGGAGGCGGAGCCAGTATTGTCACTGGTAGGAGCAGGGCTATCAGTCGCCCAGCAGGAGGCGGGGCCAGTATTGTGTCAGGCAGGGCAGGCTACTCTTCCCTCACTCTACGTGTAAACGCCCCATTCACCCCACACTGACTCACTCAGACCTCTGGAGCCACTCAGCCCCTGACACACACACCAAACCAGCAGAGACCGGTAGATAGTTGGACAAGAAAATAGCCACTTTCTAAAAGTGCTATTTTCAAACATAGAATTTAAAAACCATCCAGCCTAAAGGGTGTGTTATTAAATTCTGAGTTCAGGGATACTAAACTCGACTTGCTACCATGCTCCCTGAGTCAGATAGATTATAATGGAGTTAATAATCAGTCTGCCCAGTCTGGCCTATTGGAGGCAGGTAGCCCTTCAATAGTGAAAAACGAAAATGGCTGTAATTCACTATTAGGTCATGCCACACACATCAGGGCATGACCTACCTTTTACCAACAATGCACCCTGCCCTAGGGCCTACCATAGAGGTGTCTGAAATGTGGCAAAGGGAAGGTTTAGAGACTGGTAAGTAGGTTTCCTTACCAAGTCGACATGGCAGTCAGGGACTGCACGCAGGCGCCGCGGTGGCAGGCCTGAGACACATTTTGCACGCTGCTTCTGTGGGTGGCACAACCAGTGCTGCAAGCCCACCAGCAGCAGTTAACTTACACGCCCTTGGCACACGCAGTGCACTAGACTAGGGTCTGAACAGTAAGTCAACCAAGCCAATCATGGTAACACCAATCAATGTAACAATTTAGCATAGGGAGCACTTGCACTGTGGCACTGATCAGCAGTGGCACAGTGCCCAAAGCAATAATCCAGCAAAAACATCGTAAACAGAGGAGGCAAACAGAAAAAATGGAGGAGAGACTCATGCCAATGATGCCAGGTCTAACAGCCTTAGATTCATTTTATTTTATACATTTCCATATGGTTAATGGATGGGGCTCTGGCCTGTTAAGACAGAAAATGTGTTTTTGAGTAGTAGATGGAGTAGGAAATATGTATTTTTTTGTTTTACAAAGCACATTGAAGCAGAACTTTAGTACAGTTGGCCTAAACAGATAAACACTGGTGTGCTGCGCCCTAGGTTCTGAGTTCAAGTATCGGAAACGGCAAAAAAATCTTTTTTTTTTAAGAAGCACATTCAAGCAGTAATTTTGAATATTATTTTCATAGCATAAAATGTTTGCAACCAGCAAAACAGAGTGGGGCTGAGGAGCAAAAAAGGGTGGGGCAGAGAAGCCGACTGGACTGCTGTAAGCCATGGAGAATAGGAACAGAGGCATAGAAACTGTCGGGATTGCCATGATCCACAGTGAAACGGGGTGGACCAGAGCAGCCGAAAAGACTGCTATGAGCCTGTGAGGGGTGGACCAGAGCAGCCGACAAGACTGCTATGAGCCTGTGAGGCTTGCAGAGGAAGTTGTGACATTAGATTTGTTTTAGTTTTTTATAAATGGAGACGTAGCGAAATTAAAGGTGGCCTGAGAAAACGGAACTATTTGTTAGGCAGATGTGCACAGGAAAAATGCTGACAAAGGGAGGGAGCTACAACAGAAGTGGGGTGAACAATTTCCCTCTTGCTTTATGCTGTGGTAGAGAAACCAAAGAGTAAAGAACTACTTAACCGACCAATGAATAAGAAAAGCAAACAAAAAACTCATATATATATATATATATATATATATATATATATATGGGTCTAATATACTATATTTTTACTTAAAAACAGCTGTCTCAAAGGCCAGACCTAAAAACCACACACACCTTTAGTTAAAAGGGCATGCTGAGCTCAAACAGAATAGAGGTGTCTCAGGCATCAATAGCTCCTGTTTCACACATACAAATTAGGTAAACAATAGTAAGCAGCAGTGTGAGCTACTTTCACACACAGAAGTAGTGTGGGCAGTAACAATGCAAGCTTCGTTTTTTTCCCTTTCTCTTACATTTTGCACTTTATTCCAATATATAATAATATTTCTTTATTCACAAGCTTCAGAGATATTTGTATTCCTATATTAACAGTAGGATCCTCTCCGAGAGGTACAGTGTGGGTTCAGGCTGGTTAGGTCCATGCCAGATCTTCAGGGCAACTACAGGTTACGTTAGGACCATTTTAGATTTGCCTTAAATTGGGCATCCGTAAAATCTAGCATGGATCCAGCTGTTCAGGATCTGCATTGAGTTTGTGGCTCGAAGAGCCCTTAGATTAAAGATGGCGCTAAATTACTAAACGTTGTTTGAATATGTTTGTTAAAACTAGCTAGTTACGTTTGTCTGCATTTAACAGCTAAACGTTCAGTCCAAAATTCCACTCAGGCTCACTCTACTCCGCAGACTCTAGGCTGCAGTCTGTCCCCTACATTTAAATGTTCTCATGCAGTAACAAACTCCAGATGCATCAGAAAAGGAGGAAACTTTAATCCAAATGGTGCCTCTTTTGATCACCACCTCGTTCAGAAAATACAACAACACACTCCCAGCATGAATAATGTTGATAAGCAAAAGGCTAGAATTCCGTAAAGTGATAAAGACTGGACTGTCCGTTTACTCCTGACCCGTCGGACGCAGCTCACAAGCTGTAATGGTGTGTATGGGCACCCTGGAATCTGACCTCTCAATTATTTCCTCCCTTTCAGGCATAACATTGCTGCAAGTCTGTAGCGACATGAAAGGAGCACACCGCTGAACCTCAAGCAAAGCGCCCAACGTTCTAACCTATACGCTACACCAGTGGTTCTTAATCTTTTGACTCCCGTTGACCCCCGCACTTAAACATTACTGGAACCCGGGAACACCCACTGAATCAATATTGGAATCCGAGGACACCCAATGAGTCATTACTAGAGGTCGTGGACCCCAGCCTAAACATTTTCAATGGTTTGAACCACAAAACAATACACTAAAAATACAGAAACCAGCGTTAATCAAATACACAAATAAAATATTCAGAAATAAATATATGAAAAGAAAAATAATGGGAAGGTTTGAGCTTTTCTAAATTCAATTGAGGGCACTCATCATCCCATCCGTACTATATTATGGTTAATGCACTTGCACTGCTCCCATGAATCAGTCTGAGGATACTGACTGAATTTTTAGCCTCCATTTTCGCATTCCTTTGCTTTTACAGAACGTTTAAAAATGTTAATGTTTACAGTTCGCTTCTATATTTATATGCACTTTATTTATTTGTAAATATTATTTAATTTTTTTAAGTAGACGTAGAACCCCTGAGTAGGCTTCATGGACTCCCCGGGGTCCCTTGACCACAGGTTAAGAACCACTGGGCTACACTATTATTTCACAATCTACCATCATTATGGTCTGGCTTGATAGCGAAACTGTCACCAGACAATTGTGTGAGGAGCACCTGAAGAGGGGCTTTGGCTCCACCCATATGTTGGGAGACAGGCGTACATGTTTTGATTAGGCAGAAGTTGTGAGCTTACACAACAAAGTGCTTGCCCTTCACACAGCTGTGATCATTTTGTTTATTTAACCAGCTGCAGTGCTTGAACTTTCAGGGGTACACACATGCCATTGCAATGCTTTTAAAGTGTCTTAGATAGCAAGATATTATGGTGTGTTTTTCTCTAGCAACAGCTTAGATGGGAGGCGATCAGTCAATTTACTTGCATTTTTAGGTGTGGCTTGACAGTGCATTCGTATGCCAGACCTGTTAGCATTGCCAAAGCTTGTTGTAAAATGCAGGCCTCCTTTTGCATCTAGTGGGTGCCCCACCATCTGGCCAGGTGAGAGGAAGCCATGGCCTTCGCTCCTCTGGTGAAGGGTGAGTGGAAGCCTTGGGCTCCTCTTCCCTGGTGGAGGACTGCCCACCATACTAAGAGATTCCTGCCTCCACTTACACATGAATGGTTAGCGGATGCTATGCTGTTTGACATTCATTTTTCTGTTGTACTGAAATAATCTCTCAAGCCTGGAGTTTTTTTTCAGTAAAACAGAGATGACACGAAGTCTGTTTTACTTCTTGCACGCGAGTGACGTTGTGTGTTTTCCCTGCTTGGGCAGAGAAATAAAGTAATGTCTCCCTGCCCTAAAAAAGACAGGGCAACCGTCGGCCACAGGCATGCGTAAAAAATAGGAAAATAAAGCACTACTAGGTAAATTCACTTAAGATTTGGTAGAGAAAACTTATTGTTGGTTATCTATAAGTTGAGTAAATCAAATCATGGGTTAAATCATTCGTTTTTAGGGGGGGAATGGTTGTGAGTGGGAGAGAAAAAAAGAAAAGTTATAAATAAATAACGCAGCCTCACAGAGCCCTACACTGGGGTTGGGGCCCTCCCACAACTTCTACCCCTAATGCTATACACCAGACAGGACCAATACCTTCTTAGATCCTGGTAGATGGCCACTGGAACTCCAGAATACTGACCTTAGGCACCCCTCTCTCAGATTTACACCCTTCAACATACCCGTCACAAACAGAGTTGGGGTTCTAGAAGAAGTGGACTGACTAATAGAGTCTAGGGATATAGATCAGGGAACGAGAACCTCGAGGCACTGTGGAGTACCAGAGGAGCCTGGTTGCAGTCAACCAAGCAATCCGGTCATCCCTGAGGGTGTGGTAAATACAACAGCTCTGGAGATACCAACACAGCAGGTGACTGATAGGGGAGTAGGACCACGGGAAAAGCTCCCGGGATTTACAGCCTCTACAGCCCTCATCCCTCCAAATACCAGTGACTCTGGGGTAGAACAACACACTAGTACACCTGATAACCCACACACAGCCCTAATAGGGGGTATCCAAATCCTTGGCATTCATGCTCCTGACGCTTACATTAACAAACATAATATAGGGAGTAAGCTGAGGGTTATATCTTGGAACGTTGCTGGCCTCAATAGCAAACTACCCTGCTCGGACTGGGGGCTCATTGTGGACCAATTTGACATCTGTATGTTCTGGGAAACATGGGCATGGGAAGACCTGTAAAGGTGGGGTTTGCGACATTTAGTATTCCAGTTATTTCCAGGGGCAGACCGTCTGGGGGGCCTTTGTACCTGGGTTTGCTCACATCTGGGCTGTAAAGCTTACCAGTTGAGTTCTCCGTCCAATGATATCCTATGCGTAGTACTTAGTTTCCCCTCCAAGCTGAATCTGGTCCTCAATATCTACTCCCGATCCATAGGTTTGAACAAGGAATCCCCGACTTTCAATCTACTGGATGATTTTATTCCACCTCCCCCCACCCCCTGAACATGCTGATGCTCGTCGGGGGAGACTTTAATTGTCAATGTGACCCCCTTCCTCCTATCACTGACACTATCTCCAGTGAGGAGGATGCACGATGGCTAATCCCCGAACCACAAATCCCACCAATTAAGGTCTGGTCCCTACTGGCTCTCCAGCTTAAGGCGATTACACTGAATCATTCACTAAAAGCGTGCAACGGCCGTACAGCAACAGACATACCAGGGAATTTAACAGAATTGGCCAAGCATCTCTTCTGGATTACATTCTAGTGGAGACCAGGATGTGGCACAGGGTTCTTGATTTCGCTGTTCACCAGCGGCATGATAGCGATCACAACGCTTTGTCCATGGAACTGAAGATGCCGGACCTTGGAATTGCTTTGGTCAGCAGCACCCCCCTTGACAGCAATCTAATACTTACTAATAACAGGAGAAGAGTAAAATGGGGGTAATCCAGCAGTCTCCTGAAAAGCTGACTGCGTTATACACCAGCAGTCTCCTGAAAAGCTAACTGCGTTATACACAGTAATTGTCCCAGTTTTACTAGAAATGGGAAAAGCTGCCGCAATAATGAGCAATCCATTAGCCATTAACAAAGTTGCAGATTTACATGCGGGCCTGGTTTCTCAATTGGCGGATATATTCTTCCCCAAGACACATCTTAAGGTGGAAACACGTATCATTCGATCTTGGTTTAATGATAACTGTCGGAAGATGAAAAGGGGTCTGTTAGAGGCCATTAAAGCCAAAGACAAACCATTAATTAAACACATGCGGATGTTGTACAAAAACTATGCGAATAGCAAAACAGACTTAGGAATCGAACAGATGGGATGCATTAAAATCCGCCCTATCTAATAACGTCATGAGGGAATTCTGGTCCAAAGTGAGTAGGGCCAGTAGTGATGGCAATTTAGCAATAGAACCTAATATAGCCGAAGAATCATGGGAAGCACACTTCCAGGCTTTATACACCATGAAGGAAGTACTCGGCCTCTGTGATGATGTACCTACGATTCCACCAAGACTCAATCACGAAGTAGCTGTTGAGATCACTCTCCTTGAAGTCCTAAACGCAATCAATAAGCTTCCCTCTTGCAAAGCACCGGGACTGGATAAGCTTTTGGGGGATATTTTCAGGGAAGATCCAAAAATCTGGGGACCCTACCTATGGGCTCTATTCAATGCTATCATGAAAGGCATGCCAATCCCAGAAAACTGGGCAGGGGCTGAAATTGTCCCAGTTTTTAAAAAGGGTTCACCACTCCTGCCTGCAAACTACAGACCGATCAGTTTGATCGATGTCACGTGAAAATTGTTTGCTCGGATACCCTCCAGGGGTGGATAGATGAACATGAAATACTTAGCCCATATCAGGCCGGATTCAGAAAGAATACTTCCACCGTTGACCAAATATATAGACTCCAACTTATATTTTGGAAAACACTGAGAATGGAGGGTGGCAGCCTCTGTTTAATCTTTGTGGATCTGACGACCACTTTCGATCTGGTGCCCAGAGCTAAGCTATGGGGGGTACTTAGAGATATGGGGATCCCCCACTATCAACTGAGCATGCTCACTAGATTGCATGAAAAATAAATTGCACAAGTCAGGAAAGGAGGTGAACTAACTTCCCGGTTTCCAGTTGACAGAGGAATAAGGCAGGGGTGCGTGCTTGCACCTACCCTGTTTTGCCTCTTTGTCAACGCATTGGTTGCCCAACTCACTAAGGTGAAAGATAACTATGCCCCTAAGCTGGCAGGTACAAAGATCCCAGCAATGATGTTTGCGGATGACACCGTCTTAATGTCAAAATCGCCTATGGGCATCCAGAGGGTTTTAGATAGCTTTGTCACCTTCTGCACCAACAGGGGGTTAGAGATCAATTCCCAGAAGACCAAGTTCATGGTCTTCAACCCAGCCAAGACATCCTGCCCCAACCCCTGTCTAAACGGCACTATGTTAGAGCGGGTGGCGGTATTTGAATATTTGGGTGTCACCCTGACAGAAAATATGGAGTGGGGGCCACAGATCGCCAAAGCCAAGCTCAAGTTAGCCCAGACAACTGGAGGTGTTACAAAATTACTTAGAAATTCCTCCGCCAAACCCGTGGGGCCTATAGTAGAAATTTAATTGGTGCAAGCCAGGGGTGCGACAATGTACGGGGCGGAACTATGGGGACATTGTTCTTGTAGTAACTTGAGCAAAGTAGACAATAGTTTCATGAGGCGGATCCTGGGTCTCCCTCTAACCACCCCTTTAATCCCCCTACGACTGGATATAGAAATCAGACCAGTTGGGGATGAGATTGGACTTAGACCCCCTAACCTTCTAGCGGAGAATGTGGGTGACGCCGGAATTGGCAGCCTATCGATCAGAATTAAAAGAGCTACTGAGTCTACCGGGTGTAGATAAAATCCTGTGGTTTACATACATTATGTATGAATGTAGTAGGATGGGAAAGACTAGTCTTTGGAGCAAACCAGAGGAAGCGTGTTTTGCAATCTCCTGCGCCGTATTAGTTAAAACCTACCAAATGTCTAAACTTGCAGACATCTTAGGGAGATCCACTGAAGGGCATCTGACCGCCGCAATTTTGCTATTGAAATATGAATATACATTTGAGCTCTTCCTGGATGACATTCAACCTCCCCTGGCAAGGAAATTATATGTCCAGTTTAGACATGGTACCCTGGCGCTTCGGGCATTCTCATGTAAATGGTCAAAGACAGCTTTGCGAGGGTGCCCTGCTTGCAACTGCGAGGAAGAATCAGAGCTCCATGTCTTTTTCTTCAGCCCTGGCTACAAGCTTATAAGGCAGCGCTGGCTTATCCAGTTGTGTAGGAATCTAGGGTCCGTGCATTGTGGTGAGGCATTCAGAGTCTTGAAGACTGACACTCGTACGCCCATTGTATTCTCTGTATCCTGATTTCTAATTTCACGGCGGTCACTTTTACAACCTGCTATTAAAGTCTCATGAGCACATAATGCCCCTAACTGACATTGGGTTAATCTAATTTTTAATGTCTTTTTTAAACTTTAATTTTTTTGATGCACCAAGCTTTTACCTTCCCCTTGCAGGCGTTGCGATCTCCCTGGATCCACCATTCCTCGACCGCAGCAAAGCACTTTAACGTTGTCTAAAATCATTTCTACTTCTACAGCCATAATTGAGAAGTTGTATTTCATGCTAATTTCCTTTTGTAATTGTATGTATTTTGCACATGCACTTTAATGAGGTCAATGGATTTGGACATGTGTCACTGTAGACTAATCTAAGAAATATCAAGTTGATCCACATGCTCCTTTTTAAGATGGATGAATTCTTTTTTACTATTTTGTCTTTTAATTTAATGAAATTCATTGTATTGTATTTATACTTTTATGGTCCCATCGACCGAAATAACGTTTTTCTGAACTGATAAATAAAATAAATAATTACACTTAACTTCAAGCCTGGCTCGGGTCCAGGCAGGCTCCAATGAGGGACCAGGAAACTGCAGTAACCAATCCTGGCGCTGCTTTCATGCAGCATGAAAAGTGGCAGGATTGGAGGGAGTGGCCCCTCTTGCCGCTCCCGAGGGGTCTGGAGCCCTATGCTGTCTCTACCCCAGCTGGCATAGACAGCTGGGTTAGAGAGGTTTAAACTGCATGTGTCTGGCTGGCTGTCACAAGACGGCCGGCCAAAGAGACATGCACACTTTAAACTTAAAGCGCCCTGCCCTTCACTAAATCAGAAAGCCCTGGCCTCTGTCCTGACACTATGCTCGGGACAAGCTTTTGAAAACTAAAATGGTAATAAATTAACTTTATTACTTTTTTTTTTCTCCATATGTTGGGGCAATATGGTTAGTGGGGCAACGCTCGTCCACCTTAATGGAGGAGCCACCCCTGGACAAAAAAAGTTCATTTAGCAATCCTCAAAGCAACATAACCTTTATTGAGGTATTCTACTCGTTTTGGAGCCTGAGTATTTCAAAAAGTCTTTGCATGCTGTCAGTGAAATGTTAAATGCTGAAGGCAGACCAAAAAAAAGCTCATTTTCTGGAAGCAAATATCGACATTCCAAGACAGAGCGATAATGCCACGTTGTGATGCTCTGTCTCAATGCACTGCTAATGTTCTTTCTGAGACTGTAATGGGGCTAACCTTTATTTCATAGTATTGTTTCTTAAAAAGGGATCTCCATGGCAACAGATTTTTCCAGTAGCGCATTGTAGTGCGACCTGAGCTATTGATTAATTGCTAGAGAGAATTTTACATAAGTTACACTGAATGGTGGCAGTGCAATACAGGGGCATGCAAATACATTCCTGCATGCCCTTTAATTTAACACCGTTCATGAAATGCTGTTTTGATTTTATGCCTTGGTGTTTGTGTACAGAAAATAAGTGAGTAAAACAAACAGCTTGACATGCCCAAACAAATAAAACATCAGGCAATGACTGTAATGGAGTGTTAAGCGATTACATTGGAACGAAGAACTGGAGCAGAGTGAAGCCAAGGGGATCATTATATGCAATGACCATAATAATGTACACTCCACCGAGCATGCCTCGCCTAGTGTGCAAATCTGGTATTAGGGTGAGGGCATCCATTGCAGACTCGTTATGGGAAGTGGAAAAGGATGAAGGATGTGTGGTCATTACTGCCACATAATGTAATGATGCATGACCAAGTCAAGGAAAGGCAATGGAGTATGGTGGGATCTGCGTAAAATGCACCTTAATATCAAACACTGCTCTCCCTTTCCCCCCATCAGCGGACTTAAGAGTTTCTGAAATGTATTTTCCTACGTACTTCTTTACTCAAATTGTTTTCTGTTCCCCTTTTTGAAATCCAAGATATTTTTTTCTGTGTTGTAGTTTTGGGTGAAGTGCACTGTTGCCCTTGTGGCTATGTCAGCGCGATACACATATAATAAATACATGAATGAATCCTGTCCTTATGGCCCTGCTTTCAGCTCTTGCACAAAACCAATGTCATCTTGTGTGATCTGGGGCAAATTCCCTTAACTCCATGTGTTTTAACATATAAATACGTGTAAAGTAAGTATATAAAAGCCATATGTACAGTGTGCTCTATAGTCTCCAAATGACAAAAAGCCCCCCTCCCTCTGTTTCGCCATCAGATTGAGGTTGCTGTTTTTGGGGTCAGCTGGACTTCTCAAATGTGCACATACTAGTCAGTGCACAACTCCTCGAGTTCGGGTCGCCACTGGTACAATTAAAAAAGGTGTTCTCTGTAAATCACCTCACTGCTTCCTGGTGCTAGGATTTTGTTGTGTCGGTTAATGGTTTCCTTAACTCGATCCAATTTCAAGAGCCTCCTATCCCTAACCATCTTGCTCTAACTTGCTCCTGCTTTTGACGTTCTTTAGCTACTTAGGGAGGCCAGGGAAAAGCTCATCTCAGAAAAAGTATCCTGGATGTACCTGCAGTTGTTGGAGGCCAACTTATGATCACATATGTGACCACTCTGCAGTTCTGGGGCTATATTACAGTAAGTGCCCGGGAGCGCAACAGGCGTTTGCGCCTGCTTTGCATGCCCCCAGGGTACTTTGGTGTTACAGAAGGGGACGCAGACGCTTGTGCTTCCCCTTCAGTAATACTGGTAGCGCTGGCTCACTTAAAGCGACAGTGCTACCTTCAGAGGGCGTTCCTTCATTTGCATAGGAGCGTGCCCTATGTAAATGTGGGCATGCCTTTGTCTCTGCGCCCGTGGCATATTACAAACTCTGGCACAGAGGCAAAGATGCTCTCTGGGTGCGCACTGAGAGTGCACACCTTCTAAGTGGCGCACTGTGAGTGTGCCCCCTGACAGCATCCCTCTTCAGGGGGAAAGGAGGTCTATTGGACTCTCCAGACATCCCCTTCAAAAGTGTAGGCGGGTTGCCGCCTGCACTGTGAAAACACGGAATGGGCAGCACGAGTGCGCGGCTGCCCTGGAGCAGTGCATTCATCGTAATAGGGTGCTTTTTCATTGTTTGCACCGGACACACCTTTTAAAAGGTGCGCCGGGTGCAAACGATGCAAATGAGTTAAACGGCCCCTAATGAAAAATAAAACATCTACAGCAACTTCTTCATCAGAAAACAGAAACGGACTCTGGCGATCATGTTTGTAAAGCCCAAGTGTCTCAAAGAATTATTATTTTTTTTTTTTACCGGCACTCTCAAACCTTTAGGTCATTCGTTTCCATTGCCTCTCCCCTCGGAGCTAGTGATGTACCGTGCCACACGACCGAAAACCAATCTCACATTTGCTCCAGTAGTTGTAACTACTAAAATGCAGTTTGAATTACACAGTAATTACTTTCAGAATACTTTTTTAGTTACTTTTGGATTACTTTGAGTACTGGGGGTGGTAAACCTAGATATCACACCTAAGGTTCTTACAATACAGGGTAAGTAAGACTTTTTATACTTTTTATAATTTGCAGTTTAGTTCTCCTTTCTCCATACAAACATCAGTTCAACACTTAGAATATTTTAGGCCCCAAATCACTTAACATGGGAGAATCTTTTTTTAGCGGTTTCTCGGGTAAATACACTACTTACGAGTGACAGTCTTGGGTTTTAAGACCGAAGTTCCCCAAGGTCTTGATGGGCACTCGAGTTGCACCACCAGCGGCACTGGGGAGGCCGGGTGTAGAGTGCTGGGTCCCACTGTTAGCCAATGGGGCTAAGGGCGCCTTCTGGTAGGGACTGCTTACGAGCAGACCAATCGGGTTTGGGAGCAAGGCTCCTGGAGTTAAGGGCAGCACTGCAGGGGCCAACAATTAGCGCACGAGCTGCACCATCAGCGCCACGGGGGCTGCCGGGTGCCAAAAAGAACCAGGGGGAACCTATGCTTTTTAATGGAGATCTTTAGTTCCGTGGAAATGCTGCCGGCTCGGGCAGGGAGGCTTTCTGAGGGCAACCACTGGCTGGAGAGGTGAGGTGGGATTTTGGGGATGCCTGCACACTGTTGATTGCGGCCACCCAAAGCCACGGGACGTTGGGTGCAGGGATGTTTTCTGACGTCTGGTTTTCTTACCAGCTCTGGTAACGTTTGGGGGAACCCTTCAGGTTGAGGCTGCAAGCAGCGATTCTGGTCTTGGAGTCTTTGTTGACCAAATTCAGTGCTCACAGTAGACAGTCTGTAAGGTAAGTGCAGGGCAGGTCCTCCGGGCAGCAGTTGGCTACGCCTGTTTCTTCACTGTAGGCAGGTCTGAGTCGGGACAGCCCGGTAGGTCTGAGGTCAAAGCCGTAGGTGTCCTCTTCTTCATGGGTCAGCAAGGCTCTTTTTCTTTCTTCCTCAAATCTGAGGAGACAAGGTTCAGGGCTGCCCCTCAATACTAAATTTAGGGGTATTAAAGGGATGTGCAGGTCGAGACCAGTGGGTCCCTTCCTTGGGGTGGGTTCACCCCCTATTATGCCACCCTCCAGTGGGAGGAGGCATGAGCCTTTTCCTAATTGGCTGAGTCCCCCATCTTCAAGATGGAGGGGACTGAGATGTGTGCTTCACCTGCCTCTCCCAGCTGAGGGGCGGGTTTGGCAATAGTGGGCACACCTTTCTTCCTAGCTTGGTTTTCCCGCTGATTCTCCCGCCCAAAGTGGGGGCCAGAACCAGTAGGAGCCAGTTGCTGGGGGCAGCAAAAGGCAGGGGCAGCTTCCAAAGGCGGCAGGCCTGTGAAGCTTCCCCCTTAGTGGACCCAGCCCATCCTGGGGGATTCCGCATGACACCTCTGCCTAGGATGGGCTTTGTTTCTGGACCCAGAGCACGGAGGCTCTCTAATTTAGGGGTCCGGAAACCTGTCCGGTGGTGGCAAATGGTGGGCAGCCATTTAGGAACCAAACCAGGGCTGGTCGATTTTCAGGGGGCATCTCTAAGATGCCCTCTGAGTGCATTTTACATTAAATCTCACACTGGCAATAGTGTGGGGTTAATGTGCTGAGACGTTTGCTACCAAACCTCCCAGTTTTTGGTAAAGCCATTATGGAGCTGTGGAGTTCGTAATGACCAGCTCCCAGACCATATACTCTTAATGGGCTTGGACACTGTAGGGCCCCAGGGTCACCCAACTGTGCCCTCACCTGAGGGCTAGTGCACCCTGCTAGAGGGGTGACTTACCTAGGCCTAAGGCAGTGGGTTATAGGCACGACACACCGGTATGTGTGCCATGTCGAATTCACTTTTCTCTGCACCAAAATGCGCTGCCTGCAGTGGCAGTGTGTGAGTGTTAAGGTTCCGGGCCTCTAAGGGTGGGGACAATAGGTGCTGCAGCCCTTAGAGGCCTTCCCTGGTCACAGTGCCCTTGGTACCCATGGTACCTTTTACAAGGGGCTCACCTGTGGCCGGAAATGTGCCAATTGTGGGTGCAAAGGTACAGTCTTGGGAAAGAACACAGGCCCTGGGTACCTGATTGGCAGGGACCCAGGCCTCATCAAGTCAGGTTGCATCAGATGTCAGGCACAAAGTGGAGGGTAATCTTGCAAAAGGGGCACTTTCCTACAGTGGTTTCTTGGCACTGTTGCCAGATAACAGATGTTAGTTACACAACTAAAGTAAAGTTTCCTGTTTCGTGACATGTATGGGGTGAGTTCTTAAGTTCCTGTGATATTGTGTGACAGTGATTTACTCTTTTGGAAAACCTACCT
Organism: Triturus cristatus; assembly: GCF_964204655.1. Classification (NCBI taxonomy): domain Eukaryota; kingdom Metazoa; phylum Chordata; class Amphibia; order Caudata; family Salamandridae; genus Triturus; species Triturus cristatus. The sequence goes on along the minus strand of NC_140591.1, from coordinate 218,803,804 downwards.
TGGTAAGTTACTATTTCTATTGTTCTGGATCATTCAGACTAACCACCAACTAACAAAATGTATTTCATTCCTCTGAAAACTTTTGAGAGAAGCAAACCATCATAAGGTCGGCAAAGTACCTAAGTGAAACTTGAACTATTTTAACAAAAGATGATGACCTTATTGAAAATTGTTCTGTATTTTACTGTTAAATAAAGCTTAAAAACAGAATGAAGGATGCAAGGATCACTTCGACCACAGTGTTATGGGACTTGCTGGAGACAGCTTTACAGAAAGCAAACATCTGTGGAAAGCTGTGTGCTGCTTTGTTTGAGCTTTTGTACAATCTGTGCTTGTGTTATCCTTGTCTTGTTTTGTTTACTCCCTTTGGCAGTGCAAATTCCATTCTATAGCATTCCTTCTCAGAACTATGATGCTTTTTTTTTTTTTGCTTTTTTTTTTTTTTTTTACAGAGTTTTATATAGTGCGAATTTGACCCGAATCAGGTATCAGAGCGCTTTACATAGCAGCAGTTGCATTACATGAGGACACATTCATTTTTGTTAGGCACGGGGAGATTAAGTGATTAGCCCAGAATCACAGGATGTTCAGGGTTATTGCTGAGACTCGAACCCAGTTCCCTAGATTCGAGGGCGACCGCCCTAGCCGTTAGGCCAATTCATCTCCACGTGTTGCTCATTTGCCAATCCCCTGGATAAAATAACCTCTTGCCAACTTGAGATACAGGTCTAGGCTAGTCCTAGGTCTGATTTTAGCTGGCAGAAATTACCTCTTTGTCTGCAGGCACAGTTCTTGACATCATTGTCTTCCTTGAGTAAATTAGCAACTACTCCACTTTCCATTGCTGGACAGCATCTATGAGGTATTACATAGTTTATGTTGTACTATAGAAATAAAATAAATATACCACTGAGGCGTGGTAAACTCTCATCCAATCTTTATAGACCCTTACATTTATAGCGTGCTGCAATACAAATCTCCCAAAATAACTAATGAGGAATTACAGCAGTTTCTGGATTTGAATATAGTAATGTGTTCTACATTAGAACTTGACATTGTGTACCCTAGACTGCATTCTTCCCAATCTGTCCCTCCAGGTATCAGAGATGCACCAAAATGTAAAGAGTTCCACGGGCCACCATCTCGAAAAGGCTATAGTTCCCTGCATAAATGTTATTGTTAATTTGAGCCCGGTGCTCTATTCAGCTGGGGGACACACTGGATCTTTTCCCTGCTTCTTATCAGCAGGGCACAGCTTGATACTTCAGAAGATTATTCCCCAGCGGAGGAAAAGGAAAGGTGCACATGCAGGCTCCCCTCTAAAAATGAAGGCCGCTGACCAAAGGGTGTCAAGTTCCCGTATCCCAGGGGGGCGCTAACAGTCTTTCTATATGGCTTTTCCTAGTTTTTAACACAAGTTCCCTAATCAGGGACATATTAAATATTTCACTCACTAAAAAACACATCAACTCCGCCAGTAGTGATCTAGACAGAATAGAGTAGGGTTTTATCCATTGGTCCAGAGGAAGCGCCATTCCAGGCAGTGGGATTGAAGCATACAACATGTTGACCAGTCTGTCTTCTATAGGTCCACGTCACTTTTTAATCTTGCCCCAGATAAGGCTCAAGAATGAAAAGGTGTTTTCTCAGGGTTGTCTGAAAGCAATTTTACTGTCACTATACCCACTATCCTCTATTTTTTATTTCTTCACCCCTGCCCTATTTAGGCAAGAGCAAGAAAAGATCTCCACCTAAGAGCCCATGTCCAGAGGCCCGCTGGGTATTGCACCGCTCACCCTGCATGGAGTATGACGCGATCATGAAGCGTGGTACCTTGTTGGGTGAGAGTTGGTGCATCCTGTAAAGAAAGAAATGTGTTTTGCTTCAACTCAATATAGGTGATTATCCACACAGAACGCCACATTTATTTTTGATCAGCGCAGGAAATGTGCCTATCTTTGCTGGCCAGTAGGTGTCCAGCCAAAGGTCACTGACCGGCCATTAACAATCAAAAGCTCTGTTTTATCAATGTTCAGCTTTAATTTATTACTTCACATGCACTTCCATATAAACCCCACAGATTCTGAAGTAATAGGTTGTTCTCTTGGCGAACTTAGAGTTGTGTGTCGTCTGAATACATTTATGCTCCAACACTGTTTTCATTAATGCATTTGCCAGGGGGCTTTTGCTGTGCACAGAAGTGATAAGCCCTGAGGCACTTCACAGCAGACTGACAACTCTTGAACTGAATAGAAATCCAGTTTGACTGCCCATGATCTATTGGACCAAGCAAGACTCCACCCCTTGAAGGCAGATACCCTGACTCCATTTGCAGCAGCATGATTCAATGGTATGGTTGACTGTGTCGAAGCCGGCAGATAAGTCTCATAAGAACAAGGCGTCTCCATGCTCCAAAGTCCACCCTCAGATCTCCAATGATTAATCTGCAGATGACTACTCTGAAGCTGGGCAACAAAAGGCAGTGGGGAGATCGGGCGAAGGATCTCTCCCTGTTTCTTTCCACGTGGGGATGATAGTGGTGCTTTTAAAGCAGTAGAGAACCTCCTCTAAATCTATCGAAATATTGATTAAGGCTAGAAGGGGTATGATTATAGACTGAGAGACTTGTTTAAAAACATGGACCGGGGCATGGATTTTGATGTGTGGATCAATTCAAGGAACTTAGCGTGTGGATGTATCTGGAAAGCTATGACGCATCTCTAGGTACAGTGAAGTTGCTCATTGGGTACATAAGAATGGCGTAGGACAAGTAATGCAACAGGGGTATTTTGCTCGACACGTCCATTGTGGTCACCTTGCTTCTTCTATGTCTGAGTGTACTCGGTTACTTTTCAGTGGACCAGCACCCAGGCGCACTATGTACTGCCCCTGCACGCACACTATGTACTGCCCCTGCACCCACACTATGTCCTGCCCCTGCACCCACACTATGTCCTGCCCCTGCACCCACACTATGTACTGCCCCTGCACGCACACTATGTACTGCCCCTGCACGCACACTATGTACTGCCCCTGCACGCACGCTATCTACTGCCCCTGGACGCACGCTATATACTGCCCCTGCACGCACACTATGTACTGCCCCTGCACGCACACTATGTACTGCCGCTGCACCCACACTATGTACTGCCCCTGCACGCACACTAGGTACTGCCCCTGCACCCATACTATGTACTGCCCCTGCACGCACACTATGTACTGCCCCTGCACGCACACTATGTACTGACCCTGCACCCATACTATGTACTGACCCTGCACCCATACTATGTACTGACCCTGCCTGCAGGTGTGCATTTTTGCAAAGCTTCGGTGGCTCTGGCTCGAGAGAGAATTGCAGTATCTATATAACAATACTACATGTCAAAAGCCCTCAATGTTTCCTTGATTCCCTGTACATCTTTATAGGTAGAATCAAGAAATGAAAGGGGTGTTTTAAGTAAATCTCTTGACAGTTCAAAAGCAGTGATTTTATTATTTCTCAGATATCCACCCAGTAGTAGTTTTCCTTAACTTTGAAATTTTGTTTTTAGTAAATGTGATAATTGATACCCTACCACCACGACTATATTGACATATATAAGGGTATGGACCTAGTGTATTTCACTCTGTCCACTGTTACTGTAGAAACACTTTCCTTTTTAGGTCTCGCTGAGGCCAGCGCATGCGCTGGCTCGGAGAGACATTTTGTAGTTGGGATTTTTAAAGTGCTGCCTGTGGCCTAAAGCTTGAGTGCACGTGAGCGTGCACGCGCGCAGCCGCCAATCACTGCTGCGCGTGCACCACTTACGTGCTTGCCACACAGCGCTCCCGTCCAAGCGATCGCGATCAGTTTCGCTTTGATCGCGATCGCTATTACTTTCGTTTTCACGGCCGCGCGACCGTTACTTTTCTCTTTCCATCTTCACTTCCTCACACTCGCTCTCTATTTCCCCTCCTGATCTAGTCTCGTGCATATATTTCATCACACTCTTCTCATTTACCCCACTCTCCCACCCCACACATCTATCTGCCTCCTGTGTCATTCCCACCTTGCTCCTACTTGTACCTCCCTCTCCACCACCTAGGACTGGTACAAAATGTTTTCCAACTTAGGCGAAGGCGCCTCTCTCTGTACCATTCCCCACTAGCAATGGTGCCACATTAGCTGCTTGCACTGGTGGTATTAGAGCGGCTAGTGGTGGGAGTCTAGGCACTCACCTAGCGTTTTCGTTTTATGAAACTGCTCCAGTTTCTCTTGTCTGTCATGTCCATTCTTACTCAAGCTCCTCTATCATTCCTTCGCCTTCCGTTGCGAAATGCATGAGCCTCACAAATTCACCTCTCACCACTCACCTCCCTTTCTGTATCTCAGACCATGCTCTCACGCTTTTAATTTGGATGACCCATTTCACTTTAACCGCCCCCGCAACCACGGGTTCAAATTCAGCACTGAAGCCCAGTAATAAATAGGCCAATTTTCGTGGGTTTAATTTTTAAACGAGCAGCATATCATAGAAAAACCCTACGATGCATATTATGAGAAATTGTGAAGCTATTAAAAATATATATATATATATATATTTATAAAGCGCTCGGCTGTTTAAAAAGACTTCATGGCGCTAAGGACTAGTAACAAAGGAGTGAGCAAAGCAAACACACAGGACCTGCCACGCGCCATTTAGCCAGGCTTACACGTCATCATAATTTGGTGCAGAACAAACCAAGCACCCGCCCTCTAGCGGTGGAATTCTCTCCCTCACAATAAGAGAGACGTTTTAGAAATTTCGGAAACTTCTCCAAACGTGGGTACTCCCAAAGACAGCTCCAGGTGTCTCCTTTACACCACAGAAAGTGTCCAACTTGTAATTGTCCAGCTAGTTTTATTGGTTCAGCAAAAATCAAAATGACGGTGGTTCCCTTAACCTATCCCAGGCACCAAACAGCAAGGCGTCCATCGCAAGTCAACAAGGGTAGTGAAGCACAAGAGATAGTGGTCTTTTCAGACCGGAGTGGCCTGAAACACTGCTGCAGCTACCACAACCACACGCCTACATTAGAGGACAGACATGGAGGCAACAATAACATCTGCATGGTTTCCATTCTGGAACGGGTAATTGGGAGGAAGAATCCTTTTGGTTGATGTGCACGTGGTGCCATGTTGGGTTCAGTCTTCTCTCCCCAGTTAAACATTCTAGTACCCTTTAAACATTACTCTCTTTCCATCCGCCTGCTCTTGTGAAATGTCATGGTGACTGCAAGTGTGAGGTATGAGCAGAGCTGTGGAGCAGCTGCCAATGGCCTCCACTGGCACAATGAAGCATTTGCTGATACCCAAGGCTGAGGGCTTCCATTCTCTGCTTTTGTCCTTATTTTGTTTTCTAAATACCGATGATGGTTAGAAGGTTACATAGTAACCGCACAGATGGAAGAAAACTCAAGCTCTTCTTTTTCGTGATGGAAGAACAGACCATGAGGGGCAAGTCCATGCAATGCTTTGCTAGTGCGGTCCTTCTAGAGATAGGTGAAGATGTCTCCGGTGGCAAGGCAGGCGTCCTCCTAACAATCTTGGAGCAGTTCACGGCATCAGAAAACAAGCATTGGCATAGCCAATAGGTCTCGCCTTTGGGACCTTATAAGTGTTTAGCCATGCAACAGTTATAGGATATTGTGCTGCATACCTAAATACTTATAAGTAGTGCTCCCGGTTTTATGGTATTTTTTTTTTTGCCATTTCCGTCTGTATTTATCCATATTTATTTTTCGGGCATTTTTTCTGTATGTATCCACATTTATTTTTGCCACAAGCAAAAGACGACGCTACAGCTAGTATTTTTCCACATTTATTTAAATTGACAATGCACACATGCGCTCAGTTGTTATTGGTCAACACTATACATTCACCTGAAAACTTTGCCATTTGCAAAATGTCCCAAATATGCTTAAAAGTGCTATCACAAGCCATTTGTCTCAGAGCCTTGCAGTTTCTGTCATCGGCAGAGTGCCACTTCCTTTTCCCCACTGAACATCATACTGCCCCACAGAGAGCAACTCGCACTGACTTCAACTGCAACCCAATTGTGCCCCACTAGCGCTAAAAGCTGTCCCTGGCTATCACTATGAGGATTGATGTTTTGTGTGTGCAGAAGAGAACAAGCATTTGAAATGCAATAGGTCTCGCATTTACGCTAGTTTAAGCTATTGGCATTGTAAATGACAATGCCTTTTATTTATCTGTTTTAAAAACCAAAACATAAATAAAAGGCATTGTCATTTACAATGCCAATAGATCAAACTCAAGTAAATGCGAGACCTATTGCATTGCAAATGCTTGTTACATGTGGTTTAGAAACAGCTGTAGCTGTCTGCTACGTTTTTTTGTTGTTTTTAAGTATAGAGATGGGGTCTTTGACTGAGCCATTGTTTGTTTGGGCTCAGCCACCTTCAGTTATTGCTTGATGAGTGTCATTTACTTTTTGCCTCAGCCCACAGTATATTTTATATGCCGTCAAGTTGTTAGTGCCGCTGTTCCGCCTAAAGAGTGCCTCTGTGGCAAAGCATAGATGGTGAAGCTTCCATTTCCTGCAGTGCAGGCCCCCTTTTATCTTTAAAGAATTCTACACGAGAGAATTTGCAGAAACAAATCCCCAGATGTGTAATGCCTCTCAGCCAGGTAAAGAAACTCCCCCTTAAAGACCCTTCGCCCTAAAAGTCGTCCTCTTCTCCATGTGCTCTTGGGAGATTAAAATTAGCTTGCATATCTGATCTAAATTTATAATATTTCTAACAGCTCTTTTTTTCTTTCTTTTTTTAATTACAGAACAGGAAAGAATTCGGCACTCAGTCCGAGGAGGGGCTACGCCTTTCAGCTTTGAATTTTCAGCTCGATTCTTCCTGCCCGTCTAAGACTTTGCCAAGAAAATGAGGCAACTAAAAGGAAAACCCAAAAAAGAATCCTCTAAGGACAAAAAGGAGAGGAAACAGGCCATGCAAGAGGCGCGGCAGCAGATTATGACAGTAGTACTTCCCACCTTGGCCATCGTCGTCGTTTTGATTGTTGTGTTTGTTTACGTGGCGACGCGTCCCAACGTCATGCAATGATTCCTACCTACAACTGTCCCTTCATCCTTGCTCCAGAAAAAAATCCAAAACAAAGAGCCCTACTTTCCTAATCCTTTTGAAATCATGGTGGCGGGTCTCTGTGGTAATCACTTCTCATTTGATGCATTTTGCCTTTTTCTCGTGAATGTAACACTATAAACTATTTGATCGAAAAATGTGCCATGCCAGCGATGGTCCCACTCCTGTGCCTTTTTAGAATTTTTACACGTTGCTTTTCCGCCAAGAATGGAAATGTCTATTGTTGAAATCAACTTTTTAATCTCTGCTCTAACATTTTGTGCGATTTTGACAAATTTTCTCCACTGCCGCTACAACAATATTCTGGTTGCTATTGTAATTTGAAATGCACTGGCAAGAATCTGAAGTATTTATTTTTTGAATAAAGAATGTAGCAGTCAAAGAAAAAACTTATTGTGGTGCCAAAGATTTAAAGTGGTTGGGGAAATAAAGCATACAAGTGTGCCCAAGTGGTGTTTATTCATTAAAAAGGGCTGTGAAAAGATGTAAATATGAAAGGTAGGACATGAGAAAAGAAGGTTTTGTAAAACGGTTGTGTTGTCGTTTATCTGGCGATGTTGTACAGAGTCGCGACTGTTCTGATGTCTTGAAATTTAGACAGAACTTTAACTGCATGGTAATAGTTGAAGAGTTGCTGAAACCAAAAGACCGGCTTAATCCTTGAAACACCGGATACCGTGTCCTGTGGGCTCACACGGATGAAGATGGCTGGACCTGTAATAACGCACCTGAACAGGCGCCATCTTGGAGAGATGATACCCGCATCAATCTGTGAACATAACATGTTTGTACGCATTGCAGATAGATACCATTATGAAATCAACATCTTTGTATGCACTCACACGCAGCATCAAGCTATCGCACATGAAACAAATCACTCATAAATTGCTTATTGGTACAAAGGTGTGATTTTGTTCCTTCTCAGACAGGCTTAAGTTAGCAGGTGTGGTGACTATCCTATTCGTGCCTCTGTTCACACACACACACATTTCAGCATCACTGCGGAAAAAGACAAGCTGGATTCACTAGGTTCTGTCGCACTGCCTCTCGTTATATTTAAACAAATGCGCATAAGTGCAACGTCGCGCTTTCACAAACCAAAACATAACACACTCCAGTGTACTGATACATGGTCATGGCTTGGTTTTGTCACACCTCGAAGAGGTTAGCAGATAATGCGATGGGCCTTGAGGTTGGAAATGCAAAGTGCGCTGGGACCGCACTGTAGCTCGCAGGTCTGGATCAGAGGCGCCCCCAGGCCCACTTTATATCAATCGATCAAAGAAATGTTTATTTAGACCAATGGTCTTTAAATAACACAATTACACATATAATCAAATTGTAATATACATTTGAAATTTTACACCAAAATGTAACCCTATTTAAAATCATCTGCTAAAATCTCGATAAGACCAGAACATCTTAAAAATACCTGGTTATATTTATACCACTTCATTGCTCCTTATAGCTCCTTGTTATAAATCACCTAAAACCAAAACTAATATTGCTTACCCATGTAGGGCCTTTTTAACTGCAGTCATAAACCTTCCAATAGCAATATCCAAATAGCGCATGTCAATCTGCCTGTGTTTCCATTTATAAATCCAATATCCCTGCACTTGACAAACCCAATATCCCTTTCTTAGCAAGTTTATATTTATTATTTTATCAGACTTTTTGAGCTTTTACAAATATTGGTCCTGTTAGTGACTTGAGTTCAAAGTGAGAAGGCAATCTTCCCCAGCCCATCGAACACAACCCAAGCATTCTGTGGCATGTACATATATTCTCCCCTCTCCACACCCTCCTCTGGGCCTTCTTTTTTCAGGAACAGACCCTGAAATGCTGCCAGCCTGCGTTTGGACTCTCAAGCCTGGCCCTTCTTTCACCCCTCACCTTTTCTCAGCGCTTATGCTTAAATTTAACAAAATGTACATAGACAATAATGCATTCCCCTTTTCACAATCCAGGATCATTTAGGGTTCCTTCTTTTCATCATACTAATGTTGAAATTCATGTTTAAATGTAGGAATGAGTGGGATACCCCAGTATCGTCTAACTTCTTTGTGTTTTAACAGAGAACAAAGTCATGACCTTGTATCACAAAGCAGACACTTAGGAGAGAGTGTTTATTTATTTGTAAAAAGCCTTAAGTTGCACTTTTGTGTAATTAATAAGTGGCTGAGTGTGTTGCATAGAGGTGTTGAAGTTAAAGCCTACACCGCACTGTTATGTCACTCATTTTTCCTAGTAGTGCATAATTTAATAAGCAGTTGAAATATGTATCGTGACTGTATTTATGGAAAAATATATAGACAACGCAATGCAATCATAAAGTCATTTGTAGGTCATTTTTAACGGTAAGGTGACTGAGGACACAAGTAGCGTAGATTTGTTGCATTTTCATAAATGTAATGTAAATGACAGGCGTTACAAATACTGAAGGTAATGCTTCTCAGTTCATTGACCTGAAGGATGAGTGGTTGAGTTGAAGTTGCTGTCCGTTAAAATTGTGACTCAAAGATGTCAGCAGGTGAGTGCTTAACTCATTGAGCCATATTGCCTGACCCGGTGTCCCGAGGTCTGCTCAGCAGCATTGTTTAAAATAAAAAATGTAAATAAAAAAAAATACATAAGTACTTTGAAAAAAAAAATAGAAGTTATATAGATAATATAAATGCACATCTGTTTTGGTGCATTATGACACTAATGCTTTAGGAATTCAAGAGGTAAAAATGTAATCCTGTTCATACCAGACGAGTGAGCAGTGCGTAACAAACTTCATAAAGTTGCTAAGTGTGCCATCTTTGAAAAACCTAACGTGCAGGCAGAGTTTCCCTATTTGTAGGACATTTTTCCTGCTGAATCTTTTTGTGAAATTGTTTTTGCAGGACATTCGACAAACTATTCTTTTCTTAAAAGGATGAAGCGATGTTTTTAAAAACTTTGGAAAGTTTGCAGAAGGCCGTCTTGCAATTGTGGCTCTTGGTTTAAACAACTTAATTGGGGCATTTCTCTAATGCCCCTTTACACTAGCTTCGGCAGTCTTCAGATGTTTGCTGTCTTAAGGCATGCTGCAAAGTTTCAAGTAAGGGACCTAAACATTAATACATTTGAGCAATTGTAGAGACAACCAACTTACCAGACCAGCTACCCGACAACGTGGATGGACCCTGGCAACCTATACTACAAAGCAAACAAAAATAACCACCCTAGAGATGCAGGTAGCTGGCAGCATGTTGCCAACTTTTACAAAAACGTCTGACATTACAGAGAAAACTGTAGTAGAGGAAATGATATCTGACTTGGTACGGTCAAAGCATCTGTAAAATAGATACAAATTAGGTAGGAGGATAATGGCATGTGAGTTAAGGTTGTGAGATAATTATGGGAGTGTCCCATTGTTTAAAAAGAAGGTAATACTATCGAAAACAATACAGCTGTTAAAGGCCGTGGTCAGAAGGTCGAATAATGTGTGCTTTAAGTGAATCGTTATTAACGCAATGTGTATTTTGATGGAGGCAGTGGTTGGGGAGGAAATTGATAGTTTCCAGTTTTTTGAGAAAGCCTCACTTTTGATAACCAGTGCATCTCTGTCGCAGGGTTTCCTACCCAACACATTAAACAGGCCAGATCATGCCAATACTAAAAAAACGCAAATCTAAACCAAGCCAACTACAGGTTAGTCACAACCCTATTAGGGCCGGGGAAAGCCATTGAATGCTTCAAGTACAATCAACTTACCAAATCAACTTATCACTTTCTATCAATAAGGATTCAAAGCAGGTTTCAGCATTGAGATGGCTACAGTAAGGTACTTCACATCTGCCTTATCATTAATATAGAATATTCCTGCTTTCTGATATTGCGGAATCTCTCAGCAGCCTTCGACACTGTATCATTTTAGACCGCTAGAAGCACCTAAACGCAGAATGGAATCCATGCTAAAGTTCTAAGTTGGTTCACTTTCTGCCTCTTCTACCTTAGCAATCACTCACACTTGGTAGCATCATCTTTTCTACATTCATTATGAGAGTTCATTAGGAATTAACATCAGAACCGCTGCTATTTTACCTCCATCTCGAACCTTGCTCAGAAAAGCTGAGACTGGCGTTCAACATAAACTGGTAGTCCAGTGATGCACAGTTTTACCTAAAACTTTGTATCTGAATTGCACTGATTTCTTTCTTCAGAAAGCTCAGCACTGGATGTCTAACAACTTCCAACTTCTAAATACACTAAAGACTGTGTTTATGTTTGTCACACCAAGGTAAAACACAAACTTGATATCTGTCTTCTATCACCCTGAATGGAGTTACTTTTGATAAGTTTCTCGCCCTCTGGCCGATTTCAAACTGATCTCCAAAGAGAGGCTATTGGCACTTGGCTTTTGTGCCAAACATCAAAGTTACCCGATTGGCCATTCCTTTAGGTGTCATAGGGGTGGTGAGGCTAGTGGTTCGGATACAGGGATGATTACTCGATGTTGTAATAGATAGAGTGCAGGAAAGACACTTCCAGAATTATTCTCAAGTCACTCTCTGGCTTTATTTAGAATTGTCAGTATCCGGATCTTATAAACATTATGTTCAAGGCATGTGAGCTGTAGATCACATGCTGTGCAGAGCCTGCCATCTAGTGGTGGGTCCGATGTTTGCACATTGTTTTTGTTCTAAGAAGTCTTTTCCAATCACAAGGTAGGTGACTCCTCCTTTCGGTGATAGTGTGCATGGCCATTGACTCCATTGTTAGATTGTTTTTCTCCGCCATCGGGTTCGGATGTGAATTGATGTGCACCAGTTCAGCACCGTTTCTCGGGTTCCTTCAACGCGCAATCAACTACCCTTGACAGTATTGTTTCTCGATTGCGTTTCCCATTCTCCATGTATCGTTTCAACTTAAAGATCTTCGATCGGAAAATCTCGTAGAGGGCCGTTGGGCCTACCAGCACCGTGCTCGCTAGCAGTTGATGAAACTGACTCCATTCAAGCTCTGTCACGGGTGTCGCGCCAAGTTTCCGCGCACTGACCTGCACGAAGTGTGCAATCTCTGTTTGTCCCCGGAACACGACGAGAAAGACGTGCTGATCGTTTCGATCAAAGAAGACGCTTAGTGACCGTCTGGCTCGACGTCACGTGATACAACACCAAGGTGGATCCATACCGAACATCTTCCCTCAAGGAGCCGAGGAAGAGAAACAGGTCTCCGTGTCTGCAGCCGACATGGAAGAAGAGGAGCAAGTTACACTGGGTCAGCGTACCGTGAGTACTGAAACCCCCTTGCTCCAACAACCAAAGACAAAAAAGGTCCTTCCTCTGCCTGTGGGCCAAAGTCAGCACAAAGAAAAAGTTTTGAGCACCCAGCCCGCGGGCCCGGCGCTGAAACACAAAAGCCTTTCGGCTGAGGCTCATGTCGGCCCCATGCAGGCACCGAGCCTAAATCCTCTGCGCCGAAATCCAAGCACGTCCTGGTCCACAGTCCTTCTTTGTCAAAGCCTAAATCTTCGGTACCGAAGAGTTGGGAGGGGAAACATTCGACGCCGAAAACTGCAAGTAAAGATAAAAAGACTCCGACAAAAGAGCCTCGGTCCGGTGTTACACCTTCGGATCCGAAACAGAAAGAACTGGTTATTAACCCAGATACTGGACATATTCATGCCAATTTGCCTGGAATAAAGAAATTGGACCAACAGGATAAGCACCACATGCCCCTGAAGAAAAGGAATGTGGGTACAAACCCTTCACCACCTTATGTGCCACCCCCTTCACTTACTAATCCTCAATTACTCATCACACCCACTAATTCACCATTATCACCTGACCCACACGATAAAGGGGATGGAGATGAGGATAGGCCACAAGATGTTGACCCATGATAGGATTATGATACTGATCCACACAGATACTGACCCGGACTTATACCCATCCAGGCCATCACCACCTGACGACAATATAGGCTACATCGAGCTTCTTAATAGGGCTGCTAATTACCATGGGGTGGAACTACATAAGGAGGCTTTAGAGGAGGACTTCTTGTTTAAGACTTTAAGCTCCACTCAGAAAACTACACATACACTACCAATGCTTAAGCATGCAGATGAGGTTTTTAAAGATCCTGTAAGGGCAAGAATCATCACGCCCAGGGTTGAGAAAAAAATGTAAGCCAGCACCTACTGACCCTGCCTACATCAAGGGTCAGCTGCCCTTAGACTTTCTTGTGGTTTCTAATGCTCGCAAGAGAGCTAACTTACAGACCACAGGTGATGCCCCTCCTCCTGATAAGGGGTTTCTGTTAATTGATGCCTCTGGCAAAAGGGTAGCCTCACAAGTAGCTACTCACTTGCACATTACTAATGCTCGGGCTTTGCTAGCCAGATATGATGGGGCTCATTATGATGAGCTAGAAAAACGTATGCAATTTCTGCCTGATGAGCACAAATCTGAGGCAAATGATCCTATCCAGGAGGGCAAACTTATCACCAATACCTCCATCAAGAGCGCATTAGATGCACCCGACTCAGCAGCGCGCGCAGTAAACACCAGCGTACTGCTACATAGACACGCATGGTTGAGAATTTCAGGTTTCAAACCTGAGGTACAGGCCTCCATTATCAATCAGCCTTCTGATAAGGAACACCTCTTTGGTCCAGTAGTGGACACCAGGCTGGAAAACATGAAGGACACCGAGGGCGCAAAGTCCATGAGTGCTTTACAGTTACCTGCGAGTAGGGGTGCCTATCGGCGCTCCTTGTACAGGACTGGCTTCAAAAATATTACCACAGAAAATCCCTCCTCTTACAAGGGAGTCAACCAATCTCCCTCATCAAGAGGCTATTTTAGAGGACGTTTTAGAGGAAACAATGGTAAGGTAAGAGGCAGAGACAACTCCATACGCACTTCCCCCGCACTTCCTTCTGTTACGCCCGATCATTACACTCCTGTAGGGGGATGTCTGTCCCAATGTCTCCCGGTCTGGAACACCATCACCTCAGACAAATTAGTTTTACAAATTATCCAATATGGTTACTTCCTGGAACTTACAAACACTCCCTATGACATTACGTGTGATCTTGGAAGAATGTTTGGGGAACATGTTACCCTTCTAAAAAATAAGTTCTCTCTCTGTTGGAGAAAGGAGCGATAGAACCAGTCCCATTAAAACATCAAGGGACCGGAGTATACTCCCTGTACTTCTTGATTCCCAAAAAGGACGGCTCTCTCAGGCCTATATTCGACCTCCGTGAACTAAATCTATACATTGTCGGACCACTTTTACATGGTCGCACTCCAGCAAGTGCTACTGCTCCTTCAACAAGTCGACTTTCTGTCCACTCTGGACTTAAAGGACGCCTATCTCCATATCTCAATACACCCTGCTCACTGCAAATACCTCAGGTTCGTAGTAGCAGGCCAACACTATCAGTTCAAGGTGCTCCCATTCGGAGTAACTACCACACCCAGGATTTTCACCAAGTGCCTGGCAGTAGTCGCAGCTCATCTTTGAAGACCACACATTCACGTCTTCCCATATTTGGACGACTGGCTCATAAAAGCCAGCTCGGAAAAAAGCTGATACGTCATGCTCACAAAACAGTGCAATTGCTCCACAATTTTGGATTCACAGTAAATCTGGCCGAATCCCATCTACATCCATCCAACACACAGGTGTATCTAGGAGCCACAGTAGATACACAAAAGGCTTTGGCCTACCCCAATCCGGACAGAATTCCCAACATGCAAACTTTACTCTATCAGTTTCAGCCTCAACACTGATTGCCAGCTCGAGTGTTCAAGTTACTAGGGATGATGGCGTCTTGCATTCTAATAGTCCCTTACGCAAGACTCCAGATGCGTCCCCTTCATCAGTGCTTAGCACGTCAGTGGAACCAGGCTCCGGTTCTCTTATCAGATCTAGTGTTGGTGGACGACCGCACCCATCACTGGCTGCAGTGGTGTAATACACAAAACCTTTCAAAAGGCCGGCCCTTTGAACACCCGGTTTCACAGATAGTGCTAACAGCAGAAGCATCGCTCACTGGTTGGGGAGCTCATCTCCAGACGCATACAATTCAGGGCATGTGGAACCTGCAGCAAAAGCAGCTTCACATAAATGATCTAGAGCTGCTAGCGATTGTTCTAGCGCTCAAAGTGTTTCAAGTTCATCTAGTAGGCAAAGCTGTCCTGATCCAGACAGACAACGTGACAGCAATGTACTACATACAAAAACAGGGAAACACGCTCTCTCCAGCTGTCACAACTAGCACAGACCATCTGGAGATGGGCCATACGTCACAAAATATTTCTCCTTGCAGAACACCTTCCAGGATTAAACAATCAGATTGCAGATCTGCTCAGTCGTAAAAGACAACAGATCCACGAATGGGAACTCCACCCTCAAGTTCTCCTCCAATTCTTCCAAATGTGGGGTTTTCCGGACATAGATCTGTTTGCCACAAACCTAAACGCAAAATGCCCAAGCTTCACATCCAGACATGCGCACCCATTGTACAAGGGCAATGCACTATGGATAAATTGGTCAGGGATATTTGCCTACGCTTTTCCGCCTCCTATTAATTCCATTAGTGGTACGGAAGCTCAGACAGGTGTCCCTGACATTAATCTTAGTTGCTCCCACATGAGCCAGACAATCCTGGTTGACAACCCTGTTGGACCTCTCAGTAGTTCCTCACCAAAAACTACACCTCACTCCCAGTCTTCTCACTCGGAGAGATGAGACATTCAGATCTCAACCTTGCAATCTGGCAACTGAAATCGTAGAGTTTGGCGACCTTAATTTTCCGCCACATTGCATGAATATTATCAAAGAGGCTAGACGTCATACCACAAGGGCATGCTATCTAGCAAAGTGGAAGAGATTTGTAATATACTGCAATAACAATCAGATAGATCCACTGGACGCTTCAATTCAAAACATCATTTGCTATTTACTACATCTGCAGCGTTCCAACCTAGCATACTCTTCCATACGCTTACACCTTGCTGCAATAGCTACATAGTTACAGAACAGACAACATCTGTCTCCTTTTAGAGTGCCTGTCATTAAAGCATTTATGGAGGGACTTAAAAGAATGATTCCTCCAAGACTTCCACCTGCTCCAGCGTGGAATCTCACCATTGTCCGCACCATGCTACTGGGTCCACCCTTTGAGCCATTGCATAGATGTAAAATACAATTGCTCACTTGGAAGATAGGTTTCCTCATAGCTATCACATCTCTGAGGAGAGTGGGTGAGCTTCAGGCCCTAACCATAGAAGAACCATTCTTACAAATACACCAAAACAAAGTGGTTCTTTGGACCAGCCCTACATTTTTACCAAAGGTCATATCAACCAATCTGTTGAGTTGCCTGTGTTCAACCAGATTCTGTGGAAGAACGTGAGTTACACACTTTAGATGTGAAAAGAGCATTTCTTTACTATATAGAAAGAACGAAACATTTCCGCATAACATAATAACTGTCGCTTTTGCTGCACCACATAAAGGCAATCCTATATCTAAAACAGGCATTGCAAGGTGGATAGTCAAGTGCATTTAAATATGCTATGCAAAAGCGAAAAGAACACTAACAATTCCCCGTTGAGTGTACTCCTCACGTAAACTAGGGGCTTCTATTGTATTATTAGGAAATATATCCATAGATGATATCTGCAAAGCTGCAATATAGTCTACACCTCACACATTCATAAAACACTATTGTGTAGATGTGTTAGCAAGACAGCAAGCTAGTGTGGGCCAAGCAGTTTTACGTACACTATTTCAGACAACAGCTACAGGTTAGCCACCGCTTTGGGAGATAACTACTTTATAGTCTATGCACAGCATGTGATCTACAGGTCACATGCCTCGAACGGAAAATGCTACTTACCCAGTATGTATCTGTTCTTGGCATGTAGAGCTGTAGAGTCACATGCGCCCACCCGGGTACCTATACCTGTTGCAATTACATCTTACTTAGATACATATATACGTGGACATCTCTTACTAACTCCATTATCACACTCTGCGGCAAACAATCTAACAATGGAGTCGATGCCCATGCGCACTATCACCTAAAGGAGGAGTCACCTACCTTGTGACTGGAAAAGACTTCTTAGAACAAAAACAAAGTGCAAACATCCGGGCCCACCACTAGATGGCAGGTTATGCACAGCATGTGACTCTACAGCTCTACATGCCAAGAAGAGATGCATACTGGGTAAGTAGCATTTTCCTTTCTATTCTATTCACGGTGTCTAATCTAGCGCACTGCTATACCCAAAAGGTTTCCTGGCGCTAAGATAAGCACACCAGCAAAACCAATCATGCTAAAAT
This sequence comes from Triturus cristatus, assembly GCF_964204655.1. Taxonomy (NCBI): domain Eukaryota; kingdom Metazoa; phylum Chordata; class Amphibia; order Caudata; family Salamandridae; genus Triturus; species Triturus cristatus. The sequence continues at coordinate 218,786,335 of NC_140591.1, read as the reverse complement.
TAGAATAGATAGGTTTTTAAGAGTTTCCTGAAGGATATTTCTGGCTGAGTCAGTCTTAGATTAGCAAGGAGGGAATTCCACAGCATGGTAGCCAGGAAAGCGAAGGAGCGGCCGCCACATCTGGTCCTTTTGACCTTAAGAATGGTCAGAAGGAAGGAACTTTTGGAACATAGTGTTTTACTTGTAACGTAAGGGCAGAGAAATCTTCAAATCAAAAGGGGACCTTTTCCCTGCATTGCACAGTGGGCCATGCATAGGACCTTGAAATTGATCCTCCTTTGTATTGGGAGCCAATGTGGTGCAGCAAATGCTGTAGCTGCTGAATGCTGTTTGGGGAGCTCAAACAGTGAGCATGCTGTGACATTCTTGATGATCTGGAAGTGCCTTAGGACGTATTGAGGGCTTCCCAGAAACGGAGTTGCTGTAATTATGGTGGAAGTTAATTAATCTCAGTATGGCCACCCTCTTAGAAGAGGTTGGTAGCCATTGCATGACTTTTCTAAGTGTTCGTAGTGGTCAAAACATGTTGCGGGCAGTTTGTTAGCATGGGTTTCCATAGTGAGTTTGCTATCTAGCCAAAATCCAAGGCTTTATAACTGGTGAGAGAACTGGCCACTCTCCAAGACATTCAGGCCAGGGCAATTCTTTCCAACAGGATGAGTTGTTGCCAACAACCAGCACCTCTGTCTTACTACCATTGAGCTTAAGGCTGCTGTCTGACATTCATTCTGTTATTTCCTTAAGGCAGACATTTATATAGCTGGATGTCTGCTGAGATTTAGGAGTAAGTGCGAGGATCAACTTAGTATCAGTGTAAGAAACGAGATCCAAGCCGTGTGCCTGCCAAATTCTCGCCAGCAGGAGGACATAGACATTAAAACAAGTTGGACTTAAAGAGGAGTTCTGTGGAACTTAACAGTCAATGGAATAGGTGGCTGAGAAAAAAATCTCATCGCAAACCTGAAAGTTTATGGTACTCGGGAATACCTAAGTAATTTAAGGGCAGAGCCTATAATGCTGGCATTTTCAAGTCTCTGGACCAGGTTAGAATGGGAGGCTGGGTCGAAAGCAACACTGAGATCCAGCATGAGCATGACTGGTGATCCAGCTCTATCCAACATGGTTTGGAGCTCCTTAGCAGCCACTAATAATGTGGTCTCTGTGCTGTTTCCTGGCCTAAATCCTGTTTGAATAGGATGAAGGATGGAATGATTTTCCAAAGAACTAGATAGATGTTTATTAGCATGTTTCTCAGGAATGTTACTGCCAATTGGAAGCAGAGAGATTGATCTTAAGTTCTCGACCACCAATGGGTCTGCATGCAGCTTCTTAAGCAGAGGTTTAACTATGGCATGTTTACATGCCGCAGGAACAATGCTATGTGCTTGGGGCCTGTTTAGGATCTTCATTAGAGTTGGTAGAATAATGTCGCTAGCTTTTAGCTTTTAGACATCAGGTGGGGCAGGGTCTAGTGGAGAGTCAGTTTATATAGAAGTTAGGATGATTCCAATGTCCTCTATATTTGGAGACGGAAAAGAGGACAGTTGGGCTATCATTATTGGTTCTTCAACACAACAGTAATTCTTATAATTTTATTAGATCCCTACTCAAAATTAGTATGTCTGTCGGTGATGTTATTACTTCTGCAAAAGCCGAATTGATGAATAATTTCGAAAGGAGAAGAAAGGAAAAGGAGAGGAAATTGGACTGCTGATGCAAGGCCAAAGGGAGGTAATTCCAGTATTTGGCAGACAGACAGCAAAAGGAGCCTCTGCAAACCTGTGATTTATGGATCTGGTAATGAATTCTATTGGCCAAACACAAAGAATGAGAAGGTCTGTAGAGGACAAGACTGTTTTGCAGATAGATCGGTCCTTCCGGTAAGTGTTCTGTGTGGCAGCTACAGAGAGCCTTAAAGATTGAATGCTTACTAATCAGGTGCCAGTGAAGATTGCAAGGACGATGGGGGTTGGGGGTAAAAATAAGATGTGCTGTGGTGTATAGAGCTTCTGATGGCCTTAACAGAATTGTTGGGTCTCCTGTCACCCAGAAAGTGTTTCCGGGTATTGTCCCATTATCGAGAGTATCCATAATACTAAGGTAACCAATTTATGCTATTACTCCTTTCAAATTCAAAATAGGTTAGTTGTTTTTTCCCACGGAAACGTGTTTCTTTTTCATAAAATTGATAACCTGTGATAACCTAAGTTCCAAATAGATCCACTGTTGTGGAATCTTTCTATTCACAAGAGTTAACGTTAAACCTGAAAGGTGCTCCCAGTCTTTTTCATTGCAATCTCAGTTTTAATATAATGGTCCTTCAAAGTCATAACGTCAAGTTCGAGGCATATGAGCTGCAGATTACACACTTGTGCATGGATCGCCATCTGGTGTTGGGCCCGGATGTTTGCAGTTTGTTTTTCCTCTTGGAAAGTCTTTGGAAGTCACGAGGTCGGTGACTCCTCCTTTGGATCGTATTGCGCATGGGCTTCGGCTCCATCCTCAGATTGTTTTTTTCCGCCATCGGGCTCGGATGTGATCTTCGCGCTCCGGTTCCGAACAGCTTCCAGTTCGACGGTCGACACGCAATCCTCACCTTAAACCGCAGTATTGTTTTGATCGTGATCTCCCCCACTCGACGCGCCTTCTCATCGGCACGGACCTTCAGTTCCAGTCGTCGACGGCGGCCTTCGGGCCTATCCAAGCTTCGGTCCTGGCTAATGGAAAGGACTCCGTTTAAAAAGTGCCCTCGATGTGGGTCCAAATTCCCCCACACCGATCTCCACGAGGTATGCAATCTCTGCCTCTGCCCTGAACACGAGGCTCGAGACTGTCCGGCATGTAAGTCCTTCCGGTCCAAAAAGACTATTCGGGACCGAAGGGCCAGAAGAACTATGGTGCACTCCTCGACGACGATTCCGGACGACATCTTCGGACAAGGCATCGACGCTCCAGAGCAGTACACCGAAGAGGGCCTCGTCAGCGCTTCCGAGGCCGACGACTCAGATGTGGAGGACATCACCCCGGCGCAGAGGGTCGTGAGTACTGATCCCCCCCCACACCCCTGCCGGCACTGAAAAAGGCTCCGGTCACACCTTCGCCTCCGGGCCTAGGCAAGACCAAGGACACTGCTTCCAACACCCCACCTTCGGGCCCGGTGAAGAAGCCAAGCAAGCCTTCCGGCGGCTCGGGCTCGAGCCAGCCTACTCCCGGTTCCGATGAACACGTTTCGGCGCTGAAAAGAAGCTGACCCCCATATCGACACCGAGCTCCGCACCGAAGCACTCTGGGTCGAAACCCAGCTCTTCGGCACCGACACCACCTTCGGTGCCGACCAAAGCACACAAGGCCACCGGCACCGACACTTCGAGGCCGAAATCCATCTCGGCGCCGACCAAGCGTCCGGAGGTTCCCAAACCAGGTTTCAAACAACGAACCAGCACGGAAAAGCCTAAAAAGCCAACGGCACCGATTCCTTCGGCGCCGACGGACAGACCAGCCTCACCAGACTTATTTACACCGGATCCCTTGCAAAAAACACTCACCAAGGATCCAAAAACTGGACTTTTGACCCTTTCTTCCAAAAAGATACCTTTGGAGAAGCCTGCTCCACCTCCAAAGAGGAAGGACTCGGCTACCTCCCCGTTCAGAATACCTTCCCCACCTCCTCTACCTTCTCCACCACCACCACCCCCTCCGCCTTCTCCACCCCAACCTCATCGTTCTCCCACCCCTTCTCCACAAGATGATGATCACGGGGACCCATATGATGACATAGGGGATGTCCCACAGGACCTACCCACAGGGACCCCACTCCTACAGGATCCCCAGACCCATGGGACGACTACAATATACCTGACATCCCCAACGGCCCACAAGATGACCTTTACCCCTCCAGGCCATCTCCACCAGAAGACTCATTGGGTTTCCACCACCTACTGCAAATGGCGGCACACTATCACGGGGTAGACTTACATACCGACCCCATGGAGGACGATTTCCTCCTTGACACGTTCGACACCACACATAGGTCTACCTCCATATAACCTATTCTTAAAGGAGTAGTAAAGCATGCGCCAGAGGATTTTAAGGACCCAGTTAGAGCCAGGGTCATTAACCCGCGCATCGAGAAAAAATACAAAGCTGCCCCCACAGATCTCTCCTACATCAGAGGGCCAGCGCCACTAGACTCTCTAGTGGTATCCACTGCACGTAAAAGGGCAAATTCCCAGGCGTCAGGCGAAGCACCACCACCTGACAGAGTCGAAGCTACTGGATGCATCAGGGAAACGCACTGCGTCACAAGCAGCCAATATGTGGCGTATCGCCAATACTCAAGCGCTATTGGCCAGATATGACAGGGCACATTATGACGAGTTAGAGAGCATAATGCACCACCTCCCTGAAAAATATAAAGCTAGGGCCAACAAACTAATTCCAGAGGGTAAAACCATTACAAACACCTCTATACGCTGTGCCTTAGATGCAGCAGACACAGCTTCCAGGGCCATCAATACAAGCGTCCTCCTACGTCGCCATGCTTGGCTGAGAATATCAGGGTTTAAACCGGAGGTACACGCCTCCATCCTTAACCTCTTCAGTGCCCATGACGAGATAGTCTCGTCATGGAGCACGGTTGCGCTGTGCCCATGACGAGACTACCCACTAGTGCAACGCCCGGCACAGGAAGGAGAAAGGGCGTGGCACTGAAGGGGTTAACCATCACTTTGACAAGGAACATCTATTTGGCCCAAAGGTAGATGAGGCCCTAGAAAAAATGAAGAAGGATACAGATACTGCGAAGTCCATGGGAGCCTTACAGTCACACCCTCCTAGACGCTCCTTTTGCCGCTCTTCCTTTCGCAGTACATCTAGAGGCTACTCCTCAGATACCACGTCCACTTCGTATAAATCCCCCACACAGTCCACCTTCACGAGGGGTTCTCAAAGAGGCGGCTATAGGGGTAACAATAATAAAGGCAGAGGCAAAACAACGCCCGCTCTGCCACAACGCCTACCCAATGACTTCCCCCCCCACTCCCCCCAGACCATTCCACTCCGGTCGGGGGCAGACTCCAACATTTCCTTCCCGTCTGGGCTACCATCACCTCAGACAAATGGGTGACACAAATAATTCAATCAGGCTACTGCCTAGAACTGATATCTACCCCCCCAAACAGTCCACCCAGGCAGCGCCCAATGTCACAAGAACATTTAATACTCCTAAAGCAGGAGGTAGTCTCCCTCCTACAAAAACAAGCAATAGAACCCGTTCCTACCAACCAACAAAACATGGGAGTCTACTCCCTATATTTTCTCATACCAAAAAGGGATGAGACTCTGCGGCCCATCCTAGATCTCCGGCCCCTAAACACATACATAGACTCCAGCAGGTACTTCCGCTCCTCTCCCAAAACGACTTCTTGACCACCCTAGATCTAAAATACGCGTATTTTCACATTCCGGTGCACAAAGCTCACCGCAAGTACCTCAGATTTGTAGTGGACGGTCAACACTTCCAATTCAAGGTGCTCCCGTTCGGAGTCACAACAGCGCCAAGGGTATTCACCAAGTGCCTAGCAGTGGTAGCAGCACATTTACGAAGACCACACATCCACGTCTTCCCATACTTAGACGACTGGCTGATAAAAGCCGGGTCGTACAATCAGTGTGTTCAATACACATCTACCACCATTCAATTACTCCACCAGCTGGGCTTCACAGTAAACCACCAGAAGTAGCATCTCCAACCATCCCACATAAAACAATACCTTGGTGCCACCATAGACACCCCAAGAGCACTAGCCTGCCCCAATCCGGCAGGGATTGCAAGCATTCAAGCTCTACGCGCAAAATTCGCACTACAACACTCCCTTCCAGCTCGAGTGTTTATGCAACTATTAGGGATGATGGCCTCTTGCATTTTCATAGTGCCTCACGCAAGACTCCAGATGCGTCCTCTCCAAGAGTGCTTAGCGGGCCAATGGAACCAGGCCCAGGGTCAATTAACAGATCTGGTGTTGGTAGACGGTCGCACCCATCGCTCTCTGCAGTGGTGGAACACCACAAACCTTTCCAAAGGGCGACCGTTCCTGGACCCGGTTCCTCAAATAGTACTGACAACGGACGCATCGCTCTCCGGCTGGGGAGCTTATCTACTACATCTCACCACACAGGGCAAGTGGACACCTCAACAAAAGTTACTCCATATCAACCATCTGGAGTTACTAGCAATCTTCTTAGCCCTAAAATCTTTTCAAACTCAAATTTCAGGCAAGGCAGTCCTGATCCGGACAGACAACATGACAGCCATGTATTATATGCAAAAACAAGGCGGCACACACTCTCCACAGCTCTCTCACCTAGCACAGAGCATATGGAGATGGGCAATACCCCAGAAAATCTTTCTCCTAGCTCAGCATGTCCCAGGAGTTCAAAACACAGGGGCAGATCTGCTCAGCAGACAGACACAACAGATCCACAAGTGGGAGCTTCACCCACAAGTTCTTCACCCATACTTTCAAATGTGGGGGCATCCACAGATAGACCTCTTCGCCATCCACGAAAACGCCAAATGCCCAACCTTCGCCGCCAGATACCCACACCCATTGTCAAAAGGGAATGCGATATGGATGAACTGGTCAGGCAAATTTGCATATGCTTTTCCGCCTCTCCCACTCATTTCACTAGTGGTGCGCAAACTAGAACAACAGTCCCTCACACTAATCCAACGTGGGCCAGACAACTGTGGTATACCACACTGCTGGAACTATCTGTAGTGCCGCACCAAAAACTACACCTCTTAACCCAGAACCATGGAGTGATCAAACACCCGGACCCAGTGCAGCTCAACCTTGCGATCTGGCTCCTGAAATCTTAGAATTCGGGTACCTAAATCTTCCCCCAGACTGTATGAATGTCATCAGATAAGCTAGAAGACCTACCACTAGAGCGTGCTACGCCGCCAAGTGGAAACGTTTTGTTGTTTATTGCCATAACAACACCATCAATCCACTGGACGTGTCCATTCAACACATAATAGGCTACTTACTCCACCTACAAAGGTGCAATCTAGCCTATACGTCCATTCGACTACACCTCGCAGCTATTGCAGCTTACCTACAAAACAGGCAACATCTTTCACTCTTCAGAGTACCTGTCATTAAAGCCTTCATGGAAGGCCTTAAAAGAATAATTCCCCCTAGAGTGCCACCCTCACCTGTGTGGAACTTAAATATCGTTCTCACAAGGCTAATGGGGCCTCCCTTCCAACCTCTCCATAAATGCGAATTACAGTTCCTAACATGGAAAACTGCCTTTCTTGTAGCCATCACTTCCCTTAGACGGGTCAGTGAGATACAAGCACTTACCATTCAAGAACCTTTTCTCCAAATGCACCATAACAAAGTTGTTCTCTGTACCAACCCGAAATTCCTCCCTAAAGTCATTTCTCCCTTTCACCTAAACCAAACAGTAGAACTACCAGTATTTTTCTCGCAACCACAGACCGTTGCAGAAAGGGCTCCTCACACACTGGATGTGAAACGAGCCTTACTCTACTACATTCAGAGAACACAACCTTTCCGTAAGACCAAACAACTGTTTGTTTCTTTCTCTCCACCACACAAAGGTAACCCCATCTCAAAATCGGGGATAGCTAGGTGGATTGTAAAATGCATTCAAATCTGCTACCATAAAGCGAAGCAAACGCTATCCATTCCCCCAAAAGCCCATTCTACTCGAAAAATAGGGGCTTCCATGGCATTCTTAGGGAACATCCCATTAGATGATATCTGCAAAGCAGCTACATGGTCAACACCGCACACTTTCACCAAACACTATTGTGTAGATGTGCAAACTAAGCAACAAGCTAGTGTGGGCCAGGCTGTACTCAAAACATTATTTCAAACCACTGCAACAGATACGGGTGGTCGCCGCTAACGGTGGGTACTGCTATATAATCTATGCACAAGTGTGTAATCTGCAGCTCATATGCCTCGAACGGAATATGCTACTTACCAGTATGCATCTGTTCTTGGCATGTAGAGCTGCAGATCTACACACGCCCACCCGCCTCCCCGGCTACCTTTATCTGTTCCAGCTTATCTTATTTAGATAGCACACACATGGGCATCTTCACTGTTACTACTACGCTCCATCTTTTCCTGCTGGCGAAAAACAATCTGAGGATGGAGCCGAAGCCCATGCGCAATACGATCCAAAGGAGGAGTCACCGACCTCGTGACTTCCAAAGACTTTCCAAGAGGAAAAACAAACTGCAAACATCCGGGCCCAACACCAGATGGCGATCTATGCACAAGTGTGTAGATCTGCAGCTCTAAATGCCAAGAACAGATGCATACTGGTAAGTAGCATATTCCTTAGTGGCCTATCTAGGTAGTCAAACGATTTCAGAGGTTCATATTTTTTCCCCCTCCCGTGTGGAAATCCGCCGTACTACAACTGTGTATACTAATCACTATACAGTTTATTTGACTTCCATTTATTGTCAAATCTTTTGTATTGCAAAAGGAGTCAAACATCTTACAAATGTTGGAGACCACTTGTTTATGAATGCAGCAGCACCTGCAAACCAGAGTTATGGAATTAATTTACTTAGTACAGATTGAGGCACAGCTGTTTTGTCACCTCAATGGTTACAATTATGGACAATGTACAAGTCATGATGCAAATAAATGAGCAACAAGATTTTTTTTGTAATTACAATATTTGGTCCAGACCTTACATTGAGGTTACTGCTACTACACAACTCAGTTACAGCACAGAGAATGTTCTCTTCCAGTCCTAACAGCGCAAAGAGCACCTATTTCTAATTAATGCAAAAGAAAAAATGTCAGGTCAAGAAACAGGAAAAAAAAAGTGTCCTATTTTACAGTACTCTATAGTTAGAGATGAGCAATTGCAAACAGGAAGTCTGTTTTATTATGCTTTACCCCTAAAGAAGCGCAGCTTGTACGCTGGACATGATATTCGTTCTTAGTGAACTAATGTTTTAGAAAGTTTGGATAGAAAATATGAGGACGGTTGGACGGTAATTGCCTGGAAAATTTGTTATAAATCAGGATTAATCCAGTATTGGGCCAAGATGATTGGATATCAGTCAACAATGTAACTTAGTGTTTGCATTTATTATGTACAATTTCACTCTGTCACGCATTTTTGCTCTGAAAATCAGATGCTTGTGAAATCCACAGATATACAATGTTTGGAGGCTTGTGTTTTATTCCATGCAGTACTGTGTTAATTAACTTCAGAATGCATCGTCCCCAAATACTTGTTTTCAAATGGTGCAAATGAGCAAGATCTTTGTCTGGACCATGTAAATTCAGTACATGTTTGGACTGCTAGATGAATGAGTGTATCCACCAATTTACTCAAAAAAATGTATATCTGGGGTGGGAGAACATTTTGATAGATTTCCTTTTGTTTACGTCACAAGCATGCTTTCAGTCGCATAATAGAAATCAGCTCATCGACTGAGTACTATATTTACACACCTTTTTTCCTCACCGTAAATGAATGCTGTAGTCGGGGATGATAATTTGCAACTTTGAGTGCTCATGACAAGTCTCTGTGGCCTTCAACTAACCACTGGATGGAGTTGATGAGTTATGATGTGAGTGGATCACAGCAAAGTGATGTAGACCGAACTACCAAAAAGCTCACTGACACACTGCCAATGTGTGCCAGAATGTGTCTACAGTCTACAGGAAAGTAACCAGGTGCACCCAGGCCTAAAAGCACTGTGGTGGCTCCTAGGGGGATCAAATTCAGAACTGGTTGCACCATGAAAAGACCTTCTAGGAGAAAGGACCTGGCTACATGCCAAAACTCAATGCACTCCTCCCAAAAATGTGCATTCACCTACCTGGTGCCAGTCCTGTCAATGGATCTTTAAACAACGGAAGCAAGACAATATATCACAGCCTCTCCTCCCATCGATTCATATAGACCCAGAACTCTCAGTCATTAACTATGCACCCGCCAAACCCCACCCGGAACTCTAAACTTGTGCGTTACGGACCCAACTCATGGTCCATAAATTACCCAGAAAATCTGACCAGTAATGCTAAAAAGAACATAAAGCACAGAACCTTAAAACACTTATAGTAGACAACTACCACACCGCGGCTAACGGCAAGATGAAAACCAACTTCATCTTTTACACAAATCTCCCGACTAAGTGGAAAAACACCTTCCTTCTTCACGTCCAAGTCACCAAGTCAATAAATATTCCCTATGGCGAAAAAATCTCCACAACCGTCACCCCTACCTTTAAAGGGGAACTCACAATTTCCATCTTCAGAACAGGAAACGCTCTCATACAGGCCACTGACCCGCACCGCACCACTTTTGATCAGCACTTCCCAACATTACTCTCCTCTCTAACTCATCGGTACCATCAAACCCAATCTCCCCTACCCCCCCCTGACAGAAAACCCGGAACCGACCCAATCTCCCTCCCCGGACAACCCACGCTACAACTCCTGGACATCTAACCTTCATTAATTATAATCTCACTACCCCTATCAATCAAAGCATTTATAGAGCGCGCTACTCACCCGTGAGGGTCTCAAGGCGCTGGGGGGGGGGGGGTGGGGGTGCTGCTACCGCTCGAACAGCCAGGTCTTGAGGTGTTTCCTGAAGGTAAGATGGTCCTGGGTCAGTCGTAGGTGTGAGGGGAGGGAGTTCTATGTTTTGGCTGCCAGGTAGGAGAATGATCTTCCTCCGGCGGTGGTTCTGCGAATCCGTGGGATGTTGGCGAGGGCGAGGCTGGCGGAGCGGAGTTGTCGGGCGGCAGTGTAGAACGAGAGGCGGTCGTTGAGGTATTCGGGGCCCATGTCGTGGAGCGCTTTGTGTGCGTGGGTGAGGAGTATGAACGTGATACTCTTGCTGACAGAGAGCCAGTGCAGGTTTCTCAGGTGGGTTGATATGTGGCTGTGGCGAGGGATGTTTAGGATGAGTCGTGCGGAGGCGTTCTGTATGCGTTGTAGTTATTTCTGAAGTTTGGCGGTGGTTCCTGCGTATAGGGCGTTTCCGTAGTCCAGCCGGCTGGTGACGAGGGCCTGAGTGACGGTCTTTCTGGTCTCAGTAGGGATCCATCTGAAAATCTTCCGGAGCATGCGCAGGGTGTTGAAGCAAGAGGCCGAGACGGCGTTGACTTGCTTGGTCATCGTGAGGGAGGAGTCCAGGATGAATCCTAGGTTGCGTGCGTGGTCCGAGGGTGTTGGCGCGGAGCCCAGAGCTGTGGGCCACCAGGAGTCGTCCCAGGCAGATGGGGATTGTCCTAGGATGAGGACCTCCGTCTTGTCTGAATTCAGCTTAAGGCGGCTGTGCTTAATCCATTCTGCGACGTCTTTCATTCCTTCCTGGAGGTTGGTTTTGGCGGTGGTTGGGTCTTTGGTGAGGGAGAGTATCAGCTGGGTGTCGTCGGCGTAGGAGATGATGTTGATGCTGTGTTTGCGTGCGATGGCGGCGAGTGGACTCATGTAGATATTGAAGAGTGTTCGGCTGAGCGAGGAGCCTTGGGGTACGCCGCAGATGATCGCGGTTGGTGCTGATCGGAAGGGAGGGAGGCGGACTGCCTGGGTTCTATCGGAGAGGAATGAGGTGATCCAGTCCAAGGCCTTTCCTTGGATCCCAGTGTTGAAGAGGCGGGTTGCTAGGGTGCAGTGGCATACGGTATCAAAGGCTGCCGTGAGGTACAAGAGGATGAGGGCGGTTGTCTCCCCGTTGTCCATTACCATAACACTCTGCCATCAAACACCCTCTACAGTGGCTTCAACCGATACCACCAGGTCCAGCAAGCGCACAGTTAATAAACACCACAAGGCTCATCCTGAGCTAGGCAGATCAGACTCAAACGACAGTCTTTCCATTACAGAAGACACTACAGGCACCCCCACCCCTCGACTTCAGGAGACCCAACTCTACCCTCGCAAACTATTCCCAACTCCACTAATGTCCCTACTCCTCCTGCCCAAACTATCTCCAAATCCAACGTCACCAATAATCCCTCGGACACTGGCCTCCCTCAAACCACTGAACACTCTACCTCCCCTGACCCACCGCCACATGCCCACGCCGCCTCCACTTCTAATCACACTGCCAATCACGGACTTCCTCCTAACCATTACTCACTCCCCTCCCTTGGACCCAAGACCCACAACACCTCCTAACCTCTTGACCAGAAGCAACAACGACCGACTCCTCACGTCCAATCTCTCCCCATTCCTAATCCCAATGATGCCACTCAATCCCACAACCTAGTACTATCTCCTTCCACAGACCCTAGTCATACACTGCTCCCGACGAAGGCAATATGCCCTTTCAGCGCACTTACCCAGCTAGTGATCTGAATGGAGCAGAAAATAGACTCCCTAGCGGCAGATATCCTACACCTACAACAAGACCCTCCCAACCGGATTAAGCTACCATGCTCACACACTCTGGGTAGCTACACACCTTCCCCCCACACAGTCTCTTCTATAGCCCCACTTGGCACCCCATGGCCCACCAATCCTATGAGGAATCAGGCACCTCGACCTAGCCAAGCTCTCTGCCCCATTTCAGAACGAGGAGCAGATGATATCAAGGACTCTTATCTCGCAAAAAGACAGAACACGGCCCCTTTTGCAATCCCAGTTTTAGTGAGCACTAAAAGAATCCCTAGACCTGTCCTTTTGCCCAGACCCCCTGCTCACTACACTTCTATACATACATCACACACCAACACTGCGGCTCCCCGTCCTCTATCGTGCATGCTCCTCAACTGTAGATCAGCAGTACAACACACCACAGATATTGCTGAAGTTATACTTGCGGAAGAAATAGACATCGCATTCCTCACAGAATCCTCGCTCAATGACCATTCTACCCCCATCCTAGACCTTCTCACCCCTCCAGGCTACAACATCATCGACACGACAGACCGATCAAAACCGGTGGCAGCCTAGCTATCATTCACAAAGAAGGAGTACAGCTTACCAGATTAAAATCCACAGTCACAAAAATTGAGCAATCCTTTGTCCAAACCTCAAATCCTCCCACCCTCACAACCTGCCCCCCTTTAACCACCCCTGACCAAACAGATCAAAATCATACCACAGACAACAAGGCCCGCTTCCAACTGAAAAATGACGCTAATTGGTCGAACTTCAAACTCATATCGGAAATGGAAGTCTTCAATATAATTACAAGCTTAAAGTCTACTTCCCCAATTATGGATCCCCTCCCATCCACAATAGTAAAAAAAACTCAACCACATCATTGCCCCTTTCTGGACAAAAATCATCAACTCCTCTACAAATCACACCTATACTCAAGAAACCAGGGGCCGACCCCAGCAAGCTCAACAACCTCAGACCTATCTCCAACCTTCTATTCCTAGCTAAAACATTGGAGAAGTGCGTTCTCCAAAAACTTACAAACATATTGATGACTTCAACCTCCTCGACTCCTTCCAATCGGGTTTCAGGAAAGGTTGTAGCACCGAAACAGCGATGCTCAATATTGCACATAATATCCACAGAGCCTTAGATGAAGGTGAAGCCTGTCTCCTCATCCTTATTGACTTATCAGCGGCATTCGACACAATAAACCATCTAGCTTTACTTGAGACTCTGAAGAGGCGCTCTGGCATTAATGGCACAGTACTAGAATGGTTTACTTCCTTCCTTTAGCACAGTTCGCAACAAAGTAAAATCAACTCTTTGTATCAACACGAGTCAAACTGGGAGTACCGCAAGGATCGATCCTCACACCATCCCTCTTCAATCTCTTCATGGTACCCCTTACAAATATTCTGAAACAAGCAGGGTTTCAATACCACCTATATGCAGATGACTCACAAATATACTACAAAATAAAATCACCCAGTGACGTCCGACACCTCAATATCATGCTAACCAAGATCCAAACCTGGTTTAACCACTTAAAATTGAACCCGGACAAAACAGAATTATTACTGTTCTCTCTGAAAAGTAACCACCAACCAATTCAAGACTGGCTCAAGGAGATTGACGCTCTAAACTGCTCCCTCGTCCTATCAGACTCAGTAAAGTCACTAGGCATTACCCTGGATAAGAACTTGCCAATGAAGGACCACATCAAGAACTCTGAAAAAGGTGCGCTTTACTCTCTAAAACACCTCTGGAAAATTAAACCTTTCATTCCCCAAGATGATCTCAAGACAATAGTACAATCCCTAGTCCTTTCTAAACTGGACTATGGGAACGCCATCCTAACAGGGTCACCAAAAGCTCAACTAGCCTCACTAAGGTCAGTCCTTAACATGGCAGCTCAACTCATAACTGGTGTAAAAAGATTCGAACACATCACACCAACCCTCAAAGCACTCAACTGGCTTCCCATGGAAGGTAGATGTATTTACAAACTGGCATGCATCACACACAAGGCCCTTCATGCCCAATCCCCCAACTGCCTATACAGCAAACTGGTAAAAGCAGGAAAATCCAGAACTCTGAGAAGCACCAACTCACTTCTTCTCATCCCTCCGCACTCCCTATTGACCTCAGATGCAACCCCTCCTTCTCTTGCTTCAAAAAGGACCTGAAACTTCTTCTTCTCAACCAATACTTTATCGACCAAGTCAACCAACCTAGGTATCAATAACCTAATGCACTCCCCCCTCACTCGGACCTTCAAGAATGGTGGTTATCTGACTGTTTCGACCGCCTGCGTCTTTCTCCCCTCACTGTATACATAAGTATTATGTCTTTGCTTATACCTTTATGCACCCTCATGTCCTGCGATGTTATGCAATTTTTCTTTTCCTTTGTGCATGTAAAGTGCTCTGATACCCACGGGTCTAGCTAGCGCTATATAAAATTTTATAATTAAACAGCGTTTCCAAGGGTCCATACCCTGATATGCAAAACCTAACTACTATGTTAGAAACCCCTGAGCACAGAGGTCCTGAATCACTCGGGATCACAACGTAGACCAAACCTGGTGTGAAACGTTGTCATGTCAAATATGAACAGGCAGGATTGGAAGAAATCCATTTCACGAGGACAAATGGAAAGATAATTTTGCACTCACAAATCCACTGAGATTTTATCATGAGTAGAAGTCTGCCCTTTTGAAGTAAGGCTATCAAAAGAACTCATCCCAAAGTCCATATTCGTGCACCCGTGCTTTTTGGCACCATACAAAATTGACAGTGTAAACACCTAAAAAAGGTATTATAGTTTACCATAATGTTTGCAATGAAGCCAGATGTGGTCTTGCAACAGTGCAGCCCTAGACATTCAGTATGTCAACAGAAGGAAGGAGACCTACCATGGACTCAGCCCAAATAAAAAATAAATTCAGAGGTTGTGGACTCCAACAGCCACACTGCAATGTGTGGTAGTCTTTGAACCCTAGTGTTCAGAGAGACATACAGTTCAGTATTTCAACCAGACCTATTGCTCCCAAATTCAAACATACTAACACATCCTTTGTTATACATGTGAACATCTATTCAGATTAGTTCTGTAGTTTCAGTCCAAAGAGTAGAGCACTTGTTACCCAGTGGGTGGTACAGTTACCTCAAAACCAGCTTTCTGCCCAGGGGGACTGTAATGCATTATTGTGTGCATATGTTTTTAGGGGCAGCGGGGCAATCCTCTTCTGGCTGCACAAACGTATTGTCGCTAGTCTGCAGTAGGGAGTCCTATGTCTTGACAATGTTGCCCCTGTGATCGCCATTGGAATTACAGTGCTGGTGGTGGAAGGACTATTGCCAGAATTGGACCAGCACTCAATTCAGATCTGTGGGAGAGGACTCCATGGTTAGTCTACAATTTCAAATTGAAGCATCCAACTTGCCAGTGGAGCCTTGACAGTCACAGCACATGAAGCAGTTATTTATTAAGCACGCAGCCAACACCACATGCTTGGTAAGTCTCTCGTTCTCAAAGGGAAAGATCATTGTCTCATTGAAATCACGTTTTGTCGATAGCTTTGGCTGCTGTTCTCTGGAGGCATCCTGGAGATAACAGGAACTGGGTATACTATGAGGCACAGATTCTCAAGTGACCTTCTATTTTAGAGGTGTTTCTAAGTTGAGTCACATTACAACTAGATATGTATCTTTTCTCTTTTACTAATTAAATAGTTTATTAATGATCCATTGCATCTGCTCTTTTGTCAGGGTCACATCTCATCTCACTTTCTTTAAATCCACATCAAGCCACTACAGAAAAATACATTAACTTAAATTAGTAATTTAATTCATTGATAATTCCAAAATGTAAGTACACAAACATTCATGTAGAAAATGTCTTCTAGCCTGCTTTCTCTAGCCTCTGTATTTTTCAGTTACCTTGCACTCACATAATTAAATGAAAGCCCCCTTCATGGTAGCTCCTGTGCAGGTTGAGGGGTTTCTTTTGATTGACATATTAAATCGTTCGCCATTAGTGGTCTCCTGAGATAAAACTCTGATCTGGAAGTGCTTGCTCTGGATTTATTTCCTCTTGTTCAATCAATACATAAACTGTTCAGTTGCCTCCTCTGTGGCCATATCCAACACTATCTCTATGCTTTTTCTATCTCCACCGCTTGCTGATAGTGGTATTCCAGCATGTGAAGTTTTCATTTTGGTATGGTGTAATGCATAGCTTTAAAGAGGTGCACCACAGGTGATTTTTATTCCTAAACCAGGATGTTGGATTTATGTTCATTTCATCTTTGTTTTACCTTATGTTTTGTTGTCCTACATATAAAGGATCTCATGGACATTTGCTACAATAGATTATTTTTTCGCAGTTGCAAGTGTGGTATCCATGAATGTAATAGGTGTGATTGGTCCAGAATACTGTCTTTCTTCACATTGTTACAGTTCGAAGAGGAGAGCCCTGGAAATGTTCCCATTTGTCTTACTCCAAGGCAAAGTCCTGCTTTAGGCCTTTATTTATATACGTTGTCTAAGTCAGGGCCACGTCGGCAGACATTTTGATTTGCATCCAGGTGTTACTGATCCAGCGGCGTACCAACAACAGATCATCCACTACCATATACTCACCTGGGCCCATAAACACACACTTAAGTTGAGTAAAAAGTTTATAACTTTCCAAAATTTTCAAGACTAGTTATTTCTTACTCCTAACTAACCTTTCACTGATCAAAAAGTTAATTCCTCTGGTTGATGGACCATTAGTTGAACTAGTTGATGGTGAAAATGTACATAAATCTAACCTTTCTATATTTAAAGTAAAATAACCACAGACTCTGGAAGTTTTAAAACCTTTATCTAAATTTTCAAACTCATGTGAACCATCTCAAATACACAGTGCAGTCACCATCATTCTTAGGAGGAACAATTCAATTAAGTCATCAAACAAACATAACACGGTTTTACTCAATGAACGATGTCTAAGGAAAAGGAGAGGATAGAGAAAAAGAGCATCTGCAAATAACGTGAAATTTATAATGACCAAGGATGGTGTGAAGACCAACACCCTGGCCAAAGGGCTGGTAAGGGTCCCCCGGGAAAGATCAGGCGACAAAGACTTCAGGACAGGATTCAGGACAGGATTCAGGAGAGGATAGTTGACCTCTCTAATACAGATGGTTACGCTGCAACCCTTTCTGACACTCTCTTCCTCCTCGAGATTCTTCAGCGATCTTCTTATCTAACCCAATTAAATTAGGATAGAAGGTTCTGCATTCGGCTTCTTCACAGCATCTCTCCCAGCATCAGCATCTCCCACTCCACAGACAGCATCCCGAGCTCTGCTAACTAACTAAAGCTATCTTAATTATACCTTTCATTCCTCATATACTACCCACTAAAGTTTCAATATCGTAAAAATACGAAATCTAATTGGTCAGCCAAGAGGGGAAGATCATCACACCATGCTTACATGTCATCTGAAACTGTTTGACCATTGTTCACAAACCCATCCCCTTAATTTTTATTCATAATTTTATTTCCCACCAGCATTCACATTTCATTTGCAACATTTGTTAATAGTCCAGTATGTAAGTCCACTCCGTTGAACTTTTCACCATCCGTTCCCAGGCTGGGAAACTTTGCGACCTTGGCTTTTGTTCAAACTCTGAGTCATCATTCCGGTTTCACTTTCAGTAGATATGCGCAGTCGTCACATGACTCAGCTTACTTCAGTTATACATGAGAGGCCCAAATGTGAACTAGTCATAAAGTCAAAAAGACAAATGTTATTTTCACAAATAAACAGTTTCACTGTATACTACCCATCTCTGCTCTATTCCCCTTTACTTATTAATGCTTTCCCTGCATTAGCATTTAGTAAAATAGCTCATTTTGTTACAGCTAAGCAGATGCCATGCACGCGAGTCTTCAAGACCCCATTTTAGTGCCTTTTGCTTATGTGGAAGAATTTCCCTCCAAGCATTAGCTCATCATACTGCGTAGATGCAGTTGACGCATGCGCAGTAAAGATTTCCCCGTTTAAAGCGTTTTTAGTCCTTTGTTTATGTTATTCATATTAGTAAACACATAAGCAAGCTTCACTAACCCGCATATTTTTGTGGTGCGTATTAGTTATTCACAAAACATATTTAATAACATGTTAGTGAGTTAAACAAGAGGATTACTTCCGAGCAAGTCTCTTCTTTACGAGTCCTTGCTCCATCAATCCCCTCTCTGATGGCATTTTGAGCCATCACAAAATTACCCATCCCTCCTCAGATGCCAACTTTCAGCATTTCTCATTCTTATTTTCCTCTTTTTCTTTCTCAATATCATCTTTGTTTTCTAAATCTTTCATAGATCCTTCCTTTCATTTCCTCCATCTGTATTTCTTTGTATTCTCTCTTTCTTTTCTTTCCTTTCCCATTCACTTTGTATTTTCTTTCTCTTCCTTTATTTCTACTACATTTGCACCAAATCATTACTGCTTAGACTATTATTGGTATTCCAACTACTGGAAGAATTATTTGACCTAAAATACTTTTCCCTAAATCAGAAAACCAAGTCCATATTGAGGAAATACTCTTTGTTAGTCTTTCCCACACACTGTCAACCTCCAGTGGTTTCAAATCTTCATGAAGTTTTGTAATATTCTTTATATACCCTCTAATTTCCTTACTTTCATCAGGAATGTAAGTGCAACAATGTTGAACTTTCAGCATTCCACAGACTCCGCCCTCTTTTGCTAATAAAATATCAAGTGCAAGTCGGTTTTGTAAAACCATAGATCTGATTGCAACCATTTCTGTATTTATCATCAAGAAACCCCCAGCAGTATCTGTCGAGAGACAATCAACTATTGTCGACAATTTACAAATTCTATGTGAATTCAGAATGACTCCCACTGAAGGTATCAATGCACCAAATATGTCACCTACTATTTGTGGAAAACTAGCTCTCTTTTTCCGTGTTAGCCCATTAATGTTTTCATTGCTTCCAGTGATTCTCTTTACATGATACATTTTCGGGAATACTATCCCAAAGTAGCAGCTTCCGCACCACCGTGCAGGCAACTTATAGTAAGCATTATTCCCACACACGTAGTAAACCTCAGGAAATACTGGATCAGTTCCTCCTTTTAGTCCCCAACCTCCCAAAATTAGGAAGTTATGTTCACAGTCACTGGAACCAATAGATATGTTATTATAATCTGTCTTTAATCTATGGAGGCAGGTTATCCCTTTCTTCACAAAATCCAGGGACATCGCAGCATGAGCTTTGCCAGTTTCATAAATTCCCTCTTTCTCAGCCCATGGAGGTGCATGGGTTTTCTGTTCAGCAGCTTTCTTTTGGAAATCCTGTCTCCTTCTCTCAACTAAATTCAAACACACTTTCTCTTCTTCACGTAATACACATGTTAAATTATTCTTGTGTGCCTTAACTACATCTATTGATTTCATTGTTAAGAAAAATTGACCCATGAACTGTGCATCCTGACTACTAAGTACTGGATTCATATTCTTTCGAATAGGAAGCTCAGAAAATACTACATCTAAGTTTGAATAATAATACTGAAGTTTCCCCATTGCATAACACAGACTTGCTCAAACACTACATGATATACCATATGTTAAAGGTCAATGGTGATATGTGACTCCCTCTGATACTGACACTGGTAATTTCATACAAACATAACAATCACTAATCTCCATTGTATCTACATATTGAAATAGCAACTTAGTAAAAACATTTAAAGATGTATCGTTATCTAGTACTGTGAGATGAAAATCTGTCTCATCTGCTGCTTCTAATTCTACTCTATCTCCTTTTATTGTAGCTACTTTCCCATTAGTATCTGTATCATTGGTTTTATTTATCATAAATAAAGGAACGGCTACTGTTAGAAATAGCCATACTAAGATCACTAATAAAATACTACATATGCAGGCTTTATAACATCTTCGTCCTAAACTTCGTTTCGGTGACTCAGTTTTTTGCCATTTTGATCTGAGAGGATATTCTCTCCTCTTTATTTCTTCACTTGGAAATTCAACTCTTGTTTTTAAGGTGGTCTCAATTCTCTTTCTTTTAAAAATAAAATATAATCTTTATTATTGCATTTCTCCATATACATACTTCCCCTCCTTCCTCCCCCCCCAGGTATTGTCTTCCTTGGTATTTACATGAAATCAGGTATATTTATGATATCATAAGCATTACATTGTACTTCAAAAATCAAATAAGTATATTATAGTACATCAAATGTTCACTTTACACAAGACATTTCAGCATCGTATGGTCAAAGCCTCATATGGTCTCATATAGTCAAAGCCTTTCCTATTACATTATATAGTTTAGACAATTAGGGTCTAGTCTCGGGGCTCTAGGCTTTGCATCCACTGCAGCAGGGGATCCCAGATTTTCAACCCTTGTTTCCTTTTATTCCGCCCCTTCCTTCTATAGATAGCTATCTCAAGGCTGTGAGTAGCCAGTAATTGCGCCCGCCACTGTTGGAATACGGGTGGGTTTGAATCTAGCCATGCCGAAGCCAGACATATTCTAGGTATTGCCATAGATATAAATACCAACCCTTGCATATTATTTGGTCGGATATTTCCATCTATACCTAGCATTATTTCTCCGGTTGTAATTTCGATTCTCACATTAAAAATTTCTGATAAAAAGCCAGAGATATCCCTAATCAAACCTTGTAATGTATCACATGTTGCAAATATATGTACAATGTCGACCTCGTACAACGAACATCTTGGGCATTCTGTGCCTTTACCAGACCTCCATTTGGCTATCCTATTTGGTGTATAATATAGTTGAAAAAACGTTTTATAGTATTGGGCTTGTAGCCTAGCAGACATTAATGTAGATTGAAATAGTTCATAAGATCTCAGACATGACTCTACCGTCGTTCCCAGTTTGTCCTGCCATTTTACGACAAATTTATTCATGTCATCGGGGAGTGTGGTGACCAAGCTATCGTAGATTTCACCAATCTTTACTGCTTTATTCTCCTTTAATATTTCAAAGATCTGAATTCTCTGAAATTTTGATCGCCCACCCCCTTTCTTTGTTAACAAAATCTCTGACTTGAAGAAAATGAAAGAAGTCTCTATAATCTAGCGTATACTCCTTTCTTAGATCCCCGAATGATTTAAGCCCCGTCAAAGAGTAGAAGCAGACAATTTGTGTGATCCCTGCATTTAGCCAATTATTCATACATGTGTCATTGAAAATCTCTGGGAGATTATTGTTTTGGGATAAAAGAGTGTAGTAGGAAAACCTTTCGACTCCGACCAGTTTACGCACATTATTCCAGGCTATGTGTATGCCTGCCAGGGTTTTGAAGCGTACTCTTTTAAAGTAGCAGTTATGTATATGTCGCCATAGATACCCGCTAGCCTCATTGCCCAAGATAAGCTCTTGTGGTGTTGGTATATCCCTATTTGACCTGTTGTCCCTATTTGGAGTTAATAACACTTTACAATATTTCAGGATCGTAGCCCACCAATATACTTTAAGATTAGGCAGGGCGAGGCCGCCTCTTTCTTTCGGGAGTGAGATGTATTTAAGCGCCCTACGAGGTCTTCGATATCCCCATATAAAGCAGGAAAACATGTTATCTATGGCTTTGAACAGTTTTGGTGTAAACTCCAAACCAATTGTCCTGAAAAAATACAGAAATATTGGGAAGAAAAGCATCTTTATGACATTACATCTACTTCCAATAGTTAGGTGCAGGTTATTTAGTCTGCTGAGATCTTTTTCAGTTTGTTTTATAAGCGGATCTAGATTGATCTTCACCAAGTTTTCCAGATTTGCTGTTATGGTAACCCCCAGATAGATGGCACTCTCTACTGCCCGATCGTCATTACTCGCAGATTTGTTATTAAGAACTATCTGGGTTTTATCCTGATTCAATTTATACCCGGATACCTTCCCAAAGTCTTTAGCCTCCTCATCCATCGCTTTTATTGCTGCGCCTGGGTCACTTGTAACCAGCGCAATGTCATCTGCGTAAGCTAAGGTCTTTGTATCGCCATTTAGGGACTTTATTGGTGGAATTGCCGGATTATTTTCGAGTCTACAGATAAAGGGGTCAATAAAAATTGCAAATAGTAGGGGGGAGCATGGGCACCCCTGCCTTGTCCCTCAGGTTACATCTATTTTTCCTGATACTGCCCCATTCACCATTACTACTGCTTCAGGATTTATATACAACATTCGAATAGCTTGGATGAACTGTTCCCCTATATCACTCTTTGACATTGCTATCCATAGATATTGCCAGGAGACCCTATCAAAGGCTTTCTCTGCATCTAATAATATGAGTGCCATAGGGTCTCCTGCCATCTCGGTAATGTCAAACAGTGTGATCACTCTCTGTACATGGTCGGTGGTAGATCTCCCTGGAATGAATCCATGTTGTCGGCTTGATACGATCTTATGAGTGATTGGCGCTAGTCTGCTGGCTAGCAATTTTGCATATATTTTGGAGTCGCAATTTATTAAGGTGATAGGGCGATAAGATCCAAGTTCTGCCGCGTCTTTGTTTTTCTTTAAGAAAACTAAAATTTTAGCTCGAGCCCAAGATCCCGGAGAGTGTCCTCCCTGAAAGACATGTTTGAATAGGTCACTTAAGCTCCCCTTTAGTGGTTTATAGAATTTGGCGTAAAACTCTGCTGGTATACCATCCAACCCGGCTGCCTTCCCTTTGGCTAAGCTATTTATTGACAGTAATATTTCTTCCCACTGTGGTATTACATCCAAGCTGACTTGATCCTCCTGCGGCAGCTTCGGGTTTATTGTCTGATCAAGATATTCATCAATCTCATCTTGTTGTACATTGGTTTCCTCATATAGTTCTTGGTAGTATCTCTGGAATGCGGCTCTTATCTCTTTAGGGTCATTTCTAAGGCCATATTTTGGATCTCTAATCTTTATAATCATATTAGCTGTATTTTGTTGCCTAGTGCGTACCGCCAATTGATGCCCCACTTGTTCGCTCAGCTCGTACGCATTCTCCCTATTCATTGTAGCCTTGCATATCGCCTTTTCTATGAAAATATCGATAATGTTGTTTTTAGCCACTTCCACCGCTCTCAGTACCTCCTCGATATCCCGACCTTCTTGTACCACCCTTATCAATCCCTCCTCCGCTTCCGCCAAATTTTTTTGCAACATCTCCATTATTAATTTAGATTCTTTGTTAGATTTTAACGAAAACTGTAAGGTTTCTCCTCTGATTCCTGCCTTAAGAGTGTCCCAGACTATCTCTATTGAGGTACTACCCAGGTTATCCTCTATAAATTCAGGTATCCATTTGTTTATATATTGACAGTACTCTTTATTTAGGAGCAGGGCCCTCTCAAAGGTCCAAATATTCTGGTCGTCATTCATTTTTCCACTGTCAAAACTCATGATTAGGGGATTGTGATCCGATAAGACTCGCGGTAGTTTGTCTATTATACAGTTTGAGATTATGGCATTGGTTACAAATACATAATCTAATCTAGCAAATTTGGCATGTGGATTGGAGAAGAAAGTATAACCTGGATCTTTAGTGTGTTTTGCCTGCCAGCAATCACTCAGACTGTGTGTGATGCACAATTCTTTAAGGGCACAATATACCTTGGGTTTTCTCCCTTTATATATAAATCCAGACTCTAATGACCAGTCAAATGGCAGATTCAGATTAATGTCGCCACATACAATCAATGGGAGTGGCCAGTGAACCAGTTAATTAGTGACAAATTCCAATACATCCGGATCGTCAGTGACATTGCCATATATAGAACATATAGCTAATTTTTTCCCGTTATTGAGCTGGCATTCTGTGATTGCCCAGCGGCCATACTTATCGACTGCAGATCAAACAAATTGCATTCCCCTCCCCATTGCCAGGATGGCAACCCCCCGTGTCTTTGTCGCTTGCGTAGTGGCTATAACCAGCCTATACCCTAGGGTTTTAAGAAGATGTTGTTGCGACCCCTCCATATGTGTCTCTTGGAGACATATGATATCAGCCCCTATTGCTCTTAATCCCACCGCCACTCTTTGCCTTTTTTTCGGGTCATTAAGGCCACAGATATTAATAGACAGGATTTTTAATTTAGCCATTTAGGGTTTTAGCTGCCCCCTCCCTCGATCGTATCATCCATTCATACCACTCATACCGGCTTTGACCTTTACTCTGATGCACCATGATTTATCTATCCTGATTGCATGTCTTATACCTTTTGAATGCTTTTTACCCCGATTCCCCCCACCAACCTGTTTGCAGCCTCCCCCCTCCCACCTCCCTCCCCCACCCCTCTTAGGGCAATCAGGCTCAATCCTGAGCCTGTGTGATAGCATCTGAGTTGCCCGCACTCCCTCCACCCTCCCTCTACCTTGCCTTATGTTCAATCTAATTTATATGTGAGGAAAGGAAGTCAATTTACTACACATCTATATTCCTCATCTAGTATCACTCATGAAAGAGAGAGGGAGTCCTGGAGCTATCCCCCCCTCCCCTTCAAAATATATTCACAATATCCTCGTCAGCCCCCCTGGAAGATCAGAGGAATATGTATTACTATCCCATTCTCTGTCTTACAGGCGTTTTGCAACATGAGGTGGTTAGCTCATTTAGTCTCGATAGGTTTCTTTCCTGCTGTTATAATCTCGTCTAGCAGTTTCTGTGCTTGTATTTCGGATGTAAAATAGAAAACCCGTCCTTGATGAATGATTTTTAGTTTAGCCGGATTTTGTAAGAAAGTTGATGCGCTGGTTTTTTGGAAAGGGGTTATGAGCTGCCTGAGTCTCCATCTCCTTTCCACGGTGGCATGTGCAAAGTCTGGTTTGGCAAAATAGGAGAAGTTTTCCCCCTTCCTCTTCATGTTGGGTCTAGCCAGATCGTAGACGGCTTGCCAGAGTAGAAAGTTCCCAAAGTATATTAAGATCACGCGTGGATATCCTTGTGTGTTTACAGAGCGCTTGGGAGCTGACAGGGGAAACCTATGTACCCGCTGGATTTCCTTGTCCCAGTCCCAGTGTGCTAGTTCCGGTAGAGAGTTTTTCAGTAGGTTTATTGTGAATCCTCTAACATCTTTCCCTTCGATGTTTTCAGGAATTCCCAGCAGTCTCAGGTTATTTCGGCGTTGACGGTTTTCTACTCCCTCCAGCTTCCACATCACGTCTTTTAGCATACTGTCTTGTGAGGATGCCTGCTCTTTTAATGTATCCACCGTGTTATCTAGATCTTCTGTGCATTTTTCCACCATGCCCAACCTATCTGCGATCTCTGTGCATGTTTTCCCAACCTTGCGCATAGTGCCTTTCAGTTTCTTTGAGACAAGCCGTGCTTAGCGATTTTCGATCTTTATCTGATCCGGAAGAGACCTCAAGGACTGAAAGATCATTGACAAAGATGATTCTGCGGCTTCATCCTGGGTCTTCTGCGCCCCCAATCAGGTTGTTGTTCTTTTGAGAGTTTTCCTGTTCCTTTTGGGTTATTGGGGAATAACATTTGAGTTGCTGAATAATCCCGTCCAAGTTCTCCTTCTTCGTCTAGGTTTTTCTTGTGTCTGTGTTTCTCCCCTTCCGATCCCCGTTTTGTTCTTTTCTGGACTCTCTTTTCCTCTTGTTGGCTGTAGTTGCTAGTGGAGGTATCCTCACCTTCCACCCCTTCACTGCTGCTAGAGAGCCCAGTCTCTGACTCAGCTGATTCTTCATTCAGGGAATAAAATCTTTCCATGGAATCTGGGGAGAGATATCCTGCCTCATAGCTCTTTTTTTTTCTTCGGGATATCCCCTTCAACATTAGCTATCTGTTGAGACTGCTGAAGCCCTTTTTCCCTAGGCTTGCTGATTGCTGTATCCCCTTCAGTATTCTCCTCTCCCTGGGGGTCTCTACAGGGCTCCTCCGGTGAACCCAGGACTGTGTTCTCATCGCACGACCCCCAGGATGGCCTCCCCTCCTCCACATGTTCTGATGAGATAGCTAGGGGGGAACTCTGGGGGGTTTCTATAGAAATTGCTTCCTGATTAGACATATTTTTGTCCTTTTGTGGCGCACCCGGTGCCCCCATCCCTTTGTCACTGTCAATAGGGGAAAACATGCTGGTTATTGCAACTTGCTTTTTCTCTCTCGACCCCCCCGGCAGCATACCTTTCAAATCGGTGATTTGAGTGCCTTTGAGAGCCTCCGTTTTGTCTTTGCCCTTTTCTTGCTTGGCCCCTTTGCTGGCACGAGTGTCTGTCTTCTTTGCTGCCGCCTCAGTCTTGGGATCATTCTCTTTGCGGGAGCTACATAGCGTATTCAGACACGTCCTGCCACGACCTCCTCGCGCTGCCATGGGTTCTAAAGAATGGCTTTCGCGATCTCTCTCGGCTTCACCGTTACTACGCAACCCCAGCCAGCAGCTGAAGCAGATCCTTCCGCTATCCCCTGACAGCAGAAGCCGAGCGATGGATTCCCAGTGCGTGGAGCCGGCTGTCGCGCATCGGCGGCTCTGGGCTCCGTTAGGTCTTCGGAACCACCGTGTGCAGAAAGGATTTGATAGTCCTCGCATTTCTCGCCCCGATTTCCTTGCGTTCTTCGGTGATTTCTTCTACGTTTAGCCCGGTTTATCTCACTATGATTCTGCCAACGGATTGTATTTCATCCATGTCGGTGATCGGTGATGAGCCTGGTAAGTAAGCGGAGCGGAGTGGAGGTGAGTGATTTCGAATCTCACTCAGACGTCATCTTGCCTCATGTATCAGGCAAATTCTGATTGGGCTCAATTCTCTTTCATTGATCTGTGCAGCATCTACTTCTTCTGGTTCCTCACTTAAATCTAAATTCTCAAATTCTTCTAGCATTACATAGGTCCACTCAGGGGCCTTGTATTTATTGTTCAAAATTCTCAGTCTTGGGGTTCTCCGTGTATTTCTTACAGTTGACTGTTTAGACTGAGTTTGACTAGTAACCACATTCACTTGCTCGGGTCTTTCATTTGTTTTTCTCAGGTAGTATCTCAATCTTTTCACTCCACTTGGCCAGTTATCACCTTTTCTGACCCTTTTAACCTGAACTGCACTTTCACCCTCTTCGTCCTTTTCTAAAGTTCTTTTATTTTTAGTATGTCTAGGCACAATCTGTACTTGTTCTGAATCACTCTCTACCTGTTCTTGTTCAGGTCTTATTATTGTTATTTCATCCACCTGAACCTGCTCTTCTTCCCCTATCTAATCATGTTCAGGTCTTATTTCAATTTGATCTTCTTCTTCTACCCGAACTTGTTCTTCTCCTAACTGGTCCTGTTCAGGTTCTTCTGCTGCCTGAATGTGTTCTTCTTCTCCTATCAGTCCATGCTCAGGTCTTTGAATAGTTCTGTTTGTCTTTGCCTGAGTATGTTCTTCTTTCCCTGTCTGCTCCTGCTCAGGGTCACGAGTAACTTTGTTCACTTCTTCCTGAGCATGTTCTTCTACAACTATCTGATCCTCACTACTTTCCTGTCTTTCTAATCTGGTTCTTCTTCTTTTCTGAATAACAACTTCAGGTATATCAATAACTGGTGTCCAACCCTCCTGACTTGTGCTCGGTTGTTCTTCGTCTATTACTTCAGAATCTATCACTCTAAATTCTTCGACTTCACAACCTTCAGCTGTCTCAACTGGTTCAATCAGTTGCTGTTCTTCAGTAGGGCCTGGAACTCTTTTGGTATGGCTGGTGTGAATCCAATTAGGTAAATCTGCACACTTCACTGCTGTTGTAGTGACCAGTATGACTTGACGTTGTTTATCCCACCTGGGTGCTAGGCACTACTTTCTGGCACGTTTCTTCACTACCACCCAGTTTCCAGGATTCAAATCATGTGCCTGTGTTGGCTGCCTGGCAACTGCATCTTCTCCAACCTGGTGAGAGACAGAATGCACTAGGTCAGCTAATCCTTTGCAATAGTCCAATACTAGCTCATCAGTTATACTCATCAATTTATGTCCAGGAATAAATGCTTGTCTCATTACCCTTCCCATAAGTATTTCATGGGGACTCAATCCTGTTTTTCTGTCAGGAGTACTTCGGAGTCCCATCAACACAAGAGGCAATGCATCTGGCCATTTCAGTGATGTAGATGCACATACTTTCTTGTGCTATTTAGTTGCTCAACCACTCCAGAAGCCTCTGTGCGGTATGCGCATTGCAGTTTTTGTTCAATATTGAATGATTCATAGATCAATCGAATTATTTAATTATTAAAATTAGGTCCTCTATCTGATTCCAAAGTGACTGGGAAACCGAAACGAGGAATCAATTCCCTCAACAGTATCTTAGCAACTGTGAGACTGTCATTTCTCCTAGTGGGATATGCCTCCACCCATCTTGAAAACAAGCACACTATGACAAGGACATACTTCATTCCATTGCTCGGAGGCAACTCTATGAAGTCAAGCTGCAGTCTCGTGAATGGTCCTTCTGCCTTTCCAAATTTTCCCCAACTGACCACTGTCTTCCGGCCTGGAATTTGGTGCTGACAAATTAGGCATCTTTGGCAAAGGCTCTCTGCGACTACCCTAAACTTTGGATTGTACCAATTCTGTCTGAATAATCTGATCATTGCATCCCTACCAACATGCGTGTCCCCGTGATACATTCGTGCCATTTGAGAGAGTAGGCAGTCTGACATAACTGGTCACAACCTGATTTCATCCAGATTTCCTTTTCATTTGCCTCTTCCTGCAACTGTCTAACATCATCCCATGTCTCTAGAGGTGAGAAAACATAAGTTGGCAGCTGATTTCATTTGTTTCAATTTTTCTTTTGAGTGCCATGTGATTTCTTGCACAATATTGAGCAATTTGGTCAGCATACCTGTTACCTGCCGCCACATAGTCATTTCCTGACTGGTGAGCAGCACACTTGACCACTGCTATTTCTTTTGGAAATTGTATTGCTTCCAACAATTCTTTTAAATTTTTCCCATTTCTTATAGGGGATCCTGAAGAAGTCAGAAATCCCCTCTGCATCCAGAGCTGGACGAAGTCGTGCACAACCTCGAAACCATATTGACTATCTGTAAATATGGTTATTCTCCAATTTTTCCCAATTTTGCATGCCTTTGTTAGGGCCACCAATTCAGCTACTTGTGCAGACTTGACTCCCGGTAAACAGGATGCTTCAATGACCCCTGATACTTTACACACAGCATACGCTGCACCGAGTCCTCCTCCCTCTGTTCTCAGAGCCATCTACAAACGGTTCATGATCTGGCTCTTTCAGGAGCTCTTCTTTTATATCGGGACGAAGCTTGGAACACATCTCAGTCACATCCAAACAATCATGATCCACTTCATCTTTCACTTCCTCACAACATGTGTCTGGCAATAGTGTGGCAGGATTCATTATTGTACATTGTCACATTTTCTGCTCCCAGAATCACTCTTTCATACTTAGTCATCTGACTAGTGATACGGTGCTGTGTTCGAGTTCTTGTTAAAAGAATTTCAACTGAATGTGGGAAGTAAACTTTGACTGGATGTCCCATCACAATCGATTCACTTTGCTCCAGACTCATACAAGTAGCAGCTACTTCTTTTAAGCAGCCAGGTAAAGCTGAAGCCAAAGGATCCAAAGTAGCAGAAAAATATGCTACTGGACGTCGGCTTAATCCATGCCTTTGAGTCAACACTGAAAGTGCACAACATTCTCTCTCACAACAAACCAGTGCAAATTCTTTTGTATACCCAGGCATGCCTTAGGCAGGGGCCTTACACAAACAATCTCGCAATTTCACCAACACTTATATACACTCATCATCCCAGACAATCAGGTCCTTCGGTCTTTTCCGGGTCAACTGAATCACTGGGTTTGCTAGTAGGGAAAACCCAACTATCCACTGCCTACAGTACCCAACTACTCCGAGAAACATTCTCATCTCCTTTTGTGTCTGAGGCAGTTGCATTTGCTTGACTATCTTTATTATTTCTGGGGTCACTTTTCTAACTCCCCTTTCTATTTTGTGGCCTAAATATTTAACTTCTTGTTGGCAAAACTGCAATTTTTCTTGAGACACCTTGTGTCAGTGACACAATCTTCTCGCGATTTCGATGCCACCAGTAGGGCATCAATGTACTGAACCAGGACTGAATTTCTGACCATGACCAATGTTTTCTAGAAATTTTTCAGGATTTGGTTAAAAATCAAGGGGCTCTCTGTATACCCTTGATGAACTCGGCACTCTGCCAAAACACGGTCTTCGAGCCTAAATGCGAATAAATATTGGCTGTCTGGGTGCAAAGGAATAGAGAAAAAGGCTTGGCATAAATCAATTACTGTAAACCAGCCTGCATTCCAGGGTATCTGATAAAGGATCACTGCTGGATTTGGCATTACTGGGCAACAAGGCACTACAATTTTGTTGATTTTTCTCAGATCCTGCACTATCCTGTATTTTCCGCTAGGCTTTTTAAGTCCCATTATGGGTGAGTTACAAGGACTACCCATTATTTCTTTTAGAATGCCTTGTTTAATCATTTGATCAATTTCTGGAGCAACTCCTGCTTTCACTTCCAGACTCATTTTGTACTGTTGTGTGTTTGGATAAACTGCACCTTCTTCCACTGTTAATTTTACTGGATCTACATTTAGACGTCAGGCCAATATCTTTTCCTGTAAAATCCCACACTTCTTGATTTACTGTTGTTCTTAACTCTTCTGGTAATTAATTTTCAGTCATCTATGAATACATCTCATCTACTTCAGTCCCTTGCTTAGCAAGTAGGATTATATATACAATGTTTTCATCAGGGATTTGGAAAGCAACACCATCCGGTGTGCAGTAGATTGTGCAATTCATTTTGAACAACAGATCCCTTCCTAACAGATTTACTGGACTGGAATCTCAAACTACAAACTGATGCATATCTTTAAAATTTCCAATATGACTTCCATTGGTTTTGTGATCGGGGTTCTAATTTGTGGATTCGACACCCCTACAACTTGGATAGAGTCTCCCGAGAGGGGTATGTTTGGGATGTCTGCTGTTCTCACAGTAGACTGGGTAGTACCAGTATCCAATAGAAAAGTGACATCACTACCTTCCACTTTCCCGACAATAAATGGACCTGACTGATCTACTGGCAAGGATGCGCCAAGCACGCACTCCTCTTCCTTCACCCTCAGGCACCGTCATTGTGCATAGTCTATCTCGTCATCATTCTGTAAAAAATATTGCGTAACCACAGAATTTTTCTTACCACTTTCTCCCTGAAATCCGGAGTTTGCACTGTCTTTGAGAGTTCCCAAAGTTTGGCATAGGAGCTGCTGGCACCTGATACTGTGGAGTGATTACCTGCTGCGGCTGATTCATAATCACTTCATTTTGCATCTGTGGATTTAAATTTTGGTTTGGCCCATTATTATTCTGAATATTCTTACACTCGTTCTTCCAATGTCCAAGCTTTCCACACGCATGACAAGGAAACTTCTTCTTCGCTTCCTCTCTATTCATTCGTCCTCCTACTTTACCACCATTAGCTGCTTGATCATTCTGATTCTGCTCTTTCACCTGATTATCAGTCTGTGTATTTAATTTATTTTCCTGCTGCTCTGCCAATTTCACTTGTGCCCACATCATTTTCTCTTTTAGCTTTCTACGCCTTGCCTCAATATCATCCCCACAATACTTGGCATACTTCAAAATGTCATCAATCATCTTGCTCTGCCAGCACAACATGTGCTGTTGATTCATCTGACTAATCTCTGTTTTCAAACCATACACAAACCGATACACAAAATGTCTCATATCCTTATCACCAATATTCTCAAAACCACTATACTGCTTCAACACCTGCAGTAACCCCTCATAATACGCATGTACAGATTCGTTTGGCTCTTGAGTTGTTCTATCTATCTTTACCCAATCTGTTTCTTTAGGAGGGAGTTTCCCTTTCAGGAAAGTAATTACTCGGTGATATTTTTTCATCACCTCCTCTGAGGGTGCTCCTGTCTTTCAGTCTCTAGCATACTCCTCACTTGGCCAATCAACTGTGATCTTACACTCTGTCCATAAGTCAGCAGGTACCACAATATCAAACAAACCATCCAGATCCTTCAACAGAACCTTCGAAACTTTCACAAACCTCTCAACCTGTTTACACCGTTCAACGGACTTCTCTCTCAACCTGGGGAAATTGTTTGTAAATGACAAAATATCTTGCCTGCTCCACGGAACATGAACATATCCACCACCAGAAACCTCTCTCATGGGACACAATCTCTCTGCCTTTTCTGATTCTTTTAGTAAGAATGCAGATGATGCTTCCTTTGCTTGTGCTTCCTCCTTTGTCCTTGTCCACCTAGTCCTCCATTTGTCAATGTCTCCCCATTTCTGCAAAATGTTCATGAACTCTTTTACCTGTAGTTTCGTACCAGATGCAATTATATTCTCCAAATCCTTGTCAGTAAACTCCACTCGCTATGGTTTCAGTAACAATCTCCAATCTCTGAAGCAAGTTCTGTCAATCTCTCATGAAACATTGCGTTTCTGGTTATACTCCTACATATAAACAACAACTCTTCATCATTGTAAAGGTTCAATCTTTCTATTCCCACATTTCCAGCTATCATCTCTTCCAACTCCACTTTCAATCTGTAAATATCTAAAATATTTGGTGTTGAGCTTCGCTTTTCTATTCCCTGTGCCCATCTTTCTAAATCTTCTGGAGAAACTGCTGTTGTGTTTCTAGTTCCTAACGGTACCATAGACCCTTTTTCCTTTGAACTTCCAGGTGTGGCTCTTTTTGGGGTTTCAATCATGGGTTCTCTTATTGGAAGGTCCATTAATGAAATGACTGAATCACACTCACTAGCCTGATCATCGGATATTACTATCTCTTTTCTGGGTTTATTCAATGGAGTTGTTACT
Organism: Triturus cristatus; assembly: GCF_964204655.1. NCBI lineage: Eukaryota > Metazoa > Chordata > Amphibia > Caudata > Salamandridae > Triturus > Triturus cristatus. The sequence goes on along the minus strand of NC_140591.1, from coordinate 218,753,008 downwards.
ACTTGAGGTTTTGGGCAACTCATTTTATCTCCATACAATGGGATAACAGGACCTATAGTCACTGGTACTGTCAATGCTTCAACATTTAAATGTAATTGACTTATTTTCTGTACTATTTCCTCCCTAGTTTTACTCAAATATTCTCTTTCTTTATCTTGGAGCACTCTATTAACTGATGTATCATGTAAAATTTGAAGAATTAAGGGTGTTCCCATTACCGGCGCGCTTGGGGTGACTCTACTGGGTTCCTCTTGATACGGTGGAGGATTTTTAGTTAAAATGTCCTCCAACAATTTGTCATCTGACTCACCATATCCTGTTACATTCAGGTGTTTTGTTTTTCTCCTTACACTTGCTTCCCAACTGTTCCTCAGCCATTAACACTGGGTATAAGCCTTCTGATACCATAGTTCTTCTCCATTTCTTCATCTGACCTTTGCGTAACTCATGCAAATACCTGGGGAAAAATCCTTTATAACTCTTTCTGCCTCTGCATTTTTCTCGTTCATATGACTCAGTCTCCCATTCTTCAAAAGCCTCATACTGAGTTAACCTAGGTCTTGGTTCCAAATCATTCATTTTCATTCTAAAATTCTCAAGAATTCTCACATTAAACGTACCATGTTCTGGAAAAGCTAGAACTCCATCACCTTTTGTATATTCTATCCAATTCTCGAACCATACACAAGTATGATATCCTCTTCCCATCATCATAAAGGAAGCAGGTGTTTTTGGTGGCGGAATAGGAATTCCCTCTCTAGTCAATACAGGTTTATCTTTCTTAAAGAAATTCTTAATTTTCTTTATGAACGACATTTTTCTCTTTTCTCAGTACATTCTGGATGAACGATGTATGAAAGAATATTCCACAAACACTTGAACTCTTCTATCAGCTTGACTCACACCAGCAGTCAAATCAAAATCCAACATACAATTTCTCTTTCGTTCAATCCTAGCGCAGCTTCTATCTATTTAACCAATCAGATTCAGGCTCACGCTTGTGGTCTGACCAATGCCAGTGCGGCCTTTTGTGACGTCAGTTTTACTGCTTGCTATTGATCCCTTCTTTGCAATCTGTTCTGTCTCACGCCCGCTGTTTCAACCAATCCCAGCGCGGCTCTCTGTGACGTCAGTACAACTCTGGCAACTGACCCTCCCTTCACAAGGTAATACGAAAACATATTTCTTTTACTTTTCTTAAAATAAAATCAGTTAATAATCAATTCAATATGTTTATTAAGAATTTGGATCTCTAATGAGGTCCACTTAAGACGTACATAGACAGTCATATAAAAAAAACCAGCAATAATTATACAATACACTTCATTAAAACCATTATATCTAGGCCGCTACATCAATTTGTACAAATTTCGATCCTCAAAAGACATCAAAGATTTCCGAAATCAACTCTGGGGATTCTTTAGGCAGCCATGGGGTCCTCCAGTACAGGAAAACGGAGAATGACACAGTATAACATTCTAAAAACGTGTGTAATTTGATAGCATAACATAAGAAAGCAATTTCATCTAACGGAAAATTATTAAATATAGTGTATCATATAGCAGCAACAATGGCAAATTATTAAAGTGCATCATATAGCAGCAACAACATAGCAGCAATTGTAAAGTTACATCCTATACTGAGATGGGAAAGGATCAAAACATGTTAAGTATAAGTACAATTTGGAAAATTATCATACCCTAGCAGCACCATATATTTTATATAAAGTGCGTCAGAAAGCGGCGAAATCATTTCCCTTAGGACTTATTTAAGATAGATAAAACCTAATTTAGTACAAACAGCAATAAGTTAACAACAATCATAAGTATATATTTTTCACAGGTGAGAAATAAATACAAAAGGTCTGGGAGACATGAGAGCTTGGAATTTTGAAGGCAATATAATAAGAAAACGAATTAAATGCATAGCCAACCATACTCAAAGACTAATTAAGAACATTTAAAATATATTCATAAACTCCCTAAGTTTTATGCATTTAATTTTTTGGACAAAACAAAAATTCTCGAGCAGCCGAAACATTTTTAATACTATTCTGGATAAACATTGGTCGAAGCCACCTAAATCGCAATTAAATCAAAGCCGGACATACAAACAAGATATGATCAAGGTTCTGAATACCCTGATTACAAAATTTGTAGTTTTTTCCACCTTTCCTAGTAAGTGTTCAATTTACGGTTAAGTCATTTAGTGGTAAAAGGTTCATACGACAGAGGGTGAGCCACCAGCTCTCGGGGAAGAATCCTTGACTATTGTTTCCAGTCTGACCCTTGCTCTACATAAAATGACATCTCTCTGATAGCTAATTACGCCACTTGAAATCTTTAAGAAAGATTTCAATTCTGTGAGAGAGAATGACAGCACGAAATCCTCTTGCACGTTAAAATATTGCAGTGCCAGGAAGAAATCGCAAAAAAAAGAGTATTTATACATTTGTCCTAAAAAACTTTCCTGTTGCATAAAAATCCTCAATGAAAAAGGTTTAGTATTCTTTAGCTGGTAGCCCCAACGTATTACCTTAGCTAAACCTTGTAAAAAAGAACTTACCGAGCCAAATTCTAGCCTAATGGCGGCTATTGGGACAAGAGCATTAAGGTTGCATAATTTAAGGAAGATTTGGCCTTCGATCTTATCCAAGAAGCTCCATTCACTTACTGGTATGGATTCAATTGCGTATAACAAGGTGGGAGGAATTTTAGCTTTAAAAACTAAAAGCAGATGTGAGAAATGTCTTCGACCCATAGCACTATAAAATCGGCGTAGGCCATTTGCACAAGATGTCGCTTTACAATATGTTCAATATGGGGACTAATATGGGGACTAATCCTTGTACTACTTGAAATAACTTTCCCCAGATAAAGGTAAGAATCTCCAATCTCCAATTTTTCTGGACCAATTCTCCAATTGAAATTACAAACTTTTCTATTTTTTCCTTGTTTCATAACAAAACCTTACTTTTAGAAACTTTTATCTTCAGAAATTGTGCAGATGTATAGTTCTGTAGTTGTGACAATTTTTTGTTTAAACCAATAGGGGTCAGGTCCATAATTACAATGTCGTCTGCACACATAAGGCAAGGAAAGGAGCGGCCACCTATCTTTGGCGCGTCCCCTTCCGTTAAGGAAAAACAATCTGGTAGATCTCTTACATATAGAGAGAACAGTAGAGGTGCTAATGGGCAACCTTGCTTCAAGCCATATTCCATAGAGATTACTGAAGATAGGCCCTGAGTTCTCCCCATTAGTACCGGACACCATGTTTGCGAGTGTAGGGCAATAACTAAGGATAACAGGGTTGAAGGCACCCCCATTTTCTATAGCTTTTTCCAGAGAAGTGGGCGGCCTACCTTATCGAAAGCAGTAGAAAAGTCTATAAATGCTACATAGACTTTTGTCCTGCGAAAGACCGTATATTTCTCTTCTATTAGTTTCAGCAAACAGATGTTGTCTAAGGTGGAGTGTTTTTTCCTGAACCCTGCTTGCTCAATGGAGAGAATGTTGCAGGCAAAGATTTTCCCCACTGAGTCAAATAAGGCTATTTGCCGGTACTTACCTGGAAGATGTCTTTCGCTCTTTTTGTACAGCAGAATTAGGATGCTACCGGACCATGACGAGGGGGTCCGCCCATACAGATAACAATATTCAAACGGAGGGGTAAGATATGTTGCCTATAGTATTTGCTCTTTTTTAATGACTGACATAGGGATTTCATCTGGGCCCATTGTCCCTGAGGCTCTCATTTTTTTAATCAGTCTAAAGACTTCCTCCTTAGAAGGAGCATTATTGTAAACTGAAAGTTTTGGGGGAGTTCTTTAGAAAGAAGTCAGACCAAAAGGAATTTGAATTTGTGGAGTAAAGATCCAATAAGTGGAATTTCCATTCTTCTTCATTTATTGGAATGGGAAGAGATTTCATTCTAGTACCACAGCTTTCCGCAATTATTTCCCAATATCGTTTTGAATTATTTTTAAAAGCAGCTTCTTTTGATTGGACCCATTCGTAATCTTCCTTTTTTTGTTTTAAGGAGCGCTTTTTCCGTTGTCTTTTCCTCTTCAGTAAACCTATCACAATAATTCAAAAATGGAGCCTTCACTAATTTGTTTAAATCCTTATTTATTTGAAGTAATGGATTAAAACCAGATCTCTGTTTAATTATTGGGTGGATAGATTTACAAGACATAACCATACTGTTTATACTATGGCCATAAGATTCCTTCAAATTATTTTGGGGGTGATCTAGATATTCTGTTACTCTAAGCTGCTTATCGCCTATTAAAATAGTTAAAGACTCTTTTATTTTAGAAATGGCCAGAGAATTCCAGTGAATTCTGCCATTTGCTTTGTTAAAAGCTACCGCTTTATCCTTAAAATTCCAAGAGCTCTCCTCAACACAATCCGTTAGAAACAACATAAAAACATTCGCTACTCTGCCTGTTCCTCTAAACAAAGGATAGATTTCAACTTATTCTGGAGTTTTCAGAATTACTCCTCTTCGACTGCGAGTAAAAACCTCTGTTTACCCTTCATTCAAGCTCGGAAGAACCTGTTACTGCTTCAGTGTTACCCCTACTGGGAAAATAAGACCAGAGTTTCACCAGCGAACTCTCTGCTATCACTCACACTCTACTTTTATACAAAAATATTCCCTAATTTAATACTGCCAGCCCTACGTAGCTTCTCAGTATTATTCCAACAGACGAGTAACCTTACTGCAGTGTGGCTTCTGTCACCACCCGCAATTCATTTTCCCGGGATTTCCAGACAACATAAAACGAAACGCTAACTCTTTTGCTAAACATAAATCAATAATCAATATTTATCACCAAACTATGAGGAAAATGTGTTGGTGAAATGTCTGAATGCCCCCCAACATTAACCATTGTACAATAAGAATCATAAAGCTACATACATTGGCCAACAGATACTGCATGTAATAAAGTATAGATCATGTCCTGTGCAAATCAAAGAGGGAAATGTAAACAACTGCCCTTTCTTCACTCCTCAGGCGACGCTGGGTATGCACTCTCCCCACATCTCCTCACCCCTTACAGGCGTGCAAAAACTGTACCACAGCGTAGGTACAATAGGGCATACATACGGACTCGAGCCATCATAGAGCGCACTTTTGGTCTGTTGAAGTTGTGATTCAGATGTTTCAACCGTACAGAGGGTGTGCTGCTGTACCCCCAAGAAGTCGTGTGCAAGATCATATTAGCCTGTTGTGTTTTGCACAACATTGCCTTAACGCATGGCTTGCACATACCGCTGGAACCTCGGCTAGTTCTGAATCTGGGAAACCGGGCCATTGCACATAACCGAGGTCAGGGTATGCAAGTCCGTGATCAGCTCGTTGCCACGTTTTTCACATGAGCAACCTGTAGTGTCATGGACAAAATGTGGTTTGCTGTCTGTTGCCAATGATGAAACTTGGATATACACGACTGTGTCAATAAATTCCTTCCTGAAACGACTTTGCAAGCCACACTAACTGCATGTAAATCACAGCTGTTGACAGTAGTCAAAAGGTTGAGCGTGCTTCAGCTCATGTGCCCATGTCAGCGATCAGTGTAGTGGATGTCCCTAAAGAATCTATTGACGCAGATGAAAAACGATACATGTTCTGAGAGACCTAGCTGGACCTCATGAGGATGGGTCACTTAATCACAAAAGGCCATAACCATTGCATTGTCGGGCCTGTGCCCTCAACAGATTTGATTCCCCCACAAATGATGGGCCCACAACGTGAGTGATGATTTCATGGGTGAATCAGGCACCATATGTCTGTGATATATTCACACTGCTCCACCCCAATGTTACGTAACACATCACACAACTCTGGTAATGAGAACTCAATATGGACTACATGTACCATAATGCAAAGTGGGAGAAACTGAAACTGGGGTTTGATGTTGTGTCAGCCCCCCCACCACCGTCCGTGCAGAAATGTCATTAAATGGTCTTTTCCCACTTTTGTTACATATTCATAATTCTCACCTGCACTGTCATTTAGTTTTTTTCCACAACAGAACAGCAGGATGGCGGTGGATTTGATTTCTGATTGTGGATGGATCAGGATGAATCCAAAATGGCTGCCAACTATTTCCTGGGATGTATTTCCTGCCTCCCACTGCCTGTAAAACATTTCCAGTATGAAATAATGTGTTCCGGGTCATTTTCGGAGTTAACAGCCCAAAGTCGGAAGTTCCGATTTCGGAGCGTAATGCGCGTGTGCGGACCCACCGCTCCGGAACCGGAAACTGCGCTTACGGGCCGTAAACTCCGAAAATGACCCAAAGGGTATTGGATGCTGTGACTTGCATTGCATTTGTAGAGTTTGGGTTCCAATTCAGACAGATCATCATGTGCCATGGAGTCAAGACATTAAGTGCTTCTAAATTTGCAAGGTGTGTCCACTGACAGACGTCTCACCCTCAGAAGCCTGTATGACATTTTACATGTACAGGTAGCTGTCACAACAATCCCCCACTGTTCACTGGTGTACTGCACTACCTTATCAGTCACCAAAGCCAATATGTGCCACTGGATTGTCAGATTATGTGTGGGGACAGCAAAAGACAGCAAGTGTGTCTGGAGGTACGCATGATGCGAGAGGACATTGTCCGATCTCTGGCCACCCTCACCACCAGCATCAATTCAATGGCCACAGTAATGTCGTCTCTTGTCTCCCAAATCCCTTCCCATACCACCGTCAATGTCTCCCCCTGTCCGTTGCCCCTGACTGTTTCCCTCCGTACTCCTCGTGTGTCACGAACACATGTGGTGCCTGGTCCTGCACCCGCCAGCCGTGTGCCTGCATCAGACTCTGAGGATCTGGACATTTGTGGTAGTAGAGGATGACCAGAAGGACACTTGACTTTTGACTGAGACGTCGTCCTGAACAATTATTTCATTTTCCCCTTGTAGATAGACTGTTTTCCCTGACGCTCCCTGACGTGTTATATTTTTGTTGCCCCTCCCCAATCCAAGTTCCCTTCTCCATCTGTATTAAGATCATCATTTGTTTTCCTTTCTCCATTCCAAACGGACGGTTGTTCTTCTATTCATTCATAAATATCTTTGAGGAATTCTAATTACTTTAACTTGTTTGACTTCATTTAGAATGTCTGGTTCAGAATATGCAAAAACCAAAGGAAATGATGGACGGAGTGTTGAACATTGCAAGCACTCACCCCCAGTCAACTGATCTGGGTTTAATCCATCACCGTTCTTTAGCCCACTCTGCCACCCCAGTTCAGACATGGCCATATGCAAATCAGTCTGAACCTGTGCCTCATGGGAACAGTCCAGCCCGAACTGCCAAGCCATGTCTTCCCTGGACCGGAAACAAGCTTCCTAGGACCGGTTTCTGGCATTTCAGCCGTCTTCAGCCAGGCTTGCTTGAATCCAGTGGCAAAGTGAGCAAGGGACTCACGTCTGAGCATACCCTGCCAACTTATGGCGAACAAAGCAAAAACCAAAGGAAATGATGGACGGAGTGTTGAACATTGCAAGCACTCACCCCCAGTCAACTGATCTGGGTTTAATCCATCACCGTTCTTTAGCCCACTCTGCCACCCCAGTTCAGACATGGCCATATGCAAATCAGTCTGACCCTGTGCCTCATGGGAACAGTCCAGCCCGAACTGCCAAGCCATGTCTTCCCTGGACCGGAAACAAGCTCACTCAGACACATATTTGGTGAGTCATCTGCTATGCACATAATGGCTTGTTGCAATGATGGGTTACATTTGTAAATGTGTCACACACACACATACCTCCTCACATCTCTAGGCTACCTACATCGTTACACAGGACATGATACACAACAGAATCTTAGTTTTGTAGATCTTTATTTTTTCAACACACATATTCACGTAGTTAATTTGCCTTGGGGTTCTTGTCACTGGCGATCGTGCTTGTGACATCACAATTTTGGGGGTGATGATCGCTCGGAGGGGTCAGGTCTGGCTCGTTGCCTACGTGTAGGTGGGTATTGTCCTTGGGCCTGTACAGGGTGATCTACATGTGCTGGGGCAGATGGTGTATGCACATTTGATGTTTGTGCCTGGACAAGGGCTGGTTGTGCACGTGGTGGGAGTGCCTGTACAGGGGTTGGTGGTGGTTGTGCAGGTGGTGGCAGTGCCTGTACAGGGGTTGGTGGTGGTGGTGCAGGTGGTGGCAGTACCTGTACAGGGGTTGGTGGTGGATGTGCAGGTGGTGGCAGTGCCTGTACAGGGGTTGTTGGTGGTTGTGCAGGTGGTGGCAGTGCCTGTACATGGATTGGTGGTGGTTGTGCAGGTGGCGGGAGTGCCTGTACAGGGATTGGTGGTGGTTGTGCAGGTGGCGGGAGTGCCTGTACAGGGGTTGGTGGTGGTTGTGCAGGTGATGGCAGTGCCTGTGCAGGTGTTGGTGGTGGGAGTGCCTGTTCAGGCCGCCGGTGTGGATGTGTACCTTTGCTGTGGTGCTGTGCAGTTGGTGGTACAGGTGTGTGGATGTGCTGTCTTGTAGGCAGATATGATGGCTCCCCTCCCTGCGTTGACCGTGAAGGGAGACGTTGGATCACTTTCAGCATGACCTCCATCATCTTCATGTCCAAGGCATGGTGTCTTGCACTCTCTTCCCTTTGGATGGATATCATGTCTCTCATATTCCTGGACATGTCCTGTCAAGTTCTATCCATTCTATCCAAAACTTGGCTCAGCCTTTCCACCACCTGAGGGAATTGGACCATGTCCTGCAGGGACTCAGACATGTCGGACAGGGTAGCCCCTATGGCACCAATGTCCTACCTCACGTCTCTTCTTAACGAGTCCTTGCTCCATCATTACCATATTACAACTGGATAGTTTGTCATGCTAGCCCCTGCTGGTGAATGTCTTCCAGAGATACTGTCTAAAGCCGTCTTCAAATCTACAAAGCACCATTTGGAATCTTGATGGGTCGTCTGAAGCTTTGATTAGCTTTGCCATTGGTGCTATGGTGACAATCAATTTGCTGGCCGAATGGAAACCAATTATGGATCCTTCCTTGAGCCTTATTTTAAAAGATTGGGTATTGAATCGCGTCTCTCTTGAAGGCATGTCTTGTGGTAAAGTGGTAGCCTTGGTGTTTGAAACGGAACCGTCCTGTTTAAAAAGAACTGTGGGAAGGCCATTTGGACAGAGTGCATCATAACTCTTGCTATTTGGTTTTTGCATTTCTGCCCCATGGCTGTATTAATGACCCACAATAGACTAGCCTGAGAGAATTGTGTTTGTGGATGTATTCGGCTGGGAATTGGCAGTTGCACATGGGGCCTAGTGATGTCCTACATGGGATTAGTAGAGCCTTGTGACCCCTCTCCCCCATACGCCCATGGTCTGTGCTGTTTAAGGCCTGTTTTTGATCCGTAGCCCTCTTCCAGGTGGCTGCTCCGCATGTAGGGACCCAAAGGGTTAATCTACGTATGTTTATTGGAAGCGACCCACTGTTGATAGTTTACATGATTACTTTCTAATTTCAGATCTCTGGTAAGCCAAAGCTATTAACTTAGGCCCAGAATTGCTTGGAGACTTTCATATGTCAAATCTCACGCAGCTGAGACCATTTTGGGTCAATAAGCTCTTTTTTTTGCCTTCCACAAGCCTTACTTATATTTTGGCCATAGAAATTTAAATGTTACTCTAAGAGGCAGTTTGTCTGAGTGGGCCTTTAGTTATCTTCGGGAAACAACCTTTACAACAAGGTTTTTACCATGTTGTACCTTTTACCACGCACGGTTTTAGAACACATGCTTTTACAACACATGCCTTTACCATGCATTTAAGGTAAGTTCAGGGGTGTGGGGGGACTCCCCCCACAAACATATTGGCCCTGATTCACAGAACTAACTTAAGACAAAATCCTAAACTTACTACCATTTTGGTATTCACAGAATGCACTTACTACTTCTGGTATTCACAGAATGCACTTACTACTTTTGGCATTCACAGAATGGACTTACTACTTTTGCTATTCACAGAACGGACTTACGACTACTAACTTTATGTCCGCAGTCAGCCGGAATTTCCGCCCCCGAAGCAGAGATTCCGCACCAGGAGCGGGAATTCCGCTCCCGGGTCGGAGGCTCCGCTCCCGTGCCAGAATACACAAACTGTGGCCGTTGATCATTTTAGCCAAGGGTAAACACCTGTCCAAGTGCCTACCATCCCAGACCATGCATCAGCTGACACACTGCAGCCAATCCTAGCTCTGCAGCATGTATAACTGCAGAGCAGACACACACAAACCCTTTCAACATGTCACTGAATGTGTTTGTTGCACTGCCCCTTGCCATTCGGCAAAACTACTTGAGGAGTAGGAGGAGAGCAGAGAGGATCTTCAGACAGAGGATCAACCTATTTGGAATGTCCAACCAAGGTGTAAGGGCCAAGTACCGTTTCCCTCCACAAGTCATCTTGGATATAGTATGTGAGTGGGAGCAGGAACTTGACTCTGTGACCTGCTGCTCACATGCAATACCAGCATATCTCAAAATCCTTTCTGCACTCCATTTCTTTGCCACTGGGTCTTTCCAAAGGGTCTCCAGTGACCATGTGGGCATATCCCAGGCGAGCCAGTCGCGGTGCCTGTATCAGGTACTGAGATGCATCGCTACTAGAGCCCACAACCACATACACATGCCACATACACTGGCCCTGAGACAAAGGGCAGCACGAGATTTCTATCTCATTGCACAATTCCCACGTGTGCTGGGTACAATTGATTGTACCCATGTGGCCCTTCAGCCACCCCGCCGCATTGCAAACATCTTCTGCAACAGATACCGATGGTATTCCATCAACGTGCAAGCTGTCTGTGATGCCAGTGGGAGGTTCATTAATGTGCATGCGGTGTTCTCAGGCAGTACCCATGTCAACTTCATATTCCGCATGTCACCACTTGCCCGGCGGATGGCTGTGGGAGAATTTGGCAACATGTGGCTACTGGGTAAGTACCAAGCATTAAAAATGAGGAAAATGTGTTGGTGAAATGTCTGAATGCCCCCCAACATTAACCATTGTACAATAAGAATCATAAAGCTACATACATTGGCCAACAGATACTGCATGTAATAAAGTATAGATCATGTCCTGTGCAAATCAAAGAGGGAAATGTAAACAACTGCCCTTTCTTCACTCCTCAGGCGACGCTGGGTATGCACTCTCCCCACATCTCCTCACCCCTTACAGGCGTGCAAAAACTGTACCACAGCGTAGGTACAATAGGGCATACATACGGACTCGAGCCATCATAGAGCGCACTTTTGGTCTGTTGAAGTTGTGATTCAGATGTTTCAACCGTACAGAGGGTGTGCTGCTGTACCCCCAAGAAGTCGTGTGCAAGATCATATTAGCCTGTTGTGTTTTGCACAACATTGCCTTAACGCATGGCTTGCACATACCGCTGGAACCTCGGCTAGCTCTGAATCTGGGAAACCGGGCCATTGCACATAACCGAGGTCAGGGTATGCAAGTCCGTGATCAGCTCGTTGCCACGTTTTTCACATGAGCAACCTGTAGTGTCATGGACAAAATGTGGTTTGCTGTCTGTTGCCAATGATGAAACTTGGATATACATGACTGTGTCAATAAATTCCTTCCTGAAACGACTTTGCAAGCCACACTAACTGCATGTAAATCACAGCTGTTGACAGTAGTCAAAAGGTTGAGCGTGCTTCAGCTCATGTGCCCATGTCAGCGATCAGTGTAGTGGATGTCCCTAAAGAATCTATTGACGCAGATGAAAAACGATACATGTTCTGAGAGACCTAGCTGGACCTCATGAGGATGGGTCACTTAATCACAAAAGGCCATAACCATTGCATTGTCGGGCCTGTGCCCTCAACAGATTTGACTCCCCCACAAATGATGGGCCCACAACGTGAGTGATGATTTCATGGGTGAATCAGGCACCATGTGTCTGTGATATATTCACACTGCTCCACCCCAATGTTACGTAACACATCACACAACTCTGGTAATGAGAACTCAATATGGACTACATGTACCATAATGCAAAGTGGGAGAAACTGAAACTGGGGTTTGATGTTGTGTCAGCCCCCCCACCACCGTCCGTGCAGAAATGTCATTAAATGGTCTTTTCCCCCTTTTGTTACATATTCATAATTCTCACCTGCACTGTCATTTAGTTTTTTTCCACAACAGAACAGCAGGATGGCGGTGGATTTGATTTCTGATTGTGGATGGATCAGGATGAATCCAAAATGGCTGCCAACTATTTCCTGGGATGTATTTCCTGCCTCCCACTGCCTGTAAAACATTTCCAGTATGAAATAATGTGTTCCGGGTCATTTTCGGAGTTAACGGCCCAAAGTCGGAAGTTCCGATTTCGGAGCGTAATGCGCGTGTGCGGACCCGCCGCTCCGGAACCGGAAACTGCGCTTACGGGCCGTAAACTCCGAAAATGACCCAAAGGGTATTGGATGCTGTGACTTGCATTGCATTTGTAGAGTTTGGGTTCCAATTCAGACAGATCATCATGTGCCATGGAGTCAAGACATTAAGTGCTTCTAAATTTGCAAGGTGTGTCCACTGACAGACGTCTCACCCTCAGAAGCCTGTATGACATTTTACATGTACAGGTAGCTGTCACAACAATCCCCCACTGTTCACTGGTGTACTGCACTACCTTATCAGTCACCAAAGCCAATATGTGCCACTGGATTGTCAGATTATGTGTGGGGACAGCAAAAGACAGCAAGTGTGTCTGGAGGTACGCATGATGCGAGAGGACATTGTCCGATCTCTGGCCACCCTCACCACCAGCATCAATTCAATGGCCACAGTAATGTCGTCTCTTGTCTCCCAAATCCCTTCCCATACCACCGTCAATGTCTCCCCCTGTCCGTTGCCCCTGACTGTTTCCCTCCGTACTCCTCGTGTGTCACGAACACATGTGGTGCCTGGTCCTGCACCCGCCAGCCGTGTGCCTGCATCAGACTCTGAGGATCTGGACATTTGTGGTAGTAGAGGATGACCAGAAGGACACTTGACTTTTGACTGAGACGTCGTCCTGAACAATTATTTCATTTTCCCCTTGTAGATAGACTGTTTTCCCTGACGCTCCCTGACGTGTTATATTTTTGTTGCCCCTCCCCAATCCAAGTTCCCTTCTCCATCTGTATTAAGATCATCATTTGTTTTCCTTTCTCCATTCCAAACGGACGGTTGTTCTTCTATTCATTCATAAATATCTTTGAGGAATTCTAATTACTTTAACTTGTTTGACTTCATTTAGAATGTCTGGTTCAGAATATGCAAAAACCAAAGGAAATGATGGACGGAGTGTTGAACATTGCAAGCACTCACCCCCAGTCAACTGATCTGGGTTTAATCCATCACCGTTCTTTAGCCCACTCTGCCACCCCAGTTCAGACATGGCCATATGCAAATCAGTCTGAACCTGTGCCTCATGGGAACAGTCCAGCCCGAACTGCCAAGCCATGTCTTCCCTGGACCGGAAACAAGCTTCCTAGGACCGGTTTCTGGCATTTCAGCCGTCTTCAGCCAGGCTTGCTTGAATCCAGTGGCAAAGTGAGCAAGGGACTCACGTCTGAGCATACCCTGCCAACTTATGGCGAACAAAGCAAAAACCAAAGGAAATGATGGACGGAGTGTTGAACATTGCAAGCACTCACCCCCAGTCAACTGATCTGGGTTTAATCCATCACCGTTCTTTAGCCCACTCTGCCACCCCAGTTCAGACATGGCCATATGCAAATCAGTCTGACCCTGTGCCTCATGGGAACAGTCCAGCCCGAACTGCCAAGCCATGTCTTCCCTGGACCGGAAACAAGCTCACTCAGACACATATTTGGTGAGTCATCTGCTATGCACATAATGGCTTGTTGCAATGATGGGTTACATTTGTAAATGTGTCACACACACACATACCTCCTCACATCTCTAGGCTACCTACATCGTTACACAGGACATGATACACAACAGAATCTTAGTTTTGTAGATCTTTATTTTTTCAACACACATATTCACGTAGTTAATTTGCCTTGGGGTTCTTGTCACTGGCGATCGTGCTTGTGACATCACAATTTTGGGGGTGATGATCGCTCGGAGGGGTCAGGTCTGGCTCGTTGCCTACGTGTAGGTGGGTATTGTCCTTGGGCCTGTACAGGGTGATCTACATGTGCTGGGGCAGATGGTGTATGCACATTTGATGTTTGTGCCTGGACAAGGGCTGGTTGTGCACGTGGTGGGAGTGCCTGTACAGGGGTTGGTGGTGGTTGTGCAGGTGGTGGCAGTGCCTGTACAGGGGTTGGTGGTGGTGGTGCAGGTGGTGGCAGTACCTGTACAGGGGTTGGTGGTGGATGTGCAGGTGGTGGCAGTGCCTGTACAGGGGTTGTTGGTGGTTGTGCAGGTGGTGGCAGTGCCTGTACAGGGATTGGTGGTGGTTGTGCAGGTGGCGGGAGTGCCTGTACAGGGATTGGTGGTGGTTGTGCAGGTGGCGGGAGTGCCTGTACAGGGGTTGGTGGTGGTTGTGCAGGTGATGGCAGTGCCTGTGCAGGTGTTGGTGGTGGGAGTGCCTGTTCAGGCCGCCGGTGTGGATGTGTACCTTTGCTGTGGTGCTGTGCAGTTGGTGGTACAGGTGTGTGGATGTGCTGTCTTGTAGGCAGATATGATGGCTCCCCTCCCTGCGTTGACCGTGAAGGGAGACGTTGGATCACTTTCAGCATGACCTCCATCATCTTCATGTCCAAGGCATGGTGTCTTGCACTCTCTTCCCTTTGGATGGATATCATGTCTCTCATATTCCTGGACATGTCCTGTCAAGTTCTATCCATTCTATCCAAAACTTGGCTCAGCCTTTCCACCACCTGAGGGAATTGGACCATGTCCTGCAGGGACTCAGACATGTCGGACAGGGTAGCCCCTATGGCACCAATGTCCTACCTCACGTCTCTTCTTAACGAGTCCTTGCTCCATCATTACCATATTACAACTGGATAGTTTGTCATGCTAGCCCCTGCTGGTGAATGTCTTCCAGAGATACTGTCTAAAGCCGTCTTCAAATCTACAAAGCACCATTTGGAATCTTGATGGGTCGTCTGAAGCTTTGATTAGCTTTGCCATTGGTGCTATGGTGACAATCAATTTGCTGGCCGAATGGAAACCAATTATGGATCCTTCCTTGAGCCTTATTTTAAAAGATTGGGTATTGAATCGCGTCTCTCTTGAAGGCATGTCTTGTGGTAAAGTGGTAGCCTTGGTGTTTGAAACGGAACCGTCCTGTTTAAAAAGAACTGTGGGAAGGCCATTTGGACAGAGTGCATCATAACTCTTGCTATTTGGTTTTTGCATTTCCGCCCCATGGCTGTATTAATGACCCACAATAGACTAGCCTGAGAGAATTGTGTTTGTGGATGTATTCGGCTGGGAATTGGCAGTTGCACATGGGGCCTAGTGATGTCCTACATGGGATTAGTAGAGCCTTGTGACCCCTCTCCCCCATACGCCCATGGTCTGTGCTGTTTAAGGCCTGTTTTTGATCCGTAGCCCTCTTCCAGGTGGCTGCTCCGCATGTAGGGACCCAAAGGGTTAATCTACGTATGTTTATTGGAAGCGACCCACTGTTGATAGTTTACATGATTACTTTCTAATTTCAGATCTCTGGTAAGCCAAAGCTATTAACTTAGGCCCAGAATTGCTTGGAGACTTTCATATGTCAAATCTCACGCAGCTGAGACCATTTTGGGTCAATAAGCTCTTTTTTTTGCCTTCCACAAGCCTTACTTATATTTTGGCCATAGAAATTTAAATGTTACTCTAAGAGGCAGTTTGTCTGAGTGGGCCTTTAGTTATCTTCGGGAAACAACCTTTACAACAAGGTTTTTACCATGTTGTACCTTTTACCACGCACGGTTTTAGAACACATGCTTTTACAACACATGCCTTTACCATGCATTTAAGGTAAGTTCAGGGGTGTGGGGGGACTCCCCCCACAAACATATTGGCCCTGATTCACAGAACTAACTTAAGACAAAATCCTAAACTTACTACCATTTTGGTATTCACAGAATGCACTTACTACTTCTGGTATTCACAGAATGCACTTACTACTTTTGGCATTCACAGAATGGACTTACTACTTTTGCTATTCACAGAACGGACTTACGACTACTAACTTTATGTCCGCAGTCAGCCGGAATTTCCGCCCCCGAAGCAGAGATTCCGCACCAGGAGCGGGAATTCCGCTCCCGGGTCGGAGGCTCCGCTCCCGTGCCAGAATACACAAACTGTGGCCGTTGATCATTTTAGCCAAGGGTAAACACCTGTCCAAGTGCCTACCATCCCAGACCATGCATCAGCTGACACACTGCAGCCAATCCTAGCTCTGCAGCATGTATAACTGCAGAGCAGACACACACAAACCCTTTCAACATGTCACTGAATGTGTTTGTTGCACTGCCCCTTGGCATTCGGCAAAACTACTTGAGGAGTAGGAGGAGAGCAGAGAGGATCTTCAGACAGAGGATCAACCTATTTGGAATGTCCAACCAAGGTGTAAGGGCCAAGTACCGTTTCCCTCCACAAGTCATCTTGGATATAGTATGTGAGTGGGAGCAGGAACTTGACTCTGTGACCTGCTGCTCACATGCAATACCAGCATATCTCAAAATCCTTTCTGCACTCCATTTCTTTGCCACTGGGTCTTTCCAAAGG
Organism: Triturus cristatus; assembly: GCF_964204655.1. NCBI lineage: Eukaryota > Metazoa > Chordata > Amphibia > Caudata > Salamandridae > Triturus > Triturus cristatus. Next base: position 218,736,273 of record NC_140591.1, on the reverse strand, counting down.
GTCTCCAGTGACCATGTGGGCATATCCCAGGCGAGCCAGTCGCGGTGCCTGTATCAGGTACTGAGATGCATCGCTACTAGAGCCCACAACCACATACACATGCCACATACACTGGCCCTGAGACAAAGGGCAGCACGAGATTTCTATCTCATTGCACAATTCCCACGTGTGCTGGGTACAATTGATTGTACCCATGTGGCCCTTCAGCCACCCCGCCGCATTGCAAACATCTTCTGCAACAGATACCGATGGTATTCCATCAACGTGCAAGCTGTCTGTGATGCCAGTGGGAGGTTCATTAATGTGCATGTGGTGTTCTCAGGCAGTACCCATGTCAACTTCATATTCCGCATGTCACCACTTGCCCGGCGGATGGCTGTGGGAGAATTTGGCAACATGTGGCTACTGGGTAAGTACCAAGCATTAAAAATGAGGAAAATGTGTTGGTGAAATGTCTGAATGCCCCCCAACATTAACCATTGTACAATAAGAATCATAAAGCTACATACATTGGCCAACAGATACTGCATGTAATAAAGTATAGATCATGTCCTGTGCAAATCAAAGAGGGAAATGTAAACAACTGCCCTTTCTTCACTCCTCAGGCGACGCTGGGTATGCACTCTCCCCACATCTCCTCACCCCTTACAGGCGTGCAAAAACTGTACCACAGCGTAGGTACAATAGGGCATACATACGGACTCGAGCCATCATAGAGCGCACTTTTGGTCTGTTGAAGTTGTGATTCAGATGTTTCAACCGTACAGAGGGTGTGCTGCTGTACCCCCAAGAAGTCGTGTGCAAGATCATATTAGCCTGTTGTGTTTTGCACAACATTGCCTTAACGCATGGCTTGCACATACCGCTGGAACCTCGGCTAGCTCTGAATCTGGGAAACCGGGCCATTGCACATAACCGAGGTCAGGGTATGCAAGTCCGTGATCAGCTCGTTGCCACGTTTTTCACATGAGCAACCTGTAGTGTCATGGACAAAATGTGGTTTGCTGTCTGTTGCCAATGATGAAACTTGGATATACATGACTGTGTCAATAAATTCCTTCCTGAAACGACTTTGCAAGCCACACTAACTGCATGTAAATCACAGCTGTTGACAGTAGTCAAAAGGTTGAGCGTGCTTCAGCTCATGTGCCCATGTCAGCGATCAGTGTAGTGGATGTCCCTAAAGAATCTATTGACGCAGATGAAAAACGATACATGTTCTGAGAGACCTAGCTGGACCTCATGAGGATGGGTCACTTAATCACAAAAGGCCATAACCATTGCATTGTCGGGCCTGTGCCCTCAACAGATTTGACTCCCCCACAAATGATGGGCCCACAACGTGAGTGATGATTTCATGGGTGAATCAGGCACCATGTGTCTGTGATATATTCACACTGCTCCACCCCAATGTTACGTAACACATCACACAACTCTGGTAATGAGAACTCAATATGGACTACATGTACCATAATGCAAAGTGGGAGAAACTGAAACTGGGGTTTGATGTTGTGTCAGCCCCCCCACCACCGTCCGTGCAGAAATGTCATTAAATGGTCTTTTCCCCCTTTTGTTACATATTCATAATTCTCACCTGCACTGTCATTTAGTTTTTTTCCACAACAGAACAGCAGGATGGCGGTGGATTTGATTTCTGATTGTGGATGGATCAGGATGAATCCAAAATGGCTGCCAACTATTTCCTGGGATGTATTTCCTGCCTCCCACTGCCTGTAAAACATTTCCAGTATGAAATAATGTGTTCCGGGTCATTTTCGGAGTTAACGGCCCAAAGTCGGAAGTTCCGATTTCGGAGCGTAATGCGCGTGTGCGGACCCGCCGCTCCGGAACCGGAAACTGCGCTTACGGGCCGTAAACTCCGAAAATGACCCAAAGGGTATTGGATGCTGTGACTTGCATTGCATTTGTAGAGTTTGGGTTCCAATTGAGACAGATCATCATGTGCCATGGAGTCAAGACATTAAGTGCTTCTAAATTTGCAAGGTGTGTCCACTGACAGACGTCTCACCCTCAGAAGCCTGTATGACATTTTACATGTACAGGTAGCTGTCACAACAATCCCCCACTGTTCACTGGTGTACTGCACTACCTTATCAGTCACCAAAGCCAATATGTGCCACTGGATTGTCAGATTATGTGTGGGGACAGCAAAAGACAGCAAGTGTGTCTGGAGGTACGCATGATGTGAGAGGACATTGTCCGATCTCTGGCCACCCTCACCACCAGCATCAATTCAATGGCCACAGTAATGTCGTCTCTTGTCTCCCAAATCCCTTCCCATACCACCGTCAATGTCTCCCCCTGTCCGTTGCCCCTGACTGTTTCCCTCCGTACTCCTCGTGTGTCACGAACACATGTGGTGCCTGGTCCTGCACCCGCCAGCCGTGTGCCTGCATCAGACTCTGAGGATCTGGACATTTGTGGTAGTAGAGGATGACCAGAAGGACACTTGACTTTTGACTGAGACGTCGTCCTGAACAATTATTTCATTTTCCCCTTGTAGATAGACTGTTTTCCCTGACGCTCCCTGACGTGTTATATTTTTGTTGCCCCTCCCCAATCCAAGTTCCCTTCTCCATCTGTATTAAGATCATCATTTGTTTTCCTTTCTCCATTCCAAACGGACGGTTGTTCTTCTATTCATTCATAAATATCTTTGAGGAATTCTAATTACTTTAACTTGTTTGACTTCATTTAGAATGTCTGGTTCAGAATATGCAAAAACCAAAGGAAATGATGGACGGAGTGTTGAACATTGCAAGCACTCACCCCCAGTCAACTGATCTGGGTTTAATCCATCACCGTTCTTTAGCCCACTCTGCCACCCCAGTTCAGACATGGCCATATGCAAATCAGTCTGAACCTGTGCCTCATGGGAACAGTCCAGCCCGAACTGCCAAGCCATGTCTTCCCTGGACCGGAAACAAGCTTCCTAGGACCGGTTTCTGGCATTTCAGCCGTCTTCAGCCAGGCTTGCTTGAATCCAGTGGCAAAGTGAGCAAGGGACTCACGTCTGAGCATACCCTGCCAACTTATGGCGAACAAAGCAAAAACCAAAGGAAATGATGGACGGAGTGTTGAACATTGCAAGCACTCACCCCCAGTCAACTGATCTGGGTTTAATCCATCACCGTTCTTTAGCCCACTCTGCTACCCCAGTTCAGACATGGCCATATGCAAATCAGTCTGACCCTGTGCCTCATGGGAACAGTCCAGCCCGAACTGCCAAGCCATGTCTTCCCTGGACCGGAAACAAGCTTCCTAGGACCGGTTTCTGGCATTTCAGCCGTCTTCAGCCAGGCTTGCTTGAATCCAGTGGCAAAGTGAGCAAGGGACTCACGTCTGAGCATACCCTGCCAACTTATGGCGAACAAAGCAAAAACCAAAGGAAATGATGGACGGAGTGTTGAACATTGCAAGCACTCACCCCCAGTCAACTGATCTGGGTTTAATCCATCACTGTTGTTTAGCCCACTCTGCCACCCCAGTTCAGACATGGCCATATGCAAATCAGTCTGACCCTGTGCCTCATGGGAACAGTCCAGCCCGAACTGCCAAGCCATGTCTTCCCTGGACCGGAAACAAGCTCACTCAGACACATATTTGGTGAGTCATCTGCTATGCACATAATGGCTTGTTGCAATGATGGGTTACATTTGTAAATGTGTCACACACACACATACCTCCTCACATCTCTAGGCTACCTACATCGTTACACAGGACATGATACACAACAGAATCTTAGTTTTGTAGATCTTTATTTTTTCAACACACATATTCACGTAGTTAATTTGCCTTGGGGTTCTTGTCACTGGCGATCGTGCTTGTGACATCACAATTTTGGGGGTGATGATCGCTCGGAGGGGTCAGGTCTGGCTCGTTGCCTACGTGTAGGTGGGTATTGTCCTTGGGCCTGTACAGGGTGATCTACATGTGCTGGGGCAGATGGTGTATGCACATTTGATGTTTGTGCCTGGACAAGGGCTGGTTGTGCACGTGGTGGGAGTGCCTGTACAGGGGTTGGTGGTGGTTGTGCAGGTGGTGGCAGTGCCTGTACAGGGGTTGGTGGTGGTGGTGCAGGTGGTGGCAGTACCTGTACAGGGGTTGGTGGTGGATGTGCAGGTGGTGGCAGTGCCTGTACAGGGGTTGTTGGTGGTTGTGCAGGTGGTGGCAGTGCCTGTACAGGGATTGGTGGTGGTTGTGCAGGTGGCGGGAGTGCCTGTACAGGGATTGGTGGTGGTTGTGCAGGTGGCGGGAGTGCCTGTACAGGGGTTGGTGGTGGTTGTGCAGGTGATGGCAGTGCCTGTGCAGGTGTTGGTGGTGGGAGTGCCTGTTCAGGCCGCCGGTGTGGATGTGTACCTTTGCTGTGGTGCTGTGCAGTTGGTGGTACAGGTGTGTGGATGTGCTGTCTTGTAGGCAGATATGATGGCTCCCCTCCCTGCGTTGACCGTGAAGGGAGACGTTGGATCACTTTCAGCATGCCCTCCATCATCTTCATGTCCAAGGCATGGTGTCTTGCACTCTCTTCCCTTTGGATGGATATCATGTCTCTCATATTCCTGGACATGTCCTGTCAAGTTCTATCCATTCTATCCAAAACGTGGCTCAGCCTTTCCACCACCTGAGGGAATTGGACCATGTCCTGCAGGGACTCAGACATGTCGGACAGGGTAGCCCCTATGGCACCAATGTCCTACCTCACATCTGTCTGCTGTTGGAAGAAGTCCTGCTCCCAGTGGCCATCATAGCCAGGTGTAGGCCCTCTCTGCAGGTGTCTGCCATGGATGGGACGAGCAGGTCCAACAGCAGGGGAGGGGGTGGCAGGTGGGAGCCTGTGGGCAGGAGAATGGTGCCCAGGGGATACCTGCACCACAACAGGGCTGTTACTTCCCCCAGATGGTGGAGAGGATGGCAGTGATGCACTGTATAGGGAAGAGCGGGTAGGGGAACCACCATGTCAGTCCTGGACGTGAGGGCTGTGAGGGAGTGATGTCTGTGTTGGGATGCGTGGGAGCTGTGGCTGGTTTGCTCGATGCTGGGGACAGGCAATAGTTTGCTTGGGAGGAGGCTGACGAACGTTGCTTGGCGGAGGATGGGATGCCCTGACAGATTTTGGCAATCTGGCACGATAGCTCTCATTGGCATCAGTATCGTCATCGCCGGAGTGGATGGACATGAAGTCATCATCATCCACCAAAACGACGTCTTCAGGAAATTCCTCCTCCTTCTCCTCCTCTTGAGCAGTACTTGCTGCCGACATAACTGCTTGGAGGATCAGGGGATTCTCCCCTCTGATTCCCCGTCGGCCCGCACTGGTCATAGGTCTGTCATCCTCATCCTTAGCATCCCCTGGAAGACAGAGATTGCAACCGTATTAGTGATTGACCTGGTATTACATGTGGTGCAACACAAGGGTTGTATTAACTGTACTTTGCATCAACAGATGAGGATCATGTGACCTGATTAGGGTACCACCACAAATGACAGCTCACACCATAGCACTGAGGTGTTACACAGAGATGTGCATGATACAAGCAACCTCACCAGCTCCAGCCACAACTTTCTGTCCCTTCGTGTTCCCCCCTAGTGTCACCTGCTGAACCTGTCTCCTCATAGCTGTTGTAGACATAGCTGTCCCTGATCCAGCAGTTGTAGAGGGAAGTGACAACATTCTCAATGATCTGCATCACTAATTGACAGACAGGCACAGGACACTCCTGATTTGTATTTCACTTTGTAAACAACAACTGCTGATTCCATGCAGAGGGGGATCTTGATCTCTGTCATGGCTTAGGAATCTAAGCTAGTGACTCACCTCATGCCAGAATTACCTGAAGGATAGGTGCGCAAGGGTTTCACTGCTGCAGCCAGGATGTCATGCAGTCCCCGGGATGGTGTCCACTGCTGTGGTGTCATCCTGTCAGCAGCTGTGATGAGACATACATGTCCATATTTTTGTACAACAGATGGTAGCTCTGAGCCAACATGTCATTCTCAATAACCATTTGCGGGTCATCCAGGACAATGTGCAGCATGTTTACCTCATGGATTTTACATGTGGGCACCTGCTCACATGCAGCATTTGCCATTCGTTACCTCCACGCAGCACTGACATCAATAAGATGACACATCAACAGACACACCTCATGCCAGAATTACCTGAAGGACGGGTGCAGGAGGGTTTCACTGCTGCAGCCAGGATGTCATGCAGTCCCCGGGATGGTGTCCGCTGCTGTGGTGTCATCCTGTCAGCAGCTGTGATGAGACATACATGTCCATAATTTTGTACAACAGATGGTAGCTCTGAGCCAACATGTCATTCTCAATAACCATTTGCGGGTAACCCAGGACAATGTGCAGCATGTTTACCTCATGGACTTTACATGTGGGCACCTGATCACATGCAGCCTTTGCTAGCTGTTACCTCCAGCACTGACATCAATACGATGACACATCAACAGACAAACTTGTATGAGAAGGTTACTGATATTTCAAGGAAGGGATAAATGACCCGGACTCCTCCGCATTACACTGATTTCACCTTTGCCATTTAGACTTTCATTTTTCCTGAGTGTAATGTTGTCTGTTGACAAGTCAGAAAGGGGTTCATGTGTGAGATGTGCAATACTCAGGGACATGATGTTGCTCATGTGTGCTTCCCTACGCATGAAGTCACACAGCTCATTTTTGAATGAGAGAACACAGATTTCTTATGTCCATCCTTTGAGTGTCCTCTCTTTGCATACTCTATTTACAACATCATGGTACTACTTGGCTGACAACGATTGGTGTCTTGTACAGCAGACATCCAAACCTCATATGTCAAACACTCACCTATACATGTGAATACGGTAGGAGAGGAGGCAAGCAGAATGCAACATTTGGTTATGATCACACATTGCGGATAAGCTGAGAAGCTTTGATGCTTTCTGCCTGCACTGGATTAGCGTGTTGCTCTTCAGCCAAGTTATTTTGTAGGTGTGACTGCATGAAGATTCACCTTAGCAGCCCCTACATCCATCTCAAAGGTACACAACTGGCATCAGTGTTGTCCTCAGCCATACCAATTTCATTATGATTTAACCATATATATTTTGCTAGGGATTTTTTCCTATCATTGAATTGCAAGCATGATGTGTTTTGGTCACTTCATATGACACATTGTACTATTGTATGTCGATTCTGCACTCACTTGGCATACAATTTGTGGCATCCTTTCATTAGCCACCAGGGTCTGATCTTGCATGGGTTCAAATGCCATATGTGAGCATATTGTGATGCAGGACAACAGTGTTGTACAACACATACAACATACGGTGGAGGTGAAAGGCACATTTAATGAGCATTCAGCCTGATTTATTCTTGGGTTTACTTCCCTTGGCCCAGCACCGGGACAGTGTGTGGTCCCTGAACAGACGTCACAGCCAACCTTGTAGCAGAAGTCAGTGTGTGTCTTTGATTCTGGGAGGACCTCGTTGTACCTACAATGATAAGTGTGTTTTGCAACTTTACATTTCTGCAGCCACATGTGATGCACTAAATTTCTGGCACAAAGGATGAGCACAAGCAGTTGTGGGCACCAGCGTTGCTGAAGTGTGTTATACTTAATATCATGAGTGATCCCACATATAACTTAGAATGGGCCCACTACCTAGATGCAACCTATATCACAATGACAGGTCTACGAATCCTGAGGTAAGGTCCACTATCGTGTTTTGTTGATGGCCAACAAAAAAGCCAGCCAATGTAAGAGGTACATGACCAGCTGTGTGGACTGGGCATTTAATCTATATTGGAAACATTCAAAGTTGGACAGTGGATGCATTGTCAATACTACTGACCCTGGTATCTCACTTCTTGTTCATCATTACCATATTTGTGCAAATTGGATTTCTTGATTAGGTCTACAGACACTATTACAACATAGTGGGGACACCCTTTTGACTAGTTGTGGCACTCGATTACAGGATTGGATTCCCAGGTCTGGGACTGTTGGTGAAAAACATGTCATGTTCCACAATTACAAAGGTATGATGAGCCAAGACATGTTATATTTTGTCTTTCGCTGTTCACAAATATAATTTGCTAAAGGTAGATGTCCATTGACAACTCCAATAGTAATGCAGCTATTTTTTCATCTCTGGTTGACTTTCATATGTGGGCACTATATGTCCCTCTGTTACTCCTGACAATGTATGCATTTTGACTATCTCCTGTCCAGTTTGACTTACCAGTTGGTGAGGGTGGTATGCCTTTCTCTGCACGATGTTGATTCCTCCCAGTAGATGCAGGGACCTCTGCTACTGCAGCTGTCTGTGCTCTGGCCGAATGTGTCAATGGGTGAGAAGAGAGAAAAGTAACCAAATGGGAAATGTGCTTGTGGAACTTTTCAGGGATTTCCCCATTTCTTCTGCATGCTAACAGTGTTGTTCAGTCCTACCGCAGACTGGGCAGGTAGGAGCAGTGGTGCTTTGGGGATGTAATGGCGTGGCAGGGTGGGAAATGTTCAACAGAATAGGTGTATGACTATTTTGATCTGATGATTCTCTCACCTTCTGTTTTGTGATTTAGGCTGGCACAGGGTGATTTACTTCTTGGATAATTTGTGGCAGATTTACAAGCCCCTTGGAAAACATTTATACCGCCGTTGCGTCACTTCTGTGACACAGCGGTGGTGTAATACAGGTGACACAATTCGACTTATTCACAACGTGATGAATCTATGGGGATGCGTCACGTTGTGAAGCCCTGTGCAACATTAAACCTGCGTCAGCTTTGATGTAGGCGGGGTGGGCGTTTTTTTGGGATATGCCTCGTAAAAGTGATGCAGTGTAATCGACGAGATTTCACGGAGTCACTTTTCATAGTCTGCTGCTACGCAACCTTACGCCTGCTTGAAGCACACGTGGCACAGAATGTTAGGTATGGGCGGTCCATGGCCATTGTTGGAGTTGCATCACACTTGCGACACTACTCCAGCAAAACACCCCCCTTATGCCATCAGATGCAACACACATCTGTCTATCCCTGCGCCACAGTGCACCGCATTGTAAATGTGACGCATCCGCGGTTGCGCAAGAGTTGAATTGCGTGTCGCATTGTTACTGGCGCATCCCTGCTAATATTTGTCAATTGCTACTTGGCAGGGTTGTGTATTACGGCAACAGTACAGTGCCCATGTTTTCAAAAGTGGGGGAGGGATTTGCCATTTCTAATGCAAAGGATTGTGGGACTTGTGGTGCTACATACAGAGGGTGACACATGAGTCTCTGACTGACTATAATTTTTATATACACTTTGGACAACTTCCTTACTCACAATGACAGTGCAACACAGACAATCTTTTCATGCACTTTTTCTTTTCATCCCATTTACCTGGTACCACGTAGCGGACGTCACTAACAGGTAGCCCATGGACCAAGTGGGGGTGTATTGTGGTAAGGATATCCTCCTCCAGTGGGGTGAGACGGATGCGGGGTCCAGATTATGCAGCAGGGAGGATCCTGTTTAATTCGTTCCGGGAGTACTTCTCCTTCACCCTCTGCCTTTCATCCTGCCACTTTTTCTTGATGTCCTGGACTGTGCACCTCTCCTTCCCCACTGCTGTGACAGCAGAGGCTAATTGCTGCCATAGGGCTGCCTTCTGTGTGCCACTGGTGCAGTAGGGTGGGAGTCCATATAGGCGTTTGTGGTGCCTCACTATATACTCCACAAGCATGGTGGTCTCCTCTGCTGTGAAGTTCTTCTTCCTCCTCAATAGTTCAATTTTTCTCTTGCGGTGTCAGCATTGTGAATACAAACTCTCTGTGGCCAAACTTGTGCCTTCAATGTGTGCTGCTTTTATATGTTTTTTGGTGTTGGTCAATTAGTGTTAATTGGCTTCAGCTGGAGCGTGGTGGGGGATGGTAGGCACTTGCAACATCATGGCAAACTGGAGCTGTTGGCTGGGATTGGCTGTAGTGTGTCAGCTGATGCATGGTGGGGTATAGTAGGTACTTGGACAGGTGTTTACCCTTTGCTAAAATGATCAATGGCCACAGTTCGTGTATTCCGGCCTGGGAGCGGAGCTTCCGGCCCGGGAGCGGAGCTTCTGGCCCGGTAGAGGAGATTCCGGCCCGAGAGCAGAATTCCCGCTCCGGGCGCGGAATCTCCGCTTTGGGGGCGGAAATTCCGTAAGTCCATTCTGTGAATAGCAAAAGTAGTAAGTTCATTCTGTGAATTCCAAAAGCAGTAAGTGCATTCTGTGAATACCAGAAGTAGTAAGTGCATTCTGTGAATATCAAAATGGTAGTAAGTTTAGGATTTTGTCTTAAGTTAGTTCTGTGAATCTGGGCCTTTGTGTATATATATATGTATACATATATATATATATATATATATATATATATATATATATATATATACACAATGCGTGGTAAAGGCATATGTTGTAAAAGCATATGTGCTGTAAAGAAATGCGGGGTAAAAAAGGTGTGGTAAAGGCATGCAGAGTATTTCCCTGCGTTGTTCCATCATACAACCGCGATCTTCATGCCCTGAGCATCGCCTTTTCCAAACAAAGTTCAGAAAAGAACCATGGTTTTACCACCCAAAGTTTGCACGGTATTATTTTGCTTCCGAGTGCACTCTCCTTGTGCATGAAAGAAAGCAGTTATGTGTGGCCAGAGACCATCTCCTCTACACCGGGCCTGCCCTTGCTGTGTGTGGCATTATAAAATACTTCCACTAGTTTAAAATACTATCAGAGAGCTCCTTTTGACCCTTCAATACTTCTAGTACACAATGCAACCCAGTTTCCTTTTCTCTCAATATAATGGCCTTGCATTATTTGCATTAATTGCAGAATAAAGCCGCTTTCAAGTTTTTAATCAAACCTACAGTTGTGTACATGAGTAAACAACACTAAGGAAGTTAAAGAATGCCCAATTGATGCTTTGCTGATACTGGAAGAATTGGCTTATTTAACAGCATGGCCTCCATGAAACTCTACAGTTAAGGGATCAGAAGCCTCAGCCATGTAGGATGCTCGGTTGGTAGACCCTACATGGTCTTTCTGTTGGGTTGGGAGATGTAACTCAGGCAGAGTCCATATGCGATCCAGATGGAGAAGCCAATCATCCTCAGCTGGGTGGAAAAGGTTCAGGTTGAAGTCTCCTCTCAAGATGATTGCATAGTCCACAGACTTTTAGCTGGGCAATAAATGAGCTTGTTTAGAACTGAAGATTTGGAATGGTTTTTCCGATTGACTATTTTTGGATTGCTCAAAGCGTGATAGTTGTCCACTGTTGTCTGTTTAGCCTATGGCGGCTTTCCTTTTTCCTTGTAGAAATATGTAGGGTGAAATCTTCTGCCTTGTCAGAGGAACTGGGTGGTGTAGATTTAGCATGGGGTGCCGGGTGGTAGATCTACCACCGCTTTATATATGTTGATTGAAACAGCAGCTGGCGCACAGGCCAGTGCCATGGGATTGTGTGTATATGGATGATGCATTGATTTGTTACTTTTAGCTGTAATGTTCGGGCCAATGGTGTTATATACGGCTAAGCTGCTTTTGAAATTATCAATAATTGCCTGTCAAATTTGAAGAATACTCAACAGTTTCTTTTAAATAGGAGAACAACTAATAGGTGTTGCAAATCCTGTCACCTTGTCTTGTGCATGCTCAACAAATTAAATTAAGCTTCCAATTTTATCAATTTATTTCCGCGAAGTTGGCATTGATTGCAATAAACCCACTTGATTGTCTAGCGCACAGAGCAGAGACCATAATGTCATCACAACTTTGAGTTCATTCCACAGCGTGGGAGTCATCTGCTTGATGTGTCTGCTGAGCTGGGGATGGATCAAGATCTTCCCAAAAGTTGCATAGTAAGATATTGTGTAGTGAAGCAGGGATACATTCAGGCTGGTACTGTTGGCTCCAGGTTGAAGGCACACAAATAATGTCATGTTGCAATTTGTTTCATAGAAGATAAAAAGGTTGCCTGATTAATACCTGCTCAAAGTGCTGCCCCAGCTGAGACATTTTTTGAGATGTACTTTGCAATCTGGGGGTGGGGGAGGGTATGGTCTATAGACATGTTTAAATAGGTGCTCCTAGAGGCTGAGTCGGCTGTGATGATTGGTGCACGACTGCACACAATATGTAGATTTAGCAGGGCAGAGCTTCTTGTAATCTAGCCACAACGATCTATAAATGTTTCATAGAATGCAATTCTCTGACGATGGTACCCAGTGGTGTGAACTGCCCCCTACCTGCCAGGCCTCTGGCCAGATGACAACACGCAATCTACTTGCTGACATCATGCCACTTCTGTGTTATTGGTTCCTTTATGGCAGGAGGAGCCAATTGACTGCTGACTCTTGTGGTCCATCCCTTGTCAATTCCTCTCCATGCACATTTGCTGCATCACTAGTAGACTCATTGTTGGATGAGAACCATTTAATTGCCCAGTAAAGTGCGCTGTGCAGTAAAAGCAGCTCTGTAAGGTGCAGTTCAATGTTAAGGAAACATGCTGCTCTGGTGTTGTAGCTTCCCATATGGCAGAAGGAACCAATGGACTGCTGGCTTTTGTGGCCTCGCCCTGTTTTAGACCTTCAACACACGCCTCTGCTACAGCACTAGCGGGTGTATAATGGGGGCAAGAGATGTCAATTGCTCAGTAAAGTGCTCTTTGAGTTAAGAATGGTTTAGATAAAGCTGTAGTGCCTCTTCATCCGTCTTCCTCATCCCAAGCCTCGCTGAGCATTGGCTCTCCGCCTGCATAAGTTTATCCAAACTTAAATAAAACAAGTTCCTACCCATGAGATGACTTCCACTTCTTGCCACTGTTCCCATGAAGAAGGGAGGGCCATCAATCCCCACTGATAGTGGCGCTTAATGTCCACATAAGAATAGACAACAGAGGGGTCCTGCCCTATATCAATTATGAAGGGGGGGAATCATGGGGCAGACTCTATTTCTATTAGCAAGGGAAATCTGCATGTGGGCAGAGGGCAATATCCTCTCTGTATTTGCAATGTTTCTTTCGGAGAGGGAGAATGGGCCTGTGGACCATCCGAGCAGAGATTTCTCTTCTGAATCACTGCCAATGAGTTGAGGTTTTTCTCTAGATAGCTTAGAGTTTTGGGATGTCAGAGGTGGATCTATTTGCATCCAGAGAGAATGCTCGCCTTCATTTTTAGGTCTCGCTGAGCCCAGCGCATGCTCTGGCTCGGAGAGACATTTTGTGTGTGAGTGTTTTTAAGTGCTGCTGGCTGGCCTAGCGCTTGCGTGCACGTGAGAGTGCACGCGCGCAGCCGCCATGCGCTAGGCCAGCCAGCAGCACTCATGAAGGCCTTTCTGCGTCATCGCGATCATTTTCGCTTTCACAGCGATCGTGATCGCGATGACTTTCGTGGCCAATGCTTGTTTTTTAAAATTTTTCTTTTAGCGCGCCAATGCTTGTTACTCTTTCTTTCACTTCCCCTTCTCTACACAGAGCAGTCACTGCCACTCCCTGCCCGCACAGAGCATTCCCTTCCACTCCCCGCCCGCACAGAGCATTCCCTTCCACTTCCCCGTCCGCCTCTCCATACTTCCGCCGCATGACCCTCACTCCGCCGGCATTTTCTCTCTTCCTCTGCCTTCTGTCACCTTTTCCAGTTTACCTGGCTCTCCCTCACTCACTCACCGACATTTGTCAATCCTCACCATGCGTGACAGCATTTTGCCATTTTGCTGCGTGTTGTGTGGCTGCGCACCTGATAGGAGTCCATTTGTAGGCTCCATGACCGCAGGGGCGTAACACAGGCCCCCGCAGCCCCCGCGGTGCGGGGGGGCCCCCAGCGCTCCAGGGGCCCCTTCACTCAGTCTCAGCAGAGCCATCAAGCAAGCCTCCATTTAATTCACAATTGAAGTTCATTCATAATTAAATAGTGCGCACGGCGGCGGCCTCTCCATAAATTAAATGGTGCGCGCCTCACACGCCACGGCCTCTTCATTATTTAAATGGTACCGCGGCCTCTAATTGGTTGATAGTGATGGTGCGCACGCGCACGCCGGGGCCCCGGCCGGGCGGGGCCACAAGGGACCTTCACTTCTTGCCGTGCCTCCGGACCCTGAAGATTACATCGCGCCCATCCTAGATCCGAGAGAAGTGGAGAAGAGCTGGTGTGGTAAGTGGAGAGTCCTGCACTGCAGGATGCCTCGCATAGCTTTATGGTACTCCGGCACCTGAAGATTACGTTGCGGCCCCTCCTCGGGCCAAGAGAAGTAGAGAAGATTGCGTGGGTGAGGCAAGTGGAGGGACCCGCAATGCGGGAGGTCTCCTGTGGCTTTATGGTGCTCCAGCAGCACCTGAAGATTACGTTGCGGCCCCTGCTCGGGCCGAGAGAAGTAGAGACGAGCTGGTGCGGCAAGTGGGGGTTCTGTTAAACCTGTTAAAGCCTGTTTGGAAACTTTTTATAAAAACACATATATTGAAATCTACTGAATGGATTTAAACTGCGCACAGAAAAGCCCACTTTCGGAGTAAAGTTCAATTTCATGCCAGGTTTGGTGTCAATTCGTTCAGTGACTTGGTCCATAGGCATAAGTACAATTCCCTACGTGAGCTAAAATGGGAAAACACAACTTTCTTCAACCGCCCCTTAACTGTTATTGAACCCTCCCATCCCTTATCATGGATCTATACATAAATTGGCATGCCGGACTTTAGCTGACTATTCAAGCAACTGCTAACTCTGGTGCAAATCCGTCCAAGGGATTAAAAGTTATAGACCGATTTTAAAGCATGCTTTTTTAAAGGAAAATGCAGGGTGACTGCCACTGTGTGATATAATGGACTGGCACACATGCAATTGTACTGCTGATTATCGAGACTCAGGATATCGAGATACAATAACATCCAGGACAAAATGTGGAACACCGAAATAGCAAAAGGCGAGTGCATATAGAGGAAGTTTAGATACACTATTCCCAACTCCACATCTGTGTACCTTGTACTGCGCAGGTACTTATATGTGGAGTTAGGTATAGAAAATCTAGACTTACTTGCCATTCGGTGTTTTGGATTCGATATTCTGCCCTCGATGTTTATATACTTCCATATTCCAGGGGCGTAACACAGGCCCCCGCGGTGTGGTGGAGCCCCTGCGCTCCAGGGGCCCCCTCACTCCATCTCAGCAGAGCCATCGAGCAAGCCTCAAGTCTGTGCGCGCATGATTGAAGTTCAATCATTAATTAAATGGTGCGCACGGCGGCGTCCTCCCCATAAATTAAATGGTGCGCGCCGCGCATGCCACGGCCAGCCGCATGGCCTCTTCATTATTTAAATGGTGCCGTTTTGGTACCGCGGCCTCTAATTGGTTGGTAATGGTGGTGCGCACGCCCGGGCCCTGGCCGGGCGGGGCCACAAGGGACTTTCACTTCTTGCTGTGCGTGGGATGATGAATTCAACTGTGGAAGACTAAAAGTGGAAATGAAACAAAAGCGGACCTGGGGGGCCCCTGGAATTGCTGCCGCTTCACAGGTAAGACTGTGGCTGATGTATCGCTTTCAACACCTACAGCTGGCTGCAATTTCCGTGTCCTGCTACTGTTATGTACAACCGTTGCTGCTGTGCTTGCTGTTAAGTCTTTCTATCCTCTGTGATGTCTGTTGTTTTTTTCCCTGTCGATCTAACTTAATGCAAGTTGCTACTGCCCTTTCACCCATTACCACTGATTTGTCCTAATTCGAGGGGCGGAGTCATGGTACAACTATGGACATTTTCATGGTTATCTATTGTCACTGTGAAACATGCAGGCCCTGGAAATGAAAATAGATATATTCTCCTGGAACCCATCGATTAGAAGGGGGTGGGGGTGTGAGGGGTAAAAGGCGTCCAAATCTGGGGGCTGGGGGGGGGGGGGGGGTTAGGAGTGGAGTTCTGCCCCTATGTACTCACTATTTTTTAAACCTCTGCCCCAAAAGAAATTGAGACCAAGGAAAAATGCAACAGTGAAGCAGTTCAGGCTACTTAATTGATCACATGCAGATTTTATTTTAAGGTAGTTTATGGTGTTAAGGCACCTGCTGCAGGAATCTACTTGTATCCGGCAAGTATCCAAGTATAATACTAGTAAGATCACTCAGGTGGATTAAAAACTTGCAGTGTGTAACCTGCTGGTGATAAGTCTGAATCGTACAATTCTTGTTGGGTTAATGTGTTCCTTCCTGCATAGTAATGTGTGTAACGTATAGCTCAGAGCTTCCTATGGTCTTCTCCTAGCTCAGTGCACTAATGTATGTGCTGCAGAGAACCTTGCACAAGTTGTCAGTCATAATTTCCAGTATTGGATAAAATAGCCCAGTGGGTCATGGTTGTGTTGCAAAGATACTGAATACCGCCTGATTTGTATACTGAGCTGCTGGGGTCACTGGGATGTAAAATGCAGGTCTGCTCTAGCATGGATGGGTGATGGAAATGGAATAGAGGGATTTCAGATAGGCCGATCAGTCATGTTGTGGCAGGGCACTGTTTCATGTGTCACTCCTGAGATGCAAGCTTGACACAGTTTTTAGTCACTATCCAACAGCACCTTGCACAGCCTTAGGCCATCCCTTTGAAAGCCTTCAGCGCGTGAAAGGGGCTAGGGATGCAAACATGCAGACACTGGTAAAAATGATCACTCTCCGCACAGCGAGAATAGGGAAAATGTACACCTTCAAAAGTTGCAAAAGTTTTACTCTGGGTTTAAGTGGGATGAAAAAACTGGGGGGGGGGGTCTCCCAAAGGGTCATGGCCACTGTAATTAATGTAAATCTGTGCTTAGCATAGTATGCCGCCCAGCTTGTATTTTGCTGTTTCTGTCTTTGCATCCAGATATATGAAACAACAAGTAACATCATACCTACAACATGTCAGGACTATTGGCTGTGTCAATGGTTGTTAGTGCATACGCTAAATAAGCAGCAACTATGACTTGTATATATTAATGAAAAAGCTTCTAGTTAAAGCCTTGGTGACACCACCACAATGTTGCTGCTCCTGAGTTTCAAAAAGAGAAGCAAAACCCAGAGAGAAAATGACTCTCTTTAAAGGATTTACCTTCTCCTTCAAAGCTCACCTGGCAAGATGTCATGCCGTAACTTCTCCACTAGTGAGCAGTGTGAGTATGCACACATCGATGTGCCCGCTGTCACTGCAGTCCGGAAAAAAACGGACCGCCTGTGCCAGGGCACAAAAAGAGCCCGATAGAGACCCGTTTTGGGGCCCCCTTTAAAAAACTGCTGGTGCTCAGCACCGGTGTGACCCGGTCCACTTAAAGCCCTGGTTTTACTCATGTCACCAACAGCAACTGATGTTCCGGTTGTAATTTCGACCATTTACCGTAAATCTACAGCAGTACGTCTTGTCCCTGCCATGAAAAGGCTGCTGCTGATGCCACCATCTGACTTAATGGGCCAGGAGTATTGCAATTACTAATCTAGACCTATACTCATTATGCTAATCTAGACCTATATTCCTTATGCTATTATCTGTAAACCACATAGAGAGCTATATTTTTCTTATGGCAAGGTCTGTGCTATATAGGTGAACTCAGTAGTAGAAGTCTAAACAGTTGCCAACATGGTATCACAATCCACATGTTATAGGTTGCTGGGCAAACCATAACTCATCCTCCCACCACTCACTGCTCTTGACTGCCCAAAAGACATGACCAATAACATCTCGAGTTGCATTATCAAGGGCATCACTGATACCATCAATAACAACAATATTGTGAACACAAGATTAATGGCTCTCGCTCATAACAATACACATGTTAAACAATTTTTTCAAGGCACAGTTTGAGAGTTTTGGTCCACCAACACCTCTTACAGGTAACATAACATGTATTTGTAAAAGCGCACGTTCACGCGGAGGCATCTTGGTGCTGAATAACAGATGTTTATTGTTACCCAACTCAGTGGTACGCATTTTATTGAACTCAGATGGATGAAGGGCTGTGTGGACCCGCCAGGATTTGAACCTGTGACCATGAGGTCAAACACAGGGCCCTGTAGTGGATGCATTAGACCACTGAGACACTAAATGCTCCCGACGATAGAGACTGTGTAGTTGCACACAATATGGTTTCTGTACATTGTTTTTAACTTTGGAGCCACACCCATCAGTCCAACTGCACCATTTACTTAGACAACAGACTTTAAGAATATCTTGCACTGTTTCAAAGACGCTGAACAGCTCATAGTCACAACCCTAAGCCACACTTAGTCTTCGATCCCTCTTCGCCAGCTTTAAGCCACACCAGGTGTAGAGTTTTCTGGCTCCCATAATATACTCAATGTGTGGATTTTTGTGACACATTGTTTGCACCTGATGTGCCACTAGCTAGTACAGTGCTCTCAGGGCTTATTACTTGAAATATACAGGATGCATTTATCTCTCCAGATCATATACATAGTGAGTGGCGGGGTGGTAATCAGAATTATTAGATAATTTGGATTGGAATCCGGGAGGGCATCATGGTGGGGCCCGGCCGGCAATAAAAGTAAAACGAACATAATGTGTATTATGCTGCTCGGCCTCACCTCCCTGTCTGTTCTTTGGCTTCTTAGCCTCGCTTGATCACCTCATCATTCGACTGCTACCAGAAGGCTCCAGTCTTTGCAGCTATTTGTCTCCGTGTGGGAGAGTGCAGTGTGTGTGCTGCTGTGCGTGTGACACGCGCACAGTCGAGAAAGGTACTGAGAAAAGAACCACTTCGCTATGGTAACTTTCAAAACTAAAATATTGCAGGTCAGTACATCCTGTCCATGGGTTCCACGTCGAAAGTAAACTAATTTGGGCCTTAAGTATATTTCACACATTTAATATGTGAAAGGAGGAGTAATCGTGACAACGACTTCGTCGATGCAGCCAGCGCAACGGAGCACGCACAACATTTATTCAAAGACTAAAGAAAGACCACTTAGGGTAGAGGGGCACAATGTTTAAACTGGCGGGTCCTTCACAGTTAATGATGCTTCTCAAGAGCAGGGTGTACCGTGGGCTCGGCCAGGGCGTGGGGTGAAAGGGCTAATACTGAATCCGCCCCTTATGGACAGGTGGCATGGATGTCGTGGGGTTTCAGTGGTGATGGCGAAGGTCTTTGCTTCAGACCCGAGGGTCCCTCACACACAGCAGTATGAGGGGATCTGGCCCAGTCTGCACTGGCTGCATAGCCAAGGAGAGATGGGCTGACTCTGGGTGGGCTCCATTGCAGCAGGGCAGGTGGTCAGTGGCTGCGTTCGCTGCAGAGCCAAGGAGAGGTCGGCTCACTCTGGGTGGGCTCCTTTGCAGCAAGGCAGGTGGGCCGTTTCTGTGCTGGGTGCAGAGCCCCAGGGGAGGTGGGCAGTGTCTGTGCTGGGTGCAGAGCCCCAGGGGAGGTGGGCAGTGTCTGTGTTGCCTGCAGAGCCTCAGGGGAGGTGGGTGGTGTCTGTGTTGTCTGCAGAGCCCCAGGGGAGGTGGGCAGTGTCTATTCTGGGTGCAGAGCCTCAGGGGAGGTGGGCAGTGTCTGTGTTGCCTGCAGAGCCCCAGGGGAGGTGGGCAGTGTCTGTGTTGCCTGCAGAGCCCCAGGGGAGGTGGGCAGTGTATGTGCTGGGGGCAAAGCCCCAGGGGAGGTGGGCAGTGTCTGTGTTGCCTGCAGAGCCTATGGGGAGGTGGGCAGTGTCTGTGTTGCCTGCAGAGCCCCAGGGGATGTGGGCAGTGTCTATGCTGGGTGCAGAGCCTCAGGGGAGGTGGGCAGTGTCTGTGCTGCCTGCAGAGCCCCCGGGGAGGTGGGCAGTGTCTGTGCTGCCTGCAGAGCCCCAGGAGAGGTGGGCAGTGTCTGTGCTGCCTGCAGAGCCCCAGAGCCCCACGGGAGATGGGCAGTGTCTGTGCTGGGTGCAGAGCCCCATGGGAGGTGGGCAGTGTCTGTGTTGCCTGCGGAGCCCCAGGGGAGGTGGGCAGTGTCTGTGCTGGGTGCAGAGCCCCAGGGGAGGTGGGCAGTGTCTGTGTTGCCTGCAGAGCCCCAGGGGAGGTGGACGGTACACTATACTAAGCACAGATTTTTCGCTTAGGTGTTTTTAGCCACGTCCGTCCGTAATTACATCGAACACACACTTTGGAGAGACCCCCCCCCATATTTTTCATCCCACTAAAAGCCCCAGAAACAACACCATGTCACTGTCACCTCATGGCCTGGCACTGTGCATCATGCATGACTCATGACAAATTTCCAGATTGCCTATGTGTAGTGGCATAGTGAAACCTCCTCCACCGAACCCCGCCCCTTGCTTTAGGGACTACGGCGAAGTCCTTGATGGGCCTCTACTGTCTGCCACTCTGCAGACAAAGGCTCAGCTCATAATTAATATGAAAAGGTGGACAAGTGAGTAGGTGAAGGGATGGGTGGATGGCTAGATGGATTAGTGAAAGGGTGAATGGATGAATGAAAGGTTGAATAGATGGATAATGAGAGGATGGATGGATGGATGGATGGATGGTTGAGTGAGTGGAAGGATGGATGGATGAGAGAAAAGGTAAATAGATGGATGTATGGGTGGAAGGTAGATGGATGGGTTAAAGGGTTGATGGATGAGTGAAAGGATGGATGGGTGAGTGAAAGGATGGATTGATGAGTGAAAGGATGGATGGATGAGTGAAATGATGAATTCATAAGTGAAAGGGTGAATGGATGGATGAGTGAAAGGGTGGATGTAAGGATGGATGAGTGAGTGAAAGGGAGGGTAGATGGATAAAAGGATGGATAGATAAGTGAAAGGGAGGGTAGATGGACAAAAGGATGGATAGATGAGTGAAGGAGTGAAAGGATAGATGGATGAGAGAAAGGATGGATGAGTGATAGGGTCAATGGATGGATTGATGAGTGGATGAGTAGATGGATGGGTGGAAGGAAGGAAGGATGGCTAAGTGAAAGAGTTGACGGAGAGAGAAAAGGAGGATGGATGGATGACTGAAAGGGTGAATGGGTGGAAGGATGAGGGACTGGGTGGTTGGATGGGTGGAAGAGTGGATGGATGAGTGTACAGATGGATAGGGTGAAAGGGTGGATGGATGGATAATGAATGGATGAGTGAAAGGGTGGATGGAGGGATGGACGAGTGAATTGATAGATGGAAGGATACATGATGGATAGGTTTGCAAATGGTTGAATATGTTTGGGATATGGATGGGCTTACTTATATACTATTGCACGACCTCCTCTGATGGGTCTGTAAAACGTACCTTTTGTCTCAAAGTTATGTCCTGAATTTTGACGTCCTGTCCTGAATTTTGACCCGTGGTAGGGCAAAGTGGTAGGTGGTGGGCTGGGCTGCCGGGGGCTGGGGGGCCCCCTCCATGTGCTTTGCAGGGGGGCCCCCTCAAGTTTCGTTACGCCACTGCATGACCGCTCCTTATTTTCACACTTCACGAAGTTGTTGTGAGGATGGTGTGCTGCAGGGTAGGCAGTTCGAGCCGAGCTGGGACATTCCTGTCACTGCGCTTGGAAAAACCTGCCAGCTAAGGAGAAAGCTGGTTAGGGTCGCAACGTAAACACAAAGAACGGACCTTTGAACGAAAGCCCCTACATAATTGCAAACGTGTATAGTAATATTCGAAGATATCGGTGCTCCGCACACTAACTCACAGAATGCTTGTAATATTCTGTTGAATAATCAGAATCTACCACCTCAACTGACCACTTTCAGCAACACGATTTCAAAGTTTTTTTCGTAAACTATTGATGGCGCTATTTAACAAAAATAATTTGGTGACATGTAGTTTGTAAGGCACTAGTTCTAAAGACACGTTTTGTAGGATGCCTGTGCTCTAACTCTCGCACCCCCTTAAACTACAAGGAAAGGGCATGGCATAAGGCCTCAGGTGCATGCCAAATGTGCCCGGGTCACACGTCCGGTTGCTGGTTACAGAGCTCCGCAGCTTTAGTGGCAGTGACTGCATGTTTACATCCCAGTTTTGTTTTACCAGAATTGGGAAAATATCATTGGTCGAGCAGGAGAATCTGTTTTGCTTTCGGGTTACGCTGCCTGTCCTTTTCTCAATAATGAATGCACGCGGCATGTCCCCTACAAACTCCGTGTTGCTTTAGAAGTTTATTGGCCCAGGAGGGGGAAGGGAACAGTTACTCTTCTTACAGAAGTGCTAATAAAAGCGCTAATGCCAATTGCTGTGGTTTTATGCGCAATGAACATCTACATGATTGAACTGCCTATTAAAGACCTTTCATGCTTGTCTTTCTCTCCATGAGAATGTATCTTAATGTTTTTGTTATAATTGTAAATACTATACAATTATAATGCTTCAACTTAATCTTTGTTTTTTGTGGGATTGAAAAAGATTTGGAAACAATCCTAATGGTAAACAGAGTTTCATCTATCAAAAGTGCAATTTTGTTGTAAAACATTGTGTTAGGGTATTTTTTTACCCGAGATGATTATGTTTGTGAAAACACACTTAAAAGGGAAATCGTGTTTTATAGGTACTTGCAGAATCCAACAGACCCTATAAATCACAATCCGTTACAACACCTGCCAATGACACCCCAAACCATCTCTAGAGACCAACCAAAGTATCCCTGACAATGTCCCATAAATGCCACCCAAGCAGTTCCTACAGACCACCCAAGCACCCTCAACCCTAATTCAACACTAGACCACCCTTTATAGAACACCAGCACGCCCTCTACACAGAGCTGGCTTTAGCGCTGGGGCATAGCCAATAGGTCTCCCTGTGGGACCTTATAAGTGTTCAGCCATGCAACAGTTGATGTTGTTGCACAAGGATATTGTGCTGCATAACTAAATACTTATAAGATCCCAAAGGCGAGACCTATTGGCTATGCCAATGCTTGTTGCACTTGAAATCGATCTTCAGAGGCCTTTCAGTGGTCAGGGGAACTGATGTATGCCTTTCCACCCTTCCAACTAACTCTGAAGGTCATGAAAAAATATCCCAGGGAATTGAGAGGTGATGTCGGTCACCCCAGGGCAGTACAGTCATACTTGGATCCCTCCTCCAGATAGCAGTGCAGAATCATTGGACTCTGCCGCTGTCACTATAACCCTTAATAATCCCCCTTATCCTCGTGGATCATCAGCCCACCGGCAGTAGACAGTATGGCTTTTGAGAGGCTGAATTTGCAGAAGGGCTGTTCATAGGAGATGGCAGTGATTATATAGTAGTAATGCTGCCCAACAAAACTGAAAGCATATTCCAGACACTGCAGAAGGTTTGAAAAGTGGTGCAATACTAAGAACGTACACCCTTCTTGAGCTGATAATTTGTCTGTCCTTGATTTATTTTTTTTACGGCGCGGTTTGGGATTTTTCAGTGTTCATGGAAGTGTAATGGAAGAGGACAAGATGGGACAAGACAAGCCTGGGAAAAGTTTTGAGTGCCTGAGAAAAGTTTGAGTGTGTTAGAAAAAAGTGGCCAATTGTGGAATATGGCAAATATATATTGACATTTCGTAACATGACATATTTAAGTTGGGAAGTTGGGAAGTGTAGCCCAAAAAACGTAGTGCATCATTGTTTAAAGGATCAGCACTAAAATGTAAAGTTGCACTAAGGTTATTAAAACCCACCCCATGAATATACTGATGCGCCCAGTTTAAATAACCACTCTATGCCATAAATATGTTACTGGTCAAATTAGCTGATTGAATTTTAACACGTCATGAAAGTAATTTAGGAGTAGGAGTTGTGTAGAGCAAAAGGCAAAATCAGGCATTTGTTTCCAGGTCCTACACCTAGGTTAGGCATATGAGTTTTTGGAACCCAAAAAAGGGTCATTTATGGGCCTTAGGCCTTTATGGTAAAATGCCAATAATAACTGGTTTTCACATCTAAGCCATACATCTGACTTTGAATAAATGAATTTTACCTGTATGTTGAAGAGGCAACACACAGGTCTAAAACATGTCTGCTCTACTCAAAAATAAGAGTTGTATTTTATTGATTTATTGTTAAAAAAGAAAGGTAACATATTTCTCTTTAATTTGGTGTTAAATAACGATAAAAATATCTTTTGAGTCAACCATTTCTTAATCCTAGGTATCCCAATTCGCTTCCTTATTACCACTGTTAATGTATTTATCAAACCATGGCATAAGTCTAAAATATGTCAGCTCTACTTAAAAATAAGAATGGTATCTTATTGATTTATTGTTAAAAAAAGAAAGGTAACCTATTTATCTTTAACTTAGTATTAAATAGAGGTAAATGTATCTTTCGAGTCAACCATTTCCTAATCTCAGGTATCCCAATTCTCTTCCTTATTACCACTGTTAATCAATGTATTAATCAAACCATGTTTTTCCATAATCATGGCACACAATCTGTGAGTGAAAGGTTGACACAACAAATTGTACTTCCTAAAAAGTGGTTTGGGAGAGTTGACCGGTGACTGAACTGCAGTGGCCTCAAGTTCACTGGAGCAAAGACCAATGTTCCCCTTATGGAGTCGAGAGAGAAACTCCAAATTTCTGAAAAACTCACTCAGTTTCCAGAGTAATTTGGATTTCAGCATTGTTTACCAATAATGCAAATCAAGTTGTGAGGGACCTGGGAGCCAAATCTCAGTCTCAGGCCCACTTAATCTCAGAATTTGATCTACATTTCATATTCTGTGACAACAGAAATGTGCTCTACCTTACACAGACAAGAAACATCACAAAAGTATAACTGGTGTATTAATCAATACCAAAGGCTCAAATAACCACATTGCATTATGCTCAAAATATTCTAGGAGGATAACAATCTCTTCACCTTCCTATTCTGGTAGCATAGTTCATATCCTGAGAGATCTTTTAGTATTTATGAATTATGGCACATAGAGCAATTTAGTTTGTAGGTTGTGCCTTGTAAATAATATAGTAACATATAATGAAATAATTAAATGTGCTGAGAGAAAGTGGTGTTTCATGTTTTTATTGTTGAAAGGTGTAAACAGATATTAACAAGGTATAAACAAGTATTAACTATTTTTTTTACCATCTAATAACCACTCACAGAAATCTCAATACAAAATCAGTGTATGAAACATTCGACATGAAAATACCAAGTACTGTTTCAATCTGATTCATGACTCAATAATAGGGCATTCTTGATATAACTGTTGACTTCATATTTCAAGCAACAGCATGTCTGGCCAACAAGATAAATAGATATTCTTTCTCTTAAATGAACTTTAATTGTAGATACTTTTCAAATATTTGTCCATTAATTATGTACAAATATCAGATGAATTTGCAAATATATTAACACTAGATTTTCTTCCATGTTCATCAGATGAATATGCAAATATATTAACTCTAGATTATCTCCCATGTTTTCTCCCTACCGAAATCAAGGATGCATTTTAAGGCATACCTACTATTCCTTTTATAAATCAGTTTTCTAGCAGCACCACCGCCTTGTGGTTTTACAAACCCCAAAGCTCATGTTTTTCCTGCATTCGTGCTACCATCATGATGTCTCATGCCTATGAACAAATCACTGAAAAAAATTTGAATGGTCAAAGCTTAACCTTCCTAGTTCTCCATCATTCACTTTTTTGCCCATATATTTATATGATAGCCCATTTACTGAGAGATTTCCCTTAAGTAGCTTTTACCTGCTTATTACTGGATGTCAAACTTGTATACTTAAAAGATATTTTCTACTTGCCCAGGCACCAAAAACGTCTGCCTTTATTTTACTGGAGTTCTTATTTCTTTTTATAGAGGTAGTGGTACATTATTGGTAATCTATACTTCAGACCCATTCTTTTTCTACCAGTAGCGCTGCATTATCTGTGTACAGAACTCCATGTTCATCGTACATGCATTGCTATTACAATTTTATTGATAGTCTGCTAAAGCAGAGTTAACATCAATGGTGAATATAAAAATTAGTGGTTGGCAAAAATGTGTATTTCAATGCACAATCACTGTAATTTTCTTTGCAATTACAGGTTTACACATATTATGCATCAGAAAATTGGCAATCATTTTTTACTGCAAGATCCCATTTTCAGCACCAGCTCATGAGTAAACATAATCCCAAGACGCCTTTTCAATGACCTGTAAGTTGAAAGGAAAGCATACACAAGTGCGTACAACAAGCTGTGCAAGATACATATATCCAAACAGTTCTAGTAATCCATTTTGTACTGCAACTAAGTCAAATGACATGAGCCAAATTTACCGAGGTTGCTTATTTGACATAACTGTAAATAAACAAATTAAGTGAAATATGGATAACCAGGTTCTACACATAAATATACTCAAGTAATAAGAATTACGCACACCCCAAGTATAAATCATTGCCTTCCCCCTTGCGGTCTCATATATGGACATAACCAACCCAATGTTTCTGTTCCTCACTCTAGCTGTAGCTCCCTGATACGGAACCTCTGTTAAATTAAACAGCCCCTGTGGAATTACCGTTTACGGTATCTACATGCAAAAATATGACCTATTTTTTCAGTCAAATATATATTTAGAACTTGAAAACAGAAATACATAACTTCCTGTATTCAGTTTTAACGTATTGCTTAACTTTAGTAAAAAAGTATAAACTATGGTGTATTGCCAGAAACCTCTACTGAACCCTTATTGAACAAACAGCAACAGGACCTGTTACTTGTGAACAGTCTAAAGTCAACTCACTGGTACCTTTGGAAATCTGAGGCAAAGCTATACCCTTTTTAAAGGCGGTTCAAGCTATTTCTAGCTACACAGATTACCTTAATCAATGTAGTGATCACAGCTGACCACAGCGAGTGATAACTTCCCAAGAAATCATTTCTTGGGCCATCAGAGAGATTGACTTTGTGTTCTTAGCTCGCTTTAAATGTCCTCTACCTCAGACTGTGACAACATTCTTAAAAGGAGGCTTGTCTGCTCAGGATGTATGACGTTACAACGCACACTTTTACAACGCATGCACTTACAACGCATTTTTTACAACGCATAATCCATTACAACGCATGACATTACAACGCATGACACTACAACGCATTTTTAAAAAATACCTTTACAACGCATTTCCATTACAACGCATACTACCTTTACAACGCATACCATTACAACGCATAATATTAAATTACATTTAAGGTAAGTATTAGATAGTATAGGGGTAAAAGTTACTATTCTAACTCCAGGGGGTGCAACAGTAGGGTAAGTGTTGGATAGTATAGGGGTAAAAATTACTATTCTAACTCCAGGGGGTGCAACAGTAGGGTAAGTGTTGGATAGCATAGGG
This sequence comes from Triturus cristatus, assembly GCF_964204655.1. NCBI lineage: Eukaryota > Metazoa > Chordata > Amphibia > Caudata > Salamandridae > Triturus > Triturus cristatus. The sequence goes on along the minus strand of NC_140591.1, from coordinate 218,708,993 downwards.
GTAAAAATTACTATTCTAACTCCAGGGGGTGCAACAGTAGGGTAAGTGTTGGATAGTATAGGGGTAAAAATTACTATTCTAACTCCAGGGGGTGCAACAGTAGGGTAAGTGTTGGATAGCATAGGGGTAAAAATTACTATTCTAACTCCAGGGGGTGCAACAGTAGGGTAAGTGTTGGATAGTATAGGGGTAAAAATTACTATTCTAACTCCAGGGGGTGCAACAGTAGGGTAATTGTTGGATAGTATAGGGGTAAAAATTACTATTCTAACTCCAGGGGGTGCAACAGTAGGGTAAGTGTTGGATAGTATAGGGGTAAAAATTACTATTCTAACTCCAGGGGGTGCAACAGTAGGGTAAGTGTTGGATAGTATAGGGGTAAAAATTACTATTCTAACTCCAGGGGGTGCAACAGTAGGGTAAGTGTTGGATAGCATAGGGGTAAAAATTACTATTCTAACTCCAGGGGGTGCAACAGTAGGGTAAGTGTTGGATAGTATAGGGGTAAAAATTACTATTCTAACTCCAGGGGGTGCAACAGTGGGGTAAGTGTTGGATAGTATAGGGGTAAAAATTACTATTCTAACTCCAGGGGGTGCATCAGTAGGGTAAGTGTTGGATAGTGTAGTGTAATATTATGCGTTGTAATGGTATGCGTTGTAATGGTAGTATGCGTTGTAATGGAATGCGTTGTAAAGGTAGTTTTTAAAAATGCGTTGTAGTGTCATGCGTTGTAATGTCATGCGTTGTAATGGATTATGCGTTGTAAAAAATGCGTTGTAAAGGTAGTGCGTTGTAAAAGTTGCGTTGTAAAGGTTGTTCCCCGTCTGCTCATGATTCACTGTATGAGGTTCCCTACTTGCGTACTTTATTTGTTTGAAGTTTTCTAACCACAGACGCGAAAAAATTATTGCTTCCCATAAATTATATTAATAGAACGCCTGCATGACTAGATTCCAAATTTCATGGATATATTGTTTCAAATAGGTGCCCCCCATTGTTTTTCTTCGCAATTCAAACGTATTTTGCTCCTACTTTTTTTTGCATTTCCTTTTACTTGTTGATATCCTTGGAGCTGACTATATGAAGGTACGCCTCTATAGTGTTTCTGTACTAGTCTTTTGTGAGTACAGTTGGCTCTCCTTATACCACTGTTTAAATCACAGATCCGTACTATTACGTATCTCATTAAATTTACAACCCAATAATAATATGCTAACAGTCCACAATGCAAAGTCTAACGTCTCCATTGGGTGTGTGTACCACAAACCCAATGGTGATATTACATTTTGCATTTTCCTCAACAAACTGAACATGTGTTTAGTAGAAGATAAGTATCTGCTACCCCACATTTGCATGTTATCGGAGCCAAGTTCCTTGCTACATAAAGGTGCACTTATCAACAAGAGAGCATGATGCGCTGTTGCCCCAGAAAAAGAACAACTTGTTAAAAAGTTAAATTACATCAATAAAAGTGGCAAGGCATTATAAAGGAAGATAAACAAATTCACATTTTTGGGAATATTACCAGTTCCAAAGGTACAGCAACTTTGTTTACTTTGTGCTCTAAAAACTAAACTAAACATAGGAAAAATAATGCTTCTGAGAAATTGCACATAGATTCAAACTGAAATGTGTTTTATAATAAAATATACTTAGAGTCATTATACCATTTGGTATTAAATTAGAAACTCATTTTTTTACTGCATAATGTAAATAATTTATTTTAATTCTACAAATATTTTATTTTAACCAAAGAAATGTATTTTACAACCAACAAAATCCACATACCCTATTTTATTTTCTTCATAACATTTTTGATACAAAAGAAAATGCATATATTTTACAGTGAACAGTTTGTTTTATGTAGCCACTAAATTATTTATGTCCCACCCAAATAAGCTATTTTAGTTTTAATGAAGTAATTTTTTTTCTCACTTTAGTTGTTAGTATGAAAAAAGGTCAAATCACATGTGCCTATTCTGCCCAGTCTTGGTATATTTAGCAAGTGTCCTCTCAGAATTCTTATGCAACTCATCGATGTGTGAACCTAATATCTTTTCAAATTCTTGAGCTCTTTTTTCTTCTTCACGAAGAAAAAGTTCTGCTGCGGAGAATGACATATTTTGGGAAGGCTGAAAAACAAAAAAACACAGTGATTATCAGGAGTATCTCATTAGGTGATTGTTTAAGTCTACAGGTGTGGACATGTATTTACATTGTAGAACAATGTATACAACCATCTGTAGTACATGTACTTCTAAAAAGGAATTTCTAAATGTACAATGGATAAAGGTGTTTCAACTTCAGCCAAAAGGAGTTTCTGAGATGCAGTTCTTCTAACAACAATCTTTATGTTTATTTTGCTTATGTTACATAGACTGCAAATCTTAATTGCTTTTAGGTGTAGAAGCATTATGTTGGACTAGATGGGGATGGATGCCGTGAATGAATTTGAAAGGTGGCTTACCTGAATTTGGTTACATAGTTCAGAGTATTTTATTTGTAGCATTAATATAGGTTTGTAGGTTCCACAGATGAGCGCACATAATTACATCATGCTGCACATGATGGTTAAATTAACCAAGAACTGTGATTCCAATTCCGGGCAGTTCAGTACGTGTTAGCAGAGCCATCTGGCTTCTATAAATCGTTTATTACATACAAGCAAAATTAAGATGTGAGTATTATACACTATGAAATGTAAGCGAGTGATAGGGATGCAAAATTAACTGGTTAGTGCAGGTGATTAGTAGAAATTAACTTTAGTTATGAAATTTGGATATGGTTCTGTTTACTATGGCCCTTCTCTAGTGAAACAAGTTAACTCAGCCAAGCTCATGGTGAACAAATTCTGCCAACTATTAGAGAGTGTGTGTTTGGTATCAATAGGGAAACACTATAACATTGCCGGGGTTCATGATTTCAGTCTTCATTATGAGTGCTAAATTCTCTAATGTATGATTTCATGAATAGTAGAAATGTTAAGACACTCTAGAATGATCCAAGAAATACAATGTTCTTCATTATATTTTTTGATCACTAGGAGCACCCAGGAATTTGTAAATTCAGGAACTAAATCTAACAAAATGGAAAAAGGAAAAACAGTAATACGGCTGTGTTCTTGGCACCACAATGTACATGTGAATCCCTGTGATTCCTCACTTATGAAACATAGACTTGGAAGCCTAACTCACAGCATTCACATCAGACTAGGATTCTGTCCTGAGATCTATCTAGCTGAGTCCTGAACCAAGCTCATGAAAGAAGGTTGTTTTAATTTCTGTGTCACTTCATATACCAAAAACAATATCTACCTAATTACAAACGGTAAGTATATCTTTCCCTGGACTTATCCCTCATAATCCTTACATTTCTATTGTGTACCACCCCTCAAAATTGCTGCCTCCAATGGCTGTTGCAATGAGGTGTATTTGTTGCTTTGGAATGTAATTAATCCCAACTTCTTCCTACGCCCTTTAGATACCTTTTAAGGAAGCAGCAATATCATTTGTTGGGTGGCTGAGCCTCTATGAGTTTCCTAGTCCCCTCCAATAGCTATGTGGCAGTTTAGATGCATCTTCAAGGGTGATGTGCTCCTCACTGATACGTTTCCAAATGGAGGTTCATTATCAAGCAGACAAGGAACACACACAAATGTATATAGATACCCTTATATTTAGGGGAAGTCAAGATTCCTCACTCCTGAACCACATATAACATAGAAGGAGAATAACTGCAGAAATAATCTTTGCGTATGGGTAAGATTCCTGTTCAATCAGGGATTGTTTCAACAGGGCTCAGTGGGCAATTGTTAGCTCTCACAGGAAAGCTTGAAAGAACATCTTACTCCCAGCTCATCCTCTGTCACCTATCACACATGGGGAACCTTGATTTAATCTTTCAATTTTTCCTACTTAGGTACTCCCCATTGTATTTCATGTATTAATTTATTCAAATGCACGTTCTTTTCATTATAAATGCACAGTAGTCAGAATTGTTTAACGATGGTCTGTTTGCAGTGTAATAATTCTGCTCGTTTAAATATATTGTTTAATGTTTTTTTTCAGTTTAACCGTAACTCTTCATTTTCCACTTATCTTTTCTAAAAAGTAAACAATGTTTCACAGAAAAATAAGTGTGTGAAAGGTTATTAGGGCTCCTATACAGTGGCCGCTCCTCCGCCAATGAGGAGGAGTGTCGCCCCACTACTTAAAAGGAATAATACAATGACAATAACGTATCGCTATTGATTTTTTCCTATTGCAGTCAGTGGTGGGGCGGGGCGGGGCAGCGCAGGGGTAGGAATGTTGTTCACTCCTAAGTGCGCTTGAGTGCTTGGGAAGCCCTCCTGGGCTGGCCAAACAGTTATGCACACGTTGCATCTTCCCCATCTTGCTGCACTACACAGCCTAGTGAGGATCATGCATAGGATCCCTGTCCCCATCTGAGTGCTAAACCACAGTGCTCAGACCAATCACAATGCTGCATTGCATTGTTGTGATTGGCTATGGGGAGCCAATAGCGTTGTGATTGGCTCAGGAGAGCATGTGTGCCCGGGTGCCTCCTGCTGCTAGCCGGGACTGGAGACCAGAAGATGAAGAGGACGGAGGAGAGGAGGCCGTCCGTCTGTTTCAGATAAGTGCTTTTTATTTTTTGCCACCCCTTTCCCAACCCAGGATCCCCCATCCAGTAGCAGCCACTACTGCTCCTAAATTGACTGTTTCCATAATATTCAGCAAAGATTAAATAGCATATATAAGCTGCAGTAGAATGTTATTTGGGGAGAGAGGAAACTTTGAGCCGCCTTACGATGGCTGGCAGACATTGTCCGCCCGCCACCGTAACGGAAAACGGGACCGAATGCCAGAGGTGCGGTGGTCCCGCAAGGCCAATTAGGATGTGACGCCACATTGGCGGGCACATCCTCGACTTTAACATTGCGGCGGGCGGTGCTGTAAGCAGCACCCGCCGCAATATTAAAGTCCATGTTGTGCATTGCCATGCACAACGTGACAGGCACCGCGCGATGCCTGCCTGCCATCTTGTGCATGGCAATGAAGGGGGGTACCATAGGTACCCCCCAGTGCAGCCAGTGACCACCCCCACCTCCCCGGGGGCCCGCAATGGGCCCCCAAAGTAATTTCCCACATGCCTTTCCCTGGCGGAGTCTCCGCCATGGAAAGGCATTGCCATCGCAGGCATTATAAAATGGATGGCGGTGCCTCCAAGACACTGCCACCATATTATGGCCTTTTTCCGCCCGGGCGGCAATCGTAACGATTGCCAACCAGCGGAAAAGCGGCGGACGGTCTTTCCGTCTGCTGCGGTACCCCTGGCCTTACTAATATGGTGGGGGGGTGAAACAGGAACAGATGGCGGGCGGATTGCCACCACTGGGCCAGCGGTGGCTATCCGACCGCCATACTAATAGGCCCCTTTGTTTGCAGAATTGTAAAGGAAGGTACATGCAGCTCCAGACAGGCTTATTGCTCTGCATGGAGACACCAAAGATGCTGAGAGGAGAGACAGAAATAACAGTTGTCTTCTTAGGGAACATTACTTCTGTTGTTCCACTAACATATGTGGGTGGGAGCAAGGCTATTTAGGAAACTCACACAGGATCCTCTTGGTGTTAAAAGTAGCATAGTTAATGTTATATTACGTTTTACTTTTCTGATTGTTCACCAATATTGTTGCCACTATCTTGTTTGTTTTAGAGTAACCACTATTCATATTGTGTGCACCAGGAAATGTTTTTGATTGTAATAAAATCATAAAGAACATTCTGAGTGTGAATTCTTGAGTGGAGAAAAGAGGTTTAAAGTCCATAAATACTCATGTGAATCAGACAGGACTAATTGTAGCCTAATACACACCTTCCTCATAAACTACTCAATAGGTTACAGTTCACTGCGTTCTCTGTCCCATGATGGTATGTTTACTAAGCCTGCGCTGCTAGTAGGTCTAGAAAATCCAAATTTTTTGCTGTATTCTGAAAATATTCCAGAAAACATATTAAACCTATTAATGGCCCTAGAGTCCTTGCAAGGACTCTAGTTCTAGGATAAAAATAGAGAAATATATTGTTATGTTCTATATAGGTACCCCTATAGCAGCTCAAGTAATGAGTAGCAGCAGCGCGTATTCGCTTGTAGCGCTAGCACTAGGTGACGGCTTGCTCTTTATAACCTCCCGATATCCGAATTGCTTTCTAACTTGTTTTTAAATTGTTTTTAATGTTTTGGTGTTACCTCAGGTGCCGTAACTTGCTCAAGCCAGTCCCCGGTACGCCACAGCTTGTGCTGATTGATGCGGAGGGACATGGCTCCTCCCCCCACCTCCTTCACTTCCGGGGGTAGAATACATTTAAACAGAAGCGAATAGATGCGCAGCAGTAGCAGCAGCGCGTATTCGCTTGTAGCGCCAGCACTAGGTGACAGCTTGCTCTTTTTAACCCCCAGATATCCGAATTGCTTTTTAACTTGTTTTTAAACTGTTTTTAACGTTTGGGTGTTACCTTAGTTGCCGTAACATGCTCAAGCCGATCCCCGCCGCAGCTTGTGCTGATTGATGCGGAGGGACGTGGCTCCTCCCCCACCTCCTTCACTTCCGGGGCAGAATACTTTTAATTAGAATGCCGGATCGGACGTGTGCAGCTGGCGCGAGCACGCGCCGAAGGCGCGCCAAATGCAAGCCCTTCTGCGCCCGTCCGCGTCTGGCGGGGCCAGGGGCCACAACCCCTGGGTCTTGCCCTCCGCAATGGATGCATTATGAGGCAGAGGAACTATTTAGCATAGCAGGCCCAATAATGAATAAATGTAAACATTCTATTTTACCAGATATCCCACCAAATAATGATCAATTCAAATGTCCTCACTGTTGTTTCCAACTGTCTACTGGTATACACACTAACTCTACCAAATCATATAAAATGTTCCTTCTAAACTGCAGGTCACTGCCCAAACATACGGCAGAAATCTTGCTCCTGCTTGAAGAAGAAGGGCCAGAGGTCCTGTTCCTGATGGAAACATGGCTTAACCCTAGCTCTGACCCTGACCTTGTCCAGGCACTCCCCCCGGGTACTCCATACAGAGGCTGGACTGGCCCACAGGGTAAGGGGGCGGGATCGCTATTATCTACAAAAACCATCTAACTTGCTGCATAATAGGCAGCTTAGTACCAGACTGTGAGAACGCTGTCTTCTCCATAGGTTTTTCGCCAACAGTCACCTTCTCGGGTATCTTTATTTACCGGCCCCCTGGTCCCTCTACGGAATTTTGTAACTCCTTGTCGGACTTGGCAGGTAATTCTGCTAGTACATCGGCTAACTTCACATTATTGGGAGACCTAAATCTCCACTTTGATACCCTTCACAGGCGGGCGCAACCGAAATGATAAAGGATCTGGCGGCATATCAGCTCCAACAAAAAGTTAGTGGGTCAACCCACATAAAAGGGCATCTACTAGACCCCATTTTCTCAAATTTGAAGGACTTAGTGGGAGAGAAACCTATCCCAGTTCCGTGGTCAGACCACTTTCTAATTCCATTTACCTGGTCCCTGTCACCCACATTGTCACATATGAAACCTAGCTACACAAGCTCACGTCCCTGGTCCAAATTATCAATGGAAAAATGGACCACAGTACTAGAAGAAACTAGACCAGTGCCAACCTCGGATGTGGTCACTGCTAATGAAAATTTTAATAACTGGATTCAGGAATCCCTAGACTTGCTTCTCCCTGTAAAACGGACCCAAACTAAATTAAGAAGCGATCAAAAGGCATGGTTCTCAACAAAACTCCGGGGCCTAAAACAGAATTGTAAGAAGCTTGAGAGAGACTGGAGGAAAGACTTCTCAAGTGATAAGAAACTGAAATATAGAGATGCAATCAAACTATATCAAGATGAAATTAAACTTGCCCAGGCAGCCTTTTACGAAGAGTAAATCTTAACAGCGGCCAATTCCGCCCGTGAGATCTTTCAGATTGTCAAAACACTCTCCAGACCTCCATCTCCTCCGGTTATCCCCAACACCGCAGGCACTCGCTGTAACGAACTAGCTGAGTTCTTTGTTAAGAAAATCGAAACTATCTTTGCCTCATTCCCCCCCTTTAAGGACCTCACAACTCACAGTAGCCAACCCCTCCTGGAAACTATTCCATTGATGGATAAGCCAGCACTGGAAAGCATCCTGTCCAAGATAAAAAATGGGTCACCCAAAGATCCAGCACCTATAATGAAATTGAGGCAGGTAGCGGAAGTTGTGTCTCCTGTCTTCTTAGAGCTGATAAATGCCTCATTCTCTTCTGGAGTGGTTCCTCCCCTATGGAAGGAAGCAATGGTCAAGGCACTTTTAAAAAAACCCAGACTTGATCTTTCAGTCCTGGGAAATTACCGACCTATATCACTTCTTCCCGGAATCAGCAAAATCGCTGAAAAACACTTCAACTCAGTACTGTCCACCTTCTTAGAGACACATAATCTCCTTCATCCGTCCCAGACAGGTTTGCGACCCTTCCAGGGAACCAAAATGGCCCTGCTATCGGTAGTGGAAGAGGCAAGGAAAATTGTGTGCTCCGAAGGCACCGCTGTGGTCTTTCTGTTGGACCTCAGTGCTGCCTTCGACACAGTAAACCTTCGTATTCTGGTTCACTGACTCAGAAAACTGGGAGTCACCGGAACGGCTTTGGCTTGGCTGCAGTCCTTTCTGAGCAACAGATCCTTTCAGGTCTTTGATAATGAGGTGACCTCCACTCAGATGCCCCTCAGTTGTGGAGTACCGCTGGGGTCATCCCTGAGCCCCACCTTATTCAACGTATACATGTGCTCCTTAGCAGAGGTGGTGTTACCGTTTGGTGTACATGTAATTACCTATGCAGACAACACGCAACTTGTGGTCGAACTTAATCAAGCTGAAAGCTCCCCCTCCAGTCTTCATCCTTGCCTGGGAGAAATTGCCAATTGGATGAATGATTCCTTTCGTAAACTGAACGGGGACAAAAGCGAGATATTGATCCTGGGGAATCATTCCCCCATTGATCTAAAAACTATATGGCCGACCACCCTCGGCTCCCCCCCTACCCCAACGTCTCAACTAAAAAGTCTGGGGGTCTGGATGGACCAAGATCTTACCTTCAAGACTCAAGCAAGGAAAATGGCAGCCGCGTGCCACGGTATCCTGAAAATGATTCGAAAGGTCCTTCCCCTTCTCCCCTTCCAGGCAAGAAAATCCCTGGTCCAGGCTCTCATTTTGTCACGATTGGACTACGGGAACGCTCTTTATTTGAGCGCTCCTACTACAACCTTCTCTAGATTCCAGATTACATAGAATTGGGCGGCAAGACTACTCCTGGGCGCTCCCAAACATCACTCCACTAAACCCGCCTTGAAATCCCTCCACTGGCTCCCTGTCAAGGAGAGAGTCAGTTTCAAGGCCTTATGTATCATCCATAAGTCATTAGCGGGAAAGGGTCCTGCCATTCTTCATAACATCTTTCAGCCCTCCCAGACTAACAGACGCCTTTGTTGAAAGGCCTTGAATTTTGTCTTTGTCCCCAGGATCAGGAAGGCCAGAAGTGGGGGACGGCTATTCTCATATAATGCAGCAAAGCTATGGAATGCCCTTCCCCTCCATTTACGAAAGGAAACTAATCATCTGGCTTTCCGCAAATCGTTAAAGACCTGGTTGCTCCCCTAATTTGGCCGAACTCTATGCACTTGCTGCTATCAGCGCTGGGATGCCTCCTGGTAGCCATGCGCTATAGAAATGTATTTTTCATTTTGTTTCATTTCATTTCACCTTTCACCTACATTCCCCTGATATTACACTACACAACGGATCTTAGTACTGACCTTTTACCTAGTTACAGTAATGTCCAAAGATGACATGGGGTTTTCTCCAAAAAGCTTAAGCCTCATTCATTATGCATGAGAATTCTTGGAATCACAGCAGCACAGCAGGGCCTACCATCTCCTGCATAATAACTATGTATAAGGGTCATTCCTTCCGTCATCCTAGTCCTACATGACACAGCAAGGTATATCCCCGGGGGGTACCACTTTGGGTATATATACACCATATCTTGCTGAGGTATTCAGAGGCGAAATAGACTTCCATGCCGACACACTGATGCAAGATGCTGAGGTTCTTGCACGTAGATACTCCAGCTCGCAGTGGTCTGACATCCCTTGCGAGGTGTCCATCTCGAGACTAAGACGGGATCCCACAGTCTCTCACTTCAGGTAATGGGGTTGACTGTATCCTAGTGGGATTCTTGGCTTTACCCCTGCATACATGCTAGGTACACTTAGGTACATCTAGTTAGGGTTGCATCGTAGGAGAACGCATTTATTACTGTCATGTATTTTATATACTTGCCTGTATTCATTGTTTTAGCACGATGGTAGAAATCTACCATCCTTTTACTCTGTTAGTGCTTCTAATCATTTATATCTGTTTCGGTCTAATGGTTGTTTCAGCACACCTATTTTACACTAGAATGACGCTGGTTCAATAAATGCTTATTGAAAAACGTCCCCATCGTTTATTCTGTGTATCTCTCTGAAACAAAGTGAGCACAAGTGGCTGAGCGAAAAGTATCGGACTGTTTCCACGATCCCTGATGAGACAGGGTTGTCATGATCGATAGTTGCCAACAACTATTCTCTCCTCGATAAGAGGGGTTTCTAGTGGCACTGTGAGCTAGCTGGTATACAGGCTACCATACCTGTTAGGGGTGTCCAGAATCAGTCTGACACCAATCCTGCAGTGTATGTTGTCTAAACATGCAGATCCTATATAGGTTTATAGGAACTATACAACAATATAGGAAAGAGACCAGCTTAGGCTGAACTAGTAATAGCTCACATAAGCTGCCTCACTCCTTGATGAGTACACTATTGCCAGGCAAAAGCAACCTAGATCCAAAAACGTTCTTTTACCATCCTTGCTTCAGCTTAATTACTCACATTCTGCTACAGAGTGTGACAAGTGGATCCAGATATGCATTACTTACTACATTAGGCAGAAATGTACTGGTCTTACAGATTCTGCTAATTACCCCAGAGAGGAGATATTGTTGCATATTTATGATGTCATTATCAATGTCACTCACCTTGATGCTTTATGCTGTGTATAGTGATAATTCAGTTTCTTATTCATAAAAGGGCTGCATATTAGAATATCATATACAGAAATATTTTCTTACATATTGTATCCTAAATATTGTTTGCAAAAATATTCCCTTTGGGTGTACATTTTTGATTAACTCCAAAGGGGCGAATGATATGTAAGACAACATATTTATGTCAAACAGTATTCTGACAACACTATTCTGGGATTGCACCCTAACAAGACAGGATAAGTCATGGTTAAAGGGCCATTTTACCTAGCTTCATCTCTGAACTTGCTTTGACTGGGGTAACATGTAAATAATATGTTTTGCCACTAATTATTTGCCCTTTTCTAATTTTATATTTTCTACTAGAGCTTGTCACAGGTCAAGTGGTCCTCTACAAGATGCAGTTCGGGAATAAACTGTACAATACAACGGACTTTATGTTAGCAACAATACTATCACCGAATTTGTTGTTTTAACGGTAAGTGAACTCTGGTACTTGTTGAGTGGAGCTATCAGCAGTCCATAAGGGCTGTAAGACCTAGATCATTTATTCTGCCGTAATTGGGCAAAAAAATGGTAAGCTGTATGGGCCACATTTATCAACATTTTGCGCCGGCGCAAACTCACTAGAGGTGACGCAAACCAGGGCAAAGCGTTGATGTCTTATTTACTTTTCAGCTCAAAACGTGTTTTGCACTGAAAAGCTGATTAAAGTTAATGCAAAACAGTGCAAAGTTTTGCGTCAGGGGGGTGGTGCATGGGCGTTCCCATACAATTTCCAATGGCTTTTGATAACATTAGGGGTCGCATTTCTGCAATAGATGGGATCAAGATCATGCGGTCTCTTTTGGAGTGCTGTAGCAGGACAGCAATTTTAATTACTTATTTGAATATTTACTCAGTGAAAAAAAATCATTTAAAAGCAGTGCACTTAACTACTGGAGAAGTAAAAAAATGTATCACACATTGTTTGACCTGTGACCTTTACATAGGGATTTGCCATTTCTTGGTCATTTGCATTGAACCAAAAGTAACCAACCAAAGAGCTGTTCAGTCAAATGTCTATTTGCTCATCCAGATCCATTTGGGTTATACTAATTTGTTACTAAGTACTCATACATGGTTTTGGGGTTTCCTCTGGTTCAGTAGAAGCATATGGAAAAGGCATGCAATTCTAAAACAAGAAAGATACTAAAATCTTTAAAAAGGGGCTAGACTGCGCAATGACCCGTCTTCTCAACCTTCGCACCATTTCTCAGGCAGTGATTGTTCATAGACCTGTAGCACTATGATACACAGTGGCTAGCCACTGAGAAGCAAGAAGCCCAGTTCAGCAGGACTCCATTTGAACATGGCACCTGCCAGCCATCACAGCTCCAGTCTCCTTCCTGGTCCAAAGGGGGAGTTTGAAGGAGTGCAGAGTGGATGATGTCCACTAGTTCACTGGTAAAAATAAATATCTCTTTATCTGAACTGGTAATGACCAGAGCATGATCTACAACATCTGACCATCAGTAGATTCTGTACTCCTTCCCAGTTATGGGGGCCGCTCAACCAACATCCAGTGGACAGCAAGCACAACCCTTCTGACAATTTCTGAATTTGGAACTACAGCGGCATAAAGTTGACCGCTTTGCTTCATGCTGGCTTTGATGTATTGCAATACCTGTATGCAACTTGACGACGTTCCATGTGTTGCGGAGGTAAGTCTATGATCTCCACTATTACTATGACGGAAATGAAAAGACAGCATGAAAGATTTATCAGGTTCACGACAAGTGTGATAGGAGTGAACATCTCGAACAAAGTCGAAGAGCTTCCACGGTGAGACCTGTAATTCCTCTTCAGCTGACCTGTTGTTAGAAAGCCCCTGTAAAGGCGCCTGAGCGGCCATCTTGCAACGGATGCCTGCAAGGGGAGACTGCTTAGCCTTTCTTTAGGATTCTCCTCGTCTACAGTCCCTCAAAATGGTTTCTGCTAGTTACTGTGCTTCTAGCTCCTATTAACGTGCTCAAATCTATGCACCAAAAATACATCTGCTGTCATCTTAATAATGCGATTGCTCTTAGAACAGAATTTATTTTCACATAATTGCCAGCAGCTTCTTCTGTCATTCACATTATTTCTTATGCTATTATTATGTCGTGTTTTTCGTACTGCTTCTCATTTTAAGATTCTAGGTGAACATCAAATAAGATCCCGGTGCCAGAGTGAAAGTAAATAATTGGTCCCAGCTAAGCCTTAAACCACACAGACACCGCTGTCAGCATTTATGGTCGAATAATTCCTTTTGGACAAAAATAGTCCTTAAAGGGAACTGGGCACAATACTGGAAATTGTTTATTTTAATGTGCAGAACATTTTCAAATTCTCCTGTTATTCTCACAAAAATGTTAGAGAATTAAAGATGGGTACCGGTGAATATGTAGTTAGAGATATTTTTCAGACTGGGAAGGCATAAAATGTATTATCGCTACTCTGAGGAACAAAAAGAGTTACCAAAAACCATCATCCCATAACAGAAATGGTATCTTTCAAGTGTTGAAGATAGGCAGGGTGGAAAGAAATGCATGCCCTTTCACTGAAATGTTATGTATGGCTTCTATTAGAAGCTATTAGCGTCAATAACCAGATTGTAAGCCTATTCTCTGCTATGATGTAGTAATAGTGGGAAACAAGGACAAGTGACTTCAAATAGACAATGAGAGTAAAGCTTAAGTTGTCTATGATGCCACGCAGAATCCTGAGGTGAAAAAAATATGTTATTCAGTTTTTATCCACTTCTAATTTTTAGTTATATATCTGATCTGCTTGCAAAATCTGTGTAGGGGCAGAGAAGTAATGGGGAAGCCATAAAAAACATAGACTACCTTCCCAACGTTAGAAAAACCCTGTGGGCAGATGTACAAGAAGCTGGCGCTGCCGGAGCGTCATTTCTTTTGACGCAGCGGCGGCGCAATCAGTGCTCCACACTGCTCTATCTTAACAAACTGACGCATTGGGCCCAATGCATTGGTCCAATGCATCCGTTTGTAGAGGCCTGCGCCAGGTATAATGTATGCAGGGTAGGCGTTCCCATGGTAAAAGCCACATAGAACTGACGCAGTGAAATTTACAACTTTTCACTTCGTCTCCCTGCGACTTGACTGCGTCAAAATCCGTACGCCTTCTCAAACCAGGTGTAAGGATTGATGCAGGGCTTTTAACATGGTACTCACCTCTGTTCTGACGCATTGCTGGAGTAGTGTCAGTCTTACGACCCACTCCAGCAATGCGTCACTATAGCGCCAAAAGATATGTCAGAATTCCTGATGGATGCGTGAATCCTTGCGCCATGGAGCGCTGTATTGTAAATACAGCGCATCCATGGTGTCGTGAGGGCATTTACGGCAGTGCAAGTAATCTAACGCATCAATGCTGATTCTTACAAATATGAATTTTTAGAATTCAGGGCACACTGGATGGGGCTACACCATGTGATTAGATGGGTGATGGAGGTTTTTGATTAATTTGTCTTTCCTCCTCCCATTCCAGATTAAAAGAAAATAATATGTGCTACTGGGTGCCAGTTCTTGTTTGTTTAAATCTTACAAATATGCCTCTGCTCTCCTGCCACCCATCCCTACCACCATCTGTACTACACTGACAGGCTCCCTGAGAGCCCTGTCAGTGCAGCCATGAATTCCTTTGTTATGTAGCAACAGGCGGGAGCCATAGCAGTCGTTTCACACTGTTGCTCTGTTCAATGGTGATTAATATTTCCTATGCCATGGAAGTCATGGAGACTTCGATTATTCCACCATTGCCCAATTTATCGCCGAAGCTGTCAGCAAAACTACTGCTAAAATCAGCAATGTCTAAATCTTGGGCCACAGACATCCATGAACTATCCCTGAAGGCTCACGCTCACGCTTACTTATGCGACTCCCTATACCAAGAACCAGGGAGAGCCACTTACTTAGCCTCCCACAGAAAAATATTTGTGAAAAAAGAGTTAATGAGACTGAGATGCGGGCTCATCCCTTTAAAGGCCCACAAATTCGGAAGACTACCTGGAGCTTTCGACCAGCAGTGTCGGCTATGTAACTTCCCAAAGGAAAGCCTAGCACACATGATATGTGTTTGCCCAGTTTAAAAAATCTTAGAGGCTTTTGACTGAAACCGCTGTTTTGTAACCTCGGCATAAAGGACTGCAATAAATCTATTCTTGCTTTCCTGAGCGGTATAAACTCACAGCTAACAGCCCGGGGAGTGAAATTCCTTAAAGAAACTCAGAAACTATTGGCCCTGGCATCATCAAATTCCTAAGTATTAATGCCTTTAATCGACGGATGGCCTAAAACTCTTTTTTTTTGCTCTTCCTTTTTAATTTTTTTTTTAGAAATGGTTTAAGCTTATTTTTTTACTTACGCTGGTGACTAAATTCTGCACCTTACACTTTAAGGAAGCTGGGGCCAGATGTACGACCAAGAAAATAGCACCTCGCAAATTGCGAGTTTTTTGCGACTCCCAATTTGGGAGGCTTTATTTCCTATGTACAACAGTGTATTTCACACTGTTATCGATTCCAAATGAGGTCACAAATTGAGAGGCTCATGAAAATTAATGAGCCTCTCGCAATTTGCGACCCCATTGGGAATGACAGGCCCTCCCAGGTATGGTGGCCTGCTGGGCTCAGCAGACCACCATGTCTGGAACTGCTTTTAAATAAAGCATTTTTTTTAATGCAGCCCGTTTTCCTTAAAGAAAAATGGGATGCATTTAAAAAAAAAACCAATTGAAACGTTTTCGTTTCATTTTTTAAAGGGCAGGTAGTGGTCCCTGGGACCACTGCCTGCCCTTGACAATAATATTTTCCCCTGCATTTGCAAAGGCGAAGGGGTTTTGCGAGTGCATTACCACCCTCTTGAAGAGGGTGGTAATTTGTGAGTGTTTTGCGCCCGCAGGTTATAGAAGACTGCATCTCCCTGGAACACGGGCTAAAAATTCCCTGGCTTAAATATGGAGACTCTGGAGTAAATTGGTTCTGTAGACCTATTTGCCAACCCCTCCAAAGTGGGTATGAAAGACAAGGCTTTGGTTAAGGACCAGTCTTTTAAATATGCACTAATGCTCCGGGAAGATACAGAGTTGGTCAAGCAGTCGGTCAGTGAACACCTAGTAGTTAGATCTGTCAGAGGCATGGTCTCACCATGTTCTCATTCATTCAGCATGTTGTTCACTCCTTGCTGCTGTAAAGCAGTGATGCCCATATATTTGGAGAATATAGCTAGAAAATGTACATTTTTGTTCCATTTCTTACCAGTTTTAATGGGGATAATTCGAATACCCCCGACCATCCCCTGAGTATATAGCCTCACTATTAGCATCAACGCCATGCACATATATGGGCTTCTGTGCCTTCAGTGTCATTGGATGCTACCTGCGATCAGGGTCTCTGCTTTGTTTGGTATACAAAGCAGAACATTACCTTAAACCACCCGCTGCTGCCTTTGGAGGGTCGGCTCCTCAACTTGCACTTTGTACACCCAATTAGTTAGAGGGGAAGTGAAACAGGGTACGTGAAGTAAGGGAGAAAAAAGGGTCAAATAATTTGAGGATTACTTGGGAGAGGGTGAACATTCGGGAAAGAAGGAGTGAGGACTGTGTGAGAGAATCATAGGGATAAACAAATGAAGGGGTTATGGAAATAGAGAAACAGGTATAAAGTGACATTAATTCAACATTCAGTGTGACAAAGTCTGTGCCAGTTTCTTTTCCAATCAATCATATTGTATTTGATCAGAGAGCACCTTATGCCAGCAATCTTATGTCTATATTGACCTTTCTTGAGCCACCTAAGTCTTCCAAGATCGTTCATGAGTTTGAATCCCTAGCTGGGCCAACTCAGCCTCTTGTCCTTTGAAGGTTTATAAACTGACTGCAATTAATTGAATAATAATAATGCTTGTAATATTCACTAATTTAAAAGTGTAAAACTGTTGTACTAGCTTTTATTTAAAAGGCAAGTTATACTTACAACTTAGTATTGTGAAGTTTAGGACTGGAAACTGTAATGTAAAGTGCACTGTTTGGCTCATTTTGTAAAATATTCCCAGGAGAGCCTCCTCTCTCAGTACACTCCTGGAGAACATTGAGCCTGCCTACCCCATCACCCATTCAGTGCAATCTGGGGCAAGAGTATTTACACCACTATGAAAGCTCAGCAGTGTGAGAAAGTGAATTATTTCTATGGTGGGTGGTAGTGCATCACAAGTAATGAATCCACTAACTTGTTAGGTCCAGTCAACGTTTTCAGTAATGTAATCCTAAACTCAATGCCTGGTAGTTATGGCACAGAGCAGACAGGCTCAACTCAATGAAAATGTGTAAAACATTTAGATGTACAAAAACGGTTTAAAAGTGTAAAGCACAAAACAATAAAAACCCCGCACAAATTTATTAAAATAGGGAAAAATAATAAGCAAAATGATATGAAATTGACAAATATCAAATAACAGAAATTAGTGATATGAATTTTTAATGATCTGAGGGAAAATAGAGCCAAAAAGTGTGAAGCACCAATGGTAGTCAATGGTTGCGGTAGACCCCGACCAAGGCTCGATTTGAGGCCAAGCAGGACGGACTGTGGGTCAGACACAACAAGCAGAATGGGCCTACTAGGGCATGGAAGTAGGGAAGATCAAAAAAGTGTCTAAGTCCCAATCTGAAAAAGGACTTTGTTGTCTTTTTGAGAAAAACTCCCCTCTGTGCGAGACAAACCTGAAACTTTGACCAACGATGTGGTACTACCAGTTGGATTTCTTCCACCGTCAATCCCCTTGAAGCTCTGGAGCAAAACATTTGAAAAAGTTCACTAACTTCTTTTGGTGGCCAAAAAACCACGTAAGTACACTTCCAAGGCTCCCAGGAACTCAGCGGGAGCACTTATAGACTCTGAGTGCCAGGCAGAGGGCATCAGCAAAGTCCAGTCCAGGTCCAGTTGCCACTGGTCAGCTGGAATCCTTTACAGGAATGTCACCATCAACATTTTTTATGTTCCTGGACCTACCTAAGGAATCAATCCTATGAACCTTGGCAATCTTCTTGTCCTTGGATTTCAAGTGGAAGGGGGTCCAACCTCCTCAGGTCCTTCTTACAGATCACATATGCCAAGTGCGGCAGGCTTGGTCTGTCTGGAATCATTTTGCAAGCCCAGTAGTGCTTTGAGGAAGGCTGGGTGAAGGTCCAACTTTGTAGGGTTCACCAGCCTGTGGGTGTGTGACACCCCAAGACATTCATATTTCCTCTCTGACCAATGGACTGAAGGCTCCCAAGTCCTGCTCTAACTACTTTTTCAGTAGTTGTATTTACTTTACTGCAAACAGGCCCAAAATGCAGTGTGTCGGGGCAACTCCAAAATGGTGTCTTAGGCCACCAAAACCTATCCCCCCTACATCTAACACTACAATCCAGTTGAAGGAAGCACTTTACCCACAACAAATCCAGAGACAAAAGTCTTATATGGCAAAAGCTGGGTCCTTCAGCAACCAGACAGGGGATACATAGGAACTGTCTTGGCATCCTGTTCTTTCTCTTTCAAGTATGCCCCAAATATTACATGTGGCTCAACTGACTTGTTAAGCAGGATTTGACACTGATGTCAGCATTATGCCCAAAGCCCCCACCAGGCATATTCTGTTGAGCTCAGAGGAATCATCGCTGCCTATTCAGGTCAGCCTATTACTTGCTCTGGTAGGCATTTCACACCTCTTTTGCACCTATTCCAAGGCTTGAGCACAGGCTAATGGCAATTGGCCTTCTCACAGTTCAGGCAGGTAAACAGTAACTTTCTAAAAGTTACTTTTCCTTAATATTTATTACAATCTGACTTCACCATTGGATTTTTATTAACTACTAAAATAGTTGTTTAATTATTTTTCTTGCCTGTACCATTCCAGAGATAGCAGTATTAGTAGTTTGATCTGTACTCTGGTTTTCTACGTAGGACAGCTAGACCTGCCAAAGTGAAATTAGATTTTTGGGCCATGTCACTGTAAGGACCTGTTAACATTCATTCTTCCACACGTCACACTTTAAATACCATTCACCCATTCTTGCTGGCTACAAGGCTTCCATATTTTAAGGAGAGGTTCCGACGTGTCAAATAAAGTTATTTTAATAGGCCTCATTGCAGGTTTTACACTACTGCATTCAGGCTACCATGGTAGGCCTAAACCCATGCACAGTAAGTGCTACAGTCTACCGGTGACATTCAACTTTCAATGTCATAGTTGTATTTCTACACGTTATACTGTGACCTAATAGAAAAGGTAAGTAAGCCAATCAGAGAGTAGCCAATTTCAACATGTTATAGGGGTCAGGACACATACACTGAGCACTGAAGCACAGTGAACCAGTTTGCAGAGTATTATACCCAAAAATATTTCAGGAAAAAATAGGGGTAACCATTCAAAAAGGGGCATTTGTTCAGAGCCAGGTTCCAATTTTCTAGCATTTTGGATTTAAATATTTTCTGTTTTCAGTGCCATCCTTAAACTACCTCCCTCTTTTGAATGTTTATTCCATCTGTCTAGAAGATTGTTATATCGAGTGCACTGGGTTTGTTTGTCACTGTAGGAAGTATTGCTCATTGAGGTCAGGGTAATGGTGATCTTTGAAGAAAGCTAAAAAGTGAGAACAACAAATGATAGTTCTGTGAGGTGTGTGGCTATTTTGGAGCAGGCTTTAGGCCTTGTATTTAAAGATTTGCGCAACAGGAGAGCTATTGGGCACTGAATGGGCTGTCATTTCTTGACAAGTATCTCATTTCTTCAGAATAATAGTGGAATTTGCTGAAAGACTCAGATTCATGTTGCTGTTTAAGGACTGGGAATAGTAGATGAGACTGGGTTCTTTTTACAGACATATTGGTGGTCACTGATGGGAGTGCCAGTGGGTAGCGAACACTGATATCTAGCACATCCAAACATTTCATTTATCAAACGCAGACTTTTTATTTAACTTTAACCAGTGTGCATTGATGTTTTTTGACACAATTGCTTATAATCTTCAATTTGACTCTTGGATTCCTCGAAGTACTTACCAACTGAAATCCCAAACCTATTTAAGTCATCTTTTTACTGACCCTTTTCACTTAAAAATGGGCCATTCTCTTAAATAATCTCCAATAATCCTTGGGGGAGAGGTGGATTCTCCAACTGTAAAGTGGTCTTAGAATTGATATCATTCTAATTAATTTTACTGCTACAATCTGCTTTGTAATGTTCTGTTTGCCACCATATATGACATAAGTCTATTGCAAGAGAACTCTTAATTGCCATGCAGAGTTTTCAAGTTCTGGTTAGTTTTACTCCAGTATACTAGCCCAACATGCTGTATGTGGAACACTGCAAAGTCCTGTTCTGACAGATTCCATGAGGGACTTCAGTACCCCCATGTAAGAATGTCTTTAAAGTAAGTTCAGGTTTGACTAACATGAACTATTTGTCTCCCGCTTTCACCTCTTGGGAAAACAGCATTAAAAAAAACGAAACAAAAAATAATTTGGGCTTTAAAACATCACCAGCACTGCAAGGTACCACATCCAACTTGCTCCTCCTCCGCCCGAGAACATTTCCTGGTCATTGCGGGGGGGCCATGCACCCCCAACTATACACTCCTGGCTACGGCCCTGGCCTAGAGCCTGGAGGGGCCCATTGAACACTTTTAATACCCTACCAGAAGTCAAAGGGGCCATTTTCATTGCTTGCACTAGGCCCCATGGCATCCTTGCTACACTAAATGTTAATGTGTTTGTACTTGTATAGCGCACTGCCACCCCCAACGGGGGCATCCTGGCGCTTTTACTCATACCGCTGTGGAACCCTTCCTGGCTTTCCATGTGAGGTGTCCACTCCTGGGCACCCCCATGGTGAGGCCAGGCATCCCAGCGCTGTTGGGGCCGTTGTGGAGATTAAGCAAGCTATTGCCCAGAGTTGCAGCGTGGGACCCATGATTAGAATAGGCACTGAGGCGAGAATATCCGGTCCGCGGAATTTATAGCCCGAGACCCTGCCGTGGCGGGAATCGAACCCTGGTCCTGGACCAGTGCTCTGCATCGAGGTCTGCCACTCTAACCATTGAGCCACACTTCTCCACTGTTGTTCCCTCCATGTTCCGTTCCCACACCTGTGCCTAAAAAAAACAAAAATGCTTTTGCGCTACTTTTGTTTCTATTATTTATTTATTGGTCCAACTTTTGCACCCACCCGCTAAATGAGGCGGGTGGACATGTCATATTAATTGTTTTCTTTACTCTGTATCCATGCTGCACATTGGGGATGCTACACAGCATAGCTAAAAACCATTGCCAAAGCCAACAGCTCCCAATGGCGAGACATATTGCCTTTGTCAAGGCATGCTTGCCACTGGAAAGTGTTTAGGCAATACATTACCTGACATTGCAACAATAGGCCTCGAGCTGCAGGTCTCTATAGCGGGAATTATGAAGTAACAAAAACTTTAGGGACATTCTAAAATGTGCATGTTCCACCGTTGCTCAAGGATGACTTGTGTAAAAGTCCCATACAAAGGAAGCCAAGCATTTTAAGGCAACATGATATGAACAGATTATTCTGTACTTTAGCACTTGCAGCAGGAGGGACTTCAAAGGCGGTGAGGTAAAGTGAATAAAATTTCTGTAACAAAAATAGTAACCAACTGCCGTAAAAGTCCTCATGTTTAATAGAGATATCTGTGTGTAGTTTTGAGCCAATGGGAGCTACTGCGGAGATGTACATATGGTCAGTGGTACAGGTTGGGCTGTTTAGGTCCCCAGTGAACACATCCAGACTAAGGCTAACAGCTGGATGCTAAACTGGTGTAGCTGTGGCCTCCAGTTTTGTGACAAGCATGGCTGTCTCAACCCATGACCAGCCCTGCCAAACAGCGAATCGGGCTGAATTACTAACGTCTCGCGGTCTCTGCTCTCCGTGACACCTGGCGAACCAATGAATGAGGGCCATGCAGATGATGTCCCTTGCAGAGTACATAATTATACAGCCCAGAGCCTGCTACATACCTTTTTAGTGGGCTGCCAAGTTCAGTTCCAGCCACTAAACAGGAGAGTTCAGGCATTTCTAACAAGCAGAGGAACTAGATGGTGATGTAATGGAGCCCGATGGCTATGAAACTAGCAGCATTCAGGTGAAGTGAGATATGGATATGCTATTAAATAGGACCATTTTTAATTCCAAGTCATTTACCACAAACAAATCATGGTAGCAGTTTTTTATCCCTGTTAACCAATTAATAAAAAACATAGGCCCTGATTTAGATCTTGGTGGACGGGTTACTCTGTCACAACGATGACGAATACCCCGTCCCCCGAAATTCAAATCCCATTATATTCTATGGGATTATCTATTTCTGTGGACGGGATATCCGTCACCGTTGTGATGGAGCAATCTGTCCTCCAAGATCTAAACGAGGCACATAGCTTCCTGTTGTCAGACCTGGGTCCTTATTGAACTATAAATGGGAAATAATTCGTGGCGGAGGGGTAACGCTTGGTAAAGCGGGTGTGCTACCAATGTAACAATACGTGCTGTATCTTCCGTGTATTAACTACCAATTATTGGAATGTTGATTTGGCAACAGCTTCTGCTTAGAACAGACTAACAAAGCTGAAAACTTGCTGTAAAGGATGGATAAGTAAGTAAAACATTTATACAGCCCACTAATACGCCATGCAATGTCAAACAAGAAGACCCTGCTCACCGGTGGGCTGCTGTCCCCTTTACTGTACAGAGAATCCATCAGAATGTTTGACATGTCAATCCCCGACGGCAGGCTCCTCTGATGGCGCTGATCCCCAGCAGCTGTAAATGAGGGTATGGCGTCCACGGCTGGATCTCCGCAGATGCTGAGTCTCTCCGACGGGGAAGACATGCCACTGGGACTGGGACCATCACTTCCCAGAGCACTGTCCTTGGTGGTATGGTACCTGAGATCCATCAGACTGTCCATCGGCCATTCATCTTCATGTTCAAAAAGTCTAAAAGAAAGTTTTAAAAATACTTAGTTATTCATTGAATTATGTGTCTGAATGAATGGAGCCACTTATAAAGTGCGACCAGCTACTTCTATGGAAGTGTGCCAGTGCTATAACAGAAACCCGAGGTCACCAGTTACCACACACACAGACTCTATTTATGAATGAGCAAAAATACACTAGTACAAGAAGATGGCGGAAACGGCCCCAACATGGATGGAGCTCCATATAAAGGAAAGGCTCAGCGATTAGCATTCTAGGCAAACAGGAATGTTTTAATCTGTTTTGTAAAAGTCAGAAGGTTTGTTTGAGTATGAATGACTACTGGCTTTGTTTTAACCTCTCTTGACATTATTGCATTGTAATGTATTTCATTGTACTTTTATGGTTTATTTTTAATTATATTGAATAAAGTTTTTGAATTTGACTAGTGGCAATGGCTTCTCCATCAACCTGGTGGTAACGGCCAACAAACGCCCCCTTGTTTGGTTTTCCTGAATTCAGGGGTCATGCGAGTGATGTTTGGATCTTAGATCTCAAGAGGCAGCACATCAGGAGAATGTGACGTCATAATGGTGGCCTGACATATACTGTGAATTGTTTTGTGGCTCAGACACAACGCTTTGATCAGGCATATTGGTAGCCAGTGTAAATGTTGTAGATGCTGTGAAATAGGTAGATCTTTCCTGAAGCCCAAGATCATTCTCATGCTGTGAAATAGGTAGACCTAGTCTGAGGCCCAAGATCATTCTCGCAACTGCGTTTTGGAAAAGGTGAAGACGGGGGATCAGATATTTGAGGGCACCCACCAGTAGGGAGTTGCAATAATCCATTCCGGGTACAATGAGAGCTTGAAAAAGTCCTTTCTGGCAAAGGAGGGGATAAAGGGCAGAGTTGTTCTGGTTATATGTAGTAGCTGGAATCTCTGTGTTAAATATTTGTCATGAGCATAAAACGACTTAATGTTAGAATGAACACCATCTTACCAATAAATTCACAAACATCAATGCGTGGTAGGGGCCGAAGGTACCGTTAGTTCACTTAGCATTAACTGGTGAACTTTTGTGCTTTAATGTTAGTTTTTAATCACATTTCTGCACCTAACTATAATGCTACTTTAACCTTTGTTTTTTTCATGAATATTTTGTTTTTCTTTAACATAAGCTAAGATCCTATTACCGTACCTAACTTTAACGTCACTTCTATCTTTGGTTTTGTCAATGATTCTCTGTTTTTGTTTTTTAATGTAAAGGAAGATCATACTACCATAATGAACTATAATGTCTCTTTACCCTTTGTTCTTTTCAGTGACTTTCTGTTTGTTTATCATATTCTGGCAACACCCCACTGTGAATGGCATTCAGCTATCTGCAGCGAGCGTTGGCCCAAACCTACGCCCCATGGCTGGCCAACTCCCTCCTCTTTGTACGGCTTTTGGCTGAGCGCAGTGGGGAGCATGGTGCTCCGCAGTGCCCCACTCCCCAATGGGTGCACAATCTCTCTGTCTATATGCATAGTAGGGGATTGACCGCAGGCCCTGGGCCCATTACCACCGCTGACCGACAACCCCTCATTACGCATGACCTTTAGTAGTGCGTAGCCATACGCTGGCCCTGAAACAACCCACTTCAAGCAGCCAACCCCCACTGTGCACAGCCTATATATTGCACAGTGATGATTGGTTCCAGGTTTTGCTGCCCCAACTGCTTCCACCTACTCTGCAATGTCAGTGTGCTGCCCCTAAATTTCCCATCTACCATCCATTGTCAGAGTACTAACCCTGTGCCCCCACCTGCCCTCCGTAGTCAGCTTGCTTACCCTGCTGCCTGCTCTCCATTGTCAGCTTGCTGCCCCTGCCCCTCCCCCTCTTGCCTGTCCTCTGTTGTCCAAATGCTGCTCCTGACCCTCCTGCTGGCCCACCATGGTCAGATTCGTGTCCCTGCCCTCTCTGGCCTGTCCACCATTGTCCATGTGCTGCACCTGCCACCCTCTGCCTGCCCTCCATTCTCTGTGATTTACTCCTGCCTCCCTTTTGCTTGCCCTCTATGGTCAACTTGCTGATCCTGCAGATTCCGGCCTGCTCTCTGTGATCAGCGTGCTGACCCTGCCCCACTCCTGCCCCACTCCTGCTTGGCTTCTGTTGCACAGGTGGTGCCCCTGCCCCCTGCCCTCCATTGTCCGTGTGAGTCTCCTGCTCCCCTCGCCTGCCTTCTGTGGTCAGCCTGCTGCCTCCGCCACTTCTGTCTGCCCTCCATTGTCCATGTGCTGCCCCTGCTCCCATCCCACCGTCCCTCCGTAGTCAGCTTGTTTACCTGCCTGCTCTCGTTTCTTTGTGTGCTGCCCCTGCCCCCTCTTGTCTTTCCTCCATGGTCAGCTTGCTGCCACTCCTCATTCTGGTCTGGACTTTGGGGTAGGTTTGCTGCTCCTGCCCCAACTTTGCTTGCCCTCCACTCCTTGTGTGCTACCCTGGCCCCAACCCACCTGCTCTCCATATCAGCTTGCTGCCCCTGCTCATTTTGGCCTGCCCTCTGTGATCTGTTTGCTGCCCTGCCCTCACTACACTGCCCTCTATTGTCCATGTTATGCCCCTGCCCCCTGTGGTTAGCTTGATGCCCCTGCCCATTGCAGCCACTGCCCTACATAGTCAGCTTGCTGCCTTTTGACCCCACCAGCTTCTCCTCCACACTTAGGGGTCTATTAGGATGGCGGTCGGAAAAGCACTCCGACCTCCATGGTAGCGGGAAAACACCACCCACTAGGACCGCGGAATTGCTGGCCAAGCCAGTTTGCAGAGATTCTTGAGGAGTTATTGTTTGATGAATCCGTAACTAGGCTTTATTCACTCCCATTTGTGCTATATTATAGCGGTGGGAGTGTATGCGGCACTCTGCGCTATTATTGGCTGTGCTTTTTCACTCCATACTTGATTTCTCTGTTATTATGTTTCATTTGCCAGAGATCTTCCCACCAATAACATTTTGGGGAAGTGTTTAACCTATATTGCAGATGTGGGAAGGACAACAAACAGCAGTCACAGTAGTTCCTGTTGGAGGCTTCATCCTGCGTAGACTATGGTTATGGGGTGGGGGGGGGGGGAGGGAGGTGAATGGGCCAATGGCGAGGCTCAATAGGCGGGAAGTGGTTGACAAAGCCAAAGTTCGCTTAGAGGCAAAAGTAAGGATGCATGTTCACAATCCTCTGCAACCGGAAATTGTTTTTCCACCCTAGTAGCAGTGCAAGACTGTGTCATTTTAGCGGTAGGCAAGTGGTGGCCTTCTGTGGTCTGTGCCTTATCCATGATACCGTGAGGAGAGGGGTTCACGGCTCCCTTGATTGCGTGCTTTACCAAGTCTACTCACTGCACCAAAATCATTAGAAAGAAAAATGGTTCTGGTCGCCATGGCCCAGCACAGAGCAAGAGTATGCTAGGGAATCTGAAGTGGAGTAAATAGAAACGCTATGACAGCATGCATGCATCAGTCATGCAAGAGAGGAACTGAGGTCTCCCCTCATGCCGGCTCAAGCACTGTCACAAGGCTCCTCAAGACTGTTAACGAATTACCCTGACTGTGCACCTATACAGCGAATCAGGGAGATTATATCCTTATATCACATCATCTAACCTACCTGACCTAGCACAGCAAGAGGCAACTGGAGACAAAAACCAAGGGCCCAGATGTACTATGATTTTGTGTCAGGGTTGGGTCACTTTTGTGGTGCAGCCCGAAGAAAAATAATTTTTGGCATCTACTAAGCAATGTAAAGTCACTGTGCTTGTTTTAGTAAATTCAAAGTAATGCAACGCTGAGCAGAACACTTTGCGTTGGGTAGGCGTTACATAGTTGGAGCATGAACATTCCATGCATGCATCCACTTTTTGGTGCAAACCCATAGTTACAAAGGCTTGTAAAGCGGGCTTTGCGCCAAAATGATTCGCCTACCCAATGAAAGCGAACTGGCGAGAAATATATTTACCCTCGTTACTTCCTCTTCCCATGCATGCTGCATTTTATTTTGCAGCACACATGGAAAGAGCAATATGTCTCAATTGTTTTTGTGTAGAATCCTGCCCGTAACGCAGGCACCCTTGCACTATGGTGCAAGAATGCCTGCCTTGGTTCTATGCTGCACACAGTGCGCCAGCACAAGACGGCAAAAATGCTTTATATCTTTGTAAATATGGAGCATTTCTGCTCTCTCTCGCTCATGCAACACGATGCATGAAATAATAATAAATATGCCCCAAGATGTTTTATGAGAAAGAGCAGCTTATATAGCAGGGAAGGAGACTAGCTTTCTTAGTGCTTTATATGCAGATGTGTATAAATCTTTACAATATTTTGCAGGGAAAAAAAGTTCTTAGGCTTATTGGTATGAGTGCCTGTCGTAAGATGAGGCTCCACCTCAGTCCAGTAAGATGTGTGAGGAGGCAGCTGGACAAGTTTTAAGAAAGACAGAGCCTAAAATAGTCTGACACAACAAGCTGCTTTGACTCGTTTCAGTGTACATATGTGAATTGTAAACTCCATTGCTTATTACACATTCCATAGGGTATAATAAAGGCTCCCTGTTTTCCGTTTTTACTGATTTTTACAGATAAATACAGACAGAAACCATTTATTTTCTTGTCTACATTTATTTTTACATGTGGATAAAAACGGAAATTGGGTGCTTTTTGAGTGATTCTAAATACTGCCTGCCATGACTGCCAGGCCAATCACTGTGTGGATTGATAGGTAAGGGGGTTAAAAAAAGAAAGGAATTTTAGTAAAGAGGCTTGAACAGCAGTGGCTATGCACAAGGCCGATACGGAAATGTGCATATTTTCATATAAGTGCATTGATTTATCTTCTGCAGGTGCTCATATCACGGAAACCTGGCAGGCATTCAAGCATGACTGCATATTTATTGGTTAAAAAAATGTAGAAATATACCAGTTTCAGCTTTATTTTTTTCACTAAACCCATAATAAATATGGATAAATACAGATAAAGTTGGCAAAAAATAAATATGGATAAATACAGACGGAAATGTCAAAAGACATAAATACCATAAAACTGAGAGCCCCAAGTATAATTCACTAAGAAGGTAATAAAGCAGACAAGATATCCGTCACATTTGTGACGGTGTGAGCCATCAGGCAAACTTTAAATTAGTCCTTTGGTTTTCATGAACAAGTCTCTCCAAAAAGGAGTGTTGCTCTCCTGTCAGATATGGTAAATAAACCAACTCAATGTTACAAATATGTTATCAGGGCGTCTCGACGTTGTAGAATAGTTCCTTTTTATTTCCAGTGGCTGCAGCTTACACTAGACAAAAATACAGCTGGAATGTCAAAACTTTGAAAAGGAAATAATGCAGTTTAATGCACCCATTAAATATCCTCTGTGGAAACATTTCTTGGTGTTCTTGTGTGTTTTATATTGATTTCTCTGGTACACTACACAAAACAGGTCAATTTATAACAATCAAAGAGTGTTTCATTCATGAGCTGGTGGTCAGCGGTATGATTTGTGTCACCTGTCGTGGCGCCATTGGAGGGAACCTACCCAGAGGCAGATGAGCTCTCTACTGCGGGGAGATCAATCATTTGTTCACATTCGCGGAGTTCAACAAACCACATCGACTCGGACAAAAGAGGCAAAGTAATGACTCTTTATGTGCAGAGAGTATGTGACCTGTTTCCTCAATGTGTCGCGAGGACAGGCTGACTCGGTAAATCTTGATGAGGCAGCTGATGGACTAATATAAGACTCACATCCACATATACCCTTGTCTGTGCACAAACAAGCACAGATGCACAACACAACTGTGTGTGTACGCCTGCACACATACACCAACACACACACAGGACCATCCTACTAGAGACAAAGATATGCAATTAAAGGAATAACAAAGCAACAAGCCTTCTCCATCTGTGTACCCAAGATCTGGAACGACATCCCTTTATGCACCATGAGCCTGTGAGCGCGCTAACTCCGTTCCAGTGAAAGTAAGAGGTTAAGATACACTTTAAAAAAAAAATTGCATCACAGAACAGGAACAGTCCATTCCTGCTATCAGAATCCAGCTACCCCTCCAATCACTTGTTGGCTGCAACTTTACCCTGGACCCCGTGCAGTCCTCTGCAGTTAGGGTCGGATTGGTAATGCGGGCACTTGGGAAATGAGTTCTAAGTGTGGGCTGCTTTTCTTGGCAGCCTGGGGGCTGTCTGTGCTGTTAAGATGCCGCCAGCGGCCCAGTAGGCGTCTGAGTGGCCTTTCTAGAGGCAGATGGGCGGAGGTATCACTCCCTTTCTCTCGCTGGGCCGGCCCATTAATGGATGCTGATTGAGCGGGGTCAGGAGACCTGAGCAGAAGTAGTTTCCCTTGGATTCATGTGTGCCTCAGCAGTGTGAACGAATCTGTAATTTTTTTTATCTATGTGAAGTTAATAAAAGAAGCCCCCCCCCTTTCTTTTCATACAACTTTGCTGAAGCAGTGTTTTGTGGCAAGGCAATACGCAAATGTGGGCCACGTTTTTAGGTCTCGCTAGCGTAGGCTGCGCACATGCGCAGTCTCGCTGGCGAGATTTAATGATATGGGGTATTTTCTGTAAGGGGCATGAAGCCCCGCACCTCTTTTCCATTGGTTGGCGTCACCGTTTATGCTAAACGGTGGCCAGCCATTGGAAAAGAGCTGTTGGTGACGTATTTGCTCGGCTTTCTGAGCCATTTGGACGGGCTCGTCTGCCTTCCTTGCATCGCAAAAGGTTTCTTATCACCCATGGCCCCATAAAGACAAGAAACCTTTTAGCAGGTGAGGCCATCCAAGTGGGACGGCAGAAAAAGCAGAGCAAATACGTCATGGCGAGCGCTTGTTTTTTTAGCAAATCCTTTCTTTGCACATGGCCACTGTGAGCAAAACCAACAGTTTTCTGCAACTTTAATCTACAGAGCCGTTATGTTAGTGTTAAGTATACGTGCAGACAGAAATAGTCTCAAAACTCACAATTTTCACACCCAAGTGTCAACGTGAGAAATAAACGTAATGAAAGGGTAAAGTTTTCTCGCACTGAATCGATTACTGGTGGCCTGATATGAACCCAAAACTGAATCCGCAACTAGATACTCGTTTATAACTTAACCCCCATTGCGGTTATACACAATTTCCACTAAACACTAACAAATCTTGGCCGTTTTTTTCTAAATTTATTCAGCACAAATTCTCTGAACATCGCACAGGCTCCGGCAAATAAAGGATAATTACTTCCGTTTGTTTTCAAATTAGTTAAATGCAAATTTCTGAAGCGCAGCGTGTTTTTGAGACAGACATTTGACAAACATTATCAGAAAACATTCAGTTTGAATAGGGAACCTGCCCTGAAGCGAAAGATCTTACTTTTGGTTGAATATTTATTTAAGCTGAACTGCAGAGCACCTCTAATCCGCGCATGGATGTCTTTCTCCAGCACCTCTGTTCAGCCAAAGAAATGATGCGCAACCCGACTTACCACCCCAGAAACTGCCCCTGTGCTACAAAACCACCCCCCAGAAAAAAGGGAGGAGGGAGTGCCCTGGGTCCATCTGTGAGTTGGTACAACTAAAGTCCAGTTTAACCTGGCACAAGTCCAACCAGGGCCCAGAATCCAGCATAAGGCATCTGCAGAGGCTCGCTAGATTCTGGTCCCTGGTTGGCTGGCCACGAGTCCAGCCCAGTCCTGGGCGAGCCAGCCCGTGGTCCGGCCCGGTACTGGGCGACCCTGTCCAAGACTCGCCCGGTCTTGGGCGAGACACTGCCCAGAGGCCCGCCTGGTTCTTGACAAGTCTGCCCAGAGTCTGTCTCAGTCTTGCTTGCGCCTATCCAAAGTGCAGTGCAGTGCTGCTTGTATAGTCCCGTCCTGGTGAGCCTGCAGCTTTGTGCTGTTCACAAGCGCAATAATTTGCTCCACAAATGTTATGTTCCGAAGCGGTTAGACTTCCACAACAGTGTAATGAAATGTTGTGGCCTCCTCTTCCAGAAGGTTCTCTCTCCTGCCCTGGGGGGAGTCGGGCTGACCTTTCCCCGCCCCCTCACCAGGCTGACACGTTGTGCTGTTCAATACAGTCTGCTGTCTTCACCTCTGGCACCAAACATGTCCTGTACACCTGCCAACCAGTGCACCTGCAAGGACATTGTGTTTCCTTCCCGTGTCTGACATCAGCAGGCTCCACCCCGACCTTGAAACAGGGAGACGTCTCTGCAAGCCTGCCTGTTAATGTACATAACCTACCTCACCACTGCCAACACGTAAAGCAGCTTTACTCCAGCAACCTTAGCGACAGAGCAACCGAAATACTCACAAACACCGGGTTTTTAAGCTATCAGAGGATTCACGTTTCAGGGGAGGGGGTGTGCGTCAAAAAGCACCTGTCAAGAATGTTTATATAACTCCAAAGCACCCCAGGCTCATGAGAAAACAAAAACGTGGAGTCCATGAGATACTCCTGCATGGGTCAGAGGAGGTCGAGAGCTCAGAAATAATAATAATATAAACTTTAAAATAATAACATAATAAGCAATATTCACAAATACCACTTGAACACTGCCCATTACAAACCAAAGTTCTCAGGTGCTTTAATACGGATTGCCATTACACAAAAACACAAGTACTCATTTTGTTGGAACAGAATTCTGAAAGGCTGAGTAGGCCCAGCAAGATGCAAACATGTGGCCTGAAGTTCGCACCCCGATCTCTGCAACAAGGTGGTTTTAACACACTGAGCTAACCATACCACATTAATTTACATCTCGGGCTGCAAAGTAAGGTTGAATATTTCCGTCTAATAACCGTTTTTAGGTCTCGCCTGACCCAGCGCATGTGCTGGTCTGGCAAGACTTATTGCCTAGAGCTACAATGCATGTGCGCGGCCGCGCGAGCCGCGCTTTACCGCGATTACTTTCACTTTCGCGGCCGCACTGCCGCTTTGATCGCGATCGCTTTCACTTTCGCGGCCGCTTGTTCTACTCGCAATAGTGTTATGCAGAAGTACCCCATAGTTTTCTGTGATGTATACCTTATACAGAACCTTTTTTCAAACTATGTCCCTAGCTTTTTCATTGCTTGACAGAATGTTATTTTCAACAAAACACTTTGAAGTGTGCGCAAGTTATGTTCTCAATAAATGCATAAAATCGAACCCAACAAACCTTGTAAGTTCTCGCATTTCACGGAGTCTTTGGGGTCATGTGTTTCATATTTAAGTTGCTTCCATGCAGAAGCTGGTCTGATTTCATCGTCATCTGTGGCGCCTCAGTCACCATGGGCAGAAAGCAATGTGCTGTGCCAAGTTCAGCATGCCAGCCAGACCGAAGGCCTAAGAAAAGAGACGAGGCAGCTGAGCCCGCCCAGGTCTGTCCTCAAGTCCTTCATCCCCTTCTCATTAGCAAGTAGCAGTCTCTACCTTCTTTTTGCTGCTTACAACCATTCGATTAAATCCGTATTTTGATGTTTAGAGTAAGTATTACTTTAGCTTATGTTAATGTAATCTTTTTTCTATTTCTTTTATTATAAATTAATACAATTACAAACAGCTTCAGGTCTTGTAATGCAGCATTAACATTAAGGATGAATGAATATGTTAAATTAAAATTACTGTTACACCTTCAATTTTCAAAAGGAGATTAGTTGCTGGTTTGAATATCTTGCAACCTCAATTTAAATAAAAAATAATAATGAAAAAAACGTTTAATGGCTTGTCATGATGGTCTTAGTTTCCGATGTCCCTCCCCTTAATAACCTTGCGAGACAGTTTGTGTGATGTCACTTCCTCTCACACCTTTGATTTTTGGAGTAACAGTGCTACTGTGCTAGGAGGGTCGAGAAGAAGTGGAGAGCTCTTGCGAAGAGGCAATGACTAAACGTAGTGCATGATTTTCACCTCTTTAGATTTCGAACATTTTAATGAGTGCATTCTGCATCTTGACTTTAATATACATTTGTTGTGACTTATATCGGCGTGTCTTCAGCAATTCTGAATTGACCGCAAAATAACCTACTGTAGCCCCGATAAATTAGACGATCTCGCAAATTAACGAGGCAATTGATTTCAGAAGAGAAGTGTAAAATCACGTTCTCCTTAAATAAATTACTTAAAGTATTTTAAAATTAATTGTGCAAATGGCCTAAATGTCAGTGTTATGACGAGTTTGTAAGTCATACTGAGGATGTAGTTATTGAAACATTTGCAGTTTTAACACACGTGTTTTCCAGAATATAAATTATTTTTTTGAGATTTGGTATTGCACTGGAGATGGAGTTACTGATGAAGGTCCTTTCTTATATTTGAGGGCCTTTACTTATTAGGTCTCGCCTGATCCAGCGCATGCGCTGATCTGGCGAGACTTTTTGTGAGGGCTCAAAAAAGTGCTACCATGGCCAGCCTAGAGGTACGGTGCATGTGCGCTGGCGCGCGCGCGCCTCACTCCCGCGGCCGCACGGCCACTTTGATGTTTGGATCGCGATCACTTTCACTTTCGAGGCCGCAGGACCGCTTTGATGTCCTCCTTGAGCCAGTTCTTTGGAATTTGGTCACTCCGGCGATGCCGATCGGCAGTCAAATCGTGTTAGCGCTTTTTTTTATTGAGTAAGTAAGTATTGCTGTTTTATATAGCGCACCCGACCCGAAGGTATCCGGGCACTTTACATGAACACCAGTTGCATTACAAACACTCGGGAGATTAAGTGATTTGCCACGAATCACAGGATAATGGCCCACAGCCAGACTCGAACCTGGTTCCCCAGCTTCAATGTTGGTTGGGCGCTCTAACCGTTAAGCCACTTCGTCTGGTTGGGTGCTCTAACTGTTAAACCACATCCTCTGCTGAATGTTATTACGTGAACATATGGCTGGTATTTTTCTCTGGGTAAAAGACGTCATCTCCACGTAACCATAGATATGAGGGTCAAGTAGTAAAGAATTTAGATCGTGCGTAATGACTTTAATAAGACTTGCACATGGCAAACAAAAAAAAACACAGCTCCAATTTTAGAATTACGCAGTCAAACGCCTTAGGAAGCTATAGATAAAAGAGCAGAATGATCAAGCACAAACTGAGCCTCTCTAATCTTTTTGAGTGAGCGTTTCATACCCGACATGCGCAGTGCACACTAGAGAAGGAAACCTACCTGTCTGTGCATAGCACATTTTCCCCTCTGACCCTAAGTGACGTGCAACTCTCTGCATAGGCCGGAGCGAGGGCTAGAGAGAGGGGAAGATGGCAGTGGTGGCGCTTCCTGCCGATTGGATTAAGAGTTGGGAGAAATCTGGCAAAACTGATTTGTAAGTACAGAAACGTCAAGCAGTGGACAGTGGACTGAATGTAGCAGCGAACTGCGACGGGGTATGGGAGAGTGCTTTTCTTCAATCCTCAGTCGGCAACGGTAGCTTGGCATCAGTTACACAGAATGTTTGTACACTTGCACACGCTCATTATAGTGTACATGTGACTCCAGAGTAGCTTTACCTGCAACCCCAGAAACTTCACTTACCTCTTTTTTTTTGTAGAGGCCATATATGTGGCTAACTCTGAGGTAAATTGTTTGCTGACTGTTTCCTTTTAAGTATTGTTTACAACAAAAAAAAACTAACATTCTCCATGGCATTTCAAGCTAGCCCCAAATGCATTCGAATAAGAAATTAAAAGTAGCCGCTTTAAGAACATCTGTGAACGATATGCTTGCCCTATCCCAGGTATTTCCCCCCCAAAGGCTATCTGTCCTACATCATCCTCTCATCTCGTAGGTTCTCACACATTGCCCTCCCTTTCAACCCAGTAGCCAGCTTTTTTAGCCCGAGAGTCCCACACAACGACGTCTTGTCTATAAAGTTGCCATGTTTTTACCTTTCACCTCTGAGGTTCCCAAAAGTTGATTTTAGTAGATGTTTCGTCATTTCACCACCTTCGACTGGCTTTTACCATCACTGTCTCTCTTGAGAGATAATTTCCTGACGTGGCCGTACCCTTTTCAGAGTCATTCATGCTCCTGTCTATTATCATTCCTAGAGCAACTCTTTTGACCCCAACCCTCTTTTCACTTCCACAGTTCCTGTAGTACACCATCTTTTCCCAGGTACAATATTTCTTCTTTTCTCTGTTAAATCTCACTAATCTGGTCTCCTAAGAGTTATTTTTTACCAGTTAAAATCCCATTCACAGACTCACAGAGCGAACACGTGCTAGCCTTATCCCCTCAGTAGGGTCTAGTTACTTTCTTCCCACACTGAATCCTATGGGATTCTCTACTTCTTTTCCCTATGGAAATCTTCCCAACCCACAGGCTCCACTCCAGGGAGTTTTCGTGTGAATTACTTCCTTTTATGCATTTATTGTATTTGCGTATATGAAGCATGATCCAGTGGGCAACAAAGTGCTACACATACAACAATGTATGTTGCTCCATGAGGTTAGATGCATGCATGTTGCTCCATGATGTTAGATGCATGCAGGTACCTTTAAAATGAGAACTCAGTGTATTAGACGCACAACATAAAAGTGGGGTAAAGTGGAATAGGTAAAAGGTTCTGTCCTGATTGGTAGAAACATTGTGATGCGGTGGCGTTGGAGATCCTTCCTGAAATGCAACATCTAAGTAGCGAGTCTAAAGTACAAGGGGATGTAGTTCCTGGGTCTTGCTCAATATGCATACAAAGTCTACTTGGTTAACTTCAAGTCCTTTGGATTTAGAGTGGTCAGGGGGCATCCTAGTGGTGCCACACACCCTGTTTAGAGACAAGATTGTCGTGTTCACTCAGATAGAGTGCCTTATAGATCATAATGCAAACAAAGTGGATTCTGCTGGGGAGCTAATGCCATTCTTTCAAGGTATTGTAGATGTGACTGGCTTTTGTTGATTACCAGAGCGTCTGATTGTGTCTGACTTTGAATAGTGTCAGTCAGGCTGTGGCTGAACAGTAAGTGTTATGACGTTTTAGTTATTAACATATAGTATATTGCTGAAGACCAGTTTTTCTACAATATGGTATACCTAGAATGGTATTTGAGCCAGCCCCTTGCTCTTGATCACATGTCGTTCTTGTCCTGTCCCTGCTCTTTAGTCCCTGGCTTTCCTCTTGTTTTTCTCACTTTAGAGCATTGATGCTTTCCATTTTTTCTGATAGGACTAATTGAATCCTTCCATTGCTAATATGAGTGGCCTATATTTCGACTTGCGTTTACCCACATTATGGTGTACATCATGTTCCTTGCACGCTTCCTTGTCCTCCCCACCTTTATTTTATTTTATTATTATTATTTTTTTTTAAGCATGGTCCTGGCATCTGTTGACTGCCACTGATTCGGCCACTCTTTTTGTCATTTTGTTGCTGCTTCCTCAACATTTTCCATCCACCTTTTATTTAGGTCTCACCTGACCCAGCGCAAGCGCTAGTCTGGCGAGACTTTTAGTAAGGGCTTCAAAAAATGCTACCATGGCCAGCCTACAACTTGCGTGCATGTGCACGGGCGGGCGCTTACGAGCAGAGGCGCCATATGGCTTTCCTCTCTCGTCATGGGTCATCAGCTTTCAAGATACAAGAGCTTTCTTTCACATCCCTGAAGACGATAGCTTCCTTGTCATTTGCGTTACTAAGCAATACTGGGCGGAGCCAACTGTTAAATTAAATGAATCAGGTTATTCGTGTTTACAAGCATCTCCTGAGAAATGCGCAAAACTTTCAAACGACTCCGTGGTTTGAAAGTTTCACTACGTTTCTCAGGAGATGCTTGTAATCAGCTTTCAAGATAGGAAAGTTTTCTTTCACATTCCTGAAGTCGATAGCTTCCTTTTCACTTGCCTCTATATACCTACCTCTCTTCTACCCCTTTACCTCTACTCTACCTCTCTTCTACCCCTCTACCTTTCTTCTACCGCTCTACCTCTCTTCTACCCCACTCTCTCACAGACAGACACTCTCTCACAGACAGGCACCCTCTCACAGGCACCCTCTCACAGGCACCCACTCACAGACACTCTCTCACAGACACTCTCTCACTCCCTCTCACAGACACTCTCTCACTCCCTCTCACAGACACTCTCCCACTCCTTCTCACAGACACTCTCCCACTGACTGACTCCCTCTCTCTCTCACTGACTGTCTCCCTCTCTCTCACTGACTGTCTCTCTCACTGACTCAGTGCCACCACATCATCATTGAGCAACACCACAGCATCTCTGAGCAACACCACAGCATCTCTGAGCAATACCACAGCATCACTGAGCAACACCACAGCATCACTGAGCAACACCATATCGCCTGCACCTAGCGCTACCTGGCAGACGCCTGCGATCATCTTAATCATTTTAATAGCCCTCGTTTTGTCGTATGTTCTTTGGTTAATTCGATTCACTTTGACCCCGGTTTTTAATTAGCTTAGAATTGCCTAAAATATTCCATAGTCGCCCCTACCTGTGCTTCTATTCCCGGACCGCATCGCTGCACTGTAAAACTTGGCTGCTTTCACCGCCATTTCGGCGGCCCGGTCCCCGCGCTCTGTTTTCCTGGGGCGCCATCTTGGGTGGGTCTTGGAAGCACTACGCCATCATTTGCTGGAGCCGTCACGTCAACGGGCTAGAGGCTGTATCTGGAGTGCATACTTAAGGTGGGTGGGAGAGAGCCTCATTCTTGATATCGCCTGCACCTAGCGCTACCTGGCAGACGCCTGCGATCATCTTAATCATTTTAATAGCCCTCGTTTTGTCGTATGTTCTTTGGTTAATTTGATTGTGGAGAGGTGTGGCTCACTGGTTAGAGGCGGCAGATCCGCAAGCAGAGAATCGGCCAGGGACTGGGTTCAATTCCCGACGCGGCAGGGTCGTGGACCAGGGTCAAAACGGACTCGATAATTCTCGCCTCGGTACCTACTCTAACCAGGAACACACTCGGCAACTCTGGGCATTAGCTTGCCTCATCTCCACAACGGCCCCCCACATTTGCCGGGGATGCCTGGTTTCACCTTGGAGATACCCTGGAGGTACCATCTCAAAGGGATAGCCAGGACGGGTTCCCCAGCGGTCTACAGCGCCAAGACGCCTCAGGGCAGCAGTGCGCTTTACAAGACATACATACATTTACATTCACTTTGACCCCGGTTTTTAATTGGCTTAGAATTGCCTAAAATATTCCATAGTCGCCCCTACCTGTGCTTCTATTCCCGGACCGCATCGCTGCACTGTAAAACTTGGCTGCTTTCACCGCCATTTCGGCGGCCCGGTCCCCGCGCTCTGTTTTCCTGGGGCGCCATCTTGGGTGGGTCTTGGAAGCACTACGCAGCCATTTGCTGGAGCCGTCACGTGAACGGGCTAGAGGCTGTATCTGGAGTGCATACTTAAGGTGGGTGGGAGAGAGCCTCATTCTTGATATCGCCTGCACCTAGCGCTACCTGGCAGACGCCTGCGATCATCTTAATCATTTTAATAGCCCTCGTTTTGTCGTATGTTCTTCGGTTAATTTGATTCACTTTGACCCCGGTTTTTAATTAGCTTAGAATTGCCTAAAATATTCCATAGTCGCCCCTACCTGTGCTTCTATTCCCGGACCGCATCGCTGCACTGTAAAACTTGGCTGCTTTCACCGCCATTTCGGCGGCCCGGTCCCTGCGCTCTGTTTTCCTGGGGCGCCATCTTGGGTGGGTCTTGGAAGCACTACGCAGCCATTTGCTGGAGCCGTCACGTGAACGGGCTTGAGCACTACTTAATTGGTTGATTATGACGCGCAGCGTGTACGCGCATCGGGGACGCCACAGTGACGCCGGAGTCACGCCAGAGTCCAGCCCGTCTGCGCCCGTCCGCGCTGAGGACGTGCTGGGCGGCTGGACTCCGGACTCGGACGGAGCTGTTGCCTCCTCATGGAGATATACGCACCAGGAGTTGCTACGCCTGAAACCTCGCCACTTGAGATGCTCGCACATCTTTGAACCAGACGACTTTTTTCGCCCCCTTCTATGTGATTGTCACTATACGTGTCCATCAGGTAATTTTGCTCCCCCTCCCCTTCACCCCTCATTCAATCCCCCCGCTGCTATCAGCCCCAAGACAATGGGAGTAGAAGGCATCTTGATCAATGCCCGCTCCCTGGTTAAAAATAAAATAATGTTTAGAGAGATGGTCTTGGATAGAAAGCCTGCCCTAGTGTTTATCACTGAAACTTGGGCTAAAGAGTCATCTGGCCCTGATCTGATGGAAGCGGTCCCAGAAGGATACTGCCTGGCCAGATTGGACAGACAGGGACGAGTGGGAGGTGGGATAGCTATTCTTTATCGAGATCACATGCAATGCCACATAGTGCCTATACCTGATCCTCAGGATGGCGTTCAGGCTCTCTTTTTTGTGGTAAAGGAAGGGCGTTGCCCTCTTTTTAATGGAATGCTACTGTATCGACCTCCTGGCCCGAGGACTGACTTCATGTGTAATCTTCTCCAGTATTTGGAGCCCTACTTTGGTCAAGAAAATTTCTCCATTCTAGGGGATTTTAATTACCACTTAGAACGGCCTGATCTAGCAGATACTTCGTGTCTTATTGATGCCCTGGCGTCCTGTGGACTCACGCAGCGAGTCCGCGGGGCTACCCATCGTGCAGGCCATATTCTAGATGGTATCTTTTCTAACGACCAACGCTTGACCGTCAAGGATCCGATACATCTGTCTTGGTCCGATCATCTTGCGGTTCCATTCCTTCTGGAATGCCCTCAGATGGACAGAAGCAAAATGGGGAAACACACTATGGGAACTGGTAGAAATTTTAGAAACATTAGTAATGATTCCCTTGCACCATGGGTTGTCAGTCTTTCTACCGCGGGCTCGGATAGTGTCCAGACCGCGGTCGGCCATTTTGAACAGGTTATTGCCGAGGCCCTGAATGAATTGGCTCCATTACAGACCCGTCGTCGAGCCAGGAAGAGACCCTCTGCCCCATGGTATTCGGAATCCCTTAGACTTCTCAGGCAAGAAGTGAGGAGGATGGAGAGGCTCTGGCATGCTAGCTGGGACCTCAAGAATAAGGAAGCTCATAGACTCCTGGTCAGGAAATACAAGGCTGAGATTGTGCAGGCCAAACAAGACTACTTTGTGGCCACAACAACTTCCCTCTCCTCGCCGAAGGAGCTTTTCAGAATCGTTGACTCTTTGATCAACCTACAAACATCTGATCCGGTAGTACCTTCGCAGGATCTGTGTGATAAAATTGCTTCCTTCTTTCACACCAAAATACAGGATATCCACCTGGCTCTTGAGATACAAAAAGCTTCGATCAGTGGGCCCTGTGTCTCGGTTGAGATGGATAGGACCACGTCTGACATCTCCCCATTGAGTATTCTTGACTCTTTCCCCCCGCTGATCTTACAAGATCTGGAGATCTTGCTCAATAAAACCAATTCTGGCTCCCCCCTAGACATCTGCCCCATGAAGATCATCAAGCAGTGTAGGGAATCTCTCTTACCGCCTCTACTAGAAATTATGAATCTATGTATGAGAGATGGTATCTTCCCCTTGGAGTGGAAGAGTGCAGTAGTTAAACCTCTGCTAAAGAAAGCCTCCCTTGATCCGGAGGTCCTAAAGAACTTCCGTCCGATCTCTCTGCTTCCAGCCCCTGCGAAGATGCTTGAGGCACATCTAAACAAGCATCTCGCTGCCTTTGTTGAAGGCTCGGGCTGTTTGGACTTTTCCCAGCACGGATTCAGGAGGGAATACAGTACTGAGTCGGCCCTCACTATCGTGCTTGATAAGATCCGCACTAGAGTGGATGGGGGCCGGACCACCCTCCTGGTCCTGTTAGATCTAACTGCGGCCTTTGACACCCTCTCCCCCTCAATACTTTTACATCGTCTGAGGGATGTGGGGGTGAGGGACGCAGCTCTAGATCTGTTGACCTCCCTCCTTCCTTAAAGGAAGGGAACAAAGAGTCAAGCTGGGAGAGTTCCTATCTCCATCCCGACCGGTGCTATGTGGGGTCCCGCAGGGGTCGGCCCTTAGTCCGACCCTATTCAACATCTACGTGACCCCACTGGCCAGATTAATAAGAACTTTCGGGATGGAGGTAGTCTCTTATGCAGATGACACCCAGATCCTCGTCTCCCTTTCCCATTCAGATGTACCAACTGCCTCCAATTTTAGATCTTGTATGGAGGCAGTCGGTCAGTGGATGGTTCAAAATTCGCTCAAACTGAATGGGGAGAAGACTGAGGTGATGGTGTTTGGAGGAAATCAGAACATCTGGTCAGCCAGTTGGTGGCCTGATTCGCTGGGAGTATGCCCTTCCCCCAAGATATCTGCCAGGAATCTTGGGGTGATGATAGATCCTGCCCTGGATATGGGCGCACAGGTTAGTAGAACCATCTCTACCTGCTGGGGCTTAATTCATACCCTGCGAAGAATCAGGAAATATCTTTCCCTACAGTCCAGAAAGCAAATAGCTGTCGCTCTCATCGGCTCACGACTGGACTACTGTAATGCGCTGTATGGGGGCTAAATAGGAGCCTACTACAGCGCTTAAAGGTAGTCCAGAATGCCGCTGCTAGATTTGTTCTGGATGTTCCTAGACGCTCCTCGGCCACTCTGGCCAGGAAAACACTGCATTGGCTACCGGTAGAATATCGAGTACGGTTTAAAGTTTTATGTATGACCTACAGAGCCATTGCAAGGAATAACGACATGGGAGTTGGCTCTATCATCTCCCACTATATTCCTGGAAGGGACTTGCGTTCCTCCAGGAAATTGCTTCTGACAGTTCCCCGCATACGAAGAGCCAAGTGGGGTGGCAGGGCTTTCTCCACTCTGGCTCCGAAGTGGTGGAATGATCTTCCTTTGGACCTCAGGTCGTTACCTTCCCTACAGAGATTCCGAAGTGCCCTTAAAAACTCGCCTCTTCCAGCGAGCCTACGTGTAAGGCTGTACATTTATATCTCTATTTTCCTTATGTTAGGCGCCTTGATACCTGCGGGTTATTGTCTTGCGCAGTATAAATCTTTTATCATCATCATCATCACCACAGCATCACTCACGGCCCCACCACAGCATCACTCGGCACCACATCAGTATCACTCACGGCCCCACCACAACATCATTTGGCACCACATCAGTATCACTCAGCATCGCCTTTGCAATAGGACTCCACCACATCATCATCACCCAGCAAGACCCAAGTATCATTCAGCATCACCTCAGCATCGCCTCAGCACCAGTCACCACCTCTAGCACCTCAACATCACTCAACACCACCTCAGCCTGCTCTCGGAATCTGCCATCTGTTGTTTCTACCCTAGCGTCTGGCCGCTGCTAGTGTTATAATACAGGTACTAGTTCACAACCTTCGTCCTCCAATTGTTTATGCCCCCTCAAAAAAAAACT
Organism: Triturus cristatus; assembly: GCF_964204655.1. Taxonomy (NCBI): domain Eukaryota; kingdom Metazoa; phylum Chordata; class Amphibia; order Caudata; family Salamandridae; genus Triturus; species Triturus cristatus. The sequence continues at coordinate 218,666,476 of NC_140591.1, read as the reverse complement.
TTAACAAGCATTGCAAGAACAAAAGAAAAATGAGGAAATTTGTTATGGTACATACATTTTTTAATATGGTCGTTCTGTTGGACATAATGCCTTCTTGGTCATATATAAGGAAACAAAAATACTTCTGGCACTTTTTTATTACAACTTTTCAGCATGCTGCACAGCAGCCACACTTCTTTACAGCACAGCTTAAACACATTGGCAAAGTCAAAAGCTCTGCCTAAACACTTATAAGGCCCCAAAGGCGAGACCTATTGGCTATGCCAATGCTTGTTTATCCTGTTACATCAACAAGAAAGTGGAAAACCACTTCAGAATTACTTGACGAATTGGTACGGGGGTAAAGTAAAACTCAGGGAGGAAGTGGGTAAAATAAATAGCATTTTCAATGCAATCGGTCTCACATTGGCAAGAGTTTAAGCTATTGGCATTGTAAATGACCATGCCTTTTATTTATGCGTTTTTAAAAGCAACCAGCACAAATAAAAGGCATGGTTATTTCTCATTTGCGAGAGTTAGAGCTATTGGAATTGCAAATGACAATGTCTTGTATCTATGTGTTTTGGTTTGGAGTGATGTAGGTCCAAATTTAGGATTGACGTTATTGCCCCTTCCGAAGTCTGAGTTGATGAGCTTTGCTGTCCACAAGATGGAGCAGCAACAGCAGCAGCAGCAGCAGCAGCAGCAGCAGCAGCAAGAGTCTTATTACAGTCCCAGAAAGAGTTACAAATATATTGTTCTACTGCAAGGCCAGACCTCGCTTTATTGTTGGGTGGGATCACAGTGCAGCTCTCTGCGGTTTGCTACAACACCCAGCGCCCAAGGCTGAAGCCCTGGTGCGGGTCACCAAGAGACTGTCATACCATAGTGCGCCACTGTGTGAACTTAAAGTAAACAGTGCCGCAGCAATACAGGAAGCAGATGTGTTTTGAAATAGAAAGACAAACAAGCATAAAACTAGATTGTTGCCATGCAGTGGGGTTTGGTAACACCCTGGCACAGCACAGCATAACCAGTTGATACCAGGGACATTAGTAGCCGCATTGTGTCCCAAGACCCGTCAAACATTCTGGGAATCATGGGGATGCGGCACAGGTAGTTGAAACATAAAGCCTTGGTAGGGGCACCATTTTTCAACAGATTTTCCTAGTGTGTTCATTGGGAATACTAGCAATGAATACATTATGAATCTCAGTCACCGGGAGGCTTTAAACCACAACAAAGGCAGCAAAATACTGCATTCCTTAGACCAGTGGGCGATTTCTGAACGAATGCACACAACACAACATTAGTCGGTAATTACAACAAACAGCATGCGCAGCGAAGCTTGTGGACTCTGCATGGGAAGTGTGAGTTGTATATACACCCTGGCACAGATTTCTAACATGGGGGCCACGCGGCGATCCTAAGCTGTGTGCTTGGGTCACAGATCCTATGTGATTTATATGAAAGGGCTTTAGCTTTTAACTAATATGATTAAACTAAAACACCCTACACACCATGAATTGCACACTAACCAGTGGATGACAAGAGCATTTTAGCTTTTAAATTGGAGAGCAGGATGCCCTGCTAGAGTCATGAAGCCTACACTCACATTCAGTCAGAACTGGTGGGGATGTGTGTGGGAGTCACAAGTGTGGGAAAGTCTCTTGTTTCCAGTAAACACCGGCTCACTAGAGGAGGGCAGATGGTAGGTGTGGCGACTGACCACTCCTAAGCAACATTTACAGCCGCTGCCAAGGTGTTCAAGGAGCAAGATGTAACAGTTGGACATCAGTAGCGAGCTAAGTGGCAGGAGGTATTTCTGCTCGTATTTGCCCTCGCTTGCACACTTTCGGTGGGTAATTTGAACATCTTTAAGGCCGCAGACTTGCCGTTGGAAGCAAACTTAGTGGTTTTTTTAAAACTGGGGAATACAAGGAGGGCCTACAAAGCAGAGATAAGATTGGGTGCCTGGAGCAGAGGCTGGGCACACTGCGCCCAGGAAAATAGGTGTATTTTGCACCTACCCTGGAGATGGTGAGAGGCTGGTGCTAGAGCCGCTGGCCGGACCCATGTTCATAAAATGTCTGCAGGGCAGCTTGCCATTGCTGCTCTCCAAGGACAGTCCTGCACCGCAGCTATTGGGGAGGCAACTGTCCCTCTGAGACTAAATCATGTAGCCGCTGGGGTTGGTGCGGTCTCTGTGAGGTTGCATGATCTGTTGCTGGGTAGACATGGTGGTGGGGCTAATGGGCATGTAATCGCCCGGCCGGGCTGGTGCCACCGCTGGACTCATGGGCATTGTTGTAGGCTGCTCCACGGCAGTGTAGTTGTAGACTGTGCCATGACAGTGTAGTCCTAGGTGCAGGCCTGGCAAGGGGTCGCTGCTGGCCGGCGGGAGGCACTGGGGAGATGCCCGTTGAGTGTGTCAGGTTCCTGAAACCTGGATCCTGGGCTGGTGAGGGCCGGCGAAGTGGTGGGGCCCAGCAGCCCATGCAGATGTAGACCAGCTCGTCGTCGAGTGGAGTGTGGCCGGGGAGTTCGGTGTCACGCTGCAAAAGTAGTCCTAAAAATCGCTGGGGCTGAATCCTAGTCATCCGGCGTCACGGGGGGAGCTGCCGCGGAGGCCCTAGTGTGCTGTGGGTAGAGCCTGTCTGATGTGGAGCCGTCGGCGCTGGAGCTACTGGCAGGGCTGGTGACAGCCGCTGGAAAGCAGTGGCAGACTGTCGCCGAGATGGAGCCATGGTAATAAAAACAAAATTGCACAAAAGAGGGCACCATGCTAAAACATGATGCGCGGCGCTCATGCTTATTAAAGTTATACGCCCTAAACAAAAAGTATTCCCTAAACCAAACACACAAAAAACTACAGTGTAAGTAAACTGTAGTTGGTCGGTGCTCCTCGCCTTAAAACAAAAGTGATGTATCGGGAGCATGACCAATAAGGAGCCAGTAAAGAAGAGCAATGCAGGAATTAACCAATGGTAAGCGGCAGGCGAGATTGCACGCCTATACTGTTTACAGCAAGCCTTGCAGACAGGGCATGTGCACTGCCTAGGTTCGCCCTGAAAAGACTGAAGTAGCTGTGACAGCCATGATACAAGCACCGCAAACCTCTGTGCAGGGTTGGCCAGCCGATATCCATAACCCTCTAGGAAACAAAAATAATACAGTTCGGTCTAGCAGTTTGCATAGAAATGGAGCAACAGTCTCATACATATCAACTTAGTACCAATAGGAGTGTTTAGCCAGAACAGAACTTGCACCTATTTGAATTCCTTAATATCTTCTGTTCAAGGGGGCACACAGTTCTGTCCACACTGGGGGCACTGTAGGACTCCCTCATAAAAAGATGTAGGTCATCCAGTGGTGCTGCAGTGAACATCTTGAGGTCATGCTGCTATGGCTCTTTTCCTTCTGGGTAGTGTCAACGGCACCTCTGAGCAGCCAATCAGCTCTCTTCCTCATAGCAGGTCCAGGTAGTGTCTCCTTGCAGTCTGAGTCGAAGTTCTCAGGTTTCTGGTCCTGAACCTGGCTGGAGGAATTGGAGGTCACTACACCAACCCATGCACACAAAGAGTTTCTCACTGGTGTGCAGACTCTGGTTTCTGTTGAAGAAATCAGGGCCGGCTCTAGGACGGTGCGATCGGGACGACCGCACCGGGCGTTGACTTGGGGTGGGGGCGTAATTTTTGCAAATGTGTATTATCATTTTAAAAGCACCTGCCTCGTTCCTGCCCTCCAGCAACTTTCAGACATCAATTAAAATGTCAAGAGAAGTCCAGTGATTAATCGTCTTCCTGGAAAGGGACAGGAGGTTTGTCTTGTGTAAGTTTTGACTCATCCTAAGTTAGCGCAGAGGGTTAAAATGCCTGCTGCTAAGAACGTGTATCATGCAGATAAGGAAGTGCATATAATGTAAATAGGTCAGTGGGTTACTGCTTCTGTAAGAAAGCTCCTTTTGTTACTTTTCGTTTATAAGTCAAAATCCTAATATAGAACATTGAGCTATTAACTCTCATCAAAGAGTTGCATGCAAACTGTAAGGCATATGTTAGAGCTATATGTTTTTTGCCCAGTCTTTCATCATCCTAATCTTGTGAAAAGGATTCATTTGGGTAGGAAAAAAATCTTATTATGGAAGAGTACTCCTAACAATGATGTTAAGTTTTAAATTCTGAATTTGTGCTTTTCCTGAATAAGAACTTAAACAATATTGCCTACCAGTAACGATGACGTGTCACTCCTACACTACACCTTGTAGCACTGTCTGATGTAACATTTCCTATACACTGATTTACACACATATGATTGTCTCAGTGTAATGTGAGTGTGGTGTAAAGTGCTCTGACACCTTACACTGGTATGAGTGTCACTATAAAACTAAATGAATCTGGGAGACAGTGGTTATGGAGACTTGAGAGGCACTCTTAAAGGCTGCTAGTGAGGTAATCCGTGGCAGAGGTGGTCATTGGGGGGCGCCAACAGACTTTGTCGCACAGAACGTCACCAGCACTAAAGCCGTCCCTGGAAGAAATCATTTTACACAAACAGTAGGTTTCTGTCCCATCTTTATACCGAGGTTGCATGCAGTTATTTCATGAGTTCCCTGTGAGGCCCACTGTGGTTCTCCCCCATATTAGCCTAACTGTAGGTTGTAGGTTGCTTTTGCTTTGCACACGTTACAAAGTCGCACGTTTGTGTCGAACTATTATTTTAGAAATAGGCTGCAATTTTGTTTTTGCTATTCAGCACTTCTCCTGGGACTCAGTCTGGACATTTCGTACAAGGTCGAACAACAAAGACATAGACCATTTTGAAAACAGAGAGGAGTATTACTAGCAGAAGAAAGGTCCCGGGACGAGCGCTCAAGCTCTGTGCAATCTGAGATGCAGACCAGGTAACGGCAAATGCCAGGAATGGGGGCCAGTACTAATCCCAGAGATCACTGATATATCACTGTGCTCACGTAGTGAGGCTAGGCTTAGGCAGATATATCACTCACCATGACAGGTCTATTCATTATATACAGTTTATTAGAAATGCTAATTATACTGCTCAGTTGTATGTGTTTCTAATTGCAGCACAGTTGCAACATAATAGAGCGTGATAGTTCCAATAAATATTGTAAACTTTCTTCATGTCTCTTTTCTATTTATTGTGGACATGCATGAGTGAGAGAATAAAAGGTGATGATCCGTTTCCACGGATCCCTGAGGGGACTAGAGTGTTGTGTTCTGGGGTACCTGTTACTCTGGGATGGTTAGGAGGGCAGGTAAGGCACTACGACCTAGTCAGGATTTGGGCCCATAGGTACTGATGTTGTACGGTGACTCAGTCCCTACATACTGACTTCTGTGATCCCAGGCATACTTCTGTTTTCAAACAGACTCCCCGCAACAGTAATAGCGCATTCCAACAGTCAGTTGAGACTGATTCTAAGCTGTGCTCGTCCTTTTACTTATTTCACTCAAACTGATCCAGACAAAGTTTTTGTTACAGGTGCTAGTAGGGAGGTGAAGCTGGAGGTCTCCTCTCATGAGAAACCCAAACAAGGGTACGAAGTAGAACAAGGATGTTCCACTTTAATACCAGTTACGGTTCCAGACGTGCCAATGAATGTGGCAAAGTGGCAGGAAAAGGCAGTGGAACTCCCTAAGTTACAAAGGGGCCCTCTGTCTGCTCTCTTCCACACCCAAAAGCCAGTCCCATTACAAATGATGTCTGGAATGTCCTGGAGGAGCCCTGCAATTCACATCTACTATGTGGGCACTCTTTAATTCTCCATTGTAGGTCCCTCTTGGCTGTAGCAATTACAAAAATGGATTCTAGTATGACATGTTTCCCACACGAGGTTGACTCACAACTCCCTCAGTCCAACACCTACATACCTGCTAAAGCATCTGCATCCCTATCTGGTGATTAGCTATGCTATATCAATCAACATAACATAGCATAACATAACATAACACATGTGTCCTCTATACAAGCAGATAAGTATGCAAATGTGATATTCATGTCCCACATGGATGGACAAAGGGCCCAGTTGTAGGGAACTGGCAGAGCACTTCTGTAGCTTGGAGAGCCGACATCAGTCATGCTTGGTAAAGAGGGTCACATGGTGTGCCTCTCCTAGACCACAAACCCCGCTCTGGATCTCAATACGTGATGCCATGATGAACTGAGGAGGGGACCTTTTGCCATCCTAAAAGGAGTTTGCGAATCACCACTGAGTCTTGGAGAAAGATATTCCTATATGACATTTGAACTTATTTCAAGGTTTCACCAAATAGAAAAAGTAACGTCTTAAGGGCTTTGTGAATTCGTACTTAGATTTTCTGTAATGCAAGCCATTTCTACCTTTGAACACATTCGCATGTTTCAGCGTGTAGAAAATAATGCATGCATTTAACAGAAATAAATCCTATAAATCTTCTATGAATGAATAACTCTACAGAGCACATAAATGATTATGTTGCCAAATGGATCCTATTTTACATGGATGTCATATTTCCATTTACAGTTTGTTCCTTGTCACAAAGGCACTTTTATTTTAACACAAATAAGCATATTTTTGCTCCAGATGTGTTCTACGTTATGACATCAAGCATTGAGGATAAAAAACTAGTCTAAATTTAAAGCAATGGTCTTTTATAGCATATTAATGTTGCGACATGTTTATTGAAGTGTACCACCTGGCCTTTTATTCCTGTATGAAGATGTGGGGCATTAATGAAGAAAGAGGTTACATATATGGAGCTATGAATATATGGCACTGGGTAATTTCATTACACAACCGGAGGCTATCATTATGCATTAACCTTTTTAAAGGTCTCCCCTGCAGCTGTTTAAAGAATTATATAACATCACAATAAAGTCAATAATCAAGAAGTAGAACTTCCCCAATGCTTAAATATATCCCCCTTGGAATGCTCTTCCTCTTTAAATGCTGCTCATAGAACAGATAAGTAGCATTTCATATTGTCCTTGAGGATATTCTGTGAGTTTGAAGGCGAATGTGAGTAGAATGGGTTTTCAACTTCTGGAAACAGGGTAGTATTTCTCCTTTCTATATATTAAACGGGATGCAAACAAATCCACTTCTATTGGTCCTAAATACAAGTCTATCCTCTGAAAAAATTTTCTCCTCAGCATCCGATCGCAGGAACCTCTCAAAATGTGCGAATTCCAATCTAGCACTAAATTATCCTTCCCTGGTATTTACTGAACTAATACATTTATTTTGTTCTCCTGACAAAACTCCCATAACTCCTGCCCAATCTCAGACAGCTCCTTCGACCTGCTTCCTCTAAACTTGTTTATGAAGGTTACTGCTGTTACATTGTCCATGGCAATTTTGTGCTGCGTTAGCAGGCCTTTATAATTGTAAATAAATCAACTCCATGCTTGTTATCATTCTGCACCAAGACAACACCCCTGCAAAACCTTACTAATAATACCTAGAATGTGTTATTGCATGTTTTATAGTTGTTTGTAATGTATCACACAAGAACAGTGGCACAGTGTCTAAAATATGACCTTAGGCATGCACACCCCTTTACCATTCATGCCTTTACCACAAAATTGCATGGTGAAGGGATGCGTGGTTAAGATGCATTTGTGGTTCAGGCTGCGTGGTAGAGGCACATGTGGTTTAGCCATGCGTGCCTCTATCATACAACCAAATGGGGAAATAGTCAGGCCGGGGCCGGGTTTGTATGAGTTGGAGAGTAATTTTCAGGGCGTGGGGGTCAGGCAGTTTTTAGGGCTTGGGGGTTCAGGGTTTTTTTCAGGGGTGGGGGTAGTTTTCAGGGCTGGTGGGGAGGTCAGGGGAGTTTTCAGGGCTAGTGGAGGGGTTGTAGTCGTGTTTAGGGCTGGTGGGGAGGTCCGGTAGTTTTTTTTAATTAGGGGTTAGGGTGTTAGGCCTAAGGGCAGTGGAAGGGGTTGGGGTAGTTTTAGGGACAGTGTGTGGGTGGAAGGGCATTCGGGTACTGTGTGTAAAGGGGCAGGGATTTAGGCCTCAGGGCAGGGGGAGGGGAATGGGAAACTAATGGTGTTTTTCTAGCACACAACAAAAAAAAGAACTACACTGATATTTCAGAATAAAGCAAAATTGGGAAAGTACAAATTAAGTTTACTTTTATGTAATTCTGAAGTGTGATGGAAACAAATATTTCAATACGATCAAAGCACATTAGTACACTAGCTGCAGACATTTCCAGATATTACCGTTTGTGCGCAGTAAAACAGTAAAACTGTATGTCTGTGCAAATGTAATGGTCAATTCAATTGAAAATGTGTGGTCTGTAACGGCAGTGTGCTACCTCACCATGCATACTCCACATTAATCCACTCCACACCACTACACTCTACAGCACTCTACTCCACTATATGCCCCTCCACTCTACGCCACACCACTCCATTTTATGACACTCCACATCACTCCACTCCACAACATGCCAATTCACTCTACGACAGGCCACTCCACTCTACCACACTCTACGACAGGCTACGCTACTCCACGCCTTGCTGCTCCACACCACTCCACTCTACTCTATGCCACTGTACTCTATGCCTCTCTACTCTATGCCCTTCCACTCCACACCACTTACTCCACTAAACTACTCTACTCCACTCCTCTCCAATCTACCCTAATATACCCACTCCAATGTACCTCAATCTACCCCATTACACTGCAGTCTACTCCAAACTTTCACATTCAACTCTACCCCACTCCACTACAGTCTACACCACTCCACACCAATATACCCTACTGCACACAATCTACCCCAAACTGTTCACTTCAATCCAATCTACCAAAATCTACACCACTCCAATCTACCCCTATCCACACCACTCCACCCTACTCTAACCCAGTCCATTCCAATATACCCCATGCCACTTCAGTCTATCCCACTCTTCCGCACTCCACTCCAATCTAACTCAGTCTACCCCACTCAATTCCAATCTACCCGACTCCACTCCAGTCTAACCACCTCCATCCTAATCTACCCGAATCCACTCCAGTCTCCACTCCACTCAAATCTATACCACTCCACTCCAAGCTACCACAATCTACCCCACTCCAGTCGGTAAACAACCTTTACAACGTAACTTTTACAACGCACTACCATTACAACGAAACTTTTACAACGAACGCGATGTAACCATGCGATGCCATTACAACGCATGTATTTACATCGACTTGCGCTAGATGGCGTGCTAACATTACAAATAGTGTAGTTTACTATCCCAACACCTTCCCTACTGTTAAGTGGACTGGAGTTGGAATAGTAAATTACGCTTTTCTAATGTTAGCACGCCATCTGGCGCAAGTCGATTTAAAGACTTGCGTTGTAATGGCATAGCGTAGTAACATCGCAGTCGTTGTAAAAACCGCGATGTAACTGCACGCGTTGTAAAGACTCGCGTTGTTACGTCATACATCCCTTCAGTCTTCCACAATTTACCACTCTCCACTCCAATCTACCCCCACACCACTCCAGTCTACCCCAAGCTACACCATTTCAATCCACCCAGTCTACTCCACTCTACCCCTATCTACTCCACTCTACCCCACTCCACTCCCCTCTCCCACAATCTACCCACTCCACTCCAATCTACCCCACTCCAATCTACCTTAATCCACTCCTATCTAACCCACTCCACCCAATATACCCCAATCCACCCGCTCCAATCTACCCCACCCCACTCCAATCTACCACACACCACTCTACCTTAATCCACTCCTATCTAACCCACTCCACCCAATATACCCCAATCCACCCGCTCCAATCTACCCCACCCCACTCCAATCTACCACACACCACTCCACTCTACCCCCTACTATAACCCACTCCGCTCCAATCTACACCACTCCACTACAATTTACACAACGCCACTCCAATCTACCCCACTCAACTCTACTTTACCCCACTCCACCCCAGTCTACCCAATCTACACCAATCCACCACACTCCAATGTACTCCAGCATACCCCACTCCAGTTTACCCCACCCCACTCCAATCTACCCCAGTCCAACTTCATTCCACTCTACCCCACTCCATTCCAATATACCCCAATCCAGTTTTCTGCAATCTACCCCACTCTATCCCAATCCACCCCACTCCACTCTAATCTACCCCACTCTGCTCAATCAACTCCACTCCAATCCAATCTACCCCGCTCTACTCTAATCTGCCCCACTCAATCCAACCCACTCTACCCACTCCACTCCAGTCTACCTCACTCCACTCTACCTCAATCTACTCCACTCCCATCTACCCCACTCCGCTCCAATTTACCCAATCCACCCACCCCACTCAAATCTACCCCACTCCACCCCAATCTACCCCACTCCAATATTACCCACTCCAGTCTACCCCACTTCACTTTAATTTATGCCACTCTAATCTGCCACAATCTACCCCATTCCAGTCTACCACAATCTACCCCACTCCACTCACCTGCACTCCAATCTACCCCACTCCACTCCAATTTATCCCACTCCACTCTATTCCACTCCACTCCAATCTACCCCATGCCAACCTATCCCACTCTAATCTATCCCACTCCAGTCTAGCCCACTTCTCTACTTCATTCTACCTCACTCCATCCGAGTCCAATCTAACCCACGCAACTCCAATCTGCCCTACCCTACTCCACTCCACTCTACCCCACTCCTCTCCAATGTAACCCACTCCACTCCAACCTGCGTCAATCCACCCCAATCCATCCCACTCCACTCCACCCCAATCTAACCCTCCCCACCAATCTACCCCACTCCAATCTATCCCACACCACTCCAATCTACCCCATGCCAACCTATCCCACTCCAATCTATCCCACTCCAGTCTACCCACTTCTCTACTTCATTCTACCTCACTCCATCCCAGTCTAATCTAACCCACGCAACTCCAATCTGCCCTACTCTACTTCACTCCACTCCACTCTACCCCACTCCTTTCTATCCCACTCTACCCCTTCTCCAATCTACCCCACTCTACTCCACTACAGTTTACCCCAATCTACCAAACTCTACCCCACTCCACTCAATCTACCACACTCCACCCCACACCACAAACTTCTAGCCATGCTAACCAGTAGCGAAACTGGTGTGCACCATGGCTAAAACACATTGCCAAAGCCAATAGCTCTTGCATAAGCGAGACATATTGGCTTTGCCAATGCTTGTTGAAAATATGACACTTTGTAAATGGACAAAGCAGCCTGCATACAAAAACCAGCAGGGGCAAGGCTAATAGGTTTCGCCTATGCATGATCTATTGGCTTTGTCAATGTGTTTTTTAGCCATGTTCTACAGCAGCATGGCTGAAAGTAAAAACAAAGCATTATGATGTGGTCAAAACTGGCTGCACTGTACTGTTTTTAAAAATTACTTTCACCCATGCTGCACAGCAGCTGCGCTGCTGGACAACATGGCTTGTAAACTCATTGATAAAGCCAAATAGCTTGTGCGTATGTGAGATCTATCTGGCTTTGTCAATGTTTTTTTGAGGCAGGAGGGGTGCAGGTGGTACGGGCAAGCAACAGTAGGAGGGAGGGGGCAGGCTGGAGGTGGGAGGGTCTGTTGGTATGAGGCAACCAACAACAGGTGGAAGGAGGACGTAGTGAGTGTCACGGGGCAAACAACAACAGAGGGAAGTGGGGTTGGGGGAAGGAATAATGGGCAACTATTGAAGGGGCAAGCAACGATGGAGGAGGGGGAACACGAAGGAGCAACCAATGACGTGTGAGGGAGTTCATGCAAAAACAGGCAAGCGATGATGCAGGAAGCGGAACAGGGTAACAAGCAACAACAACAAAGGAAGAAGAAAGAAAAATATCGCAGCTCAAGTATCAGAAGGACCTTCATCAAAAAGAAGTAATCAGTACTTGGTCCATGCACCACAGAGGGAAGAAACTAACACAAAGTGAAACAAGCATAAACTGACCAATTAAGGCCCATAAATAAGAATGACAATGAAGCCAACGAATGGTAAGCAATGGGCGGGCTCAAAGCCCCTTTTAGTTAACAAAATGTCTTGCAAGCAGCGGCGCATGGCTGTCTCAGACGAGACCTAAAAAACAATGCACCCAAGCTCTGAATTGGGATAAAGGGAAAATCTTCAACTCCATAATATGGCTTCAAATAACAATACCTGGTCACAGTAACATTAGATGTAGGCTGCCATGGGCACATTTCATTAAATTGAGACCACCACTTGGACTGGTGATATGTGGTGGTAAACCAGTGCTGAGGCTCAGGCTGCTGTAGGCCCACCTTCCAGTGATGGGTCTGGTACCTGAGTATATAGTCTATGAGTGACGCTCTTCCAAGTGTCCTCTGACATGCTTAAGTGGGGGTTCTGGGTGACACTGGTCAGACGCTGAGACCAAATGGGCAGGCACAAGCAGACATAGACGGGTGAGCAGGCATTGGCAGTCCGCATTTACTCGCTTGAGAAGAGTGAGCCTGTCAGCCATATCTAACCATGTGACTCTATTTGGCACCATCACTGTAGTTGTGAATCTAGAAAGAATTTCTTGAATGTTGCTGGCAGTCGATAAACAAAAGAGTCATTGTCCCCAACAATGAGCACCGGTGGTCCCCACACAAACACAAATAAAGCAGTGCTCAATACAAGTGGATACATTGACTTCTTTTTTGATTTTATTGCATGAAACTTTAAAGAAAATCTTCCTGTGCTCATCATACATTGCCATAAAACTGTAAATGCAGTGGTTATTGCCCTGCCTTAACTATGGCAATTCCTTATATGCTGGCATCTCAAAATATCTTAAGGCCATAGTTCAGATGATGCAGAATGTTGCTGCCAGATTCCATGTGAATTTGGGGAACAGAGACCTTGCATTTGCCTGAGCTGCACCAGCAACCAGTATTTCTATGGGTAATCTTCAAATGCTGGTAACTTGTCATAACCTAGACCAGTTTTCAAAAGACAGATCTGTTCAGTGCCTCCACTCAAGATACCATATGTGGTTATACAAATAGAGCTTAATTTAATGAACAAGACAATACCAAAACAACGGCAATTCAATTAGTAAAACCGGAGTTATGAATTTTTAAAGAATAAACCGAAATGTAGTGCTTAAAAGCATAGAGCACCGCGGCTATCTAGTCATGCTAGGCCAAATCAAATCCAAAAGTTCAGGCTGACCACGATGGAGCCTGGGTCGGATACAGGGACCAGCTTTGGCCAGCTGCAAAATACATTTGTTGCGTCATCGTCGAAGACGAGATGCTGGGTGCGAAGCGTCATCTGATTCACACAGGTAGGCGATGCATAAGTTCCGCAGTAGAAGAGATGCGTTGGTTCCGAGGCCTTTGCGCCGAGGCCGATGCATTGGATTCTGCAGTAGCAGCACTTTAAACCCACTTCCACGGGCCCAGGACTGGATTGGCAGGGCAGGCTCACAGATGGCAGAGTCCCAGTGCTGGGGCAGGTGAGTTGGAAGTCTTCTATGTCCCTGAGACTTCAATAAGGATGCAAGCCAGCAAGCCTTGGAGTCACTCTGGTCTGGGTTTAAGTGATTTGAGTCTAGTCCTTCTCACCCAGGCAACAAGGGCAGCAGGTCAGCACAGCAAGAAAGCAGTTCTTCCAGAGCAGCGTTCCAACAGAGTGGCAGTCATTCAGCAGCACAGCAGTCCTTCTTCCTGGCAGAATATCTACAGGTCCAGAAGTGTATTGAAATGGTAGGGCCAGAAGTCCAGTTCTTATACCCAGTGGTGCCTTTGAAGTGGGGGAGACTTCAAAGGACTTTTAAAAAAAATATTTTTATTAATTTATCAGTAAAGTCACATACATTTCCCGGCTGCCATTTCGAATAATTGTACAATTCTGCATCATCATAGGTAAGGAGAAAATAGTTACAAACATAATGCCCCAACATCACATTCTTCCCTTCTTTGCGTTTCCAGCTCCTCTGATGGGGATATACACAGGTTGCCACGGTAGATATTCCATATGCCCCATTTTCTATCCCACTTCTTTGAACACCCACGCGATTTGAATACTTCCGTTTCTGCAATCATGCATTTATCTATTTCTTTCACCCATACATGGGAAGAAGGCGCATCTGCCACCCACCATCCCTTTGCAATCTCACGCTTGAGAAGGGTGTAGCCCAGTATAGTTCGTTGCTGTTCCACTTCTGTGAGGTCAGTCGGCTCCCAAATATTAAGAAGACCCAGTCTCAGTGTGAGGGTGACTTCCTTTCCTAATGCATTCTGAATGTGGGTCGTGGCGCCCTCCCATATGTACCGTACTACCGGACATTCCCAGATTGTGTGATAAAAAGTGGCAGTGTGGTGGCAGCCCCGGAGGCACATCAGATCCAGTCTGGCGCCTATCTTCGCTAGAATAACCCCAGTTAAGTACGACCTATGTAAGATTTTGAGCTGAATCAATCGGAAGCGGAGAGTGATTGCTGCTTCTCTGGGGGACATTAGTGCCGTCTGCCAGTCCTCATCGTCAATGGGTCCTATGTCTCTTTGCCTTTTCTCTCATAATTTGTGGAATGTATCAGGTAGGTTGTTGCACAGCTTTTTGTATGTCAGCGATATAGCTTCTGAATGTAGTGGTCCATCTAATAATCGGTCTTCCAGTGGTGATGCCTCTGGTATGTCCGTGAGATCAGGTAGTGTCGTGGTGAGGGTGTGTTTAATTTGTAGGTATCTGTATATTTCACCGTGGGCCATTCCGTATTTCACCCTGAGCTCCTCAAACTTGAGAATCGAGCCCTTTTGAATCAAATCTCCGATATTGGGCATTCCTATTTGATTCCATTTGTTAAAGCCAGGTTGATGACATAAGTGTCCCAGCCTCTGTCTATACCATAGGGGCGTGGCTTTTGTGAGGACATTTGACCATCCCAGACGGGAGTTCGCTTGATGCCAGATCGTCACCGTGTGAGATGTGGCCCAAAATATCTCTTCTTGTTAATTTTTGAATATAGTGCCCCTAAATACCCTTCTCGTCCCGTTTGGTATCTGTCTAGAAGATAGGCTGGATCTATGGGGGAGCGATATAGCCAGTGATTTACTACCACTAATTGAGACACCCAGTAATAATGTCTAAGATCCGGGAGGGCAATCCCTCCATCGTACCATCCTTTCGTGTATTTCCCAAAATTCGTGAAGATATTTAAGACCCCGTGGATGGATCTATATGGGGAGGCAAGATAAAGCAGGATGTCATCTGCATAGAGGGATATTCGGTCGTCATAATCCTCCACCCATTTCAGGCCTCTTACCATGACATCTCGCCTCACCCATGCAGCCAGTGGTTCCAGAATGAGGGAAAAAATCAAGGAGGACAGGGGGCATCCCTGTCGGGTGCCTCTTTTTAATGTAATGTGCGGAATGGGTAGTTGTACACTCGCACTTGGCCCTGTATACCCATGTAGAGCAATTTCACCCAGCCCAGAAACTTCGGACAGAAGCCCATTCTCTTCAGGACTTCAAATAGGTATGGCCACTCAATAGAGTCAAATACCATGGAGGCATCTAGGGACAACACCACTGCATCCTCTTCTATGTAGTCCCGACGCGCGAGCACATTATGTAGGCGTCGGATATTTAGGCTGTATTCCTTCCCGGCATGCAGCCAGATTGATCTGGCTGGACCAAGGAGGAAATGACCGTAACCAAATGCGAAGCCAGTACTTTCGCTAGGACCTTAGCTTCTACGTCAATTAACGAAATCGGTCTGTAGGACCCGCAATTATGAACCGGTTTCCCTGGCTTGCATATCACTACTATGGAGGCTAGACGTTGATCCTCCGGCAGTATCCCTTTTTTGTAGCTTTCATTGTACATGGCCCTTAGGTGAGGGGCTGTCTGAGAAGCAACCAATTTTTAAAATTCGACCGGAGTCCCATTTGGTCCCATCGCCTTTCCTGATTGGATATGGCTTATGGCCTTTTGGATTTCCTCATCTGTCAGGTCCTCATCTAGGGTATCTCTATCAGTGTCAGAGAGCTTCTGTATGTCACTGTCAGAAAGGAACTGACCGGAATCTTCTGCCGTATAAGTGGTGGACGGGGAATAGATGTGCTGCAAGTGACTTGCAAAGGCTTCTGCACTGTCCTTTGGATGTGTGACTTGCGTACCGTCGTTTAGAATCAACCAGGGCACCCACCTCTCGCCTTGATCCCGTTTCTCTAGCCAGGCCAGGGTTTTTCCAGCCCTGTCCCCCAGTTCGTATATTCTATGTTGAGTGCGGAGTAGTTTGGCCATCATTTTTTCCCTAGTTTTAATCTTATATTCCTCTTGTTTAAGTGTGAGGCGGTGAAGAGTATCTTCCGAAGGCGTTCTTGTGCTTTCAACTTCCAACTGTTGAAGCTCACTTTCCAATTGCACGAGCTGCTGGCGTTTCTTGGTAATGTAACCCATCTTGAGTGACAACGCCTGCCCCTTCAGTACCACCTTGAAGGCCTCCCATATAGTGAGTGCTGAGTCAACGGAACTCACTTTTTCCTTAAAGTAGTTAGTTGTTTGTGTATATAGTTTCTTTTTAATAGCAGGGATTTTCAAGAGCCAGGGATTAAGGATGATTGTGGCGCGGGGGAGAGTCGCGCCTACGATGGCCGGTGACACTCGTGGTTCCCTCAGGAAAGATCGCTCCCGCAGGCCCAGCAGCTCGCCAACGCCTGGGCCTCTATTACAGGCTGCTGCCGCTCCTCACCCCAAACACCACACCTCCTTACCTCTCGCAGTGGGTGAAGCGGCGTCCCGCTAGTTTGCCAGGGCTGCTTGTTCTCTTGGGGGATAAGGTCGGGGGTCAGTACCCGGTACCTGGTACCTTTGCTCCGGGGCCTCCAGCACAGTTTATCACCTTATATTACCGAGCTGGCAGTCCGATTCCAGGATTCATTTTAACCCACAGGGCCCAGCTTAACCGTCAATAGTTACCGCGAGGGGGAGGGCGGGGGGTATCCCAGTTCTTGCGAGCCCTGATGTGTGTGTGGACCGCGGGGAGGAGGCTTCAGACGGGGCCTAGCAGGCCGTTGAAAGCTGGGGCTTCGATTTCGGACCTCCGCGGCTCCCCTCTCCCGGCGCTCCACCCCCGCACCTTCCACAGCGCAGGGAGCGCAATCCCGCTCCATGTAGAAGCAAAAAGGTGGGTCCGTGCGAATCCGTTAGTCGTCTTCTGTGGGAGTCGGAGCAGGCGCACATACTGTTATCACGGAGCTCTCCTCACGGGTTGCCGCAGTTCCACCACGTTGGCCGCTCCGTCGTTCAGCTGCTCAATATCGTTGCTCCACTTGGAGTTGCGGCAGTTTTTCATCCATATACAGGTGGTAGGCGACTACAAGGTTCTCCAACCTACATTCATTGAGGTCGGTATCGCTTGCTGCAGCAGAATATTGTAGGATACGGAGCGAGGATTCGAAAGCTTCGCTAACACGCCGCCATTCTGCTCGGCTGCTAGCCACGCTCCCCTCAAAGAAGGACTTTGAAGTGCACGGAGGTCCTTCCTACCTGATCTGGCTTCAGACTCATTAGAGGGTGTAAAGCAGTCCTTTGTGTGGGGACAGGACACTGCTTATTCAGGTGTGAGGTTGTGTCCAGTTCCTTCCTCCCATCCTGCCCAGGATGACTCATAAGGATGTGGATGGCCCATCAAGTCACACCCAAGCTCCCTTTGTGAGTGGCTGGCTAGAGGGAATGCACAAAGCCCAGCTGTCACCCTCACCAGATGTGTAATGAATACAGGCTGCAGGCATACAGGGCTAAGAGCAGACAAATACCATCTTTCTAAAAGTGGCATTTTTAAATATGTAAAGATAAATTCAACTTTACCGTTAAAGAAGATTCATTATTACATTTCCATAGGTGCTAAACATGAGAGCTCAACCTACTTACAATTGGGAATTGCAGCTTATTAGATGTAACAAGGAATCCCCAATGTTACGATATGGGAGGGGGTAGGATTCACTGTAGTGAAAAACGAGTTTGGGAGTGTGAGGGCCCCATTTCCCAAATTGTGATACACCCACACTCTACTCTTTTAATTAGACAGAGCCCTGCCCTTTGGGCTACCTAGGGCCTACCTCAGGGGTGATTTATATGTAATTAAAGGGGAGTTTAAGGTTCGGCATGGGGTTTAAAATGCCAATTTGACATCGCAGCAAAAACTGCACACAGGCTCTGCAGTGGCAGGCCTGAGACATGTTTGAAAGGGCTACTTAAGTGGGTGGCACAATCAGTGCTGCAGGCCCCCTAGTAGCATTTAATTCACAGGCCCTGGGCACTTATACTTAAATTGAACATGGCAATTGTGGATAAGTCAATCAAACCATGTTTTAGGGAGAAGGCACAAGCACTTTAGCATTGGTTAGCTGTGGTAAAGTGCAGATATTTCTAAAGCCAACAAAAAGAGGAAGACAAAAAGTTTGGGGGCGACCCTGCAGAAAGGGCCAATGGCAACACTGCACTTAGCACTAGGATACCCTTACGGTTGCGCTGTACAAATTCCCATCATCATTATCATCTGAAATAGATGAAAGTCACACAGTTAAAAGGAGTTTGAAGTATCTTTCACACCATGGGCCTCTGCTGGAGATGGATGGCGTCAGACCCATTTCATGTGATAAACGTCGGATGTAATTTGCAGCTCTGAGTAATACATGCCTTCCTTTGTGTACCTGGACTCTTGGCGGATGGAGAGAGGGAGGATCGGTTGTTGTGGTGCAGTTTCCCGCCCACCTCGCATATGTACCAGATACGATGAAACGTGCGTTTTATTTATGCAACGTTGACAGTCGAATATTAATCGCTCTAAGGCTCCTCTCCGTGTCAGACCGCGAGCGCACGCAATTAGGTGCGTAGCGTGACTGCTGCAAGAGGGGCCTTCACCAGCGACAGGGCCTCATGATAGTCAGCACACATTTTATGTCGAAGAAGGAGCAACATTAGAAGGATGAGAGAGAGCGAAGTCACTGCAACAAGTGCACGGTATTATTTTCATGGAAGACGAGGAACGTCATGTAGGACTATTCACAGGGGCTAAATCCGTCTGTACGTTTAGCACAGATGCGCCCACCCTTTTTTACGAATTATAAACAACACGAACACTCACACAAACACCCTTATTCACCATTGTAAAACCACCTTACACACGTGCAGGGCGGGCTTTAGGGCGGTGCGACCGGTGCCACCGCACCAGGTGCTGGCTTCCTGGGGGCGCCGTGTTTGAAAGTTTATTATGCTTTTGAAGCACCTGCTGCAGCGTTTCTTTCCCCGGGCAATTACCAGGCCTCGCATAAATGTCAAGATAACGCCTGTGATTAATTATCTTCCTGGAGAGAGATCAGCATTTTGTATAGTTGAGGTTTTGACTTAAGTGAAGTTAGTGCAGAGGGTTAATATGCCTGCTGCAAAGAACGTGTACCAAGTAGATTACAGCGTGCGTATGATGTAAACAGATCAGCAGGTTACTGCTTTCAAAAGAGACATCCTTTTGTTACTTGCAATTTATAACTTAAAGTCCTAATATAGGATAGTGAGCTATTAACTTTCATCCTAGAACTGCATACACACTGCAAAGTATACATTATTAGAGCATTAATTAATGTTGCAAAAAGGGTTAATTTGTCAAGAAATCGATTCTTATTTTTAAAGAAAACTCCCAACTATGCTGTTTCTTTTTCGACTCTGAGTTTGTGCTTCTCCACACCAAGCACTCTTAAACTATACTGCCTACCAGTTTGGATGACATGTGACTCCTACACTTAGAGGGGCAGATTTACTACTTCTGGCGCATCTCTGCTAATCAGCAGGGATGCGCCAGAAGAGTTGCGATGCATCTGCCCACCCGTGCGCCACCACTGATGCGCCGCATTTACAATGCCGTGGTGCACGGATGGGCAGATGCGTGTCGCAGCCTCCGTTGGAAAGGCGGCGCATTGCGGGAGTTGCGTCGCAAGCGCGACACAGCTCCAGCAAGGCTCGGGGGGTGCCCTATCCCTAACATGCTGCGTCAATCCTTACGCCTGCTTCAAGCAGGCGCAGGGTTTTGACGCAGCATGGCCTTAAAAGTGACTGAGTGAAATCTTGTAGATTTCACTCAGCCACTTTTAGGAGGCGTTCCTGTGCCGGAACACCCCCCCCCCCCCGCGCCGGAACGCCTAATATGGCGCAGGGCTTTACAACGTGACGCATCTCCCAGATGCGTCACGTAATAAATACCCCGCAGCATGGCGCTGGCTTTGTGCCGCCGCTGCGTCACAAAAGTGACGCAACAGCGGAGTAAAAGTGGCGCACGTCCAACATAAATCTGCCCCTTAGTCTTTTGGCTTATGTACCATTTCCTATACACTGATTTACACACGTATGATTGGTATGAGTGGTGCTGTATAACTAATTCAATGCATCTGAGAGGGTGTGGTTATGGAGACTTGGTCAATGTTAAAGGGTGCTAGTGAGAGAATCCGTGGTGGAGGTGGTCATTGGGAGGGCGCCAACAAACATTGTCGCACAGGGCGCCACCAGCACTAAAGCCGGCCCTGCACACGTGCACGGCACGCGCACACATACACACACAGCCTTTTTTTTACGAGTGTAAACACACACTTTTGCAATTCATAAACCACATTTTACATTCAAGAAAGATTTACTCTCATAGGGGCATATTATCAAGCACGGCGTTAAAATTATCACCGCTTTAGCGGCAGAAAACTGCCGCTAAAGCGGCGATAATGGGCTTGATAATATGCACTTGAGAATTCCCATAGAAGCCCATGTTGACACCAGAACATGGGCTTCTATGGGAGTTCTGCTGGGGGCGGCAGCAGCGTGGGTGCGTGTGGGGGGAGAATGTTTGCAGCAAGCAAGCAGGCCTGGCTAGAGTGTTTTGGGTCTGCTGATGGCTGCCTGAAAATTATTTATTGGAATGTGTATAATAAAGGAACACGCTGTCCGAATAGTTACAGGAACAAAAAAATCAGATCACATCACCCCCACGCTGAAAAGCCTTCACTGGTGACCACTTAAAGATAGAATAGATTGCAGTTTACACCGGCCTACCGCCATCTCTGAGGAGTAGACTCGAACTCACCGGTGGGCAACGAGAAACAAGAAGCAGACATCGACTAACTCTGAAAATACCTAGGACCACAAAAGCCAAAACAAGACAGGCATTTTCATACCTAGCTCCCAGAGTGTGGAACTCTGCTCCGAAGCACTAACCTTACAACTTCCAGGAAAGACCTAGAAGCATATCTATTCAGACTATAGGTTTCCTGTTGATCTTTTCTGTTATCTCCCCACTGTTCCTTGTGTAACGTTTCAGTGTTTCCCGTATTACTTGTGAGTGGCTAGGTCCAATACACATACATAATAAATGTATATATGTATGCAGGAAAGTAAATGAGAAAGCAGCAGTAGTGGTGTGTAAGGATGTGAGAGAAAAAACATAGATGATCTAATCTCTGACGTCGAAACAGCCACATCTTTCTATTCATACTCTAAACTCTACACACAAAAACACGAAATTAGGAACGTAAACATAACACACCTACAGGCACATGCATCAACGAAGACTTTTGCGGTTCCTTAATTGAGATTATTAAGGAATCGCAATTAAGGAATTGCAAAAGCCTATGCATGTAGGAATCGCTTTAAAAATAGCGATTCCTACAAATTCCTTGCGAGTCGCAATTAAGGAATGCCATCCCAATCATTCCTATGGGCCTCCAGGCCCATAGGAATGAATTGGAGATTGCATGAGCAATTTTCGAGTACCAGTAGGTACTCGCAAATTGCTCATGCAATTTCAAGGGTGCAAGGGTGTCAAAATGACACCCTATTGCACCCCTGAAATTGATCTGTGCACATATGTTGCACACCCACACATGCTCTAAGGGCATGTGGGTGCGCAACATGAAACTTTGAAAAATGCACAAAAGTGCATTTTTCAAAGTTTTTGCAAATTACCATGAAGTTCAACTTCATGGTAATTTGCTCCCCCTATTAGCGAAATCGCTATTTTTTTTACTTTAATGCATTGCATTTAAGGAATCTCAATTTGGGATTCCTTAAATGCAATCGCAATTTAAGTAATCGCAATTTAGAGATTCCTTAAATTGCGATTTTTGCATTTGAGATGATTCATCCCAAATGCAAAACTACTGGTCGCAAAGGGGCAGATTCTGAGAATCTGCCCGTTTGCGACCAGTTTTTCCTTTGATGCATGTGTCTGCTAGTGCACAAAGAAAAGAAAAGAAAAAAAATGTACTAATCTACTAACCTCAAATCTTGGGTTCCAGAGTAGCGTGCTACTCACCCCAAAGCACTTCAAAGCCTCATACGGGGAAGTAAGAGTAATATAAATACAATTTGCAATTCCAAGTACAAGTTCCCAGAATACTAATGGGAAAGGAACATCTGTAGAGGTCAGGCAGAGTGAGGAGAATGGCAAGATATGGGAATCACTATGGCAAACAAGGCTATTGGAAATTGAAAAAGAAAAAGTCATGGCAACATTTGATAGACCTAATACGAAATCAGGCAATGTCCTATTTGCTTGGCATAATTTGGGTATGGATAGGAAAGGGGGAAATAAAGTAAAATTATTGTAACACTTGTACTCTACAGTATTTAGAAATGGTGATTGGATATTACTCGACCAAATTTAATCTTTGAGACAATCAGTGAACGCAGACAGCTGAGTGACACTCGAACCCGATTGAGCAAAGGCTGCAAATGTGCATGGGCTGAACATGTGTTGAAGGGGAACAGATTCCACTGCTAGAGGCAGCTTTCTCTAGCTTTAAGTCGAACAGAATGGATGTTGTTTGTCAATCAGATTATTATAATAATTTGCAACAGCCTTTAGCAGAAACCATTCCCCTGAAGGACAATTTAATGACCTTCAAGTAGAAGTCGGAGACAAGTCAGGTGAGGTAAGACTCCCAAGAAAAGGCTTGATAACAAATCACAGCAAGAATAAGGTAACATACAACCTAATTGTTGATATCAGTACTAACCTTGTAAGGCTGCTCACAATATATAATTGGTAATCATAAAAAATGGAGAATAGGCCGACTAGTTGAAGAAGTAATGCAGAATTTGGGGGAATATTTACAAGCGCCTATCCGCACCAGAACGGCACATTCAGTGACTTTGTGATGGCTATAGGGGCCTCGCCTTATTTACAAGGGAGAGTTAAGCCACTTAACGTGACTTAACGCTGCCTTGTAAATAGGACCCTTTCACATTGTACTTAGCGTGAAAGGGGGGGGGGGCAATGGATATTGCTGTGGGCGCCAAAATTAAGACCAGGGAAAACCTGGTCTTAAACAGGCGAAATGAGCAGAAATGCTTTATTTCTCCTAATGTTTGCTGTTTCCATGTGTGCTGCCTTGTGCAGCACACATTGAAACAGCAAATTGCCTATGATTGGTTATGTGTAGGAAGGTCCCCCTTCCTGCACATAAACAATCATTTAAAAAAATGCAGTTTGCAACAAATAAAAATGCCTTTCAATTCTGTGTTTATCTTGTCCCATTTGCTGGTGCCTCAAAGACAGAGGTCAAATGTCAGGCTGCTTATTTTGAACATGGGGATTGGTGTTTACTTTTCTTTCTCTGACTGCAAAGTGAGAGAAGTTTTTAAAGTGGATTATGTCACAATCTTGCTGGAGTACAGGGAGTGTGAAAGAAAAGGCTGTAGGATGCTGTTTTTTTCGGGACACAAAACAAAATGTAAATACCTGTAAATGAACTGTATGCATTCAGCAGTTAGGAAGGCAAAAATGAAACACATGTTTTTGTAATTCTGACAGGTGCTGGACCAGAAATTTTAATGGGATCAAACCAAATCAAGACACTTTAGTTGGTGATGCACAAATGATAAATATTCACAGAAACCTGATTTCCACTCATTATCATTTATATGCTATATTGTTTTATCAGTAAAACTGTATGTCTGTACAAATTTAGTGGCCATTTCAAAGGCCTCCGTGAATGACAATGCACAACCACACTGTGCTTTAGATTACAAAATCGCCCGCCTCATGTCCTTTAAAGGTAGGTGGGTTGCAAACGTTTGTCATTCTGAAAAGTGGGTCTTGGTTGTAAAAATTTGGGAACCACATGCGTAGCATCTCTTCCACTCATTTTTTAATGTGCTCATGTAATTAGCCCGAATACACACATAATTAGTTTGGATATACACACTAATGAAAGAACAATATCAACAGTATTTAGTTGGATAGATGGCTTAGGTCTCAAAATGGAAAAAAAGGATTTTACCTGAATTGTTTTCAGGATTTCAAGAAACATAGGCTATGGCTCTCATTAATTGTCACAGCTATACCAGCTGAAGAACACATGCTCATAAAGGACCCTAAGTAAAACCCTCTGGTTGACTAAGTAGATGGGTTACAAATTGGTTTCATGACCAAACAAACCAAACCACTGTCAATCATAAAAACCTATTGCATGTCAACCTTGCAAAGCGTTGGAGTACAATTGATCTACACCAATGATGCCTATAAGGACAGCCTTTTAGCTATGCTGGAGGTAATATTTAATACTGAAGACATGATGCAGAGTGGAAGCAGAAAATGCAAGTAATTAAACAGTGGTATGTGGGGATTTCAGTGTGTCATTCTCCAAACATGACCTAGAAGATGATGGATTATGCATTCAATGAGAGATATGCCAGTCCCTGGCAATAGCTAAATCCAAGGAGGGGTAATCTGAAAGGCAAAAAACGGTTTTATTGAAGTGTAGCTCACTTAGAAATAATGTGGAAACCAAATCTGATAGACCAGCAAAAACAACATTTCATAATACGAATCAAGTTAGTTTGATATATCACTGTTAATAACTGTTAATGACCAGGCACCTGTGTTTGCTTCTGATTGCATCATTCTCTGCAGGTGTTGCCTGCCTTGCAAGGGCACCCTCAGGGTGCACAATGACTATGCGCCACCTCATTTGTGGTGCACAGTCACTGCATCTCCTCACAATTTCTTTTCCATTAAGCCTATATCTGCAATACAGTGTGGGGGCAATGGCAAATGGTTCACTTATTTGCCTGAGGCTATATACTCATGCCAATGAGGAAATGCCCCCTCATGATCGCGGACTTTGTCTGAAGACATAGGTAGGCATAGTTAACGTAGTCCAAATATGAGTGGACAAATGCATTCACCCCCATTTCCTTGGGAGTAAAACAGGAAGGGTATAATGCGTCACAATACTCACACTTGATGGAAACAAGTTTGATTAACCATGCTAAACGGGGGTTCACCAATAGGTAAATTGCAAAGAACAAAGAAGTCACCAAGGTGTAGTGCTATGGCAGCGCTTGAAAAGTCCTTTGTGGTCGACCTCATAGATTAGCACCTGGAAGGCCAAGACGTACCACATCTAGCTTCTCAGCTCACTTCATTTTGGACCGCAAAATAATTTTCACTATACCTCGGTGACTCCTTTGTTCTTTACATTAGCGGACTAAACACGTGTTGCAAATCAAATATACAAAATATATATAAATATATATAAATCTCGAGTTTATGTAAATGGTATTCTATTAAATACCAGCACACAACATAAATGTCCAACACTCAGGTGCTCCCCAGTTCGACCCCCATCTCATGGGACATTTTTCCACTTTTTAGAAATGTTTCCCATCAATTGATCCTTTCACACTTGCATCTGATCAGACAAAATGTCTGCTTCAATCACTTCTGCTATTTATTCCACCACATCCTAAATCTCTATCCAAGCATAGGTTGGGTTCCAGCAGTCACTGGCACCTTTTGAGCCAACTCAGTATTATTCCTTGCTTAGGTGTGTCACTTACCATCAACATTAATACGAAACATCTTCTCATTTTACACTCTTCCTTTCCTTTCAAGAGATTTTCAGTTTTTGACTTAAAACTGCGAAAGGGATCTATTATCCATCTCTTTTGTTGACTCAATTAGATTATCCATGTGTGTTCTCTACTTGAAGTTGTTTGCTTTTTCCCCGCCTACCTCCATCATCATCATGATTCTTCAACCTCGTCTAGTCATTCTCGGTTCATGAGTGTGCCACATATTTTACCAATGTATGGGTTATATTTTTGCACAATAACCCTCTGCTGCTGAAAGTGTTCCTTCTGTTTCTCCACATCTTTTGATTGTTTTCTTCTTATACAATGCTGTCGTATGCTGTTATTGAAAAAAATATTCAATGGGTGCATTACATCCATCAAACTTTAAGTTGATTTCCTTGACTAATTTTCAATCTTAATGAAAGAAAAAAAATGATCATTTTCAACATTTAAATTTTCTTCACTCACAGTGCACTATTTCAGGTACAGTGTCTTTTATCACTGTAGTTTTCAAACCACCTTTCTTGTTTCTTTTAGATCTACCTGCAGCTTTTGACACAGCGGGCTCCGCTACTTAATTAACTTGTCCTTGTTAGGTATTTCGAGAACTTTATGATACATGTTTAATTGCTACATTTTATTTCAGTGTATTGCAAGATTTCTCTTCGCCTCCTCTCTGCTTTACAAGCTCTGAATTTGGACCACTATTATTGTCCTCACTCCTGTCATTACTTCCTTTGGTTTTGATGCACATTTTGATGCTGATGATTCTCAGATTTTCTTTAATCTTTCACACTTTTTCTTTTTTAATTCAGATATTTTTATTGACACTTAAAGATAAATATTTGGTACACTGCAAGAAAGCTTTGATGTATTTTACCTATCAACTCTTCTCTCAAGCTTTGTTGGCCCGCCATTCCCACACAGGTATAAAAAATAATGCAAACCACATCAATGGATAAGTGTGATTGTCCGACTACAGTTGAATATTTCCTACTTCTCAATCTCTCCAAAGCAGAAATGCAAATACTACTGCTGTGAATAAGTTGCTTCATCATTGTTGACCATCACAAATTTTAAGTTCTTATTGCTGCTTGCAATTCTTCAATGTAATTCAACTGTCTTCTATATGTTAAATTCTGACTTTTTTCTAATAAACTCCTTCTTTGTCCTCTAGGGTATTTCTTGTATTAAGATTTTTAACATATGCTCCTTCTCTTCCAATTCCTTCTTAAACACCTCTGTACATAATGTGTTGTGCTTTTTGTCTTTCGTGCCGTGGCTCACTCTCTCTCTCTGTTCATTAAGTCCCACCTAGTGTGTTGCAGAGTGGCGTTGTTCAGTGTTGTATTCAATGTAGTAATTGGTTACCCTCTTCACATTTCTCTGCCCCTCCTTCTACCCACTAACTCGTGTAATCTTTGCTTGATGCCTTTTTTCTGACTGCTGTATCCTTCCACCCTGTGCAGCTTCTAAGTTCTTCTCTCAATTTCCTGTGTCACAATTATTAAATGCTCTACCCTGCTTCATGCAATACCCTTTCACACCATCCTTTGTATGTTCAAACAAAGTCTGAAATGTCAGTTTCACCCATTTATTTTATCATATATTTCATTAAAAGTTGCTACTTTTGTATTCCAAATTCTCTACTGTGGCTTATTTTTGTAAAGTTTTTCTTTCTGAAGTGCAACCCAGTTTGTTATTGTTGGCCTCATGGTGGCCAGCTACAGTCCGCTCTTTTTTTGCTGTGTGCGAAGCCCTTTGACTGTGAAGCTCAAGGCAACGGAGAGCGCTTTCATCGGTCAAGAAATTAAAACTCTCCGAAGGAAGCGTCCAACAAATGGAACTGGCGGAACACAAGGTCCTCTAGAGGGGACTTCAGCACAAACTGCTCATTAAAACAGTCCCCTACGGAGCGCCTGCGTGCTGCACGCCGCCTCCCCACTGCTCCATTTAGTTGGTGTGAAAGTTGTAAAGGCAAAGTAAAGAAATCGTGAAGCATTCAAATTTGAACCTTGCAATTCTGTTTTTTTTTCTGTGCTGTGTTTTTAAAGGCATCAATAAGATAGCAAAAAGGAAAATAAGTGAATAAATCTATAGTTTATCTGCCACTGTTTGTATACTTATATATACATTAAAATACTAGTAAGATGGATCAGGGAGTTAGTTAACCGTAAGCCCTTGACATCTGCCGTGATCTGTAAGTCACAAGTTGGAATCCTGGCCAGGCCAACGCAGCTCTCGGGTCAGCGAACTATGGGGCATATGTACAAGGAGTTACCGCTGCCGTAGTGTAAATTTTTCTGACGCTACGGCAGCCTTTTTTTTTATCGCCTTATGTACAAGTTGCCGCTAACCGCGGGTAGCAACAGCATTCTGGCGATATCGTCCGTTTTTCTGTTCACCACTACTGTTAGCGATAGCTAACGAAAATGAGTTGCAGGTAGGCGTTTCTGTGTAAAAACAGCCGCTAACCCCACTTCGCGATATGTACAATGATTGCCGGGGCTGGCGAAACGCTAACAAAAACAGCCGCTAAGGTCCGTTAGCGGCTAGTTTCTAAGACCAGAAAAAAGGTGGTCTTAAAAATGGAGATAACAAAACAGGATATAAGGGGGAGTAGCCCAGAACCACATTTGACAACCCACTGATGCCATGGAGGTACTGCTCATGCAGCTTGGAGCACCAAGAAGACCAAAACAACTGCAGCCACCGCCCCCGCCCCCAGGACCACCACGGAGGCAGCGCCAAAGAAGACAGCGGGTATATTATCAACGCTTCTCCCTGATAGAACTAACACCAGAGGATGTGATAGTCCCCCATCCTCCGCATATTGACCCAGATAGCCCCCAGGCTGCAGGCACCAACAGAGCGTTGCAACAACATCCCTCCGCAGACAAAGCTCCTAGCAATGCTGCACATGTTGGCCTCAGGTACCTTCCAACCAACCACTGCCAGAGTTGGGCTAGTCTCCCAGTCATCCTTTTCAAGGTTCCTCCCAAATGTCTTGGATGCCATCATCAGCCTGACACCACAGCACCTACGCTTCCCCAACACTGCTCAAGAACAGCTTGACACCAAACAAGGCTTCTATGCCATGGCTGGCTTTCCCCATGTGTTGGGGGCAATTGACTGCACTCATGTCTTACCTGTGCACATGTAGTAAATGTCAAACAACATGCCTTGAAACATGTCCACCCATCATATCAAGAACCTTAGGGACTGCGGTCCTTGGGGGTAGCCTTGTAGACAAACTTCCATCCAAAGTCCTGTCCCTCCGTCACACATCTGGGAGAGGTTGGAAAACAAATAGTTGTGATGGTGGGTTATGACCTATGAGGAAAGTGTGAACACAAGCCCAAGTATGGTGGTGGTGTCCTGCATAGTCATGAGCTTGCGGAGCACAGACTGTCCCATGCTGGTGCAGAGGGTGCGTCTGCATCCCAGTCTGATGTAAATTAGTGCGTTGGTGACTGTATTCATGGATTTGGGGGGGGCATTTGAAGCTCTTACAGAAGCTTGCAGAGGGTGTTGAAGTAGCTGGATGTGACGGCGGTGTCCTGTTGGTACATGGAGAGGGGGGATTTGAGTACGATGCCCAGGTCCCTGGCGTGGTCCGTCTGAGTTGTGGGACTGCCGAGGGTGGTGTGCCACCATGCCGCTGGGGTGTTTCCAAGGATGACAACTCATGTTTTTTCTACATTGAGTCTCATGCAGGTGTTGCTCATCCAGTCTGCAACTACCTGCCTTCCTTCCTGGAAGTTGAGTCTGATGGTGGTGGGCTCCATGGTGAGGGAGAGGATGAGCTGGGTGTCCTTGGCGTACGATACTATGCTGGGTTTGTGCTGTTGGACGATGGCGGCGAGGGGGGCCATGTGGATGTTGAAGAGTGTTGGGCTAAGCAATGATCCCTGGAGAACTTCGTACGTGAATATTTGTGGTTTCAGAGAGGAAGGGAGTCGGTCTGGTTCCTTGGCTTCTGCTGGTGATGAATGATCGGATACAGTCAAGGGTGGTTCCTTGTATGCCTGCGTCATGTAGTCTGCCCGCTTGTATGTGGTGGGAGATGGTGTGGAATGCTGCTGACAGGTCAAGTAGAATCAGGGCTGTGTTGTGGCCTTGGCCGAGGAGGGTGTAGATGTTGTCTGTGGCAGCGAGTAGGGCAGTCTCGGTGCCGTGGTTGCTTAGAAATCCAGACAGAGATGTGTCCAGGATGGCGTAGTCCGTGGCTTATCTGGTGGTCTTGGTGAATTGATGGATGACGTTGAATATGTCTTGAGTTGGTGGTGTATGCAACTATTATGTCATGGCAGAAGCTCCTATTAGTGCTACTAATGCGTTGGTGGTATTTGGACATGATGTTCTTGTATGTCTAGAAGTTAACGTGTGCCTTGGAGTTCCTCCAGTTTTTCTACAGGGTTCTGTAGGTGTGTCTGGAATATTTTAGTTTGGTGGTGAAATATACAGATTTGCTGCTGCGCTGTCTGTTGGTGTTGCGTGGTGGGGTGCGTTTGTCTGCACATTTTGAGATCCATGTGTGGGATTACCTGGAAGCCCGTTTGGCGTATGCTGCAGTGTTGGGGGAGTTGTAATTGAGGGTTGATTACATCTGCTCATCGGTGACTCAGCTCCAGTACCTTTGCGTTGCATGATGTGGTGGTGTGTCCAGCTTGGTTTTGTTGCCAAGGAGGTGTATGCGGTGATGGTTGGTCCATGGTTGCTGTGTGGTGTGGCTGAAGGGTACTCTGTTTCCTACTGCACAGAAGGGTACGAGGGTGTCTCCAGTCTTGTGGGTCGGTGTGGGTAAGAGTTGTGTCATTCACATGTTGTCGACCTCTTCATCCAGAGGGTAGAGGAGTTGGTATCTTTGGGGTTGTTAAGGTGGTAGTCCAGGTCTACGATGAGCAGGTAGTCCATGGAGGTGATGGCGTGGGGTGCAAAGAGGTCATTGATGGTGTTGGCAAAGCAGTCCATGTGTCCGGGGGTCTGTAGGCAAGTGTGGATTCAGGACTGGGCTGGACCTGGAAGTGCTTCTCTTCCTTTGCGGCAAATGTGTTGCTGGAGGTGGAGAGGCAGATGGACTTTTTCATGCATGATGTTGAGGATTCCTGCCGGGGTGTTGGGGGCAGTCCTCCCTCCGGATCTTGTCTCCGTCTGGGATTGTGAGGGCGATGTCAGGGGCAGATGAGTTGGTGATCCAGCTGTCCAAAAAGATGGCGATGTTGGGTGATAGTGTATCCCGGAGGTACCAGATGTCCACGGCGTGTCTGTGCAGGGAGTGCATGGTGATGAAGATGCATCTTAGTGCATTCGCGGTGTTGGCTGCCGTGGCGGTGGTGAAGGTAATGCGGCAGTGGAGGCAGGATAACTGGCCATGGGTGGTGTTCACTGTGGCCTGTTGTCAGTTGTACTTCCTTCTGGAGTTGAGTGCGACAATGGCGGATGAGTCGTAGAGGCAGACGTAATGAGATCCAGGGTCCCTGGTGCCGGTTGTGTCTGGGTCACGGACCGATGCAGACGAGCTTGCTTTTTGTGTGCCTTTGTTGCACCAGTGGTGCTAATGTGCAGTCGCCGCCATTACGTAGGGTAGGGGGATGGACGAGCAGCTGGGAGGCAATGTCATTTGCTCTGATGCTGGACAATTGTCTAAAGCTACACATGGCAAAGCTAATTTACCTAAGTAGCACAAATCACACACACAAAAATAGGAGCACTCCAAACGCAGCATGCACATATACTGATGGACACATCTCTCCATTTCATGTTACAGGGGATCAAGGATATGCACTATCTCCATGGCTAAAGGCTATGCACTATCTCCATGGCTAATGACACCCCTTCGAGCCACAAACACCAAGGCGCAGAGACATTACAATGTCGCACTTGGACGCACCAGGTCCATTGTGGAGAGAATATTTGGTGTACTCAAGTCAATGTTCAGATGCCTCGACATCTCAGGTGGCAGACTGCTGTACAGCCCTGAAACAGTCTTCTAGATCATCGTGGCCTGTTGTGTGCTGCACAACATATGTGTCTGCACCAATGCACCATGGATAGAAGTTCCAGATCAACCTGACAATCCTGAGGATGAGGAAGAAGGGGCTGATGCTGCACACCCCCCAGCCATGGCTGCAAGAACAGCACGAAGGGACAGAATCATCCACAATTTTTTCACATGACCACGTAAAAATATGACAACCCTTTCTTTGTTTAGACTGTGCAAAATGCACATGAGCATAGTTCTTCAAATAAAACATCACAACACGAAAACCTTGTGTGCATGTTCATACTCTGCATGAGTACATACATCTGACAAGTAAAAGTTTAACATTGTGCCTTTATTATTGTTGAATTGTATGTTTGTGGGTGGGTATGTGTTTTTGGGGTCAGAGATGCAATTTAGGGGGTGTTTTGGGGTCATAGATGAAATTTAGGGTGTGTTTTGGGGTCTGAGATGAAATTTAGGGTGTATTTTGGGGTCATAGATGAAATTTAGGGTGTGTTTTGGGGTCAGGGATGAAATGACAGCAAATACAGTTCATCTGAGGTAAAACTTGCAGATAGCGTCCAGATTTTTGCCACATTAAGGCTATGGCGACATTTTTTTCATAACCGCGATAGGAAAATACAGCTGAATACATGTAAAACACGAAATCTTATTGCAAAATCAATTTTGCATGCAGAAAATAATCGCAAACTCTAAAAACAGGCTGCAAACACACAGGAAGTGATGTCAGCATACATCCTGTTGTCTGGAGGAGTACAACACACTTTCACTTTTGAGCACACTTCTTGTGATTGTGGAGACTGTTGGAGGTTTTTGGTGTTCTGTGCTGCTGAATTTGGTTTTGAGAGTGTGGTTGTGTCTTGTGAACTGTCCCTAGTGTCCCTGTGAAGTCCTGTGTAGTTGTCCTTACTTGTTTTTTGTGTCTAGTACTATATTTTGTCGGTGTTTGCCCAAGGGGTATTTTAAATTAATAATCGTTGTTGGGGTATATATTGGGGTTTTAATTTTTTAGGAGTGGGTTTAGGTGTGTGCTTGGGGATGGTGGGTGTAGGTAGGGAGGACAGCATGTCGTAGGGGGCATTGGGCGGCTTCCTCTGGCTGGTGAAGCACTACTTGCCCTTGATGATAGAAAGTGGGGGTCGGATCCTGCAGGGCTAGCAGGTACGTGTGAGGAAGGTGAGGTGGAAGAATGTGAGGAGCCAGATGCTGCAGGTCTTCAGTGTGGACAGGACTACCCGACAGTGGAAATATCAATGGCAGGACTGCGTTGGCCGTGAGGGTGACATGTTGGATCACCTTGGAGTCCTCATTGGCCAACAAGGCTGTAAGTACAACCTCAAAATAGTTGAATGAACACTTTTGTTACTAATAGGAAGTGCTGTCTGTAACACAATGGGGTATATGTACAGGTATTTTGCGGACTTAGGTGTTCTACATCATGCCTTCATGCAGAACTTTCCCACTGCAGAGACGCATTGCTGCACCATGTTTAAAAGCATATGGTGCAGGCTTAAGTTTCCACCAGTGCTGGTGCAAAAATGTTGCAGTGTAGTGCCAACCCAGATACCCTTGCACCCTAGTGCAAGTGTGTCTGCGCGCAGCGAAAACATTGTTCATGTACATGAAGTGTGACCTTACATGACATAAATAATCCAATGCATTATGATCATTCCATGTGTGCTGCACAAGGCAGCACACATGTAAAGATAATAAAAAAAGAGGATTAATAAAAAAAAGGATTAATGGTTTTCTCTGAGTTTTGCTGAGATAGGAGCAACTGTTCACTAACATCCCATGTTTGCGCAGACTACTATGTACGCTGTCCTTGTACCTCTGTCTAGAGTACATTGTATCAGATATGAAATTTAAAATCTTTAGCATATGACTTCTCAAGAGTGACATACACCATCAATAGTTTTGACACACCCTTATGCATTCTCCATCGATGCTATTGTCAAAAAAGCATGTAGCACATAGTTATGTTTGGCCAAACAGGGTCTTGGGAATGTGTCACACAAGTCGTCTGTGCAAAATGTGTGAATGTGCAAGCATGATTGTCTTGTTAGCCCTCACTCGGCATTATCATGTCTTGTTGGAACCACAGGCAAAGTCAACACAATCATGTATGCCACATTGAACTGCAAAAGTACAGTTACAGAGCATTTACATTGAAGGTGATCAGTTGGAAGATGACTAGGGCATGTGTGAATTATTTTTTTAGTTACGAACACACATTTTGTTTTATGTCTCACAGCCGGAAGACCACTCATCACACAGGGGGACATCAATGCCACTGGTGAGTACACCCATTAAATGTTGTCAATGTGAGATGTGATGAATGTCAGGATCAAATCATGTCCTTAGTACCAGGCAGTATGTGTGGGTATCACATGTACCTTTACTCCAGTGTGATGGGCTTTGGTGGAAGTGTGAAGGGTCTACAAATTAGTAAGTGAAGATGGAGGAATACATATGTCTTCCTGATGTATGTTTACACATCCCCAGTCAGTGATACCCATGCAAGAAATATCAATGGGTTCTGTCTATACAGCACATGCATGCTTATTCCTGAGCGTACAGACAGGAGAGGGGACATGTGAGTGGTGTTGGTGATGAGTATGACCAGACATGGAATGCGTGTACATCCTTGGCTGAGATAACTGCACAAGTGTGCCAGACTATGCACAAGTAGGTAGTGTTTTCCTGGCTGTGCGGTGTCAGATACAGGTCTGCACAGTACTATCGTATGTATGCTGCATAACAGCTTTAAAGGTTTTCCATGGCGTAGCTTAAAGCCAAGGCTTCCAATGTCAAGTTCACCCACCAACTAGTAAAGATGGGCCTATGTATGTAATTGGCATGTTTTGTCACTGCAATGGTGTTGTAAAGCTGTCTCCTTGGATTCAATCCCCTAATTTGACTCAAGGTCAAATGTACAAGCCACTCTCGCAGAATCTGTGACGTTACCCCACATGCATTTTCCAGGCATGCTTTTAATTCACATGTTTTAACACACAATATCTTTACAATGCTGGGCTTTACAACGCAATTCTTTACGACACATTTCCCATTAAATCCCAATGAATATTCTGACTATAGGGGGGCGTTACTTTTGGGAATGTCTTGTAACATTTAGCGGTCTACAGTGCTGTGTTTTGAAATTTCAGCAAGGTTAAAGATGTGGATTAAACCACGTTGGTCCCACTCACCACCACTATCTCACCTATTGTCAAGTAGTGGTGGCGAAAGGGGCTGCGCCTCATGTACAAGTCAGTGTTCATACACCGAATGTTGTTTTGCCATGTGTGATGCTTGATGCAGCACCAGTGAAAGTGACAGTAGGGCTTCTCCAGGATTGTTCATGTGCATGGAGGGACGCCTTCTTACCCATGAACAATCGTCACATTCACACAAACACCCTAGCACTCTGGTGCAATGGTGCCTGCGTTGGGCAAAGTAGTTAAACCTAGCATCATCGCAGAATGAAAGGCAAGGCTGCACCATATTCTTGAGAATACGGTGCAGCCTTGCGTTTCAAAGGTGGCGGAGAGTGTAATTGAGCCAAGGAGGCTAACGACACACTCTGCCACTTCCTAGTACATATCCCCCATTGTTCATGTACAGGAAGGCACACCTTCGTGTACGTATACAAAACGTGGCTTTTTGCATAGTGCATGTGTGCTGCACACGGCTGCACACATAGAAGAATCAACTACGATGAGAAATGCATTGATTATCCTCCTTTTGACTATTTTGGACCTGGATTCTCAAGGTCTTATTTCTGGTGCTGCCTCAAATGTAGGCCACCCTTGTACATAGGGAGCAACGTCAAATACAATGGGTGTTGCGCTGAAACGACCCACACAACACCCACTGGATGTACCTTTCACACTAACGATAGTGTGAAAGGGGTGAAAGGGTACCTGCTGTACAAGGCAGTGTTAAGCCACGTTACGTGTCTTAATGGTGCCTTGTATATGATTTGCAACCCTTTGTCCACAATAATCTCTCTGAAGGTGAGGTTATGTTGGCGATAGTGGATTGCACGTATGCCCCTGACAGGGTCATGGGGTTGTGACACTACCAGTCACATGACATGCACTTGGCATGTCCTGTCATGTGCCTCTGGTGTGCGTGGTGGTAGATTGTCAGCGGCACTGTAAGGCACTGACACACCAGGGGGCAGAGATGTGGAAGTTGAAGCAGCAACAGCATTCATCTATGCCAAACCTTGATGCAGCACTGCTGTGACGAGCAGCTGCAGGGCATGAAAGATTCCAGCAATGTGTCTGTGGTCTTCAAGTGTGGCTGTCATTAGCGAGGCTTGCATCCGCTCCATGTTCTCCATGCTCATTCGCATGTGATGCAACTCCTTGCTGACATCGATGGAGCCACTCAGACTGGACAGTTGTTCTTGTCTCTGAGTCAGAACTCCAGCAATGTCAGCCATGGAATGCTGGAGAACATGGAGCGGACTGTGGGTGTCTGTGATGGTCTGTAGGTGGTCCCGAATGGGACTGAGACACCCACGTAACCCAGCTAATTTGGCAGCCAGGCTGTCAAACCCCACCCGCACATGACCAGCCATCTCCTGCGGGACCTCTACCACACGACGCTGAAATGCCAGAAGGGGGTCCTCAAGGTCCTGGGAGACAGCTGTGGTGGTCGGTGCTTGCTGCAGGGTTGTTTGTGCGGGGACTGGAGCTTCCACAGCACTGATGGATGGCCCTGCTTCTGGAGATGGGGTGCTAATTGAGTCGAGCAGATGTTGGAGTGTGTCCTGGTTGATGGTTGCTAGGTCTTCGTCTTCATCATTGAAGAGTGGGACAGGCTGCTGTACAGGAGGAGATGTTTCTCCCTCTGCAACATAAAGGGGAGATGCATTTGTATGCATGTTAATAGTATGATCATGCATTGTATTGGTGTACAAGCAGATAGCATGACAATGTACATTCATAGGTGCATATGTACAAGGCCCTATTGCCACACCAATGTCACCTATGTTGACGTTGTGATGGCAATTGGGGATGTCCCTTATGTACAAGGCGGTGTTAAGCCACTTAACGTGTCTTAACTTTGCCTTGTACATAAGGCCCCCTGTCACGTTATGCTTAGCGTGAAAGGGGTGGGCAGTGGGTGTTGCAGTGGCTGTTCCACTGCAACACCAATTCATTTTTACGCTGCCCCCTATGTACAAGGGTGGCATACATAGGGGGCTGCAAAAATGAAGACCAGGTATGAACTGTTCTTAGGATGGCAAACCAAGGAGAAATGCATCATTTTGCATCAATTTGGCCTTTTTCCATGTGTGCTGCTCAATGCAGTGCACACGTACATACAAATTGCTTTGGGTCTTGTGATTTCTCATGTGTGCATGGCGTCATTCATGTTTTTCCATGCATGCATTGCTTGCTGCCCTGTTGTGAGATTGGTGCAGCGTGACTTTCTATTGTTGCTGCCAGCTGAACAGACAGTTACTACACCCATTACCGTCAAAGTTGACACCACAATGGTGCATGCGTGCTGACATCGGTGTGGGCATTCTCACTTGTGCACATCATCTGTCGCATTCACAGTGCATCCTCATTTTGTCGTCAAAGAGATGCAGCCCTGTGCAGACAATTGTATGTGCGTCGTGTTGAGGCAAGGGGGGCATTTGGCCAGCCTGCTGCATCTCCAGGCTATGTACCACTGAGCTCTTTCCTGTTGCCCTTATATTGTGGTCTGATATGGATCTTTGGCTATGTTTAGAATTACTTTTCTGTGCATATTTCCAAGTGTATGACCCCACCAATATGTGTCTTGCAATATATTTCATGACTAGGGTGATATGTGTCTCTACACCCAGGGCAAGAGTATCTGTGACAGGATCTGCAGTCATTATGGATGTGCACTGGTGGATATTTAATTGTGCATGAGTGACATTGGGCCCATCCACCCGTCCCCCTAGTCCCTGGTTGTTACTCACCGTGTTGCCGATGTTGCTGGTACTGTTCAGTAGTGTCCTGTCCCTGGACTCCAACCACCGACTCCTCGCAGATGACTGCCGACACCTGTTCCTCCAAGGCATCCAGCTCCTCCTGTGGCGCTGGACTCCCACCTCCGGTCTGTAGTGCTGCATTGCGATTGGCCACCAGTTTTTCCTTGGTCTTGTGCTTACCATCATGAAAGTGCTTCTTGCAGTCATTCACTGTCCTCCTCACCTCTTTGACAGCATTCAACTTTCCTGCGATGGATTGCCATATTGCATTCTTTGTCCCCAATGACACAGTGGAGCTGACAAACAGCTGCTGTTGTTTTTCTGTCACTTCCGCATTCAGAACCTGGTTTTCTTCCTGCTGGCTGAACCTGGTTTTCCTCTGCCTCTTCTCCTTGCCCTTCTCCTGGCTGTCTGGCTGGTCCTCCTGGCTGTTTTGGGGGTTGTTTTCTCCTGCAGTACTGGGTCCAACTTCATCCATGGTTCTTTTTTCTCAGTTTGTGATATTTTGCGGGCGTATTGTAGTCACTTTTCCGTGGCGTCACGCTAATTTGCGTGCAGTTTCTGGCCGCTGACTGGCCTGCCGACACTTTTTTCATATTAGCGGCAAGATATTTGTCGGCGTGACGCTGTTCTTAACGTTGACATTTTCCGCTAAGATGAGAAACTATCGCCACGTAGCATCGGCTTGTACATACGTCGCTAATGTGGCGATAGTTTGCGGCGGTGTGCGGCGATAAAACTTTTGCCGCTAACTAGCGTTAGTTAGCGATATTTTTAGCTGGTTCTTGTACATATGCCCCTACGTGCCATCAAATTGGTTAATAGTAGATGTTGCTTACAGAATTTACAAATGGCAGCTTGCGGCAAAGAGTTATTATTAAGATAAATAACTCATATATTACCCTGTGTCCTCCTATGATTGGTTCATACCTTTGAAGCCGAATTTCTGTTGAATACCTTCATTGAATTAGTCCAGATGTTTTCAGCCAAACAGCATAATAGTGAGTAAAGAGAGCCACTTGTGTGCCCTAACAAATTTGTTTAGCTCTTCCCCCAACATTTGTGCAAGTATGTACTCTGCTTCACCTGAATCTTTATGGTTTAAATCTTTTTATTATTTTAAAGCAAAATCAAGCAGAACAGTAGCCGCCACCTACACCCACCGGCCGGTGGGGAACTTTTATTGAAAGTAAGAGGTAGAAAGGATGAAAGGAAAGCACCTGAATCTTTAAAGGCAACAACCACATGACTGGCAGACAGAGATCGAAAGAACGTGGACCCGCATAATAATACTAAAAAGAGTCAGAAAGTAGTTGAGTGTAGGCAGCATAAAGGATGTGTTCCTACTTATATGTCCAACAAGCGAACAAGGAAATTGTTAAACAAGGACATGCTTGCCAGTTAAAAATATATGAGCATATTGCCCAATACATAAACGAGAAAGCCCTAGAGGACAAAGAGTGTATGGGGGCAGCAAATATGTTTCATAACAACTCTACCTCAGTCACGTGCGATTGCCAGGTAGATGCGTAAGTTGTACGAAGCAAGTGCGCCCTTGCCCCTTCTTTTACCGGGCAGTCTTAGTTCTTATACGCCTGCAGATGGTCTATGCAATAAAAGGCCATAGCTGGTCATAGAGGGGAGATTTGAGTATGCTTATTTTAGGTCTAACGTAAGGAGAGCTTGAGGTTTTTGTTGTCAAAGACCGACTATCCTCAATATAATATACAGAGTGGGCTCTGGAGCAGCCCCTTACTTATGATTGGATATCTTTTTGGTCTTTCTCAGTTTCCTGATCCTTATTGCATGGATCTAGTCCATATTCTTGTGTCTGTCCCGTCCAAAGAGCATTTGTGTCTCACTGTGTTTTGATAAGACATGTTGTTTTCTTCCATTGTTGATGTGAAGGGCCTATTATTAATTTTTCTTTAGCACTTGGCTTACCTCCCTCTCTTCCTTATGCCCCGCCCCAATGCTTCATTTTTTTAATGTAATTTTTCTTTTCATTTTTAAATGTCCAGTTGCTGCACTCTGCCAATGGGCCATTTACTTTTCAATATTTGCTCTCATAACCCAGGTCAGTAGCTTACACCCACACCACCCTGCATTGTCAACTTCTGTTCCCCCACCCCATCAACGTTCCCCCTTCCGCCCTGCTTTTTTTCAAATATCTTTTTTCTATTTCCAGTACTGCTCACAAAGGCATTACTTGGGGCAAGAAGCAGAGTGGACAGATGCCTCTGTCTATGTCAATAGTTCCATTGACATCCTTGTGTAAAAGCCCAACTGAAATCAGCGATCTTCTTACAATGTGGTATGTCCTGGAACTCAAAAGAACAACAGAAAACCATCTCCAGTTAAGCCGTAGCAAACGTTTACAAAACAAGGATGTGTACACAGCTTCCGGCTATAGTGGAAGGAGCCAACAGAAGCTGTGGAATATTGGCTGTGTCAAAGAAACTCAGCAGAATGGTGTCAGGAACAGCAGGTTTATCTGTTGCAGCCTTTCTCCTAATGTTAGTGCTGTAGCTTTTAGCTACAAAGATTGTGGCCACTTTCAGCCACTTTCAAAATGTTCTCATTGCTAGAGGGGGTGAGATCATGGGCGTCCGCTTTCCTTCCATGCCAAGCCTGCTCTATCCTCATCACCTTTCCTCCTGGCCACACGTCCTCTCCGGCGCACAGCTGTCACCAGAAACAACACAGGTATCAGACAGAAAAGTCCACATCACACCACAGGTACAATCAAGTGAGAGCATGAATCTCTGGGAATAGTGAGTTTCTGTATCTTTTGTGCACTGGGGATGTGATCTAGTCTCTGTGTCCCCAGCGTGGCTGTGTACCTGTGTAGACTGAACTCTGTACTTCTGCATGCTGGGAGAACCTCTTTGTAGGAGCTTTGTGTACATGTTGAGTGGCCACAGTACCTCTAATACATGTACCGTGAGAGTATGTGGACATTGTCAGATAGAGGATGAATGTGAGAATGTGGCCTAACAGCTAGAGTGGTCGACCTAGAAGCCGGGGAACGGAATTCGAGTCTTGGCAGGGGCGCTGAACATCCTCTAATTCTGGGTAAATCACTTAATCTCCCCGTGCCTAACTAAAGTAAAATGAGTCTGTAACGCAACTGGTGCTCATGCAAAGGGATCTAATACCTTTGAGCCGAGTTTGTACTATATAATACTGTATAACAAAAAAATACAAGCAAGCACTGTGAACGTTGAGGTTAGGTTGAGTCTCTGTTACAGTTTGAGCTGAATGGTGTCTTGGGTGGATCTGCGCATAGCTGAGCGCTAACTAGCGTGCGCCGCCCCTATGGCGGTCGGACCGGTCCCCGGGGGAAAGGGGGAGGTGGGAGCACTCCCACCTCCCCCATCAGGCGTCCAATAGGTGGCATTCCTGCCGGACGTGAACGGTTTACGCGGGCATACAGCGTAGGGGTCCGGCCGGTTTAGACCGGCTTGGCCTGTGCCCCCCCTTTTAAAAGGGGGTGTGGGGAGCAGAGCAGTCTCTTGTTCTGCTCTCCCCACGAGCACAGCACCCGGGCCACCAGCGTGTATATGTATAGTGTTACCGGTGTGCGCATCAAGGTTCCATCAGGCTTATATCGTGCTACACTTACTGTCCGATGTGAAGAGTAACTTCACACCCCTTCACATTTTTGAAACATCTTTCCAATCTATTGCGAAACCTTATAAACAATAAATAACTTCTCAACATTGCGTGCCAAACCTTCTTGGAGTTTCAAAAGCACTATACATAACAGGTGCTCATATCGCCCTGCTGCGCTCAATCTACCCACGTGAGAAGGTTTAAAAAATTTACTGGGTCCACCCCTGAATTTCCACACCCGGTCGAATCTGTGGGGTCCCTTGTAAGCGACCCACATTGCGTGCCAAACGACGACATGCGTAGGTGTAACTGGGCGATATAAAGACGCTTGCCAATTCAGCGTTTGTTAAAAAACACATGCCCCTTGAAAATCAGAGACTCGAACCCCTGACTATCAGAATCGTCCTGATAACGAAATGGTAGGAGCATGACTGCTTACTATGGGCATTACATCAAGGCATTTCAAAACGGGGTGATGTCACGTCAATATTCGACAAGTCTTTTTTGATGTCAGTCTCGAGAGGCGCCTGCCTCTGTGTGGTCATTTACATACATTATCAGTACTTAGGATGTCACCACATCCCAGGCCTCATGGTCACACCTTCGAGAGTCCCGTAAGCAAGCGGGTGCTGTTGCAAATATGAATATGAATTAGGAGTCTGTTGTCAAATAACATCTATGCACCCATCACAGGTACACGTATGCATGGGAAGCTGGTATGTCACCCTATAGCTCTGCACCTGTGTGCTGGTTCACGGACACAAGACAGGCCCGTGGTTTTTTACACACAGTACCTATGCACCCTTTGTGCGCATATACTTATGATGAGTTATGTATTATATCACGAAAAATCTCGGCACCCTTGTGCCTGAACGCGGAGGCATTGGGATGGCTGTGTCGCACGGTACCTATGCACCCTTTGGGCTTGTGAAATCAAGATTTACATGCCTGGGGTTCGTCACCCCCTTTTTGTGCTCGTACACGTATACTATTAATGTATTGGGTCACACAGTAACTCAGTGCCCTAGTGCCCGAACACTTATGCAATGGATGTCCATGCTTGTATCACGGTACTTATGCTTGGGCACATTCCGGCATTAGATGCCCAGGTTGTATCATACAATACATACGCACCCTGTGTTTTCTACACTTTTGTCACACTAGATACTATGGGGTAGCCGATGGGCCTGGCATTCAAACCGCATCTTTTTCCTCAAAGGCGAGGAGCACTAACCATCAGTGTTTTATGTACGGTGAATCCATGAGGGTGACACCTGTGAGGTGACCCACACCGCAATGACGGCGAGCTGTCAGGGCCACTTCTGCTATGTAGCGATGGGTCACGCCTCACCATCTCCCAGTTCAAGAGTCATGAGTTTCGCCATCCACAACGCCGGGTTGGATTCGGCTGATTTGCTGTAGCCCATCGGTTCTGTTCATATGAATTGCAATTTATCCTGTGACTCAGGGAGAATTTTGCATCAGTGCACTGGTACATAGTATCATGCACAGTAGTGTAAGTTTAGCCTGGCAATAGGGCAATACATGGACGGATGTTCTATTTTCATGTTTACAGACAGTTTCACAAGGTCATGTGGCGTAAGTTGGCAACAAGAATAGAGTTAGCCCATTGGGTCTGTTGCACGTGAATGGCACACTTCTTTACCCTGTGACTCAGGGAAAAGTTTGCATCAGTACACTGGTACCTAGTATCATGCACAGTAGTGTGAGTGTAGCCTGGCAGTAGGGCAATACACGGACGGATGTTCTATTTTCATGTTTGCATACAGTTTCACGAGGTCATGTGGCGTAAGTTGGGAACAAGAATAGAGTTGGCCCATTGGGTCTGTTGCACGTGAATGGGAAGCTTCTTTACCCTGTGACTCAGGGAGAAGTTTGCATCAGTGCACTGGTACATAGTATCATGCACAGTAGTGTACGTTTTTAGCCTGTCAGTAGGGCTGTACACTGACGGATGTGCTAATTTTATGTTTGCTTGCAGTTTCCCGAGGCCATGGTGCGTAATGTGGGAACGAGAGTATAGTTACATGGACATGCACCTAGGGGGTAACGACCGGCTCGTCTGGGATGAAGGGTTGTAGTTGAGTCCCGGGGCAGGCGAGTTACAGGGCATGACCTTCCTAGTGGGCTGAGGGGGAGGACAGATAGTCGGGCAACTATGCTGTCCTGTGGCGGTAAGGTCATGATTGGTAAGCATAGTCTTCGGTCCTTAGCGGTCAGAACCATGTAACTCCAGGGGCAGTGACAGCCGGTAGGTAGGCTGTCGGGGTGCGGGGGCCTGGGGAGTCATTCTTTCCAGTGGGCCTGTGGCCACCCCCACACGCGCATGCGCATCAGGGCGCAAGTATGCAGAATTTCTGCAGCCCCCGTCATGGAGTTTAAGGCACAGGGCGCGGGGGGGCCCGGGGGAAAGTATCCATCCGATAAGCTGTACCCCCTGCGTAAGCCAACTCCGGCGAAATAATTTCGCGTAAATTGCTAGTTTGCTGGGATCTGGAGGCTGCCAGTCATTGACTTTGCCGTAGGCTCTAGAGGGGACACGCAGAAAGTGAATATATGCATTGTTAGATTTACGGTAGGAGTGTCGTGTGTATTAGAGTTAAGGATAGCCATGTGACATCATCTGTCTAACAATGTATTTGGTCTTTCTGCGTAATTGTACATAAGGTTAATAAATAATGTTTTTTAATTTTGCAATAAATACGGCCGGGGGGTTACACCCCCTAATCCAAAAAATTGAAACATTGGTGTGGTCTCAATACATGCCTTAAAGGAGGGAGGGAGACCTCATCTGGACAAGGGCTGTGGGTATCAAAAGTTAAAGAGGGGACTTGGGGGAGTACCAGGCCATATGCGCAAGGCTGAGCGCTAACTAGCGCGCGCCGCCCCTATGGCGGTCGGACCGGTCCCCGGGGGAAAGGGGGAGGTGGGAGCACTCCCACCTCCCCCATTAGGCGTCCAATAGGTGGCATTCCTGCCGGAC
Source organism: Triturus cristatus (assembly GCF_964204655.1). Taxonomy (NCBI): domain Eukaryota; kingdom Metazoa; phylum Chordata; class Amphibia; order Caudata; family Salamandridae; genus Triturus; species Triturus cristatus. The sequence continues at coordinate 218,622,033 of NC_140591.1, read as the reverse complement.
GTGAACCGGAAGCACTTTAGTGCTTCCGGTTTACGCGGGCATACAGCGTAGGGGTCCGGCCGGTTTAGACCGGCCTGGCCTGTGCCCCCCCTTTTAAAAGGGGGTGTGGGGAGCAGAGCAGTCTCTTGTTCTGCTCTCCCCACGGGCACAGCACCCGGGCCACCAGCGGCCCGTAATGTAGTTTCCCCACCCACCATCCCCTAAGGCAGGCAATTTAATGGTGTTGGTCAGAAATGTATTTTGGTTTGTTCTATTAAAACATTTTTTCTTGCAGGTATGTCAGGAGATAGCATTAATGCAAACTTGATGATTGGGTACGTTTAATGGTGTTTATCAGCAATGTATTTGTTTTGTTCTTTTGATTTGATTACAGGTATCGCAGGATTTGGGAGTAATGAAAATTTGATGATTTGGTACATTGTAAATGCGTTTGTCAGTAATGTATTTGCTTTGTTCGTTTACTTTTATTGCAGGTATCGCAGGAGATAGAATTAATGTGAATTGATGATTAGGTACACTTAAAATGTGTGGGGCAGTAATGCATGTGCTTGTCTCTTTTACTTTTATTTACAGGTATCTCAGGAGATAGTTAAGAAAAATATGATGTTTTGGTGAATTGATAATAATAAAAGTGTCCTTATTTGCAAGTTTGTCAAGTACAGGATTGGTTAACACAGAGTTATGTGATTGAAATATAAAGTTTAAATAGATGTCAGTACATGTTTTTTGATTTCATGTAATAATGTCGTATTTAGTTGTGTGTGTGTCTCCGGTCAGGCGGTAAGGTCATGATTGGTAAGCATAGTCTTCGGTCCTTAGCGGTCAGAACCATGTAACTCCAGGGGCAGTGACAGCCGGTAGGTAGGCTGTTGGGGTGCGGGGGCCGGGGGAGTCATTCTTTCCAGTGGGCCTGTGGCCACCCCCGCACACGCATGTGCATCAGGGCGCAAGTATGCAGAATTTCTGCAGCCCCCGTCATGGAGTTTAAGGCACAGGGCGCAGGGGGGGCCCGGGGGAAAGTTTCCGTCCGATAAGCTGTACCCCCTGCGTAAGCCAAGTCTGGCGAAATAATTTCACTTAAATTGCTAGTTTGCTGGGATCTGGAGGCTGCCAGTCATTGACTTTGCCGTAGGCTCTAGAGGGGACATGCAGAAAGTGAATATATGCATTGTTAGATTTACGGTAGGAGTGTCGTGTGTATTAGAGTTAAGGATAGCCATATGACATCATCTGTCTAACAATGTATTTGGCCTTTCTGTGTAATTGTACATAAGGTTAATAAATAATGTTTTTTAATTTTGCAATAAATACGGCCGGGGGGTTACACCCCCTAATCCAAAAAATTCAAACATTGGTGTGGTCTCAATACTTGCCTTAAAGGAGGGAGGGAGACCTCATCTGGACAAGGGCTGTGGGTATCAAAAGTTAAAGAGGGGACTTGGGGGAGTACCAGGCCATAAAGAGTGGGAACAATGCTACTTTATCATCTTGGAGAGTGGTAAATTGTTGCTTGTCAGGAAACTTTAAAGTAATGTGCTGCTTTTGGCTGGAAAGATAGCACAATTTGTTAACATATCAAAAGTAAACAACATAACATACCATAAACAGAAAAACATGGGGTGGGGGGAGTAGCACTCTGCAGACCTCTGCTCTGCTAATCCCCATTGAGCACCAACCTGCCGTACAAAGTCGGACCCGAGACCCCCCAGAGGCCCCTTGAACTTGAGGTCACACCACCGGGCACGGTTGCATGGCTAAATGTAGCCCCTGGGACTGTAGATACTGCAGTCAAAGCAAAGCGGGGACTAGAGCCGGCGACAAAATGGTGTCCGATCTCTGTGAGGACGAGACCTGGTAAAGTCTGGACCCACTGCTGATGCACCAGGTGAGCCAGTGAGAGGACGACGGGGACCAGAGCACAACCAGGTCTCCCCCCCCCCAGACGACCAGTGACCTCGTTTTGACCTGAGTGGCTCCAGGGGCCGCGAGACTGGGTGCAGGAGTTGGGGCAGTGAACAAGGCATGTGGTGCTCCCCCACAGAGTGGCGGGGCTGGACTCGCCTTGCACTGAGAGTCGGAAAGGGGCCTGGCATCTCCTGACGGCGACGAACAGGCTGAATGATCGGCGCCTGAACCTGGGGAGGAGGGTCACTCTCACCGAGACTGCAAGGCCTCGGCGATGGCGGGGGCTGTGAGGCCTGTGATTGGGACCAGCTGAACACCTGCGACAAGGCGCAGCCGCGGGAAACAGTAAGAGAGCAGTGTTGTGATTGACATGCTTCTGTCCCTGCGAGGACACCGTTACTGTATTGCGCCTATGTGTCTGATCTGTCACCAGCTGCCAACTGTCCCAGGGTGACAGTTGACAGCTGATGACCTTGCAGCAGCGGCGTCAGTTACGCTCCATGTTTCTGTTGGAGCCTGTGTTGGCAAAGTTAATAAAGAACTCTAATCCATATCCTTCTACAGCCTCCGGGAGTTCTTTACAAAGTGGCGACGAGCGCCAACACCAGGACCCACCGATTAAAGCTGCGGAATGAAAAAGAAGACGACAATCTTCATTACAAAAGATTTATAACGGCAAACGAAAGCGAACGAAAAGAAAACTGAACAAAAAGAAGAATTTTGAAGAAGGAAAAATATTTGAAGTAAAGAAAAAGAATACTAGTTTTACTCATGACAGACGTCGGCAAGGTCAGTCAGCGAGGCAGTGCTGCGTGCGTGTAATTAAATATAGGAACAAACTTGAAAAAGAAAAGAGCGAAATAAGATTTTTTTTTTAAGTACGTGCACAAATAAGAGCACCTGCAGGGCAATCTAGCCTTCAACTAGCCTGTTAACTTTATTATCGCATCTAAAAATCCTCAGGTTGGAACCTGTCACGGATCGGAACAAATCCCAACGAATATATGATTGACAGTTCAACCGTCAGTTGCAGTCAAAAGATCGGGAGCAACCGCCAGCTGTCTTCAACGTAGCAGTCAGCTGCAGCAACACGACGTAAGCGCACACGCACTTGCGCAGGTTCAAGAAGACATCTTGGAACAATAAAATTCAAGGTCTAGCTTATTTATATGACGCAAGATGCATGCTCATCGGCGCCATTTAAAAAAATAAAATAACGGAGACTACAGTGGAAACCAGCGTCCGGCGGCTTCATCAAAAAGAGAAACTTGCTGAAAACGGAAAATAAAGGTAATACAAAGGTTAAAACGAAATCGGAAGGCACTACATTATTAAAGCGCTGTGTATAGAAAAAAAGGATAAAATCTGCATTAAATAAATCGGACAATTGTTGGGCAGGGTGCACGTTGAGAAAATCTCGGCACACTTTGAAGCACCTTCCATTTACCCGATTACATTCTAACAAACACATTAACAGGGCAGGCAGTCTACCTTAGTAGTTGTAGAAATCAAGCCTTATGCTGCATAGACTACATTAAAAAAAAAAGAACAACAAAAACGCATTGGAAAGGACACAATACCCAGCATGGCATCAGGTTATGTATGGAACCTGTCTCCACCTGAAACATTCTTACGAGCAGGCAGTGAACCTTAATTAAAATGGGAGGAATGGAGAGAATATTTTCTAAATTACATCTCTACATTAGAAGAGGATGAAGAGGTGAAAGCAGAAAAGAAATACAAAATGCTTATGCATTGTTTGGGCGCAGGAGGAATTAAAGTGTCTAATGCAATAAATAAGAAAATACGGGCAGAGAATGAGGGTGATATCTTTACCAATGCTATAGATGACCTTAATGGTTATTACAAACCAACAGTTTGTGTTGGCGTGGAAAATATAAATTCTTTCATAGAAAACAAGGTAAAGATGAATCCATTGACGACTTTGTCTCCGCACTAAAAAATCTAGCCATCAACTGTCGTTTTGGTGAGCTGCACGACAAATTTATAAGGGACCAAATTGTCATGCAGGGTTCCAACTCGGACATCCAGGAAAATTTATGGGCCAAGGGTGAATACCCCCTACAAAACATCATTGATATCGCAAGAAAAGCCGAGCTTACAGGCCGTTGCGCAAAGGCAGTTTTGACTGAGAGTAAAGGAAAAAAAGAGGATGACACAGTTAATAAAGTGACAGAGCAGAGGCACAACCCAAGAAGAACCTGGAACAAACAAAATACTAAACTTACACCTAACAAAGGCCAGACAAGCAACTGGGGGCGTTGTTACAGGTGTGGGAGCACATATCATATGGCCAATGACGTGAAATGTCCAGCTCGCAATGTGAAGTGTACACATTGTGGTGTGATTGGTCATTTTTCCAAAGCATGCAGAAGACGTAACTCTCGTTCTGTAAAGATGGTGGAAGCAGTTGAAGCAGATATCCAATACATGTCTGATGAAGACAAGATCAACATGTTTATACTAAACATTGAAGAAGAGCAAGTCGACAGTGTTAGTTCTTCATGTACAACAAAAACTAGAAAACCAGTCTGCAGCATGGCAATTGGAGGTGTAGATATCAATATTGTTGCAGATTCAGGCTCACCATATATAATTGTCAACAGAAAGGTGTGGGAGGAGAAGTTCAAACCCATCATAGGTGAGCAACTTGAAAAGGCAGACATCATAATCCGGTCATTCACAGGTGAACCAATCGATGTGTGCGGATACAGGGAACTTAATTTTGTATTTAAAGACCGTGAGTCTGCCGGTAAACTTTACGTTTCCAAAGTGGGACCATCTGTACTAGGGTGGATGGACCAAGGCAATCTTGGAATAATCCTGGACCCTAGCAAGGCAGACCCTGTATTAGGCATAGCAGGAGATGAAGACTATGCAAAGTCTTTCCTAGACACATTTCCAAAAGTATTTAGTGAAAAAGTGGGGATCCTAAAAGGTTACCAGCATAAAATCAAGGTCAAACCAATAACAACACCAGTCGTACACAAAGCCAGGAATCTTCCATTCGCCATAAGAGATGAGGTAAAAGCTCAACTTGAAAAACTCCTAGCAGACAGAATAATAGAAAGAGTGAAGCTTCTGAGTGGGTCGCCCCTCTTGTAGTCGCGAAACGACCCAATGGAAAATTGAGACTATGTGTGGACCTACGGGACCTCAACAACAACATTGTGGTGGAACAATTCCCCCTTCCCAAGATAAGTGAAATGTTAGCAACCACCAAGGGCATAAAGTGGTTTTCAACAATCGACTTGAAGTCAGCCTACCACCAGGTGCCTTTGCATCGCGAAAGCAAGAAGCTAACCACTTTCGTAACACCTTTCAGGTGTTTCCAATTTACTAGAGTGCCATTCGGTCTGGCATTGGCAGCCGCGATGTTCCAGAGGCTGATGCACAATATTTTTGACGGAATTTCAGGCATACTACTTTTCCAGGACGACATCCTTGTGATGGGAAAGACTAGGGAAGAGCATGACGACAAGGTCAAACAGGTGTTGGAGATCCTGGATGAAAAGGATTTAACTGCTGAGCACCTTAAGTGCAAGTTTGCAAGCAACTCAGTCAACTATCTGGGACACAAGATAACTGGTGACGGCATCAGCCCGAAAAGAGAACTCCTCCAAGCCATAACAGACTCTCCGGTTCGAAAAAACAAGAATGGGTTGTGGTCCTTCCTGGGAATGTTAGAATTCTACGCTAAGTTCATTAGAAACTTTTCACATAAAACATACGATTTAAGACAACTGCTCAAACTTCGGAACAAGTTTGAATGGACGGAAGAGTGCGACAAAACCTTTCTGACCCTCAAGAACGAAATGTGCGCCTCTGTAAGGTTTCGATCCATCACTAAGCAACTTTGTTACTACAGACGCTAGCGCAAAGGGATTAGGTGCTGTACTCACACAAAAAGATACCAAGGGTGTGGAATACACCATAGCTTTTGCTTCACGTTCGCTTACCCCTGCTGAGGAGAAATTTTCAGTCATTGAGCATGAAGCACTAGCGTGCGTGTGGGCCTTAGAACATTTCAGGCAGTTCGTTTGGGGCAGTAATGTCACGATATGCACAGATCACAAGCCCCTTACCAAGGTGTTTACTACAAAGGGGTTGTACAATGCGTCACCCAGATTGGCCAGGCTATCTGTGCGTTTGTTTGATTTTCAGTACAACATTCAATATGTTCCAGGGGTGAGGAATGTAGTGGCAGACTTTTTGAGCAGGATGCCTGTCGGAACAACAGACAAGGACCACATCTCAGAAACAGAGGAGACAAGCATAGCCAATGTACTAGAACAGTTCAAAGGCATATCAAATGAAGAATGGCTCATGGAGCAAAACAAAGACAGCATTTTAAGTTACATTTTAAAAATGTTAAAAGAGGGATGGACATGCAAAAGCCAATTACCCGAACCTCTACGAAACTACTGGGAGGTGAAAGACGAATTGTCACAGGCGAGTGGATTTTTATTAAGGAGTGGTAGGGTGGTACCCCCCAAAAGCCTTAGAATGAGGATACTAAGTTTGTGGTCAAAAGGAGGGACGTGGAGCCAAGTTTGTGAGGTCCTGCTCAAAGGCCCCAATGGAACAGTAGATAAGGAATGAGCAGTTCCTAGGGGTACTGTCTAGGACAGGGGAAAGGGGGGGAAGGGGAAGCACAGGTGTTTCTTCGAAATGCCCTCACACACCCCAAGGGATGTCATGCTTCATCATATGGGCATTTGCCCCTCGTCTGGCCGGCGCTGCAATGCCTGACGGGCTCCCGAAACCGGGGCTCTTTGTCAGGGATCTTTTGAAGAAGCCGTATGGGTGCGTGTGGGTGTGAGGGCGGATTGGTGCACTAGGGGTGAGGTGAATAAAAAAGGTTATAAGAGCTATCCTGCTAAATACAGTTTTTATTCATGAGGTAGCTCCAACCTTATTAAAAATGTGAAGAAGCCCTTTATAGGAAATAATGTTCCCTAAGGGCTAACTTGAGTGAGTGTGGTCAACATGTTTCGTGCCCCATCTGCTCCAGAAGGGGTCAATGGCACTTCGTCAGGACCGATTAAATGAGAAGTGAGTGCACCGCCGTATCGCAGTAGTTGCTGATTACGGCAGGAGTAGGTTGATGGAGAACTGGTACTTGGGATGTACCAAAACCCCCAAAAGCCTAATTCGCGCTGACGGGGAGGTACAGAGCACTACAGTTGCTCCGGAGTAGCGGTAGACAAGCAACTTCGCCGGTGTCCTACCCTCGCTCTGGGCCCCGAGCGAGGGTAGGACACCGGCGAAGTTGCTTGTCTACCGCTACTCTGGAGCAACTGTAGTGCTCTGTACCTCCCCGTCAGCGCGAATTAGGCTTTTGGGGGTTTTGGTACATCCCAAGTACCAGTTCTCCATCAACCTACTCCTGCCGTAATCAGCAACTACTGCGATACGGCGGTGCACTCACTTCTCATTTAATCGGTCCTGACGAAGTGCCATTGACCCCTTCTGGGGCAGATGGGGCACGAAACATGTTGACCACACTCACTCAAGTTAGCCCTTAGGGAACATTATTTCCTATACAGGGCTTCTTCACATTTTTAATAAGGTTGGAGCTACCTCATGAATAAAAACTGTATTTAGCAGGATAGCTCTTATAACCTTTTTTATTCACCTCACCCCTAGTGCACCAATCCGCCCTCACACCCACACGCACCCATACGGCTTCTTCAAAAGATCCCCGACAAAGAGCCCCGGTTTCGGGAGCCCGTCAGGCATTGCAGCGCCGGCCAGACGAGGGGCAAATGCCCATATGATGAAGCATGACATCCCTTGGGGTGTGTGAGGGCATTTCGAAGAAACACCTGTGCTTCCCCTTCCCCCCCTTTCCCCTGTCCTAGACAGTACCCCTAGGAACTGCTCATTCCTTATCTACTGATACTAAGTTTGTGTCATGAAGGACATTTAGGTATTGCAAAAATGAAAAAAAGGGTCAAAAACAATTACTGGTGGCCAGGCATTAGCTTAGAGGTGGAGAGAATGGTCAGGAATTGCACCCTCTGTGTTAACTCTGATAAGACACAGGTAACATTCAGACCCCCCTTGCACCCTATCCCATGCCCAACTATGCCATGGGAGAAAATAGGTGTGGACATTATGGGTCCCAAACCTGAGAATCTAGAACAGTGGTACGTATTAGTCATCAGTGATCATTACACTAAATGGCCTGAACTTAAATTTGTGAAAACACCAGACACAGGTAGTGTAGTCAAGTTCGTTGATGAAGTGTTTGCACGGGAGGGTCTTCCCAAACAAGTTGTCAGTGATAACGGGGCACAATTCATGTCCGAAACATTCAAGAGTTACATACAAGGGCACCAAATAGTACACACAACCACATCAGTTTATCACCCAGCGGGCAATGGGGCTGTTGAACGATTCAACAGAGTAATCAAAGGAATTGTTCAGATAGCTAACAGCAACAACTAAGCTGGAAACTGGAGACACTAAAAACACTGTGGGCTTACCGCATCACACCCTGCGAAACCACAGGACACAGCCCATTCGAGCTCGTGCGGGGAAGGACTCCATTGACCAAGGACAATGTGGGTTGGGTCAAGGCAGCCAAGAGAGTACACTGGTCCTCCCATCTTGTCAGAGAAAGGCTAGTGCGTGCACAGACCAATTGCAAAGAAAAATACGACAACAAGCACGGGTGTAAACAAGTGGAGCTCAAGATTGGGGACACTGTCAAGGTCAAAAGAAGTGTGGTCACATAGGGAAGGGCCAAGACAGATACACCTCACCCCTATCAGTGCGTAAGGTGTACTGCAATGCTGCACTTTTGAGCGATGGTGGGTGTGGCACTTCTCCGCCCTCTCTGCTTACAGAAAACCCACAGGGAATCCAAAAGTTACCTTGCCCACTGATCAAACAACTGAGTGTCCGGAAAACATCAAACGTAGCGTAACACACCATAGCGCATCAGACTTTGATTCCGACTATGAGTTTCCTACAGCCCACGCCATGGCTCACAGCAATATCACGCAGCCCACTTCTGAACCAGTTCACAGTCCACAAGACCTAGGTACGCCAGGAAGAGTTAGAAGACAGCTGCCTTCTATACCTTTACATGACGCTCCCTTGCCTATCAGCAGGAGCTGGGCCGGAAGGCTTATCGTACCACCAGTTAAAATTTCTGACTACATTTGTGAGTAATTGCTACTGCATGCATTTTGTTTGGTAACCCCATTTTTTTCTCTCTCTCTCTCTGTCTCCGTCTGATCTGTCACCAGCTGATGACCTTGCAGCAGCCGCGCCAGTTACGCTCCATGTTTCTGTTGGAGCCTGTGTTGGCAAAGTTAATAAAGAACTCTAATCCATATCCTTCTACAGCCTCCGGGAGCTCTTTACAAGCGGCCGCGCACTGATCAGTAGAGGCTGCCGATGAATGGGGGCATGACTGGTCCGTTCGGCCTGTAAGGGCACCCAGGTGCAGCGGGCCTGTGCCGGAAGCAGTCGCCCCGCCCACAATAGTGCTGACAGGAGGGAGCGGATGATGCAGCCTGTGTAGGAAGGCCACAGGACGGCCTACTTAGTTGGGCCCTCTCAAACTAAAGCTCCTGTTACCTCCAGATAAAGAGAGCAAAACAAACGGAGGCACCGAGCGGGAGCTGGCTCAATATCCCTTTGACAGACTATGAGGGAGGGGATACAACGTGCAGACACCCAGACACCACGAGATACGGGGCCCATACAGCTTGACCTTTGCGCCTCGAAGAGAAGGGGGGAAGGAAGGCCATGACCGCGGTCGCCTGACTGTGAAAACCGCTTCATAGAAGTGCGAGACATGCAAGGCTCAACTAGGGTCAGAGCAAGTGAAGCTCAAATAAGAGGCAACATTACCAAGACTCTGCCTGATGCGACGGCCAGGACTTAAGTTCCAAAGCTGCGCTAGGCACTTGGATACAGGGAGAAGATGTGCAATAGATAACGCAATGGGCAGAGAGGGTCAACACCACAGAGCCGGTCATGGCAGACATATCGCCCACACTTGCAACGACAGTGGAACGTCTGCATGCTATGGAATCCAAAATCCACACCCTGGAGCTCAGAGCAGAAGATTCCAAAAAACGCTTGTGCCACAATAACTTGGGGCTGCCAGAGAAGGTGGAAAGTACCTCGAGCAGTGGATACGAACTGAAGTGGCCCAGGAAGGCCTCTCCACGTTTTTCACTCTTAAACGAGTGCATCGGGTTGCGACAAGTCTGCCCATGCTGGAAGCCCCATCCTAACCGGTGGTGGTGCGCCATCTACACTACAAAGATCGAGACCACATCATGGCCCAGGCCTGCCGCAGAGAAGAGCTCTCAGACTTCTATTGTGAGGCGCATCAGAAAAGAGCTTCATTCCAAGAGGCTTAGCGCCAGTTGTGCCAACTCTCCCATATACCATGCTCTTCCCGGCCTGGCTAAGGGTAGTGGCGCAAGATAGCACAAAATTATTTCAAACACCGCAAGAAATCTGGGATTGGCTGGAGCAACGTCCGCAACTGGAGACCACAGACAGACGGCGAAAACAGCGTACCCGCCGCTCCCGCTCTCAACGCGGAGAAAGCCGAATAGCCTGGCTGCGCCATCACAGGCTTAAATGCAATTAGAGCAGCTGAACGTGATTAAGATGGTGGCGCAAATCAGTAGAGGAAACATGAGTCCATTGACATCGGAGAGAAGAGATCCAGTACGAGACAATTAGACAGATCTCACCCACCACTGTGAGATTCCCAGACAGTGCGCACGACCCAGACCTTCGAAGCCTAGCGTTGCCAATGGGGGCTGATTGATTCCTGGAGAACCCTGCACCCCCACGACCTAGATTATTCATACTTCTCTGCCCTACACGAGGTCCATGTCTGCCTAGACACCTTTCTATGCACCCCAGACATCCAAATCTTAGTCCAAACGGTTAAAAACTTGGCCCTAATGATAGAGGACCATTACCCGGTCCTCCTCGGCTTGGGATGGAGCCACCCGAGGCCCTCAATACCTACCTGGAGGCTCTGGCCAGACTCCTTAGAAGATCAAGTCTTTGGGGAAGTGATCCGTGAAAAGATAGCCCAATTCTTCAGTGACAAATAGGGAACGTCCTCCTTTCCTTCTTGTGGAGTGGGATACCTTTAAGGCTGTCCTACCGGGCCAGTGCATATCAGAAACCAAAGGGATTAGACATACACTCCTGGAAGAAGAACTGACTGCAGAGCGGGACCTTTGAGAGTTTAAACAGAGACAGCAGGGACACCCAGAACTGCATTCAGAATTAACGGGCACCAAAGAGGAAGAGCAAAGTATTCTGAAAGACTTAGATGTTTTGACTTTAAACTGTATACGGACGGGACACACGCCAAATGGTAACAAGTCGAGGTCCCTGTTGGCTTGGCCGGCGAACCCAGCCAGCAGGGGTTCACCCGTGGTTGAGCTGGAAGACTCCGAGGTGGACAGGAAATATACACAGGAGGGGGTCAATCATATTTCGACCTGTACTACTCCAGCCTGTACCGTAGTGCCCCAGTGTGAAACACTGATGCAGTCTGGGATTATCTGCAGTTGGGAGGAGTAGAGGCAGAGGCACTGGGTGCGGACATCTCCCCTCAGGAAGTGAGAGCAGCCATTAAACCTATGGCACGTAACAAGACTGAGGGAACTGATGGCTTCCCAGTCGAGTTCCATGCCACCTACTCGGGTGAACTGGTTTTTCAACTGATATTGCTGTATTCCATGGACTGGACTGCGGGGACTTTGTCTAACAACACCAAGGAGGCCCTCATAATACCAGTTCTGGAACCAAGGAAACTCAGCCCACGACTGCACGGCCTACAGACGGTTGTCAATGCTAAATATTGACCATAAAATTTTGAGTAAGATATTGGCGGGCAGGCTTTTACCCCACATGTCAAAACTAAACTATCTAGACCAGGCGGGTTTCATCCCAGGCCGGAATACAGCCATTAACATCAGGTGACTCCTGTCCATACTAGACGTTGACAGCTGCGATAGGACCACAGGAGCTATGTTCGCAGTGGATATAGAGAAGGCATTCGACAGTCTCGAATGGCACTTCCTATATGAGGTGCTGTGCAAGGTAGGCCTAGGTGGGGGATTTCTAAGGTGGATGAAGTTATTATATGCAAATCCAACGGCCAGATTGCGAATGGGGAGGACTATTTCTTTGGGCCAGAGGGTGGAGTGAGGAACGCGACAGGGATGCTCCCTGTTTCCCCTACTGTTCGCACTGGCTATGGAGCCTTTGGCCTGCTGTTCACGAATGGGACAAGACTATCAGGGACTGGCAGTGCGATATTCACAAAACTGTATTGCCTTATATGTGGATGACCTCCTGATCTTCCTTCGTGACGTGAGAGAGGATTTGAGGGGAGCGAGGAATATTCTGGAATGTTTTGGCCTACTATCAGGCCTGAGAGTAAATTGGCAGAAATCCAGACTCTTTCCTACGATGCCCAATAGACCTCCCCAGCCGAGCTAGGCCACTTCCAATGGGAACCTAGATGCCTGGATTACCTAGCGGTAAAGATATACCATAATACCTCCAACCTATTGGAGGGCAATGTCGGTAGAGCGATCTGCTCCCTTCGATCATCCTTTGGCGTTCTGCAAAATGTTGTCATTATCAGCGGTGGACAGGGTGGCCCTCCTGAAGATGGTGGCACTGCCGAGTCTTCTATACTACTTTGGTACATTTCCGATATGGCTACCTCTGACGGTGTTCTGAGAACTGGACACACAGGCCATATCGTTTATTTGGGGGATGGGCTGCAGACAAGTGGTGGAATGGTGATCCCGGACTCTGAAGCATACTTTATTGCGGTGCACCTGAACTGACTGATCCAGTGGCTGGCATCCAGAAGGAATCCGGACAGGGCCATAGGCCCATTTACGCCAGCATCCTCTGAACTCACAAAAGTACTATTACGCACACTGTGATGATCTGCTGGGGACACTAAAGAGCTCAGAGTCATACTCCAGTGCGGGACTAGATATTTGCAAACGGCTTGCAGTAGAACCCTGTACTCTCCTGACTTACCCCTCGACATGCTTTGACATATGCCACATGGCAGAAGCTGGAAGGACCTTAACTCTTGGGTTACAGCGGGGGCGACTCAAGTGGGGGACCTCTTTCGAGACTCTAAACTACTCCTGTTTGATGGGTTTCACACAATTTGATCTGCCTCAAGGTCATTTCCTCCTTCATAGGGCCCTTACCACAGCATTCAGAAAACACTGGGGTACCAGATCAGTAGAGCCACAGACGCTGAGCTGCTGTCGATATGTGGTTCTATCAGTGGGCACAGTCAAAACAGTCTTGTGACTTTATAAAGCAATACGAAATGTTCTCCAAAGACCAATGGAACGATTACGAACACAGTGGGAGGAGGACGTGGGGAATCCGAAATCTGAGGCAGACCGGGATACTATATTGAAAAGGACACCAAAGGACTCGCGGAATGCACAGTGTAAGTTAATTAATTACTATATTCTGATTAGGGTGTACCTTACCTCGATGAAAATTAGAAGCTATTTCCAAGTGGAGGAGGCAGTGTGCCCCCGATGTGGGGAAAGGCACACATTTTGCACATGCTCTGGGAGTGCCCTATTCTGAGCGCCTTTTGGGAGGAGGTCTTGAATATAGTTGAAACTGTCACTGACAGGGAGATTCACCGCACCCCGGGTCACTGTGTACTAGGATGGTTCCCACACATAGCCAAAACCAAAGTCACTGGGAAATTCCAAGACCTGGCATATGTCCTGCCCAAATGGGAAATCACCAGGAACTGGAAGTCAACGGGAGGGCCTAAGATAATAACATGGAGAAGGGAACTAGAAAAATGGTCAGGATGTGAAGGGAGAATATTCATTAGGGAAGCACACTGAGGTATAGGCACACTGGATAAAGCCAGGGCCTGGGGAGGGCTAGTCGATGAACTAATAGCAATGGATTTGGGCGCTACTGCAGCCTCGCCCTCAAGATCTCCATCTCAGGAGCAGAACACCAGGGCCCACATCTAGCAGCCCCTCTTTGAATACACCCTGTCTCCCATTCCTGTATAGCCTGTACAAGCCTACACACAACGACCTCTAAGAGTGCAGACCCATCATATACAGTGACAAAATTGAAGTAAGGAACTGACTTAAGTGAGGAGGGAGGAGTTGAGAATGTTTGTGATGTGGTAAGAAACGAAGAAGACAACGGCATTAAATTGACCTAATACCAATCATGTATTGTATAATGATGATGCAGCACTTGTGGAAAACCCCAATAAAATCTAGTTAAAAAAATAAAATAAACAAAACAACATACCAAAACTGGTTTTTTTTCTCAAACTTGTTTTTTATTGAATTTTTCACCACAATTGTCACGACACATGGAAATGCATAGAATCATACATCCCGTATACAGCTGTAATAATGCTATTTCCGTGTACAGAGTGTTGCGGTTATTACGGTTCTCCTAGAAGACATATACACATTACCAGTACATTGCGGACAGCAAATTCGTCTTAAACTGGCCCTACCCATGGAGCCCTAACCCACCCCCCTCCGCAATCCCCAGTGCCTAGGCCAAATAATCACTCCTGCACCCGCTTATGGTGAGAGTACAAGGGAACCTGGGAATGAACCCTCAACTGTGTGGGAACAAATCACAGAAAGAAAAAGAGGAAAAAACATAAATCTGGGCTGGTGTAACTCAGTCTAATTACGACCCTGGGCGACTAGAAAGTGGGGAGTGAAGCCTCTGACGCGCTCTGATGTGTGACTGTATGCTATTTAGAACTGGAACATGTGGAGTGTCTCTATAGATGTCACTCAGTCGTTCCATGGTTAATGCCTTCCAGAGGCGTGCCTGCCATAGCATCATGGCTGGCGCCTCCTGCTGCTTCCAGGCTGCAGCCAAAGCCATCTTGGCTGCCCCCAAACAAAGCCACAAGATGGCTTGGTCTGCTGTGGTTTGATACTTCAACCCTGGATCTCTAAGTCCTAGAAGCACAAATGCTGGAGAATCTGGGATGTGATAACCTAAGATGTCTTTGATATGGGCGAGAATTTCATTCCAAAAGGGCGAATGACCAGACAATCCCACCATATATGGCGGAAATCTCCAAGAAGGCTGTCACCTCTCCAGCATAGGTCTGTTGTGTTGGGAAAGATCTTTTTGAGTTTGGTGGGGTATAGGTACCAGTCATAGAGCACGTCATAATGTGCCTCTCGTTGCGTCAGGGAATGATTATGGCGTCGTGTGTCCCTCCATATTGCTTTCCACTGGGTGTCCGTAATGTCTTGGCCAAGAGTTCTTTCCCAAAAGTCAAGATACCGGGGAGGAGGGAAGGGTAAGGTGCATAACAGAAGTGTGTGAAGGAAGGAGATAGCCCCTTTCATTGTGTCTGCTTTTGTCAAGTAGCGTTCAAAAGGTGTGAGTTCCCTTGTCGCCCCTTCTCTAATCACGGGTTGTAGGGCCCAGTGGCGTAGTTGGAGATAGTGAAAGTATTCTGACTTGGGCAAGTTGAAGTCACATTGGCAGTTTTCAAACGTTAGGAAGTCCCAATTGTGGAATAAGTGTGTAAGGGTGAGGCATTTTATTTATTTACTTGAGTTTTATATAGCGCTGGCTAGACCCGGAGGTATCAGAGCGCTTTAAATGAGAGAGTTACATAGGTTACAAATTACACATTGTTACGGAAGGTACAACAGTTACAAGTTACAGCTGTTGGTTCTTGGCGTGTAGAGGGGTAAGGGGTAATGTTAAAGGGTGAGGGGAGGGAGATTAAGCGGCGCATAGGCATAAGGATAGACAAAGCAGGCAGGAGGAGAGGAATTCAGGAGAGAGAGGAAAGGAAAAAGGGAGGTAGCCAAAGAATGAAGGAGATATGCAGCGGTGGCGGGAGTAGGGGACACAGCGTGGAGACGGGGAAGTAACTGTGTCTGATGTCCAGCTGGGTGGGAGACGGCTCCCCGTGGAACAGGGATCATTCTCAGTCCTCAGTTATGTGTGATTCCCTTGTCACGGTGTACTCTCTCAACGGGGTCGCTGAGACTCCAGGACATAGATGCTGGATCCCTCCCCAATAAGGGGAGAGGAGTGCTTTGGTCACGGGCACACTCTGAAGAATGAAGGAGGGAAGAGGTAGGGGGGAAGGAAACCCAGCGGGAAAGACAGTGTCTGACGTCCGGCAGGGTTGGAGACGGCTCCCAGTGGTAAGGGGACCAATCCCAGTCCTCCGCTTTGTGTGACACCCTTGTCACTGTTGTCACAATTCTGGAATAAGTGTGTAAGGGTGAGGCATCCCCCCTCCCTCCATGCATCGAAAGGACCCGGTTCTAGTGCAGGGGGGAATGCTGGATTGTAATGTATGGGGGTGAATGGGGAGGGGAATGTCGTCCACTCAGTCTGGCGCAGCACAGCGTTCCATGTTTGAAGAGCCGTATTGGTAGGTATGCTAATGTAAGCATTTGCTGGACGATCCAATTTCGGCTTCCAAATAAGGTCCCAGATCACTCGACCGGCGATCGCCCGGTCCATATGTAACCAGTGTTTGTCCGATTCTCGGTGAGACCACTTGACTACAACCTGGAGTTGTGCTGCCTTGTAGTAGAGTTTTTTAGGGGAAGGTTATCGCCAACAAAACAGGGGCGGGGGAGAGCACAGAACTGGGAGAGACCAGGAGGTTGGAACAGGGGAAGGAACACTCAACAAGCCACATCACGAGTACGGTTTTACCAACCGGAAACGCATGGGGAGATTTCCACACGGAGACAAACATACAGATGGTAGACACCCAAACACGGAGTGACCAGCACCATAATAACACAGACTACTCCGGGAACAATATGCGAGTAACAACCAATCAACTGATGGTTTACACTCCTCCACAGGGTCACAGCATTGCGGAACCACCTAACGTAATGGATAAGTTACATAAGACCAGTAACCCGAACACTAGCACCACATCAGACCCCATCATCAATCTATCACATCACACTCTATCTCATGCAGAGAGAGATGTGCTCTCACAGGGACTTTCCTTTGTTCCTACAGTGATCCCAGACTCCTTCCAAGTGAAAATTGAACTCCAGCGTTTCTTTCGCAAGATTAGATTAAAGTATTACTTTAGTAAAAACTCCTATAATCTATATCCAACAGCCACATGCTTCAGACCCACCTCCACATTTACACCAGGAGCCTACATGATGAGTGAGAGGATACTGGCATACGAGAAAACTGTACTCCAAGAGACTATGCAAAATCTGGAGGAAAGAAAGTACATAAAATACAACACCAGTAAGGAAGAAAAAATTGCACTACGTTCCCTGAGAAATGATAAAACCATTGTGATCAAAGCAGCAGACAAAGGTGGGGCGGTGGTATTACAAAATACCAGTGACTATGTAGAGGAGCTCGAACTGCAACTTGGAGCTTTGGACAGCTATCAACCTACTCCATGAGACCCTACCCCTTTCCTTAAATCCTTGATAGAGAGATTGACCAAGGAGGGTTTATCTGAAGGATTCTTAAGCCAGTCGGAGTACGAGTTTCTCAACAATAAAGAACCTAGGATCCCCACCATATATACATTGCCGAAGATACATAAGCGTGCAGAGAAGCCACCTGGAATACCAATTGTTTCAGGCTGTGGTTCCATTTTGGAACCACTTAATCAATTCATTGATCACTTTTTGCAACCATTTGTACCGAAGACCAAATCATTCGTGAGAGATACCATGCATATCATACAGCTGCTTGAAGGTCAGGCATTCGATACCCACACCCAACTGCTTGTCACATTAGATGTGTCTTCACTCTACACATCGATTCCCCAAGACACAGCATTGGATGTCATCAGAACTACATTGGACACTAGACCAAGACCTCATTGGATCCCAACCGAATTCTTACTTTCTTTACTAGATATATCCATGAAAAAGAACTATTTCATGTTCAAAATACAATTCTACTACCAATGCAAGGGAGTAGCCATGGGTGCTACCTATGCCCCTAGTCTGGCGAATATATACATGGACTACTATGAAGAAGAACATCTGTACAACCATGCCAACCCATATCTCAACCAAATTTTGGTATGGAAACTTTATATTGATGACGTGGGAATGATCTGGTCGGGAAACAACGATGAACTGAACGAATTCTTCAATTGGCTGAACACTAGATCCAATGACATCCAGTTCACAATGTCATACAATAATGAAGCTATAGACTTCTTAGATCTGACATTCGGTGTAGAAGATGGACTACTATACTGCGATTTGTACCGCAAACCAATAGAGAGAAATTCTTTGCTGAAATACTAGTCCCATCATCCACGTAGTCTGAGGGATAATTTACCCTACGGGCAGTACCTCAGGCTCAGAAGGAATTGTACAAGGAGGATTGATTACTTCAAGGAATCCGAAATACTCACTATCTGTCTCAAAGAGAGGGGTTATCCAACTGGACTGTTAAAACGGGCCAAAAAGTGGGCCTGGTATTGCCCTCGTGAACAACTGCTGGAGGTTAGTCAAAAACACATGGGGACAGACAAGATCGTCTGCGTTACCACATTCAACACCAAGAGTAACGAAATAAAAAAAGTAGTGAAGAAATACTGGAATTTGGTTGCCAGTGAACTACAAACCACGCAGGACCCCGTCTTTGCCTTCAGGAGGGGCAAAAATATCAAGGACACAGTTGTAAACGCATACCTCGAAGCACCTAAGCCACCTGATCTCAGAAGCCATTTTGGTCTTCCACCATTGACTGGACACCACAAATGTGGACAATGCAAGGCGTGTGATCTATGCCAGGAAGGAACCACATTTGTACATACCAACAGAACATACAATCTTTCCCACTTTACCAATTGCAACAGCTCACACGTTATATATGCCATTCAGTGCCCCTGTGGTCTTATATACATTGGGCAAACAACCCAGAAAGCCAAAGTCAGGATTTTGCAACACATGAGCAGGATAAAATGCAGGGTCCAAGGGGCCCCCATGGTTGAACATTACATGACACACCACCACTCTCCTAACAACTTAACATGGTGGGTACTAGAGAAGATCATCCCCAATGTTAGAGGGGGTTCGATTATGAGGAGTTTGAACTATAAGGAGTGCAGATGGATCCATTTACTTAACTTAGTACAAAATGGGTTAAACGAGATGGAGGAGACATCGAAACAAATGGGACAACTCTGAACTGTCCAGTTCACTTACCCTGTAGACACTCCACTTTACGTAATTTCCACATTGTGCCTTCTAGATGGCCAGGTATCTGACTACCCCCTGCATGGTTTTATATAATCCTGGAACCCTGTATACACCCATGCACAACACTTGGAAATTGACTGGGTAGTACCGACATGTTAGTCTAGAACGATACTGCAGCAACCTTGTTGCATAGTATACGCATAATAAATGCATCGAACTAGGGTACTTTTGCCATTTCCTTGGCAATTAGTTAAAGATGTTGAACTTTCAATACATGAAATCGACTGCATGATTGCATACCCACTGTACCTTAATCATGATGGCTATAAACACGTACAACGTATGTAACACACTGTATATAGTCACGCACAACATATGGAAATATCTTAGAAATTGGAACTGTGCCCAATTAAAAAAGGAGAAAGTTTTGCACTCTGGAAAAGAAGAAGCTTTCCTAGCTTTCCGTTTTTTATCATTATTATATAAGTGAATCCGTACAACAGACGTATGACCAATCATTAAAACAACAGTGTAATGTTGCCTGTTCCCCAGTATGTGAAAATGCTGGAAGATTATTATTGTATAAAAGCATTGAAAAATTCGTACTATACCATGCTGTATTGTTCAACGTGATATGATGATGGTCGAAGATCATCACTGTATCAATGCATTGAGATATCTCACTACACCACATGGTCTTACACATAATCGCACGGGCGCGTTCACCGCCCCCTGCGTGATAATGAATGTAATTTTAGGTGACCCCTCATTCGCTTAGACAGGTCCAATCTCTACCTGGCAAATCTGCATGACGCTGGACGCGAATCGGCGCCAGCGTCATCCGTTACCGAGCAACCGGCAATCCTTCACAAACGCGCGACGTACACGCACACGTTTTTTCTGCTACATCAGCAGGCTCAGTGCAAGCGCTGCTGTCAGTCTACACAGTCGAGCCAGGACTAATGCCGGCCGCCCGTGATTCAGCATCCAGCCCTTGACGTCCGATACAAGGTGAGCAGTGACTGCCGCTCGAGCCTCTTTCATTTTATTAGCTAGATGGCTCCCGTTCCTAAATCGTATCCTACTTTTTAACAGATAAAATACATGAAGCACCTGAAATAATGACTGCCTGCTCCTATTGATTCAGCCTCAACAAAGGTGAGCAGCGTTTGCCGATTGAGCCACTTTTCTTTAATAGCTAGACGCCCCCCCCCTCTTTAACCCTATCCTAATTTTCTACAGACACATTACCTGAAGTGACTGACTTAATTAACTGGAACGCTTCTCATCCTGAGGTGAGCATGCAAAACAGTTGTTGACAATTTTTCCAAACATCCCCCAGACCACCCTCCCCCTTCCCTTCCCTTCCCTTTCCTCCTTTTCCTTTTCTCCCCCTCTTCTCTCCCTTTCCCCCTCTCCCCTTCCCCTTTTCTTCTTCCCCCCACCCCTCCTTCTCCTATTTCCCCCCCTCTCTCCCCCTTCCCCCCGACCCCCTCGCAATTCATTTGCCACTAAATAGCTTTACACAAATGTTAAATCATTTTTCTTCACCACAGAATTACATCAGATGTCCTGAATATACCTTTTACTGTTATAAGGAGGGTCTAGGTACAAGCCAACCACGCTAAACCTTGAACTACCCTTAGGTGAATTTTTATACCACCACACATTCTATGAGTCATTGTTCCTCGACAACACACCTGATTCTAGCATCTTACTACCTACATGCCGTCACCCCCTGTCCCTGTCCTGATGAAGATGAAGACCTGCACTGACTTTATAGTAGTGCAGTATCTGGGTTGAAACGTCAACACTATCCCCTGGATCAGTAGCCAGAGCCTGCGAAAAAACGAATTTACTCAGTTCGCAGATCTACTATAAATACATGTTTTCTGGCCCTCAGAATTCTTTCAACTTTTTAAAGCACTTTGTATATATCACGCACTTTATCACTGAGCACTACTTGTCACATTGTCACGAATTGTTATCACTTTGTACCTTGACGGCCTTTCAAAATGTCCTTGAGTATATATATGAATGACGCAATTTATATATAAAAATATCAGAATACCTTAAAGTTTGTTTTGTGTGTTGCCTATGACTAATTGCAAATCTCGAATAACGCATGACTTATGCTATCTTTGTAAAGAGACCTTTTTCACCCTACGGAACCACTGTTTCTTTGTTGTAATAGAGTGTCAAGTCGGGCATAGCTAGGCCCCCTTCGTCTGTGGATGTTCTCAAGAGGTGGAATGGAAGCAGCGGTCTTTTATTTTGCCAAACAAATTTTTTAAGTAGTATGTGTGCTCTATGTAGGAAGTGTTTCTCGAGGCTGATGGGAAGGCTCTGAAACAAGTGCAGAAATTTCGGCAGTACCACCATCTTAATGGCATGAAGTCTACCGATCCAAGATAAATAGAGAGGTGACCAGCGCTTGAGGTCAGTCTGTAATTGGGTGAGGAGCGGAGGATAATTAGCAGTGAACAAGCCTGAGACTTTGGGGGTCAATTTAATCCCTAGGTATGTCAAGTCCTTCTTGCACGTTGGAAAGGTGTAGAAGCCTAAGTTTCTCATTTCGGCTTCTGGCAGTGTTAGATTTAGTAGGAATGATTTAGGGAGGTTAATTTTAGGACCGCCTACCAGCTCAAACCGGGTCAGCGCCTCTTGTGCTGCAGTCACGGAGCTCAGGGAATCTGATAACGTCAACAAAATGTCGTCGGCAAACAAAAATATCTTATGTTTGTCAGAACTAAAGGGCAGCCCTCTAATCTCCAGGGATTCCCTAATAGTCACCGCAAGTGGTCAGATACTTAATGCAAAGAGGATTGGGGACAGTGGACACCCCTGTCTCGTTCCTCTCCCCAGCAAGACAGGATCTGAAGCCACCATGTTAACCAAGATCTTGGCACTCGGAGCTGCAAAGTTAGCTCGTATCATGTTGATAAAAGTGTCGCAGAATCCAAAGCCCTGAGGACCCAGAAGAGAAAGGCCCAGTCCACCTGATCGAGCGCCTTCTCGGCATCTAACCCCAGGAGAACTGCCGGAATCTGTTTCTTATGTGATTTCTCTATTAAGTGGATCACCCTGCGTACATTATCGTGTGTTTGTCTGCCCCCAATGAATCCGGATTGGTCTGGATGTATAAGATCTGGCATCAGTTTGTCCAACCGCGAGGCCAGTATCTTGGAATAGAGTTTAGCATCCGGGTTAAGAAGTGCGATGAGGTGGAAAGAACCACACAGCTAGGGATCCTTCTTGGCCTTAGGGATCACAGTAATTAATGCTTCGCTCATGATGCGAGTCACCTGCGAAGCAGTCGCTATGTAGTTGAAAAGAAGTGTCAGTTGGGGAGTAAGTTTCTCGCTAAAGCTTTTATAAAATTGAACAGGCAGACCATCCGACCCTGGGGCTTTGTGTTTGCTTAAAGGTTTTTAGGGCCGCATGAACCTCCTCCTCCAAGATAGGTTCCCCGAGTAGCTCGTTCTGGCAGCGCGTCACCTGAGGAAGTATCACTGAGTTCAGGTAGGTTGCTTGAGTGTGTGGGTTGGCGTGGTCGGGAGTATAGAGGGTATCATAGAAGTCTTTGAACAATCGCGCTTTACCTGGTTCCTCCCTAATCTGGACTCCTTTTTGGATCCTTCATGCTTGCGATATGCTACCGTTCCCTTTTTACCCTTAATTGTTGTGCCAGATGCGCCCCTATTTTGTTACCCTGAGCATACGACGTCTGCTGGAGGCGAAGAGGGGTCAATTCCGCCCTATTCGAGTATATTGCATGTAGCTTCCCTTTCAGGGCTGTGACTTTTCTTTGGAGCGTGAGATTGGGATTGGTTTTGTGCTCGCGCTCCGCAGTCTTTAATTCTCCCTCCAGGAGTAACCTCTCTGCCGCCCTCTCTTTATTAAGGGCAGACATAAGGGACAGATATTGTCCCCGAATAACTGCTTTGAAAGTGTCCCAGTTATTTGTCATGGACGTATCTTGAGGACTATTCATTTGGAAGAATTCTCTAATGGAAGTTTTCAGGGCATCGCGCGATGTTTTGTCTCGGATTAGGGCAGTAGGGAAATACCACCTATTGGACTTGAGTGGAGTGCACGACCACTTCATGGAAACCGCCAGTGGGCGCGATCAGAAATGACTATGGGGTGTATAGTAGCTTCCCGAACCTGACTAGTGAGTGTTTGACCAAGGAAGGTGTAATCAAGTCTTGAGTAGCTGCAGTGGACATGAGAGAAGAAAGTATAGTCGGTGTCATCCGGGTGTACTTCTCTCCATGCGTCCCTGAGACCCATTGCCTGTACCTCCTGTTTCAGAGCTTTTGGAAAACTACCCGTATGGATTTTTTGATGGTTGGAACTGTCTGCCCCTGAGTGCCAGGTGAGGTTTAAGTCGGCCATGAGGATTATATCACCTGTCGCAAAGCCCCACAGCAAAGACAGCGTAGAGTGGAGGAATTTCGCCTGGTTAGTATTGGTCGCATATATCGTTGCTATGGTGCACTGTTGTCCCCGCAGCCGTCCCAGCACCATTAGGACTCTCCCCTCCTTGTCTGTTTTGTAGTCCTCAGGTTGGAATTTGAGAGAGGAATGAAAGAGCAGGGCTACCCCGTTATGTTTTGTAGTGGCGGAAGACTTGTAGATCAGTGGGTATGATTTGTGTTTCAATCTATGATCCTCGGACAGGTTGAGGTGGGTCTCCTGGAGGGCCACCAAGTCATAGTGTTGATCTGTGAGGTATTTCCATATCTTGTAATGCTTTAAGGGGCATTCATACATCTTACGTTCCAAGGAAATGTAGAGATCCCCATAGTGAAGACAACGGTTTAAGCACCCTCATAAGAACACATCCTAGGACCCATCCCTTTTTACATCCCCCCCCCGTCCCTGCCCGACTCCCGCCTTCTGGGGTTGCTGCATACTGTGTCCCCTCATCCTCCCATCCTCTCAGAGCCTTATGTGTTATCCCCGGCACCCAGGGTCAAAAAGAAAACCCGAGCAAGAAAGAAAAAAAAACAGTGAAGTTGAACAATGTCTACTTTGGAACTGTCTGACCCCAGTCCCGCGTACCTTCATAGTGTCTGACCGACACTGTGAGGCGATTAGGACCAAAGTCCGTTGCCAAAAGCTCAATGATGTAGCTAATTGTAAAGACAATCACCGGCCCCCTATGATCAGTGTAAAAGGCTCCGATCGTCGGAGCTTGCTCAGAAGGATGGGGTGGGCAGCCTCCATTGCACAGACGTTTGGACTCTAATAATACTGAGTCTGCAGAGAAAGTGGAACAAAGTCGTTGCCGTCTGTTTCACAGAATGTATACATCTCCACTCCCCCAGGCCCTAAGAATGCAGTTCTTTTGATCCGATCTATCTACTCTCCTAACAGAGTCTCTCCGCGGCGCTCCTCAATTCGGGTCAGTGGTATCTTGGGTATTCTTTGGTTTGGGGAGTCGGCGGGGTGGTCACTCGCTTGATTCACCCCCTCCAGCCATCTCAATGCTTTGAAGAGCTGGGGTATTCTCCCCGGGATCGTGAACAGGCAGTGGGATCCCCAAGACCCTGCACGCGTGCTGGACCTCAGTGACGTGGCGCGCTCTGTTTTTGAATTCAAAGCTGAGACCAAAAGGGTATGTCCATCTGTAGCGGATATTGTCTTGGCGTAGCTTGTCTGTAACAGGCTGAAATTGCTGACGTCGCGCCAAGGTCGCCGGGAAGATTGCTTTGAACAGTTCACAGGCGAGCCCCTGAAACTTCACCACATCCCTTTTTCTGGCCACCTGGATTATCGCCCCCTTAGTTTTGAAGGAGTGCAGTTTGGCGAGGATGTCCCTTGGTCGACGTTTCTCTCCTTGTAGGAGCATCCACACTCTATGGACTCTCTCCATTTTCACCTTCACCGTCGATAGTCCCAGTATTTCCGAGAACAGGTCTTGGCCTCGAGGTCTTGGCCTTCCGCTCCTTCGTCCAGATTGTGGATCCGTATATTATCTCACCAAGAGCGGTTCTCCAGATCCTCCTGTTTCAGTTGCGTTGCCGTGAGCTGAGTCTGGAGATCTTTCGTTAGGGCTGAGATGTGTTCTGTTCTCTGTTCGAGTTCCGCATTTCTAGTCTCCGCATCCAGCACTCTCGTGCCCAGTGAGTCGATATCTTGCTGCAGGGAGGTGAGTCTGCCACTTAGATCTGCCTTCAAAGCATCCAATGGTTGGTACCAGTCTGCCTTTAGTTCATCCCTCAGCTCCTGCTTAAATGCTCCCAGAAAGGCGAGCAGGTCATCCTTTGAGAGAGCCATTTCGCCCTCCTCGTGTGCACTCTGTCGTGGTTCCGTATCGGAGTTAGGCACAAAGTATGCAGACAACCTGTTGCTCTGGGGTTGTTTTTTAGGCGGCATAGAGGAGCAGGCGGCGTGAGCCGGGGATGTCCCAACCCCGGGACTCCTGAGTCGCAGAGCCTTGAAGGGCTGTGTTCCTCTCTCTAGCGCTGCCCCCTGAACCCAGTCAGGACGCGAGGGCAACATCCTGGCCAAGGTTCCTGCTCCTTCGGCAATTCTCCACACGTCGGGATGCCTCAGTCCACCCCTGCTGTCCCTCTGGTATTAGGTGGCCGCTTCAGCCATCAATCTTATATGACCGGCCTGTCGCTGGAAGGAGTCGCCACTGAGGCTGCAGACTGGGTCCCTGTGCCTTTTTGGAGCTATGCACTGCAAAGTGCTCCAGTGCTGTGTGGAGCGGATGAGACCCCTCCTCTAGTGCCGATCTGCCGCCGTGTAAGGGGGCCCAGTGCTCACACAAGGCATAGCGTCCACCGCGGGTGCCATGTTGAAGTCAGGCACCGCTGTATTTATTGCCTCCCCAGGGGCAGCGAGGAAGTGCTATCAGGGCCGTGAGGGGACCCTAGCCAGCAAGGTAAACCCACTGCCGCACCTCCCGCTGCTATCAGATGTCCGCTTCCTCCCTGCCGAGCATCCGCCCGCCTCGCCCGTCCGGTCCCCGCCACTGGGAAATGGCGGCCGCAGTGTCTTCAGCCTTATGCCACAGTCACTCATGGTGGTGTTGCAGGCGTAGGATCTCTGAAGGCTTCAAAACACATCTGGCGTCGATGTGGCACGCCTCGCCGCTGGACCCATGAAGTCCGCTCCGCACCTCCGGGACAGCACCGCCGACAGCCAGGGGCGAAGCTCCAGCGGGGACAGCAGCCTCTCACTGGGGCCTCAATCGCCTGCCATCCGATGCTCTAGACGCTGTCCCAAACGGTGCAAGGGAGACCGGTGACGTTTCCACTTTATCTCCGGTACATTTCCGCACTTTTGGTGACTGCACCGTGGCGGTGTCAATAATTAAACCAGTTTGGGCAACGGAGCTGTTGTGCTCACGTCTGCACGGCCATCTTGGTTGGCCACCACCCTCATAATCAAAACTTTTTAAAACATAACAGGTCACATCACAACAAACCAGTTAAAACAGAAAGCAAAACAACTACTGTTGTACAATATGACAGAACCCTCATCATCATTACCACAAAACACCACATTACAGATCTGCAAAAACGTTTGTGTTTTTTAGATACCCGTATACTCAGGAGTTGGTAGGTGCTCCCACATTTTCCAGGGTGTCCTTGCCCTCGACTCCCCAATCGTATGCCTAAAATTATTTACGAAAAAAAGATTTACAAGTGCAAATTCATTTATTGTGAATTCATTGCACTAGTTAATCAAGCTAGAGAGGAGTTGGCCTAACGGTTAGGGCAATCGACCTCGAATCTGGGGAACTGGGTTCCAGTCTCGGCAATGACGCTGAGCATCCTGTGATTCTGGGAAAATCACTTAATCTACCCGTGCCTAACAAAAATGAATGTGTCCACATGTAATGCAAATGGTGCTATGTAAGGCGCTCTGATACCCGATTCGGGTCAAGTTCGCGCTATATAAAACGCTGTAAAATAAAAAAAATTAAATAGATATATATATAGATATATATATAGATATATATAGATATATATATAGGGCTTTATAGGTTGGGACCTTGGACTACAAGCCAACAGCATACAGAAAATATTCACAGAATTTAGATGAGCAGGGTGTTTATCTAATAACTTGAGTTATTTACACAGTGCTTGCTATTGTACTATACACTGCTACAAATAAAAGATGCCTCAGTTACCTATCTGAATGACTCTTTTTTCATACAGAGGTCTGTTAGGTTTCTAGGCAAGGAAAGGATAATGGATTCAGAAGGAAACATCACCTGTCTTCATTTGTGTGCCCTTGTACTGCTTCCTGGAGGGCATCCCATTGAGTTCCAGAATGCTTCTGCACTGCGTCCAAGGACCTCCCCACCTTACACTGCAGGCTCTCATGGTCATGCTGTAGCGTATCATTCTTATCCTGCCGGCTCCTCATGGACACTGCATAGCCTTCTCGAGGCTCCTGAAATGGTTTCAAACCCTACGAAGCAAAGTGAAGGACAAACAGCAATTAAAACTGTCAAGCTATGTAAATGAAGAATGTATACAGGGAACAAATGATTCAACACCCAAGGTAGATTAAATAGACATGTATACTTTCTCTGGTACATCGCCTCCAGGGTAGTGCGTTCAAATCAGACATGTTACAAAGTAATTAAACAATTGATAATATCTTCATACAACTGATTTTTTTGTTGGAGAAGAGGAAGTTACGAAGCAAGCCTCAAAAGTGGTACCTTGCTGATTTTGGACAAATAAGGAAATTCATTTTGCCTATTTTGGTAGGTGATAGGATGAAGTTGAACACATGCTCTCCGTGGCTGCAGAGTCAATGTGCAATGCAATGACACACACATGTAGGGCCAGTTTTAGTGCTGGTGGTTTCAGGTGCAACAGTTTGTTTTTACGCCCCCCAAATCTTCCTTCTCAATCAATCAAACAGGATTTGTAAAGCGCGGCTAATCACCCTCAGGGGTATCCAGGCTCTGAGGGCTGCCATTTCGGATGGTTCGGTTGGACAGCCAGGTCTTGAGTCCCTTCCTGAACTCTAGAAGAGAAGGTGAGGTGCGGAGGTAAAGGGGAAGGCCATCCCAGGAGCTGCCAGTGAGGTAGGAGAAGGAGCGTCCTTCACTGTTGCTTCGGCAGATGTGGAGGGTGTGAGCGAGGGAGAGAGTGGCGGAGCGCAGGTGTCTGAATGGGTAGTGGAAATTCATTCAGCGGTTGATGTATTCTAGTTCTTGATCGTGGAGGGCTTTGAAAGCGTGGATCAGTGTCTTAAATTGGCATCTCTTCTGGATGGGGACCAGTGGAGCTTTTTGAGGTGGGGGGTGATCTTGGTTCATTTGCGGAGGTCGAAGATAAGTCTGGCTGCTGCGTTCTGTAAGGTCGGCAATCTCTTCAGGAGGTGATACGTTGCCATAGTCCATCTGGCTGCTGAGTATGGCTTTAGTGACGGTTCATCTGGTGTTAATGGGGAGCAATATGAAGACTTTCCAGAGCATGCGAAGCGTGAGGAAGCTGGCATACAAGACTGCATTGATCTGGCTTTTCATAGTGAGTTTGCTGTCTAGGTGGAGAAGTGTGGCTCAATGGTTAGAGCGGCAGACCCTGATGCAGAGATCTGACCAAGGTTCAATTCCCGCCTCGGCGGGTCTTGGGCTCAATTTCTCGGACCTGACATTTTTTGCCTCGGTGCCTACTCTAATCATGGGTCCCACTCTGCAACTCTGGGCAATAGCTTGCTTTTTTTTTTTTTTTTTTTGAAAAATTTTATTGAAATTAGGCAAATCCAATAATACAAAGTTTACGGCTGTGCAATCAACAAAAAGCAAATCCGTAGCCACTGTGTGACACTTCCGGTTCTTAGATAAACAATACCACATCATCAATGCAACTGACAACAAGACCCCATCTACCAATCCATCATCGACACCTGCCCGAACCTGAACCAGGGGGATCTCTGACCCGTGCTCTGTCTCTAGGGCACTAAAGCCACCCTCCACCCCTGCTCATATCTCGAACATGGGAAAACGCCATGTGGCACACAGTACCTGACCCCAGGAGCTAAATATCCCTGCGTCCGCACCCTCCCCTGACCACTACATCTGCGTAACATTGGTTGGTACAACCTACCCCACTCCAGTGGGAGCTATTCCGGGATTCGGGGATGGCGGGGTTGAGCCAGGTAAGCCTGCAATGTACGTTTTATACGGGCCCCAGATGTCCCTAGGACGCGCCATCGTGGGGAGGAGACTAGAGTAGATCTCGCTATTCGTGCTACAGAAAGCCATGGCCGTCAGCCACGTCTTGGACGTGGGAGCTGTCTTCTTCCCCCAGTACCTTGCTATCTCCCTCTTGGCCAGGAGAAGCCCCAGAGAGGCCAATTTACGGACATTCTTTGGGAAATTGACGGTATACCCCAACAGTGCGACCTCAGGAGTGGGAACCAGAGTAAGCTCTAGCATCTCTTCTAGGATCTTGTGAACCTGTGTCCAGAATGTCTGTAGTCTCGGACACGTCCAAGACATGTGTGCAAAATCGGCATGTGGTGTAGCGCATTTCCAGCAGGTGTGTGGCCGCGCGGGATCAATGGCATGGAGTCTAACAGGGGTCATATACCAACGGCGTAGGAATTTATAGTGTAGGAGTTTGTGACGACTGTTCAGTGACACCGTGTCGGTGACCTTGCAACATGCCGTCCATTGTTCGTCCGTGATAGGCCTACCCAGGTCTGTTCCCCATTCCTCCCGCGCACGATCGTTCGTACAGGGGACCCGTGCTGCGCACGCCCTGTACAGCTTGGAAACAATATGTGCCCCCGTATCGGCGTCAATCAGGGTGGTGAGGGGTTCCAAGGAGGCCGGCTCGAGGGGAAATCCCTTAATCTCCGCCCGGGCGGCGCAATAGAGCCGGCGAAGAACGAACCGGTCCATGAATGTAGCATCACTGAATCGCGCGTCTTCCGATGCTGAGAAAATGTGCCCACCCGGGTATAAGTCCCCGATCCTGGTGAGGTCAAATTTCGTCAACGTTCGTTGCACCAGTGCTTCATCCGTGCCCGGTAATAGCCCAGGGTTGGGTAGCGGGAGGGAAGAAGAATACAGCAGAGGCTGAGCCAAATAGCGCGAGAGCCTGCTCCACGCCCAGCTGGTGGTAGATACCGTTTGAATGTCCATTGGGTCTCTGGGGACACCTCTGGGCAACACCGCCGACAGGCGACCTGGGAGGACAAAGTCTGCCTCTGGGCGAAGGAATGGGATCCGAGCATCAGGGTGATACCAGGCATAGGCATGTGCACACTGAGCGACTAGGTAGTATAAATATAAATCAGGCACTCCAAGGCCACCTCGATCCTGTGGGAGTGTGAGAGTCGCCCAGCGGATCCGGGGGTGTTTCCCGCCCCAGACCAGTCTAATCATGAGGGACCGCAGAGTGCGGAAAAAGGTCCGGGTTAGAGGAATAGGGATATTATTGAAAAGATACAAAAATTTGGGGAGCACTATCATTTTAAGAATAGCTATCCTAGCGGACATAGAGAGCGGGAGCCGCAGCCACCCATCCACCTGAGTCTCCAGTCGCGCAATCGCGCGGCCATAGTTGAGGCGGATGATTTCGTCCGTGTTCAAATGTATTTGTATGCCCAAGTACCGCACCGAGTCCGGGCACCACTCCAGAGGGAACTCACACTGCCATGGGGAGGTGCCACTAGTCAATGGAAAGATGATGGACTTATGCCAGTTTATGCCCAGACCCGAGTGGCTACCGAAACGGAGGATTTCATGTATCAAGGGGGCAAGGTTGGCCTGCGGCTCCCTGACATACAGGATTGTGTCATCGGCATAGAGAGAGGCCAGCAATGGGCCCGTCCGAAACTGGAGACCCCTGTGGAGGTGCCGCTCCTGGAAATGCCGAATCAGGGGGTCCATAGCCAAAATAAACAAGAGCGGTGAAAGCGAGCAACCCTGCCGCGTACCGCGCGTGAGCGAGAATGGGCGAGATAGCGTGCCGTTGAGACGCAAACGGGCCGTAGGGCGACTATAGAGAAGTCTGACAGTCGCCAGGAAGTTCGCAGGCATGCCCATGCGCTCCATGACGGAAAGAAAGAAAGGCCATTCTAAAGAATCGAACGCTTTTTCGGTGTCTAGGAGGATCGCTGCAGCCGGTGTGGTCGGGTTAATTCTGTGCAGAACCGTGAACAGCGTACGCAAATTTAGCGACGTCGAGCGGCGGGGGACAAAGCCAGACTGTGCGGGCGATATAATGAATTCCATCAGCTGGGAAAGCCTGTTGGCTACTATCTTGGCCAAGATCTTATAGTCAGTGTTTAAGAGGGAGAGGGGCCTGTACGACCCACACAACGTCGGGTCCTTATTCGGCTTCGGGAGCAGCACAATGACTGCCTCACTCAGAGTAGACGGGAGGGAGCCACGCTCCAAGGCCTCCGCATACACCTCTATTAACTTGGGCGCCAGCAGATCAGAAAAGGCCTTGTAAAAGTCAGCGGAGAAGCCATCAAGGCCCGGGGCTGAAGAGCCCCGAAGCACTTTGATCGCCCCCCGCACTTCCGCCACCGTTATAGGTTCCGCCATGAACTCCTGCATGCCCCTATCCAGGAACACAAGAGCGATTCACGATAGATAGGCCGCACGAGCGGCCGCGGAGTCACCCAACTTGGTGGTGTATTGGGCAATAGCTTGCTTAATCTCCACAATGGCCCCAACAGCGCTGGGGATGCCTGGCTTCACCTTGTGGGTGCCCAGGAGTGGACATTTCACAGGGAAAGCCAGGAAGGGTTCCACAGCGGTATGAGTACAAGCGCCAGGACGCCCTGTTGCTGGGGCAGCAGTGCGCTATACAAGTACAAAATTTAATTTCATTTCAGGATGATGCTTAGGCTGCAGAAATGGTCTGTCGATGTGGTGAAGGTCCTAGCTCAGACCGCCACCAGGAGTTCTTTCCAAAGTTGCTCCCCAAAGATCAGCACCTCAGTTTTGTCAGTGTTGATGAATCCATGAATCCCCTTACTACCACCCTTCAAATGTGATCCTCATCTATCAATAGGTCCTCTGTCTAATGCATTTCATTTTTTGTGGCACTACACATAGTTCATTCACACTCTGATGTTCTGTGATCTGCATGGTACATGTTCTTTGCAGCTGGTGCATTAAGCCTCTGCGCTACTTTATATTGAGTCAAAATTGCCACTAGACAAACTCTGATCTCTTTTCGGCAGGAACATTAATCACCAGAGTTACTTTGACATTTTTATTGTTGCCTGGACACTGCTCAGCACACAAGTAACTCTGCAGCAGGTGCTTTTAAACCCATAAGTTATTTTTAAACACAGCGTTTCCCCCGGTTGCACGTGTTAAGTAAAAGCATCAAGTGCTGTGTTTGAAATACCTTCGAAGCGATCAGAGGCAGTGGAGGCAGTGTGCTACAGGAGTGCAATAACAGGTGAGCTCTTTAGAAACCAAAACCTATCTATTCCCAACACGGAAAAGTGGAATATAACATATTTCCACAGGCATTATTCCTCCCTGGCCTATAGGTGTCAACCAAATCATGAAGGGACTCAGAAGAACTGATGAAGCAGACTGGCCACTAATCCGTGGGTGCCACCAAACCCATGAGAAGCGTTATCCATAGTAGGATTGAAATCCCCCGCTGCAACCACACCTAATGTGTGCATGTACATGAAACCTGCAGATGCACATAACACTGCTTCAAAATTTGGAGGGAACACAGAAATCAACCAAGGACACCAGATGACATCATAAGAAATCAGGACTAGCACCGACCTGTCCACTTTACAGTTGAGCAATTTCTACAGCAGCACTCTGACAGACAAGATGGAGGCTTGGCACCGCGAATAGTCCTATCCTCGAAGGTGAAGCATGAGGAGAGCCGATCAAGTGTCATCCTGGAAGAAAGCCATGTTGATTGCATGCTTCCTCACTCATGCATCCATTTTCTAGGCTTTCATATGGTAGTTAAGTCACTGAAAACTCCACATCAGGCGTTTTAACGTTACTCTAGTAGGCAGAGGAAGCAGTCATTTTAAGGAGGTAGGCAAATACTGCAGTTTGCAATAGTCATTATGTACAATGAATGCAGCAAAGAGACAATCGTTGTGGGGAGAATAAAGTCGCATTGACAATACTTTGATCAATATAGGAAGCGCTTCAATTATTAGGAGCAATAAACGGAGAAAATTGAGGATAATCAGAACATCGACCAAATTCTAATGTGGAATTGAATTCAAACAGAAACTGACTGTTGATTGTGCATTAGCAGGGGACCAACTATGATAAAGAAACACTAAAAATGCCAAATTTCAATCCACAGCCATGATTCTGAATACACAGAGTCTCGTGCCAACCGGATGGATATTCACCAGCGTACCAGTGATTTGTCTAGAAAGGGGGCATTCTTAAGCACTGGCACAACACTGACTGGATTTGATCTGATTCTACATTTATAAAGCGCAACCATCACTCCAAACAGAGCATCTTGGCACTATGCGGAAAGCAGAAATTCAGACAGGCATAGATTGTGTAATAATTACATCAGGGAGAAACAAAGTGCTTCAGAGATTGTAAACATCCACGTCTTACAGGCTTTATTGATGAGAGCTTCAGATTCCAAAAGTCTTTGCTGCGTGGGCAAGATGTTCCAGGCTCTGGTCCCCATGGCTGCCAAGGATTTTCCTCCTTTGGTTTTAAGTTTAAATGGGGGCGGGGGGTTGAGCTGATTCTCTGAGTACGATCTAAGTGTTGTGGCAGCAACATTAGGTGTAAACCTGGCGGTTAAATATGCTGGCCCTGATGTCCTGAACGCTCTAAAGGTAATTAGGAGGAACTTAGATACAATTATTTTATGGATCGGCAGCCAGTGGAGGGCTTTAAGGGCTGCCGAGGCCGAGTAATGGCGAGGTAGTTTCAACACCAACTGGGCAGCCGCATGTTGTACCATCTGTAGCCTTTTTAGCACTTGTTTGTTTACTCCCCACCCCCCTCCTGTGGAAATTTAGCTTGCGAACTGAACATTATCTGCGCCATCTTGTCTCTCCCCAGCGCGACACACAGGAAAGCGCACGGCAGCCATTTTAGGCACCCTGGTCTCTCCCTGCTCATTGCCGATCGCCAGCGCGTCCCCCTGGCGCTGCAAGCATTCCCCCGCGCGCCGGCCTCCCCCGCTCTCTCATACACAGGCCATAAACCCTCTCCTTCTGCGCGACCCTGCCATGGAACCACATCCCACGCCTGACCGACATCCCATACATGGTCATGCATCTCTTTGATAACCCCCTTCCTCTGCGCTCAATTGTCCGAACCGATCCCAGGCCATCACCTAGCCCTGCGGATGCAGTTTATTGCCCCTACTGTAAGGGAAACACCCCACATCAAAGGGATTACAGTAGATCAAGGCCCCCCACCCCCTGAGACCCGACCGGTCACACACACCCCCGGGAATTGGCGGAATGTCCAGCTGTGTCATAGCCATCTCCTACTGTGGGTGGGGTGGGGACTTCCACTGTAGATATGTGTGGGAATGAGCTTGAAGTGGGGATTCTGAGGATGTTCTTTCATGTATCAAAGCGATCTCAAGAATGTGCCATGTATGATAAACCTGCAATAAAGTCATAAACCTGTGTATAAGAGGCCAGGCCTCAGAGATGTGGTTAGAGCACCTCGTGACGATACCTCGCTGTCTGATCTGATGTGTTCCACTCCGACGGAATAAAACTTTGTTTCCTGCCTTCCAGTCTCCGGCGCCTGCCTCTTTATTGGTTTAGCATCGAATGGTATAAGAGGCGATTACCGCCGGGCAATACTTGAAAGGTTATCGACTACGACTGCCGCTACCATTTAACAATTGGCGTCCCAAGCGTGGGGCCCATCAGCGACACGTGGATCCAGTGGGAGAGGTCCCGACGACAGAGTGAACGACTGCAACGATCGGGAGAGCTCCTGCCCGATAGACCCTCGTCTGGCAGCCGATCATCCGAACTTCACTGGTTCCGACCAGACCTCTCTCGAGTGATCTACGGTCCTGACTGGGAACCATCAGGAGTGCTGCGGCAATAACAGAGAGTAGAGGACGATCGGGCGCTGGAGGCGGAAGACGAGAAACTGTCCACGCGGTCCGGGTAAGGTCGTGAAACACGACAAATTGCGAAACGATTGATTGATTGATTGAAATACTAGTATTTGCTTATTGATTGTTCTCTTTGAGATATTCGCTGTCTACAAACGGGGAGGAGTAGAAATACTCTCTCTTCCTTTGCAGATAGTGAAGGGTAGGTAACGCAGACTTTTGTCCCCATTGTAACCCGTCGTGCCTATTTTTATCTCCCCACTGATTGATTGTCCGAATATTGATTGTTTTGAAGGATAGTGCTCTTTGAGATATTCTCTGCAAATAACGTAGAATAGAAATATTCTGTCTAGTCTTTGCAAATAGTGAAGGGTAGGTAACGCAGACTTTTGTCCCCATTGTAACCCGTCGTGCCTATCTCTTTCTCACCATTGATTGATTGATTGTCCGAACACTAGTTGTTCGATATTGGTTCTTTGGAGGTATTCTCTGCTTACAAATAACGAGGAATAGAGATATTCTATCTAGTCTTTGCAAGCAGTGAAAAGATAGGTAGTGCTGACTTTTGTCCCCGTTGTAACCCGTCATGCCTATCTTCTCCCCACTGATTGGTAGTTGGTTCTGCCCGGACCGCTTATTAGAGGTGGACCACCCGGCTCCACTGGAGGGCACCCCTAATAAGGACATGTTCACTAAATATGGACTAGTCGCCGTAGCTTATAGCAAGCTATGGCATAAATATACAAAGAAGGACCCCGAGAGTCAGTGGCCACTGATGGGATCCTTCGACGACCATAAAATAGAAATGCTAGAAATAGCTCTGCGTAGTAATAAAACGACGCCTACTATGCTTGACAGTATCGGCATGTGGCGCAAAGAAGCAACACAACGGAAAAAGAGGGAAGAAGTAAAAGCAGAAAAGGAATTACGAAAGGCAGCTCACCTTGCCGCTAGAAAGTTAGAAGAAGAAATAAAGGAGAGAAGGGAAGCTAAACTAAGACAGGAGCCTGAAACATCAGGCCAGTACCCTGTTAGGACCCCCTCTATGCTCTACCCTGAGTTGTCTTCTATGCAACGAACGAATGACGAATTGCTATTAGGTCCCCCGATCATTTACATGCCCCCTCCATACGCACCCTCCCAACCGGTAGTGCAACACCCACAACCCCCAAACACAAGCGAAAGCAGTACAGGGGCCTCGGTCCTCACGGCCTCCGCGCCGGCCGAGCCTCTTGTACTGAACACAACGTTGGCAATAACGTTGGATGACCCTGAGATGAGAAAGAAAGATCCCACCAGAATGAATCGACTAACAAAGGATGAACGAGCAGGAATCGACAAGATAGTAAGGACACTGGTGGAGCGAAAGGAAAGTGAGGAGTATATAACAGACGTGTATAACTCGTATGCCGACAACCGCAGACGACACTTTGTCGTACGACTTTGTTATCACGCCCTGAATACATATGAGGAGAGGTACCACGATAAAGGTCCCGAAGGCTTAGCGGCCCTATATAGGAAGGTAGACATTGGGGAAGAAGGAGAGGGCGATGTGACGGACCTCTTCACTCGTACACTCGAGGTCTACCGGCACCTTAAAGAGCACAGACAGACAACCAAAGCAGAAACCCCCATAGCGACTAAGCCCCAGGCAGGAAGGGCTGATACCATGATGCCCATCAAAGAGGCAGCCCCCTACTGGGTCCCCCCACGAGGTCAGGGAACACATGACGACATCAACCACCAAGATGCGAAGGGAAGGGTTGTATATAATTGGGTCTACCAGCCATGGGACCGACAAGACATTTTGACCTTTAGAAAAACCCTACCCGACTTAAGAAAGAACCCGACTGCCTTCTACACCGAACTAGGTACAGCCTTAGGTTCAACAATAATGACCTTAGCAGATATCGACTTGTTCTTCGGGTTATGTCTGCCGGCTGATGTGTGGAAGCAAATCCGGAAAGTTGACCACGCTGAGCCGTTCGGATATACTTGGGTACAACTTGATACCATAGACAAACAGCGAGAACCGGGACAGAAACCCCCAAAAGCCATATTGGAGCTCCCAGACAAGATTGTACAGAAGTTGAAGACTCTAATCCCGGAAAGAAAGGTAGACTGGTCGATAGTGACGGCTTGTCGCCAGAAACCCCAGGAGGATGTGTCTGAATACTTCTCTCGATTCGAGACCGTGTTTTCCGATTATAGTGGCCAGGACATGACCACCGCAACTGGACATCACCTCTTTGTCCAGAATTATGTGAAGGGTCTGTCACAAGAAGTCTCCCAGAAGCTACAGACCAGCGAGAGTAGTTGGGCAGCCTCCAAACCCGCAGCAATCCTCCAGATGGCCCAATACTACGAAAACCAAAAGAATGAGAACGATAGGGCGTCAGAGAGGAAGAAAAAGGAACTGAAGGAGAGGGTAATGATAACACAGTTGCAAGGGGTGACCATAGGAAGGGAACCCCCAAAAGGGAATTACCAACCAACCGCATCTAGAAAGCTACCCCCTAGAGACCATACACCTGCACCCTACAACGGACGGAGAGACTTAGATGGGAACCAATGTGCGTTCTGTAGAGGGTTCGGACACTGGAAATCCCAGTGCCCGGTCCTTCTGGAAATGAACAAAAATAGGGACCCCAGAGACACAGCATATGACCCCAGAAATAGAGGACAGGGACGAGGGTACACGAACGACGCCATCAACGACAGGCCAGGCAGACCAAACACCTTTGATCGCCCCCGACAAAACCAGTGTCAGCAGTCCGACTACGAAAGCACCCATGACTTCGCATAGGACCGCCAGGGGCAAGGGAGGGATCCAGTCAAACTCCGTGTTGACCAGCAAGGTCCTTACGTCACTGCTAAGGTCTTGGGCACAAAGTCTCCATTCCTGGTAGATACTGGGGCGACACGTAGTGCGTTATCTAAACGACTGATTCCTAGGGCACCCTTGTCTGGCTCACACGTAACCTCAATAGGCTTCGATGGAACGCCCTCCACTAACCCCTTATCAGCACCAATCTCCTTTGACTTAGAAGATAACGCCACTGACACGACCTTTCTGCTCTCCTCCAACACCCCCGATGCTATTATGGGACTCGATTTGCTAAAACATTTCCGAGCTACCATCAGATGTTCCCCAGACGGAGTTCGAGTCATCCTGCACGATAACCCAGATCTGTTCAGACCTTGTCACACACGACGTATGCTCTCTATAACTGATGCTAACCTGTCCCTACTCGACACGTTACCCTCACATCTATGGGCTAAAACCGACTCAGATGTAGGGCGCATGGTGATCGACCCAGTACACATAACCGTCCGACCGGACGCAGTGCTACCAAAGCTTCCACAGTATCGAATATCGCCCGAAGGTGAGAAGGCATTGGTGGAAATCATCCAGTCCCTAGTCAATGCAGGAGTAGTAGAAGAAGTAGTCAGTAATGTTTGCAACAGCCCTATCCTACCCATTGTAAAGAAACAAGGCGAGGGAGATGAGAAAGCATACCGCTTCATTGTTGACTTACGAGACGTTAACAAAGTAGTCATACCTCAGTACCCCGTGGTCTCAGACATCACCACCATCCTCACCCTAATTCCGTCCACTGCCACCACCTTTACTGTTATTGATCTCAAGAACGCATTCTTCTCCATCCCCATCCACCCAGACAGCCGCTACCTGTTCGGCTTCACTTTGAAAGCCCGGTCGTACAGATTCTGTAGGGCACCCCAAGGCTACACTGAGAGTCCCAGCATTTATAGCCAAGCCCTCAAGAGACAACTAGATACAGTCCAATTACCCGATGGAGTGGTGTTAATACAGTACGTCGACGACATTCTTTTGGCGGCCGACACCACCCCACTTGCTGTCACGGCCACCCTTCACCTCCTCCACTTCCTCGCGGAGAACGGTCACAAGGTCTCCAGGAAGAAGTTACAGTTCTGCCAACCCCAAGTGACATACCTAGGCCACCTCCTATCCAAGGATGGGAGGAAACTTACCCCTGACCGAATTCAGACCATCCTAGAAACCCCTGTTCCCAAAACTCAGAAGCAAGTGCGGTCTCTAGTAGGCCTCACCTCCTTTTGTCGACAATGGTTGCCAAACTTCAGTCTTATTGTAAAACCTCTGCTTTCCCTGTTGGCTAAAGATGTCCCCTTCCCCCTCCCCTGGACACCCGAATGCCAATCCTCCTTCAAAGAATTACGAGACGCCCTCTGCTCGGCCCCAGTCCTAGGAACCCCAGACTACACTAAACCTTTCTCCCTCTACACCCACGAAAGGGAGGGATGCGCGTTGTCTGTCCTAACCCAGTCCATAGGCCCTAAACAACGCCCTTGTGCCTACTTCTCTGCCACTCTTGACCCTGTAGCCAGAGCATTGCCCGCCTGCCTTCGAGCAGTAGCCGCCGCTGCTGTCTCTATCCGGCAAAGTGAGGGGATCGTGCTCTCGAACCCCCTCACTGTATTGGTACCCCATGCGGTTGACACCCTCCTGAACCAGACCAAGACTCAACACCTGACTAGCGCACGACTGACTGGCTATGAACTGACTCTGCTTGCACCCCACATCACATTGAAACGATGCACCACTCTGAATCCAGCCACTCTACTACCTCTCCCTGACACTGACCCCAATGCGCCCCCCATACATGACTGCGTGACTCTCACCGACGAACAGACCAAGAGTAGGGTTGACCTTCGAGATACTGCCTTCCCGGACCCTGACGGAGAACTATGGGTGGATGGCTCATGCATCAAGCTCCCCGATGGCACCACTTCCGCTGCCTATGCAGTCACCACAGCCCGAACAGTTGTTGAGACAGCCCGCATCACACAGCGATCCGCACAGGCGGCTGAACTGATTGCTCTCACACGAGCATGCATCCTGGCAGCAGGGACAACCGCAAACATTTACACAGACAGCCAATACGCCTTCGGGGTAGTTCACCACTTTGGGCTCCTTTGGAAGGAGAGGGGATTCTTGACTTCCCATGGCACACCCATCCTACATGGAGATCTAGTCTCTGCCCTGACCGAAGCAGTCCTCCTCCCCACACGGCTGGCTGTGATCAAATGCCAGGCACACAAGAAAGTGACAGACATTATAGGACAGGGAAATGCACTAGCTGACATTACTGCCCGAACCACAGCCGAGAATAGGTCCACGACCCGTATGTACGTAACCAGGTCACAAACTGAGAAATGGAAGGATGCTAGGGAAACGATTAGGGACATCCAATTAGCCAGCTCACCACATGAATTAACTGAATGGGCCCGGGTGGGATTGAAGGACGATGACGGTTGCTGGCGAACTAAAGACTCGAACAAATGGTTGCTACCTGACTCATGCTTGATCCCCATGCTGACCATGGCACACTCCCCCGCACACATAGGGTCTGCTCCCATGATCGAACTCATCTCCAAAGTCTGGCACAACGACAAAATCTCAGACTCAGCCAAACGTCTGGTCCAACAATGCCTGGTCTGCCTCCAACACAACCCTGGGAAAGGAACTGCTGTACCCCGGGGAGGGTTTGGGGTTCCCAATCACCCCTTTGAAGTCCTACAAATGGACTACGTCCAGTTAGAAAGGTGCCAAGGTTTGAAGTATGTACTTGTCGTTGTGTGCGCCTTCAGCAAGTGGGTGGAAGCCTACCCAACCCGCGACAACACCGCTATGACTACCGCAAAAGTACTACTGAAAGAATTCTTCCCCCGGTACGGCCTTTGTCGAATTTTGTGGAGCGACAACGGCCCCCACTTTGTAGCCGAGGTTATCCAACTCATCTTAAAGGGGCTGGGTGTAAAACAGAAATTCCATGCTGTCTTCCATCCCCAATCTGCAGGCTTGGTTGAGCGACATAATGCCACATTGAAGCTTAAGATAGCAAAAATAGTTGCCACCACAGGACTGAAATGGCCAGACGCTCTCCCGCTAGCATTGCTATCAATGCGTTCCACCCCCACCAAACACCACTTAACCCCCTACGAGGTCGTCTTCGGGCGGCCCATGAACCTTTGGACTGCACCGAAACCAACATCCATCCGCGACGTCCCGGACGTCCTCATGTCTGACTATTTGTACAACCTAACTAAAACGTTGTCTGTTATCCATCAGCAGGTGCTGCAAGCCATTCCCGACGTTTCCAGAGGCCCCGGGCACGACATCCAACCGGGTGACTTTGTCTTAGTGCGTAACTTCCAGCGCACCAAGAGTCTGGAGCCCCAGTGGACGGGCCCTCTGCAAGTCCTGATCACCACCCGAACAGCTCTTCGAGTGGAGGGGAAGCGCAATTGGCTGCATGCACACCACTGCAAGAAGGTATCATCGACCCTGACGACCACGGACAACATCACCGCCCAAGAGGAACTACTGGACAAAGACCGACCATCCCTGAGCCACTGCCCGGATACAGAGACACTTGAATTAACGAAATATCCCGATCCCACCGTCCCATCCAAAGAAGGGTATAACCTACGACGAAAAGAGGGAACTTCGTCTAAGCAGACCACAAACTAAGTTGAAATCTCAAGAGCGGTTGCCTAGCCACCTCAAAGGCCACCAGGAGAGAAACTAAACAAAGTCTGTGGTTCTGCCCGCTACCAAGTCCCTTGAAGGTGATGGAAGCATCCGACATGAAGATGATGGAAGCAACCGGACGCCCAAAGATCCACTACAAAATCCCAAAGACTGACAAAATGCACAGCTCAAAGACTATTGCACTTTTCATTACCCTTCTCTTTTGCCTTCTCCTCATGGTCACCTTCTGGATCATGGAGGAGAGCGCACCCGCCCATAAGATATTGCTGACCACCGTTCCACCTACCACCATGAAAGAACACCATCTGATCTCACTTTCACCCCAAATCCGAGAATGTCTGAATCTGGAATAACTCTTTTGTGCAGTTGCTCCACCAAAACAATCTTGCCTCCAATGCCACTAATTGCTGGATCTGTAGATTGCTACCACATGCCACCGGACACTCTATCCCTTTCATCCCTTCACCTTTTTCGGTCCATGGTTCCTGCCTCGCCTGGCTAATCCTCCTGCAGGAAAGCTACAAGGACAATGCCACTTCCGGCAAAACTGTGTCACACTTCTACCATGGGTTCTGGCTGAACAAAACTGGAAAAACTTCTGCCCCCTTCTGTCCTCTGAGATCAAACACTTCCTTTCACATGAACATCCCTGCCAAAGAACGAGTTGAAATGCAGGTGTTTAACAACCCAGCCAGACCCACCTTCTCTTACCTCCGGAAACGAACGGCCGCCACCCTAACAGTGGCCCTATCCGTCATCAACATCACTGGACTTGTGTGCCTCGAAGGCCTGGGGGCGCAGCTGGTGGGCCACAGCTCCTGCCTCATCACCCGAACATTGGACTCAGTTGATCCACCCTCCTTTGTTGCCTCCCCGAATATGTACTTCGTCTGTGGTACTAAGGCCTACACCTGGCTTCCGAAAGGTTGGGGAGGCACCTGCTACATCGCTTTTGTCCTTCCTCCGACATATGTGGCTCCAGCAAACCATCACCGACAGAAACGTGCCAAAGACATTGCGCAAGCCGACTCCACCGGAGCACAGTTCATGGACGCAGTAAAAGGTCTTGTTCCACTCTGGGGTCCAATGGCAAACAGCCGTGCCATCCGCCACTTAACCCAGGCAGTCGAAACGGCGATGAACATTACGGCTGGCATCCTCGCCAACAACACCGCTGAGCTTCAGGCCGTCCGCCTGGTGGCTCTTCAGAACCGCCTCGTTCTAGATGTGGTTCTGGCTGATCGTGGAGGAGCATGCCGCATCATTGGGTCCAGCTGTTGTACCTACGTACCGGATAACTCACCCTCAGTCTACAAAGCAATTGAACACCTCCACAGACTTTCCGCAGAGGTTCATCAGGAGCAAGAAGAATGGTCACTGGGAAGTTGGTTTTGGGACACTATTAGAAGTTGGGGATGGAGGCTGTTTTCATTTATCCTAATACCAATTGTGATACTATGTGGATGTTGCTTGGGGATTCAGTGTCTGCCACCTTTATGTTCGCTTTTTATGAACTGCATCTGCCCTAAGACTTTGAACTTTGAAGCGGAGCGAATGAAAGCTTTGTATGAGGTGGAAGTTCGTAGTATTATGGGGATAGATCCGAACTAAACAAGCTGGCGAGATATGTTAAAAGGGAGGACTGTGGAAATTTAGCTTGCGAACTGAACATTATCTGCGCCATCTTGTCTCTCCCCAGCGCGACACACAGGAAAGCGCACGGCAGCCATTTTAGGCACCCTGGTCTCTCCCTGCTCATTGCCGATCGCCAGCGCGTCCCCCTGGCGCTGCAAGCATTCCCCCGCGCGCCGGCCACCCCCGCTCTCTCATACACAGGCCATAAACCCTCTCCTTCTGCGCGACCCTGCCATGGAACCACATCCCACGCCTGACCGACATCCCATACATGGTCATGCATCTCTTTGATAACCCCCTTCCTCTGCGCTCAATTGTCCGAACCGATCCCAGGCCATCACCTAGCCCTGCGGATGCAGTTTATTGCCCCTACTGTAAGGGAAACACCCCACATCAAAGGGATTACAGTAGATCAAGGCCCCCCACCCCCTGAGACCTGACCGGTCACACACACCCCCGGGAATTGGCGGAATGTCCAGCTGTGTGATAGCCATCTCCTACTGTGGGTGGGGTGGGGACTTCCACTGTAGATATGTGTGGGAACGAGCTTGAAGTGGGGATTCTGAGGATGTTCTTTCATGTATCAAAGCGATCTCAAGAATGTGCCATGTATGATAAACCTGCAATAAAGTCATAAACCTGTGTATAAGAGGCCAGGCCTCAGAGATGTGGTTAGAGCACCTCGTGACGATACCTCGCTGTCTGATCTGATGTGTTCCACTCCGACGGAATAAAACTTTGTTTCCTGCCTTCCAGTCTCCGGCGCCTGCCTCTTTATTGGTTTAGCATCGAATGGTATAAGAGGCGATTACCGCCGGGCAATACTTGAAAGGTTATCGACTACGACTGCCGCTACCATTTAACACTCCCCCGCCCCTTACAGGCTATTGCAATAATCCTATCTGGATACGACCAGGGCTACTGCTACTGTTTTCCTTGTAGCATAAGGGATGAAATCAAAGTTTTTTTGAGTGATTTGATTAGGTCAAAACCCACTGCCAAGGCCTGAGGTCAGAATGGAAGGGAGGTGTAAAATTTTACCCCAAGATTCTTAACTATTTCCACTGTGTTATGAGGGGCAGGCATGTCTTCTGGCCACCATTTGACTGGTTCGAAGAGATTGTCTTTGCCTATCAACATTATCTCGGTCTTGTCTGTATTACATTTCAAATGGTCTGATATGCATTGCTTAAAATTAAGTTCAGAGTCATTTGAGTCTTTATCTAACACTAAGAGGTTTTATGTCATTTACATAGGAGGTGGTTTCAATATTGAATGAGGAAATTAGTGACATGAGTGGGGCTATGTAGATGTTAAACAAAAGAGGGCTCAGGGAGGAGCACTGTGGTACACCAGAGGAGGTAAGGCATTCTTTTGAAAGGAACGGTCATAAGACAATGTTTGGCTGCGGTTGTAAAGAAAGGACTGCATCCAAGCTAAGACCGTGTGAGTTATGCCGCAATTTTTCAATTGAGCTAGAAGAAG
This sequence comes from Triturus cristatus, assembly GCF_964204655.1. Lineage (NCBI taxonomy): Eukaryota > Metazoa > Chordata > Amphibia > Caudata > Salamandridae > Triturus > Triturus cristatus. The sequence continues at coordinate 218,577,136 of NC_140591.1, read as the reverse complement.
ATCATGAGAAATGGTGTCAGAAGCAACAGACAGATCTAATAGGATCCGCACTGCATTCTTTCCTTTGTCTAAAGTTAGCTTCAGTGTATCTACCATTTCCGATAGTGCAGATTTGGTCGAATGCTTGGGCCGAAAACCAGATTGTCAAGGATGCAAACTTCTGGCCTCTTCTAAAAGAGAAGACAGCTGCTTATTAACCAATCTTTCTACGGTCTGGCCGAGGGTGGGTAGTAATGAAATGGGACGGAGGTTAGAAGGCGTAGATGGATCCATGACCTGTTTTTGTTAAAGTGGTTTAACCACTGCTAGTTTCCATTCTGGAGGAACTGTCGCTGTGGTGAGTGATTATGTTCTTGATAACTGGATTAACGATCTCTACAATCCTATGAAGCACTGCAGGGGGACACACATTCAAAGGGGACCCAGATTTACACAAGAGAATTGCTTAGTGCGACTGCTTCAAGGTGATTCTGCAAAGACCTGGTGATAGGGCCCTATATATGTGGAACCTAGCTCCAGGTCCTGTAAAGGGGTGAATGGGATAATACAATCTTTTTGGATATTATGAATCTTTTCCTTGAAAAAGGCTGAGATCTGATCACATAGAATCTGTGATGGGGGAATGTTCTTAGCTAGTATTTTAGGAATGGTAAAATGCTTTACAATCGAGAATATCAATTTCTAATCCTATTTATCATCTATTATTATTTTAGGGAATACTCTTTTTTTGCAGACTTAATTTGTTGATGATATTTCTTCCTAGCTATTTTGAACACATTCAGTTCTTCTACTTAGAAGCCTCTTCTCCACTTACTTTCCAAGCGTTTGCCTTGAAGGCGAAGATCAACTAATGATGGCGTATACCAGGGAGCTGAGGTTTTGGGAGTGTATTTGATAGGAGCTTGGCCTATGGTACTAGTTCATTACCGATGAAGATCATCCATGCATCAAAATGCCGGAAATCGTCTACTGTATTTCCTGACGTAAACGGTATAGAAGCTTGTGCTATATAAGATAACTCTGGATTTGCAACCATCTTACCCTATTTACGGCGAGGTAGTGAGCTTAAATCAGAGTTCAGGGAGGGATTTTTTTAAAACAGAGTTAATGTTAAAGGGGATTAGCAAATGATCCGACCAAGCTTGAGGAATTGGGGAATTGACTGTTAGGCAAGAGAAATTGGAGCAAACCCCATCCAGGGTGGCCCGCCTCATGTGTATGACCTAAGACCAGTTGGTTAAGTCCTAAGGTTTCTAATGTATCAAGAACGTTGTCCACTCCTGGTTCTTTCTGACAGTCTAGATGAAGGTTGAAATCTCCTAAAAGATTCAAATTTGAGCATTGTGGAATAAGGTGTCCTAGTGTCTCCTAGAGTTTCTAGGAACTCTTGATGAGGGCTGGGGGACAGTATTTCAGACCTCCTGTAAAGGAGGTAAAGCCATTAAGTTTAAAGCAGAAATCCAGGCTTTCCGATCCTATCAGGGAGGAAAAGTCAAAGTTTGTGCAGTGATAGGAATCACGGTAAATAATCGCTAATCCTCCCCCTCTTGTCTCCTTTCTATCTTGTCTAGAAATAGTGTAGTTAGGTGGGAGGGCTAGTGCAATATCAGGGTTGCACCATTCCTTGAGCCATGATTCTGTGATAAATAAAAAGTCCAGCTGCATTTCAACAATGATTTCATTAATGTCTTGGGCATGCTTACAGAGAGAGCTAGCCTTAATGAATCCTCCCATCAATGCAATATCGGTGGTGGTATTGGCGGAGAAAGATGAACTAGTGTTGAGAAACATAAAAGCTGTTTTACAGTTTATGCAGGTTAGAGGTCCTCGATTTTACTTGGCAACAAACAAATATCACATTTATGACCAGTATTTAAAGAATTTAGAAAGTCTGCTGGCATAAGAGTACCTGTGCAAAAACGGGCAGCGTGCCTGCCCTGGCCACGTTCCGGGCTTGGACGGGCGCAGAAGGGCTTGCCTTTGGTGCTCTGGCAGCATGCCTGCTGCGCGTCCGCGTTGGCAGGCCCTTTCGAGCGCAGTAGCCCCAAGATGCCTGCCCCAAAACGGGTCTTCCTCCACCCGGAAGGGGAGGGTTAAAGTGCAAACAGATTCAAGGTAACTTTTCCCACTCGTAATTTCAATTTCGTTTCCCAGAGCAACAGTAAAAATGAGTTAATATTTTAAAATTAGCAAACATCATTTTAAAACAACAGAGAGTAGTTCGGCGATTAATCAAGCAGAAGCCTAATTTCCACATACTTACTGTATGCACCCATCTAGGGATACTCCAAAATATTTCTTGCACAAATATAGACATCATTGTTATCAGGCTCGGGAGATATATGCCTCAATAATTTTAATGGTGTGTTATGGTTTTGTGTATATTTGCTTTCATTTTTCCTGAGAAGGTGACCATCCAAGATCTTACCAGTGATAATATTGCTGCCAATAAATTTGTTTGCTAAATCTGGTGGGCTGTAAAGAGCACCTTTCTATCATGCTCCATTCGAAGCCTCGCACAATTCAACCTTCAATGTTCTCTAAGTATCTTCTTAATGTCAAGGATGATTTCCAGGTCAAATTGTTGTAAAACACTGCTCTGCAACTATCTCAATGTAGCTTTTTATTTCACCAGCCTCAAAGCTGCACCATCTCTTTCTTGGGTATCATTGCTGGACATGTGCACCATAAGATTATTATTTTTTTAGATTTACTAAGGAGATCCAGTGTTACATAGATATTCTCACTAGCACCTTCGATGTCTTATATGGGCGACTCAGCCTCAACACTACCTCAATGTACCCTAATACCAAGAGGCAGACACCAGGCCACCAACAGGATCTAGGGATCTCAGCACGAAGAGGCACACTCTCAGCTGGGAATGTCACTAAACAGAGCACAACACCAGGCAACAGAGATCGCTAGGAGACTGGGCACTCAGGAGCTGGGAACCACCTCCAGCAAGAGTGAGCTCGGGCAAACAAAAGGATGGTAGTTGTCTTTGCAAGACGCTACTCTTCAAACAATGCACACTCTAAAGTCTTTCCAGAAAAGAATAAGGGGGAAAGACCTGCAGACATCATGGCTCTTGGGCAAAGGTTAGTTTGAGGAAAGGAAAAGTGTAAGTGAGAAGGGAGAGGAGTTGGCCTAACGGCTAGGGCAGTCCACCTCGAATCTTGGGAACTGGGTTCGAGTCTCGGCAATGACACTGAACATCCTGTGATTCCAGGCAAATCAGTTAATCTCCCCGTCCCTAACAAAAAAATGAATTTGTCCTCATGTAATGCAACTGGTGCTTTGTAAAGCACTCTGAAACCCGATTTGGGTCAAGTTCGCGCTATATAAAACTTTGTACAATACAAGTGATAAGCAAACAGTTTCCAGAACATCTATGGTGATTCAGAAGATTCTTAATACATTTGAGCTGGTTTGATGAAAGGGGAATAACCCTTAACTGTGGGAAAGCCCAGTGTACGGCCTTTAACCCACAAAGACATGTTAGACCACATTTCTTGGGTTGACTAGTGTGTCTAAAGATGTTGAATTGCCTTTAAAAAAAAAAAAAATTTAGACTATTAGACTATGTGGTTTATAGAGGATCTGTCGGGGCAAGAACATTAATAAAATGGACATGGCCTGTTAAATACGGTTGCTATGGTTGTCAAAAAGATTGGGCAGCAGGGTGATTATACTAACATTTGATGTATTTACAACCCAATCCACCTCACCAGCACTATGAGAGCTAACCAGCAAGTTAAAAATTATGGAGAATTCTGTTCCCAAACACATACAATTACGTAGAAGCATCCCTACAATATTGTTCTTTATAGAATTGGATATTAGGGGTATTGATAATAGAACTTACTAAGATTCTCAAGAATTCCTCACATATAATATGACAGGCTGTTAAAATCTTATGCAAAAATTAACTTTAAGTGTTTGTTGCAAAAGGTAGTCCCACGTGCTGCTGAATGAAGGGACACAATTTTTCCACATATGGCTACTGAATGTTGGATGATTTTTAAATAAATGTTGACTAAGTAAAATTTGTGTTTCATTTTTGTCATCTGAGATTAGATGTATCTACTTGTTACAACTTGATGAGTACTAGATCAGTCATCTTAATATGTAAAACCATAGAAACTTAAGGTGGCACCGTTGCTTTCTTACATCACTGTAAATTGAATGCATAAAAAAAGTGATGAATATGGAATTTTAAACAATCAGACAAAAAGTATGTGTCATCTTTGTGGCTTCGAAATTGACTAGGTAACAACATTTTGCACATGCCCTCTCAGATGAGGTATTTGTAAAATTGGAAAGGCTGCTAAAGAAGCTATCATTTTTGTATAATCTAATAGCCCCTATATTCCAAGGTTACAAGGGACGAATGACATAAAACAGTGAAACCCTTCTATCCTGCCTCTGAAGCATGGTCCGTGACCCATGCAGATCAGCATTTGTAAATGACATGAGGTGGGGCATAAACTAAAGATGCTATATCGTTTATGTCAAAGACATCTTGTTTTCTAATAGTGTTAGATCTTTCGGTACATGGGATTGTGAAACACATATAGTTCTGTAGGTAAGGATGGAATGCAGTAAGAGGTTCCTGGGCCTTAAATGTTGAGGAATCAGTCGTGCCTTGGCCCTGTGAATCACCAGCATTTGTAATGAACAGAGAGAGGCCCTCAACAAGAATATCAAATAACCTCTCCTAAGCAGGCTGATACAGCCATAAGAAGGTGAAATATGTCATGAGGTAACTGACCCAATGCTTAACTATCTATGCTTAATTTCGAGTAAGTTGTGATTTCAAAGGAGTCTTTCTATTGTGTTTATTCTCAATTTCATCACTGATCACAATATATGATTATTAACTGATCTATATTTTTAATCTCCTAATTAGATGATGATATTGTTTATGTTGTATCTGACTAACGATTTATTTCACTGATTGGTGTCTTTATATTTCTTTTTGTATGTCACTTATAGCCCTGGCAACGAGTTTAATCCACGAAATACGTGTTGGCTGTTTACTTACTCTTGTGTAAAATTCTATTGAAGATTGAAGTGGGTGATATTTGGAATCTCTCCATTGATGAATGCCAAACCCCGGGGAACGCCACCTACCCGGGGCAAACAATGTAAAATAAATGCAGGGGGGCTTGCACGCCCCCCGCTGCTCCAGGGACCGCCACTTCCCTGTTGCACTGTGTAATATGTAACAGGCCAACCTGCATTCACACCTTGGGGACCGCCACCTCCCCGGTGCAAACAGTGTAAAATAAATGCAGGGGCCCGCTTGGCCCCGCCCGCAGTCCCAAGGCCTGCAATGTGACCGGGGCTCAAAGAAAATACCGAAGGAGGTTCATCGCTGCCCTGGCCCCGCAGACCACCACCTCCCTGGGATTTAAATAAACATTAGAGATGGGCTGCGCAGCCCCCCTCGTGAAACCATGGATGGCCCTGGGGACCACCACCCCCAAGGGCCGGCTCCTGCTTCTTCCCGTGGTGCCTATTCTCAGGAGGTAGCTGTTTGCCTTTGCTTGATGGGTCCTGACAGCTTCCACAAAGCAAAAGCGAACATTACTCCTCTTCCTGAAAGCCGGAGCTGTCAAACAGCTCCGACTTACAGAAAGCAGAGTTTTCATCTGTTTCCCTGCATGCAAATATGCGTGCAGTGAAACAGATGAAAGCATTGCTCTCGCAAGCAAGGAGCTACTGTTTCAGGCAGTTCCCTGGTTGTGGGAGCAATGCCTGCTTCCACAGGAGTCAGAGCCGGCTAGGGCTGTAGGGCCCTTGAGGATCCCCCCGCGGTCCCAGGGAAGAGGAGAAAGAGGGGAAATAAATGTCAGAAACAAGCACAAAGAAGCAGAATAAAGATCAGAAAGAAGCAGAAAGAGACAGAATAAAGGTCACCAAATAGCTGAAAGAGGCAAGATAAAGGTGCGAAATGAGGTGAACGAGTCAGAATAAAGGTCAGCAATGAGTAAAAAGAGGCAAAACAAAGGTCAGCAATGAGCAGAAAGAGGCAAAATAAAGGTCAGAAGTGAGTAAAAAAGGCAGAAAATGAGCAGAGAACGAGCAGAGCCACTCACGTTTCCACTCACAGAACAACTCTGACACACTCACACCCACTCACAGACTCAGTAAGACACACATGCACCCACTTACAGAATCACTCATACTCTTTCTCACTCACTCACGTCTGACTCACAGACCCCCTCAGAGACTCAAATATACACTCTCAAACCCACTCAGAGACTCATGCATCCACTCACAGACCCACTCAGACACTCATGCAGTCACTCACAGACTGACACACTAATAGAGGCACTTGCAAACTCACTCAGACACTCTCATACCCACTCACAGACCCTCTCAGACACTCACACACCTACTCACAGACTCACTCAGAGACTCATGCACCCACTCAGACACTCATGCACCCACTAACAGACCCATTAAGACACTCATGCACTCACTCACAAACTGACTCACACACACATGGAGGCACTTGTAAACCAACTCAGATACTCTCACACCCACTCACAGGCCCACTCGGACATTCAATCATGCGCCCACTCAGACAATCACACACCCACTCACAGACCTACTCAGACACTCATACACCCACTTAGACACTCACGCATCCAGTCAGACAATCTCACACCCACTCACAGAGCCACTCAGACACTCACTTAGAAACTCATGCATCTGTTCACACAGCCAGCGAGACACTTATGCAGCCACTCCCAGGCTCATTCAGACACTCACATACCCACTCACACACATTGAGACACTCGCACACTCACTCACACACCCACTGAGACACTCATGCACTTAGTCACACACTCACTCTAAAAGGTTACAGTTTACAGTTAGGAACTAAAATTAAATAACCTTAAAAATTCACTTAAAAAAACAAAGGTTACAGGGACGTTATAGTTAGGAAATAGAATTTAAAAATCCTTGAAATTTGCTGAAAAAAACAAAAGTTACAGGGACGTTATAGTTAGGAAATAGAAATAAAAAAAACCTTAGAATTTCACCGAAAACAGCAAAGGTTACAGGAATGTTGTAATTAGGCTCAGATTTCACTCATCTTACAAAACCGTAGTAATTCAGCAGTTATAGCTACCTGAGCTAACTATAACTTATGCCCCCACAATGTACTGCTTATGACTTCACATATTACATCACTCATGACCTGGTCAGTGACATCACTGATGACATCTCAAATGACATCACTGACTAATCCAACCACAGAACCACTCGGATACCCACTCACACCCCCATAAACATCTCATACACCCACAATGACTCCCACTACCACACATCCCTTCACATACCAATTCACAGACCCATACCAGCACTGACACAACCAATCACTCATCCACAGATACACTCACACATCCACTCACTCATACAGCTACTCACACACCTACTAACTCACCAATACAACCACTCACACATCCAGTCATACAGACACTTTCACACCCACTCACTCACCCATACAGGTCTGCACACACCAACACACTCACCCATACATGCCACTTACACTGCCACTCAATCACCAGTACAGCTACTCACACACTCACTCACTTACCCATAAAGCCACTGACACAGCCACTCACTCACCCATGCAACCACTCACACACCCACCCACTCACATACCCACAGAACCATTACATACCCATTCACACATCCATACAACCACTCACACACCCACTCACTCACTCATCCTTTCAGCCACTCACAAAGTCACTCTCTAATACAGCCACTCACTGAACTCACGTACCTATACACACACTCAAACAGCTACTCCCTCATCCATACAGCCACTCACAGAGCCACTCAGTCACCAATACAGCCACTATAACACCCACGTACACACCTATGCAAACACTCACACAGCCACTAACTATTGACATTGCCAATGTTTATTTTGTATCAGTGGCCACCAAAACAACAGTTACATATTTGGTATCACAGAGGGAACTGCAAGCCCAATCTGTGATATCAAGCTGCGCCCCTGCAGGAACTGCAGTTTTGATACTACAACTCACCATTCCTAAAGTAAATTCAACATGGAGTTTTTGAAGCAATAATGGTAGGACAAAATTAGTAACTTTTTCAATACAGAGATACCAGAATGGGTAGCATCAATAAATTGTAGCCTTTACATCTAGCAGTCATTATGTTGCTGTTTCTTTACTTGGCTATGTTCCTTCATTGTGATTTAACTCTGTATGTGACTTGCTACATTCTACATTAGTTATGCGCTTGAGCAAATTACACACTTGTCAACACCCTCTGGGCCAGATGTATGTCTTTTTGCATTTGCAAATCCTGATTCACATAATCTGGCCATTTGTGACTGAAAAAAGGCTTTTTATTACGTAGGAAATCCAATTGTGATTCAGTAACATGTTACTGAACCACAATTTGTGTTTGTGAACAAACACCGATTTGTATTTGGAAGGGGCATGTTTAGGGATTGGTATTTATTCATGTTTTGCTATCAAAATCCAGAGACAAAATGTTAATATCTTATGGACTGCTGAAAAAAATTGGGAAGGCATTCGGAAACAGGAAAGGGTCCCAGCGGGATCACTTCCCCTTTGTGAATGCTGAAAAAATATTTATGATGTTAGTGAAAAAAAATATTTTTGTTAAATGTATCCTGTTTTCTTTTAAGGAAAGCGCGATTCATTAAAAAAAAATTGTTTATTTTTTTTTTAAAACTTTATTTTTCGTTTTCAACAAACAATCGTAATACTCCCCCCTCCCCCCGACATCAGAGCACGGCAGTACATACAGGTCCAATCAAAAAACATGTATACTTCTGTGGTACCTCAAAGTGAGACATTGCCCAGGCCATAACATGTGAGTAACTGGAAAAAAATGTTTATTTAAAAGCATTCACAGACATGGTGGTCTGCTGATCTCAGCAGACCACCATCCCTGTAATGGTTGCGATTCCTAGTGGGTCGCAATTTGCAGCTTCCCTCATTAATATTCCTGAAGTAGTTAGAATTGCAATCTACTAGGAATCGCTATTTTTGCGATCCTACCTATTAGTACATAGGTCGGTTCACAAAATACCACACCGGTTGCAAAAATTGCAACCCCTATTTTGCAACCAGTGCTACGTGCATCTGGCACTCTGTTTCTAAAACAATCATAGTCTGCTTTCTTCCTAGTGCATTTAGTTCATTGCCATGATGCGGGCGCCTTCCAGATTTTCTATCAGCTCTTTCAGGTGTTTATTTTCCTTTTTAAGTGCGTCGTGATTCATTATGGAGATCTAGAAGCAATTAAATTACATACTCAGGTATTTGATAGCAATACATTTTTGTGCCCTTTATGCATGCTATTATCCTTCGTCAAAAAACAAATCTGGATTCCAGCTGTGAACATTCTAAAAACAAATTAATTTCTAACCCTTCCCTTGATTAGAGCTAGAAATACTTCAGATGTAATCGTGGTAGAGATGATGAAATGCGCACCTCGTCAGTGATAATTAATCTGGTACTGATCCGAATAGGACAGATCCTAAACATGAGTGTGGTGAATGATAGGCAGGCAGCAGTTCCTTGTTAATACACAGGGCACTTAAGGCGCTTAGAGGGATCAGCACCACAAATGTGTATAAAGTGAGTCACTTGGCTGCAGTACAACCACTGATGAGCAGACATGAATACTGATGATGGAGAACAAAGTAATCCTCTCTCGTATTTACTAAGTGTGATGTGTTGACCTCTTTCTATAAATCCTTTTGCAGTAAATTCCTCAAAGAGGCTCGCTAGTTATGTGTAAAGTTTCTGCCTTTGGATGTCCATTATATGTACCCCTGTAATAACTTTGGGACCAATAATGGGATCCACCAGCCTCAAGCGAACTAGATGCTCTGTGGGAATAACGTAATCCAGCGTCACCACGGGGCGCGCTCATTGTGACAACTAATGTTCGCTGTGGATCACCCAGGCTCTAGTCTGTCATTTTGTGGGCAAAGTCTGACTTACTTGAACATTGTGGTCGCTGACCTGATACCCGACTGAAGATGGGTGGGGGAGGGTCACATAAACCCAAGATTATGACCAAGGGCCTCAGTACGACTCAGGCAAAGTGGCGTTACCTCATGAAATTCCACTTGAAGTGAGTCAGTTTTTCCACACTTGGTTTTCATTTGTTTTGCCATGTGGAAATGTAGGTAATTCCATGTGGTAAAATCGCATGAGGCTTTGGCCTCATTCTCGCTGTTTTTTACAGACGACAGGGCAAGCATGGGTCCCACTTGCCAGTAATATCCTTCCTTTTCACTACCCTACTGCCCCAAACTCTCCCTCACCCACCACCCCTCCAAGCAGTCCCCTCATACATTTGCTACCTGTCAGAACAGGTGAGAAATGTATGTGTGGAATGCCAAGGACTTGGGGATTCTGTGTGGTATCACTAATGGAGACTTGGACCCACACAGCCATTCCCTATTGCATGGGGCTTAACGTGTAATTGCAGTGCACTGGGTCACATTTACTGTGTGGTAATGGTAAACTTGCATGTGAATTTACCATGCGGTAAATCCACCCCAGTACCCAGAAACTTGTAATTAGGACCTAAATGTGGATCCATACATACTAACAGAAACTCATACAAAGCGTAATTGCAAGCTTCAAATCCTAGCAATCTCTGTAATGCGAAGGCAAATGAACTCATATATGGAGATTAAGGAGGAAGATTTGTTAAAAATCATTGAAAATCTGCACCTTCAAGTTTACTGCCTTGCAGGTGTGCAGATTTCGTATTTTAGGCATTCTTAAAAGTTTCCAAGCATCGTCCTGAAAACGTATAGCAGCTACAGATATCCACGACCAGAGCCGGCTTTACAGCTGATGGCGCCCGAAATGACAGTTTTATTCCCCCCCACCAGCCATGGCCTCCTTCTTCATGAATTCCCTCACTACCACTCTACAACAGTTCCCTGAAGACTGTGATAACTGAAAGGCTTAGATTCCCAGCTGCCACTGTTAGTCTATGTGAAAGGAACAGCCACAGAACACCATCTTCCTGTGAATTGTTCCTTCAGTGCTCACTGGCACAGCTTGCGTGACATTCACTGGAGAGGGGACTAGGAGTCCTTCCCTACTGAATGGGTGGCGCAGCAAAAATAACAGCTACTGGCAGGAATAACTCCAACAAACTCCCCAGCTTCAAACCCCCCTTCGTCAGATAAGTTAAAAGCACAGTAAACAAGCGCACAGCTGCTTCTTGATGTGCGCTTACCTCTTGCAGCTTAGTCTGGCTGGAAGTGACGGCAGAGGCTGGTGCGTGCTGCACGCGCTCAGGGCTGACTGGGCTTTGCTGCTGGGCCACAGTGAAGGGAAGGAACGTAAGATGGTTTACTTCCTATAGCCAACGCGTACCTAACCAATCCAAGATCTGCTTTCAGCATGAGAGAAGCACCAGGATTGGTTTGAGCAGGCTAACCCAGCGCTCATTTTGCAACTTGGTGACTCTGCGTGAAATTCCCAGGGCAGTTTAATACTGCTGGGATTGGTGCAGTATGTCAAACTGGCCATCGCAAAACAGCCGGACAATCTGACATGCGCACTCCAGAGTGGCAGTTTCACAAGTCATTCTGATCCTGCTGCTGTCATCAGCCTCGCCCTGCACTCACACTCTGGCACTCGCGCTAGAACAGCGCACGCCTGTGATAAAATGGTAATAATGACCATTATTTATTTACATGTATCTGCTGTGCTCTCAGCAGGCAGGGCGATGCTCCGCCGCCCTTTAGGAGAAACTGCCAATGAATAATTGACATTGCAGAAGTTACATAAAAACTGTAAAATTAATATAGCAACACAACACAGACAAATGTCTTTTTTAGATACCACCTATTTTATGGTGCCTATTTGATACTGAAAAGTGGTGGGATATAAAACTGGCCCTGAATTCTAGCGAGCAAGCGAGACAGATCTCTTCTGAATGGATTCGGGGCTTCTTCCCCAAAGAAAGTTTGCAAAAAATTGGGTCAAATGGTACATTTTAAAGCAAGATTTTCAAATACATTTGCTAAAAAGCCATGGGTTCTGAAAGGGAACTAATCAAATATTAAAGATCTTCCATAGTCTGACAAACTAATGGTACCTTCCCAGGCATTGACTCAGTTTTTTGCAAAATGTGTTATGATAGCCTCCGTATGTCAAACGGTACCTCCTAGAGGGTCAAGGCCAGCACTGGTCATGGTTGCTTCTCTCTCTTGTGCCATGGATCTCATCCCTTATACCTACAATTCCCTCCGAGAGCTAGCACCAGCATTCTAGCACAGGTGGCTCCCATGACAAGAATTCATTCAAGTATGCCATACTTTTCCCACATATACCCCATATGTCAAGAATTACCTCTAGTTTGCCATGTCCAATATTTTCCCATGAGTGCCTATTATGCCAGGAATGAACTTCAGTATGCCAGTGCTAGTATTTTATCACAGGTTTATGTCATGATAGGAATCGTCAACAATATGAAAACGGAGAGGCACACACTTATTTAGAATACTTTTTCAAATCAACACAGTATTATAAAAAATGTTTTTGTTATGCTGAAAACTAAACTTTCATCATAAGCGTGCAACAGGGGAAGGCATGAAACAGTCAAACACATGCCACTTAAACCACATCAATATAAAGGGTCAATGGGACCCAACCTCTGTGCACTGTTGCTGTTACCTATTGGTATGACAACATAATCAATTTTACCAACGTAAATTTGTGTGTTTACACCATAAATTAAATCCACAATAGACTCATAAGTTTGTTCAAATGTATTTACAAAATGATCTTCGAATATCAATTCGAAAATAATCAAAGAATGTCCATGAATCCTTCACTACAGGAATATTTTCAAATTAAATTCTTTCACTGGAGTTTTTCAAATTAAATCCATTCATATTGAATAAAAAAAAACTTCAGATGCCCAATGCATTTCGAGTCGGACTGACTCTTCTTCAGGGGCTTCAATTCTAAAAAAGAATGAATGAATGAACATGGACAATATATACAACAGGTATGCTATAAGCATCTAACAAATCATGACTACACTAAAACATGACAGTGTTATGTCTTCGTTGCGTTACTAAGGTTATTCAAACATTAGCTCATAGAAAAAGCAAGAAAGATGAAAGCCTTCCGTTCACCATAAAAGTGTCACTAAAATAAACGCAACCGATTAAAACGAATGAAAGTGAGAAACACTTTCGTGCATCCATATATGTCTTCAAACTGCTAATGTGCCTAGCTCGACGAGCCAACCGTGAAACACCCATTGTATTTAAAAATGCCACAAGAATACCTTGATTCTCACGACAAAACCGCTGAAAAGCGAACCGCTAGAAGTGAGCCTGCAATCAAAAAAACACACTCGTACTTAAACCTCTGTGGGAGCGATAATGAAAAACATGACCTAATAGACTGAAATGTCAAGAAGTGATGGACTGTTACGAGAAAAGGCTGGGACACTTCAAAGATCTGGACCCTCTTGATCAACGTCAGGACAGGCTGGGGAATTCTTAACCGCGTCCTCGTCACTTTTGAGTACACTACTACCGATACCCGGAAATGCCCGTTCATGGCAGAAACACTGAAAACGGACTCCGATTTACGTTGGTAAAATTGATTATGTTGTCATACCAATAGGTAACAGCAACAGTGCACAGAGGTTGGGTCCCATTGACCCTTTATATTGATGTGGTTTAAGTGGCATGTGTTTGACTGTTTCATGCCTTCCCCTGTTGCACGCTTATGATGAAAGTTTAGTTTTCAGCATAACACATTTTTTTTTTATAATACTGTGTTGATTTGAAAAAGTATTCTAAAGAAGTGTGTGCCTTTCCGTTTTCATATTGTTGATTCTTCACACACAGTCTTTGGCAGAGAGCACCCAATCATGTCATTTGACGCCATTTCTAGTCTCACTGATAACAGGGCCAACACCCTTGCATACACACCTGAACAAGCTTCAGATATTTATTCATTAATACAGGAAGTTAAGGCATCTGACTTGCATGGCAACACAATCACTCAACAATTAAAACAACTAGAGTTCTTGGTTAGAAGAGAAATCAACCAGCGTCTCCACGCATCCACTTTAGTCCAATATCACCGAGCCAAAAGGATTCCGCGTGGTCTGAGGTTGTCTATCAAACCTATGTTGCTTAGGTTTCATCTTAATAAAGATTTCATGGAGAAATGGTTTTCAATTCTAAATAAATGTTCGTTAGATTTGATTTTACTTTTAGTAGAAGAATTATCCAAAGCGATCAAAGAAATCAACACCGAAATTGATGAGATCAAACATAACTTAATCTCACGAATGGAAGATAGCGAATGGACAAAATCCCTTGAAGATATCAATGCTAGATTGGACAAATACACCAAAGAACTACAAGAAGGAAAATTGCGGAAATATAAGCGAGATACCTTGGATTATAAACTGAATGAGGTTTATACCTGGGCGGAAGTGTATGCCCAGCGACGTCCTTATTTCAAAAAGTCTACTTCCTCAGAAGAGAGTGTGGCAACCGAGTTGGATACTGAAACAACCAGACCTTCAGCAAAAAGCCAAATAAATAGTGGTTTACATTCAAAGGAGAGTACTGAAACCGCATTCACCTCTAGTTCAGTGTATTTTTTGTCCAAAGACCTGGATTCAAGTCAGCCACCAGGAACGTCCAAATCCGTAAAACCAGGAGAAGCTGTCGGAAAGGCAGGTCGAACAAAGAGCCAGAAACAAATCTAGTTATTAACATCTCTTCAAAGGAACTTACTCCATCTCAAATTCAGGTTCTCAACAAAGGTTTGGGCTTCGTCCCCACATACGACACCAACATTCTAGAATGTGAAATAGCGCTGTTCAAATTTTTGAGAGTTTTACGCCTAAGACATTTTTTTACGAATGTGTTACCACCTATGTAAGACAAAGAAGCGGCTGAATTTTTGGAGTTTCGCCCGAAATCTAAATTTCAGGCTCCGATCTCTCATAAAACACTTGACACGTTCGAGAATTTGGTCAAAAAAGATCTCAATCACCTACATTTCAACAAAACCATAAAGACTAATCTATCTAAACATGAAATACGAATGTTGCGATCCATTCAAAATGATAACGATATACATGTACAAAAAGCGGACAAAGGAGGTGCCATTGTCATAATGGATAAATCTTTTTATTGTTCTGCAGTACGGGATCATGTTACTGACCCACAGACATACTTGCTGTTAGATGGAGACCCCATACACGAACTTAAAACCACGCTTAAGTGCATTTTAGAACATGCCTTTGAGATGGGTTGGATCACAAGTGCCACTAAACAATTTCTGACTGTGGATTATCCCCGTAAACCTCTTTTGTACATGTTGCCCAAAATCCACAAGGATTTGCACAACCCTCCCATGCGGCCAATCGTTACAGGATGTGGTACCATCTTTGAACCACTTGGTCATTATATAGATTATTTCTTACAATCTTTCGTTCAGAGCTGGCCATCCTACATAAAAGATACCAAAGACTTTTTATCCAAACTTGAAACCTTAGTTTTTACTGAGGAAGTTCTATTGTGTACGATCGATGTCAAATCGCTTTACACTTCCATGCCACACATTGCTGGTATGGAAGCTGTTGAGTGGGCCTTGCTGCGTCAATCCTCTTTAAGGGCTGATAAAGTTTTTTTACTTGAACTTCTACATTTTTGTTTGTATCACAGTTATTTTTATTGGGAAAATATTTTTTTCCTTCAACAGCAAGGAACTTCTATGGGTTTTGCAGGGGCCCCTGCATACGCCAACACATTCATGGCGAAATTCGAGCATGACCATATTTACAACGAGGTTGACTGGACCAGGAACACTCTGCTTTACTGCAGATATATAGACGACATCTTCATTCTCTGGACCAATACCCAGGAGCTCTTGAATGAGAAAATTCAACTTCTCAACGCTGTAGATGACCATATCCAATTCACTCATGAAATAAGCAAGAAGACGATTGTATATCTTGATGTAACTCTTACTATCAGGGACAACCTGATCCACACACAAGTACACAGAAAACCTACTGATGCTAACAATTCCTTGCACTTCCAAAGTTTTCATCCTCCCAATCTAAAACAGAATCTACCTTATTCACAGTTTTTGCGGATAAAAAGAATTTGTTCTGAACCTGAGGACATGAGCAATCACTTTTCATCACAACAGAAATTGTTTCTCAAAAGAGGGTATCCCCTAGAAGTTATTGAGCAGGCCAAGTCACGTACTGAAAAACTGACAAGAGAGTGTTTATTCCAACCTCAACCTCGTAAACAAAAGTCCAGACAAGTTTTTGTTTCTAAATTCTCTACTAGCTCTAAGAAGGTTAAAAATATCATCATCAAAAGGTGGGAAATACTGCAGAATGAATCGGATTTCAACAACATCTTTAACGACACTCCACTATTTGCCTACACTCGCTCTAAGAATGTGAAAGAACTGATTCATTCTCCCCAAAAACCACTCGCCACCAACTTCAAAGGGATGAAAAAATGCCAGAATTGCATTCACTGCAATAACGTCATTGTGGGTAATGTGTTATATCATCCAAATTCAGGAGAAATCATCAAATTGTTCCATAACTCTGATTGCAACTCTGAAAAACTAATTTATTACATCAAGTGTCCTTGCGGGAAACTATATGTTGGCAAGACTGAACGCAAGATTAAAGTATGCATCTCTGAGCACAAGAGTACGATAAGAACAAAAAACAAAAGTAGTAGCTTAGCAACTCATTGGCAAGAGGAAAGACACAGCATAGCTCAACTTCAATTCTCAGTGTTAGAGAGAGTCATACATCACTCTGGTATGGACATCACTAGAGCTCTCCTTCAAAGGGAAACATTCTGGATAAAACGCCTTGACACCCTGATAGACAAGGGAATCAATGATCGTATAGATTATTCATGTTATTTGTAATTTCTGAACCAATTGATTGTTATTCGACATGTGTTTGCGTATTGACTGCTGTGTGCTTCACAAGAAAAATCTGACAAGCTCATATTCTCTTTGTCTCAAATTTCATCTCCTATTTTCACTTTCAGTTCATTTTCCTCACCTCACTTCGTATTTTAATTTATTTTGTTTTATTTAATTCATTCTCCACTTCAGGAGTAGGTGTAGTTCACGTTTTTCACTGTGGTTCTTATGAGTAGATACATGGACAGACCAGTGATAACATGGCGGCCATTGAGTCACTCGTAGTAGATATATCTTGTGGTCCTTTTTTCTCCCAGCGTTTGTTTTGGATGCATCAGAGTCCGTTTTCAGTGTTTCTGCCATGAACGGGCATTTCCGGGTATCGGTAGTAGTGTACTCAAAAGTGACGAGGACGCGGTTAAGAATTCCCCAGCCTGTCCTGACGTTGATCAAGAGGGTCCAGATCTTTGGAGTGTCCCAGCCTTTTCTGGTAAAAGTCCATCACTTCTTGACATTTCAGTCTATTAGGTCATGTTTTTCATTATCGCTCCCACAGAGGTTTAAGTACGAGTGTGTTTTTTTGATTGCAGGCTCACTTCTAGCGGTTCGCTTTTCAGCGGTTTTGTCGTGAGAATCAAGGTATTCTTGTGGCATTTTTAAATACAATGGGTGTTTCACGGTTGGCTCGTCGAGCTAGGCACATTAGCAGTTTGAAGACATATATGGATGCACGAAAGTGTTTCTCACTTTCATTCGTTTTAATCGGTTGCGTTTATTTTAGTGACACTTTTATGGTGAACGGAAGGCTTTCATCTTTCTTGCTTTTTCTATGAGCTAATGTTTGAATAGCCTTAGTAACGCAACCAAGACATAACACTGTCATGTTTTAGTGTAGTCATGATTTGTTAGATGCTTATAGCATACCTGTTGTATATATTGTCCATGTTCATTCATTCATTCTTTTTTAGAATTGAAGCCCCTGAAGAAGAGTCAGTCCGACTCGAAATGCATTGGGCATCTGAAATTTTTTTGATTCAATATGAATGGATTTAATTTGAAAAACTCCAGTGAAAGAATTTAATTTGAAAATATTCCTGTAGTGAAGGATTCATGGACATTCTTTGATTATTTTCGAATTGATATTCGAAGATCATTTTGTAAATACATTTGAACAAACTTATAAGTCTATTGTGGATTTAATTTATGGTGTAAACACACAAATTTACGTTGGTAAAATTGATTATGTTGTCATACCAATAGGTAACAGCAACAGTGCACAGAGGTTGGGTCCCATTGACCCTTTATATTGATGATAGGAATCGTCCCCAGAATGCCAGTGCCAGAATCTTATCACAGGTTTTTGTCATGATAGGAATTGCCCCCAGAATGCCAGTGCCAGTATTTTGCCATGAGTACCTCTAGAATCTAAGAAGCACCTTCAGAATGCCAAGACCAACCTCAGACTTGCAAGCATAATACTACATTCTCACTCAATCTGACTTGCACTCACTCTTACACTTATTCAATGCATTCTCACTTACTCTGACTCAATAATTCTCACTCGTAATTCCTTTACGCACTGTCTCTCCCTCATTCTAACTCAAGCTCACTACACTCCCTCACACTCATTTTTATTAATTCTTTTTATCACCCACTCTCATTCGCTTGCATCACACTTACTCTCACTCATTCGCACTCTGACTCACTCATACTCACTAACACTCAATCTCACTTATTCTCATGGACTCTAACTCATTTTCTCTCACACACATGCTTACCCACCCAGACACACAATCACACATACAGGCACTATCTCACATAAACCCAATCTCACTCTCAAGCAAGCAGACAACATATATTTTATAAGTATATTTTACTTATCTCTCCGGGAGAAATACCTCAACTCGTAATAAGGGCCTAAGTGTTTCGACTGGTTGAACAAAAGAGGTGTACTGCTGTACATTTATTTTTCAGCACTAGAGTTAATTTTAAAAGGCAAAAATAAACATTACTGAGCAGGCCCAGTGCTTAATTGGAGACGGTGGTTTCTGGTGCTTGGCACTGCCACTTAATTATAAACACCAGGGCTTGTGACAGTCTGCCACAAGGTGGCGCTGTCTGGTTCATATGGGATGACCACAACAACAGTTAGTTCTTATAGCTTTGGGGGCCTGAAATAGTCCGATTTGCCACACTTGTAGGTTAGTAGCTGTGTTGTTACCTTCATTGGCAGCATGTCAAGGGCATGTGTGGTGCAAGCTGCAGTTGCCTTCTGAAGAGAGCCCTGGCACTTATTATTTTACAAATTAAGCACGTGAGAAGCCACACTGACACCCCTTCGTGAAGCAGGTTACAGTGCACATTTGCAGCAGAGATTTCGAATTGAGGAAAGCGTCAGTCTCTTCCCCCTCAGATGATACTGCAGGGTTGTGTTACTGCGTTCTTGAACCTTCAGACACAGGCGTGCATGCGCAAATCCTTTATCCCCTGTCAAGACATAATTAACTAGCACTGTGCGCGGCTAATGGATGGAGAGCCGTGGCGACTATTCACATACCTGTTGCTTGGAGAGTTGTTTTTCCTTCATTTCTAATTCCGCTTTTAGCTGCCCTTCCAGAAGGCGGGCGTCTTTAATGATAGTTGCTATAGTAATATCTTTCTGACGAAGCTTCTCCCTCAGGGCGGAGGGTTCAAACTCCGTCCTCTCCGAGTCGGAGTCGGGGAGCTTCTCCTGCTGGTAACGATGGATCCGAGCCTGCAGGGGAAATACACACGTCTTTTAAAATCGCCATACCGCCTTTTTGTGGCAGGCATGTATGTGTTCAACTGGCGCAATCGTTAGTACTAAACATCAGTGTAGTAACGCAAGACCAAGGGGCCTCCCTGCGGAGTGGGACGGGGCCCCCGAGTCTCCCCCATCTCACATTTATTCTTAGGCCTTGGGCTGAATGGGGGCCCTTGAAGGGTTGAGTGCCTTCCTACGCTGCAGGGGCTTCAGGGGCCTGAGTTATGCCCCTGCTAAACATATGTTTTGCACCGGACATGCCCACATGTCCCTTTAGCTATAAGGGTACACAGATTCTATAACATTATTTGAATAAGAGGTGTCCAATGTAGGTCGAGGAAGGCCAGATACACGCCACAGTGGGAAAAAAAATCAATACAATTACTTCAAAAGCAACTCTTTCATATAGTGGTAATCTTGAAAATCTGGCATGTATTTATCTATAGTTACTCGTACAGCGCAAACCTCACTAGGAACAGGAACCTTGACTGACAGGCAAAGCGTTCAAACCAGCTGGCTTACACTGATATAGGTAACATGTAAGTAATACTGATAGATCCAGCCCGCCTAGATCTGCATTCGACACCCCATCTTTAAAGGTGGCTTTAAAAGCTGAGTTACTGCCTCCACTGTTACAGAGTGGACGGGTGGTGGCCAAGCAGACCGTGGTCTGATCCGATGGTGGCATTTGCCACTGCTGTTGCATTCAGCGCACCAATACGAATGTAACGCTTTAGTTTCTAAATAGTAAGCACAACTACTGATATGTTTCTCTACGCTGTATAGAATATTATATCCATATACACTGTGGTCCTCATTTATGAAAAATGCTGCATCGCTGCGCGAAAACAGAGATGCAACACTTTTCAGTGCGCCCTCCTTGCAACACCATGGGCGCGCCGTATTTACTGTATGGAGATCCATGACGCAAGGATTTTCAGATACGCCAGTAATCCTGATGTAGCTGTAGGCGCAAAAGTGCCGCATTGCTGGGGTTTGTCTACAAACAGATGGAACTCCAGCAATGTGTCCTTTCAGCAAGGCCCATCGAAAGGGCCTGCGTCAGTCTCACGCCTGTGTGAGGCAGGCGTAAGGATTCGACGCAATGATGTCCTAGAAGTGTAGCAGTGAAATCTCATAGATTTCATGCAACACTTTTACGAGCCTTTTTTGCGGAGGAAACGCCCACCCTGACACGGATATAATGTAGCGCAGGGGTTTATAAAGTGACGCATCTGCTTAGATGCATCACTTTGTAAATATGTCGCAGTGTGGTGCATATTCAATGCCGCCGGTGCGTCAGAAACAGTGACACACCGGTGGTGCAAGGGGCTCAAAAATAAGCCCCTATGTTGGTAGTGTGCGCTGTTCGTCTCCACATTCCATGTTTCCCCTGTGTAAATCAAGCACAGTGCTGCAGTGTTGACAGAGCAGAGTGAGCCATAAAACAGGCCCTAAATGTGCTTAAATGTGCCCAGGCTATTTGTAACATTTTGCTGTATAATCTGCTGCGTGGCACCATAAGCTTGAGGAATAAAAGCCAGGGCACAGACATACAAGGCAATGAAGGAGGCATGGGGAAGAGAGATAAGACACAAATAGCCTCTGCATATTTGTCCACGTTTGTGTTTACATAAGCACATTAAAGTCAGAGCTATTGTCGTTTCCAATGCTTGTTTATTTTTCTCAGTTAGGTGTCACTGGTCACTGCTGTCATGACAGCTGTTGCTGATGCTACTGCAGTAGCAGATGTGATTCTTGCAGTGCTCCATTGAAATTATAGCTGTGGTGGTTTCTTTGGCCCATGCATCTGTGGCAACAATGAGCCAATTCCTACACACTCAGAGGCATATTTACTTAAAACAGATTATTAAAGATTCTGCAGCACACTTAGAAAGAGGGAAATGTCTCACAGGATTGTTTTTGTGCAGGTAGGTATCCCTTCCTGCACAAAAACAATCCTGCTTACAAAACAATCCTGCTTACAAAACAATCCTGCTTACAAAACAATCCTGCTTACAAAACAATCCTGCTTATGATGCAAGTGCAAGGGGTGCCAGCGTTGGGGCTAGGCAGCACATTGTGCACCAGCACAGGGAAAAGAGAGGAAGGTGCTATATAATGTTAGATAAGGCGCATTCCTGTCCTTTCCTTATCATGCAGCGCAACAAGGTGACTTTCTACACTGCGCTGTGTGATTTGTAAATCAATATGCCAGTCAGTTCAAAGGAAAATTCATAAGTGAACTATATATTAGTTAATGCAATTCAATGTAGTGAGCAACAAGTGATCAAAGTGTACAACAAAGTGAAAAAGGTGAAATGTCTGTTGTTTGGGATTACTTATGCTTCAAATTACCTTTGATTTCTTACTGAAATGATCTCACAGTGCATCTCTTTGTTTCTTATGTTTTTCCTGCTGTTGCTGCTGCTGTGAATACTGTGCTGGTTGCTTCTGCAGTGGCTGCTAAGGCCACTGCTGTGGTCGCTCCTGTGGTCCCTGCTGTGCTTGCAGATGTATTTACTACTACAGCAATTGTGGTGGTGGCATTTGTGAGAGCTGTGGTGGATGTTGTGGCAGCAGCTCGTGTTGTTGCTGTTGTCCCTGCTGTGGTGGCAGCTGCTATTGCCATGGCCCCTGTTACAGCTGCAGTGTTCCTGCCTGTTCTGGCTGCTACTGTTCGTGCTTTGGTGGCAGCTATGTTCATTGGTGTGGCCACTCCAGTGGTTGCTTGCCACTGTCCCTGTTGTGGTTGCACCTATAGTAGCCAATGCTGCCCTTGCTGTGGTTGAGGTCCCTGCTGTGTTTAGAATTATTGCTGCTACTATAGTGGTGTTGCGTGTGCACCTGTAGTGGTTCGTGAGCAGATCCTGGTGTTGCTGTTGTGGTTTCTGATATGGCAGAAGACATTGTTCCAGCAGTTGTCACTGCCATGGCAGAAGCTGCAACTGAAGCTGTAATCCCTGCTATTTTGACAGCGGTGGCCACTGCTCTGTTCCCTGCGGCAGTGAAGCCACAGTCACTTCTGTCGTCCTTGTAGTGGCGGCACCTTTCACCACCACTGTGGTTACTGTTGTGGTCCATGCTGTTGTTACAGTTGTGGTGCCTCCTGTAACCCTTGCTATGTTTGCAGCTATTGTTGATGGCATTTGTGGAAGATGTTGTTGCTGCTGTGGTGACAGTTTTGTGGCCGGTGTTGCGCGTGTGCTAGTGCATTCTGCTGTTCTATGATTCCTACTGAGGTACTAGTTATCGCCACTGCTGTTTCGCCCGATTCCTGTTAGCTGTTATCGCCCACACAAAGGTGATAGCTCTGGTTGCTGCTGTGGTCACTGCTTTCGTGACAGCTGTGATTACTGCTGCTGTGACAGCTTTTGTTGCTAATGTTATCCCTACTGTGGTGGGAGATGTGTCTGCTGCCCTGTGGTGGGAGATGTGTCTGCTGCCCTGTGGTGGGAGATGTGTCTGCTGCCCTGTGGTGGGAGATGTGTCTGCTGCCCTGTGGTGGGAGATGTGTCTGCTGCCCTGTGGTGGGAGATGTGTCTGCTGCCCTGTGGTGGGAGATGTGTCTGCTGCCCTGTGGTGGGAGATGTGTCTGCTGCCTTAGCTCCTGCTGTGGTTATAGCTGTGGTGACTGGTGTGGCAGCTGTTGTCACTGCTGGACCCTACGAGCCACATGTAAGTCCTACCTATCCTTCTGTTTTGCAGTAGTTCCTCTTTAGACCTTATTTTCCTCACGTTTAAGGCAGTATTCCACAGGGCCTGCATCCCTAGCCTTATCATTTAACTTGTACCTCACCCTCATGCTTGTTCAATTCGAATGCTTGCAGATAAAAAAAACAACTTTTGGAGTGATTATCGTCTGCTTGTCTCATAAATCTACATCTTCGGCACACCTGCATGAACAGGATTTTCTTTTGCAAGAATATAAGTCATTTGAAACTGAATCCTGAAAAAACCCAGCCAGTTGTAGTGAGCGATTTGTTTATAGGTAACTTTCCTACGTCATGCCACAATGGAGAACCTGGGGATTATTTTCGTTCAAGTCCATGCAGTGTACCATAGATGGAGGCAGCCACCAGCAAAGCTTATTTCTTCTGTCACCTGAGGAAATTGTTTCCGTACCTGTCGTCCCAGACGATGTGAATTTTGTGACTCGTTGTCATCAAAATCTATGCGAATTTTTGATACAGACCAAGCATCTCATTTTCCATCTGCAGACACGAGCACATCAAAGCATTCATTCTCAGGAAATGCACCTATTTATTTAGAAATCTGTTTATTAAGTTTTGCAGCGAGAATCGTACAGTACATCTCATAATGGCAGAGAGCATAATTACAACTGGTGCACGGTGAAGTCTCAGAACACATCACATATAATCATAACACTTTGCACCAATTGAGTGGAGTTTAGCATTGACTAAAGTTGTAACCTGCGAGTCTGTAAGGAATGCTATCATCACGCGTGGTGTTGCAGTTACATCACTAGCGGAAAGCATCAAGCCGCAGTCTCTTTTGCCAAAGACGTACATTTCCCAGTGCACCCCCAGACCGATATTCAAACATCACTGAACGTCCCATCCTGCAACTGGGAAACTGTCCCTCAGGAAATGCACCTATGAACTGGAATGAATAGGACACGTTACAACGCACGTGTTTACAACGCATGCCATTAAAACACGGTCATTACTGCAACTGCATTGCTACATCGCATATCATTACAATGCACGTCATTACGACTTGCTGTGGGGGGGGGGGGCATAGGAGTTTAAATGGTATAATTTACTATTCCAACTCCAGTCTGTGCAACTGTAGGGAAGGTGTTGGATTTAAAATCCAACACCTTCTGCCCCCTACAGCAAGTCGCTGTAACAACTTACATTGTAATGGTATGCAATGTAACAACGCGGTCATTATAATGACCGCGTTGTAATGGCATGCGCCGTATCGCATGTGTTGTAAATGATGTTTACCAACTGGAATGTGTTCCTCACCCAGATGAAAAAAGCCCCATTTTTATCCACCTTCAAGAAAATACTTAAAATAGACTCCACCTTCATGACCACCACCAATTATGTCATCAGTCATGAGAACCAATGGTCTGTATGTATCCTTCCTGTCTCACTACAGGTTTTTGTTTTCTGTGCCCCATTACCTAATGGTACCTTACTTAATGTAATGTGATTTTTTAGCAACAACTACTACCTTACTGCTGGTGGACAAAAGAATAGACTTTTAACACACAAGGAAAGTTATGGCACGGATCCCTCTCTCCTATTCCGAAAGCTGGAGACACAAATACTGACTCGAGCTGTCCACTCATTTGATGGACCTTTCCAGAGTTTCCAAATCTTGAGCACGGTAAGTGTTCATTCCTAAGATGTTAAGTTGTTCTCAAAATAAAGCGTACACTGTGGCCATTGATATGTCTGCAGCAAGAAGTAATGCGAGCCAAATGTATGCTTTGCACCTATATTTAAAATAACATAACCTCACCGACTGGCCTTGTAGATCATCCCTAAATTCACTATTGGATGCAATAAATATATGTTTATGACAGTAGGAACCCACTGTACTGGTGCTAGTACTTTTCTGGTTATTGCTGTCCTGCCACCTTCCATCCACTACTTGACTGTACATTGTATTTTTGTGTTGTATTTAAGGGGTTCATCGTGGTCTAGTGTTCTGCGCGCTCCACAGTCCTGTATGTCAGTGGCTTTACCATGGAGTGAAGGGTTGATGCAACCGATGGGACGTGCACACGTATCATCGTATTATTACCCGTGTCCTGCAACTCAGGAGATCAAAGCACATCTTCTGTACATTACACAATGACCTTCAATATTATCCTGGAGTCAAGGCTTCTCTATTCAATTTACACTCACTTCAGAATCCTAACCAAACACAACGACTGTGATGAGCGACAGTGTCCCCGCTGTAGGGATCCTGGGAACATGTAAGCTGTAGGTTTGAGGACTGACTAAATATTCCGTGTTGTTGTGGCTGTAGCAAGCAGTGATAGGATGTCAGCACACATGTATGTCTTATCTTATCTTTACCGGTGTCCTGTCAGTAAGGTCAGAGAAATGTATTTCCTGCATGTACCCGAGGAGCTTCGCAGTGCCAGGCCTCAGGGGGCGGTCAGTAAGTATCAATCTTCTATCTTGTGATTGATGGTGGACTCTGGATATGCCGCAGCTGGTGTTATGCATCAATACATGATGTATTAGAACTCTGTGAAAATTATGTGGCATCTTTGCAGCAGCCCATAATAAGTGGTTCAAATGTGTCTTCATTTATACACATATAAGAGTATCAAACATCTCGGTACTGGGTTGTACTGGTAGAAAACCGTTTTCAGCTGTGTTGGTCCAACTGAATTAAAACAACATTACAACTCCCATAATGCATTAGAATGTTAAAGAAAAGCCCAACAACGGAAACTAGACAAACATGCATTATATATATGCCTTCCTACTTTTGGTATATGAATTTGTCACAAGTATTCTAAATATCTCAATCTAAAGAATGACAGTATCAAGACGTCGAAGTGGGTGAGATCTATGGGCAACATGTGTTCACGTTTTTTTTTATTTACAAAAATATTTCCTATTAAAAAACAACCCTTCTGAACATGTAATGCCTGGCTTCAGGCGTCTCCGCCTCCGGCTCAAGCAACAGATTGGGAGGGTGGTGGGGAGTTGAGGGAGTTATAGGGTTCTAAGGAAGAAGCAAGGATTCTCGCCAGGGTGCCTGAAAGAAACTTAATGTGCACCCATTTTTAATCAGCAAATGTGAACTCTACGTGGGAGCCAAAATAGAATGTGATTGATGGAGTCATTTGAAGCCTCGTGGTGATCTAGATTTATTTTTTGAAAGGCAATATAAGGCTGAGTTCTGAAGTGCGTCCTTTTAACAGACACATAAAAAATGCTTGCACAAGTTACTGCCCATTTGCGTAGTACTAAAATATACATTTTGAAAGCATGTGTTTTATCTGAGACACTAAGGGGGATATGTACAAGGCAGTGGAGGAGAGAGGCGTTTGCCTTCCTCTCTTAACGCCTCTCTCCTCCACTTCTGAATCGCAAGGCTGCACCATATTTACAAGAATATGGTGCACCAGAGTGCAAGGGTGTCTGCGGGCAGGGGAAGATTGTTTATGTTTAGGAAGGTGTCTCTTCCTGCACATAAACAATCCTATAAATGCCATTCTGGCACTTTCATGCGTGCTGCTTCATGCAGCACACATGAAAGTTACAAAATGGCATTTAAAAAAAAAGTTTGTTTATTAACAGGAAGGGACACCTTCCTGTACATAAACAAACCATGGCATTTTGCTTTTTCCATGTGTGCTGCACAAGCACACATGGAAAAAGCAAAAACGAGGAGATATAGTGTATTTCTCCTCGTTTCGCCATCTTAGGACCAGTTTTTACCTGGTCTTAATTTTGGCGCTGCCTCCTATGTACGCCACACTTGTACATAGGATGCCGCGTCAAAATAATTGGGTGTTGCGGTGCAACGCCCACCGCAACACCCACTGCCCACCCCTTTCACGCTAACCATAGCGTGAAAGGGGGCCTTGTATACAAGGCAGCGTTAAGCCACGTTAAGTGGTTTAACGCTGCCTTGTACATAAGGCGCAGCCCCTTTCGCCACCACAACGTCACTTTAGGTGATGTTGTGGTGGCGATCGGGGCTTGTACATATGCTTCTAAATCTTTTTTCACATCTTAAACAGTGTGTAGTACAATTCTAAAATATGACTTGGTCAAAGTGCTTCCTGTCATGGGTTGGGACCTCTTGGCACTCTAAATATACAAGTCACTACCACCCACTCCGCCAGCCAGGATTCAGTTCTGTGACTCTCTGGTACACGCACTGGCATCTGTAGGGATCACAATAAGCAGCTGAGCTCTCCTAAAATAAAAGAGTACATCTTCCACTGATTAGTTTAAGTTGTATTTGTTTTTTTATTTTAGGAGTGTGTATTATTTTCGATGCAGTCAGGCGAAGGTGAAAGTTGAACAATATTACAGAATATTTTGTTCTTTTATCCCCGTCCCTGACCGCGCCTCACACTCACCGACGTTCGCCTCCATTGCACACAGGTTCCCAGCTTCCATTATATTTGTATGCTCTTCAACCACTGGCTGTCTCCTATTATGGTAGTGAGGAACCTGTCAGGCCCTTTAAAAGCGTGTTATGCCCACATGTTTACATAGCTCTGGAAGGAAGCAAAACACCCCAGAGGTGGAAAGCTCCTGCTCAAGTGTCTTGAAAGTCTCTAAAAATAACCAGAGAGGGACCTTGCTTCTCTGCCCTCTCTGCAGCAGTGTTTTATTGCCCTCATGTTTAAAAGGGAAAAAAAGCAAAATACAGCAAAGGTGGGAGACTCGTGCTCCTCTTTGAAAAGTCTCTATGAGGACAGAAACAGACCTGGCTTCCTATCGGTTCCCAGTGCAACAGGTGGAAAGCTTTTGCTCGTTTTCAGAAACTTTCCAAAAAAGCATTGGCAAAGCCAATAGGGGTCACCTATGGGCGAGCAATTGGCTTTGGCAATCGAGTGGTGGTTGGTAACAGGGGGCAGGTGTGGGTGGGTAAAGGGGGAGTGGGTGTGTAACAGGACAATAAAAAAACCGATATGAAGCGGCCTTAGCTGGCTGCTTTATAGCTAGGGCCGGACTAACCGTAGTGGGTAGCGGGCATTTCCTAGTGGGTGGGGCTGGTTTTCAAGCAGTGGGGGCTGATTTTGATACCGTAGGTCGGGCTTGCAGCAAAGCTACAATATCGACCTCCTGTAGCAAGAGCGGCAGCAGCATTAAAGCAGTAGCAGTGCTGCTTCTCAGCAGCACCCCTACCCCCACCTCCCCCCGGAGGCCGGTCTAGCAGAATTGCTAATGCTGGTTTGTTTTCCCAGTCCGGCCCTGTTTATATATATTTTTTTTATATTTAATGCATTTTTATATAGGGCAGACTTTACCCAATGGTGTCAGAGCGCTTCACAATAGAACCAAGTACAATACATGAGGAGAATTTTAAAAATGTACATGTTACAGAAACAAATGAGAAAGAAGAAAAGTAAAATAAATTGATGGGAATCACACAAAACAAAAACACATTAGGATGAGGAACGTAACAGGCCTAGATTACAAATTTACAATATTGAAAGAACTTCCTAGAGGGACATGAAAAGGGATGTATTAGTTCTGGAAGTGTCTTTGGAAGAGAAGAGATTTGAGGTCAGTTTTGAAGGTCCGGGTAGAGGTGGTGGTACGGAGAAGTGGAGGAAGCGAGTTTCTGATTCGGACCGCATTGCCTGAGAAGGATTGAGCCATCGATCTTTCCCTTTTGAAGGTAGGGGGCTCAAGCAGTAAATTTTCCGCATTACGAGAAGGTCTGGAGCCTCCAGAGATTTTAAGTTTATTCTCCAGGTATAGAGGGGAGGAAGTGTGTAAGGCTTTGTGGGTGATACAGGCAGTCTTGAGATTGATCTTGCCTCGATGGGAAGCCATCCAAGAGAAGACAAAATGGGTGTGATGTGGTCACTTCTTTTGGCCCCAAAGACATAACGAGACGCTGAATGGAGAACGGATTTAAGAGGGGAAAGGTGGGATTTGGGGAGGTCAGTAAGAAGAGAATTGCAATAGTCCAATCTAGAGAGAACCAGAGATTGGACCAAAGTTTTTAATTCTTGCTCCGGGAAGAAACGTCAAATCCCCCAGAGAAGACGCAGTTGGTATCGTGCATTCTTTGCAATGGAATTGATGTGGGAGAGTAGATTGAGCCTTTTGTCAAGTATGACACCAAGGGATTTTGCGATGTCGACAATGATAGGTTTATTGTTGAATAAATTCAGCTGATCCATCCAAGATTGAACAGGAGGAGGAGAGAGTGAGGTAGAGAGGAGGAATTCAGTTTTGGAAAGATTCAGAATGAGTTGATGAGCTAACATTCAGTTTTGAATAGAGTTAAGAGTAGAGTTGAGGATTGAGATATCGTGGGTGGAAGACACCTTAAGGTAGATTTGAGTGTCATCCGACTAGAGATGGTAAAGGATCCCAGATTTACTTAGGAGATTTCCTAATGGTTCCAATTAAAGATTGAACAAAGTGGGTGCAAGGATAGAACCTTGAGGGACGCCTTGACCTACCGCCAATGAAAACGAAAGACTGTTCGCGATTTTGATCATTTGAGATCTGTCCGAGAGGAATGAGGCAAACCATTTAAGTACTGTGCCTTCCAAGCCCATCCTCTGTTGAAGAGTGTTAAGGAGAGTGTTGTGATTAACAGTGTAAAAGGCTGCAGAAAGGTCTAGAAGAATCAGAAGACAAGACTCCCCCACATTGAGTACAAGCAGCGCATCATCGATCACTTACAGCAGGGCTGTTTCGGTGCTGCAGTTTTGAGTGAACCCAGACTGGAAATTGTCAAGAAGATTATTATCCTTAATATGTAGGGAAAGTTGTTTCGCTACACATCTTTCTGTGATTTTCACAAGAAAAGGGAGGTTAGTTATTGGGAGGAAGTTGTTGAGGTCGTTCAGATCAGCAGAAGTTTTTTAAGAAGAGGGGTAACCTGTCCTGTTTTAAGGGCAACAGGAAGGCAGCCTTGACAGAGGAAGAGGTTAACCAGACTGGTCCAATAGGAAAGAGTATGGGAGTAGAAATCAATGGCAATATCACTAGGGATGAGGTCAAATGAATGGTTAGAGGGTTTTATTTCGAGGATGCATTTGAGGAGGGCATCTTCAGAGATGACGTCAAAGTTCTGCCAAATGACTAAGGATTTGCGCTCCTCTAGAGGGGTAGAATGAATGACCTGCTCCACCAGTGATTTAACTTTTTCATCAAAGAATATAGTGAATTCTACTACTTTCTTAGGAGGGTCGTCAGGCTTGGTGGTTGAATGAGAGCGGTTTGGATTTTTGATGAGGTCAAATGGGTCTGTTTTTGGCTGAGTCGAGGAGGATTCGGAAGTGTAATGTTTTTTCATGGTAGATGTGTTTGTGGTATTTTCATCTTGCTGAACGTTGAGTAGAAAGATTAGAGGTGGATGAAGATTGTCTCCATTGTTTCTCCAGGATTCTCAGGTTCTTCCTTTCTTCATAAAGGGATTTATTGAACCATGGTGCTGAAGGAATAGGCCTTTACCTTTTGCTTTGAAGTGGAGCGGCATTATGAATTTCGACTGCAAGGACTGAGAGGCATTGGGAGGTAAGATCGTTGACATCCAAGTTGGGATCTAACCTTGGAAGTGGAAGCATAGCAGAATCACTGAGAGTGTCAAGGTCAATGTTTTTGGAGTTACGAAACCAGGTAGCAGTCCTTTTAGGTTGGCCAAGCATTATAGAGTGTGATAGGTGAAGAGGGAAGGGGATGAGGAAGTGGTCAGACCAGTCTACTTGAATAGGGATAGCAATAGTAAGCATGTCTGCTTTAGATTTAACAAGGACTAGGCTGTAGCCCTGTTTTTTTACTTCTGGGAGTTGGGAAAACAAGCACGGATTGGAGTGATGGTGTTGGGGGGAGAAGAAACAGAGACAAGAGGGCGGATGGGAGGCAGTAGGAGAACCAGAATGGGGAGGGTGGGAAAATGTTTTAAAAAAGTGCTATGGCGGGGCCAGCGTTGATTGTGTCATAGTGCTTCTTTTAATACAAAATGGTGCCTGAATCACAGGACACCCAGTTGATGGCCAGGGGAGGGACACTAATTACATTTATTTAATCTGTGCTTGGTCCATGTACCACCAAAAGAAAAGGATGTGACGCATGACAAGCGCTGCCCAATTAGAAGGCAGCAAAGAAGAGTGACAACGCTGCCTAGAAATGGTACGTAATGGGTTGGTTCCAAGCCCTTTATAGAATGTAAGAGTCTCGCAAGTGTGAGTGCGTCCAGATAGGCTTGGCTTTCTCGCACTACCCATACCCCGCAGGGAGGGTGGATAAACCCCGGGGTGTATCTTCAGAGAAGGTGTATGGGGTGGTACACCCCACCCCCGATCCTTTCTTAGAGTTGGGTTTAGGAGGCCTCAGGTAGACTTGTGAGGTGATAGTTGGGTCCTTTTCTTCTCATCTCTTCACTGCAGATAGCAAGCTTTGGAAGGGTTAAGGTTTGGCAGGGAGGGCCCAAGGTGGCCGGGAACATCTTGTGCCACCACCACAAACCCCTGCTTGTAACTTGCTCTGTATGGATGGCTCCCCGTGACCCGATGTGCAAGGGCTAATGGTGGCCTAGGAGATGTGTGCCAGACGTTGGATTTTGGGCCACTCCTCTGCACAGAAACCGCCTGTGAAGAAAGGTCTGATTACAATCTGGGCCCTCTGCAACATCCTTTGTTTCTACTCACATCAGAGCTGCATTAGTGATCTTTGGTGACACCTCAACTCGGGACATAATCAGCAAGTCACAAAGCGCCTCAGGTTCGGACTTTCAGGCACTTCCGCTGCATGTCCCATCAACCCTCGTGCATATGTGCGAGGTGATGCAGGGCCCCAGCACAGACCTGTGACCTCAGCTAGAGAAACGTCTGCCAGAAAGGTTGGTCAGAAGGCGCTAAACTATGAATAATTAATTCTGATAGTAGGGTTTCATGCAGCAGTGCCATTCTCTGTAAATAATTGATGTTTCTTATGCTCGTCGTTGCTCAGTTGGCTAATGCATACTGGAGTCATGGTTCAGAGCGTAATTTCCAGCGGCAGGTTTGATGCGTCCTAAAGTAGCTTGGAGGGTTAATGTGCCTGCTATCAGTGCATTGCATATAATGTTAGGTCAGACATTTGCATTCGACGTAAGACAGATCAGTGTGTTACTGCTTTCGTTGCTTACCGAAACCTTGTTAGTAACAAGCAACAGCCCTGGGAAAAACTCTCAGTAAGTTTTGCACCCGCTACTAAGGGCTGCATGTAACACGCAAGGCAGAGTTTGTATCCTTGCGGGTTTTTACTGAAGTGGTTCAGTTGGGTAGTAACAATCAACATTGCGACACATATTATGAGTTGCTCAGAGCATCGTCCTGGGGGAGATACCCCTCTGGACAATGACGGGATTTTCGGTGTCTTCGATCTGGAATTGTGCCAGGCCTGCGGTCAGATACCGGAGCCAGTAATCTCCCGCCCTTAGACACTGGCCATGGACCGTCCGGATAGAGTAGTTAATGGGAACCCGCAGCACCTTTCCCGCGCTCCTGCTAAAGCAATATGGAAAACAAATGCCTCACAGCGCCCTCCTACTCGTGGTCGTTTCTTTGCCCTATGCCCTCTGCTACCTACACTATGGGCAAAGCAACGCGCACACACAATTGGGCCTGGTATTCCTGGGTCTAAGCGTTATTCCCAATCTGGGGGAAATAACTTGTTATCCTGTATTTTGCTTCTGGGATAACAGCTCCCGGTATGCATGCCTCAAAATACGAGGACCTCGAAAAACGAGTCTAAGTGCCGTGAAAGTCGGTTTGTATTGTTACTCTTTGTGAATACACACATGAGCATGTCTCTACTGACTGGTCCATGCCCCTTGCACCGCCCGCCTCTGCCATGATCCCTCAGTGAACTTCATGTGACTTCCATACTCAGAGAGTGGAGAGCGCAGACTGGTCACACTGCCATCGTGTTAGACAGCCCGGCTCCATGTTTAGCAGCTGTTGTGTATAAGTTTGAGCAGCGGGGAGGGGGTTGTGCTCTAGTTCTTCTCTGACGGATCTTTTTGGAGGCTCCGTGAAGGGGCGGTGCTCCTGCCCTGTGACACAGAGCTCATGTCCTTAGTTCTGCCCTCTGCTTCCACTCGTCCTCTCTTTCCAGTCTACCCAGGGCCCCCTTCTCCAATGCTGGGCAGGGGATGGAATCCCTGACTTGGACTCTTTCTGTTGTCTCGGCTCATTACTGTCCTTCAAGGGATGCTCTTATGAATATCCCATCAGTGCTGGAAATTGAAAGAATTGACTCTAGGAGCTAACACACTGGATGAGGGATGGTCGGTGGCAGACAGACAGACAGACAGGCAGTGGAGTCACAAGGGTGTGCATCATGAGGAGCTGAATCAGTGACAGTCAGTCGATAGCCTGCCAGGATACGTGCATTAATTGTACACACACTGCCCCTAAATGAACTGACGAAGAAAATCTGGCAGTTAAATCTGTTTTGCCTTCCTCAATTTGTTACAAACTCTATTTCAAGATCCTTCAGAGAGTTAAAGACACTACTACAGAGACCTATGTGTATTCAGCAAGTCTCAGCTTATAATACTGGTAAGATAGCTCTGGCGTTTAATGTACATATGGGGGAATCTATGTGTAGTCCTGGTTACAGGGGTGAATTACAGAATAGATAGGGTTAATGTGCCTACTGCAGAGCGTTGCATGCAACCTGCATGACACAGATTTATACTGAGGGGCATACGTACGAGGAAGCGCGGAGTGAGGTGTTAGCCATCATGGCTTAACGCCTCACTCCACCACTTCTGAAACGCAAGGATGCACCATATTTACAAGGATACGGTGCAGCCTTGCATTTCACCTTGCGCTGGCGCTACATTTAGCAGTGTAGCACCAACGCAGGCACCCTTGCACCATAGTGCTAGGGTGTCTGCGTGCAGGGGATGATTGTTTATGTGTAGGAAGGTCCCCCTTCCTGCACATAAACAATCCTAAAATGCCATTTTGTCACTTTTATGTGTGCTGCTTAATGCAGAACACGCAAAAGTCACATTGCATTTTTTTTACAGATTGTTTATGTACAGGAAGGGACACCTTCCTGTACATAAACAACCCATGGCAGTTTGCTTTTTCCATGTGTGCTGCACAGGGCAGCACACAAGGAAAAAGCAAAAACGAGGAGAAATAAATAATTTCTCCTCGTTGTGACAGAGTAATACCAGGTTTTCCCTGGTCTTAATTTTGGCACTGCCTCCTATTTACGCTGCCCTTGTACATAGGGGGCAGCATCAAAATTAATGGGTGCTGCGGTGGAACGCCCACCGCGACACCCACTGCCCACCCCTTTCACGCTAACCATGACGTGAAAAAGGGCCTTATTTACAAGACAGCGGTAAGCCACGTTAAGTGGCTAAACTCTGCCTTGTAAATAAGGCGAAGCTCCTATCACCACCACAACGTCGGTGATAGGAGATTCTAAATATGCCCTTAAGTGTGATAGTTCAGAGGAGTAATGCGGTTGTTGCAGAAATCCTTGTGCAACTTGAAAGAGATAAGTTACAATAGTGGTAAAGAAGCTCCTCTGCAAACAACTTAACATTAAGGTAACTTAATGTTTTGTAATTCAGAGGTTGTTAAAATTCTTTCTGTTGGGCAGTGCTTAATTTGTGAAACAATAAGTGCCAGGGCCCTTGTTAGGAGGCCACTTCAACTGCCCATGCCAGCTCGGCCAGTGACAGTACCAACACAACTACTAAGCACCACACTCTTACAAGTTTAACCATTCAGTCTATTCCAGTCCTCCGAACCCATAAGAATGGCATGGGCGGCAGGTATTACTATTTTTAATGTATATTCAGTTAATAAACAACTTTTCTTGTGCTCAAGTGTAAATTAGACAAGCAGCCCCACCATGTGTCAGACTGCCATAAGTGCAGGTGTTGACAATGAAATGCCGGTGCTGACCTCCGGAAACCACCGCCTGAAACTAAGCACTACTGTTGGGTGGTACTAACACTTATTATTAACATTTGCAATCTAGTGCTTGGTTCAGCCAGCAGAAAGCTTGCTTAAGAAACATTTAGTGATCTGCAGGTCACAACTTCGCAGACCTCCATTCTTCTGAAGTCGAACCTGGTTTCCTAGTATCTAATTGCTTGTGTAACGGTGTAACTGTTAGGCCATAGGAAGGACAATATAGACAACACTAACATACCGTGGTCAGAAATGCAACGGTTGTGCTATATTAAAACAATAAACTTTCAGATCCGTTTGTCTCTTGGTGATGTAGGACCCGAGACAGTGTCTTTGTTCCCCAGATGGGTTGCTCTGTCTGAAGGAGTTGTGAAATTCTAGGTGGGCTCAAAGTCTGACCTCTCAGACCTGCTGCCAGTCCAGGGACATCCTCAACAAATAGAATTGTGTTTGTCTGTGAAGCTGAGCATTTGCAGCCTGAGCATGGCTGAGAGGTAGAGATGGACCTAGCGGATCCCCTGCAGGCCACTTCCCACCTCCACAGATGCACATTGAATGTGTGGCTGCTGCTGCGTGTGTGCTTGTGTCAGTACTCTCCACTGATAGGTAGGTAGGTGGAAAGATTTGCTGAATGTTTGCCCAAAAATAGCTGCTGCAACCAGAATCAGACCTGCTCCGACCCTTCTCCAGCACTGCTTTCTGCACATGCACACCCCTGGTCCTTTTGAGTTGAGTACGCCACCGTGCTTGTTGGGAAACCTCAGACTCACTGGCCCCCTTTACAGTATTTGACAAGTTACGCCCCTGGTTAGACTATGTCTCGGCCACCGGGGTTAGATTGGGATTAAAAATCGGCTTGGGCACACTAAAAAAAGTGGCCCACATTTGCAAATTGCCTTTCCGCAAAGCACTGATTCTGCAAAGTTTTATAAAAAGAAGGGGGGGTCTCTGACAGAGGCATGTTTTCTTAACTTTGTTTAGATTAAAAAAAATGCACAAATTAGTTCACACTGGTGAAACACACCTGAAAAACAAGTGAGGCCACTTATGCTCGGGCCCTCTGCCCCCACTCAATATGCATACATTAATGGGCAGGCCCAGAGAGAGAAAGGGAGTGATACCTTTCGCAAAAGGGAGGTAATGGATGCCCATCACCCCCAGAAAGGCCACTCAGGGCCCCACCGGGCCGCTGGCGGCATCTGAATACACCAGACACAGCCCAAATCAGCCCCCAGGGAGCCCAAATAAGCGGACCACAGCTGGTACTCTGATACTGGCCCCTCGGCCAGTGCCCAAGTGCCCGCGTTACCAATCCGACCCTGTCAGCCACCTCCTTACAGTACCAGCTTTTAGGCAGACAGGCAACAAAGAGAGACGCTGCTCAGAGGCCTTTACCTCAAGCAGGTGCATCTCACAGTGTGCTGAATGCCAAGCCAGGGAGCAGCCTGCATTCACAGAAAATAAAATCAGAAAATGAAACTTTACAGAAACAGTTTTGTTTTATTGCAGCACCTTGACTTGAAATTGTGAGCATTGCATGTCTCAGCCAGATTTGTGGTAAATACACGATTCTCAAAATCACAAAAGGTTGAGTGGGTCTGGTTATAGTTTTGTGTAGAGTGGATCAGACTTAAGGGTATCAAGTTACTACATTTCGAAATAACCATAGAAATGTCTCTTAAAGTTTTTACATTTACAAAATATAAAAGTTAATTCAAACTGGAAAGGTGACTCGATGACAGAAGGTACAGGAGAAGGTAGGAGGCATGTTAATTTTGTTTTTTTAATATAGCAATAAAGAGAAAAAGGAACTATGGGTATCATTATGATGCCAGTGGGACCCCCACCGACAGGCCGTTGGGGCTGGTCCCACCAACAGGCAGCCCTTCGGGCGACCGCCGCATTAGGATGCAGGTGGTCGGACCCTTGACTGTCGGTGGGACGGACTGCCGCCTCAAAAAGGATCTATTAATTCAGACGGGCGGCTTTCGGAATCGTGATCTTGAATGGAGGCAGTGCCTGCGCAGGCATCGCTGTCAAGATTACTATGTCCATTTCCGACAGCCTTTTCATGGCGGTCCCACCACCATAAAAAGACTATTGGAAAAGAATTTTGGGGGCCTCAAGCAGGGCCCCTACCCTCGTGGGCCACTGCTAAGTGGCCTGGGGGGCACTTGTAGTGCTGCCCATTACATTCATGCACCGTGTGCCAGGCACCACATGGTGCATGGATGTCTACAAACTGCCTTTCTCTACTGCGGCCCTTTTCCTGGGCCTCAGCACAAGCCGCAGTAGAAAAAGGCAATTTCCTACCGCTTACATGGCGGTCTTATCGTAATATGGCAGATGGGACTGCCGACTCCTGGTCGGGTGGTTTTATTCCTACTGTGATGGCGGTTGTTCGTTCGACTGACCGCCATCGCAATCAGGCCCAGTGTTCTTAGGACACAGTGGAGAGGAATCCTCTTACTGCAGTTGGACCTTTGAGGTTCTAAAGGTGAGGCAATGAGTGCCATCTGCGTTATGTTCCTCCACTTTATCCCAAGAAATGCCACATAACTGTCCATGTGACACACTTCCTGCTGTCCATCCTGCCCTTGATACCCCAAAATACACACATATCATCTCCCAATTTGGAAAGCTAGAGGAAACTCAAACTCTGAACTGAGGGTGGACGTGAATCTTCGTGTTTAAGTGTGGCACACTAGCTTGTGCCTCCAAGAGACTTCTGAGAGCTGATAAACAAATACTTCTTGCAAAGACTGCTGTCCTCTGAGGAATATTGCATTTGTGGATCCCCAGGGGCCCATCAGCCCCTCCTCTACTACGTATGCAGTTCAGAGTTCTCTCCATAGCGAAGAGGAGGCGGGAAAACAAAGAGTATATAGAGGAATGTGAGAAGAAGAAGACTGCCATGACACATCATGAAGTGTCTTGTAGGGCGTAACAGCTGCCCTAAAAGGGTGTCCTGGCGTTCATGCTTTTTTTAATTCATCCTTATTCGTTCATTCGTGTCTTTACATCACAGTGTGAGGGTGCCTCAATCCACTTGCACATGGTATGCCACTTGCCAATTTTTGCCAATCATGAGCATCGATAAGGGGAAACGCGATTGGGACTAAGCATACAAGAGTGTTGAAGAACAGGAGATGAAGGTACAAAATGATTTGAAAGAGAGTGAGCAAGACCACGAATAAGAAACCATGATGGGTCCCTGTGAATTCACATTTAAAAAACTTCCAGTGGCCTATGTTCTTTTTCAGTTGCTGTTGCAAATCAGAGAGTCTAAGGGGCATATCAGCAACACCCGGCGATAATTATCGCTCAGCGCTCTTAGCGTGAGGATAATTATCGCCGGGTAACGTGGATTTTTATCGCTGAGATAGCGTGCTATTAGCAACGCTTATCTCCTCAGCGATAAAAATCCTCATGCTAACTGCCTAACGTGAGATTATCGCTGGAAACCCAGCGATAATCTCACGCAATGTGGCGTTAGCTTGATGATAGGGACTCACAAACTTAGCCATGATATCCACCTTCCATAGGATATCATGGCTAAGTCAGTCCTGAAGCAGGCGTAAGGAAAGTAGCGATAACAGGGGTTACCATTTGAGAAGAGGAGTGTCGCCCCACAAGCTCCATTGCTGAAAAATAAAATGGTAATAAAGTTAATTTATTATGATTTTATTTTCCAGCAACCCATCCTGAACTAAATGTGAAGACGGGGCACCAGTGCTGCTGAATGGCAGCAGCAGAGCTATGCTCTTTAAAATGCGCATCTCTCTTTGGCCGGCCGTCTTCCGACTGCCAGCCAGACATGCACATTTTAAAGTTCTCTACCTCTAGAGAAAGCGCAAGCCTCCAGTGCTCCTAGGAGCACTGGGAGAGGCCACACTATCCTATCCTGGCACTACTTTCATGCTGTGAAAGCAGGGCCAGGATTGGGTAGTGCAGTTTCCTGCATCGGGAGCTTCTATGAGGAGAGAAGACACCCGGGGAAGGAGGAGGTCGCGCCTCAAGATACAAGGTATTTTTTAATTAACATTTCTTTTTGCCACCATCCTCAGTACACGCCAGCCGCCACTGCTTACCATTTTTTGTTGACTTTTATTTTTAGGTCTCGTCTGGCGTAGGCTGCGCAGACATGCGCAGTCTCGCTGGCGAGATTTAATGATTTAGGGTAGCTTTCACTAGCGGGGTTTGAGCCCCGCCCCTCTTTTCCATTGGCTGGCGTCACCGTTTATGGTAAACGGTGGCCAGCCATTGGAAAAAAGCTTCCAGTGATGTACACCTTTCTATTTTAGAGCCGTCCTAGTTGGACTGGCTGCCCTGACTTACTGCTGGCGTAAAAGGTTTGTTAGCTTTATGGGGCCAAACACATGGCCCCATAAAGATAAGAAACCTTTTAGCACAAAAGGAAGTCAGGCGAGCCAGTCCAACTGGGACGGCTCTAAAAGACAAAAGTGTACGAACGAAAAACGTCATGGCGAGCGCTTGTTTTTCAAGCCTGCCGTGTTTGCCTCTTGCAGGTCGCTGGAGCCGTCGTGCATGTGTGGGCTGGTTACTGACGGAGACAGAGGCGGGCTCTAGCAAAGTTTTGCTAGCTCAGCTTTCAGCAGCCACGGCACACGGAGCTCGCTACTCCCCGGCTCGGACTGCCCCAGTGACTTGGATTTACCCACCAGGACCGTCCGTAGGGAAGGCGGCGAGGAATCGCACGGCCGGAGCCGAGGGCATGGGGGCGACACGGGGCTGGCTGATCCCCGCTTTACACACGCTGTGCCTGGTGGGGCTGTCGGCGGCCGCCCAGGAGCTGCTCCCACGCCTCCGCTTCCAATACGGTAAGCCGGCTGCTTTTTGCCAGTGTTTATATTAATCAATGAGCGGGCTGGGTGGGGTATTGCTAGTCCGTTCCTTCTCCGTATGTAGGTAAAATAAGTCCCAGCACAGTAGAATGAAGCCACGAGGCGCTGGCACTATCTTCTGTGCTGTCACGGTGTGCAGGGTCTCTGGCATGGTGCCACTTTAAAAGATGCGTCTAAAGTGCTTACACTTATAGCATCATC
The DNA here is from genome assembly GCF_964204655.1 of Triturus cristatus. NCBI lineage: Eukaryota > Metazoa > Chordata > Amphibia > Caudata > Salamandridae > Triturus > Triturus cristatus. Next base: position 218,536,651 of record NC_140591.1, on the reverse strand, counting down.
CTGGCGTTTGGATGTTTGTTCTCGGATGATAAAACGCATGTACAAAGAGGCATCGCTGGCGCTGGCACTGCCCCTCTCCTGGGCTTTCTTCCTTGTTGTGATAACCCTGGTTCTAGAGTAAGCTCTAAGTGAACCTCGGACATCCACTTCGTTCTGGGCACAGTGAGGGGTTTCTTTAATGAACTTCAAAAGTAAACAGCAGAGTGTGGGACTGAAGCAGCGGCAGGGCGCTCCCTTGGCAGCTGCTGGCCTGCTTCCCCGAGGCGCTGAACAACCAGAGCGTCTCGAATTGTCGAGTTTACTTTTATTTTGCGCGCGATCTCTGTGTTTTTTAAATGCCCTGTATGTTTTTTAAATGACCCCGTCTCAGGTTCCAGACGTGTGAATGAACACTTGCGGAGAAATGGGCTTCAGGTCTATGGCGAGTCCTTGTTTTTTTGGGGGGAGGGGCGAGGGAGGTCAGGGGTGGGTGGCACAATATTGTGAGTAGGTAACCATTATAATTAGTGTGTAGTAGGAAATGCACGTTCCCATGTGTAGTGCGCACAGTAAATCTAGTGTGAAAAGCCTCTCACAGAGACCCCACGCATGCATTCCTGACTTTCATTTTAAAACGGATCCGTAGCGGCAGTTGTAGTTAGCGCTTCTCTGAATGTTGCCTGGATGTATCCATCTTCCCCAGAGGCGAATATGTCTTTCATACAAGAAACTCCTCTCAGTAGCGATTTTTTTTTTTTGCTCGAATGTTGCCCATATACAGTGGGACAAGACTCTGTATATTTAGCAGCCCCTATCGTTGGTTTCATGCGCTTAGAATCTTAGGCAGTTAGGCACTACGTAGACCAGTTAGCCACTCAGGTTCAAGAAGGTCTTTTGAAAACAACAGCGTCATGTGGATATTTAAATGACAAAACGCAGTCCAGTTTGTACGAGCGGTGTAAATGGCTATTTTTACCATTAGCACTATGAGTAGTAGTGATGTCTGAAGCCGGGGTGCTATCCCACGAGGCCTTACCTTGTGTACACACCACTTTCACTACTGTTCCTCATGCGTCTCCACTTTATAGAGTAAATACCATTGTTAGCCTGCCCTTTGTATACAGTTTCTTCTGTGTTCGGCACTGGACAGTTGTTTTACTATGACTGATTTGGGGAAAGGGTATTACTGGATAATGTACCAGGTGCTCTCTCATCCTGGCTTCCCTCAGTGAATGCTGTGATGTGTTAGATTTCCACAGCACCTAGCCTGCCACGAGGATGTCCTCAGGGCGCTGTTGGGGTTTTCCGGTGCTCTCACACCCTGGTGTCGAGGGTACGATCACACCAAAAGCCTGATTTCTGTTTGTGTGATTCGAAGTAGCAGTGATGGAGGCGTGGTCCACTTGCCATTTCCTGTCTGCATGTATCAGTCATGCGTGTGCTATAGCGGGCGGCAGTATTTCATGCGTGTGTGCAGGCGCTAGTTGAGAGTATGGTGTCCTTTTGAGGATGTATGTGTCTCCCTCACCGGGCTAACCCGGGTGTAGGTAGCATGGCTGTTGACATTTAGTGTATTTGTGTGTCGTTGGTGTGTGTTATTCAGTTGTGGGATACCGATCACTTCATCTTCCTGCCTCTCGGCTCTTCCTTCTGCGTAACTAGGGGCGCAGAGTTCTGCCGCTCCCGTGAACCGAATATTTGTATAATAATACTATGTATCGGATCTGAAGGTCTTTCTTTTATTGTCGGCTGCTTTCTACTCGGTTTTTCCTTTCACATTAGTACTCTGGTGTTTACTTTCTCCCCTCGTGCCCTCTTCGGCCTTCTCTTACTGACCTTTTGTCGACGGTCTCTATGGGAGCTGCATGAATGAACTCTGCCTCCTGGTAAACACTCGCCGCCTTTTAAACGCCATTCCTGCCAGCCCGGCGGGAGCCCGGAGCCTCCTGTTTACGCACACAACCCGGGGAGGCGGTCCCCACTTCAGTCAGACTCCCACATCGAGGGTAAATAACTGGCCTCAGGCGTTGTTACCATGCTGGGGTGAGGGCTGCAGCGAGCCCCTTTAAAAACAAGCATTGAAAATGCAATAGGTTTCGCCTTTAATTAAGTTAAAGCCATATGCTTTGTTAATGGTATTGTATAGCAAAGCAAATGGCTTTAACTTAATGAAAGGCGAGACCTATTTCATTTTTAATGCTTGTTTGATGTTATGTTAATGGCGCTCAACACAGATATATTTGAATGTGTGCTTTGTATCACACTCCACACATTCATGTTTTGTTTTTCTCTTTCAGAGCCTTAGTGCTGTGTCTTTTCTCAGTAACGTCTGTGTCTGCCTCACCTGCTATGACTGCGTTTCTCGTTAGTGACCTCGTAGTGTTTGCCTTACTGCAGTATCTTACCATGGAAGGCAGGTCTTCCTTGAGATAAGTTTTTTGAACTTGGATAAAATAGCAGGAGCAAAGAGCAGCTGATTGGCCAGAAGAGGTAGGGACCACAATGGATTGTGTTTTTTGTAGGCCTGGGCGGTACATTCGGTTGCGTTCACGGAATTTGCAGAATTTGGGTAATTTTGCGTTCCACGGAGAACACGGAATTGCCGAAAATTCTGCGTTCCGCAGCTTCGTGGAATTTTTTGCTTGTTTGCGTTCTCAAAATGCGTGTTCGCGAGATATTTCTCCCCGAGCACGCAAACAGTGATCGCGAAAAAGAAAAAAGCATCGCGAACAAGCAATTCCGCGTGTTCGCGGAATTTCTGCGTGTTTGCGGAGATTTTTTACCGTTTCGCGGAGCTTTGCGGAGTGCGACTACGCAAATTCCGCCCACCCCTAGTTTTTGGAACATTTATCCGTATTTGAATATCATGCTTTAAAATGGTTGGTTGGGCGGACTGACAATAGATTTAAAATAATATTTACCCTCTCAAAAAATTAATGTTGTGAAATGCACTGTATTAACACAGCAGGTACACTTACGGTGAAGGAAAAGAAGGTGGAACTATTTATGGAAACACCACTGCAACATTTTGGTTTACGTAGATGATTCACTAGCTATCCAGTCCCCTCTTTTACCTTGAAAATATAGTTTTTGGGGCACTAATATTACATCATTTCATAGAATGCAGGAGAATTGATTAGATGCATATCATATTTTCAAATTTTCTACAATTATTTCTACACTGTTCTATGCATCCTACACCCCCACTTGAATAATGTGCACATCTCCTTCTCCTTACCCATCAGTTAGTCTGGCTCCTTCACATCAGCTGTTACTGGGTGGGAACCCTTCCCAAATTGACATTTCATGCTCCTCCTCTTGTTTCTCTCCTCCCAGGGTTATATCATTCCTCTCGCATTGTTCGCCCCACTGATTTATATCAATATAATCCTTAATCTGCAAGGATCTTGTGTGTATATGTATTGGTGCTTTATACTGTGTTCAGGTAACGTAACCTTTAATTTTAAAAAGCTTTAGCACACTTGGACACCATGCACAACCTCAAATAAATAAATAAATATGTAAATCACATATTTCTACTAGGCTGTAACCCCTAATCGTAAATCTAAGCCTTTGAACCCTGTCCAGCACAAAATCCACATTATTTCTAATCGCATTCATATGTCGCAAGTTACTCTGCATCAAGACCATGGCAACCCTGCTGGATCACCTCACCGGTTGCCATCAAACTGCACTCCACATACAGGTAGCATTTACGAATAGTCCCCTACTGCACTCCACTGGACTTGCAGCAGGAGGAGCGCCTCCACAAGCCTCAACAGTGTGTGCAAACCATGAGCAGGGCCACAGGAATTATGCAATTGTGTGGTCGCAGCGATTGTCTCCTAATTAAAGGTTTGTCACAGTTGCCACATAATCCATCATCTACCGCATAATCTGCAGATTTTAATGAATTTTTTTTTGTCTCTAGCTCAAATGGTACAAACGTGAGTAATAACTCAACAGCACGTGTTGCCGCGCAGTGGAAGGTCCTATGCAAACGTTGACTGGTCACCTTTCTGCACCTTATTGCTATATTTGGGTGCTAAACTGATACTAATGCCCAGACAATGTTAACAAGCTTAAAAATGACAAAATAATGAAGTAATACTATAACAAAATATGCCGCACAATGCCACATAATTTTCCCATTCTTGCCACATAATTTAATAAACCTTGCCGCAAAATTGAACCTTCCTGCCGCATAGTTCCAATTAGCCCTGACCATGACCATGAGCTTTTGAGAGTACAGTAGTGGTATGCAACTGGACTAAGGAGAAGAGTAGGTGTAACTAACAGGAGATGCAGTAGTCCTTGTGAGGGGGCGGTTACCAAGCTTTAGGACCACACTAGAGACAGCAGTAGACTCTATAAATCACAACGACAACATAGCATCTACGCTGTCACACAGGACATAAACATTGACGCTGCACTTACCTTAATTTGATCTTTCTGCTGAATTTCCTGATCCTGTTCAACTTTGTGTGGCTCCTGTGTCTTCTTTGCCAGTTCATCATTCAATCGAATGCAGCTTGTTGGTGATTGCTCACAGCTGCAAAGAAATACAACAATTAAAAATACTACTGCCACAAAGTGCCATGTTTTATGATACTTTGCTAGATTAATTTTAGCCAGAAAGGCACATTTGTTTTCTATTTCACTAAAGAGGAATTACGTCCAGGGCAGGATTTGAAATTTTACAATACTCAATTGTTGGATAAAGAGGGATTTGCAGTTCTTTCAGCATATTTAACACTAATAAGTGGGCAAACAGCCAAGCAGTATGTTGATCAGTCAGCAGAAGGAAAGGTTTTACCTCTTGTGATGGGAAGCAAGGCTAAACCTCAGCATGTTGGCATGCGTGGGTGAGCGGCCGGAGCAGCAGGTGGAAACACATGCCTTTCTAGCACATTCAACACTCCGAGGATATACATTACATTTAACACCCGGTCCTAGATGAAGTCTTCAAACTTTAGGGAGTCAAAAAAATGCAACATATCAAGAGAAGTAAAAATAATTTTGAAGTTGACCTATATTTACCATATCTTAAATTCAGGTATTCTGTGTATAAACTGGGCCATTGGCTGCTTGTCTTGGAATTGCCTAAGATGGGTGCCACTCGGGCCCATCACACCGTGGACATTAGGTGTGCAGCGTCCCTTGACATTATGGTCTTGATATAATGACCCGTCAAAATTTTGAATTCAATATTCCCTACTACAGTCCTTCCTGACTTTCTCTCATCTGCATACTGGCCTGGTGCATGGCTCCATGGGAACTTGAGCCGCAACTAATCCAAGGTCCCTTGTCTGAATGTGGGAAGAGATCTTACTGACATTTTCAGCAACTAGAGGCAGGGGAGGTATTATAGAGGCCTTGGTAAATTGAAAGCTATGGACCCTCCACCAGTGTCAACAGTAATTTGTGGTTCCTCTATGTCCTCTGATAACTTGGAAGAACTGCCAAGGAGCCTACATATTCAACAACTCCTTTCATCACCGCCTTTTATGCAGCACTAACCAAAGTTTACCTTTAAAGGTCTTCTCCCAGCCTTCGATAGGTCTCGCTTCAAGTTTTGGTTACTCCCTGATCAACCTCATCGCTTGCTCCCAGACTTACTAGCAACTCCTCTGACTCTCATAAACCTTCACCAGGCCCTATGTGTAATCTCCCTGCAGATTTCTCGTATGCCACCCTCACCGCTTCCCTCCGAGGCTCCATGTTCAGCTCCCACCCTTCACAAACTCCAGCACAGTTCACCCACCCTTCCACAAAACTAAACTCGTGTAACCCCCCACCCCACCTTGTAGATGCCCAGCATACATTTAAAATGAAAACTCACACTATCCCCAACCAAACCTTCACAGGTCTCTGCCGGACAACACTCCTCAAAATACCAGAAAGTAGAAGAATAAGCAGGGCTTCGAGTTTAGGCTCTTTATCCGGCAGCGTTGGGCATATTTTGTGGCACAAAGAGCGCCATATTTGGCAGAATAATTATATGTATTCACTTCCATGCCTGATGCTAGAATATATATCTATTGTGGATTCAAACACACACTGCACTTGTCAATAGAGTGATAGCACCATACCCTCCAGGTACCCTGGGAATTCTATATCACTACAGAATATTGTGGACGGGTGAATGCTTGGCCATGTCTTTTGTTGGCGTCACTGCCTGGAGTTACTTTTTTTGTTGTTGCAGTTTTATATAGCGCAAACTCGACCCAAAGGTATTGGAGCGCCTTACATGACCACCAGTTACATTACGTAAGGTCACAATCATTTGTAGGCACAGGGAGATTATGTGATTTGCCCAGAATCACAGGATGTTAAGCGACGTCCAGACTCTAACCCGGTTCCCCAGTTCCAAACTCGGCAGCTCTGGCCGTTACACCACATCCTCTCACCTGTTGCTTGACAGTGTAAATGGTGAATCAGCATTAAAATAATGTTCCAGTAACCAGTCTGTGAAATCTGTCATGACCAAATGTAATCTACCTAAATTGTACATTTCCTACCACTTCATTGTATGGAGAAATCATATGCAGTCCAAAAGTTGTTTTTCCCCATTTTGCCATGTGCAAAATTACTTTCAGTAATCACTTCTACTGGTTGTTAATACGTCATCTCACATACTTTTCCGCTGTCAGCAACAAGCGCCTAACTCACTGAGCCATCTAGATCGCTTATCAAGATATTATTAAAAGCAAAACATCTCTCATCGAACGAATGTGGAATGCTGCTTCTAAACAGTCACTTATAAAAACCGTACAAATCTGTATCTTTTTGCACTTTCTTGCCTGGTCCGTGATGCTCTGTATTTTTCTACTTCATTTTCCAGCGTGATATGCTCCAGTTCGACAACTTGTAAGAGGTCCTCACGTGACTGCAATGCCATGTTTGTCCTGGAAAGTTCGTCCTCCAGCTTCTATTCAGACACAAACATGTAAAGTCACTTATGAATGTACTTACTCAAGTACCTGGCTGGTAAACATGAATACTATTATGAGAACATGAAGCAAAGGTTGATTTAATATTGCTTTCAATTAATTCCCTGTTACATTGCATGTTGCCGATCATTGTCCTAAAGGAATAAAACCCTTAGTGTAAAACTAAACACATTAAAAACCTGTTAGGTATTTGTTGCAAACAGATGTTAGAAACAGTTAAATACGTCAGGTTAAAAAAAAACTGCTGTAGCTCAGAATGTGTAGAAACATGCAGAAAGATTCTAGCTTTCCTCTATGGAAAGAATGCAAAAAATAAACATGCTGTCTCTACTTGTCATTTATGCTGAAAAGTAAAGCAGAAGAAAGCAAAGCAACCTTCCATTTATTGTTCCTTTAAACAGTTGCTTCAGTTATGCTCCATGGCCTCCCCTGCCTTTCACCTCAGCTGCCGGCTCTGGCAGCAGAGGCATTGCGATGTCAGAACTCGACCGTAATAACTTATGATAGTGGAGTTCTGACGTCTTTTCTCGCAGCCTTGATCACAATAAAGAGTGCCATTTTTTAACTTGTTTATATATCCGCCACATGTTACCAACACAGGTGAAATACTTCAAAATTAGTTCATTTGCAGGTATTAATCACAAAAAAACAATGCTTACTCACTAAAAATCGTAATACAACAACAGTTTTTCTCCCGTAACCTAAACTCAACATAGCATTAATAAGTCATTATTTTTAAATGCATTTACGATCATTGTAGCTCCCCAATTGGCATGTTTTGCTTGAAATGGAAAAGAAAATTAAAAAACTAACAAAATATAATAAATACATTTCTAATCATTTAACCCCAAGTGGGCATAATACACAGTTGCACTTAAATGGGTAAGATAATGTACACACATTATCCAACAATTATATTCATGTTAATAATTTTGTAATACATCTAACCCCTGGAGGTTCTTTTGGATGCCATAACTCTGTTGTAGATTATATTCTTCAATAACTAATCTGGTGCAAACCTCCTGACTTTCTGAAACATAAACACAACACAAATGTCTTAAAAACCACTTGATATAGATACAAAGAATCCAATTGCAGGCAACAAATCTTATTCACAATCTGTCTCTGAAGATTGAGAGATGGAAACACATCTCTTCATCTGTATTTAAGCCAAAGGTCTCAATTGTATCTGATTCCAAAATCTATCTATTTTCCAGCCTTCTTTATGCCTTATCTCAGTTGCCACCCCTCACTGACTCGGAATTCCATCTACCACACTTTTACGTTCCCTTCATGCTGACTCCAAAAGTGCCTTGCTACTGGATATGACATCCATATACTCAATGGCTTGTAAATGTTGTAGTATTCGCATGTGTACTTGTAGCTTAGTGCTGTCTATATATCTTTTCGAACAAGGGCATGTTTGCATATAAACTACAAAGTATATACAGTTGCTGAACGCTATTGTTGTTAGGTGAAAATGTCAGTTAAAACATAACATTTTAAACTCAAAAATACACTGAAATTCACCAGTTACAGTCAACTGATTTAACTATGACTTGAGCACTTGCCCTAAACAGTCATGGCATTAATGATGTCATTACAGATGTCATCAGCGATGTTATCGTATACCATATCAAATCAATTCAAATCAAATCAAAAAAGTTTATTTCGGATTCAAAGATCCTCGAAACGACATACATTGTACAAAGAACACATCCTTATGTGAAATATAAGTATTAAAATCAATAAACAATATCAAAATAGCATTAAAAAATACATGATATATATATATATCTCAATATAAAAGTTAATCAGTAAGATTACACTTCATTACCATATGATATAGTATGCAAGTAATCATGTAAAAATGGTAGAATCTCATAAAGTGCAAATCTTTGGCAGCACCCGATAATAGCACCAGTAACTAGCGCATGCCTATACCCTTTAAAAAAGTCATAAATATGATAAGTGCAAAACAGCATTTCAGTACAGAATTTCATACATGTCTACTAGGACTGTACTGTAACATGGTTTGGCCTTAGAGCAAGGACCTTATTGCCGATGATCCATGCAGAGGACAAGAGCTTAGCGACACTGATACAGATCTTCTCATCAGTGTCCATTCTCATTATTCTCAATGCATGTTCCATTCTCTTAATGCCTAGCAAAATGCACATAAGTTTAATCCACTGTCTGCAAGGAGAAACATAGGCTTTGCAAAAGAAGAAAAAATGATGTACGGTTCCCATAAAGTGCAGGTGCAATAGTTTGATGCAGAAACTGTTAATGGCATATCTAAAACGCATAAACATCTGCTTGCCTAAAGGGCAAGTTATCTTATCTAAAAAAGGCAAAAAATGGGACTGCTTTGATATCTGAAAAGCTGCCTGTGCAGCTGCCCTGGTTGCATTTTCTCAATTCCTCATCCCATAGAAAGAGTTTTAGTTTATCTTTAAGAGTGGATGTTGAAATAGAGGCAGCATCATCAGGGGAATTTCATAAGATAGCTAGATCAAGCATGAAGGTAATTTCCTTAATAAACCTTAGCCAAGGACTTTTCCGATAAATATGTGGGCGCATTAGTTCTGCAAGAAGGAACCTATATGGGGCCAGCTCTTTCCTAGGCCATAATCTGTGCAAATATTGCAGAGAATGCATTTTGCAAACTAGAGAAATTGGAAAAATGCCAATGTTTACGTACTGTGGAAGATGTGGAGTACTTTGAAGTAAATTCAGCAATCCCCTTACATATTTTTTGTCTGCTAATGTCAGATTTTTTACCATATCATGGCCCCAAAGCTCCGTGCCGTATAGAGCAGCACCCTTGGCCATAGCATTGTATATTTCTACTAGAGGGGAAAGTGATCTATTCTTGATCTTCTTTACCATCGTAAGGATCGCCATGGACTCTTGCTAGAGCTTAAATATGCTCTCCTCTGGCTTCAAGGACCAGGCTAGCTTGTTGGTAAGTCTAACCCCCAAGTAATCGAAGTTATTAACTTGTTTGAGCAGATCGCTTTGAGGTTGAATGCTGCACCTCCTTGGGGGGTAGGGATTTAAGGACATAAATTTTGTCTTTTGAAGATTCAATTCCAAACCCCTTTCAGCACAGAATGATAAAAAAAGATCTACCAGAACTTGCAAGCCTGCTGCAGATTTAGAAATGAGCAAACTGTCTTCCTCGAATAATAATGAATGTCAGGACGTTGTTTGCCCCAATTTTTGGTGCGTTATTGTCTGGAACACCCAGATAATTCACTTAATCGTTTATATACAGAGAGGAGAGAGTGGGGGCTAGTATGCAGCCCTGACACACTCCCTTCTGTATTCAGATGCTATTTGTCACTTCTTCATTTCTGCCACACCTAACCCAAGCGTAGTTTAGTTCATGCACGATTATGATGAATGATAGGATCCCATCAGGTACTCCCATATTGCCCAGAACAGCCCATAGCTTGTCTCTGGCAATAGAATCAAAGGCCTATTTCAGGTTCACTAAGACCACATATAAGTTGGCCTTCTGTGCTAGGAACAATTTCCAATAAATCGTGCATAGGCAAAATATCTGATCCATAGTACTTATCTTCTGGCGTAATCCTTGAAAATCAGAAAGTACATTGTTCTCCTGTACCCACTTGACGAGTTTACCCAAAGTTTGCCGGCATTAAAGTTTTTGCATCTCATCAACCACACTAATGGGCCTGTAGTTGAGGGGATCATCACAGCTGCCCTTTTTGTAAATAGGTGCAATTTCTGTGTGGTACCAAGACATCAGTCTAGGCCCACCCTTTCAAATTGAATTGGTGAGAAGATTTAAATAGGGTTCCCAAATTAAAGGTTTATAATCACATAGAATATTGTCAGTGCCTGGAGCTTTACCAGGGACAAAAGCTGTCCAGGCCCCAAGGCACTCACTAATCGCTACTTCATGGGCGTGTGACAATGTGTTGCCCTCAATAAACTAGGTGGGAAACATCACCAAGCTTTGTATCTACATCAGAATAGAGCCCCTCAAAGTATTCAACCCATATTTGCAGCTGAAGCAATAAATGCACATGAGCGACTGCTGATTTGCTTCCATGGGCAAATATATTCCAGAGAGATTTGTTATCCCCTGTTCTCGTCGCCTTAACCAAATCTTTCCACACATCTGTCTCCCATGAAGATTTAGCATACTTAAGCTATTTCTCATATTCCCTCCTGACTGGTGCAATTTGGTCCCTTATATTCTGTTTGATTTTCTGTATTAGTGCTGCCTTGGCGGATCTGCAGCGCTTGTTAAACCATTGATGTTTGCTTCTGGCTTTGGATGACCTATTATGTTTTTTCATAAAAAAGCACCTAGTTGGGCAAACGGATCGTCCTGATGTTTAAGAGATCTCTCAATCAATTCGCTTCAGATTCCGGGCTCACCAACAAATCAATAAAGTTGGCTACTTTTCCCATATATCTTGTCCATAAGATTGGGATCACAGGAAACAAAAGACCATTTTAAGAACTGCTTTTTGTTGGTTACAGTAATATCCCCCAAGGTGCAGAGTATAGGAGTCCACCTTTCCTGAATAGGAACCCCTTCATTATTAATTGGAGGGCGTTATGGTCTCTATCACACCTGGAGATGACCATCATATTCACCATATGGGGCCATATGTTCAGGGAAAGAAGGATATAATCAATTCTACTAGATTGATTATTCCACTTGAACGTTTGCAAGCCACCCAGGTCTGAGGGGGATCTGCTATTGCAGGCTCTAAGATCTAGAGAAAACATAAGCCCTTAAAGTTAGGTCATATCTTCTTCCTCAGGAATACCAAACTCAGAGTTGTCTAAGGGTTCATATGTAACATTAAAGTCCCCAGCAATTATAACAGAGCACCCTGCAGAATACCATTATCAAAATCCTCCACAATACATGACTTGGTGCTGTAACCACCTTGCCTATTATACTATTATATACATTGAATATATATATATATATATATATATATATATATATATATCCAAAACAGCCTCCGAGCAAAGGAGCCCCCGACCCTACAGGGCGGCCTCGAGACAACAGGCACGGAGCAGCCCATCAATTTGACATCCATCAAGAAACAAATGAGGCCCAATATCGGAGCAGGAGCATTTTTAATCACAGGTTAGCAGCGCAAAGGCATCTCCATTCCCTTACGCGTTTCAGCGTCTTACTGCCTTGATCACAGGTGGAGACAATAATTTGCATAGTGCTTGCGTGCGCGCTTTAAAGTTTCAATATCACGTGACAGTCCTTTTAAAATACAATCCCCATGATGCATTGCACTGATTTTGGTACATAAAATCTTTGTAGATTATATTTCTCTTGTAAATATCCATTTTTTTGTAGTGCATGTTTCAATGATAGTGGGTTTCATTACTCACGCCGTCACTTAGATATCACATGGCTTAATGCTGTTGTTCCATTTTTGCCTGCAATAGTGCTCCAACTCCGGCACGATCAGAATGAGAGGTGTCCCCCTCTCTCCGAATCCCTTCCTGCAGCCACTGTATTTTTGTTAAAGTAACTTCCTTGGCTAGGATTGCAGTGGCGAGTGAGTCATGCTCCAGATTAGGTATCCAAAACAGCCTCCGAGCAAAGGAGCCCCCGACCCTACAGGGCGGCCTCGAGACAACAGGCACGGAGCAGCCCATCAATTTGACATCCATCAAGAAACAAATGAGGCCCAATATCGGAGCAGGAGCATTTTTAATCACAGGTTAGCAGCGCAAAGGCATCTCCATTCCCTTACGCGTTTCAGCGTCTTACTGCCTTGATCACAGGTGGAGACAATAATTTGCATAGTGCTTGCGTGCGCGCTTTAAAGTTTCAATATCACGTGACAGTCCTCAGAGTTGTCTAAGGGTTCATATGTAACATTAAAGTCCCCAGCAATTATAACAGAGCACCCTGCAGAATACCATTATCAAAATCCTCCACAATACATGACTTGGTGCTGTAACCACCTTGCCTATTATACTATTATATACATTGAATATATATATATATATATATATATATATATATATATATATATATATATATATATATATATATATATATATATATTACCTACTGGCGGTCGCCAGTAGGTAGTTATAGTTAGGACCCTGTTTCCATAGGAAAACCGCAACATTCTATTTGGAATAACTTTGGCGCCGGTCGACGAATCCTCGCGAAATTTTCAAAACTAATGGGGCGCTACGCTCCGCTCCTACCCTGAAAGTCTCGGGGGGATTCATCAAGCGGGGGCTGAGATAAAAGGGGGTCCCAAAACGCGTTTTTCCCATGCATTTTTCCATAGGACCTTTAGACACAGCTACAGCCCGAACGGCTGAACAGAGTTCCTTGAAATTTGGCAGAGAGGTAGTCTACAGGTCAAGGAAGTGCCTTTTGTAGGTTTGGTGTAAATCTGTTCAGTAGATTCTGAGAAAATAGCCTTTAAATCAATATATATATCTGAGCCAGCTTACGGTGCCCTTACGGTGCGCTTACCGTACGCGCACGCCGCCGTGCGCGAGCGCGATTCTGATTGGCTGTTAGATCTTAGTAAACATTCGAATCGGTCGAAACCAGGAAGCGGCGGCCGCCATTTTCTCTCTCGCAGTCTGAGAGGGGGTTAAAAAACAAAGGCCAAAAACATATAAAGGGGCTTTTTAGACAGCTCCTAAGCACCTAGCCATCTTGAGGGAGTCCTCAAAGATCCCCCAAGGCCAAAAACGGAATTTTAATTTTTTCGATAATTTCGCCGATTACGCTTACCGTACGCGTACGGTAAAAATTAATTAAAAAAAAAAAAATATCCATACTCTCCCCACCCCATGTGCAAATGGTGCCCGAATGGCATCATTTGTGCATGGCATATAACAGATATGAAAAATTAAAATATTACCTTTCACAACGAAGCGCATCATATGTCCTCCATGTGCGCACGGTGCGCGAAGCGCATCGTACGTACATGGCCCATCTAGCGTAACGTGGGCACGCGGTGCGCGTAGCGCACCGCGTGCCCACCGTAGCGCACGGAACGAACTGCGTTAAGTGGGCGCGCACGCCACGAATGGCGTAAAGTAACTTAGCATTTAAAAAACCGTACAAATTCACTGAAAAAACCATAGGTTTCACACACGTTATAGTTAGGAATTAGCATTTAAAAAACCTTGCAAATTCAGTGAAAAAACCATAGGTTTCACACATGTTATAGTTAGCTGGAAATTTTACTGATAAAAAACCAATGAAATTCCCCCGTTATAGTTAGTGCAGGCAACTATAACTCACGCGACCGCAATCCTCTGCTGATGACATATGTGTCTTTATGAAAAAAAAATATTTGTAATATATGTATAGCTAAAATTTAATGGAAGAAGACATGGGCAAATAAGTGTCTAAATACAGTATTAGCATCAGCAGAAGATTGCGGTCGCGTGAGTTATAGTTGCCTGCACTAACTATAACGGGGGAATTTCATTGGTTTTTTATCAGTAAAATTTCCAGCTAACTATAACATGTGTGAAACCTATGGTTTTTTCACTGAATTTGCAAGGTTTTTTAAATGCTAATTCCTAACTATAACGTGTGTGAAACCTATGGTTTTTTCAGTGAATTTTATATATATATATGTATATATATATATATATATATATATATATGTATATATATATATATATATAAGGGTTCCCCATCAGGAGCTCAGAACTGCAGACCAAAGATATCAAATTAGTTCAAGGGCAGCCTTTTCAAGGTACAATTAATCAAGATTTTAACCCAAATTGTAAGGCCACGTGAGGGGCACCCCTTTTCCATGCAGGTACCCTCACAATAAACATTTGTAAACCTGATCACAAAACAAGGTCAACACACCATGTTTCTTGGAGAATACATATATCAAAAGAGTCTACAAAAGTGCCAAAGTCAGGGTCAGCAAGTTTCGATTTAAGACCAACTGTGTTCAAGGAACCAAGCCTCCATTCTTCCAAAGGAGGTAGAGGTAGGTTAGAAACCTTGTGAATAAGTTGATGGTTACTGGCTCCTTTCTTAAGTCTCTCGCTGTCAGAGGATGCCTGGGCCACAATTGCAGTAGTTTCTAGGGGAATGGTAGATGCTTGTTGATGTAAAATTGTCTTAGTCTCTAGAGAGTTAAGCTTCAGCTTGATGTTTAAAAGGGCCATTCCAGACTATCTGATTTCCCCGGGATTAAATCCTCGGCCATGGTGTGTGGTATTAGTAAAATTTGGACATTGTCAAAATTGGCTCCTGGAACCTCGTAGCAAAATGCTCATTTAGTGTCGGAGCAAACTATAGAGGAGAATTTGCGGAAACTATGCAACCAGTGAGTTACTTTATTAGTGAAAGCGTCCTTTCCTTCTATCGCCCCACTTGGCAGTTCAGGCATGTTGTGCATGTACACTCTCCTAGTCCGACCGCTTCCCTTAGTGCCTAAGGCTTTGTTAGGTAAGGGTTCGGAGGATGGCAAACTCTAAGCAGGCTTAAATGCATGCTGTGTATAGAAAGCACCCGCCTGAAGGGCCAATTTTGCAGGCCTAGAATAGGGGCCGAAGGTCCTCCCTTCCAGATTGTATGGACCATTAGCATAACCAGGTAGATTGCATATGAAGCTGAAGTTGGCTGCTCAATACCCATCCTTTGACCCTTGTCAAGGCCCTTGTGGCCTTGTTCAGGAGAGGTAATTAAGGCACTGTTGGGGTAAAACTATGACTGTCATCCAGAAAGGGTGGCTGGTGATCTACAAAAGCACTTAAAAAAAGGAAGGAGGTAGAGGGAAAAAGGAACAAGAGGGCTCGTCCTCCAAGTAAACACATTTTAATCACAGAGAGCCCTTCTGTTGGAAGAAGGTTTTGTTTCTTTCCACTCTGATGTTTGTTGGGAAAATGTGAGTTTTCCTTAGATAACCCTCACCCACCAAGGTTTCCCGTGGTGGCATGCTTCAGCATCGAGTTCTTCCCGTTCCGCTGTAGGATGGAGCATACTACGACCTGCGTGTTACGTGGGTGCACTTATAGTTGGTAAAATATGTTTGGATGAAGTATAAAGGTGTGAGTAGAGGGAAAATGAGAATTTTAAAATACCTGGTTAGTAGGAAATGATTCTTTACTAGTACCTCTATCTATAGGGAAATGTGGGAACTTAAAGGGGAAATGTGCCTTAGTTACACTGGTCAACATGTTTCTAGCCCTACCCCAAGGCTATTCTTCAGGACCAAGATTGAATGCTCCCTGGTTACCCTCTTATATCTCCTCTTAGTCAGAAGAAACAAAATTGTGAAAATATAATAAATATAATAAATATGTACAGCACCGATTGGTGTTTAGTGTCAGGAGAAATCTGTATAAAATATTAGTCGCCTCTCAATTGCAACATGAGACAGTACGGCAGAGAGGCACGCCTGTAGTCACACTTGCCTCAAGACTACTCCCTCGCTTAAGGGTTCAGCCTGCCCATGTCTTTAGCAAGGGACTAGCCTTGAGGCAAGTGTGACTACAGGCGTCCCTTTCTCCCGTACGGTCTCTTGTTGCAATTGAGAGGCAACTAATATTATGTATGTATATATATATATATATATTCACTGAAAAAAACATGGGTTTCACACACGTTATAGTTAGGAATTAGCATTTAAAAAACCTTAGAAATTCAATGAAAAAACCAAAGGTTTCACACATGTTATAGTTAGCTGGACATTTCACTCGTAAAAAACCATTGAAATTCCCCCGTTATAGTTAGTTCAGCTAACTATAACTCGCGCGCCCGCAATGCACTACTGATGACGTCACATATTACATCACTGATGACATCTCAAATGACATCACTGATGACATCATCCAGTGAATGTGTGTTTTTCTGAAAATTAAATATGTTTAATATATGTATATCTCAAGGTCGATGGAAGAATAAATGAGTATATAAGTGTCTAAATTGATGATTTGTTTTTGAAAAATTGATTGTATTACTGACTGATTAAGTGTATCTTTTTGAATACATGGCTAAGTGAGTAATGTTTAAATGTGTAAATACCTGTATCAGTCTCTCACTTTGTATATAAGTGGCTGCATGGGTTGGTGAGTAGCTACATGAGTGTCTATATAGGTTATTAGTTGGTTTTTTGAGTATCAGTATGAGTGTCTGAGTGTCTTCATGGTGCGGTGGGGGGTATTACGTAGTGCATAGATGCATGAATGAGTGACTCACTGTTTGTATGTGTTGAAGACAGCATGTGTGCAGGACTGTATGGGTGGATGAGTGTGTGCATGGGTGTGTTAGTGAGTGAATGACTGTCTCAATAGTGTCTTCATAAGTAACTACATATGTTTTAAACTAGTATATGTGACTATTGGTGTTTATAAGTGAGTATATGTGAGAGTGAGAGATTGGTAGACTTCCTGTATGAATAAGTATGTGTTTCTATAAGTGATTGTTTAAAAGACTAAGTATGTGTAAGTTTCTGTAAAAGTAAGTGTGGTGGTGTGTGTATAACTGTATATGCAAGTAAATGGATGTTTGATTCTTTATTAGCATGAGTGACTATGTGTGTGAGTAACTCTATGGATGAGTGGCATTGTGTTACAGGATGTTTAGGTGTATGAGTACATATGATGTGTGAGTACATGTATGAGTGACTGTATAGGATTGTTGGTGGATGAGTGGATGTGTATGTGGATCTTAGAATTACTGAATAGGTTGTTGTAACTGTTATTGGTATGTCCATTTTTTTGAAAATTTCAGTCTCTATTTTTGAATGTTTGTATCAAAGGTTATATTAGAGTGAGAGGAGGTCTACCACTCTGTCACAAGGATAATGTCATCAGTGATGTCATTTGAGATGTCGCACGTCTTGCCGTAATTACGTTAGATTTCTACGCTGTTTGCGTTCATTTACGCAATTTGCGTAGACGCACGTCACGCGCGCATAGCGCGTAACACGTACGCTGCACGCGCACGTTACGCGGAAGTGAAGCGGCGTGCCTGTTTTGCGCATGCGCGCGTGCGCGTGTCTTTTTTACGCGCATGCGTACTTTTGCCGTAAGCGCACCGTAAGCGTACCGTAAGCGTACGGTAGGTCATGTGATCATGAAACACAACTTTTGATTGGTTGAAACTACTTTCAGTTCTAGAACTCTCCTACACCACACCCATTCCCCTCATTTCTGCTTGTGATCCCTTAGGAGAAGGAGCTGGGTTGTCTTTGTGATACGATGGCAGAACAGCAGAGCCCTTCTGAGAGTGAGGCTAGCAGCACTACCTTGAGGCAGAGAGCGAGGAAACAAAAGACCTCTTACATATGGGAGTATTTTTCTTTTCCAGAAGGCCAGCAAAAGGTAAATGCACCCTTAGTGACTTGTAAGCTGTGTGGCCGTGTACTTTCAAGAGGGAATCCCGACAGGAAGTATTCCTTTGGGAATCACACCATGATGAGACACCTTAAGGATGTACACAGAAGGACACATGCTCGACTTACTGAAGGTAACCCTTCAGTAAATCAACCAAGCACATCCACAGCAGCTCAGCCTGGACCATCATCTGCAGTGCCGAGTCCTTCTTCTGCAGGTCAGGTGAGCCCTTCATCTGTGGGGGGAGCATCTCCTTTTTCTGGTCCTCTGGAAACTAACCCTCGGTTTCTGAGGGTTGAAATACGGTGCGCCACTTGTCATGATCTAATTTGTTATAGGGAGACCAGTATTTCCCTAGTGAACAATAAAATAGATCAGCACACTTGTCGTACCGTCTAATATTCCCATTCTTTCTTTCCTCTGTCCCTGCATGAACACAACGGCTCTTTTAAGAGCCAACCTTACCTTTCATCTATTTTTTATATATGTTTTTA
The DNA here is from genome assembly GCF_964204655.1 of Triturus cristatus. NCBI lineage: Eukaryota > Metazoa > Chordata > Amphibia > Caudata > Salamandridae > Triturus > Triturus cristatus. The sequence continues at coordinate 218,517,864 of NC_140591.1, read as the reverse complement.
AAAACTTTTTTTAATTTTTTTTTTACCGTACGCGTACGGTACGCGTAATTTTTTTTTTTTTTTTCAAAATAACACTAAAAATCAATTATCACATTACAAGGTCCTTGAGAGACTACAATGAAAAACTGAAAATGTGATTGTAGAGAAGTGGAAAAAAGGGACCATGATATTATTGACTTACCATACCCACTCAAAAAAATATTTATTCATTTAAATTTTTTTTAAATTGCTTTAAAAATGGTTCTAGTTTTCGAAAATGTTCTATCTCAATCTGAAAAAAAAGAAAAAAGTATTAATATTTAACAAAACATTTTATAATACAGTACACATATTTACATATTTTTCAAAAAATATTTTTGCCTTTTTTTTGCTGTTTTCAGAATATATTGCATTTCACTATAAATTGTGAAAGCAATTGCATTCATCATTTAACAGCGGGCAAAAAAAAATTAACAATCTCAAACATTGTATAAAAAAAGCCCAGAATCTCTTTTAACTTAAACATAACATTATAAAAAATACATAATATTCTAAAAAAATATCATCTAATATCAATACTTATTTCTTTAAAATACCGTCTGATATTTTTGTTTCAGAAGTATAATCACAATAATATATCTCAAATAACTCCACAATACATCTGGTTCCATTTGCTTTAGGCCAAATAGTAATTTTAAAATTCTATTTTGATTAAATTTCCAATGGTAATCCAATAAAAAACTAAAGTTTAAATTGTACAGATCTCACCAATTCTCTGTAACATTTTGGTTTCCGAAAGATTTATTAATAATTAAATAAGTCCACAATAGAATTGTTTACCTTTCCGCATGGCCAAATAGTAATTTTAAAAATCTTTTTTGAAAAAGATTCCAATGGCAATCCAATAACATTCCAAAATTTAAATTGTGCAGATGTTACCGATTTTTTCTAAATTTTTGGTTTTCCAAAGTTTCATTAAAAAATGGAAAAATTCCACATTACAATTGGTTACCTTTCCATTAGGCCAAATGATAATTTGTTAAATCTTTTTATTTGTAAATTCCAATGGTAATCCAATAAAATGGTAAAATTGTTTTGTCCAGATGTTGCCAAATCTCTCTAAAATTTAGGTTTTAGGAAGATTAGATAGGAATTTGCTAAATCAAAAGGCAAACATTGCTTAAAAATCAATTGGGAATCATTACACAGTGTCCAGCCTTTTTCACATTTAAGATAAACTGTGTAATGACCAGAAGTTACAGTAGGTCCATCATGGAAAATTATTGCAACTGTTACAAAAGTTTTTCCTGAAATTGATAATTGCTGTCCTGTAAACTTCTTTATTAAAGTATCCAATTTTGAACCATCAGCTCTACATCGTTGCATCATTAAAATTACATACTGTCCGTATTCCTTTAAAATTAACGTTGAAAACATGTCAGATTTACACTCACCGCATTGCATGCTATGATTAGCATCTTTAACTAATTTAGCAAAAGTGACTGTTTTACTTTCTGGCAATGTTAAATAAATAAACCTTTCATTATCAACATTAGAGCCACATATATTAGAACAGTTTTCACAACTATGTTCCCATTTATAAGAGAGACCAAATAAATTTTTTATGGGAACCCCTTCTTCTTCCAGTACCTGAAGAAAAAACATCAAGAATTCCTGTGCGTCTTGCTGTACATTTTGAGAAAACTGTGTTCGTCCTGAACATACATCTAAAAGTTTTCTAATTTCAGTAGCTCTTTCTATTTGAGTTTTATCATTACTCAGCTTTTCAAAAAGGAGACTCAGCACAGAACAGAATCTTTTTCCCTGATTTACTATTATCTGCTCTTGCAAACTTTCCAGATAAAATGCAACATTCAGCACTACATTTGCGTAGCAGTTGACACCAGAGCTATTTTCAAAATGACATCCTACAACCTGTTCTTCATTTTCCATATTCTTTTTGCTTGCAATTACATCACTCCTCTTTTTTTTCCTCCTCTCTACATCTTCATTACAGATATTCTCATTTCTCCTTTTACGAGAAACTACACGTTTCTCCAACACAGGATACTGACCTAAATGAGGAGCATAGCTTCTTCTTAATCTATTATACTCCTTTACACAATTTGTATCAGCACTAACTTTTGAATCATCAAAGTCTATCATGAATAAACCTGATAATGTTTTCACTCGTGACAAAGCAACATATGCCATACCTTCTTTGAACACAGTTGAACCAATGTTCACAAATGCACAATCTACAGTCAATCCTTGAGACTTGTGAATAGTTACAGCTTATGCTAGAGAAAACGGAAACTGCTTCCTACGTACATATAAATCTTTCACAAGCATGAAACGAACTGAACAACGACAAATGTCTTTAACTTCTTCTATCTGATCAAATTTTATTTTTAAACATTCAATTCCATCTTTTTTCTGATAATTAATAAAACCCACAACTCTTCCCATAGCTCCATTATCTAAACCTTTTTCAACATCCAAATTTCTCCTTAAAAATACTCTACAGTTCATGCAAACATATAGATTTTTTTCTAATCCAGCTGTTTTGGAAATGTTCTTCTCTAGTGAATCCAATTTATTTTTCAGTGTGCCTGTTAATGTGACAGTAATTCTTCCATCCTCAATTTTGTCCACTGCTTCCAATTTCCTGATATATTCCTTTTCCAATTTCAAAAGCTCCTCATTGAATATTGAGCATTCACGTAGAGTTGGCATTAAGCAGATGACACTTTTGTTTTCTGCAATGTTCTTGTATATCTTCTCTGCAACTATTTCTTCCTTTGGAAATAAATTATGTAGCAGCCGACTCTGTAATGCTTTTTTGCCAGCTTCAGTGAGTAGTCCAATTCTGATATCTTTCAGAATACTTCCATATTCTTCATCGTTTACTTGCCTCATATTAGTAGTAAGTTCCTTGTACTCAAAGAAGGACCAAATATTTGTATTACCGATGCTTCCCAATGACTTCTTCGTGTCTTCATGTGTCACAGTATTAAACACTGGTTGTCCTTTAACTGGAGTAAGTTGCAAAAGATCTCCAAAAACTATGACGTGTTTTCCTCCAAATAACACGTCATAGTCTGTCTTCAGAATTTGCTGCATTCTTAAATGCACAAAGGCAAGCATTAAGTTTGATACCATGCTCACCTCATCAATAATGAGAACTTGCATCTTCTTCAATACTCTTGAAACTTCCAAGCATGCTTCTCCAGTTAGCTTGTTGTATTGTATTTTGTTCTCATGCTCCACTGGTAACATTAGCAAACGATGTAAAGTGATTCCTTTTATGTTATATGCTGCTAACCCAGTTGGAGCAGTAACCACACAAGACAAAGTAGAATCCGTTTTTTGCTGTAGGTAGCTTCTGATGACTTTTATAAGGAAACTTTTTCCAGTTCCAGCTTGTCTGCTTACATACATTCTGATTGGATGAAATGATGTGCATGAGCACTCTTTTTTTTCATGTAGTAATCCGTGATCAATTTTGTTTCTGATCTCTTCATAAATTTGTTGCTGCTCTTCGTTCAGTTGTCTTTCCAAATTTTGTAAGTCTATAAATTCTTCTTGAGCTTAATTCATAGCCGTTTCCACTTCATTCATGGCTATTGATGCTTCATTTTCAACGATTGGTTGTCCTAGGGGATCTTGACTGAGTGTTCCTGAACTTTGGCTGTCCTGAGAACTGTCTCTAGCTATTTCTGCTGCAATTGTAGTTTCCTGTTCAATTTCTTCATTTAACATTTGCAGATAAGTTGAGAATGTACTGCATTGTATGCTGTCTTTGCAAGCATTAAAAGAATCTTCATAGCTTTGAAATTCTCCCAGTAGTTCATCCTCTGTACGCCATGGTTTAAACAGCTGTAAAAGAGCCAAGTAGTAAAATTCCTTTTTGTCAGTAGTGTCGCAACTCAGCTTCCTGTGATTTATCAAACTTCCTTTTGTTTGCTTCACCAAACATCCTTCCTCACCAATGACTTTATATTTTCCATTGTTGATGTCTTCTGTGGCTTTCCGTGAATAAATGTAGTTCTGCAGCACTTCATGGAGACACATGTTCTCCAGATGATGACTTCTCTTGGGATAATATGTGTCCAACATGTTTGATTTCAAAATATCTGTACTTTCTGGCTCATTTTTGGCCAAATATTCAATTTCTCCAACAGATTTCAGTACCCGATTTCTCATTGCTGCAAGGCCTAAACTTGCCCAAATTATTCTTCTTGATTTCGAGTAGAGACTTGCAGAAGATAACCTATCTGAACATTAGTAGGATCCAATTTCTCGATGCGATAACATCTTCAAACTGAAACTGTACAGCTTCTTACTGACAGTTTTCTCGTGAGAAATCTCTTCCCACATTTCCTTCAATTCTGTTTTTTCTGATTTCGTAATGTAAGACGTTACATATCGAGCAACAGCAATGGAATTGTCAGCTACATACTGTATATCCATGTTAGCGTTCCACATGGATAAAATGACTGGGTTGTAGTCATTTATATTTTTTGATTCTTCTTTTCTTTTAAGGTTGTAGGTATTCTTAGGTGGTTTTCTTGTGATAGTATGTCTCACAGATGACATAAAACTGTTTACTCTTCCATTTGAAAGAACAGGTCTAGGAAATCCAAATCGACATTTAGTGTAGTATTTATCTTTGCTCTTGTATTTCCGTCGACAGTATTTTCCACACCGATGACTTTGGAAACGTAAAACTTGCTCCTTTAACTTTTTCTCTTCTGTGCTTTTTGGTATAGCACATGTTGCATATTCTTCAATGTAAGATAACACTGCTTCATCAGCATCTGTTCCAAACTTTGGGGCATCCTTGATCCACAACAGCATATGAATATGAGGAGCACCTCTTGCCTGGTACTCTTTTCTCCAAAAGAAATCCACTACTTCTCCTAGAGGTGGATTTTATTGCAGATGAACGACATCATAGCCTCAAATCTATGATTGAAATATCTGCAAACATTAACCGGATCCAATGAGCACAGTTCTCCTGCTGTCTTGTATTCGATGTTTTTAATGTTTGAATTTGCCTCTCGTAGAAAATCCAGTAAATCATCCCAAGCGTACTCCGCACAGCTTAGGGTAACGAACCATGTTGGTGTTCCTAAATTCCGTAACATGCATTTTAATTCACCATGGCGTCGGTACCAATATTCATTTGTCCCACGCTGACAAGCCATCAGAATGATCAGTTGTGTTTCCAAATGATCATCTCGGTGCTGCACTTTCTCCATAAAATCCTTAGCAGACACATTTTGTAAATGTACTCCACTTTTTAAAATGTGATTTACTGCATAAGACAATGCAGACAAGTCGCTTTCAAATAAAAGATGGAACAAATAAGGAATACTTTGTCGAAATCTGGGATCTTCAGCATATAGTCTTGTAGTCCGATACTCAGAAGCTGGAATCTGTTCCGGACGTTCATCGTATCGTCCTCCTTTTCCTTTAGGAAACAGCTGGGGAAAACATCGAGCTTCCAAGCTCTCCTCCCATACACTCACGGGAGTTCCTTTTGCTTTCTTCATCTGAAATAGATCAATATTGTCTCCCATAACTTCTTTTGAATGAAGAGGATGTATGCTAAAATGTTCATAAATTTCTTCTTCCTTTGACTTGTCCACTTTTTCAATTTGTCCAGTTGGTGTTTCTGTGTCTTCTTGTAAATCTTCTTCTTCTTCTTCTTCTATATAAATTGATTCATACCATTTGTTATTCCTTTTCAAATGCAAATTTGCTCTTTGTACTTTCCGTACATCTACCAGCTCCTGCCAAATCTTCTCATTCTTTGTAGGTACACCATTAACCAGAATAATAATGGTTCAGTTTCCAAAGTATCCGCATCAATAGTTTCCATATTTTTTTTCAAATCCAAGGGCAAATACACCACTCTACCTTTTAAACCTCTCAGTAAATCTGAAGGAGGTAATTTACCAGTTTTGGGCTCCATACGTACTATGGTCTGGAACGGATGAACACATTGAATGAGTATAGACTCATATGTATTTAATTCAGAAAGTTCAGCAGGAATAGCATCCAATTCTAAATTATTATGTACAGCTCTGGTCGGCATTCTATTTTCCTCTAACTTGTTGTAACAGTATTTACAAATACGCTGATCTTCACCCAATTCAAAACAATTTTCAAGAAATATATATATGGCAAAATCCTTCCACTTATAATTATCTTCATTTTCACATTTTCTGTAGAGATCAACATTCCTAGTTTGTTTTCTATAATGAGTTCTGCGGCAACAAATACAAGTAATATTTGGTCTTTCATTAGAGATTATTGCAAATTTTGTTATGTGATCATTAAATGTCTTACTTACAGAGGGTTCTACATTCTCTTCCACTTCTTCCTCATTTACTGTGTCCTTTTCTGCACTGTTTTGTTCAGGACCAAAGTAACAAAACTGAATTTCATCAACAACCTTCTCTACATCTGATACCGTTCCACGGAACAGAGCCCTATTCAATTCATCTAACTTTATTGCTGGACTTTTAGCAAAATAAAACCGTCTCACAAACTTTCTCATTTCAGTATGATGAACAGCCAGCATCTTAAAATGATGGAAAACACTATTACACACTTTTCTAGATAGACAAGCCAGAGAATGACCCTGCAAACCAGTATTCTCTCTCACTCTGCATGGATCCAGACTTTGAAGCACCTTAATCTTCTGTTTTACACTTTTTTTACTATATTCTCTTAGAAACTCACGAAATTTATCAATAGATTCCTGACGCACAGTGCAAATACTACTACAATTCCAAGTGTACACTGGGGCTTTAGGACGTCTCCCCATAGCCTCATCCGCCATCACTTGTACCTCATCTCTTGGAACCATTATCTCCTTCTCCATTATGCAACCATTTTTCACTTCGTAAGCACGACCTCTGGTGTCAACTGCATGCAGCAAACTATTACTTTGAAAATAGCTCTCTTCATTAAAAAAAGGTTCACTACTTGAACTATGCATCCATTTTCCTAAAAACACTTTACAAACGTTTGTTCTGTTCACTACTCTTTTCCTTTTGCTTTGTGATTTCAGTACATTAACCATTTTATCTAATGTACGCATCCTATTCAAAATTAAAATGAATAGTTTCCTTTTTAATTCTAATGCCTTTGCTGCAATGGCTTCAATTTCTTTTTTTCTCTTATAAAACTTAGCCTTTTGCTTATATTTCTTCACATCCTTTATCAAATTGGACATAACTCTTCTCTGAAACATTTTTCTACGTATCTCTTTAAACGCTGTTTTTCTGTTTAAGTTTATCTTTTTAGTTGCAGAAGGTATATTTGCATTAACTAAATGCTCAATTTTTTCCTCTCCTTTTCTATTGAAAACATTTTTTCCAGTACAGACATTTTGTACATTTTTCCTTTTTTTGAATATGTTCTTTAAAAAATCTTTTGTTTGCTTACCAGAAGATTTTTTCTTTTTCCCAACATGAGCATCTCCAACTAACTTAGGTCCTCCAGTTGTCTTCAAATATAGGTTTTTTTTGTGGTCTTTCCTTACTCTGGATTTTGTAGGCATCTTAAATTTTGTTCACTGCTCTTCAGCAATACCTGAAAAAAACTAAGAAAAAATTCCTTTATTTTATTTAAATATATTACTACATTTTTTATGTTCTTTAGAAATCTTAAAATACTATAAACCCCTTTCCTATAAATGAAAATCACAATAACACCTTCACAAATTAAATTTCTAAAAATAATTCCTGTGTGCACACAAAGTCATGCTTTGAAATTAGGCAGAAAACTGCTTTTTCAGACCAGCACCATGTGTAACCTGGGTGACTGCCTACACTCCAGCAAGGGCAACCAGCCTTAGTGATGCTGTATGTATTTGCATTACTGACTGAAACCTCAAACCCCACTCGCTTGTGAATACTGTGCATGATTCCACAGGGTAAGCAGCTGGGTGTGTGCTAAGAGTCTGCTTCTGCACCAAAAAATGGCTCCCCCTTTCCATCTAATGCAACTGTGAAATCACCAGAGCAATACGCAATAAATCTCTGCCTGTAATTCCTATATGCACACAGAGTCATGTTTTCACATTAGTCACAAAACGAAATTTCTTTGCCATTTTGAAAGCACACTTACTACTCTTTTTTTTGGCAAGTGATAAACACTTTTACAGACTGACACATTATGAATCCACTTTTCAGATTCTTAAAAAAGCACATGTCCAAACTGCTTTTTCAGACCAGCACCATTTGTAACCTGGGTGACTGCCTACACTCCAGCAAGGGCAACCAGCCTTAGTGATGCTGAATGTATTTGCATTACTGACTGAAACCTCAAACCCCACTCGCTTCTGAATACTGTGCATGATTCCACATGGTAAGCAGCTGGGTGTGTGCTAAGAGTCTGCTTCTGCACCAAAAAATGGCTCCCCCTTTCCATCTAATGCAACTGTGAAATCACCAGAGCAATACGCAATAAATCTCTGCCTGTAATTCCTATTTGCACACAGAGTCATGTTTTCACATTAGTCACAAAACGAAATTTCTTTGCCAATTTGAAAGCACACTTACTACTCTTTTTTTTGGCAAGTGATAATCACTTTTACAGACTGACACATTATGAATCCACTTTTCAGATTCTTAAAAAAGCACATGTCCAAACTGCTTTTTCAGACCAGCACCATTTGTAACCTGGGTGACTGCCTACACTCCAGCAAGGGCAACCAGCCTTAGTGATGCTGAATGTATTTGCATTACTGACTGAAACCTCAAACCCCACTCGCTTGTGAATACTGTACATGATTCCACATGGTAAGCAGCTGGGTGTGTGCTAAGAGTCTGCTTCTGCACCAAAAAATGGCTCCCCCTTTCCATCTAATGCAACTGTGAAATCACCAGAGCAATACGCAATAAATCTCTGCCTGTAATTCCTATTTGCACACAGAGTCATGTTTTCACATTAGTCACAAAACGAAATTTCTTTGCCAATTTGAAAGCACACTTACTACTCTTTTTTTGGCAAGTGATAATCACTTTTACAGACTGACACATTATGAATCCACTTTTCAGATTCTTAAAAAAGCACATGTCCAAAGTGGTTTTTCAGACCAGCACCATTTGTAACCTGGGTGACTGCCTACACTCCAGCAAGGGCAACCAGCCTTAGTGATGCTGAATGTATTTGCATTACTGACTGAAACCTCAAACCTCACTTGCTTGTGAATACTGTGCATGATTCCACATGGTAAGCAGCTGGGTGTGTGCTAAGAGTCTGCTTCTGCACCAAAAAATGGCTCCCCCTTTCCATCTAATGCAACTGTGAAATCACCAGAGCAATACGCAATAAATCTCTGCCTGTAATTCCTATTTGCACACAGAGTCATGTTTTCACATTAGTCACAAAACGAAATTTCTTTGCCAATTTGAAAGCACACTTACTACTCTTTTTTTTGGCAAGTGATAATCACTTTTACAGACTGACACATTATGAATCCACTTTTCAGATTTTTTAAAAAGCACATGTCCAAACTGCTTTTTCAGACCAGCACCATTTGTAACCTGGGTGACTGCCTACACTCCAGCAAGGGCAACCAGCCTTAGTGATGCTGAATGTATTTGCATTACTGACTGAAACCTCAAACCCCACTTGCTTCTGAATACTGTGCATGATTCCACATGGTAAGCAGCTGGGTGTGTGCTAAGAGTCTGCTTCTGCACCAAAAATGGCTCCCCCTTTCCATCTAATGCAACTGTGAAATCACCAGAGCGATACACAATAAATCTCTGCCTGTAATTCCTATTTGCACACAGAGTCATGTTTTCACATTAGTCACAAAACGAAATTTCTTTGCAAATTTGAAAGCACACTTACTACACTTTTTTTTGGCAAGTGATAAACACTTTTACAGACTGACACATTATGAATCCACTTTTCAGATTCTTAAAAAAGCACATGTCCAAACTGCTTTTTCAGACCAGCACCATTTGTAACCTGGGTGACTGCCTACACTCCAGCAAGGGCAACCAGCCTTAGTGATGCTGTATGTATTTGCATTACTGACTGAAACCTCAAACCCCACTCGCTTGTGAATACTGTGCATGATTCCACATGGTAAGCAGCTGGGTGTGTGCTAAGAGTCTGCCTCTGCACCAAAAAATGGCTCCCCCTTTCCATCTAATGCAACTGTGAAATCACCAGAGCAATACGCAATAAATCTCTGCCTGTAATTCCTATTTGCACACAGAGTCATGTTTTCCCATTAGTCACAAAACGAAATTTCTTTGCCAATTTGAAAGCACACCTACTACTCTTTTTTTTGGCAAGTGATAATCACTTTTACAGACTGACACATTATGAATCCACTTTTCAGATTCTTAAAAAAGCACATGTCCAAACTGCTTTTTCAGACCAGCACCATTTGTAACCTGGGTGACTGCCTACACTCCAGCAAGGGCAACCAGCCTTAGTGATGCTGTATGTATTTGCATTACTGAGTCCAACCTCAAACCCTTAAACTATTCTTTTTTTATACCAGTGCACCTTAATTTATCGTGAAAACATAGTCCATATTATTTTACATGTTCCTCACATTTAAATTTCTCCCAAAACAGAAAATAATAAACACAACTTCAACAAAAGGAATCCCATTTCTATTATTCATTTCTTAATTTACCATATACATCCCCTCTCAAACTCTAAACTCACCTTTAAAATTAGTTAGTTGTGAAAGAAATGTGGCACTCAAACAGCAGATTATCAGAGCCAGGATCTCTGTTCTTTACACCTCTCTCCTCTCAGCAGAACCAGATAATGGCAAACTTTCCCTCTCTTTTTCCACACATATACATGTTAGTTTCAAATCTCAGTGCTTCCCCCTTTTTTTCAAATGTAATCACACATTTCTATTGGTTGAAAACCAACCCTTTTCCAAAAGTACCCTTCCCCCAACTTGACTTCTGCCTAGTACCCTTCCCCCAACTTGACTTCTGCCTGCTACCATAGCAACAGCTCATGGAACACTGCTGTGTGGAGTTAGGTCAGAAGTTCACCAAACAATGTTTCAATTCCACAGAGCAAGAGTGCTTGACTTTTCAAACCTAACAGCAAATCCATAGTACTGTTCTTTGGTAACACATTTTTCTGTACCAATACAAAACATGCTTCTATTAATTTACACATACAGCCTAGTTTTTATTCTAGAATGGTATGAAACAGCCAATCAGTTCTTTTTTTTAAGAAAAAAATATGTATGCCTCCATTTCCAAACTGTCTTTCTTTTCATATTGCCATTCTACTGAAAGACACCTCCTGAGTGCATCCAGTTCTCCTTTGAAGATGTTCACAGTGTGGATTGTAGGGCACAGCTATGTCTTCTGGAGTGAAAAGTATGCAGAGAAAACAGATATGGTGAGAGACCTTGCTTTGCCAAATGTAGACATTAAATGGATTGGTCAGAGAGGGTTAAAGTGGCACCAATTGATGCCATTGGTGAAATCCTTCATGCACATCCAACACCCTGACCTCATAATAGTGCACTGTGGTGGCAATGACCTAGGCACTTTGACTGGGGTAGGTCTGGAAATGCTTATGAAGGACACCTTTGCACAACTGTTTTCACTTTTCCCTAAAACTGCCTTTGTGTTTTCTAACATATGCCAAAGGCAAAAATGGAACTGGTCCAATCATTTCTGTCCGCAGATTGACAAAGCAAGAAAGCACGTCAACAAATCTGTTTCTGCTTTCCTCCGTGACTATGGTATGGGTTCCATTTACCACAACAACTTGCGTTACGACATGCAAGACATTTATAGAGGAGATGGTGTGCACTTCAATGATGAAGGGAACAGAGTCTTCCTCTTGAACCTTAGACTCTGCATCGGTACTTACTTGTAGGTACCACTAAAAAATCACTTCATAAACACAACGGCTCTTTTTAGAGCCCCCTAATATCTAAACACTTAAATCTGCATTTCATTTCTTTTTTTTTTACCGTACGCTTACCGTACGCGTACCCCGCGATTTTTTTTAAAATCAATAAATGTTTTCTTTGTACTTTTCTGTCCTTCTTTGACCCCCTTACAAATGTTAGGGGGTCTGTAACTCTCCTCCTTGCCCCCTTTTCTTGTTATCACTCTTTTTTTTCTGAGTGAAACACACGAAATGGCGGCCGCCGCTTCCTGGTTTCGACCGATTCGAATGTTTACTAAGATCTAAGAGCCAATCAGAATCGCGCTCGCGCACGCCACCGTACGCGTACGGTAAGCGTACCGTAAGCGCACCGTAAGCTGGCTCAGATATATATATTGACTTAAAGGCTATTTTCTCAGAATCTACTGAACAGATTTACACCAAACCTACAAAAGGCACTTCCTTGACCTGAGGACTACCTCTCTGCCAAATTTCTAGTAATTCTGTTCAGCCGTTCGGGCTGTAGCCCTGTCTAAAGGTCCTATGGAAAAATGCATGGGAAAAACGTGTTTTGGGACCCCCCTTTTATCTCAGCCCCCGCTTGGCGAATCCCCCCGAGACTTTCAGGGAAGGAGCGGAGCGTAGCGCCCCACCTATTTTGAAAAATTCGCGAGGATTCGTCGACCGGCGCCAAAGTTATTCAAAATAGAATGTTGCGGATTTCCTATGGAAACGTGGTCCTAACTATAACTACCTACTGGCAACCGCCAGTAGGTAATATATATATATATATATATATATATATATATATATATATATATATATATATATATTAATGCTCCACAATCTCTCACTTTATGAAAGGAAAACAGCACTCACGGGGCTTGGTTTCAGCAGTGATTTATTCTATTAAAACTGACGCGTTTCGGATGTAATCCTTCATCGGTGTTTTCACAATACGTGCTGGGAGGCACCATCTTTAAAGCATCAGATATCTTGCCATAGAAACAAACGAGGGCTAGCGACACGCCGTATTGAGCGCGCCATTTTAAGATGGTAATCATCACAGGTTGCAACATAGCATACACAGCCAATATCCTATATAAATCGAGAAATTTAAATAAAAACTTGATATCAATTCATTCTGTTAATGTATCGTTACTGGTTTAACCAACCTGCCATTATTAATCTTGCCGTGTATCGGCCAATTGCAACCTATTATGTCAGGTTGCAAACATCCCTCCCACGTTCTATGTCATATATTGCCGTGTATCGGCCCCCACATTAAATGGTATGTTCAAGAAATTATAGATCAGAAACTGGTTCGCACAGATAAATCAATTCACATTTGTCAACAGTCCTTAAAAAGTCCTTAAAACACTATAGGGTTACATAATTTTAACCTAAGTGTACTGTCAATTCCTCCCCACTATTTAATCCATTTGGGGATTTCGTCTGGAGATCCACAATATAACGGGATTCTAGTCTTCTCAATTTTAGCACTCTATCTCCTCCCCTAATACTTGGTAGTACACAGTCAATGATAAAACTAGCAGCAAAGACCATGTTCACTAGGAAAACAGGTCCAGTGACTAGGGGGAAAGAAAATGCTAGTCTACCACAACCCAATGTGGACAAACTACGGAGGTATGAAAAATTGAAAAGGACAGAAATTACGAAGTGGTGGGAGGCAACATTATTACAGCACTACGTTGACCAGGACATGGTCCCTAGGGGACTCAGAATATTTACAACACCGACATATGAGAAACCAAACCTCAAAATGTTAGAAGAGTGGTCAACTAATTCTGCCCTGAGTGCAAGGAGAACGCTCGAAATACTTATAAAGTATGTCTGGCTGGACCGAGAGGTGATTTTGGAGGAAATCAAAGAATTAATGGAGGATTTGAAGAAAAATATGGATAAAGAAAACTTGGATAAGACATTAGTCAATATCAAAGAAAGACTAGTCAAATATGAGGATGACATTAAAGATAGGAAAGAGAGAAAGCTTAACCGTGACTACATTGACTATGATACTAGACGTATTCTCACCTTTAGTCACAAATACGATCACTTGTATAAACAAGGTAATTCTGAGTCTGAGAACGCCAGCACTACAAAGGAAATGCCGGAGAATGAAGGAACCACTACGAGTGAAAGTGAATCGGATGTGTCTGTACGAAGTGTGACTCCTGCAGGACAGAATGAAAAACAACTGACTTTTTTAGACGAATATCGGACAATGCGGAGGGGCCGTCAAACCACGAGGGAGACACCAATCCCAAAGACAAGAGGACAAAGGGGACGTGGACTGGGCAGAGGAAGAGGCCACAGAGAAATCGTCGAGCACGAATCAGACAATGGTGGCAGAAGAGGCAGGGGTCGTGGTGCAATGGGAAGCAGCAAAACATGAGCCAAAAAGGTTTACTAATGGATGAAGCAATGGTAAATAGAACTATTGTGAACTTGTCCAAAAGACCCATAAGTAATATAGAGAAAAGAACACTCTGCCTTGGCCTGTCATTCTGCCACTCCAACCCTTCTAGTTATACCAATGACAGGATTTACCTTTTAACCCCTTCCATGCCCATGACGGAACGGTTCCGTCATGAGCATCGGTTGCGCTGTGCTCATGACGGAACCGTTCCGTCATGGGCCCGCCCGCGCTCGAACCCTTCAGCACCGCGGGGGAATTCCCGCAGCGCTGAAGGGGTTAAATATGTCCGGAAATTAAAATTGAAGAAATGGCATAAGCTCAAGGGCGACAATGATAGCTATGTTGCAGAGACAGGGAGTGCCAATAATGATTATGATTTTAATCTGAGGGATGTAGATGTGCTCAACACGATGGCGGAACTGGGTCTCAATGAGGAAGGGGCAGTACAAGATAACACTCCAACGCAGTTATTGATTGAGTTAGATGTTACAACAGATGTGTCTGCTGATACCAACTTTAAACCGAAATCATGTTTTCTGCCTACATTACCACATGATAGCATAGACACATTTCATGAGTGTGTGAGCAAAGCACTCAATGAAGCCAGACACAGTCAAAACAAAACTTGCAAACAGGGGGGAGTCTAACCTTACTTTCAAACAAAGACAAGCCCTCAAGTCGCTGATGGAGGATGACAGTATTGTCATCCGCCCTGCAGATAAGGGGGGCAATATTGTCATCCTAGACCGTGGACAATATCGCACGGAGGCGGACAGACAACTTTTAGACACGACATTCTATGAAACAGTGAGTTTTCAACAATATAGTGATAGCATTACCACCATCTGGGAACTACTTACACAATGGAAGGACAAGGGGATATTGATGTGGGAGGAATACGGATATCTCAAACGAGATTATCCGGTCCTCCCAGTTCTCTATCTCCTCCCCAAGATGCACAAGGACCCCATTAGACCACCAGGCAGGCCTATAGTATCTTCAAGGGGGAGTGTGGCGGAACATGTTTCAAAGTATATAGATCACTTCCTGAGGGAATATGTGACCACCTTGGATAGCTACATCAAAGACACCAAGGATTTTCTTAAGAAAGTAGAAAGCCTGGAGTGGGATACTGACAGCATGTTCATCACCCTTGATGTACATAGCTTGTACACGATCATCAATCATAAACAAGGTTTGGAGGCTTGCAGACATTACCTAGAGACCAGATCCATCAGGTTCCGCGAACATACATAGATGCTTCTCATGATGACAGAGTACTGTTTGACAAATAATATTTTTTTGTTTAACGGGGCTTTGTTTAGGCAGGTGAACAGTACTGTGATGGGATCATGTTTTGCTCCCAGTTTTGCCAATTTGTTCATGGGGAACTGGGAGGAGAGCATTCGGTCCCATCCGGCCTTACAACAGGATTTCAAACTCGTGTCGATGGGGCTTCGCTACATCGACGACCTGTTTATTATATGGAAGGGATCTGAGACAGAAGCTCAACAGTTTATAAGAAAACTCAACAACAACGATTATAACATCATGTTGAGTGGCACTATCAGTAGGACGCAAGTAGAATATCTTGACATCAAACTGGAAGTAAGAGAAAGCAAGGTACACACCTCTCTTTATCAGAAAAGCACGGCAGGGAACAGTGTCCTACACGCCCTCAACAGTCATCCAGATACCCTTAAATGGAGTATCCCCTATGGGGAACTGCTGAGGGTGAAGAGGAACTGTAACACTGAAGAAGCATACAGTTTGGAAAGTAGGAACTTACTGGGAGGTTCAGGGAAAGGGGCTACCCGAATTGGGTACTCAAGAAGGCACTTTCCAGAGAAGCGGAGGTAGAAAGGGCACAGACCATCTCTGACACACCTCCCATATCGACCACGGATGAGGACACAACTAGAATCATAATGACATTTGGCTCTGATTCAAGGGCCATAAAACAGATCATCACCAAGAACTGGGGCATTCTTAAAAGTGATACTGTCATAGGTGGAAGTATCCCACATAGACCCAGTATAACATATCGTAGAGGTCGGAATATCAAATATATGCTTATTCACAGTAATATTACCACCTATCCACCCAGCAACATACAGGGCCTCGAGGGTTTCTACCCCTGCGGCCACTGCAAAGCGTGCAGTAATAGCATATCACAGAAGAAGGTAACGTATAACGGTGTGAGTAAAAACATCACCCAATTCTTGACATGTAGGTCCATTTACGTGATATATGCCATAGAGTGCACCTGCAAACTATTGTATATAGGGAGCACCACGTGCATGGCTAAAAATCACATTCTAGAACACTGTAGAGCCATCACCAATTTTGATCCGAAATACCCCATAGCACGACATTTTAGGGACAAACATTTCTCCAATACCAAGGAGCTGGGTTTTATCCTCCTAGAACAAGTGGAGAGAAATCCCAGGGGTCGGAACAGAGTTCTCAAACTTAGACAAATGGAATCCAAAATGATCATTGATTTTCAGACTAAGACCCCGGGGGAGGCTTAATCAGGAGGAAGAATTGTCCGTACATCTAAAAGATAGTGTTTTGACAGACAAACCCCTCATTGTGGCTATCTTTTCCTGCATGACTGTGCAGTTATCGTGCTTATGAAATGTAATTGTTCAATATGCATTGTTAGCAGGATGTGTAAACGTCTGTTTTTAACCACTGTTTTTTAATTATTGTTTTCATTTGTTTTATTTTTAGGAAGGAAGGAAGGGGCCCATTCACCAGATTTCACCTGCACGGGCTGCCTACCCTTTCTCTCTTCTCTTTTCATGAGCACAGGACACTGTGGGCATCACGGCAAACTGAAATGTGGCATAGGCATGTTATCTGTCTGGGTTCAATTGCACATAGATAATGCCAACAGCCTGTTCCTTTGCTTTTAGGCACTTGCCAGCAGGGTCGGTATGGCCTCTACAAATGACAGCACCCTCATTTATGCTTTACATTACTTATCATGGGTGTGTTAGGCATTTCTCACAATTCTTACAGTCCGTTCCTCCGCCACAGGGCACTTGCCAGCAGGACCGGGATGGTCGTTTACAGTATCAAGCACTCTTAATTTTGCTTTATATTTTTTTCAAGATTTTGGAGGCGGTTCAACCGATTGGTTATTATACCATCAGTGGGACATGGAACATACAATATGACATGCTTGTCTGTAATTCGCAGCAACCCCACATTGTGCTTGTGAGATGCCTTGATTGCGTGCTAGCACCAATATACTTCCATTTAGATATCTGGTGAAGTACATTGTCTCAACATTATGTTTTCACCCAGCATTAGGATAACTATTGGTGTTGGTGTTGACACTGGGCGCTAGGATACCCACGAGGCATGCGCATGGGGCGCTGGTGCTTGTTTTGAGCACCATAACTTTATTGTTCCAAGCACAATATGCTATATGGAGTGGGATGGTGGAAAGATTTCCATTTATAGAATCCCAGCAATGGTTACGGGAATATTATGCCCGTGTTGACAATGGCATCAGAAGTGTAGAGGACACTTTGCACGTATCCACATTTTTTGACATTTACGTCGTTTTATGATCGTACGTCTATTATTCCTGTTAGGGGTACGAGGTTATTTACCAATTATATGTTGAATGTTAACAGTGCCAGTAATATGATTTAGAACAGTATTGTATTGAACATATTATTTTTTCACTGATTAATGCTGGCGGTTCTTGAAGGCGTTGTCCTCTTCTATGTTCACTGCTTCCCACAGTATTTATGTTTGCCGACTACGGTGGTTTCTCTTACATGTGATCAAGCCCGTTGGCGAAACGCGTTGTGTAAATAAACAGAAGTTTATCTAATACTTCGTTGGGTCTGTGATTCCTGAGAGCGCGCGGATTGTAAAAGTCAAACTGAAGAGTTGAGATTGACGGTTATCTCCGCCAGCATGTGCGCCACTCTCCATGGGTCCATGAAAGTCTGGAAGGAGTCGTTTTTCTGGGATATATATATATATATATATATACACACACATACATGCATATATATATATAAATATATGGCACAAACGTCTTCAACTGCTAGAAGAACTGGAGGAAACACAACGGAGATTTCAGGTAAGGTATATATATATATACATACACATATTTACATTCACATACAAAAATTACAGAATGTAATAAATTAACTATAAAAGCATTAAAATATTACTAAAATACTACTAATTTAATTTTCCATAAAATGTAAACAATAAACAAAAATACAGTTTAGTAAAACTATCAGACGAAAGGATTTCCGAGGTATTTTTGCACGGCAGCGCGGAAGGGAGTACAAGAGGAGTCAAGTCTTCCCTTGCCAACTTGGACTCTATTGCAGTGTGTACAAAGAGATGATGATATCATTGGCAGCGCATCATGAGGACTCTTAAAATGGAAGGTGAAGGCTGCACATTTCAAACGTGACATTTTATTATTCTTTGTACATTACAGTGCACTTGGATTTTTTTGGAACTGTAATTTGGGACACTATCCAGCGAAATCTATATTTTATCACAGTTTAAGCACTGAGCATTGATTTCGATCAGACTGTGGCATCATAACCCTATTCAGCATTATTTTCATCTGCCGCAGTTTGTAAGAACACCCCAGGTGCATTTTGGGAAATGTAGGATTGCACCGGGTCACGTGAGCACTGTGTTTTAAAGAGTGCGAGTTCATTCAATGAGAGTTTCCTCACCTGTGAGCAAGGCCATGACCAAGGGCCGAAAAGCGTAAGGATGGATGTTCTGCCTCCTTTGTTACACAATAAAGGCAGCGAGGTACTAAGTTGGGCCTCACTATTTCTTGCTCTTTCGTATGCCAAATCACGGGATGCTCCATGCCCGTGTCTGTGAAGCCGCCCTGTAGGGATGGGGGCGCTCCCTTGGTTGGAGATTTTTCTTCGGAGATATATATATATAAATCAAATTAGTAATATTTTAAATGCTTTTATAGTTAATTTATTACATTCTGTATTTTTTGTATGTATATGTAAATATGTATATATATATTATCTACTGGCGGTCGCCAGTAGATAGTTATAGTTAGGACCGTGTTTCCATAGGAAATCTCAAAATTCTATTTTGAATAACTTTGGCGCTGGTTGACGAATCCTCGCGAAATTTTCAAAACTAATGGGGCGCTCCGCTCAGCTCCTACCCTGAAAGTCTCGGGGGGATTCGTCAAGCGGGGGCCGAGAAAAAAGGGGGGTCCCAAAACGCGTTTTCCCCATGCATTTTCCCATAGGACCTTTAGTCGAAGGTACAGCCCGAACGGCTGAACAGAATTACTTGAAATTTGGCAAAGAGGTAGTCCTCAGGTCAGGGATGTGCCTTTTGCATATATGGAGTCAATCTGTTCAGTAGTTCCTGAGAAAATTGCAGTTAAAGTACATAAATATCTATAGCCGCGCACCGTGTGCGCACCGTGCGCGCACCCTAACGTGTGCAAGCGTAATTCTGATTGGTGGTTACATGTCAGTCAACGTTCGAATCGGTCGAAATCAGGAAGTGTCGGCCGCCATTTTGTTTGTTTTGAGTGCGAGAGTGGAAAAGGAAGGTGGCGAACGTGAAAAGGGGGCAGGGTAGAGAGTTCCTGACCCCCTGCCTTTGTCAGGGGGTCCCTGAAGGACCCCGAAGGCAGAAAAAAACCTTTTAATTTTTTTAAAATAAATCGCGGGGTGCGTGCACGGTGAAAAACCATTAAAAAAATAATAATTTAATACGTAGTTTATTGTAAAATAAATATATAAAAAATATAATAATAAATACATAACTTAGCATTTAAAAAAACGTACAAATCCACTGAAAAAACCATAGGTTTCACACACGTTATCGTTAGGAATTAGCATTTAAAAAACCTTGCAAATTCACTTAAAAAACCATAGGTTTCACACATGTTATAGTTAGGTGGACATTTCACTCGTAAAAAAACAATGAAATTCCCCCGTTATAGTTAGTTCAGATAACTATAACTCGCGCGACCGCCACTCTAGCGAAAGGATGATGTCATCAGTGATGTCATGAGTGATGCCACTGACCATGTCATGAGTGATGTAATATGTGACGTCATGAGCAGTGGATTGCTGGCGCGCGAGTTATAGTTATCTGAACTAACAATAACGGGGGAATTTCATTGGTTTTTTACGAGTGAAATGTCCACCTAACTATAACATGTGTGAAACCTATGGTTTTTTAAGTGAATATATATATATATATATATATGTATATATACCAGTATAAAGAAACGAAAAACGCACTCTCGAAGGTCAGTCTTTTTAATCACAAATCGCTACGCGTTTCGACACAACTTGTGTCTTGGTCACACGATTTTAGCTGGGTTCTCAAGCATACATATAGGTATATGTAGACATAGAAAAGGTGCTAACATATTGCTCATTTGTGCTGCAATGCGGCCGCCATTTCTAAACAGGTTCAAACCTCGTGCATGTTAATGAATATGTCCAAGTTTCCTTGACTTAGGACTACACATCAGCTTAATAACATATTTGCAATAGGTTATACAAAACAAATTGAGTACAAATACTATCATATTGTCGGATTCCTGTAACGAATTTACCTTACATTTGGGTGCCGACAAAAAATACTTCAACCAACTTTATCAATTGCAAGTTGATACTCACAAACAAATGCTCGTGATAAGGATTACTGAAGCCATGTGGACTCTACTGTATATGCGTCAAGCGGACTAGTGCCACATTCCTTCCTATTAACGTTTTGGCATGCATATATGTAGTTCACAAACTACGAACTCAATTGTTTGGATTTGTTAACAAATCCAAACAATTGAGTTCGTAGTTTGTGAACTACATATATGCATGCCAAAACATGCATATATGTAATTGATAAAGTTGGTTGAAGTATTTTTTGTCGGCACCCAAATGTAAGGTAAATTCGTTACAGGAATCCGACAATATGATAGTATTTGTACTCAATTTGTTTTGTATAACCTATTGCAAATATGTTATTAAGCTGATGTGTAGTCCTAAGTCAAGGAAACTTGGACATATTCATTAACATGCACGAGGTTTGAACCTGTTTAGAAATGGCGGCCGCATTGCAGCACAAATGAGCAATATGTTAGCACCTTTTCTATGTCTACATATACCTATATGTATGCTTGAGAACCCAGCTAAAATCGTGTGACCAAGACACAAGTTGTGTCGAAACGCGTAGCGATTTGTGATTAAAAAGACTGACCTTCGAGAGTGCGTTTTTCGTTTCTTTATGCTGGTAATTGGATTATCCGGCGGTGGGTTCGCCGGACAGCGCACCACCTGATGAGGGCTTGGATCCCGGAAGGACCCGACTGTTATTGATTTGAAACGGAGGGATCACTCGCCGGCCTTTGGAGATACGTGGAGACTTCGTTGACAGACGAATCGGGAGAGAAACGTGAGCCTGCGTGTATAGGAGGTAAGCCGGGTCCCGGTGTGTGCTGCGGGGGAGGGTGGCAGGCGGGCACTTGTGCACGAGTGTTTACCCTCCTAGCGCTGATGCGAAGGGGCCCGGTACTTGCCTCCGGAAAAATCGGATTGTACTGTACTACAACAACGGAGACAAGCAGACAGGGCCACTTCTAACTCCCATAAGATTCGGGCAGTATCACATCCCAAGGCATCAGGAACCGCGTATGTACAGCGGGGAGGTCTGTCATTATTAATTGAATCGGAGGGTGTAACAGACACTATATGTTCTGTTTGTCCGCTGGTTTCCTAAGTGCAAACAGAAGACACAGAGTGTGTGCTGCATCTGGAAGAAATTGATTTAAGTTATGGAGAGTGACAGTGAGAGACGTAGAGAAGCACAAACCTTGTTCGCAAGAGCTCCAGGCAAGGGGAGCCAATCTGGAGCTTCTATAAATAAACCAGATGTAAATACGTTGAACATTAAAATGCGGAGGTATGAGAAATTAAAGAAACAGGAAGCATCGAAATGGTGGGAGGCAGTCTCACTTCAAGACTACGTTGACAAGGAGATGGTGCCACGTGGTTTGCGTATAAACACTACCCCGTCACATGAAGCACGAAACCCACGGATGCTCGAAGACTGGGCAAATAATTCGGCCCTGAGTTCTAAGAATATGCTTCTGATCCTCATTAAATACGCATGGGAGGACAGAGAAGAAATAATTAAAGAATTGGAAGCGATCAATGATGAATTCAAAAAAAGTACCGATCAGGATGAGATCAAAAAATTCAAAGAAGATCTTGTAAATAGACTTAAGAGATATGAAGAGGACATTAAATCACGTAAACAGAGAAAGCTGCATAGAGATTGTGCGGACTACGAGAGCGGTCGCATTTTAACGTATAGCCAGAAATATGACCATCTCTATAAGCAGAAAGACAACCAAGGAAACATATCTGAAAATGTGGAAGCAGTAACTGAAATACCGACAACAGAAGATTCAGACACAGAACTCTCAGATACCACAGCTAGTACTTCCTCTGAAGTGGAAATAACAAGCAAACCTGCGTCTTTTTTAGACGAATTCCGTGTCATGAGGACAAGGCGACAAAAGGAAGATACCCAACCGACCACCCCGAAGAGAGGACGGGGTCGCGGCCGGGGACAAGGAAGAGGAAGAGGAAGAGGCAGGGGCGGTCCAAGCAGAGGAGACTCAGGCTCCGACAAAGGAGAAATAAGCAAGGCACTCATGGGAACCAAAAGAGGAGGCCAAAGGAAAATGTACTAATCATAGATGAGGAAATGGTAAATAGAACAATCATTAATCTATCCTCTAGATTTCTTACACCCATGGAAAAAACCACGCTATGCCTGGGTCTGACTTATTGTCCCACTGAATTATATAACTATGCTAACACCAGAGTGGATATTTTTAAGTTCATAAGGAAACTTAAATTAAAAAAATGGCATAGCTTAAGGAACGCCAGACCACCTGAAAGCGATGATCAACAATTGGATATCTGGTCGCAACCGAATCTCAATGTTGGTGATGTGGATGTCCTGGAAACAATGTATGATCTAGCAGAGCCTGTAGTGGGCACTGGAGGGATCCAGAACTCAGAAGATCTAGAAGGTGTCAATATACATAGGGCAGCGTGCACTACGTTTAAGCCCAGATCCATTTTCTTTCCTATCTTGCCACATGACTCAATAGACACCTTTCATGAAGTGGTAACGAAGGAAATGATAAAGCATAAACACAGAATAGGTACACGTCATAATTTAGACTCCAATCTTTCCAATCAACAAAGAACCTTTATTCTATCTCTAGCACAAGACAGTAGTATGGTAATTAGACCCTCCGACAAGGGAGGTAACATTGTCTTGTGGGACAAACGTATGTACATTGATGAAGCACTAAAACAACTTTCTGATGCGAACTTTTATTGCAAATGTACTACTAATACATATAATGATAGCATAAACACCACATGGGAAAAACTAGCTAACTGGCAAAAAGAAGGACTCATCACATGGCAGGAATACTGTTTTCTAAAAAAAGATTTCCCCAAACTACCCATCTTGTACTTACTCCCGAAGATACATAAAGACCCACAGGTACCACCAGGGAGACCTATAGTATCGTCACTGGGTAATGTCAACGAGAACATATCTAAATACGTCGACTTCTTTCTTAGAGAGTATGTTACCCAGTTACCCTCACACATCAGGGACACTAAAGATTTTCTGAACAAAATCTCAG
The DNA here is from genome assembly GCF_964204655.1 of Triturus cristatus. NCBI lineage: Eukaryota > Metazoa > Chordata > Amphibia > Caudata > Salamandridae > Triturus > Triturus cristatus. The sequence goes on along the minus strand of NC_140591.1, from coordinate 218,493,808 downwards.
ATATCATATGGGCAGAAGAATATCTACTCATTGCCCTGGATGTGAGCTCATTATATACCATCATAGATCACACCCAGGGCATTGAAGCATGTCTCCACTTTCTCAAGGCAAGAAACATCTGCTATCTTGATCACACCAACATGTTAATTGACATGATGAGTCTGTGTCTGAACAATAACATCTTCCTATTTAATGGTGAACTGTACAAACAGGTCCGCGGCACGGCCATGGGAACGTGCTTCGCACCTAGTTTTGCGAACCTCTTCCTGGGTAAGTGGGAGGAGGAGCTCCACACTAATAGTGACATGGATTCAGACTTTGAAAAAGTCTTGGTGTGGTTGAGGTATATTGACGATCTCTTCGTCATTTGGAAGGGCAATGAAGAGGAAGCTAGGAAATTCATTAGTAAACTTAACAATAACAAGTACAATATACATCTCACTGCTAACATAAGTAGTAATAAAATTGAATTCCTAGACACCGTCATTACAATACAGGAAGGAAAAATGGTTTCAAGCTTACACCGGAAGGAAACTTCCGGGAACAGCCTGCTCCATGCCCACAGTGCTCATCCAGAGCCACTTAAATGGAGCATCCCCTTTGGGGAGGTGTTAAGAGCACGGAGAAATTGCAGCACGGAGGAAGACTTCCAGAAGGAACTAGGTATCGTACTAAGCAGATTCAGAGAGAGAGGGTACCCGGAATGGGTATTAAATAAGGCCGTAAAGAAGATCAGTGAAATCAGCAGACTACAAGCCTTAGAGTACTCCACCAGGGAGGACAAAGAGGAAATGCCAACCAGGGTGATAACTACATTCAATCACGAATCCAAACAGGTGCAGAAAATGTTGGCTGACAATTGGAGGATCTTGAAATCAGATTCTGTCATTGGTGGGACCATCAGTGATAGACCCCTGATAACATATAGAAGAGGGAGGAATTTGAAAGACATTTTGGTCAGAGGGGACATCACAGAAATACCCAATAGGAACCTCTTCAATCTTAAAGGTTTCTATCCATGTGGCCATTGCAAAGCCTGCAAATGTAGCCACATGGTGAAGGATTTTAAGATCCCGGGATCAAGACAGAATAAAACTATCCCGCAGTTCCTTACATGTAGTACCAACTATGTAGTGTATATCCTGGAATGTCCGTGCAGACTCTGGTATGTTGGGAGTACAACTTGCATGGTTAAAAAGCGGATACAGGAACACCTTAGAGCCATAACCAACAAGGACCATAATTATCCCATTGCACGACATTTCCAGGATGTACACCAGTCCAATAACTCTCTTTTGAAGTACTTCGCCATAGAACAGGTGTATGTTTCCAAAAGAGGAGGTAATAGAGAGCTGGCCCTGAGGAAGAGAGAATCCAAATGGATCATGGAGTTAGAAACCAAGTTTCCAGGGGGGCACAATATGGACGAGGAACTTGCAACACATTTACATGATGACTGAACTTTTAATCCTGTAAAGTGATTTCTAGCTGTATTTTATCAGTATTGAATGCCTTCCAGATGTATGCCATTTTGAGTAATATGCTAGTACATTTATGTGTTGTTCAGTAATTTAAAGTCATTTGTAATTTTAACCTATGTTTCTCTCACCATCCAGGAGGAAAGGAAGGGACCATTCACGGCACAGGTTCCCTACCCTTTTCTTCACGAGGATGACACCCCATCGCACTCTCCTTGAGATAAGAATTGCACAGTTTTCATAGAATTTCAGTATATTCATCTATTTTTTCTGTTATGTCACGTACACTCTTGCGACTTTGGTTTTTGCTAACCACCAGGTGGTTGTAATTGGATGTGCTAACTGCTCTTGGCTTTTATTTTGCCATTTGGCATTCGAGCCATGCATTCTGTTTTAATGGGTGTATTTTGTATATGAGGCACTAGTCCGTTAACAAATCCAAACAATTGAGTTCGTAGTTTGTGAACTACATATATGCATGCCAAAACGTTAATAGTAAGGAATGTGGCACTAGTCCGCTTGACGCATATACAGTAGAGTCCACATGGCTTCAGTAATCCTTATCACGAGCATTTGTTTGTGAGTATCAACTTGCAATTGATAAAGTTGGTTGAAGTATTTTTTGTCGGCACCCAAATGTAAGGTAAATTCGTTACAGGAATCCGACAATATGATAGTATTTGTACTCAATTTGTTTTGTATAACCTATTGCAAATATGTTATTAAGCTGATGTGTAGTCCTAAGTCAAGGAAACTTGGACATATTCATTAACATGCACGAGGTTTGAACCTGTTTAGAAATGGCGGCCGCATTGCAGCACAAATGAGCAATATGTTAGCACCTTTTCTATGTCTACATATACCTATATGTATGCTTGAGAACCCAGCTAAAATCGTGTGACCAAGACACAAGTTGTGTCGAAACGCGTAGCGATTTGTGATTAAAAAGACTGACCTTCGAGAGTGCGTTTTTCGTTTCTTTATACTGGTAATTGGATTATCCGGCGGTGGGTTCGCCGGACAGCGCACCACCTGACGAGGGCTTGGATCCCGGAAGGACCCGACTGTTATTGATATATGTATATATATATATACATATTTACATATACATTCAAAAAATACAGAATGTAATAAATTAACTATAAAAGCATTTAAAATATTACTAATTTAATTTTCCATCAAAAGTAAACAATAAACACAAATACAGTTTACTAAAACTATCTTTAAAATACATACATTTATATATGTAAACAATTTACAGTTAAATACACAAACACATAATAATATTATATTTTTAAACACTTTTACCAAAACTATTAAACTCAAGTAATAATAAATAAACTATTCCCACTCAAATCCATACAACAGTATGGAAAGTGTTTGGCTCAGGAGTGGTGAAATGTACTGTTCCCTCTCAAATCCATACAGCAGTAGGGAAAGCATTGGACTCAGGAGGAATAACATTTATTATTCCCACTCCAGTCTCCAGAAAGCTGACAAGGGTGGAAATGTGGTGGTTTTATCACGTGAGATGTATGTTAATGAAGGTATGAAACAGTTGATGGACCCAGAGAAGTATGAGGCAAGCAGTAAAAAAAAAAAAAAAATATGAGAACTCTGTTCAGTCTTATCAAACACAACTATCAGTTTGGTTTGAGAGAGGTATTCTAGAGAAAGAAGAATACAATTTTCTTGTCTGCAAACATCCCAAATTACCGGCATTGTATCTGCTCCCCAAAATTCATAAGGATAAACTAAATCCCCCTGGCAGACCCATTGTTTCATCTAGGGGAAGCTTTCTGGAGAACACATCTAAATATGTTGATTTTTTTCTCCAGCCTTTCGTACAGAAATTGCCATCTTACATTAAGGACACAGGGGATGTCCTTAGACTCCTAAGTACAATACAATGGGAAACTCGTTATAACCTTTTATGCCTTGATGTTGCAAGCCTTTATACCTGCATCCCCCATGATTCGGGTATAAGAGCCTGCAAACATCTTCTTGAGAGAAAGATCAGCCTCATTTACTTCACACACTGAAATGTTAACCTCAATGATGCTCAGTTGTTTAACACGAAATGTTTTCATATTTGATGAGAAAATCTATAGGCAAACCCTAGGAACTTCTATGGGTAGTTGCTTTGCTCCTTGTTTTGCGGGTCTCTACCTAGGATTTTGGGAAGAGACCATAGTGAATAAAATGGAAACCAGAAAGAAAAATGTAATTGTCTGGGCGCGCTACATAGACGACATTTTTGTTGTCTGGGATGGCAGCGAAGAGGAGGCTATTAATTTTGTTGAAGATTTGAACAGCAATGATTTCAACTTGAAGTTTACTAGTCAATTCTCGAGCTCAGCATTAGAGTTTCTTGACCTCAAACTGACGGTGGTAGAAGGCAAATTAGAAAGCACGCTGTTTCGCAAAGAAACGGCAGGCAATAGCCTTCTACACACAAGAAGCTGCCACCCAAGAAATCTGATCCACAGCATTCCCTTGGGGGAATTTTTGCGCGCAAAACGCAACTGCAGCACGGATTATAGCTATCACCTAGAAGAGGAAGCTATGACAAAACGTTTTCTCGAGAGAGGTTACACCAAGACAGTCATCAGAAAAGCCAAAACTGAAGTCAGGGCCCGCAACAGAATTGATCTTTTGACTGAAGCTAATGTAGAAGCTGTCATCCCTGATGAAAAGATCAGATTTATAACTAACGTTTAGCAGACAGGCCCAGCAAGTAAGACAAAGTCTCAACAAATTTTGGAATGTACTTTCCACTGACAAAGACCTGGTTTCACAAGTGGAAACCTACCCTCAGATCACATATAGAAAGGCCAAATCTTTAAAGGATGCCATTTGCAAGACATTAAAGCCATCTAAAGAGAAAGGTTTTAACATCAAGGGTTTTTTCACTTGTCGCAATTGCAAAGCATGCAAATATAGTAAAAACTGTAAAGAGTGCAAATTATCACCTTCATGCAAACCATTCACAATCCAAAAACATCTATCCTGCAACACAGATCACGTGGTGTATGCTCTCGTCCTTGCAAAAAGACGTACATAGGAAGCACACTACATAAAGCCAAAAAGCGAGTACTGGAACACCTTAGAGCCATAAGAAATGGTGATAAACAATACCCCATGGCTAGACATTTTCAGGCAGCCCACAATAAAGATGAAAGATTACTATCTTTCGTGGTCTTGGATTCGGTTAATGTCAACATAAGAGGAGGCAATCGTGTACAAGATCTAAGACGCTTAGAACCGAGGCTGATCATCCAATACCGCACAATGGCCCCTGAAGGACATAATTGTGATGAAGAATTGTCTGTACACTTAGGATAGAAATCCACATCATTCAACACAAATTTGATGCGAAATTTAAATGAAACTTTTGAAGTTTAGTAAGTCAAGTATTTTCAAGCAACCCAGGTTTGCATTAAAATCTCGCCTATAAATCCTGCTAGTTTTTCCTGCATCCATGCCTCCACAATTGTTAGTGTTTAAGTAACTTAATGTGATAGGTATTTTTACAAACTTTAATGAGCTGTATCTACTAGACCTTTCCAATAGTATAACAGATTTTCCTAAGGGAATTTATTTAACACTGTTTTTCTAACATTTTTTATTCTAAAAAGTAAGATCTTTTTAATAGCCTGCGACATCACACATTTTTGTATGTTTATGTGTATCTGTTTGTCAATGTGTTATTTATGGAAACTTATCGATTATTGTTGGTTTTTGTTTAGATCGCAGATTTGTTGGATTAGGAAGCAGTCATGAAAAGGATGGAGTTCTGTTCATTGTTATAGAAGATCAGCCAATTTTTCGTCCAACACCCTTATATATAATTATTTCGAGACACACAATGATTGCCCACTGGGGCTTTATTATTTTCTTGAGCATGACTCAAGGTATGATTTATTAATTTAAGAGAGGAACAACAAAGTTTTCCCAGGGTTCTATGGAATGGACTGAAAGCTAATAATTACATGTTTAACGAATTTCAGAGCTTATCCTTGAGACTATTTATCTTTCCATTGTGAAGGTAACATTGCGAAAAATAATTTAAATCAGCAATTATTTTGTTTCCAATGCTTTGAATAACATTTCATGTTTTTGTCACATTTATTCAACTTTAAAATGACTTTTAGAGTGATGGTAACTCTTCAAGTCTGTTTTCCATTATTATTTGTCACATGATGGTTTGTTTATTTAAGCAGATTGGCCAAACGATACCTGTTACTCGTGATCAAGGGGTTGTCCCCGAAACGCGTTGGGTTGAGTGCGAAGCGACAATAAATCACCGCTTTTTGCAACATTATGGTCTTAGGCTGTTGATTTAACGAAGAAGAATCGACAATTGTTTGGATATGTATATATATATATACATATTTACATATACATACAAAAAATACAGAATGTAATAAATTAACTATAAAAGCATTTAAAATATTACTAATTTAATTTTCCATCAAAAGTAAACAATAAACAAAAATACAGTTTACTAAAACTATCTTTAAAATACATACATTTATATATGTAAACAATTTACAGTTAAATACACAAACACATAACAATATTATATTTTTAAACACTTTTACCAAAACTATTAAACTCAAGTAATAATAAATAAACTATTCCCACTCAAATCCATACAACAGTAGGGAAAGTGTTTGGCTCAGGAGTGGTGAAATGTACTTTTCCCTCTCAAATCCATACAGCAGTAGGGAAAGCGTTGGACTCAGGAGGAATAAAATTTATTATTCACACTCCAGTCTGTGCAACAGTTGGAAAGAGTTAGACTGAGGAGGGGTAAACTGAATTATTCCCACTCTGTATGTGAAACAGTAGGGAAACATTGGACTCAGAAGGGGTACAGTTTACTATTCCCACTCCAGTCTGTGCAACAGTAGGGAAAGCATTGGACTCAGGCGGAGTAAAATTTACTATTACCACTCCAATTTGTGCAACAGAAGGGAAAGCGTTGGACACCGGAGGGGTAAAATTAACTAATCCCACTCCACTCTGTGCAACAGTAGAGAGAGAGTAGTTCACTTCAAACAAATAACATATTTTAACAACTCAATTAATTATCCAAAAATATAAAACTCTAAATATAAAAATGATGTGTCTACATTTTTACTAAAATTAAACAAATTACATGATTATTTTTTTAAAGAAATATTATTAATTTAATTAAAACACCAAACTATAGTCCCACAAAAATAACAGCCAACAATAAAAATGTAACTTAAATTAAAAAAGTATAACATAATTAAATTAGTAAGTAATAAATAAAACAATTTTTAAATTGTAATTTAATATTTAAATATTTTCCTGCCCTATTCCTCTACAAACTAAACAACACACACCAACAAAAATAACTATTTCACAATTTCCATTATTATCAATGACATAATTAATGTTAAATTAATAATTAATAATTCAATAATTATTTCTTAATGACCTACCTACCCTGAACACCTACAAACCCAACCCGCACATGAAAAGTAACTTAAAAAATATCTTAGGGCCTCATTACGATGCCAGTTGGACTTACGTCCAACTGGCACCGCGGAAGCAGGACCGGCTAGTAGTCGGTGGTTCCGCTGTCCGCATTACAATGCAACCGCCTTCACTACTTTGTATTGCAGCTTCTGCTGCAGGCTGCAGCACATGCCGCAGTACAAAACATACACATCTCACATATCCCTGCACTATGCGGCAGGCAACATGCAGTGCCTGCCACATGGTGCAGGGATATGTAGGGGGACACCATAGGTGCGCCCCCAGGGCCCATATCGGAAGGACAGAGGAACAAGGGGGGCCCGCTATGGGCCACCAAGTCACTTTCTGCCTGCCTTTTCATGGCGGGTTTACCGCCATGAAATGGCCGGTGGAAATGGACATTGTAATCCCTACGGCAGTGCCTGAGCAGGCACCGCCACTGTTGTAGCGATTGCAGTCCCTCCGATGGAGCCCATCGGATGAGTTGCGGTCGGTCTCTCCGCCAGCCATTGTAATGTGGTGGGCGGGGTCCAATGGCAGTGGGACCAATGGTGGAGGGACCGCCACCGATGGCCTGACAGTGGCGGTCCCACTGCCATCGTAATGAGGCCCTTAATTACATAATTTACTTAATTATCAATTAAATAATAAATATTATTTAAAAAATATTAATGAATTAAAATGTATTAACTTCCCACCCCTTGCCCCTACAAACCCCACAATCTGCACCTAAATTACAACATAAAAACAACTCAATCACACAATTTACATAATTAATGATCAATTAAGTTATTAATAATAACTAAAAATGATGGATTACAATTAATGAATTTCCCACCCTTTACCTCTACAAACCCACCAAACTAAACCTAAACTACAACTTAAAAATCAAATAATTACACAATTTTCATAATTAATTATTGATTAAATAATTAATCATGATTAAATATAAATATTCATTAATTATAATTAATATACGTCCCACCCTGTACCCTGCCATGATAGAATCATCCACATTTGCAGACAACAACCTCCTGGTGTAGGTCTTCGCTTTTGTCAAATTGGATACCTTGACTTCGCAGCTGGGTCTCTAAATACCCTGATTAATAAACGATTAGGATCACAGGCATCAATTCCTTGCGGCTGTCCATAAAACCCCCCCCCCAACACAGTCCTGATGAAGACCTGCCTCTGACGTGTATTAAGGTGCGCTATCCCTAGGGGTCGAAACGTCTACGTCATTGTCACACTAGTCCATGAAGTCTCCTTGACCCGAATGCAAAATAATACTTGGGTCTTGTATTCATGTGTTAATGAATGGACAGGAAGAAATAAGCTTGTAAATTCACTATCTATGTATCACTCATGTTGGTTATGCCTGTATATAGCACTGTTGACCTCACGTATCACCACAAGTCACTTCTCCTGCACTATCACTACTACATTGCTGTAATTTAATATTTAGTTGACAGCCATATTCATTGTTAGTTGTAAATAACAACTTAGTAAATAACTTTCTTTTTGAAAAAATTGCCTTGCCTTTGTGGTATGTTTCCTTTTCTCTCCCATGGTTAAAAATCACTTTGTATTATATGCTTTTGGAAAGTGAGATTTCAAAATGTATTATATGCACTGAACAAAGTAATTGTTATTTCCCGACAGAACCATTTGTTCTATATATCATAAATACCCAGGTTCTGAGGGACACAGGGATACTCCATTGTTGTTAATGGAGAGGACTTTGGAGGCAACGCCTCCTTTCTCCACCACCCTTCAAACGCGCCTCCTGATGCACTGCTGGATGAAGTCTCCTTTGCCTCCAGAGGGTCCTTGGGGCCAACAAGCCCTCCTGTTACCTCTTGGTGCACTGCTGTTTGGGGGCCAGCATCCCCTTGGCTCCAGAGGGTCCTTGGGGGCCAACTACCCCTCCTGTTACCTCCAGTAAGTCCCACACAGCAGGATTGCTGAGAGGTTATCGGAGGCCACACCCCTTTTCTCTACCACTCTGCAAAAACTCTGCAAATGTGCCTCCTGGTGCACTGATGGTAGGAGTATGAAGTTCCCTTGGTTCCAGAGGGTCCTTGGGGGCCAACTACCCCTCCTGTTACCTCCAGTAAGCACACAGAGCACAATTGCTGTAAGGAATTCGGAGGCCATGCCCCCTTTCTCCACCACTCTGCAAACGTGCCTCCTGGCACACCGTTGCTTTGGAGATGAAGTCTCCTTGGCTGCTGAGGGACTTTGGGGGCCAAGAAGCCCTCTGCAAACACGACTACTAGTTAAAAACCATAGAAATTAAAAAACCAAAGGTTAGGAAATAGAATTTGAAAAACCTTAGAAACTCACGGAAAGAAACAAAGGTTACAGTGAAATTATTGTTAGGCTGAGATTTTACTCGTACAAACCCACTGAAATTTAGCAGTTATAGCTACCTGAGCTAACTATAACTTACACCCCCACAATGCACAGCTTATGACCTCACATATTACATCACTCATGACATGGTCAGTGACATCACTGATGGCATCACTGATGACATCTCAAATGATGTCATCAGTGTCAAGATGTCAAGTGCTGTCATTTGAGATATCATCAGTGATGTTATCAGTTATGTCACTGACCATGACATGAGTAATGTAATATGTGAGGTCATAAGCAATGCACTGTGGGTGTGTTAGCTATAGTTAGTTCAGGTAATTATAACTGCTGAACTTCACTGGTTTTGTATGAGTGAAATCTTAGCTTAACTATAACGTCCGTTTAACCTTTGGTTTTTCGAGTGAATAAAAATATATATATATACATATATAGGCCGACATGGATTGGCTGTCAGAAACAGACATCATAATCCAGCTGAAACGCTGTCCTTAAGGGATTATGGTGCCTTTCCAACTGACCCTTCCTTTCCTTCAGCCCCTCGGAACCGCGTCGGATTCCCCTGGCGGTTTAAACTCCGACCACCATCATCCTAATGCATCGGTCAGACTTTAAACCTACCATGTCATGTGGGAAGCCTCTGACCGGTCGGAGGCTTTCTGCTGGACATTGTAATGAGGGCCAAAATATCCGTATATTGTCAGAAACTATTAATTTCTGCCTTGAGAGTTCTTTACCTTACAATGTTCTTGGCACCTTTTCAGTTCCTGCAGGAGTTGCTGATTTTCATTTTGTAGCATATTCCTGCTTGAAGTTAAGTCACTCATAGCAGACGTCAGATGTTCAATAATCATCTCATCACTCTTGATGGTTTCCTGGGAATTATCCAGCCGACACCTCAGGCGTCTGTTATCCGACTGACTGGAGAGTATGGCCTCGTCCTGGAAATGTTTGCGGCTATTCAGCTGAGACTGGTAGGTTTGTGACTGTTTCTGTGAGTTTCAAAGTGTGAGAAAGTCGAGAAAATATGTTTAAATACCTTCTTCAATCTATATGGATTACATAATGGTCAATTCTAATAAAACTTCTAAAATATGATATTGCATATTATCCGCATATGCAAAACTACGTGGATTGGATGAGAATCAGGGCACACAGTGCACATATTCCATGCGATTACATGTCGCTCATGCTTTGTGAATCAGATGTAAACTATGCATATATAAATTACTACATTTTCTGGGACATGTAAGATATAAGCCTAGTGAAAGCTTTGAAAATTTGCCCCATGATCTTCCAGATTTTAGAAATGCAACTGGTATGACAGTTTTTTTCTGATGTGCCCGATTCACAGAAATAACTTAAGACAAAATCCTAAACTTACAACTTTTGGTATTCACAGAAGTTAGGACTTAAGACAGACTTAAGTTAGGATTTTGTCTTAAGTTTGTCTTAAGTCTGTCTTAAGTCTGTCTTAAGTCTGTCTTAAGTTTGTCTTAAGTCTGTCTTAAGTTTGTCTTAAGTTTGTCTTAAGACAAACTTAAGACAAAATCCTAACTTCTGTGAATACCAAAAGTAGTAAGATTAGGATTTTGTCTTAAATTAGTTCTGTGAATCGGCCCCAAAGAGTTATAAACTTTTGTGACAGCAAATGTGCTGTAAACCTAAATCGGGATAAGGAGAAACTACACGCGGAAAAAGTAAGAGTTTACTTGCAGAGCCCTTTAAGAGGCAAGACAAGAGATTCAGACGGCTGTTGGGGCACATATATTACCTTACTTCTGACAGCACTGGAAGGTACATGGTTTACCTAATGCCCTAGGCGTTTCGCCACATGTCAATGACAAGGTTTATAGGTCTAAGTTGTTTATGTCATTGGCACTTTGATCTTTAACTCTCCACATCCCCACTGCTGGAAAGAAAGCCTCACTTGTACAATTAGACTCCAATTAGAAAGCCACTGTTTTCAGAACCTTGAGTATCTCAGTACCAAATGTTCCTCTTGTAAATCTCTCAGAACTTTAAGCACATTCAGTCAGGCCCCAAGCATCAGAAATATCCTTCCTCTAGAACCAAGATTCTCTTCCACTGATAATTTTCAGCTTCTACACACCTCAAAAACAGCTGTGGTCACGCTTTTGCTCTTATAGTATTATGAAATTTTGAAAGTTTTTTTTTAATTGACCGTTCAAGACTTTAAGTATTTTCCTTAATTTAGGGTCTCAGTATTAATCATTGCTTAAAATCAGCAGAGGAAGACACTTAGGGGCCTATTAGGTTCTCGGGCAGATCGCCACAGCCCGCATGGCGGTGGCGATCCGCCCGAGATCCGTCCCCGCCCGCCACCCATTTCCCCCCTGCCATATTACTATGGCGGGGGGACCGCGGCAGACGGAAAGACCGTCCGCCGCTTTTCCGCCCGGTCAACAAGTCGACCGGGCGGAAAAGAGTCTAATATGGTGGCGGTGTCTGTGAGACACCGCCAGCCATATTACTATGGGCGCGGAAACATGCCTTTCCGTGGCGGCATTACTGCCACGGAAAGGCATGCGGTTATTGCTTGCGGGTAGGCCCGATGCGGGCCCCCAGGGACTCTGGGGGGTGGGGGTGCACATGGGGGGTACCTATGGTACCCCTCTGCATTTCAATAGACGTGGCAGGCACCGTGCGGTGCTTGTCACGTTGTGCATTGGAATGTGCGACATGCATTTTAAACATTGCGGCGGGCGGTGCTTTCAGCACCGCCCGCCGCAATGTTAAATATACGGGATGCACCCGCCACTGTGGCGGGCGCATCCTAATTGCCCCCACGGGACCCCCGCCCTTATGGCAGGCGGTCCCTTTTCACATCGGGCTGCCCGCCATCCTAATGATGCCCGTAAACTTAACTCTGTGGTGACTTTGGGGCATACGTACCAGAAAATGTTGGCGTGCGGAGCTGTGCCAAATTTGGCAGCCCCGCATTCTGACATTTTCAAAACACAAGGATGTGCCGTATTCACAAGAATACAGTACACCCTTGTGTTTTCCCTAGCGCTGGCGCAAAATTTAGCTGCCTAGTGCCAATGTAGGTCCCCTTGCACCATAGTGCATGGGTTGCCGGCGTTGCAGGAAATTATTGTTTATGTACAGGAAGGCGTCCTTTCCTGCACATAAACAATCACTAATGGCTATTTGTTACTTCTATGTGTGCGGCAGAATGCAGTACACATAGAAGTAGCAAATCTTCATTATGTAATGATGCTTTATGTGCAGGAAGAACACCTTCCTGCCCATAAACAATCATTAATGGCATTTTGCTCTTTCTGTTTGTGATGCAGAATGCAGCACATAGAAAAAGCAGACACGAGGAGAGATAAAAGTATTTCACAAGCATATGGCGCACCCCTTTGTTTTCCCAAGCGCTGGCACAAAATTTAGCTGCGTAGCGCAAACTCAGGCAACCATGCACCATAGTGCAAGGACTGCCTGCGTTGCAGGGAATGATTGTTTGTGTGCAGGAAGGCGTCCCTTTTCCTTCACATAAACCATCACTAACGGTGATTTGCTACTTCTATGTGTGCCGCAGAATGCAGCACACATAGAAGTAGCAAATCTTCATTATTTAATGATTTTTTATGTGCAGGAAGGGACACCTTCCCGCACATAAACAAATATTAATGGCATTTTGCTCTTTCTATTTGTGGTGCAGACTGCGGCACACATAGCAAAAACAAAAACGAGGAGAAATAAAAGTATTTCTCCTCATTTCGCCATTCTAACACCTGCTCTTGCATGGCGTTAGTTTTAGGCGCTGCCTCAGATTTAAACCTCCTTGTAAATCTGGGGCAGCGTGAAAAGCAATGGGTGTCGCGGTGTAATGCCCACTGCAATACGCATTGCACGCCCCTTTCAAGCAAAGTCATTGATGTAAAAAGGCCTTATTTACAAGGTGGCGTTAAGTGAGAAAAAAAACGACTTAACACGGCTTTGTAAATAGGGAGAAGGTTATATCGCCACCAGAACGTCGCTAAAAGTAACGTTAGGGTGGTTATATTTCCTTGTAAATATGCCCCTTTGGTTCTTAGAATGTGTCTGCAGGCAGTGAAGTGGGAGCACCACATAAGGCGTATGTAAAGCAAATGAGGGAGATTCATTCTTCTGACTGACAACATTCCACTTAGACACCAACAATTACCACATTCTTATAATGCCATATAAGCAAAAACGGTTCTGCAGAGTTGTGTAGGTCTAACTTTGACGCCAATAAAAACATTTTAAAAGAAGTTTGAAAAACCTCAGATCCATTCTGACAGAAATTACATTGTAACTGTTACAATTCTGATGTCAAGGAATGAAACAAGAGGTCACAAGATTGAAAGTAAATATTAATAGCTGCATTATTATAATTCCTACAAAATTCCATTAAAGTAAAAAAAAGTGAAAGTAAGATGATGTAATCAAAACAAATAGCTATGTCACTGAATATAACCAAGGGTAGAATGGCCACGAAACCTGTGAATATGATACATTTCACGTAGTTGGAAACTTAACCTCCTGTATATGGTGTGACAAGTGACAAAAATAACTAATAGTCAAATCTTTTTGGGAGTAAATCAAAACTAATCACATTTCTGTACGTACTGACCCTCAGCTTGGTTGCAATGACTGAAATTGGGATACCATCTTGAACTATTATTTACTTTATAAACACTGATATGAGATTAGGATTTTTTTTGCATCATTTCTCAAACACACCTGATTGGTAAAAGAACAACTTCACATTGAAACATATTTACTTGCACTTTAAGCATCTGAAGACAGCCTCCTCAACCGAAAAGGTCTACGGTTTTTTATGTACCTGGAAGAGCTCACATTTCTCTGCCAATGATTTCCTTTGGGCATCCAAAGACGCAATCTGCTTTTCATATAATGATTTTTGTTTCTCCCATTCCTTGGACTTTGCCTTCAATTCCTGAAGAAACAAATGAAATAATACTGTTAACGATAAACACAGTTAAGCCCATGTAACTGTATTTTTACTGGTGTAGGCTTTATGTTCATTGAGAGACATTTAATAAAGCTCTGTTGGTTTGTCTTAACACTGTGTACAATCAAAAAATGCCTTGCCACACAGATCTAAATACATGAATCCTTGGTTCTAAGCAATATGCCACATCTAGTGCTTTTGGGATTTTACACCAGTGCTTGAAGTAGCATCTTTCAGGATTATTCTCCTACACAGGACTTTTATCCCGTTATGGGACAGTTCCAAATGAACATAGGGCCTTCTTACGACTACTGTCGTGGTGGCGGTCTGAGTATTACAGCCACTGGACCGCTGCAACCGCTGGGGATCCGTGATCCTGTGACGGTGGCACAGCGGTCTGAGGCAGCAATATGATGGTGGTGCAGCATGTAGTAGACCTGAAAAACCCCGAAGTGTCGGGTGAAGAACCTAGCCAAAGGAGAGATTTTTTCACTCAATCGGAGTTAGAAAATCAGCAGGAAAGAAAACTTTCTTTCTTGAGTCCCCTCACTCACCAGGGTTTCCCCACAGTGACATGCTTCATCAAAGGGGCCATCTCAGTCCTCTACGAAGTAGGCATGCTACGACTTGCGGTATTACGTAGGAGCACTTTTGTGAAGACTAAGGGGGTCATTAGTATAGCGGGCGGATCGCCACCGCCCGTATGGCGGTGGCAATCCGTCCGCTAAAAACCTCCGCCGCTTAGAATTTCTCACCGCCACATTACCATGGCGGGGGGGACTCCGGCAGACGGAAAGACCGTCCACCGGTTTTCCGCCCGGTCAAAGAGTCGACCGGGCGGAAAAGCTGCTTACATGGTGGCGATGTCTGGGAGACACCGCCATCCATATTAGCATGTAAGCAGGGACATGCCTTTCCGTGGCGGCAGAAAGGCAGGCGTTTTTCGCAATTAGGGGCCCATAGTGGGCCCCCATGGATTCTGCGGGGTGGGGGGGGTGCACATGCATTTCAATGTACAACGTGGCAGGCACCGCGCGGTGCCTGTCACGTTGTGCATTGAAAGGCACAGGCTGCCTTTGAGACATTGCGGCGGGCGGTGCTCTCTGCACCACCCGCCGCAATGTTGCAGATGCGCCATGCGCCCACCAGTGTGGCGGGCGCATACTAATCGGGAGTGCGGGACCGCCGCACCCTCAGCGGGCGTCCCGTTTCCCGAGGGTATAGCGGGCGGGCATACTAATGGGGCCCTATGTGTGGTGCAAGAAAGTGTGGTGGAGTGAACAAGGGTGAGTTAAAAATACCTAGCTAGTGGGTGAAATAATTTTATTCTTGCTCCTAGTTAGTATATCTAAAAACGGGGTAGAATACTGGAAGACCTAGCTATAATGGGTTAGGTGTCCCTAGTATTTGTCAACATGTTTTGAACATTCCCCAGAGCTCTTCGTCAGGACTACATAGGGACCAGCCCTGTGTATGCCACTCCTTATTGACCTAAGTATGGTTATCTAACATTAAATGACGCTGCAACAAATAAGCATGCGTGAAAGTATACATACAATTAAACATTGTCACGCAGTATATTTTTAATTGTGCCCCATGGACTTGGAGGGGCTGAGGGTGTCTCATATTCTTGGTGAGAGATCTCCTCACGGTATGTCACCTAGTTGGCTACCCTCCAGACCGCATCTTAGCGTGTCTTGCCTCCGGGGCCAACTTAAATGCTTCCGGCTCTGCTTAGTCATTGTGGGCAAAAAAACTAGAGCGGAAGGAGTTTATTCCCAAAAAGGCCGCCATGTGGTGGCTAATCGTGTCGGCCCTATTGGGTATGCTGGAGAGTGTTGCAGCATGCCAAGCATATTATGAGTTGCCGCCGCATGACCCTTTCCACGTTAGTGAGTCTGCCATAGAAAGGGTGGGAGTGAGGCAATTCAGGGGGTCCCTTGTTGCCTCTGTGCAGGGGGTGCATGAAGAGGGGCATATGTTGTATCCCCTGTATGTCTGCACCCCCTGTTCGAGCACGGAAAGCAATGCCTGACATGATGCTTTTCTTCCCGTGCTGGAACGTACTTTGGCAGTTCCACAGAGCTGCCTTTCTAAGGCTCACATATGAGCCTTAGAAATGCAGTGCCATGGGACCTCCAAAGCACCGCCAGACCACGAATACACTCGTAATCTGGCGGCCGGTCTGACTATGGGATTGTCGGTCTTTAGATGGGGCGCTAATATGGCGGCCTGCTTGAAGACCGCCAAACCCATAATAAGGCCCATAGTTTTGTAGTCGATACAATTTCTACTGAAAATGGACAATCATATACTTTTATCTTTGAGATTTATAGTTTTAGTCGCATTGTTTTAAGGATAGTCTTTAGAATTTTCTATAATGTAACATTAGTTCCTTTAGAATGTGCACAACTTTACTTTAAAGAAGCAATCTTTTAATAGGAATGGCAAATTCATATCAAAGACAAAAACCAGCGGAATTGTAATTTAAATTGCAGAACTGTCCACAAAGAACAATCATGACAGCACAGAAGCAGGTATGAGGCTGACAGAGCCAACTATCAAGGTACCCTCAAAATAATTAGACACACGCAAGAATTAAAAGGAATCTTGAGGACACAAGGCAACTTCAAGAAAATAGAGAGACCTTTTATCGAATAAATGAGAATAGGCAAGTCCTTTCTTGAATAAATTAAGAAATCACACATGAGTAAGCTAGTCTACACATCAGAAAGAGGAATTAATCTAAAATTTCTCAAATTCTACAAAGTCTAGCAAAAAAGGACAAGTCACTATCAACATACTACACTTTACATCTTTTAAAATATCCTAGACTTGCCAGTTTTGCTAATGGAATTAAAAGAGCAACTACAGTTTGACATGTTCAATATATTCATCCAATATTCAACTGAAGGTAAGATTCCAAAATATGGACATAAGGCTTTTTACCCATATGTGCAAAAACTATATCTACCTGAAACCCCATGCCCGGTATGTGGCTAAGCAGCAAACTACATTAGAGCTGAATGGATATCACAGTAACTATAGCATTACCAACTATAATAAAAAATATGTTCACAGAATACTGGGAAATAAGTGTATATATTGTCAACTTCCAAAAGGCTCAACTCAAGTTGGCACACTGAACGTTTCCTAAAACTCTTTGAATGTGGTATGGAGGTAAGGTGAATAAAGAAATTAGAACAATATTGCCATCTATTCAAACAAGAATAAAGGATGATGCCGTAGTCCAGCTTGAGTCAACATGAACTTGAATGACCTGTTAGCCAATTTAGTAGAAGGGAAGACCTATGGCGCTCAGGATCCAAGACTGTGGAATACTCTGACTCCAAGCATGATTTTTCAATTGTACAATCTCACAACTCCTTATGTATTTTCCTCATCCAAACTTAGTCCTTTGAAGTGAGCACTAGGCTACACATCGCACTTTACATAATACGCAGAAGAAACATTAACATAAAAATTGCCTGCTTCACAAAGAATATGCGAACCTCAGATACCAACAAAAGAAGGCTCTCGCAAATATACTTAATATAAAACAACACTCATCTGAATTGGGGAGCTTAACAACACGGAAAATATTGATTTTTCATTAGAAAATCCACCTTAAGATAAAACAAAGACTATATCAAACACTAGATAACATAAATCACCTCAGGAACATTCTCTCAAAGAATGACATGTCTCCAAGAAAAGGAAATACCAGTGTTCTACACCTTGAAGATGAAGTGTCAAGGTCTAAAATGCCATGAAAAACTCACAATAAAACAATAATCCTATCTGGCAGTGAATCCTCTATGGCTTGCATGTTACCCTGGATCAGAATGTTGACACTGTTCTAGTAATCAGCAGAGGTGTGAGACAGAAGGACAGGGGAAATGTGGTTCCAGGACCATACTTTTAAAACTGATCCAATTTCAATTGTCTTTGTATTTACTAAATTTGGTAGTGTGCATCATTGTCAGAGGCCATCACATTTCAAGGTGCCCAAATAAAAACAAACACATCAATACAATATATTTAACACAATAAATACTTTATAACATACACAGATAAAATTCAGTGCAACCCTAACAACCTACTATAATTTAAAATCAGTACAGAGTAATGAATCCAAAAGCTACTAGTAGAACATGAAGTATGGCTACTTAATAGAGGTATATCTCCAGCAGGTGTTTTTAAAATTAATCTAGTAGAGTGCTGCAGATATTGTGGGAACTGGTTCTAACTTTTCACCCCAACTAAAGGGGTGATTAGGATGCGCCCGCAATTGTAACCTGATTTACCCCCCGCCATATCATAATGGCGGGGGATATTGCGGCGGACGCAAAGTGCGTCCGCCGCTTTTCCGTCGGTCGGCAATCGTTCCGATTGCCGGCCGGGCGGACTTGGGCCACAATATGGTGGTGGTGCCTGGCAGGCACCGCCATCCATATTAGTATGTGTGGCTTTCAAGGCCTTTCCATAGCTGGCAGGGAATTGCTTTGGGGGCCCGTTGTGGGCCCCCGGGGGGTTGGGGGCCTGCACTTGGGGGCTAAGTATGGTACCCCCCTACATTGCCAATCACAAGGTGACAGGCACTGAGCGGGGCCTGCACCGTTAAGCATGGCAATGCACAACATGGCACTTTGGCATTGCGGCAGGTGCTGCTTACAGCAGCACTCGCCGCAATGTCAAATATGCGGCATGCGACCGCCAGGGTGGCGGTCGCATCCTACTTAGCTCTGTGGGATCACCACACGTCTGGCGGCCGGTCCCAGCACCGCTAGGGTGGGAACGGACTTTAGTCCTAATAACCCATTAAGTATTTTACCTCCCTATTTCTCTTATCCCCATTTCGGCAGCATCAGCTTGGGGTCTTGTAAGGAACATAAGAACCTAGTGTAAAAATAAAACTGATTAGACAATTGAAATGGAGATGCACCATGAATGGCTTTCCAGACTACACATAGAACTCTATATTTAATATTACCTTACTGCCAGCCAACCTAACTGAGTACATATAGAAATATGATCATATTTCCTCAAACCAAATATGATCCTGATGGCGTGATTTTGCACTGCTATAAGATCATCAATATACTTCTGGGGAAGGTTTAAATACACTACTGACAATAGGACAGTGTTAAAAGTACTACTGCATCAATCACCTGGGTCAATGCTACATTACCTAGGAAAAGGGCCAATCTAAGAGACTTTAAAGAATTTTTAAACAAGGAAATAGGCAGACCTGCGACCAAAAGAGCTTAAAGATCAAAACAACATTTAGAGTAAAATAAAATGTCTGGAATCATTCAGGGTTGCACTGCTGGAGGAGTGGTATCTAGGTCAAAACCCAGAGAGGTTGAATGATGTGACTGCCTTCCAAAAGGCTTCCAGTATTTTTAGTATTCAAGCTTTAACAGCTGACAGTCATCCATGCTTTTATGTTCTACATTTAGACATTAATGGAATGCTGATGAGGGTCACATCAGAGAAACCCTCCAAAATCTGGGTGTCGTCCATGCACTTTTGAAACTGCAGACCATGAGTCAAAATTATATTTTACAGCACAGCAGAGCAATACATTTACAAAAAGCCATCTTTTAATAAGTGTCACAAGATGAAGTATACATAACCAAATGTTTATATTAATCAATAAAGAATATGAATATACAGAATGCACATTATCCTAATTTGGATCACAAGGAATCTTCCCAATAGCATATCAAACTTCTCTATCGCTTTTACCAAATCACTCCTTTGGAATACTCGCATAAATCTGGACTGTTTTACTGAGAAAGGACCAATCACCTGATGTTTAAGTGAGACCATTCTAAATTCTTACTCCTAACTAAATCACACATACACATAATACAGAAGGTCACAGGAAATGTTTTTAACTTTATTAATATTAAGGCAATCATAGGCCCTAACACAAATGTGATGGACTGTATACTGAAGAATCCAAGTTAGGAAATCTAAACTGCAGCATCTTCCTGAATCTTAAGGAGATCGTTAACTATAAATGTTCAGTGCCCTGTTTTACATAATATCCTCCCTTGCCGCCCAACCATTTTATTTCAGGATAATCCTGAATATGCTATGTTAAAAAAAAAAATTGTAAAGCGCACGGACACCGGATTGGTTTCATGGCGCTGCTCTGAGAGATACCTGAGCCCTAGGGAGTTACTCGTAAGCTTGTCTAAACAGCCAGGTCTTGAGGAGCCTCCTAGAGCCTAGGAGGTCGGTGCAGGATCGAATTTTGGAGGGGAGAGAGTTCCAGAGTCTTTTCTAGCTGGGACGGCAAACCTAGCACCACCCAGGCGCTTTAGTTTGAAGGAAGGGGTAGACAGAAGGTGCTTGTGGGCTGAGCGCAAGTTGCGCATTGGTAAGTGCCTCTGAATAAGGCTATATAAGAATTTAGGGTTCCTTCCATTGAGAGATTTAAAGATGAGACAGCAAACCTTGAAGGCACATCGCTGTGTGATGGGGAGCCATTGCAGCTTCCTCATGAGGGGGGTGACATGATGGTGCCTAGGTTGCTGAAAAATCAGTATCGCTGCTTGATTCTGTACTGGTTGCAGACGTTTGGTTAGGTATAGTGGGATGCCAAAATAAAGCGAGTTGGCGTAGTCAACATGGGACATAACCATGGCAGGAACCACCGGGGTCAAAGCTTCCTGGGTGAGTAATCTTCTAATCTTTCTTATTTTCCTCAGCTGGAAGAAGCAGGTGGATATCACTGACCCAATTTGGGACTTCATGGTGAAGTCGTGGTTTATTGTTACCCCGAGGCTTTTGGCTGAGGCAGATGGGGAGGGGGATTGGCCCAGTTCCTTTGGCCAAAAGTGTGAGCCCCAGGGGTTTATTGTGGATACCCCCTGTTAGAACTAGCTTGGTTTTGTCTGGATTGAGTTTTAGGTGATTGCTATTCATCCACCCGCTAATGAATAGCATGGTGGACTGAAAATCACAGACCGATTCGGGGGAATTGCTGATGGGGAATATGAGTTGGAAGTCATCGGCGTAATTGAAAGTGCAGACTTTCCTCTCTTTCAAGGCCCGAATCAGTGGGAGGAGGTAGCGGTTGAACAGGAGGGGGGAAAAAGAGGAGCCCTGTGGGACTCCGCACGTGGTCCTCATTTTGGGAGCTGTAAACTGAGCAATTCGAACCAACTGAGAGCGGTTTTCATAGAAGGAGCTGATCCAACCCAGGGCTAGTCCCTGGAACCCTGCATCTCTGACATGATCAACCAGTATACCATGGTCAACCGTGTCGAAAGCTGCAGAGAGATCAAGCAGGACAAGGCTCTGCGGAGAGCCTGTATTGGCATCTCTGCGGAGTGTGTCCAATACTGTTAGTATTACGGCCTCTGTGGAGTGTGCTGGGCGAAATCCTGCTTGATGGGGATCGAGGTATGCAGACTCTTCTAAGAATCCAGAGAGGCATCTAGTCGTGTAGGCCTCCAAGACCTTGGCCAGCTATGGGAGAAGAGAAATCGAACGGTAATTCATCAGGGTTTGAGGGTCTGATCCTAATTTCTTCAGGAGGGGGACAACAATTGCCTCCTTGAACGTTTCGGGGACAAGGCCCTGGGATAGCAACTCGTTTAGAAGAGATAGAGCTGGACTGGGGAGGTCAGTGAATATTTCTTTTAAAATGCCGGGAGGGCAGCAGTACCTGAGTGAGCCTGATTTTACTTTGGATGGGAGATCCAAGAATGTCCGGTTGCTCATTGTTGGAAATTGTGTGAGTGAAACTTTTCTCAGTCTATATATCCACAGAATGTTGATCTCTTTATACAAGCACAAATAGTTTGAAAAGTCAGCCTACCTGCAGTTTCTCAAATCTACTGAACAAAATGACCACATATCAGACTTACAAATGGGACTCACATTCTCTGTACACAGGGTACTAAGGTCTCTTTCATTGCCATCTGGAATGATGTTAAAACTATAGAGAGAAATTAGGTAGCATCTCTCATAATCCTGACCTCTCAGTAGAGTTTGACATGGACACCATACACCCACTAACAAAATACTGTGGGGCATATTCTCAAGCAGTTATCGCCGCGAGTTGGATGTCGTCGATGAATGGGAGACCCGGGGGTGCAATGAGGTTTACAGAATTGGGGCCATGGCCCGGGGGGCCTGTACATGAAGGTGCCACAGATGATGTGCTTGGGCTTGGTCCGGATCTGGGATTTGAGGTGGTCCATGGTCACCCTTGGCTCATTAGAGTGCGTGGTCAGTTGGAGTGTGCTTCTGTAGGTGATGGCAATGCCTCCTCCTTGACGGTGGGGGTGCTCCTTGCAGGTGATACTGCATCCGTCAGTGATGGCGATGTCCGTCCGGAGCAGAGGTTGGTCCTGGCAGGCGAGGTGGTATCCAGGGTTGATGGGGAGGAGGGTGCTGGCGTCGTAGCGGTGGAGTGTCCAAGAGGAATGTTCCTTGGTGCTAAGCGTTTTCCAGGGGCAGGCGGCCACAAACGGGCTAGCCTATGGGTTGCCTTAGGCACGGGAGATGCCAATTACAATGCAGGCAGTACACCATTAACAACGCAACTCTGACAATGCAGGTGCCTTTACATCGCATTTGATTACAATGTATTGTGAGGTCAGTAATGGGGTATTATTGATTTTTGCGGGTGGGTATGAGTTCCGGATGTCGGACCAGGAAATTGGGGTGTGTATTTGGGCAAAATATGAAAATTTGGGTTTATTTTGGGGTAAAATATGAAAATCGGGGTGTGTTTTGGGTCAAATTTGATTTTAGGGTGTGTTTTGGGAGCTCAGAAAGGAATTCCAGGGTTCATGGTTGGGTTTGGGGTGCAAAGATTAGTTTAGGTTAGTTTAGGGTTGCACTCACTGAAGAGGGAATATTGATATTTATGCCTCCGCTATGCAACACCTACCCTACTGTAGCAATGTGCCTAGTATTGGTATGTATTGGAATGGAATGCAATGTCATGGCATGCATCATAACTATGTATGTGCCTTTGGCACATGAGTGGTACGCCCCCTGTGCATGGGCGCACAGCCGCTGGCACTGAGAAGTGCTGGGGAGGGCTGGACAGCTGTGAGGTGGTATATGCCGTAAAGAATAATGGATGGTGCGTGGACATGGGGATGTGTGTGTGAGCGGGTGTTGTAAATAAATTAATGAGGGAAGTATTACTTTGAAGCCGGGCCCCGTGTCTTTGTAGCTCCTGCTCTCCTGCGTCTGCTTCAAGGAAAAGGAAGTTGGCAGCCAGGCTCCTCCCCTGAATCAATCACAACACTGCGATGCAGAGGTGGGATTGATAATTGGCAACGAGACAAGTCATGCAGCCAAGAGGTGGGCATGTTCTCCATGCAGGCTGTAATGGAGCCTGCATTGCGAACAGGGAAGTGCGCATGCCTTCTTTGGGCGGCCTGAGTGGGCCAACCAAACAGCCATCGAGCAATTGAGCGACAATGCCAATCCGCCCATGCCCTGCTCCGTGTCTGGAGTAGTCCTACCCACCCTCCAACCCCCTGAGGATACATGGCATGATTACATCAGTTAGCTATCATCATGTGAATATTGTTCCTCTTCTGCACTGATTGAGTCAGTGAGGCAACGCTCTTCCGCCATAACGGAAGAGCCGACACTGGGGGCGCTCCATCTACGTGTGTTAGGCCTGAGCGACTCGCCCTCCGGCCCTCCTGCGCTACGCGTCCCACATTTTCCTTACCTGGACATTGACACCGTGGCGCAATCCACTGCGCTCTCTCCAAATCTGTGACTCAGCCAGCAAGAGCATCAGCCAGCTGTGATTTCACTAGGCTGGGTACAGCAGTCACCACCTAGTCCACTGGTGGACCTCCAGGTGCAGTTGAAGCAGCAGGCCCCCCTTAGGCATGATGTTGCAGCACTCACGCCGCACAAGTTTGGCGTAGTATAGGGGCCTCACCCTCCACAGCATATGGCCAGCCCAACATCATCCGGTCTGTGATGCAGGGAGACGGCACATACCGTTGGTAATCTCCTCCCTGCGCCCCAGTGTAGTGGTGGATCGTAGTATGCGATGCGGACTTCACTACGTTGGTGCACAGGAGCGCCTCTACCATTAACAGCTCCATGGGTCGCAAGGCGGTCTCTCACACAGGTCAGCAACATGTCTCCACACGACCTGCCAATCTTCACCACCAGGTACGGGCGATCTTAGCACCTCAATGTCTACTGCCACGGCTCATCAACTCCACAGCTCCTCCGCATTCGGCTCCAGGCTCCAGTCGCAGGTCCAGTGAGGCATCCAGGCTCCAGACGCAGGTCCAGCGAGGCATCCAGGCTCTAGATGCAGGTCCAGCAGGGCATCCAGGCTCCAGATGCAGGTCCAGCGAGGCATCCAGGCTCCAGACGCCGGTCCAGGAAGGCATCCAAGCTCCAGACGCAGGTCCAGCGAGGCATCCAAGCTCCAGTTGCAGGTCCAGGAAGGCATCCAGGCTCTCATCCTGGCCATCCTGGATGTTAGGTGGCTTGAGGGGGTTGTTGATTTG
Source organism: Triturus cristatus (assembly GCF_964204655.1). Taxonomy (NCBI): domain Eukaryota; kingdom Metazoa; phylum Chordata; class Amphibia; order Caudata; family Salamandridae; genus Triturus; species Triturus cristatus. The sequence continues at coordinate 218,468,951 of NC_140591.1, read as the reverse complement.
TGCTGCACTTGGCCCTGGCTGCGTCATTCTGCTTTTCCTTTTTTTTGGGACATATTTTCTATTGGGGGTAGACTGATAGGCTATTATTTCTAATAGATACAAAAATAGCTCATGTTAGGCTGACTAACGTGAGTTTTTTTTATCGCTAATGGGCCTAATGTTAGTTTTCGACTGCTAATGCTGGAATTCCTATCGCCATAACATTAATGTTAGCGGCAGTTTTCACTGCTGATCCCTGTAGCTATCGCCATGTAGCAACGTGTTGTGAATACGGCGCTAACAAGGTGATAGTTTCCCGTGGTGCGCGGCGTTAAGAAAAGTATCGCTAACCGAGGTTAGCTATAATTTTCGCCATTTCTTGAGAATATCCCCCGTGTCTTTTGGGAATTCAAGAAAAAGCTTTAAACTAGATTGAATTCTATCCCACTGGGAGATCACATCTCACAATAGGTGCACAGACAGAAAATCAAGTTTAAAATGTCGACAAACACAAATATCGAGTTCTAAATATTGTGATACATTAATATCGACAGTAAGAATTTTGTGGTCAAATATATCGACTTGCAGGTAAGAAATATCGTTTTTGTAAATATAGAAGCTGTTAATATCGTTTGCAAAAACATAGTTGTTAAAATATCGATGTTTTAATTAGTGTTATGTATTTTAGTATGTATTTTAAAAGTATATGATCTATTTTTTTGTATAAGAATTTGTTTTAGTTTTTAAAATATGTGTTACATTTTTAGTAGTTATTAATTTTATCTAATTACATTTTTGCGTTTTTAACTTCTGTAGCGGGTTGTGGGTTTATAGGGGAATTTAATTATTAATAAATTAATGAATATTTTTGATGCATTAGTATTTATTTAATTTAGATTTTATAGTGTTAATGGTGGAAATTAATTTATTATTCATTATTTATTAATTGGTTGTTAATTATTTTTAATTAATTGATTGTCAATTATGTTAATAGTGTCATTTCTTTAGGAGCAGGTTGTGGGTTTATAGGGGAATAGGTTGGGAAGTAATTTAATTTTAATACATTAATTATACATTTTTATGTGTTAGTATTTATTTAATTTAGATGTTATAGTGTTATTTGTCAGAATTCATTTATTATTAATTATTAATTAATTGGCTGGTATTTAGTATTATATTTTGTATTTATTATTATGTATTTACTTTATGTTGTATAGTGTTAACTGTGGGAGTTATTTTATTATTAAATATTAATTAATTTGTGTTAATTATTATTAATTGTAATTAATTATGTTAATTGTGTCGTTTTTTAGGAGTGGGTGGTGGGGTTTATAGGAGAATAGGGTGGGAAGTAATTTATGTATAATAAATTAAGAATTGTTTCTTAATTATTGGTAAATTAATTAATTAAAATTAAAATATGGCAATTCTGTAATTAATTTTTGATGTAAGTTGTGGGGTTTATAGTGGTAAAGGGTGGAAAGTAAATTATTTTAAATTAATTAATAAGTTGTTGTTAATTGATATTAAAATTAGTTATGGAAATAGTGTAATGATTTTTATGTGGGGGTTGTGGTGTTTATTGGGGTAGAGGGTGGAAAGTGATTTATGTTTAATCAGTTGATAAATATTTATGGTAAGTGTTTAATGTTATTTTGTGTGTGTTTTGGTTTTATAAAGGCAACATTTGGGGAGTAAATTAATAATATTTGTTTAATTGATAATTATGTTAATTATGGAGGTACATTTTTTTAAGAATTTGAATGTGGGTTGTGAATTGTGTGGTGTTATAGGGTAGGACATACTAAATATTACATTTATGTAATAATTAATGTTTTTGTTTATAAAAACCTTCTATTAAAAAATAGTTTTTTGTTTTTAAATTATTTTTGGATTTTTTTAAATAATCTTTCTAGGTATTTGTTAAAATCTTTTAAACATTCTAATCTGTTTCTATCTTTTGTAATATTTAAAACTTTCATATATGTTTTATTTTTTTGTTTTTTAAAATCTTTTGTTTTGTAGTTGTTAATTTGTTTGTTTTTAATTTTGAAATGACTCCAGTGGGAATAGTATTTTTACCCCTCCGATATCCAACACTTTACCTACTGTTGCAGTCACTGGAGTGGGAATAGAAATGTTTACTCCTCCGCAATACAACACTTTCCCTACTGTTGCACCCACTGGAGTGGGAATAGTAATTTTCCCTTCTCCGCTATCCAACATTTTCCCTACTGTTGCACTCACTGGAGTGGGAATATTAAGTTTTTCCCTTCCGCTAACCAACACTTTCCCTGCTGTTACACTCAGTGGAGTGGGAATAGTAATTTTTACCCCTCCGCTAACCAAACATTTCCCTACTGTTGCACTCATTATAGTGGGAATATTAAGGTTTACCATCCCGCTATCCAACGCTTTCCCTACTGTTGCACACACTGGAGTGGGAATAGTCAATTTTACCCCTCCGCTATCCAACATTTTCCCTACTGTTGCACTCACTGGAGGGGGAATAGTAAGTTTTACCACAATTACATATTTTAATGTTTTAATTTATAATATAATGGTATTTTTTATTAGATTTTATGGTATAAGTGTATGTAAATATATATATTTATTTGTAAATTTTTATATATTTATAAAATTATAAAATAAATAAAAAATAATCGTTTATTAATTGTTTTAAAGGAAATATATATATATATATATATTCACTGAAAAAACCATAGGTTTCACACACGTTCTAGTTAGGAATTAGCATTTAAAAAACCTTGCAAATTCACTTAAAAAACCATAGGTTTCACACATGTTATAGTTAGGTGGATATTTCACTCGTAAAAAACCAATGAAATTCCCCCGTTATAGTTAGTTCAGATAACTATAACTTGCGCGACCGCCACTCTATCACAAGGATGATGTCATGAGTGATGTCATGAGTGATGCCACTGACCATGTCATGAGTGATGTAATATGTGACGTCATGAGCAGTGGATTGCGGGCGCGCGAGTTATAGTTATCTGAACTAACTATAACGGGGGAATTTCATTGGTTTTTTACGAGTGAAATATCCACCTAACTATAACATGTGTGAAACCTATGGTTTTCTAAGTGAATTTGCAAGGTTTTTTAAATGCTAATTCCTAACTATAACGTGTGTGAAACCTATGGTTTTTTCAGTGAATTTGTACGGTTTTTTAAATGCTAATTTATTTATGTATTATTATTTTTTTAATATATTTATTTGACAATAAACTACGTTTTTTGGGGGGTTTTCACCGTGCGCGCACGGTGCGCGCACCCCGCGATTTAAAAAAAAAAAAAAAAAAATTCTGCCTTCGGGGTCCTTCAGGGACCCCCTGACAAAGGCTAGGGGGTCAGGAACTCTCTACCCTGCCCCCTTTTCACGTTCGCCACCTTCCTTTTTCACTCTCGCACTGAAAGCAAACAAAATGGCGGCCGCCACTTCCTGATTTCGACCGATTCGAACGTTGACTAACATATAACCACCAATCAGAATTACGCTCGCGCACGTTAGGGTGCTCGCACGGTGCGCGCTTATAGATATTGATATGCTTTTAAATGCTATTTTCTCAGGAAATACTGAACAGATTGACACCAGACCTTATGGCTACCTCTCTGCCAAATTTCAAGTAATTCTGTTCAGCCGTTCGGGCTGTAGCTGTGTCTAAAGGTCCTATGGAAAAATGCATGGGGAAAACGTGTTTCGGGACCCCCCTTTTTTCTTGGCCCCCGCTTGACGAATCACGCCGAGACTTTTCAGGGTAGGAGCTGAACGGAGCGCCCCATTAGTTAGGATTCGTCAACCGGCGCCAAAGTTATTCAAAATAGAATTTTGAGATTTCCTATGGAAACACGGTCCTAACTATAACTATCTACTGGCGACCGCCAGTAGATAATATATTACATTGTATATACATATGTTTAAATATTTTTTAAATTACATTTCTTTTATTATGTTTGATAAAATGTATATTGAGGTGCCGATTACGATCCGGTAAAAAATGTCCCCGTACGACTCGTATCCGGTCTTTTTACCGTACGAATCGTACAAGTGCCGTACAAACTGCCAAGTACGATTCGCATGGGAAAAAGACCATACGAATCGCATTGGGAATTATTCCCCACACGTCCTCGGGTCGGAAAATGTGTCCGACACATCCTCGGACGATTTACCGTACAAATGTGAAAAGTGAAGTCCGACCGCGCTAGTACGATCCATCCCGTGCGTCCGATGTTACAACCAGATGGAAAAAACACCGTCCGCACCAAACTCACATAGCAACCATGGAGACATGTGCCCACATACGCGCCCAACACCCCCCCCAGCCCCCGTATGTATGCGCCAAACCATCCCCCCAGCCCCCGGATGTACGCGCCGAACACCCCCCCAGCCCCCGTATGTACGCGCCGAATCAACCCCCCAGCCCCCGTATGTACACGCCGAACCCCCAGCCGTGCATGTACACCCCCGTACGTACGGACCATACACCCACCCGTGTATATACACCCGTGTACGTATGGCCCATACCCCCACCCGTGTATGTATGGAGCGTACCCCCACCCCAACAGTGTATGTACGGACCGTACCCTCACCCGCGCATGTATGGAGCGTACCCCCACCCCAACCGTGGATGTACGACCCGTACCCACACCCGCGTATGTATGGAGCGTACCCCCACCCCAACCGTGTATGTACGGACCATACCCCCACCCCAACCGTGGATGTACGGACCGTACCCCCACCCCAACCGTGGATGTACGACCCGTACCCTCACCCGCGTATGTATGGAGCGTACCCCCACCCCAACCGTGGATGTACGGATCGTACCAACCGTGGATGTACGGACCGTACCCCCACCCGAACCGTGGATGTACGACCCGTACCCTCACCCGCGTATGTATGGAGCGTACCCCCACCCCAACTGTGTATGTACGACCCGTACCCTCACCCGCGTATGTATGGAGCGTACCCCCACCCCAACCGTGTATGTACGGCCCGTACCCTCACCCTCGTATGTATGGAGCGTACCCCCACCCCAACCGTGTATGTACGGACCGTATCCCCACCCCAACCGTGGATGTCCGACCCGTACCCTCCCCCGCGTATGTATGGAGCGTACCCCCACCCCAACCGTGGATGTACGGACCGTACCCCCACCCCAACCGTGGATGTACAACCCGTACCCTCACACGCGTATGTATGGAGCGTACCCCCACCCCAACCGTGTATGTACGACCCGAACCCTCACCCGCGTATGTATGGAGCGTACCCCCACCCCAACCATGTATGTACGGACCGTACCCCCACCCCAACCGTGGATGTACGACCCGTACCCTCCCCCACGTATGTATGGAGCGTACCCCCACCCCAACATTCTAAGTACGGAGCGCACCCCAGGCTCCAACACCAGCACCTTCACCCAACATCGCGCATGTACGAGTCGTACAAAGCCAGACACAAGGACAGCACTGTACAACAAAATTGGCGAAGTACACACCGTACACACGCTAAAAACGCATGTACACAACCAGGACAAAGCACAACAACACAAGAATACACTATTCGAATGGCACAAAGCCACAAAACATGTCCAACAAGCACAAATACAACACATTCACTGACCTGCAACTGCCAAAATCCCAAACAGAGGCCCAAAACACAACTACTCCTTATAACACACCCACCCAAAGTACAAACACAGCCACACCCACCAATGGACCAATAAAAAGGGCCCACACACACAAACCATGAGCCTTTGCAACAGACTCACTGCTGCCAAACCCCACAGACAACCTACAGCACCATACTTGAACCTTTACTACACCTTACACTTGCACACCTTCACACACACACCTTCACAAACACCCCCTCATCACATTCACACACACCTGCACAACCACACCCACACACCCACAACCATCCACACCCACACCCCCCACAACCATCCACACCCACACCTCTCACCATGCTCACTAACAAGAATCCAAAGTTCACTAGCCAAGAGTTGGAGGTCCTTGTCGACGAAATCCTCAGAGTCGAGCCACACCTCTTTGGAACATTGGTCAGACAGACCAGCATTTCCGAAAAAACAGCCATGTGGCAGAGGATTGTCGATGCTGTCAATGCTGTTGCGTCCACCAGAAGGACCAGGCATGAATGCCAAGCCAGGTGGTACGATCTGCGGAGGAGTGTCCGAGCCAAAATGACCGACGACCACAACCAGGCCAACATCACAGGAGGAGGGCCGCCCCGCAGACCCGTACAATACCATCCCTGGGAGGAGAGGGTGATGGCCATACTGCCGGTGGTGGCAGTGGACGGATTAGAAGGACTCCGAGACCCGGGTGAGTACACAAACAACTCACCTCACATGGAGGGAACGTCATCCACAACCAAACTCACAATCAGGCACGCAACCACCCCAAGCTATCGCATGACTCAACCACACTCCATGAACACGCACATGCCACTAGCGCCACCATGCCCCATGCACCCAGCTGGACAATGCCAAGTCACAGGCCACAGAAAACACCAACACAAGACACGGTAAGCCGGATGGCGGGAGTGTGGGCCCCAAAAATCACATAGTGCAACTCAGAAGCAGACAACAATGCTCTCTGCCCATATGGCCTAGGTCACAGCCAGACAAACAGTGTGTCCCCACACAGGAAAGACTTGCCAGCAAATGGCGGACGCCTTGCATTAAGACATGGGTGTGAAGGCACTGTTTGCACATGACAGCAGCTAATGAACAGCCAACACTGTGAAAGAGTGGCAGCACACACCACCACAGCAGCAGCGCAGACACACACACTACACCCAATGGGTGCCTGGAGATCAGAAACAAACTCACATGAACAAGGCAAGGGCCATTCAAAGATCTGCTAAAAGTGTGTGCCTAGGAAGCTGGGCTGTGGTGACAGAGGGTGACACACAGAGGGAGGGAGAGGGGGAGAGAGAGGGAGGGAGACACAGGGAGACGGACAGAGGGAGGAGGCTGACACACAGAGGGAGGGAGAGGGGGACAGAGAGGGAGTGAGAAAGGGACACACAGGGAGCCCAATTCAGCCTTGGGGGGTTTGGGAATGTCTGCTCGTCAGCAGGTGGACTGCGTGCATGTAGACAAGGGTGGCCAGTGCCTGAACCCCCCCTCTTCCCCATGGCAAAACACAGAGCCATGTCTCAACCTGTGCATGAGCACAACGTCAGCTACCTGCATTATCTAAGTGTGTGGAACAACTCCATGTGCCCACGTACAGTGCAACACGGAAGGCGCCAATGCATGGCTCGCCACACCTGCTCACTCCACTGCTGACTGCAGTCACAATTGACGCAGCAAGTAAGGCTGTGCCACACATAGGTAAAGTCGCAAAAGCTGTGGCCAAGGGACATACCCATGCACAAGTGTACTGTGAGTGGAATGCAAGACATATCCAAATTCCCAGAGGAAATGTGCCAACTTAGAAACGAATGAAACATGGATGTTGCATGGAACAAAAATAACATTGTCTCTCTCACACACAGGTCAACGTCGTGGATCACCCCCCAACACTGGGGGGGAAGACTCACAGGACCCGGCTCGGCGGGATGACGGACCCACCGGCAGCGACGACTCTCACCACTCTGTGGACGAACCCGACCCCGACCAACCTGGCCCCTCTGGTGTCCAACCACCTGCAGCACCTGCGTCAGGTACAACTGGGCCAACCACCACCCCCACTCCTGCCACATCCCAGGAGACACCCAGGATCCCTGCCCCACCACCACAATGCAGCCAGGCTGGCCAGGAGGGACACGGTGTACCGGGCACCCAGGAGGAGGCAGGCGACAACGCCAATGCCACCCCTCAGGGGTCCCGGAGACCCGATGTGCCCACAAGGGCAGGCCAGGTGCAAGTGGGCAGGGGTGGTGGGAGTGGAGGACGGCGGAGGCGCGAGCCTGACCAGTTGGCTGCAGAACCGGTATATTCCCATGTCCGAAACATCCTGGACACATACCGGCAGGACACCACGGGCAGGGCCCAGGTTGTGTCCATCCTCGAGGAGATCAAGACCCAGCAGGCCCAGCAACATGCGGAGCAACATGCCTGTCTACTGCGACACCAAGGGCAGATGGAGGACAGACAGGCTGAGCTCGTGACGGTGTTCACGGGAATTCACAGTACACTCCGTCGGATAGCCGACAACATGGGCAACCCTCCCTGTGCCGCCAGGCGTAGAACATCACCACCCACAGGGAGGGATGAGGAGGAGGAGGAGGAGACATCCGACGGAGCATCCCAAACATCGTCACGGCCTGCTTCTGAGTGTCCCCACAGGAGGGCGGGTCGTCCACGGAAAAGACCGTGAGGGTCAGCGCAACTGCACCATCTCCCAGGACACCTGGCCTGGCACCTGGCCCACTGGACCAACAGCAGCACAGCAGCAAAAGACATTCTCTGCCACATGGACTTGCTGGTCACTGTCTGACCAATGTTGACAAAGACTGTGGCATGGACTCTGAGGATTTCCAATGGCAAGGACACCAACTCCCCTAGTGAACTTTGGATTCCACACACCCGGAAAGCCCCTCATGTCATACCCCCCCCCCCCCACGTACCCCAACCAAAATAAAAAGTTACACCATGAAGAGAAGATGCCTACATTTTGCATGATTACCTTACATGTGTCTTGTAAAGTCTAACCATGCCTGAGTTCTCATTTGACTTCAACCATCCACACCCTGGGGCCTGAGTCTGGCACAGGACACACATGGGTCACATTGTATTAGGCAAGACAGACATGGAGCACCATACACACCCGTGATGGGCCCAACCAGCTGAGGGGGTGGCGGCACAACCGTGCCGACAGACATATTGAGTACAGCGACAGCCATGCGCAGAGGTCAGGGATCATGTGGAGTGTCCTGGGGGCACCCAGGTATGTGTGGACAGGTTGCAGAACCATGTCCTGCAAGCTTGAGTCAGGTGGATGCAGAGAATGGTGGCCTGGCCAACGTTGGATGCATGGGGATGGCACATGTCACAATACCCACACAGTCATGGACATCATGCACAATACACAGTGTAATCCCACACAAACAGCTAGCATCTTGCTACTCTACACATAGACACATAGCCACTATCACGGAAAACCATGCCAGACATGCCGGATGCACCGTGGCAACACACCAGCATTGACTGAGAAGAGGCACCTTGGAGGCATAGGGACACCTTTATTATTCATGTATTCGGGAATGCAGAGGCAACTCGGAGTACACATGAACAGGTCATGTGGAGTAACATGTGGGTCCAACACTGGAACCCCCCTTCTGCAGCACAAATGCGTGATAGCCATGGAACTGGCACACAAGTGTCGGGTAACAGCTAAACACCCCCTGCTGCTCACGGAGAGGCTGCCATACACCATTGATCCTCTGATGTGGAAGTCCCACACCATGTCAAGCCAATGCAAACCGTATGTGTCCGAGGGCAGTGTAACACACATTGATGCCATCATCACAATCCACAATCCCATCACAGATGACTGTCAACAAGTCTGACCATCTATTCAGGTGTACCCAGCTGCATGTCATGTGTCCCATGGTGATGCGACATGTCTGCAGAGGAACCAAACATCGACAGGGGCAGTGTGCACACATCGTAAACAACTGCCACACCCAATACACCCCTGATGCATCCCTTACCCTAAGGAGACTTCCAAACTTGTCCGTGCGTGTAACGCTGAGTCAGCACACGATGACGTGTCCATGAGGAATAGCAGTGCCACAACAATGCAACCAGCAGACGGCATGCGCAAGTACCTGGGGATGAGAGACACACAAGAAGTCAGCCACAAAAAGCACAGCCACTTGCATGTGCATGTACTCGACACATGTAAGGATGACAACATGCTAGGTCACAATTATGACTGGGGAAATACACTCATCACTGGTACCATCACTCCAGTGACACATCCACACACACCTCTGACTCACGTGCCATACATGCAGATGGACACACACATCGCAACACATGCCACACGGGGACCAATGCGTGCACACACAGACACTGGTACTCACCACTAAGCAAAGAAGTCGCGTATGAGCCGACTCCGGATGTCCTCTTGCGGAACCACATCCTCCACATCACTAGCCCCATTGCCAAGCCCTTCGTCCTCCACGGGTGGATGGTCCTGATCATCTTGATCCAGGATGAGTGGCACAGCTTTCTCAACTGCCATGTTGTGCAGCATGCAGCAGACCATAAGGATTTTGCAGACCTTAGCCGGGGCATATGGGAGTGCGCCGCCGGTCTTGTGGAGGCATCTGAATCGGCTCTTCGGGAGACCAAATGTCCTCTCTATCACTCGCCTTGTCCGGCCATGGGCGGTGTTGTAGCGGAGCTGGGCCGGCGTGATGGGGTTGCGGAGAGGTGTGATCAGCCATGGCATGTTGGGATAGCCAGCGTCCCCTACATGGAAACCACATGGACATAAGTAGGACAGGAGAAGCGGTCGTGCTGGAAGTCTACGCAAAATGCAGGACAGACAGAGTGTACCCACCAACAACACATGCTCGTTCGTTGCGCAGCTGCGTCATCATTTCAGGCACCCTGCTACGCCTCATGATGTAGGCATCGTGTGCTGATCCTAGAAAACGAGCACAGACATGTGAAATCACCATGTTGGACAGACACACCACAAGGGCATTGATGGAGTGGTAGTGCTTGCGATTCCTGTACGCTACCTCCTGTGCCTGTGGTGGTACCAAAGCAACATGTGTCCCATCTATGGACCCAATGACATGGGGCATCCCTCCCAGGGCATAGAATCCACGCTTGACCCCAGTCAACAGTTCAGGAGTTGGGAAATGGATGAACTCATCCAGGTGAAGCAACATGGCCTCTAAGAAATCATGCAGCACACGGCTGAACATGCTCTGGGACATGCCACCAACATGAGCTATGGTATATTGAAAGGTACCCGTGGCAAGAAAATTTAGGGCTGCCATTACCTTCAGCTTGGGTGTCAGTGCCGTAGGATACCTGTGCAGCGGTTGCAGGTGTGGTGCCAGCCTTGCCGTCAACTCCTCAATCAACGGTTGGGGGAAGCGGTAGCAGCATATACAGTCATTCTCCCGCATGTCAGCCAAGTCCGGAATTGGTCGGGGAAGAGGCGGCGCTCTGCAGTAATTTGGAAGTGACAAGGAAGAGTGAGTGCACTACAACAACAATTGATTTGTACTGAGCACATGTTAATCTGTCAATACACATATGCGACATACGGAGTCAGGTATGTGCCAAATGCCCTGGACACGTATGGCTGCCAGGTGACACTCCTACCAAGACCCAGCTACACACGGAGATTGTGAACCTCCACATGCCATGGCATGGGATTAGCTGTGTCCCAGTGTAAGTGAACAGCCAGACGCAACACAGGAGTGACATACATCAACACATCAGCAGAAGTAGGATGTCGATTTCAGAGACTGGTAGCGGAACACTCGAGCCACAGGTCACATGACATGACACTAGGACAGCCCACACACCTTGCCAATAAGGTGTACATGTAATGACTCACCACACATTCATTGAGAGGATGCAGACATGTCCTTGTGACGCTACTCCGTGTCCCATGCATACATACGCACCTCACATCCGATACCACATGTGGGCTGGTGTGCGTAACAGTGTGCCATGTCCATCTACACACAGACACATGTTGGTTGCTGCAACAGCTGATGCTTTTGAGGGAGCACCAACATCAAGCTAATGGGAACACCCCACACATATGCGTACCCATAGTGATAGTGAGCGTACAGGCGTGTGTACGGTCCGTACCACTATGGGTACGCATACGCGAGAACACCCATAGTGATAGTGAGCGTACGCACGCGTGTACGGTCCGTACCACTATGGGTGTGCTCGCGTATGCGTACCCATAGTGATAGTGAGCGTACAGGCGTGTGTACGGTCCGTACCACTATGGGTACGCATACGCGAGAACACCCATAGTGATAGTGAGCGTACGCACGCGTGTATGGTCCGTACCACTATGGGTGTGCTCGCGTATGCGTACCCATAGTGATAGTGAGCGTACAGGCGTGTGTACGGTCCGTACCACTATGGGTACGCATACGCGAGCACACCCATAGTGATAGTGAGCGTACAGGCGTGTGTACGGTTCGTACCACTATGGGTACGCATACGCGAGAACACCCATAGTGATAGTGAGCGTACGCACGCGTGTATGGTCCATACCACTATGGGTGTTCTCGCGTATGCGTACCCATAGTGATACAGACCGTACACACGCCTGTACGCTCACTATCACTATGGGTACGCATACGCGAGCACACCCATAGTGATACGGACCATACACACGCCTGTACGCTCACTATCACTATGGGTACGCATACGCGAGCACACCCATAGTGATACGGACCGTACACACGCCTGTACGGGCCGTTGCTATGCTTTTGGGGTGCCCTAGGGCCCTGGTACACACCGTACATGTGTGTGAAACTCCAAATTACATAGGGGACACATGAGGGACAAGTATAAAGGCCTACATGCATGCTGGTTGTCATGGAGACCAAGTTTAAAGTTTGAATTTTTTTCAGCAGGTGCACAGCAGAAGTCAGTTTGAATAAATCTACTTTGTTGCAATGTGGTTCTGGAGTTGACATCATGCTCAAGAAAAAAACACATTCAGAACCCACTGACTGTGCTAGGTTTGAAGGGATTGGAGGAAACATAGGATGCAAATGTGAGTGACCATTCACTCTGTACTCCTGTACATGAAACAGACCAGCAAGGCAGATATAAGGCAGCCAGGTCCCATGAGGGAGCACTTGCCTGCACATCTTTGGATTCTACGACCCAGCTGCTGCTACTGATTCCCTGGAACCATGTCAAGGTCTGTGGAGAGGTCACAGCCTTTCACCCTGGAGGAAAACCTGGCATTGCTGGATGTGATCCTCCCACAGTACCCCCTGCTGTATGGGCGACCAGGGTATCAGGTGAGTGCAGAGTCTACTAGCACAGACTGTGTCCCTTGTTTGTGACTGTGACTTCTGGCATTGTGTCCAGGTGTGACACACATGCTATGTACTGTAGGGGGGGTCCCAGGGGGGGGGAATTGATTTGTACTGAGCACATGTTAATCTGTCAATACACATATGCGACATACGGAGTCAGGTATGTGCCACATGCCCTGGACACGTATGGCTGCCAGGTGACACTCCTACCAAGACCCAGCTACACACGGAGATTGTGAACCTCCACATGCCATGGCATGGGATTAGCTGTGTCCCAGTGTAAGTGAACAGCCAGACGCAACACAGGAGTGACATACATCAACACATCAGCAGAAGTAGGATGTCGATTTCAGAGACTGGTAGCGGAACACTCGAGCCACAGGTCACATGACATGACACTAGGACAGCCCACACACCTTGCCAATAAGGTGTACATGTAATGACTCACCACACATTCATTGAGAGGATGCAGACATGTCCTTGTGACGCTACTCCGTGTCCCATGCATACATACGCACCTCACATCCGATACCACATGTGGGCTGGTGTGCGTAACAGTGTGCCATGTCCATCTACACACAGACACATGTTGGTTGCTGCAACAGCTGATGCTTTTGAGGGAGCACCAACATCAAGCTAATGGGAACACCCCACACATACATGACATAGACACATCATGCACCGTGGGTAGTCACATGTCTGGTGTGGTAACCCCTGTAGCGGGCATCAGGGGACACTTGCGTGTGTTGTTGACTGTGCCATGCCAGTGACGCTCATCCCAAGTGTGCAGTACGACATGCACACATGTCAAAGGAGTTAAGGGCATGCCTGGCACACATTGCACCGTCACACATGACATCTGTACACATCTCATCATACATCTGGTGCCTTCTCGACTCAGGAGTAATGTGCCACATCACAGCCTTTCACACCTGTGCCCCACACATGTAGTACTGCCCAGACAATGCCTTGATGTCCATCCATGGACAAGTATGTCAGCCCTATTCCTTCCTGTGTGCTGCCTGTCACCACTGTGATGTGTGAAGGCACCGTACATTCGCTCAGAGGGCCTGTGTACGTTCCCTATCACTATGGGAGTGCTGCCGTATGTGTACCCATAGTGATAGTGAGCGTACGCACGCGTGTACGGTCCGTATCACTATGGGTGTGCTCGCGTATGCGTACCCATAGTGATAGTGAGCGTACAGGCGTGTGTACGGTCCGTACCACTATGGGTACACATACGCGAGAACACCCATAGTGATAGTGAGCGTACGCACGCGTGTACGGTCCGTACCACTATGGGTGTGCTCGCGTATGCGTACCCATAGTGATAGTGAGCGTACAGGCGTGTGTACTGTCCGTACCACTATGGGTACGCATACGCGAGAACACCCATAGTGATAGTGAGCGTACGCACGCGTGTACGGTCCGTACCACTGTGGGTGTGCTCGCGTATGCGTACCCATAGTGATAGTGAGCGTACAGGCGTGTGTACGGTCCGTACCACTATGGGTACGCATACGCGAGCACACCCATAGTGATAGTGAGCGTACAGGCGTGTGTACGGTTCGTACCACTACGGGTACGCATACGCGAGAACACCCATAGTGATAGTGAGCGTACGCACGCGTGTATGGTCCGTAGCACTATGGGTGTTCTCGCATATGCGTACCCATAGTGATACGGACCGTACACACGCCTGTACGCTCACTATCACTATGGGTACGCATACGCGAGCACACCCATAGTGATACGGACCGTACACATGCCTGTACGCTCACTATCACTATGGGTACGCATACGCGAGCACACCCATAGTGATACAGACCGTACACACGCCTGTACGGGCCGTTGCTATGCTTTTGGGGTGCCCTAGGGCCCTGGTACGCACCGCACATGTGTGTGAAACTCCAAATTACATAGGGGACACATGAGGGACAAGTATAAAGGCCTACATGCATGCTGGTTGTCATGGAGACCAAGTTTAAAGTTTGAATTTTTTTCAGCAGGTGCACAGCAGAAGTCAGTTTGAATAAATCTACTTTGTTGCAATGTGGTTCTGGAGTTGACATCATGCTCAAGAAAAAAACACATTCAGAACCCACTGACTGTGCTAGGTTTGAAGGGATTGGAGGAAACATAGGATGCAAATGTGAGTGACCAATCACTCTGTACTCCTGTACATGAAACAGACCAGCAAGGCAGATATAAGGCAGCCAGGTCCCATGAGGGAGCACTTGCCTGCACATCTTTGGATTCTACGACCCAGCTGCTGCTACTGATTCCCTGGAACCATGTCAAGGTCTGTGGAGAGGTCACAGCCTTTCACCCTGGAGGAGAACCTGGCATTGCTGGATGTGATCCTCCCACAGTACCCCCTGCTGTATGGGCGACCAGGGTATCAGGTGAGTGCAGAGTCTACTAGCACAGACTGTGTCCCTTGTTTGTGACTGTGACTTCTGGCATTGTGTCCAGGTGTGACACACATGCTATGTACTGTAGGGGGGGTCCCAGGGGGGGAATGCCTGATGTCTCCCAGCCAGAGCATGCTGTGGTGCATGTCTGCTGTCCTCACTTGCATTGTGTTTACTGTGACAATCACTGCATGGTGCATGCCACATTCTGCCTGTCTTGTCCTCCTGGGAATGTAGCCTCTACAGTCCTCATGTGATTATGTGGTCAGCCTAGTGTGACAGGTGACTGTACCCACAGATGTGTGTTAGTTCTGTGTACCTGTGCTGAGAGTGTCCACATGATGTGTTCGTACCCTGGACATCGGTGTGTGTGTAAGTCCCCTGTCATGTGGGTGGGTGCATATGTGGAGTGTGGCACCCGGGCTGCATGAGGGATGGATATACCCTGCCCATGTGATGTGAGCAGGGAGCAGTGCTGTGTGTCTGACGTGGAGAGCCAGCCCCACACCTGTGAGCCCCCCCGTCTAGTGGCACATGTGCAGAGTGAGGTTTGTCGCTGCATTTGGCAATGGCAGGTGAATGTCCTGTGCCTGTGTCTGTGTACTCTGCTGAGGTAGCGTCAGTGGCCTGTGGCATGTGACTGCTTAGAGGTGCTGCACATTATCCTGGTGTAGCTTGTGATGCACAGTGTGAGCCTGGATCATTGATTGTGTCGTTGCCCTCATTCCACCTGTGTACTTTCAATGGCACGTACTGCTTTTGCCCTTCCCCAGAGGATCATGTCCCTATGACAAAGGTGCAATGCGTTGGATGCATACTATTCCTTGTTGTAAACAGCAAATTGGTTCTAATATGTGTCTCTGTGACATGTGCCAGGTGTATTGATGTAGTGTCACTTGTTCATCCTCACAGGTAGGCGCCTCTGCCAAGAAGCAGATATGGATGAACGCCGTCAGTGCCGTGAGGAGGACGGACGGTCGCAAGCGGCGCCTGGCCCAGGTGAGGAAACGCTGGCAGGATATCCGGTGCTGGACGCGGAGGATCGCACGGGTCCTGCTGGGGGACTCACCTGAGACCCATAAGAACCGCGGGCGCCGCCGTCTGACCCACATCCACAAGCGTGTGCTGGCGGTGGTATTTCCAGACTTGGACAGGCGCTTACAGGAGAAGCAGCAGCAGGAAGGGGGTAGGTACCTGTGTGTTTGTTGTGTGTCACCAGCATTTGTAAGTGCACAGTTGCATCGATACACTGCCAGGGTTTAAAGGTGCAGTGCAGATCCTGTTACCCACAGTATAGCGGTGCTCTCCTGCCTCCCTTCCCCTCCTTGCAATGTGTTCCCTGGTCTGTGTGTAGTCACTCCTTCACAAGGTTATGTAGGCTGGCACTTTCTCCACGTGAACTATGCCTGTAGCATCATGTGTGGGGGTGGTGTGTAACAGGTTTTGGGACCTTGCCTGTGCCCTGTCCAGTTCAGTACTTGTGGGTTACATGTCAGTTGGCACTGATGCTAGTCCAGACATGGGAGTTAGTCTCTCAAGTGTCATGCCTTACAGCACGCATGTCCTATGTTGTGGCCTGTGACATGATGTGCATGAGTGTGCGATACGCATAGTGCAGGGATGGTGGTGTGTGTTGCAGTCATTCCCATTCAGGACCATGGAGTTGTGTGGCCACTACTGTCCCCTGGGGCATATTTTCATAGGTGTCATGTGTGTCATCACAAAATGTGGACACTCTCAGTGTCTACAGCATAGGTTGTGCTCTGTACCATTGTCCCCTGGCACCATGTATATTGACGTAATATGTAGTACAAGTGTCCACTGTACAGCCTGACCTGATTTTCCTTGTTCATACTCACGGTGGCCAGTGCCTGTGTGTCTTGTTACAATCATCTGATGATGACCATTTGTAAATGATTATTTGGACAGGCGCACCTTGGGTATTTGGTGTCCAATCTTGCATTTATGCAGCCCCTGTGTATTTCACCCAGACTAAGAGATGTAAGTGCTTCCTGTGTCTCAACAAATTGTCTCATGTAGGGGGTGGTTGGTGCGGGCAAAGCCTATATGTCAAAACCTGATGTCTCCTTGCTAGGTCTGGCCAGTGTGTGATGTTTGTCTGGACATACACTCAAGGTGCAGTGAGCCAGTCATGGTGGGCATGTTTTCAGTATTACCTATGCAGCATGTGCCTCAAGTTCATGGATATGGTCCCTGCTCATCCCTATTTTCGGCAACGCTGTGTGGTGCAGATGCAGTGCTGTATTGTCCCCAGGGCCTGGCTCCTCTGTGAAACTCCATTTCATGTCATTTGCTATTGTGCCATGCTCTCCATGGTTTTTCAGTGGCATGGTGGGTCAACCAACTGTGTGTTGCATGCCCTACATCTGTACCTTGTTTTGTAGATGTTACTGATCTTTCTTTTCAGGCTATGCACTGTAACCTATGTAGATTGGACTCATGTGACATATGTATACAGGTGTATGATTAATTGCTGTCTCTTCACCTTGCCCACAGCATCGTCGGGGGACACAGAGGGAGACATGAGCACAGACGGAGCGGAGGGACCGAGCACCAGTGCCAGCGTTGACATCGTGGCTGGCACATTGAGTGGAACTGAGGCGGAGGAGAGTGAGGCCGAGGACCTGTCCACTGGCACGACAGAATATGAAGCTGACGGGTCCGAGGATGATCTCTCCGAGTGGGCGGAGGCTGCACCAGCAGCTGACAGCGGCACAACATCTCACCCCGCCCCCTCCATTGCCATCAGCCGCCTCCCACTTGCTCGTGTCCCTTCCCAGCGTGCCCGGTCACCACATGTCTCCTTCCTGCCAGGCACCGCACCCCCTGCCCCGGTCTCCACTGCTGTCGCCAATGCTGAGTCTGTGGACATCCAGCGGCAGTTGCAGGTTGGTCAGGCTGCGATGCTTAATGCCCTCCATGGCCACAGCCAAGTGCTGAACAACATGGAGGCATACTTGGAGGGCATTTTCTCATCGCAGGCTGAGCAACGCAACTTGCTGAGGTCCATTGACTCGACACTGACTGCAGCAGTGGGTCTCCTGCAGCGCTACGTCCAACACCCTACCCCTGACCCATCCACACTTCCCACTCCCATGCCTGTCCCACATACACCCAGACGTCAGCATGCACCCACCACAACAGACACAGGCACCACACCAGCAGGGAAGGTCATACACACACCTCCTGGCACGCACACACAGGGTGAAGTAGGCACACCCACTGGGTTGGGGGGCAAACGTAAGCCACGCAGCCAGAGTGGGAGTCCGCATTCCACCCAATCCACTCCCTCCAAATCCCCTCCCCTCAGCTCTCCTGGCCACATATCCGGCAAAGACTCCTTCATGGCCGCTCTGTCCCTGAGCCCCACTGTGACACCACCCCGCAAGCGGTCAAGGGAGTCCCCGGTCAGGGTGGTTGAGTCCCCCCCCCTGTCCACACCCTCCCCCAGTGGCGCTGCGACCCATCCCTCCGCCCCCCCCCCCTCCTTGGGGCCTGTGGTTCCTTCGGGTGCAGGGGAGTCTCTGGAGGACCTTGCTAAGGTGTGCAGCGACATCCTGGCCTCCGCCTTTGGCCCTGCCCCACCCCCTGTGGTGGAGTCCTCCATCCCTGCACCCACGAAGCCTACCCTTCGCCCTCATGTCCCTGCGGTGCCTGGTCCTTCCCCCCCCACATGATGCCCTCCCCGCTCTGGAAGACGAAGGAGTCTGACTGTGCAGGCAAGCTAGGGGACACGCGTCCCACTGTGTCCCCCACCTGGATTCGAACTTTGGATTGCCCTATGGGCATTGTACATTTTGAACTTTCAAGGGACAAACTTATTTTTGGATGCTGAATAAAGCAATTTATTTTTCCTTAGTACACTACTAACTGTCTGGTACTGATGTTGGTCGACCTGCCCCATTATTTTGGGTGGTGAAAATGTGTTGGGTGTGTGGGAATTGTAGTCTTGTGCTGGTCATAGGGTGGATCCTGGTATCTGTGTGCCATCACAAGCTGTTGGGTACATAACTTTGTTCATGTAAGCAGTTACTGCATGGTGACATCGTCCCAAGGTGTGTCCCTTCCTCTGTGTAACCTGACATCTTCCCTGCAGGGTCTTTCCAATATGTGGTGCTGAGCTGTGTCTACATTGGCTGGGTGTGTGACGGACTCGTTAGACTTGGGCCATGCATGCTGAGCGATGTCTCCACCTGCATCATTCGTGGCGTCCTTGGTGGTCACTGTACTTGTGTATGTAGACTGTTGTCATGACTTCATGTGTACATGTTTTCTTTTTGGCGCTATGCATGTGTATACTCCCAGCCTCGCACACATGTGGTACATGTACTGCAGGATCTTTGTGCACCTGACTGACATTTGTGGGCATTGGATCTGTGGGTACTCCACCCTTTGCTTTGCAGGGGCACTGCTGGGAGTGTTGGGCACCCACCCCTCCTGCGTCTGGGCACTGCTGTGAGTGTTAGGCACCCACCCCTCCTGTGTCTGGGCACTGCTGGGAGGACTCTGCACACACCCCTCCTGCGTCTGGGCACTGCTGGGAGGACTCTGCACACACCCCTCCTGTGTCTGGGCACTGCTGTGAGTGTTAGGCACCCACCCCTCCAGTGTCTGGGCACTGCTGGGAGGACTCTGCACACACCCCTCTTGTGACTGGGCACTGCTGGGAGGACTCTGCACCCACCCCTCCTGTGTCTGGGCACTGCTGTGAGTGTTAGGCACCCACCCCTCCTGTGTCTGGGCACTGCTGGGAGGACTCTGCACACACCCCTCCTGTGACTGGGCACTGCTGGGAGGACTCTGCACACACCCCTCCTGTGTCTGGGCACTGCTGGGAGGACTCTGCACACACCCCTCATGTGTCTGTGCACTGCTGGGAGGACTCTGCACACACCCCTCCTGTGTCTGGAAACTGCTGGGAGGACTCTGCACACACCCCTCCTGTGTCTGGGCACTGCTGTGAGTGTTAGGCACCCACCCCTCCTGTGTCTGGGCACTGCTGGGAGGACTCTGCACACACCCCTCTTGTGACTGGGCACTGCTGGGAGGACTCTGCACACACCCCTCCTGCGTCTGGGCACTGCTGTGAGTGTTAGGCACCCACCCCTCCTGTGTCTGGGCACTGCTGGGAGGACTCTGCACACACCCCTCTTGTGACTGGGCACTGCTGGGAGGACTCTGCACACACCCCTCCTGTGACTGGGCACTGCTGGGAGGACTCTGCACACACCCCTCTTGTGACTGGGCACTGCTGGGAGGACTCTGCACACACCCCTCCTGTGACTGGGCACTGCTGGGAGGACTCTGCACCCAACCCTCCTATTTCACGATATGTACGCTTAGAACATACACGGGTGTGGTTTCGCACCATGCATACGAGGTGGGGGTACGGTCCGTACGTACACTGTTGGCATGGGGGTACGCTCCATGCATACGCGGGTGAGGGTACGGGTCGTACTTACACTGTTGGGGTGGGGGGTACGCTCCATACGTACGCGGGTGAGGGTACGGGTCGTACTTACACTGTTGGGGTGGGGGGTATGCTCCATACGTACGCGGGTGAGGGTACGGGTCGTACTTACACTGTTGGGGTGGGGGTACGCTCCATACATACGCGGGTGAGGGTACGGGTCGTACTTACACTGTTGGGGTGGGGGGTACGCTCCATACGTACGCGGGTGAGGGTACGGGTCGTACTTACACTGTTGGGGTGGGGGGTACGCTCCATACGTACGCGGGTGAGCGTACGGGTCGTACATACACGGTTGGGGTGGGGGTACGCTCCATGCATACGCGGGTGAGGGTACGGGTCGTAGTTACACTGTTGGGGTGGGGGGTACTCTTCATACATACGCGGGTGGGGGTACGGGTCGTACTTACACTGTTGGGGTGGGGGGTACGCTCCATACGTACGCGGGTGAGGGTACGGGTCGTACTTACACTGTTGGGGTGGGGGGTACGCTCCATACGTACGCGGGTGAGGGTACGGGTCGTACTTACACTGTTGGGGTGGGGGGTACGCTCCATACGTACGCGGGTGAGGGTACGGGTCGTACATACACGGTTGGGGTGGGGGTACGCTCCATGCATACGCGGGTGAGGGTACGGGTCGTACTTACACTGTTGGGGTGGGGGGTACGCTCCATACGTACGCGGGTGGGGGTACGTGTCGTACTTACACTGTTGGGGTGGGGGGTACGCTCCATACGTACGCGGGTGAGGGTACGGGTCGTACTTACACTGTTGGGGTGGGGGGTACGCTCCATACGTACGCGGGTGAGGGTACGGGTCGTACTTACACTGTTGGGGTGGGGGGTACGCTCCATACGTATGCGGGTGAGGGTACGGGTCGTACATACACGGTTGGGGTGGGGGTACGCTCCATGCATAAGCGGGTGAGGGTACGGGTCGTACTTACACTGTTGGGGTGGGGGGTACGCTCCAAACGTACGCGGGTGGGGGTACGGGTCGTACTTACACTGTTGGGGTGGGGGGTACGCTCCATGCATACGGGGGTGGGGGTACGGTCCGTACATATCCGTACCCACGCTACGGAATGCTTGTGCGGGCCGTACCCAGGCCTTTGCCACGTGGGTACAGCCGTCCCGCCATAGTTGGGATGACGTAGGTGTGGGCGGGGTACAACTCGTACCCACGCTCTTAAGGCGTGGGTACGGGACGTACCTGTATTGTTGTGCTGCCGGTTCGCGTCGTCAAGCACTTCCGTTGTGGCGGACGCTTGCTTTGCTGGACATGCCCCCACCCCCTCGTAGTGACCAGGGCCTGGGGTTCAGGTATGTCCAGGGCATGTGTGCTGTGTGACTTTGGTGGGGGTTTTTTGGCCTGCCCCTGCTCCTGCCCCCCCCCCTTTTCCCCCTCCCTTTGTTGTTCTGACCTTCTGCGGCGTCTGCGTCGTAACCTGTAGAGGAGGTCGACTGCTATGAGGGCCGGGATGACACGTAGGTTCGGGTCCATGTCTGTCCGTCGCGTGCAGGTACTCCTTGTTTGCGTCGTCCTGATTTCCCGGCAGTTTTTGGCTGCCGGAAAATATGGTCCGTGCGGGATGACGTCGGTGCGAATCGTAATGCCTGGTTCGTGAATGGCAGGCTGCGTGCGTCCCGACGTCACGTCGGCGCTTTCCCGGATCACATTTGTGTGTTTATTTTCGTCGGTCGGGGTTTTGTACGATTCGTACGGAAATGGTATTTCCGTGCGAATCGTACTTCCATGTTTGTATATTTTTAAGACCGGGTACGCGTCGGACGGAGAATATGCTCCGTCCGACGGTTCGTACCCGGTTTTTACAGGATCGTGATTGGCACCTGAATCTAAATAATTTTTTAAAGTAAATTTTATTATTTAATATTTTTAACATACATTTTTATTCAAATAAAAAAATTGATCTTTTGTACATATATATTTTTTACATCGATATTTTAGTTTAAATATTTTTGTACTTACAATTTTAAATATAGGATGTCCATATTTTTGACATCGATATTTTTGCATCGATATTTGTGTATGGGGAACCCTCACAATACGCCTAGATGCCAAAATACTTAGGTGCTCATTAGAATGGCAGGCGGATTTGATCCGCCCGCAGCCAGAGTGGTGATTGGGTCTGACCGCCATGTATGCAGCGGTCTCACCCATCCAATTATGATGGGACCGCCACCGCTGCGGTCGGATTCCGCACCTTTAACATTGCGGCGGTGGCTGCTGACAGATAGGGAAAGGAGCATATTGTGCATTTCATTGCACTACGTTGCAGGCACTACACTATGCCTGCCACTTGGTGCAGTGAAATGTAGGGGGGTACCATGGGTACCCCCCAGAGCACCCATATCTCCCCCCAACACAAGGGGGGCCCGCAACGGGCCCCGGAAGACATTCTCCGACAGCCTTTCAATGGAGGTTGAACCACCACGGAAAGGTTGGCTTCCCCCTGCATCATAATTGTGCCGGCGGAGCCTGCTTGGCTCTGTCACCATTGTGAGCATGCTGACCGGGCAATCGTGACAATTGCTACCGGCGGAAAAGCGGCGGACTGACTTTCGCTCTGCCGCGGTACCCACCACCATCCTAATTGGATGGTGAGTAAATCCTGTGCGATTGCAGAAGGACCGCCACTGTCATCCTAATCAACCCCTTAGTATTGGGTTTTCCATTGGAGAGCTATGAATGCGCCCCTGCTTTTCAATGCATACTTCAGCCAGGACTAATCAGATCCTTGGACCTTACATGCTACAACCATACCAATTATCCCATTAGAATAGAAAAATCAAATGATAGAACCCTCTGCTCCTTAAGACCCTATCTGAGGCCAATTAAAATTTGGATGAGTGTGGATGCACTTAAACTAAAATACTCACATGTTGGGATTGGGGATCACTGCAGGCACCTCTGAACTGGCCACCAGAGCTAAGCAATGCAACACTACTAACCAGTTGTGTAAAAATCCTGGGAGTTATAATGGACTCCAACCTCTCCCTGTATCGGCTTATCAGTGAGGTGGTTAAATCTCCTCTTCACTGTTGCACAGGCAAGTCCCTTTTCTTGTTTTTCCCCAAAGTGTTCTGGCGACTATTGTTATAGTTCTATCTGAACTAGACTATGCCAAAGGGGTTACATCTAGGAGCATCAGCATACCTGCTATAGAGTCTTTGGAAACGCTGTTCCTAGACTGATTTACTCCTACATTTAAGGGAACACACAACAATGGCCTAACTGCCTCTACATTGACTCGCAGTCACCAGGCACATATCCTTCTAGGCTCGATGTATCACACATATGGTCAGCAATGGTAACCACTCCCTCTTCTTTTAGTATTGTTTCCATATGTACAACCTTGGAGGAAACTCAGATCTAAAGCTAAGATGCAAATTGATATCCACAGCTATAAAAACTCCACCTGGGAGAAATGTGATTTCAAGTACCATTAGTCAAATTTTGGAACTTCATACCTTAATTATCTGGAGGTTAACAACCACTCTTCATTACTGGGGTGGTGCCGCCAAAATCTGACTCATCTCCCCGCTACGGCCATTTCAAACTGGTTAACAACTCAGACCATGGTTAAGTTGGGATCTTTGATACTACCATATTTATTGCTTGAAGAATAATTGGTTTTCCACATAGAGTTACTCAGAAATAGAAATCACCCTCTTGCATATGCCCTCCCATTTCCTCCTGGAACCAGCTCCAAACAAACTGTCTAAGAATGTCAAACGAATTAATGACGATCTGACCTTGGTGATTATCATCTGTAATCAGCATGCAGTATCGCACAAATACTATCAAGTGAACTATGAACTTATGCACCAGTAGTATCCAAGGGTCAGATGTACGACGGTTTTTAGCAGTCGCAAAAGGAACATTGGGCTGTTTGCGACCGATAAAAAGGGTTGCAGCATGCACAAACCCTATTTTATGAGTCGGTGAGCTATAACAGAATCGCAAAATAGGGTTTACGAGTCACTATTAGGAAGGGGCATGCCAAGGGGGGTTGTACAATTGTTTTGAAACTGCAAATGTGGGCGCAAAACAATCGCAGTTACCACCAATTTCAAATTGGTGGTAAGCCAGTTGCAAATGGGGAGGGGTCTCCAGGGGACCCCTTCCCCTTTGAGTTTGGCAGCGAAAATATTTTTTAAAAGGAGGCAGTGATCCCACGGACAACTGCCTGCCCTTAAAAAACATGAAAAGAACATTTATTTTATTTTATTTTACACGCTTCCCGTTTTCCTGTGAGAAAAAGAGGCTACATAGTTTTTTTCTTTTGCTTTATTTAAAAAGCAAACACAGACATGGTGGTCTGCTTTCCCCCATCAGGCCACCATCCCTCTGAAAGTAGTCCATTCCCAATGGTTCGCAAATTGTGACCTGCCTCATGAAAAATGATGAGGCAAGTCATTTGCGACCCCATTGGGAATCGTTGAATGTGTCTGATACACATCGGTACATTCCGTTTTTCGAGTCGCAAATTGTGAGCCACAAACAATTGTAATTTGTGACCCGCAAAACAGAATGGTTGTACATCTGGCCCTAAGCCTAGTGCCTCTATGCTGGGCTTCTGACTTCAAACGCTTCTTTACATCATCCAGGCACCAAGTTAAAGACCCTGTCAGTGAAACCTGAATCCACGCATAGTCAATGACATACATCCCACTTAAGTATGGTAAAACAACGATTACCTTGCCTCTCATTTAACTCGTATGCATCTTCGCTTGTGTCTGTCCTTGTTTGCTACGTAAGACGCAGTTGATGGTATGTATGTAAGGAAAGTATGAATGTATTCTATTGGTATCACACTGTTGTTCATTCAAGCACGCCTGAGTGCAGTGTGAATCAACACTTCTTTGACTACCCTTGGAATCTCACTTACAGCATACACTTCAACCACACACTCTTAGAACCATTCACATAGACTCTGGCTTGCAACAGATCAGAGAAGAAGTGCAGGCTCTGGTCTGTAACCATTCATACAAGGTATGCATGCTCCACTCTCCAACAAAATGATCAAAATAATTTGCTGCAAGATCACAGCAATGGTCGAAGCATGATAGACAAATGACATGCACCATTACAGTCTCTAGCATGCTTACACTGGCCGCTACTGGAGTTCCTTGGTCAAAAAAAATCACCATCATGGAGCATGTGGGGAAGACAATCTGCAGTTGACACATGAAAATGGCAATCAAAAAGAGTAAGGATTTATAGAACATGAATTCAGCTGCTTGACAAGTCTGAGAAACAGGTACTACACATGCTTGCAATGGGCACAATCACATTATTGGATCTAAAGTAAGGCATCAAAAAGTATGCAAAATCAACAATTGGGATAGGAACCACTAAGCCACTGTGAGAAAGTGCCATCTTTCTTGCATGGTATGCCCCCACTTTTTTCTGAATTGCTGAATGTACTTTGACTGAGTGTGCCCTGGACTCCTGCCAATCAGGTGCCCAGGGCCTATGTTCCTTCCCTAAAAAACCTCAAACCCAAATTGGCAATCCCTGGCCACATGTCAGCTCCTGGTAAATGGTACCCTAGGTACCCAGGGCCTTGTGATCAGGGAAGGCCTCTAAGGGCTGCAGCACTCATTGTGCCACCCTTAGAGGCCCTGTACCCTAACACACACACACTGCCCTTGCAGGCTGAGTGTCTGGGTACAAGACAAAACCAATAGTCGACATGGCACACATCCCTGTGTGCCATACCCACCACCTACACTGCCCTAGCATACATCAGCTACCCCTCTAGCTGGGTGCCCTATGCCAGTGGTGTGGGCACAGGAGCATGAGCCCTGTGCCCCTACAGTACCCAGGTCCATTCCTGGGCCCTGTAAGTGCAGTGCTGCCCTTTAAGAGTACATGGTGCTGAGAGCTCGTCAAACACGAGCTCCACAGCACCATAATGGCAACACTGAAGACTGAGAAGTTTGGTATCAAACTTCTCAGCACATTAAACCCACACTGATGCCAGTGTAGGATTTAATGTACCAAGCACCACAGAGGGCATCTTAGAGATGCCCCCTGAAACCTAACCTACAATCCACGTCTGGTCTGAGAGGCTGCCTAGGCTGCCACACAGCAGACATGTTGCTGGACCCCTGGGTAGGACAGCCCCTGCTCTCCTGGGCCTGCAACAATGCACATCCTGGGCGAGGTGCTAGGTCTCCTCCCCCAGGATGGACAGGGGGAAGCTTCAAAGGCATGCCGCCTCTGTGAGCTTCTCCAGGCCACTTGCAGCCCCCACTCTGGTGGGAAGCCTGGCCGGAAACCCCAAATAAGGACAGGGGATGTGCCAGCCTGCCAACCCCACCCCTCAGGTGGGGGAGGCGAGGTGAAGCACATCTCCGGGCGCTCGCCATCTTGAAGATGGGAGGCCATACCCATCCAGGCCTAGGCTACTGCCCCCCTCCCACAGGAGAGTGGCAGAATAGGGGGTGTACCCACCCCAGGACAGGGACCAATTGGTCCCTGCCCTTTATCTACCTGTAACGCCCCTAAATCTAGTATTTAGGGGCACCCTGAACTTTCCTTCGCCAGATTCCAGATTTGAAAATACAAAGAAGAGCAAGAAGAAAGGAGACCTGCCGTGCAGCTGCTAAGAAGAGGAAGACACCAACTGCTTTGGCCCCAGCCCTACCGGCCTGTCGACCCTCGAACCTGCTCCTGCTACACCCCCGCACCTCTTGTGGCCAGCAAACTCACAAACCCTGGAGGACCTGGCTACCCTTTGGCTCTAAGCACCTGGAACTCCCATGAGCAGAGGCTCTGCTCAAAATCAGCTTCTAATCCCTGGCATCAGCCCGGAACCGCAAACCCTGCACACTCTGCACCCGCCAAGCCTGGCCTGTGCCGAAGTGAACAAAGACCACAAGGAAGATCCCCCGGTGACTGTGACCCAGAGTCCGGCACACAAGAACTTCCCTCGACGCTGCTGACGACGCCTGTAGCCTCAGAACCAGGTACCCGCACAACCGCGATCAACAGAGGGTAAGATTTCCCGACACCAAGAGGCACCCCTGCACCCGGCGCCCTGCGGCCCCCTGTGCCCAACTCCTGGGTACCTACCTATCCTCCAACTACCCAACTTACCTCTTGAAGTGGTGGTGGCACCTGAAGAATCTTCGACCCCGAGCTTGCAGCCTTTTTCCAACCAGGAGCTTTCCCATTGAAATCAATTGAGCGCCCGAAGGCTCAAAAGCACCCTGCACCCAGCCGCCCAAGTGGCCCTGGAAGTGTAACCTCTACACCTATCTACTTCCCCATTTGCCCTGAGCAAGTGACCAGGAGCACAGCTCCCACAGCCGCGTGGCCTGCTAGTCAGCAGCCACCAACCAAGGCCCCCCTGCCTCCCATAGGATAACATTGGGCCTAACTCACTCTGCACCCGGCTGCCCCTGCGCCGCTGAGGATGTAACAACTGTACCTACCTGCCCCTTGATGACCCCTGAGTCTGTGCCCAGAACCTTAACTTTGCCAGTCGAGTACTTACCCAACAGCCGATAACTCAATTGTCTCCATAGGGTAACATTGACTGGTTTCTTCTGAAATTTCTTCCAAGTGTGTAGTTTCTAAAACTTAAAATATTCACCAAAAATCAGCTGAGTAACGAAAACGAAATTTATCACCTGCTTTTAGGAGAGATCCCAGTGCTGGATCTTGGTGCCCAGCGCTGACCCTGAAAAATATTCACGACAGCACTTACCAGTAACCCAATTTTCTTCCTTAGGAAACCATTGACTGTTTTTCTGTGAAATTTCTTCTAAGTGTCGATTTTTGCAAACTTTAAATATTCTTTAAAAATCGTGCTAACTGTGAAAACGTAATTACTTACCTGTTTTAAATAGAGATCCCAGTACTGAGTCTAGGAGCCCAGTACTGGATTACAAAAGTAACAAGAACCTACTTTACCTGCAACTTGAATTTTCTTCCATAGGGAATCATTGACAGTTTTTCTATGAAATTTCTTCTGTCAACTTTTAAAATAGCTAAATATTGCCTAAAAATCACAACAGAAACTAAGTCGACTTTTATCACTTGTTTCTAAGAACTGTCCCAGGACTGAATCTAGGATCCAGTCCTGGAGTTACAAAAGTAATCCTGAAA
This sequence comes from Triturus cristatus, assembly GCF_964204655.1. Classification (NCBI taxonomy): domain Eukaryota; kingdom Metazoa; phylum Chordata; class Amphibia; order Caudata; family Salamandridae; genus Triturus; species Triturus cristatus. Next base: position 218,439,884 of record NC_140591.1, on the reverse strand, counting down.
GTAATCTATTGCAAATAACTTAAAACTTCCTTTGAGCTCAATGCATTATTGTGTTGCCTAGTGCAACAACCTGTAACCAGTATTCACAAAAGTCAATTGCATATTGCAAAAGTATTTACATAATGCATCTCATTCTGAGAAAGTATATTTTAATACCTATTGTTGGTTCTAAAATAAAACAGACATATATTTTTTATATAAACAATTGGCCTAGAGTTCAGTTATTGAGTGTGTGAGACCATTTGCTGACTGAGTGTGTACAACAAATGCTTTACACTGTCCTCTGATACTGCCTTACTGCTCGACCAAGCTACCACTTTAGAGAGTAAGGTTATATCTAACTTCAGCCTCTGCCAAACCTCTGTGGACTGTGGACTCTGCACACACTGTACCTATTTGGGAACAGTATATACAGAGTCACTTTCTCACAGCCACCACTCAATAACTTCATTTTTTATTAATTTATTTACTGATCAAACTTATGATGCATACACTGTGAACCAAATCCTCGGTGCGGCAAAGATGGGTACATGGAGAACAGGGATCACAGAAAGCAAAAGGACACCTTTATAGGATTTTTTTGAAAATTAGGACAGAAGACACAGTCAAATATGTGATGCGAAGCACAGCTTTAGTGCGATCACTTAGAAGCAGTGGTATCATCTTCCTGCAAATTTTTAGACCAAAACTGATTGGAGGAGGGTGTGGAAGAAGAACAAATTTTGAGGCGGTGCTTGAAGAACAACATTGTTGCAGAAATATGTGTGAGTGGATGGTCAAGGATTTGTATGTGAGGCAAAGGATTTTGTCCTCTGATATCATTCTTTGTAGATCAGTCATTCCAAATGAAGCTGCCTTAGTATATGATATATATGTGATAAACCACATGTTGCAGAAGGTATTATCAACAGAGGAGCTGAGATGCAGCCAAACCACATCAAATTTCACATGGTCCAAACAAAATTAAAAATATGATTTGTTGAGTATAGTAGGATCATTGGATTCCTGGTTGCATTTGGGACCAGTAAATGGGTTTATAATCTTTCAAAGACATGGGGGGAGCTTTTCTGAATCTAGAAGATGATATGAAATATCAGTAGACAGGCCATCTGTGATGCTGTCCCAGTCAACCTACATTGATGTGCGAAGACTTTGGGATCCACAAGGCATGTCAGAACTCTAAAGAATAGAAGCACTTCACATACTTTCGAAAACTTAACAGCCAGTTTATAAATGGCTCGAAGGTAAATACACAGCACATCCTGTCAGCAAAACTATGAAGGATAAGAAATAAACTGTAATATATCAGTGATTCTGTACAGTCAAAGAAGCCCTAAGTCAAGGCCAGGAGTAGAAGCGGACAACATTCAATGAACAAAGATGCAGCATAGTTACATACTGTAGAGTAACACCAGAGAACGTGTAGGTGGATCTGGGAACAGTTTCTGGTGCTTACATTTCTTTGATGAGGGATTTCCGTATGTATGTCTTAAGGTGCACTGCATCATAATGGTATGCTGCATGTTATTACCATTGGGCACCTTGTATGTACTGCCATTAATTTATTACACCCCCCTTGACACAGAGGATGGAGACAGTGTTGGTGCAGACAATAATAAAAACCATCCTGATGAGAATGATGAACCAAGCACAGCTATCACATGCAGAAAATTAGAATTGTATATATTAGATGCCCTATGCTGCCACCCTCTAGGTCACTAAAGTTCAAGTCACTAAAGCTAAAAATAATTTTGCCTAACCTTATGGTGTCCTTATAATTCAACAGGCACTTAAAGGTTGTTCTATAGTCTCCATGGTCGAAGTTTTTAAAGGTAACACCAGTCCTGCAGAAGTCTAAGTGGGTGAAATCCTGAGATTCACTCAGATGAGTGCAAAGCATGCACTGATATCTTAGGTGGTTCCTAGAAAAGCCCAACTGGATTAAATTGTTAGCTGGTGATACATATAAGCATCTTCATTGCTCAATGAACGAGCACCCACAGACCTTTTAATCAGTGGGGGTTCCTCCTGAAGGGAGAAAAGTGTTGCCCGCCCTGCTGCGAGCGCAGCAGGTACATGTAAATAAATAATGGTCATCATTATCATTTTATTACAGGGACGGGCTGTTCTAGCGCGAGTGTCAGAGTGTGAGGGCTGGGGGAGGGGCTGGTGGCAGGTTCAGGATGACTTATGAAGTTGCCCTTGTGGAGTGTGCATGTTGGATTGACTGGCTGCCTTGCGACGGCCAGCCCGATAAGCGCTCTTCAGCCGCACCAATCCCAGCTGTTTTAAACTGCCCGTGAATTGCCGGCACAGGCACTTGGTCTCAAAAGGCGCCCTGGGTTAGCCTGCTCAAACCAATCCTGGCACCTCTCTCGTCATGGAAACAGTGTAAGAGCAACTCCAGGATTGGTTAGGTTTGTTTTGGCTGTAGGAAGTAAACCACCTTCCTTTGTTTCCCTTCACTGTGGCCCAGCTGCAAAGCCAGATCAGTACTGAGCACGTGCATGACACCAGCCTCTACAAGCACTTCCAGACAGACTAAGCTGCAAGAGGTAAGTGCAAATTAAGAAACAGCTGTGCGCGTGTTTACGCTGCTTTTAACTTATCTGAGGAAGGTTTCTTAATATACCATAAGCAGCATTATATTCTATGAAATCAAACATAAGATGTCTTTGTAAAAAGCATATCCTGAACTTTTGTATTTTAAGGTGCACTCATATGTGATACTGAAGAAAAGTGAGGCTTGGTAAAATAAAATATTTGCTGAAGATCACACAGTTTGATCAAGTGGGGAAGCTGGAATTGGTCACAGGATTTCTGCTTTTACATTATGCATTTCAGGCCTTGAGACCGTGCGGTTACCTTGCTCATGCCATGAAAGTTGGAAAGAACTTTAACGCCCTACCACTTTCAAGTCACCAACCGCCACTTCTTTAAATATGGTACAATAAGGGCAAAAATCTAACATAGGGAAAACTTCATGACACTCGGAATAGGTCTGGAGATATACATTTTCGTTGGCTAAAACATCTAAAAGATTAATGTACACAGATTGACTGTTTCACCCAATATGAGAGAGTAAATGGTATGCTTTAACCCGCTTCAATAGCTGAAGTGTCAAGAGAAATAATAGGGAAATTTACAGACTCGCAGTGCAAATATACAAGCAGTGAAATTTAAAGAGATTTTGGAACTCATTCATGAGAGATACATAATGGAGTAGTACTATTCAAGTTCAGATATATATCACTCCTTCTGCCCGCAGTGCAGGCTGGATGCAATCAAATATTTTGACAATACTTCTTGTATTACTTTTATGAACGTATGTCCCTTAAACAATACAAGAGAGTGCCTGCTGACACTCCTTAGTATGTTTTAATTAAGGTGCTGTATAGCTCATGATAAGGCCTGCCGGACAGTCTGCCAATTTCTAATTAGAGCAATAAGGATACATGCAAATAACATAGCAACTCTGCCTGCGCATGCATGGAGGCAGCATGGAACTCTACCCATAGTGCGTAAAGAGAGATCTCTTGCACACGTGTCAGCACTCAAACATCTGAGGCAATGCTGAACACGTGTGATTGTTCCAATGTGAGAGAGACCTATTTTTACTACCTTCTTTTTACATGTATCTTTTGCTACATTAGTGGAAATAATTCTGAGGATCAGACACCAAACAGCTGCAAAGTAAATAGTTTCCTAGCTTGCACAGAAGAAATCTACATTGTGTTGAAGACAAGAAGGCAGAAATTATATGGCATTTAGAGAACAAAGGTCTAGGGGGCGTGGCTTAGACAGCAATGGGTGCAGACGCCTGACTCCATAGCTCCGTTGATCCTGGGAGCGAGCACCACAAAAGAACTTATATGCGCTGAGAGAAACAGGAAGGCAGTGACACCAGAGGACGTCGGAACAAGCAGAGAACCTGCTGGGCTGAGCAATTCAACCGGGCAAGCAACGTGGGAGGGAGAAACCCAAGATCGGAGAGGAGATGAGAACAGGATCTAAGATGGTGGCCGCAAGCTGAACTTCCCCGAGGCAGAATCCAGAGTTTCAGACACGCACACAGTGTTTCCCTGCAACCAACCCGTATAATCGCACGCAAGGTCAGTGCTGCTGGGAACTTCATGCGATATCGCGGATTTGACAGCGCTAAGATAGGGACAAACGGAGGTCTGATAAAATTAACAGGCAAAGGCGAAACCGAAACTGAAACTGAAACAGACACTGGCTGATGGGGGCCGCCATCTTTTAGGAAAGCAACAACAATGGACACTCACAGCGAACAACAACCTAAGACTTGCACAGACGGCGGGGGAGAGAGGAGTAAGTCTAGCACATAGGAGAGGGCTAATATCATCGTGGGCCACCATTTTAGGGAAGCAACAACAACGAGATACACACGGCGAACAACAACCTAAGACTTGCACAGACGGCGATGGAGAGAGGAAGAAGTCTGGCATATAGGAGAGGGCTCATATCATAAATTGGGTCATTACTGTGGACCGAAGCCTAGAGAAAGATCGGAGGTGCGCCCAACGCTCCAAATCGGCCCGAGCGAAACCGAAACTTTCGGCTGGGTGCCGCCATCTTTATAACGCACTACAACAGCGATAAAAGGCGAACAGACAAAGCTAAGCAAGGGACAACGCGCTCACCAACCATAACGTGTGAGGGGCGATGTACTGCTAACACCGAACGGAGGGAACAACGTAAACCTCCCAGGTATAAAGGAATCAAAGTAAAACCGTTAGCCCGATCTGCCCCACAGGCTTTACTCGCGCCAGTCTACTGTGTTATCTGTGGCATATCACCCCACCGGCTAAAGCCCAGTGTAAGATCGGCAGGGGAATGCAGCGCAAGTGATTCCAGGAGAGACCCAGGTCGCAGCCAAGGAGAGCACAGATCATACCCAGAAGGAAGGATCAATACACCACAGAACCATAGCACCAAAAGGACTGCAGAACGGCCAAACCCAGCGAGAGGCATAACGTGGAATAACCAGATCATACAGAGCAGCTCAGCAAACTTATAACTAGCGTACGGCCTACATACATAAACCAAGTGGCCACAATCGCCACTCAGAGCACAATACCAGTCGGCAAGTCGAAAACAGAGAGCAGAATCGAACAAGCTAAAGACACTCATAATCAAAAAGGACCCATAAGAGAACCAATCATAGAGCGGAAGGTCAGAGGAAACCTCACCCTAAAACAGGAGAAGAGGGGACGAGCAACGATGGCTGGTAACGATGGGAAACCCACTCAAAAAACCAAAAAAAAATAAGAGCGAGAATCTAGATTCCCTGATCAAACAAAAACCAGACATTAATAGCACATTAGACATGATCTTAAAAATATTGGCAGACGTACATGATCTAGTGAAATCGACCAAACAAACCACAGATGCTATCCAGCTGGAACTGGCTGCAGTTAGGGCAGGCATACACGCAGCAAATAATAGACTAGCGGAAGTAGAGCAGAGGGTAAGCGAAGTGGAAGATAAAGAACTAAAATCCAACAAAGCTCTGCAAGAACTCTCAAAAACAACAACAATACTACTAAAACAAACAGCTGAGCTGGACGATCGCAACAGAAGGGGGAACATCAGGATTCTAGGCATAGTAGAAGGAGAAGAAGAGAAAAAAGGGTTCTTGCATGGCCTTCCTACAGGATATAATACCTAAACTCAACAACCTGAAGTTCGATGCGCCCCTGGAGATAGACAAAGCCTACAGAGTTCCGGCCTACAGACCAACAAATATGATTGCGCCACGGTCCATTATATGCAAACCATTGAGACTCCAGCATACTGTAGCCATATTTGCTTTGGCCAGGAAAAAACAGTACTTGATGTGAAAAATAATCCTTACTCAGGACTACTCGAAACACACAGTGGACATAAGAAAACGGTTCCTTATACAAAGAGATAAGCTGAGAAAGGAAAACATCCTCTTCTCCTTCATAGGTCCAATGAAATTTAAAATCACAGACAGGGGCAGAACGCACATCTTCGAGGACCCCAATGATCTAACCAACCACCTACGAGGGCCGCCTACACAAGAAATGGAGCTGTCGCAAACAAACGTGAACAAGAGAAGAGCATCACCAGAACTGGGAGAGAACTTATGAAACTACCTTCACCTTTATAAACGTGAACACAACTATATATACTCAAACATCTACCTCATCGTCAACATCTACCTCAATCAGAGTTTTATTTCTAATCAATCTAGTACCTCAATAACCATAGGCCGGAATTGACCTTTTTAAGAACTACAGTGAACTGGGAGCTGATATGCATTTGGAAGGAACCCCGTGAACTCACCGACGCAGTCACACGCTTTTTCCCTTTTTAAAGATTAGTAGCGAGAAAAAAGAGCAATAATATCCTTCTATTTTTAAGACAATGTTATAGCACAAACATGCAGCCAAGTATGTTGCTAATAGAGTAATTAAGATGCAAGTAACTTGTGGCGCGTAGGTGATACGCATTATATTAATAACACCCGAGGGGAAATAGAGCAGGAGCTTTGCTGTAACACATCTAAAATTCAAGATGTAGGACGCGGGGGGTGGGAGGGAGGGTTTTTGCAGGAGGGGGGATATCTGTTTTGTATGTCAGTCTAGTACTAGCACTGTTTTATCAAGCACTCATATTTAGTATCTACACCATGTGCCCTCTTGCTCCCCATTTTTTCCACCGACACAATCATGCACAGGATGCGAGCGATCACAGCACGGGTAAAAATGGAGATATTCACGGAGAGAGATCGAAGATAAGGACAACACTCATGAAACACCAGGAGCCAACGTGAATACTAACACAAGGAAAGGGATCAGGGCCCGATCTTTACAACCTCAACTTAACCTCACATAATGACACCCAAACAAGGTAATGCACTATCACTCTCATCCAACCTGAAGATAGTATCCCTAAATGTCAAAGGCCTTAACCACCCAGACAAAAGGAAAAAAGTACTAGACTACTTAGCTAAAACTAAAGCAGACATATTTCTCCTCCAAGAAACTAGGCTATCACAAGATGACGCAGGAAGGATTAGGGCTAGATGGGTAGGGCAAATGGCGTGCTCACAGGCTACAGGGAAAAAGCGGGGAGTGAACACCTTGATAAATAAGAAGTCCAAGATAAGCATAGAAGACCACGAATGCGACCTAGAAGGAAGAGTCCTAAGGACCTACCTGAAAAGGGGGGACGAAAAATTTCATATACTTAATATATATGGCCCTAACACGGATGATACGACCTTCTGGGAGAACGTATCAGAGAGAATGGATGCACTCCCACAAAATGAGGTAACAGTGCTGGCAGGCGACTATAATATGGCACTAGACTACACATTAGATAGACAATCACAATGCCACACACTACCGCCGGGGGGACATAAAGTACTTAAAAATGTATGTACCAAGTACAACCTGAAAGACACCTGGAGACTTCAACACCCAGCAAATAGAGATTACACCTTCTACTCAAACCCACACAACTCATATAACAGGATTGACTACATATTGATCTCTGGCTCTCACACCCATCTAATAGAGAACACGGATATAGCCACGAGAACAATCTCAGATCATTCCTGTATCAGCTTAATACTAAATGGCCGACATAATGAAGACCATCCGCGTAGATGGAGATTCAACAGCGATGTCTTAAAAGATCAACTAATAGAACCAGAATAAAACAGGCCATAAATGAATACATCAACTTTAACGACACACCAGATTTGGACTCCAAAATCGTTTGGGACGCCCTGAAAACCACAATTAGGGGAACGATCATGGACATTAAAGGCAAGATGAACAAGAATGCCAAGGCCCAATTAAACCAACTAGAGCAAGATATTCAAAAACTTGAATCATCGCACATCTCACACATAAAGAACGTAGGGGCACTCACAGAACTCGCAAGGAAGAAATATGAATTCAACAGAATTCTAAGCGAGAAAGAAGGTCTGTGGGTAAACATATATAAGGCAATTAACCTGTGCGAAGCCAACAAATCAGGGAAAATCCTGGCATCCTACCTAAAACACAAACAAAGACAACACACCATCTCCGCGATCACAGATTCCCATAACATCACACACACACAACATAAAGAAATCCTACGCACATTTAGTGGTTTTTACCAGGAGCTCTATAACAAGGACCAAATACTAGATGAAATTGGCAGCTTCGAATACCTTAACAACCTGAACCTCCCAAAAATAACATCAGAAGACGCACTTAGCTTGGCGAAAGAGATTAGCATAGCGGAAATAGAAATGGCATTTAAGTTTTTTAAAACTAATAAGGCTCCCGGACCAGATGGGTATACAGCCACCTTCTATAAAACATTTATCACGATACTACAGCCAATGTTGAAAAAAGCTTTCAACCACTGCGAAGGGACGGTCACGCAAACAATGACAGAAGCGAATATTATAGTCATACCCAAGGAGGGCAAAAAACACCCAACTCCCACAAAATTTTAGGCCTATATCCCTGATTAACGTGGATTGCAACATATATGCAAAAATTCTGGCAGTAAGGCTGAACGGGGTACTCCCAAAACTGATAGGGAACACACAAGTGGGCTTCCTCAAATCACGCATGTCACACGACAACACCAGACTCTTATGCCATATTATCGACAGGGCAGCCAGGCAAACAAATCCAGCAGTGGCGATCGCACTTGACGCAGAGAAGGCTTTCAACAGGGTCTCATGGCATTTTCTAGAACACTGCATGCGAAGTTTCAACCTAGGCAATGCTTTTATAAAGAAAGTTATGGCTCTATATGACAAACCTACGGCCCGCATAGTGATCAACGGGCCATCTCCGAACCCTTTAGACTCCACAGAGGTACAAGACAAGGATGCCCATTGTCCCCCTCACTATTCCTACTCGCATTAGAACCACTAATCAGAGATATTGAGGCAAACAATCAGATGAAGGGTTTTGCCATTAAAGACACTACAACCAAACTAGCTGCATATGCAGACGACATTCTTGTCGTCACCGAAAGCCCTGAAACCTCCATATTTGCTCTCATGGACTCCATAAACAGATACTCTGCATACTCGGGCTATAAGCTCAACAGAGATAAGTTGGAATGTAAACCTCTCAACATAGATACAACCAGAGACATATTGGGAGACTCAGGCCTCACTTGGCAAACCGGGTTCATCAAATACCTCGGCGTCTACTTCGACAAAGATCTTAAAAACACGCTAGAACACAATGAGAAAATGCTTTTAATAAAGATTAAGAAGCTGCTTGAGGGGTGGTCACCGAAATTCATCACATGGGGGGGGAGGATTGAAACAATTAAAATGATGGTCACACCTATGATCAACTATCTTACTAACATGCTCCCTCTAACCGTCAGTGTCGACTTCCACCGCAAAATAGACAAGATGCTAAATAACTTTATCTGGCGAGACAAAAAACCAAGGATGGGCCTTAAAAAACTTAAGATTGACAAAAACTCTAGGTGGGTTAAACTTGGCAGACTTCAAGATTTTTCAAACAGCCTTCCTAGCAAAACAAGGGAGCTACTGGATTTTACCAGACCAGGAATACACACCGGCGTGGCTGAAAATAGAAAGAGCCTTGCTAAACAACCTAGAGCCATTAGCGCTTCTAACAACCAACAGACACAACACTCTAATAAACACCATACTTACAAACACCAGAAACGCCCTACTGAAAGTCGATCAAAAGTTAGAAAATAGAATAACAGACTCGAGATGGGAATCACTATGGTCAAATAACAAAATAAAATACAAAGGCAAGACACTATATATGAAGACATGGGTGGAAGCAGGAATATCCCTTCCCATCCAACTCGAGGATGAAGGGAGACCCCTCACGTTCAGCTCGCTTAAAAACAAACACACCCTACCCGACATTGAACTATATAACTTTCTAAAAATAAAAGCAGCACTGTCTAGAGCGAGAATGTCTAAGGCCACGCCCTCAATCTTCCAGTACATGTCTAGCCTCAACAAAACAGGACACCATGTGTCACACATCTATAGATTACTGCGCCCAAATACTTCAAGACTCAACACTAAAACACAAACATACGGGGAGTCACAGCAAGGTAACACTCTAAGCGAAAAGGAAAGCCAAATACTATGGTCCTCCCCCACACACAGTATAGTAACCCCGGTACTGGCTCAGACAAAATTCTGGATCTTACACAAACTACACTGGACTCCTGCTCGTCTGGCGAAACTGAGCATAAACACAAATGACCTATGCTGGAACTGTAATAGCGAGAAGGGTGATCTGGCACACCTCATCTTTTACTGCCCTAAAGTTAAAACCTACTGCGGAAAATATTTTACCTTTCTAACAGACATGCTAGGGTGTTCCCTTAATTCGGAGTTCGCAACCCTGGTACTACACCTATCACGACAGACCCAATGTCTCAAAGAGATAGAGACCTACTTGACCTTTTGCTAACTGCCGGGATTAAATTGATTCTAAACAAGTGGAAGGACACATCCAAGGCATCGTTCAAAGGGTGGCTCAACTGGGTAAAATATCTTAGGGGGGCAGACGCAATGTCCCTACGAGACTCACCGTGGAGACAGCCTAACAGAGGGATGTGGACATCTATGGATAAGTACCTAGGCCCATATGAACCCCCCTGAAGAAGGCGAGACTGACACCGGCCGCCTAGCTTCTAGAACAATCCACCAAGCTCCCTCTCTCTCTCTCTCTGTGCTCCTATACACTTACCGCAGATCAGGCATCTTTCCCCCTCCTACATACCCGAGACCCCTTATTAGAACAGAAGGGGATGGCAGACTATAAAGAAAATAGAGGGAAGCGGATGGTACTGTAGATCTTAGAAATCGCAGATTTTGTGCATGTTCTATGTTTTTGTATGACTAAATGTTTAGTTTTGTGTGCTTATGTTTTGTGTTCCTTTTTTATGCACAAATTTCAATAAAAATCTTTGAAATACAAAAAAAAAGAGAACATTGGTCTAGAAAACAAGTTGTAAGTTTGTCTTTGCCACTACAGTCGAATTATGAAAATGAAAGTGTTCAGGATCTATCGTACAACAGCAAGTCGCTTCTTATTCCTGTCTTGATAATATCCAATGAGGAGGAAGTGATGACTGTTCCTTTGTTGTTACAATGCAGCATGTGGTTGCTGGAGAGCCCTTCGCCCTCTTTACCTGTTGATATGTCATATGTGCAGTTTGATCCCTTATGAGTTACTTTCCCAGAAAGCACAGCATGATTAAAATATGTTGTCTTCTGAGTTGTGCCTTACAATCTGTAAATTTTATTACTGCGCAGGAATGATAGAATGTTAAGGATTTTAGCCGACAAGAAGGAGTATAAAGAAAATATATATCAACCAATATCCTTTTATGAAATCTCATAAATTTGTTTTATTTGATTTTATATTGCACATAAAGAAACATTCCCTTGCTCTGCAAGCTAAAATGTTATATTGCTGGGCTTACTATCAAATGAAATATAGCGCAGAATAAATATATCAGCGACATAAAAGCATCTGAAATCCGTCACACTTCTGTAATGATGTCGTGTTGGTTCAAAGCGCAGCTTGATATGCACAGTTCTATAGTTTATCAAATAACATTAGAAAATACTGTGAGTATTAATATTTCATGAGGCTTCCTCACTAGGAATACAAAGGTTTGCATCATCACATCAGCAAGGAAGATTGTAAAGCTCTCCAAAGTGCCTCCATAAAATGAGTACAGTTGGAGTCGTGAACAGTTATTGCGATAAACACGTCTCATAAAGCTTCAATGGATCAGCTGATACACCGCGGTCATTGCCTGCTGACTACTAATGCGCTTTGAATGGACAGACGGGCAAGTTGCAGGTCTTGAGGTGAAAGCAGGGCCACTTGGCTTCTAAAGATGACACTCCAAGGGACTCCTCTCACCAGGTCTCCCTTCAAAAAGACTGACCTCTAAAGAAATGTGTCCCATGGGATTCGTTCTCAATTGACTCACCTCAGCGGCACTTGGCTGAGAAGGACTCAACAGAAAGTGCTCACCTCAACAGGACTCGCCTCAATGGGTCTGGCTTCAAAGACTCACCTCAGACAGGACTCGCTTCAATGGGTCTGGCTTCAAAGACTCACCTCAGAAAGGACTCTGCTAGTGAGTCAACCAAAAGAAACATGTCCATTATGAACAAACGTATGGACCAGTAACCCTGACCCTATGACCCACAAACCTTTTAACGACTGAGATCAAATACAGACCGGGATATAATAGAAAAATATATCAAAATACAAAATGAACCATTTTCTAAAATTGCTTTGCAAATCCATTATCAATGCCTCACGTGGATGAACAAAAATAAGCAGTGAAAAAGTGCGCATGATTTCCTATACTACATGTATGGACTGAAAAGTATAGGTAGATATGAACGCACGAAAAAGACACACACACAGACAACAACGCACATTTTAAACCCGCCCAAAGACAGCATGCATACATACACCACAGAGGTATAAATGCTTGACTGTATGTGCCTGGGCACTTCTATGTGCTGTCTGTGCATGCATGTTTGCTTGCCTGTTTGTGTCGTGTATGATGCATGTGTAACTGTGCAGGTTGCCTGTGTATATGTTCTCTGTCCACACATATTAGCCTGTACTGTTAACGATCTTGAATGCATAGGGAAACCAGACATTTTGGCCCGCCATCTTCCTTCTGGGCCGGTTGCTGCATGCAGCTCAGCCCCAGGCCGGGCAGACTGGTGCAGCTCTTTGGGGCTGTATCTTCTGTGTGCAGCAGTGACCTGAGACATCCCAGACTCTTTTCTGTTCCCAGATATGATTAGATCTCTCCTGGAGGTGATAGCTAAGAACAGTAGCACCCTGCTGTCTGCGTGAGCAAGGTAAGTCAACTTTAAATAAAACAAGCATTGGCAAAGCCAAAAGGTCTCGCATTTGGGACCTATTGGCTTTGCCAATTTCTTTGGGAGTGCCGTAAAGAATCAGCAGGAAACGCCTTTCTGATGCTGTGCTGCAAGGCCAAAATGGAGAGAAAGAAAAAAGGCATGAAGACACAGCTGTCAGCGGCTGCATGCGCCATCATAGAAGGGCACGTGCCTCACCAACCATGCCCGCGCCTATGAAATGATGTGGGTGCCATTTTTTATTTACCAAAGCAACATGGATCAGTAAAAAAAATTTAAAAAATGAAAGCAAAGTTATGCAAAAGCACTTTTTCTCCAAATGGGTGAAGGAGCTTCCACAATTTCTTGCCTTGCCCTTCAAAAAAATAAATCCATCTATCTATCTATCTATCTATCTATCTATCTATCTATCTATCTATCTATCTATCTATCTATCTATCTATCTATCTATCTACATACATATATATGTATGTATATTCACTTAAAAAACCATAGGTTTCACACATGTTATAGTTAGCTGGACATTTCACTCGTGAAAAACCATTGAAATTCCCCCGTTATAGTTAGTGCAGGCAACTATAACTCACGCGACTGCAATCCTCTGCTGATGACGTCAGATATTACATCACTGTATTTAGACACCTATTTACCCATGTCTTCTTCCATTAATCTTTAGCTATACATATATTACAAATATTTATTTTTCAGAAAGACACATATGTAATCAGTGATGTAATATCTGACGTCATCAGCAGAGGATTGCGGTCGCGTGAGTTATAGTTGCCTGCACTAACTATAACGGGGGAATTTCAATGGTTTTTCACGAGTGAAATGTCCAGCTAACTATAACATGTGTGAAACCTATGGTTTTTTAAGTGAATTTGCAAGGTTTTTTAAAAGCTAATTCCTAACTATAACGTGTGTGAAACCTATGGTTTTTTCAGTGAATTTGTACGGTTTTTTAAATGCTAAGTTCTGTATTTATTTATTTATTATTTAAGGTTTTTCACCGTGCGCGTACCGTACGCGCACGGTGCGCTTCGCGGAATTTTTCCGTTTCTACCGTACGCGCACGTTACGCGTACCCCGCGATTTTTCGAAAAAACTTAAAATAAATTTTGGCCCTTGGGGGTCCTTCTGGGACCCCCTGACCAAGGCTAGGGGGTCAGGAACTGTCCACCCTGCCCCCTTTTCACGTTCTCCACCTTTGTTTTTAACCCCCTCAGACTGCGAGAGACAAAATGGCGGCCGACACTTCCTGGTTTTGACCGATTCGAATGTTTACTAAGATCTAACAACCAATCAGAATCGCGCTCGCGCACGGCAGCGTGCGCGTACGGTACATTTTACCGTACGCGCACGGTGCACGCTCATAGATATATATATTGATTTAAATGCTATTTTCTCTGGAAATACTGAACAGATTTACACCAGACCTGCAAAAGGCACATCCCTGACCTGAGGACTACCTCTCTGCCAAATTTCAAGTAATTCTGTTCAGCCGTTCGGGCTGTAGCTTGGACTAAAGGTCCTATGGAAAAATGCACGGGGAAAATGCGTATTGGAACACCCCCTTTTTCTCAGCCCCGCTTGACGAATCCCCCCAAGACTTTCAGGGAAGGAGCGGAGCGGAGCGCCCCACCTATTTTGAAAATTTCACGAGGATTCGTCAACCGGCGCCAAAGTTATTCCAAATAGAATGTTGCGGATTTCCTATGGAAACACGGTCCTAACTATAACTATCTACTGGCGACCGCCAGTAGATAATATACATACATATATATGTATATATATATACATATATATATGTATGTATATATATGTATGTATGTATATATATATTCACTGAAAAAACCATAGGTTTCACACACGTTTTAGTTAGGAATTAGTATTTAAAAAACCTTGCAAATTCACTTAAAAAACCATAGGTTTCACACATGTTATAGTTAGGTGGATATTTCACTCATAAAAAACCAATGAAATTCCCCCGTTATAGTTAGTTCAGATAACTATAACTCGCGCGCCCGCAATCCACTGCTCATGACGTCACATATTACATCACTCATGACATGGTCAGTGGCATCACTCATGACATCACTGATGACATCATCCTTGTGATAGAGTGGCGGTCGCGCGAGTTATAGTTATCTGAACTAACTATAACGGGGGAATTTCATTGGTTTTTTACGAGTGAAATATCCACCTAACTATAACATGTGTGAAACCTATGGTTTTTTAAGTGAATTTGCAAGGTTTTTTAAATACTAATTCCTAACTAAAACGTGTGTGAAACCTATGGTTTTTTCAGTGAATTTGTACGTTTTTTAAAATGCTAATTTATTTATGTATTATTATTTTTTTTATATATTTATTTTACAATAAACTACGTATTAAAATTTTTTTTTTTTTTTTTGTTTTTCACCGTGCGCGCACAGTGCGTGCACCCCAGCGATTTTAAAAATATATATATATATTTTTTTGCGTTCGGGGTCCTTCAGGGACCCCCTGACAAAGTCTAGGGGGTCAGGAACTCTCTACCCTGCCCCCTTTTCACGTTCGCCACCTTCCTTTTTCACTCTCGCACTGAAAACAAACAAAAGGGCGGCTGACACTTCCTGATTTCGACCGATTCGAAGGTTGACTAACATGTAACCACCAATCAGAATTACGCTCGTGCACGTTAGGGTGCTCGCACGGTGCGCGCACGGTACGCGCACCCTGCGCGCGTATAGATATTGATATGCTTTTAAATGCTATTTTCTCAGGAAATACTGAACAGATTTACACCTGCAAAAGGCACTTCCTTGACCTTATGGCTACCTCTCTGCCAAATTTCAAGTAATTCTGTTCAGCCGTTCGGGCTGTAGCTGCGTCTAAAGGTCCTATGGAAAAATGCATGGGGGAAACGCATTTTGGGACCCCCCTTTTTTCTCGGCCCCCGCTTGACGAATCACCCCGAGACTTTCAGGGTAGGAGCTGAACGGAGCGCCCCATTAGTTTTGAAAATTTCGCGAGGATTCGTCAACCGGCGCCAGAGTTATTCAAAATAGAATTTTGAGATTTCCTATGGAAACACGGTCCTAACTATAACTATCTACTGGAGACTGCCAGTAGATAATATATATAAATATATATATTATCTACTGGCGGTCGCTATAGTTAGGACCGTGTTTCCATAGGAAATCTCAAAATTCTATTTTGAATAACTTTGGCGCCGGTTGACGAATCCTTGCGAACTTTTCAAAACTAATGGGGCGCTCCGCTCAGCTCCTACCCTGAAAGTCTCGGGGGGGTTCGTCAAGCGGGGGCCAAGAAAAAAGGGGGGTCCCAAAACGCGTTTTCCCCATGCATTTTCCCATAGGACCTTTAGTCGAAGGTACAGCCCGAACGGCTGAACAGAATTACTTGAAATTTGGCAAAAAGGTAGTCCTCAGGTCAGGGATGTGCCTTTTGCATATATGGAGTCAATCTGTTCAGTAGTTCCTGAGAAAATCAAAAGTAAAATCATATATATATCTGGGCGGAGCCTAACCACACATCTCATTGTGAGATCTGATTGGCTGTCAGTACTTCATCCAAGAAGTGTTGGCAGCCATCTTGGGACCAATATACATGACAGCACCTCATTAAAAAGCATTGCAGTTAATAGAAGGTTTTAAGACTTTAGTTACATTATAAATCATTTGTTGATGGTACCATACTCATTTTAGGAATTGTGGTATGTTCTAAGGTGATTTTACCATATGAAAAAGTCTTCTGCTGGGATATCATGAATCATGTTTGAGAGAAAACTATTTTCACATGCTTTTCCCACAGAGGTTTGGAAGATGATCTATAAGCTAAACTGAGAGCATATTTTCTGTAAATTCACATTATCTTTCTCAGTCATGTGAGAATGAAGTCTGACATTCTCAGTAAAACATGTACATCCAACAAGGGCAGAGACTGTCAGTTGATTCCTTTGTGTTCTACTGCAGCTTCCCAGAGTGTTCCAAAGAACAACTAGAGCGCTAACAGTCTTACTTATGACAAAGTTATGGCACACCTGAAGCCATCTTGATTGGAATAAAGTGGTAACATTTAAAACATTTAAATTAAAAAGGAAAAACATGAGAGGGTTCATTTTGCCATAGAATGTATGATTAGTGCTGCAGAAAGAAAAATTAGGGCACATTTTGAGTGACTTCTCAAATCCTCTTCTATTTCATTAAAGAATTCTGACATGCAGACTGAAACATGCACTTTCAATACCAGCAGCAGACTTCCCTGGTGAGCAGTAGCTTTACTACAGTGATCTAATGAGCAACTAGAGTGCTAACATTCTGAATTTATGGCAAATGTGTGACACATCTGAATGCCTTCTTCATTGAATCAAAGTAAAAAACTGACAGTATGCCTACTGAGGAGACTGCAGTAAATGAGGAAATTAGGAATCTTCATAACAAGGTTCCCAAGATGGCCACCAGAGACAAAAGAGCCCAAATGTAGCACAAATATCACCGAGATGTAGCCCAAGTATAGCCCAATGACAGAAATCCCAGAGTGTTTTAAAGAACAACTAGAGCGCTAACAGTCTTACTTATGACAAAGGTATGGCACACCTGAAGCCATCTTGATTGGAATAAAGTGGTAACATTTAAAACATTTAATTTGCAAAGGAACAAAATGAGGGGGTTCATTTTGCCATAGAAATTATGATTAGTGCTGCAGAAAGAAAACTTAGGGCACATTTTGACTTCTCAAATCCTCTTCCATTTCATTAAAAAGTCCTGACATGCAGACTGAAACATGCACTTTGAATACCAGCACCAGACTTCCCTGGTGAGCAGTAGCTTTGCTACAGTGATCTAATGAGGAACTAGAGTGCTACCATTCAGAATTTATGGCAAATGTGTCACATCTGAATGCCTTCTTGATGGAACCAAAGTAAACAAGCATTGAAAATGCAATAGGTCTCGCCCTCGTTTAAGTTAAAGCAATTCTGTTTATAATTAGGTGGCTTTTTAGCTTTGCTTTTATTAGTGTTTTTCAAACTTTCATATACATACCATGCATATGTATGCATATATGTATATGTTTGCATGAATTTATATTTATATAGATATGCAGATTATATGTTTATATATGTATATATATATATATATACACATATATATATATAAATGCATATGCATATATATGCATATATATATGTGCATATGTGTGCATGTACAGAGAGGTAGAGAGGTAGAGGTGTATAGGTAGAGGTGTAGAGGTAGAGAGGTAGAGGTAGAGAGGTAGAGAGTAGTAGAGAGAGAGGTAGAGAGGTAGAGAGTAGAGAGTGAGTAATAGAGAGTAGAGAGTGAGTAGTAGAGAGTAGTAGAGAGTAGTAGAGAAAGTATTAGAGAGTGAGTAGTAGAGAGTAGTAGAGTGAGTAGTAGAGAGTGAGTAGTAGAGAGTGAGTATTAGAGAGTGAGTAGTAGAGAGTAGTAGAGAGTGAGTAGTAGAGTGAGTAGTAGAAAGCAGTAGAGAGTAGTAGAGAGTGAGTAGTAGAGAGTAGTAGAGAGTGAGTAGTAGAGAGTGGTAGAGAGAGTAGTAGAGAGTGAGTAGTAGAGAGTAGTAGAGAGTGAGTAGTAGAGAGTGAGTAGTAGAGAGTGCATAGTAGAGAGAGAGTAGTAGAGAGTAGTAGAGTAGTAGAGCATGAGTAGTAGAGAGTGAGTAGTAGAGAGTAGTGGAGTAGTAGAGAGTGAGTAGTAGAGAGTAGTAGAGAGTGAGTATTAGAGTGAGTACTAGAGAGTAGTAGAGAGCGAGTAGCAGAGAGCAAGTAGTAGAGAGTGTGTAGTAGAGAGTGAGTAGTACAGAGTGAGTAGTAGAGAGTAGTATAGAGTGAGTAGTATAGAGTAGTAGAGTGAGTAGTAGAGAGTGAGTAGTAGAGAGAGAGTAGTAGAGAGTGAGTAGTAGAGTAGTAGAGAGTGAGTGGTAGAGAGTAGGAGAGAGTAGTAGAGTGAGTAGTAGAGAATAGTAGAGAGTGAGTAGTAGAGCAAGTAGTAGAGAGTAGTAGAGTAGTAGAGAGTGAGTAGTAGAGAGTGAGTAGCAGAGAGAGTAGTAGAGAGTAGTAGAGAGCGAGTAGTAGAGAGTGAGTAGTGGAGAGTGAGTAGTAGAGAGCGAGTAGTAGAGAGTGAGTAGTAGAGAGTGAATAGTAGAGAGCGAGTAGTAGAGAGAGAGTAGTAGAGAGTGAGTAGTAGAGAGTAGTAGAGTGAGTAGTAGAGAGTGAGTAGTAGAGAGTAGTAGAGAGAGAGTAGCAGGGAGTGAGTAGTAGAGAGAGAGTAGTAGAGTAGTAGAGAGTGAGTGCTAGAGAGCAGCAGAGAGTAGTAGAGTGAGTAGTAGAGAGTAGTAGAGAGTGAGTAGTAGAGAGTGAATAGTAGAGAGTAGTAGTAGAGAGTAGTAGAGAGAGAGAGTAGTAGAGAGTGTAGTAGAGAGTGAGTAGTAGAGAGTAGTAGCGAGTGAGTAGTAGAGAGTGGTAGAGAGTGAGTAGTAGAGTAGTAGAGAGTGAGTGGTAGAGAGTAGTAGAAAGTAGTAGAGTGAGTAGTAGAGAGTGAGTAGTAGAGAGTGAATAGTAGAGAGCAGTAGAGAGTGAGTAGTAGAGAGTAGTAGAGCGTGAGTAGTAGAGAGTGAGTAGTAGAGAGTGAGTAGTAGAGAGTAGTAGCGAGTGAGTAGTAGAGAGTGAGTAGTAGAGTAGTAGAGAGTGAGTAGTTGAGAGTGAGTAGTAGAGAGTGAGTAGTAGAGAGTAGTAGAGTAGTAGAGAGTGAGTAGTAGAGAGTAGTAGAGAGTGAGTAATAGAGAGTGAGTAGTAGAGAGAGAGTAGTAGAGAGTATTAGAGAGTCAGTAGTAGAGTAGTAGAGATTAGTCAGTCAGTGTCAGTCAATGTCAGTCAATGTCAGTCAGTCAGTCAGTGTCAGTCAGTCAGTGTCAGTCAATGTCAGTCAATGTCAGTCAGTCAGTGTCAGTCAATCAGTGTCAGTCAATCAGTGTCAGTCAGTCAGTGTCAGTCAATCAGTGTCAGTCAGTCAGTGTCAGTCAATCAGTGTCAGTCAGTGTCAATCAGTGTCAGTCAGTGTCAGTCAGTCAGTGTCAGTCAGTCAGTGTCAGTCAGTCAGTGTCAGTCAGTCAGTGTCAGCTAGAGCAGCTCTGCTGACCTGGTTCTCTGGCTCTAAAGGAGCTCTGCTGACCTGGTTCTCTCTCTCTAAAGCAGCTCTGCTGACCTGGTTTCTCTGGCTCGACAGTAGGTCTGCTGACCTGGTTCTCTGGCTCTAGAGCAGCTCTGCTGACCTAGTTCTTATGCTACAGAGCAGCTCTGCTGATCTAGTTCTCTGGCTCTACAACAGCTCTGCAGACCTGGTTCTCTGGCTCTAAAGCAGCTCCGTTGACCCAGTTCTATGGCTCTGAAGCAGTTCTGCTGACATGGTTCTCTGGCTCTATAGAAGCTCTGCTGACCTGGTTCTCTCCCTCTAAAGCAGCTCTACTGACCTGGTTTCTCTGGCTCTGCAGCAGCTCGGCTGACCTGGTTCTCTGGCTCTAGAGCAGCTCTGTTGACCTGGTTCTTAGGCTCTAGAGCAGCTCTACTGACCTGGTTCTCTGGCTCTAAAGCAGCTCTGCTGACCTGGTTCTATGGCTCTAAAGCAGCTCTGCTGATTTGGTTCTCTGGCTCTAGAGCAGCTCTGTTGACCTGGTTCTTAGGCTCTAGAGCAGCTCTGCTAACCTGGTTCTCTGGCTCTAAAGCAGCTCTGCTGGCCTGGTTCTCTGGCTCTAAAGCAGCTCTGCTGACCTGGTTCTCTCCCTCTAAAACAGCTCTGCTGACCTGGTTTCTCTGGCTCTACAGCAGCTCTGCTGACCTGGTTCTCTGACTCTAGAGCAGCTCTGCTGACCTAGTTCTTAGGCTCTAGAGCAGCTCTACTGACCTGGTTCTCTGCCTCTACAGCAGCTCTGCTGACCTGGTTTTCTGCACTCATGACGCACGCACCCGACTTCGCGAAAATATATTTAAAAATAATATAAGTTTCTTATAAGTACAAATATATTATTTTGATGAATATCTTACATAATCTCTTGCCTTAATATGTATATTAAAGACACATACATATCATTTTGGAACATACATTTTTTTGCGGGCGTCGCGCACCCAGCGTGCCCCAGCACGTATATGATGTCACGCGGGACCCGCAAGCGCGCAAACATCTCGTACCGTAATGCGCATGTGTCACGAATGCACGGGAGCAGGAGTCGCAGACTAGTCGCATACCAATCGCGCATATCACGTGATATTAAATGTATATGATGTAACTGAAAAACACGTAGCCGTCGCACACCATACGCGGATCCTTCATGACTTCTAAAATGGCGGCTAGAATGCGCGCACCCACCGTGATGTGTACACTTTGAGTGCGCGACTGCGAAAAAAAATTGAATTTTTTTTTTAAAGAAAATGATATAAATATATTAAAATAAAAAATGAAAACAAGAAAATTAATCAATATTTCAGTTTTAATTAAAAAATGTTTTTTGCAATTTTCAGAAAAATATATGTTATTTAATGAATAAAATATTTATAAATAAACAGTTAAAAAACTGTAGAAAATCAGAACAAAAAAATAGATATAACTACTAGCACACTTAAAAGTTAGCATTTAAAAAACCTTTGAAATTCACTGAAAAAAACCATAGGTTTCAGAGACGTTATAGTTAGAAATTAGCATTTAAAAAACCTAAGAAATTCACAGAAAAAAACATAGGTTTCAGGGGTGTTATAGTTAGCTGCCCATTTCACTCGTACAAAACCATAGAAATTCCTCTGTTATAGTTAGTTCTGCTAACTATAACTCACGCGCCCGCAATGCACTGCTGATGATGTCACATATTGCATCATTCATGACATGGTCAGTGACATCACTGATGACATCTCAAATGACATCACTGATGGAAGCCTCAGAATCATCCACAGCACCGTTGCCGCATTGCCTCAGGTGTCCACAAGCTGTTGTGACCACCAGGCCCCCGGCAATCGCCGCTCACCCCCTGGAAAAAAGAAGGTAATAAATATTTTGCCTTTACAAGACTCCTTCTCCTCTCTGGTTTCTGCTTAAGAAAGGGGCAAAGACTCTCCCTGCCAACCATCTCACCTGTGCCAGTACCGTTCTCCTTGCCACAGCATTTCCGTCTCCCGCCGCCGCCAAATCCAACAGCGGCCGCGGAGTGGGGACGGACTACCATTCCCAGCAGTCCTAGCGGCAGGGGAACCGCCCACACCGTTTTGGCGCCAGGAGGCGTACAAAAGATCGCTGTCACTCCCGCGTCGCGGGACCGCGCGCGGACAGCGCCGGGCTAAGCCCGGGCAAAGGGCGGGCCGTCTGTGGCCGTCAGGGGCAGGAAGAGGCTGGGCTGGGCCCATTCCCTGAGAAACCATCACAGCTACACAAGGTATATTATTTACAACTATATACTGTGTCCATCTAATCCCCAGCGGATTGTCTGAGACTATCGATTGAGTGACATTGTCTGTACCAACTACTATTACTATTGTACGCTGATTACTTAAACAGGCAAAATGCCAACACGAAGTACGAAGAGTAGAGCCTCATTGGGTGGTTCAGTGCGAGGCACCCTGGACAATTTTATCACTAGGGCTGCTTCAGTTCTTGAAAAAGAAATTGCTATGGTAGAGAGACGCTTATCGGTTGAACATGTCCAAAACAAACGCTCTTCACTTGGACCAATACAACTGGCTGTCTCTCCGAACCCTACAATATCTGTTTCCTGTTTAATACACGATCCTTTGAATGATTCTAGGTCCTCTTCATCCGTTTGTGACACTATATCTTTGACACAATCTTGTACCCACTTAACATCGCCTGTTTCTAAATCCTATACTAACCCTACCTCTGATTGTACACCGCTAGTTTCATCACCTACTAGGGTTATTGACATAAAATCCCAGGAGAGGAAGGGTACAAAATCTACTACTATCGCTCCTCCCCCTTTGAAAAAAAGAAAGAGGGGAACGAAGAAAAGCAATAAAAACAACACACTCGCTAATAACAAGTCCAACCAAGCAGGAAATATTGTTATTGACTGTCACTCACCCGTTAAACAGATAAATGGCCTTGATATTCAGGCAGGTCCTTATAATTACGACCTAATAATGAATGAAATCACGGGTCGACTAGAATCACTAGTCAAATCACTTGTCCTTCCTGTATTGGAAAGAATAAAGGGCTTGTCCAAACAATTAGAATCAATAGAGAAGTTGACATTAAAAAATACTGACCAATTGAAAGACTTATT
This sequence comes from Triturus cristatus, assembly GCF_964204655.1. NCBI lineage: Eukaryota > Metazoa > Chordata > Amphibia > Caudata > Salamandridae > Triturus > Triturus cristatus. Next base: position 218,416,630 of record NC_140591.1, on the reverse strand, counting down.
GTCTAATACAACGGTACCTTTAAAAGGACTTACCAATCCTAAATCACCATTAGTGACTAAAGACATACAACTTAACTCAGAGGCAAACGAAATACCATCAACCTCCTCACCATCTCAAAAATACCTGTCACTAAGCGGAAAAAGTAAGAATGAACCACAACAAGGTCTGATTACTCACAACTCTTTAATCAGCAAATTAGAACACAAATCACGTAATGCATCTGTTGGTATCGCCCCGAGAACAAACGAGGGCTATAATTATAGGCATATAGATTTACCCCCAGAGGCGGTCCCATACGCTGTAATTTTAACAGGAGTCCCGGTCCTGGAAACAGGGAAAAAAGAGGGCTATTATGACCTGAAAAATAAGGTGATGCATTGGTTGAGACAGAACCGGCCTCTACCTCCAAATATTAATGGGGAAATTCTGAATGTTCGTAGATTTGGCTGGGTCGGCTCACGGCCGAAAGAAACTCAAGGCGACGTGATCATTGTCAACTTTAGAGATCACAGGGCAACCAGACATATAATTAACTGGTTCCCAGGCCAGGATCAAAGCTCTATTAGAACCTATGACCTGACCTATTTCTACCCACAGTCATTTCTCAGATTAGCACAGTCAAATACCTGCCCACGGGCCCGAGCAAGGCCCTCTAATTTCAATATTTTAACATCCAATCGTTTCTCTCCCCTTAGAGGATTAGAGGATGTCGATTGACTTTCTCCACGAGATTCCAATCAGGGTATTTCTTGCGGTACAACGAACAAACAAGTACATAGCGATCCCTCTAATCTCTCTCTAACTTGTACCGCTCCAGTTGCCAAGCAGTTAACACCTCTGTCACAAAATACCGATTTACATTTAAGGGACGAACTATCGGAATCCCTGACACCTGTGTTAAATTCTAAAATTACACTTGACCAAGAACTTAGCAAACTAAAAATTGCGGTTGCATATTGGAACGTAGCTGGTCTACGCTCCAAGCTAGAGAATGACGTGTGGACTAATTTTATCCCAAATTTTAATGTTTTGTGTCTACAGGAGTCATGGCTGACAACAGCGATCCATCTGGATGGTTATAGAACATATTTTTCACCCGCTCAACCTTCTAGATCAGGCCGGGCTAAGGGAGGATTAACTATCTATATATCAAATTTGATTAAGATAGACAAGATAAAGGTCATAAAACTCGACCCCAACTTCCAGCTTATTAGCCTTACGCCAAATACCAGGGACCCTTTCCTCTTGGTCAACTATTATAACAACCTCTCTGATTTGGATGCAATGGAAAAAATTAATTCTATTTTTTCCCTAATACTATCTATAATTAAGAAATCAATCAGAGATGTGACCATCATATGGGGTGGTGATTTTAACCAGACTATTTGTGGCGTTTCCAATGCTTCTTTATGTGGTTTAAACGATGAGGATGATAATCCCATCCCACATTTTCCCCATTCGACTTTAGGTAACTTACTAAATGAAATAATTTTTAATCTCGATCTGAGAATTGCCAACAAACTAGCTCATGTAAACACGACGCTGGCCCCCACCTACCATGGCAGGGGATGCAATTCCACTATCGATTTCATTTTGCTCTCAAATGGTTCGACATTGAGGGATGCTACCTTTACTATTCATCCGACCGTACTGAGCGACCACTATCCTCTTAGTATTACTTTTTTTCTTTCCATTAGGCCCGAGACTAAAATCCCTAGTGTTCTTGATCAAAATAGTCTAGAGCTGGCTAGAGTTAATGGCTATTCTCTTAAGTGGGCACTAGTTGACCCAATTGAAATTTCTAACATAGTGGTCACTGAAGCATACTCGTCTATTATGAAATGTCTGGATTTGACTACCCCAGACGTTGACGTTATTCTTAACTTTGGCAACGTGATGCAGACCATAGAAAAAGCTCTAATGGCAAAAAAGAACAGTTCCACGAAGAAAAGACAGGGCTGGTTTAATTACTCGTGCACAGTAGCCTATACTAAATTAAAACTCGCCCTGCACAAGGTAACTAGGGATCGTGTAGAAATCTCTAAATTAAGGAGAGCTTATAATGTCGCCATAAAGGAAAGGAAATTGGAATTAAAAAGACATCTCTGGGACCAACTACATGAGAGCTGTCTTAGCAATAACAACATTGCCTTTTGGAAGGTAGTAAAAACACCTTTTCTGACCGATAAGGGTAGCCTTCCAAGTGTAGAGGTCGCTATAGCTGAAAGGGAATGGGTAGATCATTTCTCACAAATTTTCAGGACCAACTCATTATCAACCGCCCCTAGGGAAAATGATTTCCCTTATTATCAGTTTTCGTCTTTCCCTATTGATATGTCTATTACATACGATCAGGTCGAACGGGCCTTAAACACAAGTAAGAAAGGGAAGGCCCCGGGCCCCGATGGTGTCCCAATAGATTTCTTCAAAACATATTCCGAGCTCTGGATCCCCTTTTTGACCAGGGCCTTTAATGCGCTGTCTGTCATCGGCATCCCAGAATCCTGGAAGAAATCCATACTAGTTCCTATCTTCAAGAAAGGGGATAGGAACTTACCCTCCTGCTACCGCCCCATCTCCCTACTGGATTCCACGGGAAAAATGATGGGCCAGATATTACTTGACCGCCTGCAGGAATGGGCAACGGAAAATAACATTCTATCCGACCTACAATATGGGTTCCGCGAAGGTATGGGGCCATAGACCAAGCCTTAAATTTATCATTATTAATCGATAAATATGTTAACATCAAAGCAGGCGCCTTGTATATGGTCTATGTAGATTTATCAGCTGCATTTGATTGCGTTAGCCATTCCAAACTCTGGTCCATCCTATTAGATCTAGGGGTGGAACAGTCCGTAGTAACCTATATTAGGGAACTCTACACTGACGCATCAGCCAGAGTAAGGTTCGGTATCAGTGGAGAACTCACCGTGTCGTTTGGAGTGGAGAAGGGCGTGAGGCAAGGTTGTGTCCTGGCCCCATTCCTATTCACCCTCTACACTAACGGTTTGGAGAGGGAGATGCTGAAGGGAGCTCAGGACCTTCCTATGGTAGCAAATCGTCGTGTACCAGCTCTTCTGTACGCCGACGATGCGGTGATATTGGCTCGTACACCCAATGAACTCCAGAGGGCCCTAAATAGTTACGCATCATTTATGGCTACCCTAGACCTTAAAGTCAACATTGGGAAACCTTTTGTTATGAAGGCGGGGATTGGCAGGAAAAATAAAACTGGGCCCATTTATTTGAACAATGAAAGAGTATTAATTACTGACAAATATCCCTATCTCGGTGTCATGATTGATGAAAAATTAAGTTGGAAACCGGCAGTTGAAGTAAGAAAACTGCAATTTGCAAGAACCACCTCCGCACTTATAAATTTCTCTAGGAAATTGGGGAAAAAAACACCTGTAGATATGGTTAAAATCTACAAAGCCAAATGCATTTCAGTGGCTCTATACGGAGCAGGCGTATGGGGACACGCAACTGTGGGTCCCATTCAATCAGTAGAGAATGGCTTTTTAAAATATCTTCTCGCCCTACCCACTACAGTAGCCAATTACTCCTGTCATGTGGAATTGGGTCTTCCCTATGTGACAGACCTGGCGAGAATCCAGCCTTTGCTACTATGGCACCGGATTTGGTCATCTGAACAAGCAGTCTTTACCCAACAAATTATTCAAGACTGTAAGGGCCTAGATAACGCTCATAGATCTAGGTGGTTAGTCTACGTTAAAAACTTTTTGACTGACCTAGGGTTGGAAAAATACTACTACGACCCTATCCAGATGCATCAGTTAACGAGAAAGGTCTTCTATAAACGTTGTTTTAATCACTTCGAAGACCTTAGACTCAACTTAGAGATCATGAAACAAACAGTCAGACATAGTTTAACAGTCCAGACGGTCTTTGGGATTCAGCCTTACCTAACTTATACTATAACTTCATATGAATTGTTCCTTCTAGTTAGGTTTAGACTGAACCTCTTCCATCGCTTGGTGACTTTTCCGTTGAGGAATAATTGGGCTAAAATATTGCCACCTTGCCCCTGTGATGGGATATCTTTTCAGTCTACAGCCCATACTGTTCTTTTTTGTAAATATTACATGGACCAACGGAGAAATTTATTAATCCCCCTACTAAAGCGTTGGGGCTTTCGTACCTGCAGCCCAGCCCTACTTTTTTTTTAGAATCACTCAAGGGGGAGGGGATAGTCTACATTGTTTCTAACCTCTTACAGTACATTATGCGACACAGACCGAACCTAGGGTAGCGTAATTTATTTTTCACTGTCAAATTGATTATAAATTGATCTTTTAATTGTGATATTTTTCTGCATTGTCACTTTAACCATACAGATGGAAATCACTGTGATCATTCATGTCTGTGATGTATTTTAAACTTATAGGCTTTTAATGATAACATTTTATTATGTAATTGTTTTTAATTGTATCTTTTATGGCCTTTTTCTGAAAAGCCGAATAAAGAAATATTGATTGATTGACATCACTGATGACATCATCCACTTGACAATCCGATACACCACATCATACACTAGTGTAACCTTTCATCACTCACTGTAAAATACAGAGTACCATATTTGAAACCATTGACACACCAATACCAGTTACTACATACCCACTCACTGATTCCTAAGTCTACACACACAACTACCCATTCAACAACAGAATCATCTATACATGCAGTCATTAATTAATAGAACACTATAAAATGCACTTATACACATATATAGACATTGTCACATCAGCAGTCATCTTAGTCGGTTATGCAGTCATCCTACTCACTCATGAAAAAAATGTATCGCACTTAAATTTACTCACTTACACAATTATCCAATAATACCTCATTTATTCAAACACATAGTAACTCATCGTTAATATGTTAAAAAAGCACCATTACAATTATTCACTCATTCATATATTTACTCTCACAATCACTGACTCTTACACAAACTTATTTATATACCCAACTCTCACATACAATGCCTTTTATTTTTTTACTTCGTTGAAGATGTACAACTAAAACATATATTCGCTCACCAACACACAAATAAATACACTCAGTCACGAAAACAACTGTTTCCACATGCACTCTTAAACCCATATACCAAGTCAATCAACCATTCACACATCTATGCATAGAGTTACACACACCCCATCCAACCACACACAAACTCAGTGTCCCATACAAATATTCACCCAAGTAATCAATAACTAATATACACACTCATGTAGTTAGTGACCAACTGAGGCAGCATGTTATACAACAACAGAGACAGTGCTGCACACATTCACATAGTTTAGTTACTAATCCATGTATTAAGTGAGACACTTTTAATTACTCACTTAAAAAGACAGTCAGACAGCTACTAAATCCTCCATCCAGACAGTTATATATCCACTCAATCTTCAATACAGATTGGTATATATAAAATACATATTTAAAATTCAAACTAAACCACATTCAGTGGATGATGTCATCAGTGATGTCATCAGTGATGTCATTTGAGATGTCATCAGTGATGTCATCAGTGATGTCACTGACCATGTCATGAATGATGCAATATGTGACATCATCAGCAGTGCATTGCGGGCGCCTGAGTTATAGTTAGCAGAACTAACTATAACGGAGGAATTTCTATGGTTTTGTACGAGTGAAATGGGCAGCTAACTATAACACCCTGAAACCTATGTTTTTTTCTGTGAATATATATATATATTCACTTAAAAAACCATAGGTTTCACACACGTTATAGTTAGGAATTAGCATTTAAAAAACCTTGCAAATTCACTTAAAAAACCATAGGTTTCACACATTATAGTTAGTTCAGATAACTTTAACTCGCGCACCCGCAATCCACTGCTCATGACGTCACATATTACATCACTCATGACATGGTCAGTGGCATCACTCATGACATCACTGATGACATCATCCTTGTGATAGAGTGGCGGTCACGTGAGTTATAGTTATCTGAACTAACTATAACGGGGGAATTTCATTGTTTTTTTACGAGTGAAATGTCCACCTAACTATAACATGTATGAAACCGCGATTTTTTAACAAAAAAAAAAAATGTTTTTTTCGCCCTTCGCCAAAGGCTAGGGGGTCAGGAACTCTCTACCCTGCCCCCTTTTCACGTTCGCCACCTCTCTTTTTCACTCTCGCACCCAAAACAAACAAAATGGCGGCCGACACTTCCTAATTTCGACCGATTCGAACGTTGACTGACATGTAACCACCAATCAGAATTACGCTCGCGCACGTTAGGGTGCGCGCACGGTGCGCGCCTATAGATATTTATGTGCTTTTAACTGCAATTGTCTCAGGAAATACTGAACAGATTGACTCCATACATGCAAAAGGCACATGCCTGACCTGAGGACTACCTCTCTGCCAAATTTCAAGTAATTCTGTTCAGCCGTTCGGGCTGTAGCTTGGACTAAAGGTCCTATGGAAAAATGCACGGGGAAAACGCGTATTGGAACCCCCCCTTTTTCTCAGCCCCCGCTTGACGAATCCCCCCGAGACTTTCAGGGAAGGAGCGGAGCGGAGCGCCCCACCTATTTTGAAAATTTCACGAGGATTCGTCAACCGGCGCCAAAGTTATTCCAAATAGAATGTTGCGGATTTCCTATGGAAACACGGTCCTAACTATAACTATCTACTGGCGACCGCAAGTAGATAATATACATACATATATTTCTTTCTTTCTTTGCAACACGTTTATGACTAACATACGTTGTGCTTTCATGAATTTAAAAGCTGTAGATACAGAATTCTATTTTACCTAATTGTGTATTAACACATGTACACATTCTTGATTTATATAAAAGACAGCCCATTCAGGGCGTTATTATTTTTTGCAACACGTTTATGATTAGCAAACGTAGTGTTTTCATGAATTTAAAAGTCAGTGAGACAGAACTCTGTTTATTTAATTGTGAATTGAAACACATGTATATATTCCTGATTTACAAAAGTTATTTGCCTCTATAATTTGAGAGAAAAGCTTAACGTGGAATCCGTCTGAGAATTATGGTATTACATAGTGTTAAGATGGCCGACACTTCCCACACTGAATACCTGTATATATGTAGTCCGCTTTTTAGTCCCATTTTTCTATGATCATGGCAACCAATGAAATGCTTAAATAGATTATGGTAATTGAACACTATTGACATTGACGAAGGCCAGGAGGCTGAAACGCGTTTGTCAGCAGAGCGTTCACAGATCGTGTTTTGCAACGAATTGAAATAAATTACTTTAACTGCATTTGACCAGAGTGCGCAGCAATTTTTGAAAACTGTGGCTGAAAATATATATACATATATATATGTATGTATGTATGTATATATATGTATGTATGTATATATATATTCACTGAAAAAACCATAGGTTTCACACACGTTTTAGTTAGGAATTAGTATTTAAAAAACCTTGCAAATTCACTTAAAAAACCATAGGTTTCACACATGTTATACTTAGGTGGATATTTCACTCATAAAAAACCAATGAAATTCCCCCGTTATAGTTAGTTCAGATAACTATAACTCGCGCGCCCGCAATCCACTGCTCATGACGTCACATATTACATCACTCATGACATGGTCAGTGGCATCACTCATGACATCACTGATGACATCATCCTTGTGATAGAGTGGCGGTCGCGCGAGTTATAGTTATCTGAACTAACTATAACGGGGGAATTTCATTGGTTTTTTACGAGTGAAATATCCACCTAACTATAACATGTGTGAAACCTATGGTTTTTTAAGTGAATTTGCAAGGTTTTTTAAATACTAATTCCCAACTAAAACGTGTGTGAAACCTATGGTTTTTTCAGTGAATTTGTACGTTTTTTTAAATGCTAATTTATTTATGTATTATTATTTTTTTTATATATTTATTTTACAATAAACGACGTATTACATTTTTTTTTTTTTTGTTTTTCACCGTGCGCGCACGGTGCGCGCACCCCCGCGATTTTAAAAAAAATTTTTTTTTTTTTTGCGTTCGGGGTCCTTCAGGGACCCCCTGACAAAGGCTAGGGGGTCAGGAACTCTCTACCCTGCCCCCTTTTCACGTTCGCCACCTTCCTTTTTTACTCTCGCACTGAAAACAAACAAAATGGCGGCTGACACTTCCTGATTTCGACCGATTCGAAGGTTGACTAACATGTAACCACCAATCAGAATTACGCTCGCGCACGTTAGGGTGCTCGCACGGTGCTCGCACGGTGCGCGCACGGTACGCGCACCCTGCGCGCGTATAGATATTGATATGCTTTTAAATGCTATTTTCTCAGGAAATACTGAACAGATTTACACCTGCAAAAGGCACTTCCTTGACCTTATGGCTACCTCTCTGCCAAATTTCAAGTAATTCTGTTCAGCCGTTCGGGCTGTAGCTGCGTCTAAAGGTCCTATGGAAAAATGCATGGGGAAAATGCATTTTGGGACCCCCCTTTTTTCTCGGCCCCCGCTTGACGAATCACCCCGAGACTTTCAGGGTAGGCGCTGAACGGAGCGCCCCTTTAGTTTTGAAAATTTCGCGAGGATTCGTCAACCGGCGCCAGAGTTATTCAAAATAGAATTTTGAGATTTCCTATGGAAACACGGTCCTAACTATAACTATCTACTGGCGACTGCCAGTAGATAATATATATAAATATATATATTATCTACTGGTGGTCGCTATAGTTAGGACCGTGTTTCCATAGGAAATCTCAAAATTCTATTTTGAATAACTTTGGCGCCGGTTGACGAATCCTTGCGAAATTTTCAAAACTAATGGGGCGCTCCGCTCAGCTCCTACCCTGAAAGTCTCGGGGGGTTCGTCAAGCGGGGGCCAAGAAAAAAGGGGGGTCCCAAAACGCGTTTTCCCCATGCATTTTCCCATAGGACCTTTAGTCGAAGGTACAGCCCGAACGGCTGAACAGAATTACTTGAAATTTGGCAAAGAGGTAGTCCTCAGGTCAGGGATGTGCCTTTTGCATATATGGAGTCAATCTGTTCAGTAGTTCCTGAGAAAATCAAAAGTAAAATCATATATATATCTGGGCGGAGCCTAACCACACATCTCATTGTGAGATCTGATTGGCTGTCAGTACTTCATCCAAGAAGTGTTGGCAGCCATCTTGGGACCAATATACATGACAGCACCTCATTAAAAAGCATTGCAGTTAATAGAAGGTTTTAAGACTTTAGTTACATTATATATCATTTGTTGATGGTACCATACTCATTTTAGGAATTGTGGTATGTTCTAAGGTGATTTTACCATATGAAAAAGCCTTCTGCTGGGATATCATGAATCATGTTTGAGTGAAAACTATTTTCACATGCTTTTCCCACAGAGGTTTGGAAGATGATCTATAAGCTAAACTGAGAGCATATTTTCTGTAAATTCACATTATCTTTCTCAGTCATGTGAGAATGAAGTCTGACATTCTCAGTAAAACACGTACATCCAACAAGGGCAGAGACTGTCAGTTGATTCCTTTGTGTTCTACTGCAGCTTCCCAGAGTGTTCCAAAGAACAACTAGAGCGCTAACAGTCTTACTTATGACAAAGTTATGGCACACCTGAAGCCATCTTGATTGGAATAAAGTGGTAACATTTAAAACATTTAAATTAAAAAGGAACAAAATGAGAGGGTTCATTTTGCCATAGAATGTATGATTAGTGCTGCAGAAAGAAAAATTAGGGCACATTTTGAGTGACTTCTCAAATCCTCTTCTATTTCATTAAAGAATTCTGACATGCAGACTGAAACATGCACTTTCAATACCAGCAGCAGACTTCCCTGGTGAGCAGTAGCTTTACTACAGTGATCTAATGAGCAACTAGAGTGCTAACATTCTGAATTTATGGCAAATGTGTGACACATCTGAATGCCTTCTTCATTGAATCAAAGTAAAAAACTGACAGTATGCCTACTGAGGAGACTGCAGTAAATGAGGAAATTAGGAATCTTCATAACAAGGTTCCCAAGATGGCCACCAGAGACAAAAGAGCCCAAATGTAGCACAAATATCACCGAGATGTAGCCCAAGTATAGCCCAATGACAGAAATCCCAGAGTGTTTTAAAGAACAACTAGAGCGCTAACAGTCTTACTTATGACAAAGGTATGGCACACCTGAAGCCATCTTGATTGGAATAAAGTGGTAACATTTAAAACATATAATTTGCAAAGGAACAAAATGAGGGGGTTCATTTTGCCATAGAAATTATGATTAGTGCTGCAGAAAGAAAACTTAGGGCACATTTTGACTTCTCAAATCCTCTTCCATTTCATTAAAAAGTCCTGACATGCAGACTGAAACATGCACTTTGAATACCAGCACCAGACTTCCCTGGTGAGCAGTAGCTTTGCTACAGTGATCTAATGAGGAACTAGAGTGCTACCATTCAGAATTTATGGCAAATGTGTCACATCTGAATGCCTTCTTGATGGAACCAAAGTAAACAAGCATTGAAAATGCAATAGGTCTCGCCCTCGTTTAAGTTAAAGCAATTCTGTTTAAAATTAGGTGGCTTTTTAGCTTTGCTTTTATTAGTGTTTTTCAAACTTTCATATACATACCATGCATATGTATGCATATATGTATATGTTTGCATGAATTTATATTTATATAGATATGCAGATTATATGTTTATATATGTATCTATATATTTACACATATATATATATATGAATGCATATGCATATATATGCATATATATATATGTGCATATGTGTGCATGTACAGAGAGGTAGAGAGGTAGAGGTGTATAGGTAGAGGTGTAGAGGTAGAGAGGTAGAGGTAGAGAGGTAGAGAGTAGTAGAGAGAGAGGTAGAGAGGTAGAGAGTAGAGAGTGAGTAATAGAGTAGTAGTAGAGAGTAGTAGAGAAAGTATTAGAGAGTGAGTAGTAGAGAGTAGTAGAGTGAGTAGTAGAGAGTGAGTAGTAGAGAGTGAGTATTAGAGAGTGAGTAGTAGAGAGTAGTAGAGAGTGAGTAGTAGAGTGAGTAGTAGAAAGTAGTAGAGAGTAGTAGAGAGTGAGTAGTAGAGAGTAGTAGAGAGTGAGTAGTAGAGGGTGAGTAGTAGAGAGTAGTAGAGAGTAAGTAGCAGAGTGAGTAGTAGAGAGTAGTAGAGAGAGAGTAGTAGAGAGTGAGTAGTAGAGAGTAGTAGAGAGTGAGTAGTAGAGAGTGGTAGAGAGAGTAGTAGAGAGTGAGTAGTAGAGAGTAGTAGAGAGTGAGTAGTAGAGAGTAGTAGAGAGTGAGTAGTAGAGAGTGCGTAGTAGAGAGAGAGTAGTAGAGAGTAGTAGAGTAGTAGAGCATGAGTAGTAGAGAGTGAGTAGTAGGGAGTAGTGGAGTAGTAGAGAGTGAGTAGTAGAGAGTAGTAGAGAGTGAGTATTAGAGTGAGTACTAGAGAGTAGTAGAGAGCGAGTAGCAGAGAGCAAGTAGTAGAGAGTGTGTAGTAGAGAGTGAGTAGTAGAGAGTGAGTAGTAGAGAGAGTAGTAGAGAGTGAGAAGTAGAGAGAGTAGTATAGTAGTAGAGAGTGAGTAGTAGAGTGAGTTGTAGAGAGTAGTTGAGAGTGAGTAGTAGAGAGTGAGTAGTACAGAGTGAGTAGTAGAGAGTAGTATAGAGTGAGTAGTATAGAGTAGTAGAGTGAGTAGTAGAGAGTGAGTAGTAGAGAGAGAGTAGTAGAGAGTGAGTAGTAGAGTAGTAGAGAGTGAGTGGTAGAGAGTAGGAGAGAGTAGTAGAGTGAGTAGTAGAGAATAGTAGAGAGTGAGTAGTAGAGCGAGTAGTAGAGAGTAGTAGAGTAGTAGAGAGTGAGTAGTAGAGAGTGAGTAGCAGAGAGAGTATTAGAGAGTAGTAGAGAGCGAGTAGTAGAGAGTGAGTAGTGGAGAGTGAGTAGTAGAGAGCGAGTAGTAGAGAGTGAGTAGTAGAGAGTGAATAGTAGAGAGCGAGTAGTAGAGAGAGAGTAGTAGAGAGTAGTAGAGTGAGTAGTAGAGAGTGAGTAGTAGAGAGTAGTAGAGAGAGAGTAGTAGAGAGTGAGTAGTGGAGAGAGAGTAGTAGAGTAGTAGAGAGTGAGTGCTAGAGAGCAGCAGAGAGTAGTAGAGTGAGTAGTAGAGAGTAGTAGAGAGTGAGTAGTAGAGAGTGAATAGTAGAGAGTAGTAGTAGAGAGTAGTAGAGAGAGAGAGTAGTAGAGAGTGTAGTAGAGAGTGAGTAGTAGAGAGTAGTAGTGAGTGAGTAGTAGAGAGTGGTAGAGAGTGAGTAGTAGAGTAGTAGTAGAGAGTGAGTAGTAGAGGGTGAGTAGTAGAGAGTGAATAGTAGAGAGCAGTAGAGAGTGAGTAGTAGAGAGTAGTAGAGCGTGAGTAGTAGAGAGTGAGTAGTAGAGAGTGAGTAGTAGAGAGTAGTAGCGAGTGAGTAGTAGAGAGTGAGTAGTAGAGTAGTAGAGAGTGAGTAGTTGAGATTGAGTAGTAGAGAGTGAGTAGTAGAGAGTAGTAGAGTAGTAGAGAGTGAGTAGTAGAGAGTAGTAGAGAGTGAGTAATAGAGAGTGAGTAGTAGAGAGAGAGTAGTAGAGAGTATTAGAGAGTCAGTAGTAGAGTAGTAGAGATTAGTCAGTCAGTGTCAGTCAATGTCAGTCAATGTCAGTCAGTCAGTGTCAGTCAGTCAGTGTCAGTCAATGTCAGTCAATGTCAGTCAGTCAGTGTCAGTCAATCAGTGTCAGTCAATCAGTGTCAGTCAGTCAGTGTCAGTCAATCAGTGTCAGTCAGTCAGTGTCAGTCAATCAGTGTCAGTCAGTGTCAATCAGTGTCAGTCAGTGTCAGTCAGTCAGTGTCAGTCAGTCAGTTTCAGTCAGTCAGTGTCAGCTAGAGCAGCTCTGCTGACCTGGTTCTCTGGCTCTAAAGCAGCTCTGCTGACCTGGTTCTCTCTCTCTAAAGCAGCTCTGCTGACCTGGTTTCTCTGGCTCTACAGCAGGTCTGCTGACCTGGTTCTCTGGCTCTAGAGCAGCTCTGCTGACCTAGTTCTTATGCTACAGAGCAGCTCTGCTGATCTAGTTCTCTGGCTCTACAACAGCTCTGCAGACCTGGTTCTCTGGCTCTAAAGCAGCTCCGTTGACCCAGTTCTATGGCTCTGAAGCAGTTCTGCTGACATGGTTCTCTGGCTCTATAGAAGCTCTGCTGACCTGGTTCTCTCCCTCTAAAGCAGCTCTACTGACCTGGTTTCTCTGGCTCTGCAGCAGCTCGGCTGACCTGGTTCTCTGGCTCTAGAGCAGCTCTGTTGACCTGGTTCTTAGGCTCTAGAGCAGCTCTACTGAACTGGTTCTCTGGCTCTAAAGCAGCTCTGCTGACCTGGTTCTATTGCTCTAAAGCAGTTCTGCTGATTTGGTTCTCTGGCTCTAGAGCAGCTCTGTTGACCTGGTTCTTAGGCTCTAGAGCAGCTCTGCTAACCTGGTTCTCTGGCTCTAAAGCAGCTCTGCTGGCCTGGTTCTCTGGCTCTAAAGCAGCTCTGCTGACCTGGTTCTCTCCCTCTAAAACAGCTCTGCTGACCTGGTTTCTCTGGCTCTACAGCAGCTCTGCTGACCTGGTTCTCTGACTCTAGAGCAGCTCTGCTTACCTAGTTCTTAGGCTCTAGAGCAGCTCTACTGACCTGGTTCTCTGGCTCTACAGCAGCTCTGCTGACCTGGTTTTCTGCACTCACGACGCACGCACCCGACTTCGCGAAAATATATTTAAAAATAATATAAGTTTCTTATGAGTACAAATATATTATTTTGATGAATATCTTACATAATCTTTTGCCTTAATATGTATATTAAAGACACATACATATCATTTTGGAACATACATTTTTTTGCGGGCGTCGCGCACCCAGCGTGCCCCAGCACGTATATGATGTCACGCGGGACCCGCAAGCGCGCAAACATCTCGTACCGTAATGCGCATGTGTCACAAATGCACGGGAGCAGGAGTCGCAGACTAGTCGCATACCAATCGCGCATATCACGTGATATTAAATGTATATGATGTAACTTAAAAACACGCAGCCGTCGCACACCATACGCGGATCCTTCATGACTTTTCTAAAATGGCAGCTAGAATGCGCGCACCCACCGTGATGTGTACACTTTGAGTGCGCGACTGCGAAAAAAATTAGAATTTTTTTTTTAAAGAAAATGATATAAATATATTAAAATAAAAAATGAAAACAAGAAAATTAATCAATATTTCAGTTTTAATTAAAAAATGTTTTTTGCAATTTTCAGAAAAATATATGTTATTTAATTAATAAAATATTTATAAATAAACAGTTAAAAAACTGTAGAAAATCAGAACAAAAAAATAGATATAACTACTATCGCACTTAAAAGTTAGCATTTAAAAAACCTTTGAAATTCACTGAAAAAAAACATAGGTTTCAGAGACGTTATAGTTAGAAATTAGCATTTAAAAAACCTTAGAAATTCACAGAAAAAAACATAGGTTTCAGGGGTGTTATAGTTAGCTGCCCATTTCACTCGTACAAAACCATAGAAATTCCTCTGTTATAGTTAGTTCTGCTAACTATAACTCACGCGCCCGCAATGCACTGCTGATGATGTCACATATTGCATCATTCATGACATGGTCAGTGACATCACTGATGACATCTCAAATGACATCACTGATGGAAGCCTCAGAATCATCCACAGCACCGTTGCCGCATTGCCTCAGGTGTCCACAAGCTGTTGTGACCACCAGGCCCCCGGCAATCGCCGCTCACCCCCTGGAAAAAAGAAGGTAATAAATATTTTGCCTTTACAAGACTCCTTCTCCTCTCTGGTTTCTGCTTAAGAAAGGGGCAAAGACTCTCCCTGCCAACCATCTCACCTGTGCCAGTACCGTTCTCCTTGCCACAGCATTTCCGTCTCCCGCCGCCGCCAAATCCAACAGCGGCCGCGGAGTGGGGACGGACTACCATTCCCAGCAGTCCTAGCGGCAGGGGAACCGCCACACCGTTTTGGCGCCAGGAGGCGTACAAAAGATCGCTGTCACTCCCGCGCCGCGGGACCGCGTGCGGACAGCGCCGGGCTAAGCCCGGGCAAATGGCGGGCCGTCTGTGGCCGTCAGGGGCAGGAAGAGGCTGGGCTGGGCCCATTCCCTGAGAAACCATCACAGCTACACAAGGTATATTATTTACAACTATATACTGTGTCCATCTAATCCCCAGCGGATTGTCTGAGACTCTCGATTGAGTGACATTGTCTGTACCAACTACTATTACTATTGTACGCTGATTACTTAAACAGGCAAAATGCCAACACGATGTACGAAGAGTAGAGCCTCATTGGCTGGTTCAGTGCGAGGCACCCTGGACAATTTTATCACTAGGGCTGCTTCAGTTCTTGAAAAAGAAATTGCTATGGTAGAGAGACGCTTATCGGTTGAACATGTCCAAAACAAACGCTCTTCACTTGGACCAATACAACTGGCTGTCTCTCCGAACCCTACAATATCTGTTTCCTGTTTAATACACGATCCTTTGAATGATTCTAGGTCCTCTTCATCCGTTTGTGACACTATATCTTTGACACAATCTTGTACCCACTTAACATCGCCTGTTTCTAAATCCTATTCTAACCCTACCTCTGATTGTACACCGCTAGTTTCATCACCTACTAGGGTTATTGACATAAAATCCCAGGAGAGGAAGGGTACAAAATCTACTACTATCGCTCCTCCCCCTTTGAAAAAAAGAAAGAGGGGAACGAAGAAAAGCAATAAAAACAACACACTCGCTAATAACAAGTCCAACCAAGCAGGAAATATTGTTATTGACTGTCACTCACCCGTTAAACAGATAAATGGCCTTGATATTCAGGCAGGTCCTTATAATTACGACCTAATAATGAATGAAATCACGGGTCGACTAGAATCACTAGTCAAATCACTTGTCCTTCCTGTATTGGAAAGAATAAAGGGCTTGTCCAAACAATTAGAATCAATAGAGAAGTTGACATTAAAAAATACTGACCAATTGAAAGACTTATTGTCTAATACAACGGTACCTTTAAAAGGACTTACCAATCCTAAATCACCATTAGTGACTAAAGACATACAACTTAACTCAGAGGCAAACGAAATACCATCAACCTCCTCACCATCTCAAAAATACCTGTCACTAAGCGGAAAAAGTAAGAATGAACCACAACAAGGTCTGATTACTCACAACTCTTTAATCAGCGAATTAGAACACAAATCACGTAATGCATCTGTTGGTATCGCCCCGAGAACAAACGAGGGCTATAATTATAGGCATATAGATTTACCCCCAGAGGCGGTCCCATACGCTGTAATTTTAACAGGAGTCCCGGTCCTGGAAACAGGGAAAAAAGAGGGCTATTATGACCTGAAAAATAAGGTGATGCATTGGTTGAGACAGAACCGGCCTCTACCTCCAAATATTAATGGGGAAATTCTGAATGTTCGTAGATTTGGCTGGGTCGGCTCACGGCAGAAAGAAACTCAAGGCGACGTGATCATTGTCAACTTTAGAGATCACAGGGCAACCAGACATATAATTAACTGGTTCCCAGGCCAGGATCAAAGCTCTATTAGAACCTATGACCTGACCTATTTCTACCCACAGTCATTTCTCAGATTAGCACAGTCAAATACCTGCCCACGGGCACGAGCAAGGGCCTCTAATTTCAATATTTTAACATCCAATCGTTTCTCTCCCCTTAGAGGATTAGAGGATGTCGATTGACTTTCTCCACGAGATTCCAATCAGGGTATTTCTTGCGGTACAACGAACAAACAAGTACATAGCGATCCCTCTAATCTCTCTCTAACTTGTACCGCTCCAGTTGCCAAGCAGTTAACACCTCTGTCACAAAATACCGATTTACATTTAAGGGACGAACTATCGGAATCCCTGACACCTGTGTTAAATTCTAAAATTACACTTGACCAAGAACTTAGCAAACTAAAAATTGCAGTTGCATATTGGAATGTAGCTGGTCTACGCTCCAAGCTAGAGAATGACGTGTGGACTAATTTTATCCCAAATTTTAATGTTTTGTGTCTACAGGAGACATGGCTGACAACAGCGATCCATCTGGATGGTTATAGAACATATTTTTCACCCGCTCAACCTTCTAGATCAGGCCGGGCTAAGGGAGGATTAACTATCTATATATCAAATTTGATTAAGATAGACAAGATAAAGGTCATAAAACTCGACCCCAACTTCCAGCTTCTTAGCCTTACGCCAAATACCAGGGACCCTTTCCTCTTGGTCAACTATTATAACAACCTCTCTGATTTGGATGCAATGGAAAAAATTAATTCTATTTTTTCCCTAATACTATCTATAATTAAGAAATCAATCAGAGATGTGACCATCATATGGGGTGGTGATTTTAACCAGACTATTTGTGGCGTTTCCAATGCTTCTTTATGTGGTTTAAACGATGAGGATGATAATCCCATCCCACATTTTCCCTATTCGACTTTAGGTAACTTACTAAATGAAATAATTTTTAATCTCGATCTGAGAATTGCCAACAAACTAGCTAATGTAAACACGACGCTGGCCCCCACCTACCATGGCAGGGGATGCAATTCCACTATCGATTTCATTTTGCTCTCAAATGGTTCGACATTGAGGGATGCTACCTTTACTATTCATCCGACCGTACTGAGCGACCACTATCCTCTTAGTATTACTTTTTTTCTTTCCATTAGGCCCGAGACTAAAATCCCTAGTGTTCTTGATCAAAATAGTCTAGAGCTGGCTAGAGTTAATGGCTACTCTCTTAAGTGGGCACTAGTTGACCCAATTGAAATTTCTAACATAGTGGTCACTGAAGCATACTCGTCTATTATGAAATGTCTGGATTTGACTACCCCAGACGTTGACGTTATTATTAACTTTGCCAACGTGATGCAGACCATAGAAAAAGCTCTAATGGCAAAAAAGAACAGTTCCACGAAGAAAAGACAGGGCTGGTTTAATCACTCGTGCACAGTAGCCTATACTAAATTAAAACTCGCCCTGCACAAGGTAACTAGGGATCGTGTAGAAATCTCTAAATTAAGGAGAGCTTATAATGTCGCCATAAAGGAAAGGAAATTGGAATTAAAAAGACAACTCTGGGACCAACTACATGAGAGCTGTCTTAGCAATAACAACGTTGCCTTTTGGAAGGTAGTAAAAACACCTTTTCTGACCGATAAGGGTAGCCTTCCAAGTGTAGAGGTCGCTATAGCTGAAAGGGAATGGGTAGATCATTTCTCACAAATTTTCAGGACCAACTCATTATCAACCGCCCCTAGGGAAAATGATTTCCCTTATTATCAGTTTTCGTCTTTCCCTATTGATATGTCTATTACATACGATCAGGTCGAACGGGCCTTAAACACAAGTAAGTAAGGGAAGGCCCCGGGCCCCGATGGTGTCCCAATAGATTTCTTCAAAACACATTCCGAGCTCTGGATCCCCTTTTTGACCAGGGCCTTTAATGCGCTGTCTGTCATCGGCATCCCAGAATCCTGGAAGAAATCCATACTAGTTCCTATCTTCAAGAAAGGGGATAGGAACTTACCCTCCTGCTACCGCCCCATCTCCCTACTGGATTCCACGGGAAAAATGATGGGCCGGATATTACTTGACCGCCTGCAGGAATGGGCAACGGAAAATAACATTCTATCCGACCTACAATATGGGTTCCGCAAAGGTATGGGGACCATAGACCAAGCCTTAAATTTATCATTATTAATCGATAAATATGTTAACATCAAAGCAGGCGCCTTGTATATGGTCTATGTAGATTTATCAGCTGCATTTGATTGCGTTAGCCATTCCAAACTCTGGTCCATCCTATTAGATCTAGGGGTGGAACAGTCCGTAGTAACCTATATTAGGGAACTCTACGCTGACACATCAGCCAGAGTAAGGTTCGGTATCAGTGGAGAACTCACCGTGTCGTTTGGGGTGGAGAAGGGCGTGAGGCAAGGTTGTGTCCTGGCCCCATTCCTATTCACCCTCTACACTAACGGTTTGGAGAGGGAGATGCTGAAGGGAGCTCAGGACCTTCCTATGGTAGCAAATCGTCGTGTACCAGCTCTTCTGTACGCCGACGATGCAGTGATATTGGCTCGTACACCCAATGAACTCCAGAGGGCCCTAAATAGTTTCGCATCATTTATGGCTACCCTAGACCTTAAAGTCAACATTGGGAAACCTTTTGTTATGAAGGCGGGGATTGGCAGGAAAAATAAAACTAGGCCCATTTATTTGAACAATGAAAGAGTATTAATTACTGACAAATATCCCTATCTCGGTGTCATGATTGATGAAAAATTAAGTTGGAAACCGGCAGTTGAAGTAAGAAAACTGCAATTTGCAAGAACCACCTCCGCACTTATAAATTTCTCTAGGAAATTGGGAAAAAAAACACCTGCAGAGATGGTTAAAATCTACAAAGCCAAATGCATTTCAGTGGCTCTATACGGAGCAGGGCGTATGGGGACACGCAACTGTGGGTCCCATTCAATCAGTAGAGAATGGCTTTTTAAAATATCTTCTCGCCCTACCCACTACAGTAGCCAATTACTCCTGTCATGTGGAATTGGGTCTTCCCTATGTGACAGACCTGGCGAGAATCCAGCCTTTGCTACTATGGCACCGGATTTGATCATCTGAACAAGCAGTCTTTACCCAACAAATTATTCAAGACTGTAAGGGCCTAGATAACGCTAATAGATCTAGGTGGTTAGTCTACGTTAAAAACTTTTTGACTGACCTAGGGTTGGAAAAATACTACTACGACCCTATCCAGATGCATCAGTTAACGAGAAAGGTCTTCTATAAACGTTGTTTTAATCACTTCGAAGACCTTAGACTCAACTTAGAGATCATGAAACAAACAGTCAGACATAGTTTAACAGTCCAGACGGTCTTTGGGATTCAGCCTTACCTAACTTATACTATAACTTCATATGAATTGTTCCTTCTAGTTAGGTTTAGACTGAACCTCTTCCATCGCTTGGTGACTTTTCCGTTGAGGAATAATTGGGCTAAAATATTGCCACCTTGCCCCTGTGATGGGATATCTTTTCAGTCTACAGCCCATACTGTTCTTTTTTGTAAATATTACATGGACCAACGGAGACATTTATTAATCCCCCTACTAAAGCGTTGGGGCTTTCGTACCTGCAGCCCAGCCCTACTTTTTTTTTACAATCACTCAAGGGGGAGGGGATAGTCTACATTGTTTCTAACCTCTTACAGTACATTATGCGACACAGACCGAACCTAGGGTAGCGTAATTTATTTTTCACTGTCGAATTGATTATAAATTGATCTTTTAATTGTGATATTTTTCTGCATTGTCACTTTAACCATACAGATGGAAATCACTGTGATCATTCATGTCTGTGATGTATTTTAAACTTATAGGCTTTTAATGATAACATTTTATTATGTAATTGTTTTTAATTGTATCTTTTATGGCCTTTTTCTGAAAAGCCGAATAAAGAAATATTGATTGATTGACATCACTGATGACATCATCCACTTGACAATCCGATACACCACATCATACACTAGTGTAACCTTTCATCACTCACTGTAAAATACAGAGTACCATATTTGAAACCATTGACACACCAATACCAGTTGCTACATACCCACTCACTGATTCCTAAGTCTACACACACAACTACCCATTCAACAACAGAATCATCTATACATGCAGTCATTAATTAATAGAACACTATAAAATGCACTTATACACATATATAGACATTGACACATCAGCAGTCATCTTAGTCGGTTATGCAGTCATCCTACTCACTCATGAAAAAAATGTATCGCACTTAAATTTACTCACTTAAACAATTATCCAATAATACCTCATTTATTCAAACACATAGTAACTCATCGTTAATATGTTAAAAAAGCACCATTACAATTATTCACTCATTCATATATTTACTCTCACAATCACTGACTCTTACACAAACTTATTTATATACCCAACTCTCACATACAATGCCTTTTATTTTTTTACTTTGTTGAAGATGTACAACTAAAACATATATTCGCTCACCAACACACAAATAAATACACTCAGTCATGAAAACAACTGTTTCCACATGCACTCTTAAACCCATATACCAAGTCAATCAACCATTCACACATCTATGCATAGAGTTACACACACCCCATCCAACCACACACAAACTCAGTGTCCCATACAAATATTCACCCAACTAATCAATAACTAATATACACACTCATGTAGTTAGTGACCAACTGAGGCAGCATGTTATACAACAACAGAGACAGTGCTGCACACATTCACATAGTTTAGTTACTAATCCATGTATTAAGAGTGACACTTTTAATTACTCACTTAAAAAGACAGTCAGACAGCTACTAAATCCTCCATCCAGACAGTTATATATCCACTCAATCTTCAATACAGATTGGTATATATATAATACATATTTAAAATTCAAACTAAACCACATTCAGTGGATGATGTCATCAGTGATGTCATCAGTGATGTCATTTGAGATGTCATCAGTGATGTCATCAGTGATGTCACTGACCATGTCATGAATGATGCAATATGTGACATCATCAGCAGTGCATTGCGGGCGCGTGAGTTATAGTTAGCAGAACTAACTATAACGGAGGAATTTCTATGGTTTTGTACGAGTGAAATGGGCAGCTAACTATAACACCCTGAAACCTATGTTTTTTTCTGTGAATATATATATATATATATATATTCACTTAAAAAACCATAGGTTTCACACACGTTATAGTTAGGAATTAGCATTTAAAAAACCTTGCAAATTCACTTAAAAAACCATAGGTTTCACACATTATAGTTAGTTCAGATAACTTTAACTCGCGCACCCGCAATCCACTGCTCATGACGTCACATATTACATCACTCATGACATGGTCAGTGGCATCACTCATGACATCACTGATGACATCATCCTTGTGATAGAGTGGCGGTCACGTGAGTTATAGTTATCTGAACTAACTATAACGGGGGAATTTCATTGTTTTTTTACGAGTGAAATGTCCACCTAACTATAACATGTATGAAACCGCGATTTTTTTACAAAAAAAATAAAATGTTTTTTTCGCCCTTCGCCAAAGGCTAGGGGGTCAGGAACTCTCTACCCTGCCCCCTTTTCACGTTCGCCACCTCTCTTTTTCACTCTCGCACCCAAAACAAACAAAATGGCGGCCGACACTTCCTGATTTCGACCGATTCGAACGTTGACTGACATGTAACCACCAATCAGAATTACGCTCGCGCACGTTAGGGTGCGCGCACGGTGCGCGCCTATAGATATTTATGTGCTTTTAACTGCAATTGTCTCAGGAAATACTGAACAGATTGACTCCATACATGCAAAAGGCACATGCCTGACCTGAGGACTACCTCTCTGCCAAATTTCAAGTAATTCTGTTCAGCCGTTCGGGCTGTACCTTTGACTAAAGGTCCTATGGGAAAATGCATGGGGAAAACGCGTTTTGGGACCCCCCTTTTTTCTCGGCCCCCGCTTGACGAATCACCCCGAGACTTTCAGGGTAGGAGCTGAGCGGAGCGCCCCATTAGTTTTGAAAATTTCGCGAGGATTTGTCAACCGGTGCCAAAGTTATTCAAAATAGAATTTTCTGATTTCCTATGGAAACACGGTCCTAACTATAACTATCTACTGGCGACCGCCAGTAGATAATATATATATATATATATATATTTATATATATATCTTACCTACTGGCGGTTGCCAGTAGGTAGTTATAGTTAGGACCTTGTTTTTATTCAACAAGCGTTTTTTCTTTTGCCAATATCTTTGGAGCTGTTTGATGAATCTTCGTGAAAATTTCAAAACTAATGGCCCACTCACTTTAGCTGCTGTCTTGGATGATTCGTCAAGCGGGGGCTGAGAAAAAGGGGGTTCCCAAAATGCTTTTTCCCCATGTTAATTTCCATAGGAAACTGTTGATGCAGCTACAGCCTGAACTGCAGAACGGAATTACACCAAATTTGGCAGAAAGGTAGCTCTTGGTCCATAGTGCACTCTTTTTGTTAAATGGTGTAAATCTGTTCATCTCAGATGTACAAATATGGCCGCAGAGGATCCGCGAACCCTCCTGATTTCGAGCCTGCAATCTGATTGGTTGCCAACACTTCAAACCAGGAAGTGATGGCAGCCATCTTGTGACTCAGTTGAACCGAGTCTCAAAAAAAAGGTACAAAAATGTAAAAAATTAAGAAAAGGGGGCAGGGTAGAAACATCCTGACCCCATAGGCCTGCTCAGGGGCACCACAGAGACCCCAAGGCCAAAAAAAGCATTTAATAAAAATAAAAAAAGGCACGATTTGCATTGGATCCGTGAATCCGGCTGAAACCCCCCACCAGCCCCGGGTGAGCCAGGTCCACCCCGGGGCTATGTTTATTAAATGCGGGGGGCCACGTGTGCCCCACGCAACGCTGGTGAGCGCCACCTCCTCAGGGCTTTGTTTTTAAAATGAATGTGTGGAGGGGCCTCCTGCCCCTCCACAAACCCCCGAGGGCCCACAGGGCTAATTATGTTAAATGCTGTGGGGCCCCTGGGGATAAGTTCAAGTGATGCGTGGGGGGCTCCAGCCCCACCACAGAGCCCCAAACACTGCCACCTCCCTGGGGCTGATTTAATATAATGCTGGGGGCACACGCCCCCCCCGCAGCCCTGTGGACCGCCACCTCCCCGGGGCACAAATTCAGAAGATGTGTGGGGAGGCTCCAGCCCCCCCCACGGAGCCCCAGGGAGCGCCACCTACTCGCGGCTTTGTTTTTAAAATGAATGATTGGAGGGGGCTCCTGCCCCAGAGCTGCCACTCCCCATGGCTACTTATGTTAAATATTGGGGTGGGCCACGCTGCACCCGGCAGCCCGGGGACCGTTACCTCCCTGGGGCTAAGTTTAAATGTTACTTGGGTGGGCTCCAGTCCCACCACGGAGCCCCAGGGACCGCCACCTCCCCAGGGCTAATTTAATGTAATGTGTGGGGCCAGGCGCCCCCGTAGTCCTGGGGATCACCACTTCCCCGGGGCACAAATTAAGTAAAGGCAGGGGTCTGTTGTGGACCCCGGCCCCGGGGACCACCTCCCCGGGGCTACATTGTAGATGGGAGGGGTGACACGTGGCCCCCATCCATGTGCCCTCCATGGCCCCATGGCCGGCTCCAGCAATGTCCCTTGGTGCCCACCCCCGGGACATTGCAGTTTTCTATGGCTTGGCGGGAGTACTGCTCCTGCCAAGCAATAGCAAACTCTGCTTCGCTTCATGGAAGTGAGAGCATTGAAAATTGAGCATTGAGAATTACTTTTGAGTAGAGGGAGCTGCATGTTTGCAGCTCCCACTGCCCAAAAGCAATGCCAGCTCCCACAGAGACCGCGGGGGCCTTGAGGCTCCCCCCGTGGTCCACAGTGACCTGGCTATGCCCCTGGGGGATGGTGTCACCGGTGCAATATCGGCCCAGGTAGGGGGGCCTTGAAGGCTCCCTTACCCATTTTTATGGTTTTAAAAATAAATAAAGGCTACGGCCTGGCTTCGGGGGGGGGGGGGTGGGGTACCTGTGTCCGAAAATGGCCTGGGGGAAGGGGAACGTTCGACATCCCCCTTAATTTTTTTTAAATAAAATTGGCCGGGCTATGGAGGAAGGGGTCCCTGGGGCCGAAAATGGTCTGGGGAAGAGGGCCACTCGGCTACCCACCCTTAAAAAAAATTAATTACAAAATTGGTTGGGCCCCGGGGATGGGGTCCTTGGGGCCGAAATCATAATCGAGGGGGGGCGCACAGCCCCACACCCACCCATTTATCAATGATTTAAACATACGCCTATCCCCGGGGGATGGGGTCCACGGGCCAAATTTGGCCTTTTTATGTCACTGACCATGTCATGAGTGATGTAATATGTGAGGTCATAAGCAGTGCATTGCAGGGGCGCAAGTTTTAGTTAGCTCAGCTAACTATGGGGCATATCATCAAAGAACAGCGTTAAATATCACTGAGGGGCTTAGCGCAGATTTGCTTAACGCCGGCTATCGCCGGATTTGATCGACGAGATATCGCGTTATTTACAACGCATGTCTCACGGCAATATTTAATCCGGCGATAGCAGTGAAATCCGCGAACATCGCTGGAAATCCAGCGCTACAACGGAAGCGATAAGGTATTCCTTGCAAATAGGGAGATGTGGATTCAGCCATAGAATCCACCTCCCATCATATGTATAGCTAAGTCAGCTTTTTTGCAGACGTTAGCTTTCGGCGATATCCGTGGTTCGCGCAGATTTTAACGTCGGTATTGGTGTCCTGGGCCAGCTTGTTGATAGGGAGAAGTGCTGTTAGCCATGATCCCCGTGTTGTGTTTGAAGGAAACGCCCACTTTGCATCTCATTAGAGATGCAAAGCGAGGCATCGGTAAAAAGACTGCTAACATGCGCTAATGCATGTTAGCACTGCCTTGTAAATAGGGAGAAAACATTATCTCCGCTTTTTTGGCTTTTAAAGCCAAAAAAGCAGAGATAAGGCCTTTCATAATATGCCCCTATAATGGCTGAATTTCTCTGGTTTTGTACGAGTCAAATGTCAGCCTAACTATAACGTCCCTGTAACCTTTGTTTTTCCGTGAATATACATATATATAGATAGATACATATAGATATATATAAGAAAAACTGCTTGGATTAGTGGTGCGACAAAGGCTGGTTGTGGGGGTGCAGACCACTAGGAAAGGAGCAAAATGAAGGGTGGGGGCAGAAGCACACTAGGGACAGAAAACCACAACGGTGAGGGGAGAAGGATATGAGGGAGAGTGCAACATGTATTACAAAAAAAGCCCATGGGAGAATGAGAGCAACATGAAGCACAGGATCAAGACAAGCACACCAGGGAGACAGCTGGATAACATATACACTATCACAGAGTGTTTAACCAAAAATAAAATGAGTTCCCTAAAATGTGAACAGTGGAAGGACACAAGACAGCCAATCAAGAGAATGGTAAAGTGGCTACACGCAAAGGGAGGGACAAACACAAGATGGACAAAGAAAGACATCGAAAAAGAAGCAGGAAAATGAAAGTGACAACAAAGAAAGCCAATGTTAGGCAATGGGTGGGTTTTAAGCCCACTGTAAGTTCTTCGTAAGAGACATCTTGCGCTGCCTGGTAGGCAAGACCTAAAAAAGGACTCGGCCAAAAAGTAGCTGCTAGATGATTGGATCAGTATATTTTATGACCATATTGCAGGTGACACTTTCCCTTTGCAAAGATAAGCAACAGCAAAGGCAGAACAG
This sequence comes from Triturus cristatus, assembly GCF_964204655.1. NCBI lineage: Eukaryota > Metazoa > Chordata > Amphibia > Caudata > Salamandridae > Triturus > Triturus cristatus. The sequence continues at coordinate 218,390,250 of NC_140591.1, read as the reverse complement.
GAGGCACATGATTAAATAAAATGCACTCTAAGGACAGCCACTATTGGCTGTTTCTGGGTTATTAGTAATTGTAGCCTTCTAGATTCTGTGCTGCTCGCCAACATGTTTCTTTCACAGCAATCAAATAAGGACTGGAGTACACTAACCACGGAAGACTTCTTTCAGTGGAACGTATTTACATTCATGACATAATAAGAATGTCAATCATTGTTTTGGAGGAATATCAGAGGAGAATAATTATTGCTGCCATTTTTTTTTTTTATATATTGTTATTAATTCCAAACAAACGCATCCAGACAAATGCAGGATACAAAGGCTAACAGGAACACATTAGTCAATAACAGTCTCTGATTGCAACCAAATACAAGGTACATAGTCGCAGGTATCAGGTTTGCGTGTCAATCCCCAGGATAATAGCACCAGGTAACAACCAGATGAATGAGGAAGAATCATTGCAGCAACAACCAGTGATCAATGAGAGACATAGCAGCAATACCATCGCCACAGGAAAAAATATTCCTAAACCGCCCACCGTCTTATCCCTCCCCCCTCCACGGCGTGTCACACAGAGCAATCGGTGTAAGAGCATCAGGATAGGGCACAAACGTTCGCAAAACAGGTAACATGAGATGCATTCCAAAGAACACTACAACGACAGCAATGAGTATAATTAGGGACATGGTAGGTACAGACAGCCAGGTAGGGAACATATATTGGTCAGGGTGAGATAGCCGGATCACCAGCCGTAGAGTCCACATCCAAATCAGTGTCCGGGGCCTTCAGTAAGATCACCAACGCATCCCAGGCCCTCGCGTCCTCCAAAGCTTTGTCGCTGTTCGCTCGACTAGCTAGCTGCAATTGAACTGTGCCCTCGCATTCCGCCCATTTAAGGGGATCAGCTCTCCACCTCTGAAAACTGGGGTCCAGCTTATACTTACAATGTGCTGTAATGTCTCGTTTGGCCAGGAGAACATTTACTGGTGATCTTGCTCTTGGATGTGTGGGGAAACCAGTGCAGCAAGCAAGGGCCTATAGCTGGTTCTATCTCCCTCTCAGTAATGTCACACAATAGCGAAACCACCTCCTTCCAATACGTCCCAAGTTGGGGACAGTCCCACATCATATGGCGGAAATCCTCACCCTCCGTATTGCATCATGGGCACAGCGCTGTGTCCGTATCGAAGTATGTGTTAATTTTAGCCGGGGTGAGTTACGCCCTATGCAGTACAAAAAATTGCACTAACTGGAAACGGGCATTTCTAGTACTTTTCCATGCCCTCTCAACCAATTCCACCCACACCTCTGGGATCTCCTTGCGAAAGTCCTCCTCCCATTTCTGCTGGAGTGCCCGCAACAGGGTCAGCGGCTCACACGTCATACGCCTATATAGGCAAGTAACTGCCTTAAAGGTCCCTGCCGCCATTATAATGTACTGACATGCCATGGAGGTCCGTGGTTCAGACAACCCCTCCCTCCAGTGCCTTTGGATGGCCGAGGCCAGAGCCGAGTGAAGCAGAAAGTCCCCACGGGGGAGATCATACCTAGCCTGCAATGCATCGAAGGGGAGGAGTGTACCGTCCTCATATAAATCCCCTAACATATATAGACCCTTCTTCCCCCATTCGGTCAGCGCAGCTCAGTTGCCCCCATGACACAGAGCAGTACACATGGCTAAAGGGATTTCCGGGGCATAGGGACGCGCAATCTGCGCCCTTGGCTGACTCCTGTTCCAGCAAAGCCGAAGCGCCCATACCTCATTAGTAAGCGTTTGAAGCCGTAATGGCAGTGGTAAGATAGCACTTGTCCTGACACCCACTCTCCATCCCGCTCAGCTGGACCCCTAAATGTCAGTGCCACTGCTTGAGTAAGCCACTGTAATTGGGCTGCCTAATAATATGTCTCAAAGTCAGGCACCACCAGGCCACCATCAGCCTTCGGCCTCATTAGAGTTTTCAGCACCACCCGTCGCCTGCCAGCCGCCCAGAGAAAATCCGTGATCATTGATTGAAGTTATTTAAAAATCGACGCAGGTATCCAGACTGGTAGGGTTTGAAAATAATACAATAACCTGGGGAGAGCCACCATTTTAAGAAGGGCCACTCGGCCTGCTACAGAGAGTTGAAGGGTCCCCCAAAATTCCAGGTTACCTTTAAGGCTCCGGATGGCTCTACCCACATTGCCATCCAGTAGGTCGGCCGGCGTATGATAAATGCGGGTGCCAAGGTACGTCAAGCAATGATACTCACACTGCACGCCGTCAACAAATAAAGGACCCCAATCCGATGGGGCAGTAGGGAACAGGCAAGACTTCGCCCAATTCACCTTGAGTCCCGCAACAGCCTCAAGATCCTGGAGTAAACGCTTCGGTCCAACGAGGGCGTCAGTCGTATTTGTTAGAAACATGAGCAGATGATCGGCATAAAGCGCAATGTATTGAATACAGCCACGCACATTGAGCCCCGGGTAGCGCTACCACGTCCTGGCCTGGGCCGCTAGAGGCTCCATGGCCAGGGCGAATAGCAGAGGGGAGAGCGGACATCCCTGTCCCGTCCCGCGGCTCACCTTTCAAGCATCTGAGATCAGGCTACCCGTCTTAACCCGAGCAGTGGAATATTTGTATTACAATGCCGTCCAAGCCACAAAAGTGTCGCCCAAGCCAAAACTAAGCATGACCTGGAATAAGTAAGGCCATTCTAGACTGTCGAACGCTTTTCTATGGCAACCGATAAAATGGCAGTGGATGCCGTCGGGTAGGAGTCAGCTTCCAATATGTGAAGTAGGCGCCTCACATTGATGGCTGTGTTCTGTGTCGGGATGAATCCCGTCTGATCCCTGTGTACTAAGTGAACCACGTGCGGGAGTAATCGAGTCGCTAGGATCCGACTCAGAATCTTATAATCAGTGGTGAGCATGGATAGCCAGTGGTAAGCAGTCCTATCAGAAGGCGACCTCCCTGGCTTCAGCAATGGGATAATGATGGCCTCACAGGTAGTGACAGGGAGTTCACCCGCACACTTCGCCTCATTGTAAAGAGACACAAGCTTAGGAGCTAAGAGATCGCTATAGGTCGAATAAAACTTGATCGGCAGTCCATCGACCCCAGGGGTCTTTTTCCGCGCCATGTGCTTTATAGCTCCCTATCTTCTCCGAATGTTAAATCCTGACCTAGGAGTTTGGCCTGCGTCCCATCAAGGTGCGGGAGGTCAGCCATAGCCAAAAACTCCCAGAGGGTGTCATCATTCAGCGTCACCTTACTCTGATAAAGATCCTCATAGTAGGCAAGAAACTGATCATTTATCCCCTGCTGGGTATAATAAAGTTTCCCCGTCGGGCTACACAATTCCAAAATGACCGTCCCCCGTCGAGCGGTATTGGCTAACCAAGCCAACAACGCACCTGATTTATCATGTTCTGCGTGTGCGCGCGCTATATACCTTTTATAATCAAAACAGCGCAGCCTTTCAACCTGCACGGCAACCGCCTCCCTCACCTCCAACAAATCCTGCTGCCCGCTGGGTTGCTCGGGCCGGGTGCGATCCGCTGCGCGCAAGCGCTGGTCTGCAGCCTCTATATCTTGCAGTAGTGTCTTACGCACCCCAACCATGTTAGCAATACAGTGACCCCTTAGCACGACCTTAAAGGCATCCCACTCCACAGCGGTTGAAGATGCCGTGCCCTCGTTCTTGAGGAAATATTGGGTAATACCAGCCCCACCACCTCCCGATAGACCTGATCCTCGAGGAGCTCTGGATTTAAGCGCCAAGTTGGGATTGCGGGCCGCGCCTGGGACCAATAAAACCGTAGGAGTAATGGATTATGATCTGACAATGTTCTAGTGAGGGATTCACTATGCTTAACTACTGCATGTGTGTCTGGGGAACACAGTATGGCATCTAACCTACCATAGAGCTCGTGTAGCGCTGAGAAGAAAGAATAATTGCGCTCCCCCTGGTGGAGTGCATGCCAGGAGTCGACCAACCCCCACCAAAGTTGTCAGTCTCTTCTGGCCTTAGAGACCTTATGGATAGTTGCATCGGGAAGAGGCGTCTGTGATCTATCCAAGGAAATATCAGGGATAGATTTAAAATCCCAACCCATAATCACTGAGCCAGTCAGATAGGATGCCAGCTTTCAAGACAGTTGAGTAAAAAAGGCCGGCTGTTCCGTGATGGGGGATAAATACTATACAGCACAATATCCCTGCCATTGAGGCGACCCACAACCCCTACATACCTCCCCTCCGGGTCAGCTAGCTGTTGCACCGGTAGGAAAGGCACCCCCGCCCTAACCCAGATCAACACTCCTCGCGCGAAAGCAGTAAACGTTGTATAGAAGATCTGACCCCTCCATCTACGCTGCAGGGCGAGACCCTCATGGCGTGTGATATGCGTCTTCGGAAGGAAAGCGATTTGAACCCCTCTGCGCACTAAGTTAGCATGTACCTTGTGTCGCCACACCATTGTATGCATGCCCCTGACATTCCATGATAAACATTTCAATTCAAGTAGTGACCCCATTATATCACATTATACAGCACCCAAGTGGGCTCCCAAAAGTGACACACCGAGGCACCAGAACTTCCCAATACAAAGAAAAAGAAAACCCCCAACTCTGCTGCCCCAGAACAGGCACTGAAACACTAGTCCCATCCAAACTAGATAAACACACAGTACCCTCTAGTAACTACGGAGGATCAAGGGGGGGAAGTGACTGTGAACCGGCGTTACCTCGCTATGGTACCATTAACAGAGCAGCGCCATGCCCCAGACAGTACACAATGCCCCGCATCCGAGGGCAAACCACAACTGACACAGACCCCCCCACCCCTCCAACAGCCCATCAGTGCAAGAAATGTCAATGCAACATTGGCAGGTCAATGAAGTGGATAAGCAACAGAATAAGAGTAAGAGTAAGAGTGAAGCAGAATTAGAACAAGGCAATAGAGCAGTCAAATAATTCCATCAGCTGTTCCCGGGGTAACATGCAGCAGTTTAACACTGTCAGCATTGGACTCGCCAGATGCGGAGCAACCCGACACCTTCTCTGACCCAGTGTCCGCCCCAGACGACAGTTGACGATCCTGTAAGAGCTCCGACCCCGCCCGCAGTGCGGCCAATCTCTCTTTCTCCGCCTGGGAAGCACTAGGCGCCTGCAGGACAATGCGGCGACGCCTTGTGTGCCGTGATCTTCACGGGCTCTGGTCCACCATGGTAGGTTTGTTTCATCACTCTGCCGGTCCGCGGCCAGTTTTGTAGGATTCAATCCAGTCCCACGCCTCCTTGGGATCATCACAAAAGTGAGTCTTGCCATCTAAAACTATCCCCAGTCGTGCCGGAAACATCAAGGAGTACTGCAGCCCTTCGTCGCGCAAAGCCCTCTTGACTGCCAAGAAAAACGTATGGCGGCATTGGACTTCCAGCGTATAGTCAGGGAAAATTGACACTTTGCAATTGTCTACTTTATAGGGCCCTGAGGAGCGTGCTTTCTGCAGTAAAAAATTCCTGTCCTTATAGTGAAGCAGTCAGGCGACCACCGGCAGAGGAGGCCTCCCCGGTACCGGAGGACGGGCAGGGACCCTGTGGGCCCTCTCTAGAGTATAGAACTGGGTCAATCCAGCAGGTGCCACTACGTCACGAAGCCAGCCCTCCAGGTAGTCGATCATACTAGTACCTTCCACTCCCTCCAGCAGACCCAGCACCCATGTGTTATTTCTTCGATTGCGCCCTTCAGCATCCTCAGCTCTCTTCTCCAGCGTCTGAACCCTGTGAGTGATATCTCCCATCTGAGCAGCAAGGGATTGCTGCACTGGCGCCATATCCTTCAGGGAGGCCTCCGTTTGCTTCACCCGGTCAGCCAGCTTAGTATGTTCCGCCCGGAGGAACCCCAGCCTCACCGCCACATTTGCAATGTCCTGGTGTAGGATGTCTTCAGTATCCGCTATTGCCTGCAAACTCTGGGCCAACTGTTGCTGGACTAGAGTGTCCGCCGGGGGCTCAGGGGAGTCCTGCTGCCTGCGGTCCAATGCCGAGTCATCAGGGTCCTGGGGAAACCCCGTCTGCTTGCCCCTTGGCTTCCCCATGTCCCCAGGAGTGCAGCGTCACCAGCCCAACACTGAGGGACAGCAGCGTCCAACAACACGGTCTTTGAAACAAATGGAAGCGGCCGCGTCCCACACCAGGATGAGAACAGCGCTCAAACTTTGCCCCTGATTATTGTCTATGTAGCGCAGTTGCTCCCGACCCCTGTGTCTCGCCGCCACACACAAAGCCAAGAGCAGAGTTACAATGCACTGCGAGGGCACGTGCCCCAGTTCCCTCTCAACGAGTATTGCAATGAACCAGCCCTGGGAAGACTGGGGCCCGGGCGTCTCCACGTCCAACGCAGTTCTCTCACAAATGGCCCAGCGGCTCCACAGCAGCAAACAGAGCCCAGTCACTCCCCACCTCACACCGTAGGTTCGCAGGGCGGGGATCCGTGCAGACAGGGCCTCCAGGAACAAGATAGAGCGCAGAGACCCAGGGTAAGCAGTCCCAGGCGTAGTTCTTTCACTCCCAGCAGTCTCAGCAGTACTCACTCGGACCAGGGCACAGAGCCGCACCATGCCACCAGTCTGTGCCCGCCAGCAGAAGTCCACTCCGCAACTCCCAGAGATGGGACCAGAGGCTCCAGCAGTGTCCCACCTGCAGATCGCCGCCCGCCGCAACAGCCAGAAAATGGCGGCGGTCTTGATGCAGGCTGGTCCAGCAGGGAACTAGTACCTTGTGGGCTGTGGGCCCAGGCGAGGGCCCCCTCTGTCATCCCGCAATGCAGCAAGGCCCTGGTGTCAGCGCAGGCAGCCGCCTCAATTCAGCCTCCAGGAACACTGGGAGGCACCGGCGGGCCCCGCCGCAGGACGCGAATCCCCACGCGGGTAGCGCTCCTCACAGCCATCCCTCGCAGACAGGGCAAGTCAGCAGAACCCCCCGAGGTCAGGCCAGCAGGCGCCGAGATCAGCTGGACCCACTCCGCAGCCGCCGCAGCAATCACTCCGGAGCAGTGAACGGGCCCATCTTGTGGATTCCGGGCCGGCGCCTCCATGCCTGTTCTACACGGACAGCACGGCTCCCCAGGTACTCAGGCCGATCTAAAAACAGGCCCAGGTTCTCCCGGTCTCGGTGGGACCAAGTACATGCCCCCGGATCCGAGGCAGCAGCGATAAAAGCAGGATAATGAGCTGGGCCGGCGCGGAGCTCCGGGCTCACATGTCCGTCACCATTGGCTTGTTAGCCAACCTGATTATTATTATTTCTGTCATGAAGCATATCTTTGCATGGGAGAAATAAATTAAACTATTTTGGCTAAACAACTAGGATACCCTCAAGTACAGTCATCTTCGCCTTGTACACTTTTATAAGATCGTTCTCTCTGTCAGCGCCTCCTTCCTGTCCCCCTCAGAGTCTGCTATGTCAATTTCCCATGTCCCTTGTGATCTCAAACTCCCATCGGGTCCATCACTGTTGTCTCTCACTCCCTCAGCCAAAAGCTCTTCCATCCCAGACACAACCGGTCCTTGAAGGTCTTTCCATATCTATGACAGTAGATCATAACAAATGGCCTACTGAGGGGGGTCCACACTGTTTAGAAAATTAAATAATATTGGCAGATTCATAAAGTATATACACATAAAGGAATGCTCAGATATAAAATTAAAATTTTTTGATTGTTCTGTAAATGGGAAGGGGTTTTAATTGAAGGATACAGATAACGTTGGTATCCTCCACTTAATTAAAGGTTGGAGCACAAAGAGAATCTAGTATGGACAATCGATGACCTGAATTGGAACAGTGGTACGTACTGACAAAAGGTGAGCATGCATTAGTTGATAATCTAGAGTCTAGCATATTACTCAGTCTTTTAGAAGTAAAAACACATTTTGAAAAACTTCAACCTTCCCATTACAATTAACATTTCCATTCAGATGTAGTTTTTGTTCATTGTTTTGAGGTTCTCCCCAGCGTCCAGTAATGATTCATCAGGGGCTCATAGAAGTCAAAAGATTAAGACTAGTTTCTTATATTTCCCTAAGTGCCCAGACATCTCCTGAATGACCTGGTTGGTTCCTCCGAAGAGAAGGGAGCCTAATAACCAGCCCATGAAGGCTGCAATTTGTTTTGCAGACACACTGTCACACAGCGAAAAATAGTGACAATGGATGCTGAAGAAAGACTCATCTGTCTAGCAGAAGAAACAAAGAACAGACTATTTCTGGAAAACACGCCTACTTTGTGGCAGTCATTTTGTAATGCGCTAGCTCAATCACTGCAGAAATTCAAAAGTGGCAATACAAGTTATGTATTTTTGTTTGCTAGCTTATGTTCAGATAACATTTTACCCAAGGACAACAGCTACTAGTCGAACATTGAAAAGCATGAAATTATTACCACTAAATTAGCTAGAGTCTAATAAACGTTGACACTCTCCAAGGATTTCATTGTTGTCCATGGAGTTCCTGTCGAAATTTCTATCACCTCTGTTGGAACAACATTCTGAGACGGCTGCAGCTTTTACAACTCGGCTGTATAAAGTCTGAATGGACTGCGGCCATCCAGCATTTCATGAGTGTGGCGCATGGGGTGAGGTGAAAATTGTGGATAGATCTCACACAAGGAAGGTGAATGGAACAGCAGCTACGCATGCATAAGTGTGCATGCCTTGGTGTTTGTGCATGCACACCACAAAATGCTCCACTGCGAAGAAAGACATGACAAGATCTGTACCATCTGTGGGGCCTCTCTGCAGTCTCCAACCTCATTACCTTCACAGCATTAAAACTTCCAGCTCCCTCAGGGTCATTGCGCAATGCACTGTGGTGTTGGTTGCATGTAGATCACTTTGCCTATTGGTGCTTGCCTCTTCTGAATGCAGATTGAGCTGCAGTGAGGCAAATCCATGTCACTTATGATGGCTGACATTCCAAATCCGGAATGGCTGCTCTGTGACCTGATTCAAACTGTGAATGACACATCAGACTGAGTAATGGCAGAAGGGGCCTCACCCATTGCCCCACTCTACGCACGCTGTCTTATGGACTGATCCAAAATGTGATTGACACTTCCAAATGAGTAATGGCTGAAGGGGTCTCACCCATTACCCCACTCTACGCATGCTGTCTTATGGACTGATCCAAACTGTGAATGACACATCCAACTGAGTAATGGCTGAAGGGGCCTCACCCATTGCCCCACTCTACGCACGCTGTCTTATGGACTGATCCAAAATGTGATTGACACTTCCAAATGAGTAATGGCTGAAGGGGTCTCACCCATTACCCCACTCTACGCATGCTGTCTTATGGACTGATCCAAACTGTGAATGACACATCCAACTGAGTAATGGCTGAAGGGGCCTCACCCATTGCCCCACTCTTTGCACGCTGTCTTGTGGACTGATCCAAACTGTGAATGACACATCCAACTGAGTAATGGCTGAAGGGGCCTCACCCATTGCCCCACTCTATGCACGCTGTCTTGTGGACTGATCCAAACTGTGAATGACACATCCAACTGAGTAATGGCTGAAGGGGCCTCACCCATTGCCTCACTCTACGCATGCTGTCTTATGGACTGATCCAAAATGTGATTGACACTTCCAGCAAGCAATGGCTGAGGGGGCTGACCAAAAGGCCGTCCATGTATATTTTGTATGCATTATTGCTTATGTATTATTTTTCGTTAGGACATTAGTTCTGGTAGACAGCTAAAGCTGTTGTCATACTACACCTTATAACGATATTTAAAGGGACGCCAATTTACAATAATTAGAATAGTCTTGCTGAATCTATTTTAAGAAGAAACATGATGCAAAAATGTAACCTAGTAGTCAAGGTTAATCAAACGCAGCCCACCCAGGACAATTAACGATGCTAACATGAAAAATTAATGACAGCAATTAGCACGAGGTGCCATGATCTATTGGAATTACCGAACCAAGAGAGACATCAATGCAAGACATTTTCTTTCGTGCTTGAAATAGTTCAAAGATTCTAAGCTGATGTACGTTCCCCTCTGTTGACAAAAGAATTAAGCAAGTTCTCTCTGTGGTGTAATAGTCATATAAAACGGCTTAGTGAGAGCAAACTGCAGCTCACCCAAGGCCGACGACTACAGAACTAGAGACAGTGATAAGGATATGCTTGATGCAGAGAGCCTCATTCATGCTCTGTTATTCAAAAGAAGTGAGGATTTGATTATGGTAACATATTTTGAAATAACTGGTTGAATTGGAATATTAAAAGAATAAGATTGCTTTCTTAAATTAAATGAAGTATACGGAGATTTCTCTCTCTCATGAAAACAAATGATCTCTCTCTGCTCGCACTCTGTTTTCTAAACATATCTGCCTCCCTCTTATTCTTATAGAATTTCAGGAAAGCACATCTCAGCGACATAGAGATAATGTACACAGTAACTATTGTAACAATTCAATAGAATGGACAACATCACAACTGAATGCTTAGGGGCGTATTTATGAGCCCTTGCGTCACTTTTACGCCGACAGTGCGTCACTTTTTGTGACGCACCAGCTGCGTAAAAAATTAGCCTTGTTGCATCATATTTACATAGTGACGCATCTAGGTAGATGCGTCACTTTGTAAACCCCTGCGCCAGGTATAATGTATGCAGGGGGGGCGTTCCGACGCAAGAAAGGGTAGTAGAAGTGACGCAGTGAAATCTGTAAGATTTCAAAGCGCCACTTCTAGGATGCAAATGCGTCAATATCTTACGCGTGCCTCATGGCAGGCATAAGACTGACGTAGGCACATTTCACATGGGACTTGTGCATTTTAAATAACCCTGTGCTGGATTTGCGTCACTTTTGCGACACACTCCAGCAATGCGTCATTTTTGCACCTACAGATACGTCAGAAATACTGACATATCTGTAACTCCTTGTGGCATGATGTGTCATACTGTAAATATTAATTTGAAAAACAATGGGTCCTTCAAAAGCAATTCAACATGGGAGAAATATAGACCAGAATCGGCTCTATATAATTATGCAATGCCCAGCCGGACATTGAAGTTTAAGGATCAAGAAAAACAGATAATTTAGACATACGTGTGAATATTGAGTGGGACACAGTCCTGCGTCCTTCAACACTTAACATAATTACAAACAGTCACACATATAAGACATTTATCAGGCTGAAGAGAGAAGCTTATAGCCGATAAGGGATTCAAGGGCAAGCTTTCAAGGCGGTACAGTGTCATGCACAATTTTAACATATGCGTTTAACATGCATGTTTGTACATAGGGTCGACGACGTTTCGATCTATTCACACAATACATAGATCATCATCAGGACTAGTGAATAAACAAGCCTGAGAATACAATTCCCAGAATGGAGGCGAACAAATTCTTGTTACCAATAGGAAGGAACCGAATTACGGTTGTTGTTCGGAGGTCCAGCGGCCATGAGGAGGATCTCAGAATGGGGCAATCGCTGGAACACTTGCTCGTAGCGGCGTGCAGAAGGATGGTCGGAGCTGTTATGATAATCGGCTTCCGAATAAGGCGGCTTGACAATCCAAGGTGCGCCAGAGAACGAGTGAACTGGCCCGTCAGTCCATCAGAGGGACTTGTATCCCTACAACAGTGGCGGTCTCTGCCAGGCACCGCTGTAGGGATTACAATGTCCCTTCCCGCCGGCCTTTTCATGACTGTTTACTCGCCATGAAAAGGCAGGAGGAAAGGGACATTGGGGGCCCGTAGCGGGCCCCCCTTTCTCCCTGGCCCTCTGACATGGCCCCTGGGGTGCACCTATAGTACCCCCAACATAACCCTGCACCATGTGGCAGGCCACCTAGTGTAGGGATATGCACGGGGTGCATATTTTGTACTGCGGTGTGTGCTGCAGCCCGGAGCACCTGCCGCAATACAAAATGTACACTCTGGAACCGCCCTGAAGGCAGTCGCATTGTGATTCAGGGTGCGGGACTGCCAACAGCTGGTTGGGCGGTCCCATCTCCCAACAAGTTGCCGGTCGGACGTAAGTCCGACCGCCATCCTAATCAGGCCCAATGTTTGAATGTCATATTTCACAATGAAAATGTATATTTCAATACTTTATGTTCTTTGCTTATATTAGCCTAAATTCAATATAGAGCTGCCTATTTGCACGCATTGTCCTTGCTTTGTTCAACTTCGTTCTCATGTGAAAGCTTCCTAAGATTGCAAGTGAACTGAAAAAATTTAACTATGTTGTATTCTGAGAGTTCCCACTTGCATACAAGAACTATTTGATACAAATTCTGTTACAATGGAGACATTCAAAACTGTCCTTTCAAACTCACTTATGTGCCTTTACTAAAGGATCTTTGTTTAAGAATATACAACTACAGGATGGACTGCTAACTTACGTATTTGCACCACCTATATTCCTATAAAATGTGTCTTCTTTATGCCTCATGACAATTATGCTATACAAACTGACCAATGGACTGGGTGGTCTGACCAAATGGGGTGAGCAAGGAGGCGTCACCCTGGAACTACGCACCGGAGGCGCATAAAGCCATCCTTGGGCCCCCGCAGCGCAGGATGCCCGGAACACAGCTGCACCAGCACTTTCCCATTTGGTTGGGGGACTCCATCCCCCAGTGATACCCGTGACAGGAGGCGCCCACCAGACACGTCACCAACTCCGTGCCGGAGTCGCATAAAGCCATCCTTGGGCCCCCGCAGCATGGGACGCGCACGGAAACACAGCCGCACCAGCATTTTCCCATTTCGTTGGGGGACTCCATCCCCCAGTGATGCCCGCGTCAGGAGGGGCCCGCCAGACACGTCACCAACTCTGCGCCAGAGGTGCAGAAAGCCATCCTTGGGCCCCCACAGCGCAACATGGGAAAGGAACAGTAGGGACATTGGACGCTTTCTTAACCAGAGCTGAGTCTGTTCTCAACCATGAGATTCAGATAGCAGAACATCGGCTATCACTAGGATCTCCCTTCTCGCAAAAGCGCTCCTCCCCAGGTAGCATTACTAGGGCAGGTGACACTCCCTCTGCCCACCTAACATCTCCCATTGCCTCCCCACCTCCTGTACCATCAAAATCATCTTCTCCTATAGTGGATGTAACAACAGATTCCAACATTACCACCAGAGGCCAGGCCGCCAAAATCCAGTATGTGAATTCCAGTGACCCTCTTGTAATAAAAAGGAAAACAGGGGGAGTACAAATGCAAAAACCCCAGAAACCAGCTCGGGCAGCGAGACCTAGAGAGACTGGCGGAACTAGAGCAACTGAAACTGGCCAAATCTTAAATGGGTCTACTCTATCAATGCCATCTCAACCCCCGGGATCACCTGATGATGTTACTTGGGAAAGACTGGAGACTATAGCCACCACGCTTTTGGAACCACTTTTTCAAAAGATAACCCACATTGAGGAAAGACTTAAGAACATTGAGGGTGTGGGAGCCAGCCGGGAGAAAGATCTTGTTGATAAGAACTTCGCTGCCCTTTGGAAACGACTAGATCGGTTGGATACTTTGACAAACAGACGAAACTCACAACTTAAAATCACTTAGCCTACTATCACTGAGGGGTTGGATTCTAATCTGCCAGCTAATGGTGTACTTAATTGTAAACCACAGATTGCCGCACCAATATCTTTTCCATCTTCTGGTTTGTGTGGCACCTGCAGTAAAGTCAAGGAATGTTTTTCATCAGAGCTGTGCAGGATAACCTTTCTAATGCTGGTGGTACTAGCAGCTTGCTTGTCACAGCTCCAAATATGTCCCCGGTTTCTCGCAGTGCGCCTAGAGTACCCCAGACAGTACAAACTTAGGGGGTGGTAGACCTTGTGCGTGGGTTCCGGACCCCGAGAGAATAGAACTACCATAGGCCAGCAGGGAGGTACTTAGTCTACCACCTGCATCATGTCCTTTTGTTTTGGTCCTGGCAGTTGTACCCCCTATCAGGAAAAACCTAGTAGAAACATGGGACCAACTGCGCAATAAAAGTGCTAATTGGTTGTCAAAACATAAAGGGTTCAGGATGTCAATCATAAATGATATTATCATGGTGCACAGAGTAGGTTGGGTAGAGCCATCTCCTAGGAATATTGAGGGGGACTGTATAGTCATTAAGTTTCGAAATCTGTCAATAGTGAGATCCTTATTGATGGCACAGGAGGTAAACACTAGCAACTTAACCCATATTCGGTCACTGCCTCTTGGATAATTTTACAGACCAACTTTGGGGTTAAAAACCAATGATGTTTTCTCCCTAACTACGCACAATAGGTTTCTACCTTTGTCTGGCCTAGATAATCAGGATTGACTGCCCTCCCTGCCGGTTCCTAACGAGCCTAGTTGCGCGTTAAATGAGCTCCTGTCTGCTGGACACTGTACCTCAATCATGTCTGTTAATGATCCAAATCTAAATATATTACGCTGGAATGTTGCTGGCCTGGCGTCTAAAATAAACCTGCCAGACTGGATAGAATTGGTTCAAAAACAGGACATCCTCTTGTTACAGGAAACCTGGGCTACGCGGGATATATACTTAAAAGGGTTCGAATGCTTTAAAATTGTTGTCCCCATTCCTAAGGCAGTCCGCCCGTCTGGTGGGCTCTCAATTTGGGTAAACATCTCTGCAGGAGGCAGTGTAAGGGCTCTTGATTAAAAAAATAATAAGTTCCAGCCATTGATCTACACAAGGGGGGTTTCTATTTGTTTAATTCATTTTTATAACAATAATTTTTACACCTTACCAAACATGAATTTCACTAACCTGTTTAAATTTATTTCAACTTTAAAAAAATCATAAGAGTTATGATAATTTAGCTGGTATTTGTCTGGGGGTGATTTTAATGTTAGTATCTCCAGTGGAAACATATTAGACATGGACTCTCTTAATATCGCCGCCCCTTGTAATAGGGGGAGAGAATTATTGGATCACCTGTGCACTCACAATTTACTTAATACTATTGAACTAGCCGTAGTACCCAACAAGGATAAGTATGTTGAGCCAACATATAGAGGCAGGGGCAGTGCGCCTACTATTGATTATGTTTTCATTTCCTCTACTCTAGAAGACCATAACCCTATCCAAATAACATTGAGAATCGCCCCTAAGCCAACTTATGCTAAAGAATGTGGCGCTAGGAACCTATCACCCTCTACTGATAATCTGAGACTAGTCTGGCGAGGTATTGATAACAATGATCTGTTGGTTATTATGGTAAAAAAAAACACTTGCCTCTTATTGAAACTTGTCTGATACTAAAAGATTATAACCCTGAGGCAATTGGTGCCTTTGTTCAACTCTGTGAAGGCATTACACTTATGCTATCAAGGCCCATAGCAGAAACACATTCTGGCCCAAGATGGTTCAATAGAGATTGCTCTTTAGCAGACAGAGAGCTTCGCAAGGCACTCCTAATGAACCCCAGAGACCAGGTTCTTATTAAATCCGTGAGGCAGCAATACAAAGTAGTCATCAGCCAACGAAAGGATGAAATTATAAAAGACCGTTGGGATAACCTTGCATGCACCGCCATATTAAAGAATGGGAATGGCTTTTGGGCTGCAGTTAAAGACATGAGGTCGATGGGACACACACTGACCCCCATAAGCTGTAATATAACTAGCGATGCATAGGAGGCCCATTTTTCTAAGATTTATTTAGCCCCTATGTAAAACGAGATCTACTATGACTATAAAGTCAGAAGTGGTGGACGCCATTCAACAGAGTCTGGGCAATAAAGCTCCTGGCCCTGATGGGCTGCCCATTGATCTCATAAAAAATAAACCAGAGTTCTGGGCGCCCCGTTTATTAATTATTTTTAATAACTTAACTAATGCCACAATTTCTAGCACATGGTCTTCTAGTATCGTTGTTCCTATTTTTAAAAAGGGTGATCGATCGAATCCAAGCCGTTACAGACCGATCTCCCTGATTGACAATTCATTGAAAAGTTTAGGGAGGATCTTGTACAACAAGATAAGGTTATGGGCTGAGGAGGACCACCTTTTACAACCTTCTCAGTTAGGGTTTAGAAGCAAAATAGGCACAGTTGAGCAGTGTCTAAACCTTAATTTGATTATTGGCAAATATACTATAGCTCAAAAATCTCCTTTTTATATGGCTTTTATGGATCTTACCTCAGCCTTCGACTACGTTAATAGATCACGATTATGGTCCATTCTTTTAAAATACGGCTTGGATGAGGTTTTAGTTCATTTTTTAGCTTATTTGCATAGGGACTTGAATGCTCGGGTGAGGATCAGCAAGGGTGGAGAGGTATCTAAAGACATCAAAATTGGTAGAGGGGTCAGGCAGGGGTGATTCTTGGCCCCTCTCCTTTTTATCTTATATATTAATGATTTGCACAAATCTTTGGCTAAGCTTACTAATGATGTCCCCAGAATTAATGGTAATATACTCCCCGCCCTACTGTACGCTGATGATGCGGTCCTACCGGACCGCACACCAAACGCACTACATGTTCTTGTAAGGGGTTTTGTAGATATTATGGCAGTTTTAGATCTACGTACTAATTTAAAAAATCATTTTTAATGGCTTGTGGACCGAAAAAGTACCTTATCAATACAATCATTATAGATTCTGAAAGTTTACACCGCACTTGCACTTTTCCCTATTTGGGGTTGGTATTCGCAGCAAATGGCTCTTGGGTTGACCATGTGGCGCATAGCAGGAGTACGTTCTCAAAAGCCATTAATTCAATACTTGGCCTCCCACAACCCAAAAAGATAGAAGTGGTTTTATATATTAATACATTTTTTAAATCTCAGTGTATCCCCACTGTCACATATGGCGCAGAAGTTTGGGGTTTTACAAAGTGTAACAGCATCCAGGGTGAAGAAAATAGATTTTGCCGGAGACTCCTTGGACCTCCGATTTCCTCATCACAGTTTGTTTGTCACAAAGAATTGAAATTACCATGTATCGAAGATTACATTAGGGCTCGCCCGGCTATATTCTGGCTTTCAATCTGGAAAAATTCGGTAGCAATCCTCACCAGAGACATAATAAAGGATTGCCTTAAGTGTGATTAGGGCAGGGAAATACCCTGGCTTGTTGCTGTAAGGGAGAGTCTAAACAGTGTGAATCTTGAGCATATTTTCCAAAACCCCGCAGACTTAGAGGGTATAAATAAAAAAGCCTTACGGGAGGTTTTATATGCACAGTATAGCAAAGCAAGATATGAAAAGGAGTCACAGAAAACCTCCGTTGCCAGGTATATGTCCATAGAAGATGCCTCTCATTTGCCATCCAGCTATCTTTTAAAACCCATAGATCGATGGGAAAGAGGATTGCTCTTTCGCCTAAGGGCCGGTACAGTGAGATATTTACTTTGTTTTCCTTTGGGATATAATGCTAATGTTGATAAACTGCTATGCCCTTGTGATGATCGAAGTAATCAAACGATGTTACACTTTCTATTTTTTGTAATTTTTATTCAAAATATACCAAATGTATGTTGATGCCATTTCTTTTTTTTTAAAAGCTTCTACTCACAATAAAGTAGCTTACACGGAAATCCTCAAATTGCAAGAGGAATACATTTTCCGTGTAGGCTCATTTTTAAAAGCAGCAGTATGTGCACGCAGAACAATGTGTACCACATGAAGGATGTTCTTGATGATTGTTAACTGATATTGTATTTATGACTAATGTTTAATTATTTGGACCTGTGCCTATTGATGTAACTTATTAAACTTTTTAAGAAAGTAGCCACATATAACCTACCAGTTCCTATTCAGAAAATGTTTTTATAACGTTGTATTTTTATTGATCACATCTTTTATTGATTAATGTATTACGATGCTGCTATTTGATCTGTGTTTTTATGGATATTTGTATCCGTATAAAGATTCTTTGACTGACTGACTGACGTATATCTATCCTCAAGTTTCAGGGTGATGCCTCCTTGGTCACCTTATTTGGTCAGACCATGTATATATCTCTGGGTGGGTGTGTGTGTGTGTACCAAACTCATAACTATCAGCAATATAAAACACAATACAGCATCTTGAATATTTCACAGCAAGTAAAAATTACCCAATTCCATGACTAAATCCAGATATCACATTTTAACCAATAAGTACAGGGCTGCCGCCATGTCCTAGTACCATATTTTACGAACAATCTCCTGAGGTATATATAACGAAGTTAATTAAATGTAAGATAGTTTAATATTAGATATACTGTAGAGAACTTTCACCTTCGAACACAAGCACATTTCCTCTTGTTTCCTTTCCCTATATAAACTCTTTTTTCCATGATAGAAAGATTTCCATCCCAAACTTCAAAATGGCATTCCACATCCATTGTCTAACGTCAAAGACAAATAATACCATTCCTCCGAGTCCATCAGGGAATCTTTTGATAACTGTACATGTGATTTATTCTTCTGATGTTTCATATTAGGCTCGTGCTTCAATTTTCGATCTTCTCGGCATATAATCACATTCCATCCCTGAATCCTTCACACCGAGAGACCTTGCCCAAAGTTACAATTCTCTTTCATCCTTACATGCCATTCCCTAACCTCTACGTCTAACTGGGAGGGTGAGTTTGTTACATCTGACCAGAACATTGTAAACTCTTCCTCTATCCCCCTTGTCTAGACTCGAAAAATAATGAATTGTATAGCCTTTAATTCTGCTCAACTTTTGTATGCTATCAATCCTAATTTTCAATTCTACTACTATGATCATGCATGATTTGGATCCAAGCAATTCCCCTCCAGGTTCTACTCGATCCCCAACTGCAAGAATTCCAGTTCCATATAGTGCTATCGGTCTTATTTTCTTTTGTTATGCTTTTAAAAATGATCTTGTCAAAAACTCCCCGTAAGGGCCATTTCATTTTATTGTAAATCCACCCTTGCTCATCTCTTTCCTTTGAATTATTTTTCATTGAGTTTTACATGAGTGTTTGTTACTGAACATCATTCCTAGATATTAACATGTTTCTACTAGCTTTAACAGCTCACTCGCCAGCCACTAGTTGAACTGTTTCCTACCTGTCTCAAATCTTAATATTTTTTGAACTGCTGATAGTAATACGACAATAGTGTTCCAATCTATTGATTTTATGTTGTAATCCAAACTGGGTACAGTCAACTAGTACCAGATCATCTGCATATGGAAGACACCCCACCCTTCTGAAACAAACCAAATGGGAGAAAGACATCAATGTCTCCGCTGCCTATGATACAGAACAAACCAAACAGACCTGGTGCTAAGGCACAGCTCTGTTTTAACACATTCTCAATTACGACCTTCCCTGAAAGACTCCATTTAAAATCCACTTCCACAAGTGCCCAGTTATTTTAAGGAACTCATTGTAAGATTGACTGAGGCTTTTCTATTATTTCACAAAGGAATCCTATTATTCCATAGTATTCCTCTGCCCAGTGTCGACCAAACAGCAAAATATTTTGCTGCATCTCTCCATCGACTTTTGCTCACTCCCCCACAATACAAAATAGTGGTCCAATGTTGAATGTCCTGGCATAAAGTCCACCTTTTGCACAGGAAGAATAACACATCTACTAGCCCGAACAATAAATCTTAATAGAATTGAGTACTGTACTTAGATGCCAGTGTAGTGCCGACCATGCTTACATTATATATAGGGAAATTTTAACACAGGATAAAAATGTCCTCATCGCCTTTCCCTACACTGATCCCTGGTCAACGACCCTTCTATGACATTATAAACAGATCAACAGACTTAGCACTTTCATTGATACATTCTAAACCACACTGGTCCTCTCAGTAATCCAAGTGATTTCCCTGAATAGTTTAGTCAGGTATGAATTTTATCAATTGCAAAATGATACTATAACATATTTTAAGTAAACTGTGCAATGACTCTGAAGTAAGTTCTGGTAAATGCAAGGGGTATGAAAGCCAGTGATTTATTTTATGATCTGAAACGCCATCCAGCAAGATCCACTTCGCCACATTCCTTTTCCATTCTGTAGAACTCGTCAGAGAGTAACTACCTTATAGCTGGACTGCCCTGAAAAGTTCCCATCTCCTTACCACCCCTTATCCCACCTGCCAGTCTGTAATTTCCTTCTTTGACTCCTGTTCCCTCTGTGTCCTGAATCCTTTACATCTTTCATCATCACCCTTCCCTCTCCACTGTAAACCATCACTCACGATGCAGTTGAGTAGCTCCACGCCACCTGCGCTCTGTACTATCCTTTACACTTCCCACTGTTAACCTCACACAGGTACTCTCCGTTGCTTTGTAGTTAGCTTGTGTGGTATGAATCCCATACATAATGCATTAAAATGACTTTTTAACACAAACAAATCACACCCCTCTTCTGCTAGTAGTACAGTATTCTTACCTCTAGTTTCTGGAGGTCTTCAGAATCGTCAGTGTGCTTGAACTTGGGGTGTTTGGTGGTGTGCAGCTTCAGCTTTTCATAGGTGCTCTTCAGCTTCCCAAGCTGAAACAGTAAAGCACCATTTACTAGACATGACTTCCCTTTGTATTGGCATTCAATCATAGTTTTAAGCAAACTACAAAATAATCATAGACTGGCTATTATTTTATTTAGGCTTTTTGTAATGCTCTACTAAGAACCCTATGATAGCCTCAGGGTGTATGCAATAACTGATGGAAATAACCATCTTTTATGTGGTGTAGCCCCAGGTTTTTGCTTTGACTGTTTTACTGACTATAGAACTCTGTGCACTTTGGCCCTGCTAGCCAGTGGTATAGTGCCTGTGCGCCCCCTTTCAACATGATCAAATTTGCACACTGCTGATTGGCCTATTTAACTAATAAATACAGCCCCAGTATATGGTATCCAAAGTGTGCCGATGGCCTGTAAGTGAAATGTCACTAACGGTCACAGCACTCATTGTGTCACTCACTGCAGTGACAATGCAAGAATGTCTGCAGACCTACCACCAGTAGCCTGGCTGTGCAGGCAATCCAAATCATGGTTCAATCCTGCACTGAATAACGAAAGACAACAACTTAGACTGGCAGAAAGAACATGGAGACAACACCCTTCTCCCTCACACCTTGCTGTCCTCAGATCTGCTAGATCTACTTATAAGAAGCACATTTTCAATGAAAAGGCTTCCTTCTTCCGAGCTCAACTTGATCGTGCCAAAAACAGGCTTAGAGAACTGTTTAACATTGTTAGAAAACAAACTTCATCTGCCCCTCCAGAGATAACGGCATCAATAACGAGATGTGAGGAAATTGCCAGCTTTCTCTCTGAAAAAATTGCCAAAATTGACCAATCCTTCCCTCACATACAGTACCCGCACAACCCCCAAATTACATCTGACACTGCCATAGACCTGCTTGGTCAGCACCACCCCTCCCACCTCATACTACCAACCACCTACCCACTCAACCCTCACCCGTTACCATTCTTTCTTACTTACAACTGAAAAATAACGCCTCCTGGCATAATTTCCGTCCCATGACCGAGCTCGAAGTCTTCAATATCATAGCTAAACTAAAGCCGACTTTGCACACCAGAGACCCTCTCCCTTCTACACTAGTTCACAATCTTAACCACATCATTACCCCTTACTGGACCAAAATCATTAATACCTCCCTCGCCACTGGATGTGTCCCTGACTCCCTCCAACTCGGACAAATCAAGCCCATTCCTAAAAACCTTACTGCTGACCCCAATGATCCTAACAATCTCCACTCTATCTCTAACCTCCCTCTTCTCACTAAAGCCCATGAAAAATGTGCTTTGCTCCAACTGGAAAAACACATAGGCAATTTCAACTTACTTGACTCCCTTCAATCTGGTTTCAGGAAAGGCTGCAGTACAGAAACCGCCATGCTGAACATTGTTGATGACATCCACAAATCCCTAGATAACGGTGATGCTTACCTTCTCATACTCCTTGATCTCTTTGCAGCATTCGATACAATTAACCACTCTTCCTTACTTAATTCGCTTCAAACTCGCTTTGGCCTTAATGGTGTGGTCCTCAAGTGGTTCACCTCTTTCCTCCATCACAGAACTCAACAAATCAAAATCAAAACCTGCATCTCTAACCCTACACACGTCTCCTTGGGTGTACCACAGGGCTCTATCCACTCCCCCTCTCTCTTTGACCTCTTCATGGAACCCCTTACCCTCATTCTGAAACAAGCTGGAATCAACTATCACCTCTATGCTGACGACACCCAACTCTACTACAAAATTAAATCCCACTCTGATATTCTGCATTTAATCAATACCCTGAGTAAGATCCAATCCTGGTTCTACTCCAACCATCTTAAACTGAACCCTGAAAAAACTGAAATGATTCTCTTCCCTCCAAAAAATAATCGGCTCCCCATCCAAGGCTGGATCACAGACCTAGATGCCCTCAATTGCACACTCTCCCTATATGACTCTGCGAAATCCCTTGGTTTCACCCGTAACAAAAACCTGGACCTTAAAGACTACATAAAAAACTTGGCAAAAGGAGCACTCTTCACTCTCTGTCACCTTAATAAAATCAAACCCTTCAGTCCTTCTGATGACTTCAAATCGGTCGGCCAATCTCTAGCCTATCGAAATTGGACTATGGGAACGCTATCCTCACAGGAACCCCCAAAGTTCACCTAGCCCCACTTAGAGCTGTACTCAACTTGGCGGCCAGACTCATCAATGAATCTAAACGATTTGATCACATCTCCCCAGCCCTTAAAGCCCTAAATTGGCTCCCCGTTGAAGGAAGATGCTTTTATAAGACTGCATGTATCACGCACAAAGCTCTTCACCAACAAACCCCTCTTTACCTAAGGCGGGCTGTACCAGACTGATGGGAAGCACCAATGCGCTCTTCCTAGTCCCCCCGCGTCTAAAAAAGAAATCCGCCCAATCTCGCTCCTTCTCCAGGAACGCCCGAACATCTGGAATGCCCTCCCACTCGACCTGCACTGTAATCCCTCCTACCTCAACTTAAAAAAGATCTAAAACATCACCTTCTCAATTTATACTGGGGTCGTTAATCTCTCCTTTGACCGTATGCTCTATTTCCCCTATTGCGGTTATCTTCAGTTTCTTTCCCAACCCTCTCTTCACTCCCCATACTCACATGTTATCCTCTCTTCTCTGACGTTAACTGCTACTTCCATGTATATTATTTTTATGTGCATTACCCTCTAACCACCAGGTATTCCTAATCCCCCTTTTCTTAATATTTGAATTGTACCAGCATGTTTTTATTTCCCTGAAGAAACGCCAACCTTATTTTTCACCACTTATAACTTTATATTGTGATGTATTCGCTTGCTTTATTTGTTATCCTGCACAACTGTCTTCCTCGATTTCCTTATTCATGTAAAGAGCTCTGATACCCTGGGTCGAGACAGTGCTATATAAAACCCTTCAAATAAATAAATAAAATAAATAATGGTTACAGCACTCATTGTGTCACACACTGTAGTGACACTGCAAGAATGTCTGCAGACCTACCACCAGTAGCCTGGCTGTGCAGGTTAAAACTGTCAAATTCACCTGTCAGAATAACCTCTTTTGACAAGCCTAAATTCTCCATTTAAATGTTAAGAAGCCATTCCTAAGTATGCCTTACTACCTATTAAGACAGCATGGATGGTATTCAAAAGTATGACATGTAAAGATTGAAAGTTGCACATGTCCTTACAGTAAAAAGGACATAACAGTCATTTTCACTATTGGCAGGGTTAGCTGTTTAATAAATTTAATATTGCTATCTATGCCTAGGAAATAATTACAGAGCTCATTCTTGGACATTTTAAAAATATTTATGTCAAGCCCTATTATTGGTAAGTCAGATTTGTAAGAAATATTTTAAAGCAAGTACTTTTGAAAAGTTGCCTGTTACCTGCCTAAAACCTCTAGAAGCCTATTTGCATGAAATGTCACCCAGGATCTGAGTAGCCCGTTTGATGATGAGTGAACTTTCTCCCAGAGCTGAGACAAAGGACTTTGGTGAGGGGAGGTGTTCTGTTTCTCTGGCAGGCTGACCATCTGAGCTGTGCCCAGGGACTTAAGTAACTTTAAAGATGTCTACACACTCACAGGCAGATGTAGCTAACACCTCGGCCTTTCCCTTTCTTTGTCCCCTATCCAGTCAAACACCAGAATAGCACCTACCCCAGAACAAGTTTAGATTGACCACAGAGATGGCTTGTTTATGTTCCTGGTCACACCTCTAGGATGGGCACTGAAGCTCTGCACAGGGGTGGTGGAAAGGTGATTCCATATTGGTTTTGGACAGAGAGGGGCAAAAGAGGGGTACGGTTACCCATGGGAACTTTACTCTATTTGTTTGGGAGTGGCCAGCGGCTGCCCCCACCCACAAGCTGGTGGCAGGCCTACATGTGGCACCCACAGTACTCTCCTCAGATCAATTCCGGACCTGACAAAGAACAGAAACAGATTAGACCTGCTGTCTGTGACCTGAGAAGACAGGACCTGCTCTTCCTTTTGTACCCAGTTCAAAGAGGTGGACTCCAAGGGTCATTTGGCTGACTTCCAATTTGAGTTACAGGGACACAACAACCTTTAAGAGGCCTTTTCTGCATTCACAACTGACACATTCCAATTGGACCAGCCCTGGACCCTGATGCTGGCCTCTACTGGAATGAGTCTTGAACCCCAAGTGTTGTCTCCAAGGTCCTGGACCCCTGACTGGTTTAAAAGTGTAGTTCTCCTAAAGTTTCTTAAACCTGGGATCAGACACACTGTGCCAACTTTTCTCTGTGAGAACCAGCATGGGACTGGGACTAACCTGCTAAACCAATCCGCCGCGGTTGCATCACTGCAGGGATTGACTTTGCCACAGCTCCCGCTACATTATTCTCCACAGCCGAATATATGATTCAATGAGGCAGCTGTCAACTGGCATCTGACAATGACAGTTAATCTTCATCCACAGCCTTCAGCCTTGCCTCACAGAGAAAATCCAAGCTCAGCAAAAGTGTCTACGTCTGAACAAATAAAGTTTCACCAGACCAAGCAACTGACAGTATCCGACTGACGATGAGGGTGGTTTGGCATGAAACCCGGACTTTCAAATCTTTGTCCGCAACTTCACAGAGACATTGGACTTCTGCTCCTGTCATCGTTGAGCTCAGCTTTGGCCACAGCCTGCTGCCTTTCCTTCCTGAAGTCTTTTTGCTCATAAAACATAAAAGTTTCTAAGTACGAAGGTACCTTTTTGACTGGAACGAATCAGGTCCTCGTATCCGACCCACACTTCATCTGCCTTAAAACATACCCTTGTCTCAGTCAGGTGCAACCAAATGACCACGATTGTTGCTTAATACTTTTTAGTGCTATATTCAAATTCAAAATTTTAAGAATTCACAACTCCAGTTTTGCTTGTTGGATTTTTTTCGTTTTCGTGTCATTTCACTTATTAAAATGCAGTCTATTTTTCTAAATTAGTTTAGGATTTTTCTTGAGTTGTGTTTTGATTCTATTGCTGTTTGAGTACTGCATCCATACTTTACACATTGCCTCTAAGTTAAGCCTGCCTGCTCTGTGCCCTAGCGTCCAGGCGGAGTTGCATTCAGTTGAATTTAGTAACTCTAAGGGTTCACCCTGACAGGGACTGCGGTTATTATTTGAGGTGGGTACCCAGTCTCTCAACTAATACCCCAATTTCTTACAATAAGTATCTACACCAGAGTGGATAGTTTGGTAGAATTAACAATACATTTTTGGGTGTTTCGTTAATATATTTGCTGAATTACAGTCAAGTTGAAGCAACGATCAGCTAATTGTTTGATATGATACATCTACCCCTCACACGCAGCCTGTCAGGAAAAAAATATACAATAAGGGTTTCCCGAACGACACCAAATATTGTTAGACAAGCATGCATTTGGTAGAGGCACTCCTGTGGTAAAATATCTTGTGCCATCATTTGACAAAGCAGTTAAAAGAAATGATTTTACTTCACAGTTACTTAGTGCCCTCTTGTGTTAGAAATCTAGATTTCACAAATCAAATATGAAATGTGAAAATGGACCGCAATCTTTATGTCTGAGCAGGTGTGACCTACCCGTTACTTACTCCTGGTCTTACTTCTGAATTTCCAGGCGTAACTGAAGAAATCTTTGGAACTCAGGGGGCCGTATTATGGTGGTCTGTTCTGGTGCAGCATTGGGCCGAGCGCCTGTGTTATGTGCGTGCAGTGCGTCGTTTAACCCGATATGTATCTGACATTTGCCCAGGGGCCACAAAGTATGGTCTGTGGTGTGACCGAGGGCCGCACTGATGGCAGCAGGCTGGCAGTAGGGGGTCTGGGTGGGTCAGGTAGTGTGTAAGGAGGTCTAAAAACATAGTAAATAAAGGTGCAAGCATTTATTTGCAAGTTAATAAATGCTTGCCCATTTATTTAAAAAAAAATAATAATAATCTGAATATTAGTGCTCAGCAACTAAACAACAGTTGATGCTGCTGTTCACTAGGGGGGTCGCATGTAAAGGTCAAGAGGGCCGCAAGCGGCCCACGGGCCGTACTTTGAGAATTACTGACCTAGGGGAACTCTGATTGGTAATCTTTTGCATGGGCGAAGAGTTCAGAAAGTCGTTAAGGCTCCCTGGGTTAATTGGGTCATTCCTATGCTATGGTCCTGTCAGGGTAGTTTTTAGGTCTCGTGACGTAAGCAGCGCGTGCGTTGCTCTCGTCTTACGAGGCTTCTTGGAATCGATACGATTCCAGAAGCCTCGTCCCAGCTCTGCCTTCAGTTGTGATTCGTGCGCGTCGTTTTGCGTCACGAATTATGCCAAAGGCAGTGCAATGATTGCACTGAAGGTATGTCACTCACTGCTTGCTGCCACCCTGTCTCCTTTTATCCACGCCCAGCGGGATTTGATCTCTTACTGGCGGCGGGAGACAGTGTCTCCTAATTAGCCGATACGCACTTTTTTTTAATCATTCCCCTTTGGCAAAGGCAGCTGCGTGTTTATAATTGCATTGCGCTTTCACTTAAAGTGAAAGCGCGATGCAATTATAAACACGTGGCTGCCTTTGCCAAAGCCGAAAGCTTGTTTTCCAGTGTTAGAGACACCGTGGGGACTGAGATTGTACCTCTGTATCCCGCAGTGTTTTGTGACCTGTTTTCCGGTGTAAGCTTTAGATTGTACCTCTGTATCCCGCAGTGTTTTGTGACCTGTTTTCCGGTGTAAGTTATTGTCAGGAACACTAGAGCATATGCGTGTGACTGCAGTCTGCCCATGATGAGCTTCCCGTGTTCATATTAAGCAGGGCCTTACATTGTACCCATGTCATTGCAGCACCTTTGGGATGTGTTTTCCAGCTGCCGTGATTCACAAGCTCTCTGTATCCCGCCGCAGCCTGTGTTTTGTGACCTTTTTTCCGGTGTAAGTTAAGGTCAGGAACACTAGAGCATACACTTGTGACTGCAGTCTGCCCGTGATGAGCTTCCCGTGTTCATATTAAGCAGGGCCTTACATTGTACCCATGTCATTGCCGCACCTTTGGGATGTGTTTTCCAGCTGCAGTGATTCACAAGCTTTCGGTATCCCGCCACAGCCTGTTTCTCGTGTCTTTCGGTGTTAATGATAACGCAGGCGCTTGTCATTTCACTGCAGTCTGTTTGTGTCAGGTGTTTTTTAGCGCTCGACATAACCAGGCACTTTGGATTTCCGCCACACTCCGCCAGAGCAGCTTCGACATCAGCAGAGCCCTCATCCCCAGCAGGAAACGGACTTACTTTGCAGCAATTTTCGCTTAAATAATTATGCTTTAACAATGACGATGCACCAGTATATCTGGCAGCCTGTCATTGGAAGAGCCGTGGAAGGAGGAGTGCAGTATGTACGTCGCAAGATAAACTGAAGTGTTAATTAAAAACAGCAAAAAACATACACTGAAAGCATATCATTTGAGCAGATTTGAATTCAAAGCAAACTAGCACTTAACGGCCCTCGTTACATTGCTGTTAAAGGGTGATTTATGCCAGTGTGCTGGTGAAGTGCCACTACCAATCACGGCACTCAGCTGAGGGGTGACGGGATAGTGCGCTGCCTGGACCCCCCCCCCCCCCCCCCCACCGGGATCCATATGGCACCGCCCACGCACTGCTGAGGTCTCCTTCCTCCATTCTCCTCCTTTCTTATCTTCTCCAAGACGATGTGGCCTAATGGCTAGAGCGCTCGACCTCGAAGCTGGATAATAGGGCTGAGTCTCGCCAGGGATGCTCAACATCCTGTGATTCTGGGCAAATCACTTCATCTACGGTGCCTAAAATGAATGTGTCCCTCTCTAACGCAACCAGTGCTCACGTAAAGCGCTCTGACACCTTCGGTCGAGTTCGCGCTACATAACATTGCCAAACAAAAAAAATAAAATCTAAGAACCTGTTCGGGACCATGCAGGCCTTATGAGTAACTGACAGTAGTGCAGCAGGTGCAGTGGCACTGAGCAAGGACCAGGCCTGTGAGTGACGTTGGCTGTCCTTTACTACTTAGTCGGAGGCAGGAGTTCTATTTTTAAGACTTGCCTATAGATAGCTTTAGCGGTGTCACGCATACAGGGACTTCTTCTCGCAGCCCTTGTTATTCAATGGTCTGTTCAAGTGCCAATCACATTTTACTTCCCCCACCACAGCATGCATCATGGGGACACTTCAGCCATTGGCTCTCTTCACTAACAGCATGTTGCTTGTGCACTTGGCCCATCTGCCTTAAAAGTAGCTCACTTCAACGGTGGGTGCCTTGGGGTTGTGATTGTTTTTGTCATTTGTATTGCTTTTTATTGTTTTGATGTAGGCAGTCAACACTGACCACACTGCCAGGAAGGATGCCCCTACAACCTCGGACATTTAAATGACTTATGGTGCTTCTCCATTGTTGACTACTCATCCACAATTTACCACCTTTTGCCACAAAATCTAATATAATGCCTTGATAAAAAAGTAACTCACTACAATGAGCAGTTAGAGGGCCAGTCTCTGTTTTTAGGTCCTGCCTCTCAGATGGCGAAAGCCCCTGTTGGACCATATAAAAACTGACAGAGGACTAAAATCCCGCCCACTGCTTACCATTTGTTGGCCTTATTGTCACTCTCATTTGCTTGCTTCTTATTTTATGGCTTGTGTGTTTGTCCCTCCCCTAGAGCATTGCCTCTTCACTATCCTTTTTGATAGGCTAACTTGCATCTTTCACATGTCTGAAACTGCTTTTTACTTGTGCTATAAGAACTTTATGTGAGTGCATGTGTCTTCCAGTCCTCTCTTTTTTGTGCTTCTTCCCCCTAAATACTCACCTCCATACTTGGATTGCTCCCCCCCAACTTGCTCTATCCCTCATGTGCTTCTTTTCCGGTTGATACCTGCCCGCCATCAGCCTTTTCGATCCCTTTTGGCCCCAAACTGGCTTTTTTAATCTTTATATCCTCCGCCCTCCCATCTGTTGCGCTCCATTCCCTGATGGTTCTCCCCAGATGCTCCCACTACACACTTCTTTTATTGCTCCCCTACCTCTCAAAACAGTTAGTTGTACATCTTTTGGAAGACCTGACCGCTCCAAGTTGTTGAGGTGCCATTCTGTTTTAAAAAATGCTTTTGCATATGTGAAAATAATTTTTTTAATTTACTACTCCAAGTGGCACCTTCCTTTTTCAATTGGTAAATAAAAAATAAATAAAATGGCGCCCTGTCGTTCAGTAGGAACACACACGCATCACACGTTAGACACCCACTGAATGATGTGGCCACATGATGTCCTGACACGTATGTGCTCATGCACTTGTTGGGTCATGATGTCTTTTTATTTTCTTTTTTTTCACTGTTGCCCAGCATTGGCAAAGAACATTTTGTATAAATACCATTGGCAGCTTCACAAATGTGCAGCCTATTGGCTTTGCCAATGCCTTTTTATTTTTCCATTTCTGCTTTATTTTCATGTATTTTAACATTTATTTTTGGGATGGGTAATTTTTGCTTGTTTTACAAACATATGCCTGCCACCTTCAAAAATTGGCATTTTTAGTATTTATTTATTTTTAATGTAAATTGTTCATGTTTGCAAAAATTAAAAAACAGGATGCTTGCCCAGGTCAAACCTAATGGCTTTACTAGTGTCTGTTTTACGTGAATTATGGCCACTGGCATTCTTTCAGTGCCACTCATGTAGGGAGGGCACAAATTCAAGGATCTAAAGGAGCTGTGTTTCCCCACGGCTCAATTGGATACAGAGGTTGTTTTCAGGAGCCCTGGTACAGTATTAAAAAGCACTGGCAAAGCCAATAAGTTTCGCCTTTGCAAATTCTATTGGATTTGTCAATGTTTTGTTAGTCTTGTTCCTGCTGCTGTGCAGCATGGCTTACAGTAAAAAAGAAAAGCCCTGTGATGTGGTCAACGCTGGCAGTGTTATAGCACTTTAAAAACAAGCATTAAAAATGCAATAGGTATCGCCTTTGATTAAGTTAAAGCCATTTGCTTTGCTATACAATACCATTAGCAAAGCAAATGGCTTTAACATAATCAATACGAGATTTATTGCATTTTCAATGCTTGTTTTTTATTCTTGTCTCTAGATATTGTGGCCTATAGTAGCGGTTAAAATATTGTGGCTGAAAAAGCTGCAGCGGTTGGAGAAGCACTCAGGGTTTTATGTGAAGCAGGCAGGGAGAATCTCATTCCGCCCGGCTTGCTTTCACAGGCCTGAGTGGATCTGGAGCGGCCTAAATGCACTGCTGCCAGTGGGGTTGCAGCAGCGGTCTTCGCATGTTCGTCGCTGCAACAAAAAATGAAGTTTCGAGGTGCTTGTTGCCAAGGGGATGAAAGGATGCAGATGCCAGCAGGTGCAGCCGAAGCAGAGGCATTATTGTACTCCGCTTGAAAGGAGAAGAGGCAGAGGCCGCGCGCATAAATGTGTGTCAAAATTGCCCGGCACATGAAAGGCGGGCCCCAGGGGAATTATTAGAGCAGTCTGCAAGCAGCGCACTGTTTCAGCCCCGCCAGTGAGTCACGCGGTGAAAAGAACAGGCCAGCAGGGTGCAGCAGGGTGGAGCAGAGTGCGTTTGTGTGTTGTACAGCACGAGCACTCAAGTAAACAATGTGCCTATTTTCCAAAATTTGTTAAAAAGAAGAGTTTCACAAGAAGAGGCTGGCTGTAATTTAGAAAGGGTGCTTCCAGCCTTTACATGCTCTACAGAGGAGGATATTATAAAGAACGTGGTTCAAGCAGAATTGTTGGTAGGGGAACAGAATGTGGCGGGAAACAACAATTACAACGATGGCCGAACCACGCGTTGCCTTTGCAACGCGGTCGGAACACTGAATGCGGCTTAACCATGCATTCCTTTACCACACATGTCGTTAAACGACATGACTTAGGTAAAGCGGCATTGGACTTTAAAGTCCAACGCTTTCCTTACTGTTGCGTGGACTGGAGTTAAAATAGTAAATTATACTGTTCCAAAGTCCAGCACTTTCCCTAAGGCAAGTCATTGTAAAGACTTGCGTGGTAAAGGAATGCGTGTTTTAGAGGCATTCATAGTTCCGACCTCGTTGTTAAGGAACACGTGGTTTATGCATGCATGGTTGTGTCATACAACCGAAGGTGGCAGGAAGTGGTGATAATATTATTAATCAAACTTCAGAACAGAATCTACTCGTCAGTCAGGGTGATAGTTTTCTGATGGGCCCCCAAGCAGTGAGTTTTTTCAGGGTCATAATGGACCAAGGACACAAGGAGTTTTACCTGCAGGTAGGTGGGTATGGGTCTCTGGTGATGCTGAGTTGAGCCACAGTGGTCAGGTAGAACACAGTCCCTGCAGGTTGTGGTGGATTGCAGGACATCGGATGGAGAAGGCTGCATGGCAACCAACAGATGCAGTGAGGTCCAGCTGGCTGGGTTTGCAGCGACTTGGGATGACCGGCCTGAAATTCACCGTTTGGTGCAACCATCCCGACAGCGTGGGAGAAGAAGATTTAATCAGAGCCACATCAATCCTCCCAAAAAGTTGATTGAAAACATTGTGATGGGGGTGTGGGAGATGGGGAATATCTCGGCGTGGGTACTTCATATGTGGAATTGCAAATGGAGTGCAACTTGTACTATGAGGAGAATGAAGAAGAATTGGAGGAGGGGGAAATACAATGTTGGCAAGAACATAAAGAGGTCAAAAAATGGAGGCAGCAAAAAAGTGGGAGGGAAACAAACTTCTTTCCAAAAGTCATATCTTACAGGCAGTGGTTTCCCAAGCGAAGTCACTGGATAAAAGAAGGAATGTTAAGAGACCACAGGATAAAGGCAGACACAGGCAAACATTCCTGGAGTCAGCAGGCAGATTCAGAACAGGTGAGACTCAATGATGGTGTTGTTGGGAGGGGAATAACACGAAGAAGCTGCACAAAAACGTACACAAGGGAATAGGGCTGATAGCAGTGGACAAGGGTATCGGTACAGACCCTATTGCAGAGGATGCAGAAAAAGCAGGAAAGAAAGAAAGAGGGTCTGGCGCAGGAAAGGATACCAAGGTAGGAGGAATCAGTGATCTCAGACAGTAATTGACAAAGAAGAGCAATCAAAAGAGGATGGGGTAAAGAGTAAACGGAAGGTTTGAAAAGACTGCCTTACATGGGGCTATCTATGCCTTTGGGCACGCATTTGAGCAGTACGATGAAATAGAAGATTTGGAATGGTTAATTTGTTGATGTGTATAAACTATTACATAGAGAAATACCATCCAAGGAGGGTTCTAGAGAAGAAGCGTGAGAACTAGCAAAGAGACCTAGAGTACCCACAATAAAAGACACGGCAATGCCGGCATGGTTAATATATGTCAGCATCTACTGCGAAACATTTACAGAGAGGTCTGTGTTGATATTTAAATATATATATATACATATATGTATAATATATATATTACCTACTGGCGGTCGCCAGTAGGTAGTTATAGTTAGGACCACGTTTCCATAGGAAATCCGCAACATTCTATTTTGAATAACTTTGGCGCCGGTCGACGAATCCTCGCGAATTTTTCAAAATAGGTGGGGCGCTACGCTCCGCTCCTACCCTGAAAGTCTCGGGGGGATTCGTCAAGCGGGGGCTGAGATAAAAGGGGGGTCCCAAAACGCGTTTTTCCCATGCATTTTTCCATAGGACCTTTAGACACAGCTACAGCCCGAACGGCTGAACAGAATTACTTGAAATTTGGCAGAGAGGTAGTCCTCAGGTCAAGGAAGTGCCTTTTGTAGGTTTGGTGTAAATCTGTTCAGTAGATTCTGAGAAAATAGCCTTTAAATCAATATATATATCTGAGACAGCTTACGGTGCGCTTACGGTGCGCTTACCGTACGGGTACGGTGGCGTGCGCGAGCGCGATTTTGATTGGCTCTTAGATCTTAGTAAACATTCGAATCGGTCGAAACCAGGAAGCGACGGCCGCCATTTTCTCTCTCGCTCTCTGAGTTGGGCAGCAAAAACGAAGCCAAAAAATGGCTAAAGAGGCAGTTTCGTCACATCCTAACCACCCAGCATTGATATAGGGGTCCCCAAACAACCCACAAGCCCAAAAAAAAAAAGTATTTTTTTTTTCGGTAATTCGCCGATTACGCTTACCGTAAAACTTTAAAAAAAAAAAAATAATCCACATTTTCCCCACCCCGTGTGCAAATGGTGCCCGAAGGGCACCATTTGCGCATGGCTTATTACAGATATAAAATTAACAAAGAATACATTTCAAAAAGATGCGCATCATATGTCCCCCATGTGCGCACGGTGCGCGAAGCGCATCGTGCGTACATGGCCCATCCTGCATAATGTGGGCACGCGGTGCGCGCAGCGCACCGCGTGACCACCTTGCGTGCACGGCACTAACTGCGTAAAGTGGGCGTGCGGTGCGCGAAGCGCACTGCGTGCTCACTGTGCGCGCACGGTGCGCGAAGCGCACCGTGCGCGCACGGAACGAACTGCGTTAACTGGGCGCGCAACGCCACGAATGGCGTAAAGTAACTTAGCATTTAAAAAAACGTACAAATTCACCTATAAAAACCATAGGTTTCACACACGTTATAGTTAGGAATTAGCATTTAAAAAACCTTGCAAATTCACTGAAAAAACCATAGGTTTCACACATGTTATAGTTAGCTGTACATTTCACTCGTAAAAAACCAATGAAATTGCCCCGTTATAGTTAGTGCAGGCAACTATAACTCACGCGACCGCAATCTTCTGCTGATGACATATGTGTCTTTATGAAAAAAAAATATTTGTAATATATGTATAGCTAAAATTTAATGGAAGAAGACATGGGCAAATAAGTGTCTAAATACAGTATTAGCATCAGCAGAGGATTGCGGTCGCGTGAGTTATAGTTGCCTGCACTAACTATAACGGGGCAATTTCATTGTTTTTTTACGAGTGAAATGTACAGCTAACTATAACATGTGTGAAACCTATGGTTTTTTCAGTGAATATATATATATATATATATATATATATATATATATATATATATATATATATATATATATATATATATATATAACACACAGCGTCTTCTTCACAGAAGGACTTGCACTCAGAAAGTAAACCAAAGGTTTATTCGTAACGCATTTCGTCAGACACACTGACTTGATCACACAAAGTACTACAAACACAGGAGGCATTACATAGCTGCTGAAATAAAGGACAGACTAATTGTTTGACAAATGTTGTCTTTGACTTTGGCGGCCATTTCTAAATGTCTAAATAAGCAATCATAGTGATAGATATCCAAGCATGCTAGTGATATATACACATGATAGAGTACTGTAATCTGCAATAAATGCTAATTCTTAATAAACTTTAGTTTTTGCATTTTTGCAAATGTGGTAGATGTAAGGCGTGTAGCTGCAGTTCCAATGTTAAAACTTTCTCTCTCCCCAATGGCAAGCAAGGAAAAATACGGAATTTCATCAATTGTAACACCGAGTATGTTGTATATGTCATCAGCTGTATTTGTGGCCTACGCTATGTGGGGAGTACAATCTTCCCTGTAAAGAAACGCATTTTGGAACATCTGCGCGCAGTGAAAAATGGTGACATGTCATATGCTATTGCGAAACATTGTCATGTAGTGCATGGTGACATCAAGGATATCAATACTAAGATTGCATTTTTTGGTATCAACAGGGTTCCTGCTAATGCTAGAGGTGGTGACCGGCAACGGCGACTGAGGCGCCTAGAATCGGAATATATTATTAAATTATGCAGCAAGTTCCCTGGTGGGCTCAATCAGGAGGAGGATCTCCACATTCATCTTGGATAGCTGGACCAGATTCAATGTTGTTTATGATTAGCATGATATTACCTCTTGTGCTTGCAACAGAATTGTAGCTTTTCTTGGCAATTTTGTTCAGTGCTATCACTCCTGGTCTTTCCCTACCCTATTTTGGTGTTTTTGCCTATGATTGTACCCATTACAGTTTCCAATGCATCTCAAAGTATATATACATACACATACTTTTCCTTGAAACTATTCCCCCTTACCCCATTGTCATCTCAACCTTCATCTCTTTATTTGTCTCCTTCTTTCTTCTTCTTTTTCTCTCCCTTCTTCCCTTCTCTCTATCCTAGCTCCTTGTCCCTTTATTCCTTCTATATCCCCTTGTTTCTCACATCTGCCCTGGTAACTTTGGGTTATGACTTGCCTATATCCACTTGGGATATATGCATTGATGCCTGGGCCTTTTGCTAGTCCTCTTGAGCGGCTGCTCGAGGTGTATCTTGGTTGGCCTAGGTTGTCTTATGTGACTCTTGTCTTCAACATAT
This sequence comes from Triturus cristatus, assembly GCF_964204655.1. Lineage (NCBI taxonomy): Eukaryota > Metazoa > Chordata > Amphibia > Caudata > Salamandridae > Triturus > Triturus cristatus. The sequence continues at coordinate 218,354,466 of NC_140591.1, read as the reverse complement.
GATGTTGCCAACTTGCTGGTACGTTCTGTCCTTGTACATATATTTCTTTGTGTCTAATTAGTAACCCCTAGGTGGTCGAATCGGGTGGCCTAGCTTTCCCCCACAGTAGGTAACTACGAGAAAGGTTATATATCCTTTAAGGTGTTTTGAGTGGCAATTGCCTTTATACATGCTAACTTTGGGTGAGACATTTGTTATTTATGCACTTGCATAATACTATCAAAAAATAAGATAGAAATTGCTCTTACGATGTTGGCCTTCTTTGCCACTTGGCATTTATTATATTTTTTATTTTATGTTATTTCATTTTACAATTAATTAGGGTTATACATATATGTTGACTCTTTGTACTTTACTTTGCTGAATTATGTATATGTATTTGAACTTGTGTGATTCTATGTATGGATTTCACGTTTATTTACTGTGATAGTCTGTTTTTCATTGAAATCACACTGCAGTTTCATTTCACTTTGTAACTCACCCTGTTTTCTATGTCTACTAAATTGTGAGGAAGGACTCTTAAGCCCTTGACCTCTTCCGGGTTACTGAATGACTCTTTGACAAAGACGGTTGTCGTTGAAACGCGTCAGAGTCAATAAAATTGTTTTTCGCCAATTCGAATCCTGAGTGCGACTCATTTCTTATGCTGGAGCAGCGTAAGGCTTTATTCATATATATATATATATATATATATATATATATATATATATATATATATATATATATATATATATATATATATATATATATAATTTGTAAGGCCCATTTGGAGCTTATGTGGTTTGCATGGTTGCACTAGGAGTTTAGGTCTGTGTGGTGCTCATACCAGATAAACCATGGGGGGGCGTGGACAACAAGCTATGGGTTCACTGGATGTATCCATAGAGACCCCTTCGACAATGTACATTGCATGTGGCTTAGCAGTTCAACACCAGACTTTTCAAAGGAAACCCACCTCGGGGGGGGGGGGGGGGTGGAACATGGGGTAGAGGCCAAAGTCCCAATTCAGGTGATTTTTAACAGGGGTTACTGCCCGAGAAACCCTTGTAAGTATAAACACAAGTGTTCTTAATGCAGGGGTAAGCATGCAGTCCTTCAGTGTTTTGGGGAGCAAGGATATTTTGGGGGCAGTGGGCAAGGCAGGGGCAAGGGGGATCCTTCCAGCCTAGTTACAAAGGCTTATATGCCAATTAAGGTGGATTGTTTGAGTTCTTGGTTAAAATGTTACCCTAACAGAGAGGAGGCAATAACGTTTGAATGGGCTTCAGAGAAGGTTTCAGACTTGGTTATGGGGGCCCTAGGACATGCAGGTTTTTTTAAACAATTTAAAGCCAGCAAAATAACATCATCATATTGTTAGATTAAAGTTACACAAAGAAGTAACAGAGGGAAGGATCGCAGGCCCTTTTACATCCCTTTGCATGATTTCGTGATTTCTCCCCTAGGGGTGATACCTTAGAAAGCTGTGAGCATTTCACGATTCATCACGATAGTGCAAGAAAGGACGCTGCAGTGCAGTACAGTTTGCTTCAGTAACCATAGCTCTAGTTAGATCAGAAGGCCTACGAGCTAAGTTAGCAAAATGCAACATCAAGCCAGCTTTTCGACTGCACCCAGTTCAGCCTATGAACTTTTCTCTGTTAGGTATTCAATTTGACAATCAGTTGTATGTTGATAAAGTTTTACCAATCGGATGTGCTACCTCTTGTAGTTTGTTTGAGTCATTTAGTACCTATTTGCAGTGGTACTTTACATACAGAACAGGTTATTAATTGATTACCCCATTATTTAGATGATTTTTTGTTTGCAAGTGCAGGAGGCACACAGGATTGTGAGGCAGTCTTAAAACAGTTTCAGGATATGACCGAAGCGTTGGGTGTACCTTTGGCTCCTGAAAAAAGAGAGGGCACTAGTACATCTCTAGTTTTTCTTAGATTCGAATTGGACACAGTTAAATGGAGGCGAGGTTACCTGAATTGAAGGTTAGTGTTGCGTTACTCGAAGAAGCAATGGCAGCACCTGAGCTACAGCCGAACAACTGCTAGGTCATCTCAATTTTGCTTGTTGTGTTGTAAGAGCGGGCAGGACTTTTTGTCGGCGTCTTGGTTTTGTTACGTCAGGAGCTAAGTTACCACACCACAGGATTAGGATCTCCACAGCAATGCGGGCAGGTTTTGAAGTTTGATTAATCTTTTTTAAAGGTTTCAATGGCATCACTATGTGGTCCCTGGATTTGGATTTCTTTAGATTGTCTAGATAGTCTCAAATGCAGCTGGCGCCAGTGGTTTTAGTTTATTCTGGGATGGTAGGTGATGTGCCGAAATAAGGCCATTGAAGTGGGTGCAAGAGGGTAGGAGCATTGCCTTCTTTGAATTCTTCCCTTTGTGGGTGGCTTTGTCAGCGTGGGAAAAGAAATTGGAGAATATAACTGTCACTTTTAATGTGGGCAACAAAACAGTTGTGGATCTGGTCAATGGTCAGAAAGTAAAAGATAAGCATCTTTTAAAGCTACTGCAAAGATTCATGCTAAGTTGCTTGATGTTTAATATTGTTTTTGGAGCCAAGCATGTGCCAGGTATGGACAATAATATCGCAGACGCAGTGTCTTGTCCACAGTGGCAGAGATTCTGTGGTTTGGCGCCTGGAGCAGATTTGTAGAAAACACAGCTGCCGCAGCAGGTATGGAAGCTAGTGGACTGACAATGCATGAACTTGTTGAAAAATCTCTGGCAGTGACCACTAGAACCTCTTACATGAGAGCATGGGAGGAATTTCTGAAGATGGGGGAGTCTCGTAGAACTCAAGACGAGCAAGGTTGCTTGCTGTGCAGAGATGATGTATTAGGATCTATCATGAACAATATGGATGAGAAAGTATCAGCTAAAAACTATTGCTGGTAAGTTAGCTGGTTTGAGATTTTATGGCAAGTTTTTCTGGGGCTATGACCCTTCAGCTGGTGAGATGGGTAGGAGAATGTTGCAAGGCTGGGCTAAAGAAAATCAGAGAGGTTGTTTTATCAGGGGTCCTATTTCAATGAAATTGTTGTTGCATATGATGAAGGGCCTTTCTGCCATGTTTTTCTTATTTTGAACCATTGTTGTTCAGGTTATGCCTGTCTTGGTTGTTTATCAGTGCATTTAGGATATCTGAGATATTAGGGAGGGGCCACTCAAGGGGTATGAGAGTATAAAATATAACTGTGACAGTTGAAGCAATACAAGTCTTTCTGGAGGGGTCCAAAACTTACAAAAGAGGTAAGGGAGCAAAGATTTTACAAAAGAAAGTAGGTGGGTTGGTGTGTCCAGTGGTAATGTGATTTCAAAGCAACAGAGGGGCCTGAAACAGGTCCAGTTTTTGCTCACCAAGATGGCTCGCGGCTGCTAGTGTCACAGGTTCTGGGGTCATGAGAAAGGTTTTATGTCATGTTGGTGAAGATCCTTTCCGTTTTGACACTCGTTCTTTCAGAATTGGGAGCTGCTTCTGAAGCGTCCACATTGGGTTTCTCTCTCAAAGAGGTAAATAAAAAAGATTAGGACGTTGGTCATCTGATTGCTGTCTTCGGTACAGTAGGGAGATTGTGGATGCTCAGCTTGTAAGTGGTTGTTAACTCTTCTTTCTCATTTCAGGTGGTGTGGCAGAACCAGCGGTGTCTTTCTTTCCCATTTTGATTGTCAGAGACTCTTCATTAAGTGGGCAGTGAAGCAAGCTGAGAACCGTCCTTTTGAAAATATTCTGGGTTTTCGCAGTAATGAAATCAAGACTGATTGGTGGGGGGCGGGGGCATGAAATGGGGTCAACTGTTACCTTGCTTATTTAATCTGTTGTCAGTTAGAATGTGCTCAGATGTTTCACTTTTACATTTAGGTGAAAACGATCTTGTGCAGTTTTCGGGTTTGGGTTTGATAAAAGAGATCAAGAAGAATCTTGATATGATTGGGAAGTCTTGGTCAGAGACAACAATCTTGTTGACAGCTTTGGTGCCTAGAAGAGTTTGGTGAGGTGCAGTTAGATGTACAGCAGTTGAAAGAGTGAGGCACAAGGTTAACTTGGAACGCAATGGTTTTGTAGGAGCAGGGGGTATAGGCTGGTTGGAATACACTGACTTAAAAAAAGAAGATTTACAGTTTTTAGACAGGATGGAGTTTACCCCTCGTTTGTGGGTAATGAATTGTACCTACTTGAAATAAGGGAATAAATTGCCTTAACATTGGCCCTTAAAAGGTGGTGTTAACATTGTTCGGGCTGTTATGGCGACAGCCAGTTCTTTCTAGCTCCCTATGCATTTTATTGGTGCTTGCTGTTGGGGCGACAGAGTTTTTCAAGAGATTAGGGTTTTTTCTTTCTTTTGTGCAGGAAATTGGGGGGGGGGGCAGGATAAATAGCTTGACAGGTTTTTTCTGGTGGCTGAAATTGAGGAGCTCCCAACAGGTCAGAAGGGCTGAGGGCATTGCAGAGTAGGTTTTGGCAGAGGGAAAACAGGGGAGCGATGGTTGTGTCCCATGTGAAGGTCAGTGGATAAAAGAAAAGGGAATGGGGAAGATTGAAAGCTATAAGAATGGTTTGGGGATTTTTATTGTTGGCGGAGGTTTAAGGGTAGGGGTTAGGATTTGTTTAACGTATTAGTGAGGCAATGAGTCTCAAAATTTTAAAATGTTTTAATGAGTTTCAGAACTGCATACCTGTCCTAATCCAGCAGCCTTTTACTCTCACTTGGCCTGGTTTACTTCACCATTTCGCCCGATGCGGGCTCCTGGGATGGAGTCCATAGGATGTCTAGCCCAGGCCTTAAGGGAACTCCCATTGGTCTTCTTATGCACCGGGGCAGGGTTCAGAAAGCTGATAGGGCTCTCTGGGTTAATTGCATCATTCCAATGCTGTGCTCCTCTCAGGGTAGGGTTGTTTTTATTCTTGTCCCTCCCTCCCTTCCTCCCAATATTTAAGTCATTTCCAATTTTCTGCTTTTGGGGGGTCTGCAGTTCTGGGGGTTTAGGTTGTCACTTAGAACAGGTGGCAAAAATTAAGGAGCTCGCGACAGGCCGGAAGGGTTGGGGGCATTTTCAGAGTAGACTTTAGCAGAGGGAATATAGAGGAGCAATGGATGAGTCACGTGTGAAGGTCAATGGATAAACGGAAGGGAATGGTGAAGATTGAAAGTTGTAAGAATGGTTTTGGGATTTTTATTGTTGGGGGGTTTAATGGTCGTAGGGGTTAGGATTTGTTTATTGTATTAGTGAGGCCATGGATTTCAAAATTATAAAATGTTTTAATGAGTTTCAGAACTGCATATCTGTCCTAATAAAAAGGCCTGGTTTATTTCGTTTCGTTTCGTTTCAGAAATCTTTATTTCGATCACAGATCATAAAAGATACATAGCAAAATATGGACAATTAAAAAAGTATTAAACATGATGTGATCCAATGAATTAAGACATTAAAATGCATTAAGGGAAAAAAGAAAATATGGTGTACTGTGCTAAAATCTAACAATAAGTCAATTTATACAAGTCTTTTCAGGACGCTGCTACGGGTAAACCACATGGAAGTTAAGAATTTCGCAACTGCAAAAACGACAATGGGAGAAAGGTCTGACTTTAAAACCCTATAGGCTGGTTGGAGGGATCTGAAGCCCAAGTTCCTAAGTAACGGGACTAACCAGCGTTTCCTGCTCCTCTTGTAGCCCTTGCAGAAAAAAACGGCGTGAACTTCGTCTTCTTTCGGATGAGCACAAGCAGGGCAGGTTGCTGTGGTGGAGCATGGAGACCAAGACGCTGTGAAAAAAGCTAGAGGAAGGCATCCATATCTCCATTGAAAGAATAATTTCCTCGTTAGCAGAGGGGAGATCGCATCAAGAGTGCTTTCAAGGCAGTAGGAGTCTTTTGCTTTCAGGAATAAGTGGGTCAAGGATCCTTCACGGCTCTCGTTGATGGCTCTTGTGAGCATCAAATTGTAGTATGCTCTTGCGAGTGCCTTCTTTGAAATCTTTACACAGGATTTGGAAGGATCGGTCCATAGTTCCGGATAGCCCAGATCCTCAAAGCTACCCTTGACATAAGTCAGCCACGGAATCCTCGAGGCGTTCCGCAGCTGTAAGAATTCCTGAAGCTCCTCTCTGTAAATTAAGAGATCAGAGCTACACCACAAACGCCTCCAAAAGGTTAGGGGTTTAAGACCTAGCTCCTCTGATATTGGTCTTACTCCCAGGTCTAATCTAAGGGGGAGTAATGGAGTGCTTTGAGGAAGGGCAGTTACCTGTCTCAGGAATTTGTTTTTGGTGGACTGTAACTTTGGGACATGAGTGTGACCCCAGATTTCACCCCCATATGTAACACCCGCCCTTGCTTGGGTTTTATATATATGAATAATTGGGGTCAGTGGGCGGTAAAAAGATTTGTTCGCCAAGCGCAAAGTGCCACCCGCCAACAGTGCCAGTTTGATGGTCGCTTTGGCCTGATGAGACGTCCACGATAGATGTTCGTTTAACGTGATCCCCAAATATTCAATATTGTGCACACGTTCCAATTGTGTTTTGCCGAGCCTGGGTGGGGCACGATTCTGGGGCTTGGGGTTCAGAATCATGAACTTAGTTTTTTGAGGGTTGATTTCCAGTCCCCGGTCGTTACAAAAATCTAGAAAACCATCCAAGATGCGCTGGATCCCCATAGGGGATTTAGACAGCAGCAGGGTGTCATCTGCAAACATAATTGCAGGCACCCTGCTGCCGGTTAATTTTGGGGCATCCGAGTTGTGAATCCTGTTTAGGTGGGCAACTACCCCGTTCACAAAGATGCAGAACAGGGTCGGTGCGAGCACACAACCCTGTCTCACGCCTCTGCGAACGGGGAACCTTTCGGTTAGTTTGCCACCTTTACCACACCTTACGCGAGCGTAGTTATTGTGGTGAAGTCTCATCAGGATTGTCAGGATGTCAGTAGGTACGTCCAACTCTTCCATAACTCTCCATAGCCTCGCTCTGGGAACCAAATCAAAGGCGGCACGTAAGTCTACAAAGATGGTGTATAGACTGCCGCCCTCGATTATGGCTGTTCTCCAGTAGAGGAGATTTAACCTGAAGATTTGGTCTATGGTTGACACGCCCTCCCTGAATCCTGCCTGGTAAGGGGACAAGATTTCCATTTCTTCGATCCAGGCCTGCAATCGATTCAAAATCAGTCTACCGAACAATTTTTGGGATATATCGATTAAACTGATAGGACGATAGTTGGAGGGGAGCAAGGGGGATCCCTTTTTGAAGATTGGGACCACCTCTGCTCCCCTCCAAGTATCAGGCACCTCCAGTCCCCCGGCAATGGCATTAAATATTAATGTGAGATAGGGTGCCCATATCCCAGGTTCCTGCTTAAACAGGTCACCGGGCACCCCATCGAGACCAGGGGCTTTTCCAGCAGCTAACCCTTTAATGGCTTCCCTCACTTCTTTTTCAGTGAAAGCAACCCCGATCGGGCAGAATGAAATTGTGGGACCATCTCTGTTCTGTTCACCCCCACCCTCTGCGTACAGGGCTTCAAAATGGGTCTGCCATACCGTGGGGGCTATATTGGGCTCTATTGCAGAAGATAAATCCTCCGTGCCATTCGCCACTACACGCCAAAATTTACGGGAATCTCTGGTTGTTAATGCATTAGTGAGATTTTCCCAGTAATCGTGGTCCCATTCTGCCCTTGCATTCTCCAGGAGGATTTTATAGGATCTTCTCCTGGCGCGAATTTCATCTTTGTTGTGATGTTCCTTTATGGCAAGTAGCAAGTTGGCCTTGGCTTCCCTGCAAGCTGCATTGTACCAAGATGTCTTTGGTTTAAGGCCATTCCTTTGCCTTGAAGATGAAAATAGATCCTGCTCTAGGGTAATGAGGATGCCTGCATGTATTTGTGCAAGCTCTCCTCGCATAACGTCGTCTAAAACCCTAGATCCTAGCTGGAAGGCATCCTCCAATAATGGAATTATCCTTTCATATAGGCGGGATATTCGTTCTGGGTTGCTGGCCAGTTTCTCCCACTTGACCTTCCTACGATTATTTTCAAGTAGGAGGCCCGTTTTATCTTTAACCAACCCATTGATTCTTGGGTCTCTCCCAGGTAGACAGTAGGTCAATTCCAGGGAGTTGTGGTCACTGTCTAGTCTTGGGGTAACTTTAAAGTCCACTATTGCTGACCACATGAACAGTTTAACCATTATGTAATCCAATCTGGATTCGCTGCCGGGTTTATTAAAAGTATGGATACTTGGCGTGTCTGATTTAGTGCGACCGTTGCATGCCCTTAGACCCAGGTTGAGGGTGAGGGCGGTTATCTGTAGGGCTAGTGGAGTCCAAGCCCGTGGAGAAGGTGCCACCGTCTCAGGTATGAGCCAATTTAAGTCTTCTTCCAGAGAAGGACCATCACGTAGCCCCGGCAGTGGTTCATATTGAGCATTAAAATCGCCTCCTACCAGGCAAGCCAGTTCACTTGGGATACCTTCTAGGAGCTTGGCTAGCTCATCCACTGTGCCAGATTCTTTATGCATTGGAACCGGCCTTGAATAGATATTAATTACTATCAACTTCGATGAGTCTGGCCACTCGAGTGAGACAGCCAGTAAATCATCAGAAGCGGTCTCTAGATAAGTAGCTTGGCATCCTAAATCCGTGGCTACCCATGTAGTTAGTCCCCCAGATGGCCTGCCCCTACCCCCCCATTTAGCTGCTTTGAAGAAGGAGGCAAAACCCGGAAATGCTATTTCTTCACGCGCCCAAGTTTCTTGTAATAGAATTATATCCTTCGAACTGATATATGTACCCCATTCTGTGCAATCTATCTTGCTAGCAAGGCCAGCCACATTCCATGAAATCACTGTTATTTCTAGTGGTTGGGTGGAGGCCGTGCCCATATGAGCCAAAGTGGTGGTGGTGCACTCGTGGGGCCGCCGAAGGTTTGTGGGGACGAAGGACGTGCCCTTGGGGTTATTATCATGGAGGGGAGCGGAGGGCGCGACACTTGGGACATGTGCAGGATCAACTGTGCCAAATGCTGAAGGATGAATATCAGCAACCAGGTCAAATTTGAGCCCATTTATGTGAGATATTTGAATTGCGCTCCCCTCGTCAACCGCATGTCAATCTACCATCTCAAGGCTACTAAAGCGGTTATGGGTAGATAGATGGGCGGGGTAGTGTATTCTATGTGGCCCTGGAATTCCCCTCCTCTGTCCACCGCCTCCCCCCCTCCTTCTTGCAACAGTTTCCCAGCCGGCCTCACCCCCATAAGTAGGGAACTGCTCTGTTGGTCTTTCCCTGTATGACGGATAGTTGTTGTTCTTCCTCCGACTATTTTCCCAACCCTCCAACAGCTCCTGGTGATGCCTCCACCTGTGATCCTCCAGGTTGTAAAAATTTGAGGGGTAAAAGAATGAGAGGGGTAATGGTTGGATGGTGCTCGCAAAATCCCCATCAGCAGCACGGGTGCAGATATATGCGGCTGCATTCGGATCTCTGAAGGTGACCAGAATGCAGTCGCCACCGATGGATTTCTTAGTGTAGCCCACCCACGTTGCCCTCCTAGCCATGGTTATATCGCTAGTAGTACCTCTCGGTAGCGGTCTGTTTACGGAGAGCCAATTGATTACTTTATTTATTAGTGAGATGGTGGATTCAGATGTAGTAGAATTTAATTCAGGGACCCCCACCAGAACCAGAGTGTAAGGTGCTACTTCTGGGGGGAGGTTTATGAATTTAGATTTAAAAGTAATGTCAGGTTTCTCTCCAGTAGTAGGAGGGCCACTCTTGGCTTTGGCCGGAGGCTGGGTATTATTGTCTTTCGGCGGGAGGGTTGATTTTGGGATAGCAGTAGCCGATTGTTGAATGGGAGTGGGGGCCTTATTTACAACCAATGGTGCCGGAGCATTAATTGGTACAGGTTGTGGGGGTTTGGGGTTAATTTGCGGGGATTTATTAGTAGTTGGTGTGGGAGGGAAGTTGCCTTTGGTAAGTTTTGAACCTGATCCCTCTCTAAATATTTTGGTCCCACTGTTGACAGTTTTCCTTGAGTCTAGGAGTTGCACGGTAGCCTTTTCAATACTAACTAGTCTGGCTTCCATCTTAATCAGTCTTGCCTCGAGAGGGCTCAACAGAGACCTAACTAAGGTGCCTATATCTTCTAAAGTAATGTCATCTGAAATAGTGTCTGATGGTGCGTTGCTAATAGGTTGTGGTAATGAAGTTAACTTACTCGTTCTAAGGGGAGATGGCGGTCCTAATCTATTCCCAGTGAGCTCGGAGGAAGCACCTATCTCCCTTTTGCCTCTGGCTTGCTTAGATTTCGAAGTTTTAGTCCTATGATCTACTTTATTTTGGAGGCCCTGCTTCTTTTTAGGAACAGCCCCTTCCCTGGTACCCCTGTTGCTGTCTAGGTTAGTTCCTGCAACTTTAGCTGTCTCAGTGTTCTCTACGGATGTAAGCTGGGGGATTTGCGTGTTGGGTAGGGCCATAAGGCTCATGTCCTCAAGGTAACTCGGGGCCTCAGTAGTAAACTCGGGATTGGTAAAATTAATGGCTGGGATAGGACATGTTGCCGGGTCTATACTATGGTTATTTGGAAGACCAGATCTATTTTCTGGGGTTCTAACATGGGCCATGGGGCCCAATGAGGACCTTCTTACCCAGTCTATTTCTTGTGAGATTCTGCGCTCGAGAACCTCTATTTCATCATTTTTCATAATTTCACCCGAATATCAAGTTAAATTAATTGACATTTACACACTGCAGGTGCATAAAACAGGAGCTCGGCTCTCTGCCAGGAAACCCCATTAAGGTAGGCCCAGGACTTTTTGTCTTCATTCAGACTTCTCTAGCTTTCTGTCTACCTGGGCCTATGGCCTACTCTATGACTGTCACGGAATCAATCCTTTTCCCCATCTTGCTCCTTTCCTTGTCTTCACCCATATCTCTGCCCTTGTGTTCCTCTCATTCTCCATATTTCTTTCTCACATGTACTCATTAGCTTGTCTGCTTCTCGAACTTTCTTTACATCATTATGCATAAAGCTATCACCCATAAATCGGCCATCTGAGAAGAGTCAGCCTGCGGTTCCTTTAAAGTTATTATCAGACCTTTCTTCGAAAAAGAGGGAACTGGACCCTCGGAGCTTGAGAGACTGCAGAGGTGAGCCAACTGCTAAAAACTTTGACAACCCTCTTCAAAAACGAGGGAAAATGTTTTTTCTGGTTCAGAGGAAATTCGAATGGACTGTTAAAAGGATCTATATCATTACATAAGGTTCCCAAAAGCTATAAATGTTTTATGGTGAGGATAGTTGAGACCTATCCTAGGGATTCATATCAATAATTGTTGCCCTAGGTGTTTGTCTTAATCTAGGAAAAACACCATCAAATGCAGTAGCGGCTGGCAGGGAATAAGGGTGGACGGGTAGGGGGTAAATGGGCGGGGACGGGACAAAATAAAATAAATAAAAAATAAATACCACTTACCTCTCTGCTGGCCGCTTCTCTCCTCGCTACTCTGGCGAGTCCGAAAGTACAACAAGGAAGCACCTTGGCCCCGCATAGCCAATCACAACGCTGCAATGCAGTATTTGATTGGTCTGAGCCCGTGGATCGGCACTCAGATGGGACTGGGGGCCTATGCATGTTCCCCACCAGGCTGTGTAATGGAGCCTGGTGGGGAACATGCAAAGTGCGCATGACTGTTTGACTGGCCCAAGACGTGCGCCTAAGCAGTCATGCACATTTGGAGTGTGCAAACCACTCCTCCCCCTGTGCCTCCGACCCGCCCCACCCTAACCCAGCCCAGAACCCGTGAAATATAAAATGATAATTACTACATTAATATTATTTTATGAAGAGCAGTGGGACTATGCTCCTCTGCCTTATCAATTGTTATATAACGAAAAAAAAAATCACATAAGTGAAAAACCATCATAAAGTCATAATTTATGCACTTATACAATTTTTACTTCTGCTAACTGGTTCAGGGACAATGGCAGGAATCATTTCCTGAGATAATATCTAAAAAGCTTTTCTTCTGGCATAGCATTTTCTAAGGGGTTTTCCTCTAATGGGACACCCTGTACAAGATAGGCACTAGTTCTCATGTGTCTCCGATACTTGCGTGTTGTGTATAGAGTGATCTGAATCAAACATATATTTTTTATAGGCACACGCAAGACTTTCTCCTGTGGAAGAAAATGCTGCTCCCAGATCCTGTGGCAGACAGTGAAGTATTTGTGATGCTCAGGAGCTTGAGGAGTGGACTACTAAACTACCAAGATGGGCTGCTGCATATCTGTTACCAGTAGAGTTCAGAGGGTTGCATTGCCAGGTTAATAGCTCTATTTTAGGGTCAGTTGGAGTGATCTTAGCCGCGAGGGCTGCTTTCGATCGCATCTATTGTCTTTAGCTGCGTGAACATATTGCTAATTTGGGCATACTTAACTAAGACAAGGAAAATTAGATTTATCTCTCTGGACATAGAGCAACAGAGTATTTACTGCATAACTGAACTCCAATAGTTGGTGTCGACTCCACGCCAGCTTTCTCTAGGAGAAGCATGAATGGCCTACAGAGGTCGAGTAAAATGTGGGCAGCACTGGGGGCATTGTAGAGGAGGTAGCAAGCCCACAATTGAGCTTCATACATAAATCTCCACTGACGGACAACCAACTGGGCTATATTTTGCTGTATAACTTTATAACAATTTTCTGCATAATTCTTTTGTCCTTTCTGGAGAAATTATCCCTTTGCCTCCAAATAATCCCACCTGTAGAGAGACTTCTTACCTAAGTATCTGCTATGGTGTTTTACACTTTAATAGAAACCATGTATAAGAATATCCATGGCTGCCTCTCAATCCATGAGGCTGTGTGCCTCTCAGACTTGTATTGGTGTACAATGAAGTCAGCACTCAAAACCTCTGCTTTGTCATTTTGCGCTCTCTTCCCCTTCCTAGTGGCAAAGACCCCTTCAAGGTAAGTGCTTTTTCCCTTTCCATTAAAACACTGAGACCATCCTTGAACCCTCCGCCAACTCCTTGGTGAGACAGGACCCCTGTGTACACAATGTTGACCCCACCAAATGCTAAGGGGGAAACGTCAGGCACCCCAACTCCCCACAACTTTGACTGGGGTTTCAGACAGGACAGTGATAGAGGATCAACGTTGAATTGCTGTTTACGCTCTCGTTTAGCATTACTAAGAAGGCGTTCATTACACTCCAGCATATTATACAACAGACAAATTATTTCAAAAAAGAAATCTAACTGCCTAACTCAAGCGCCCCTTCAGTTGGTCTGGCTTCATAAATCCCAGCCATTAGCAGAATTGTAAGACCGTCTCAGGTGGTCTTCACCTTGCAGCCATAGAGACATCTAAAGTCAGCAGTATCACTGAAGAGAGCTTGTAGCCCCTTCCGTAAAGTAAGCCTGGTGAAAAAAACTAGGAATAAACTGTAATTATGTCAGGGTTTGAACTCAATGCAATTTTAGGGAGCAGGTCCCAGTGAACCTACATTGTGAACTTACTTTGGGGTATATTATCAAGACAGGCGATAAAATTATCGCCGCTTTAGCGGCAGAAAAATGCCGCTAAAACGGCGATAATGGGCTTGATAATATGCTCTATGGAATTCCAATTGGAGCCCATGTTAGATGTGAAGGACATTTAACCTGAGCTTCAATTGGAATTCCATAGAGCATATTATCAAGCCCATTATCGCCGTTTTAGCAGCAGTTTTCTGCCGCTAAAGCGGCAATAATTTTATCGCCTGTCTTGATAATATGCCCCCCAGTGTTGCCGTGCACATGGGAGTGAGATATCACCGGCTTCAACCTGACATAGCGAATGCTGCCCCTGGTCGGACGGGGGCAGAAAGTAGGCAGGGCACCAAAATTAAAGTGGACCTTATTAGCAAATGAGAGAGCTAAACAAGTAGCCTGCATATGTAAATCAGCCAGAGCTGAAGTTGTAAAGACAGGCTATCTGAATATTTTGCAAGGTATGAGGCTGCAATAATTTGTGTTGGCTGCAGGTATTGTCTGTGGTAATATTAGGAAAGTCAACAGTAGAAACTGGCCCACCTGGCCATAAAACCACCCCACGCACTGCTAAAAAACCGGTCCATACACTGATCCGTCAGGCCAGCCCGTCGGGCACCGCCTGATTGCCCCCTATAGGCCAGTCCGACCATGATGCTGGCAACATGTGTGCATCACTCTGTCTTCTAATAGCATTACTGGGTCTCCACTCTCCCACTAAAAATACTTACAATGAGTTCAAATTACACCTTGCAAATGTGAACAAGTGCCCAACAAAGATAAAGTCATGAAACATACTTGATATTGGAGTACATTCAGCTGTCCTTCATACTTCTGAATGATCAGGGTCTGCGCCTTCTCTGCACTTTCCAGCTTCTTTCTAAGGATTCCCAGCTAGGTTTGATATACAAGTAACACAATTAGTTTTATCAAAGTAATGCATATGAAAAAACAATGTAGACACTGCAAATTGACAAATTCCAATTGGCTGGTTAGATTTTTAGGGAAGCTCACAGTCAAAGTGAACAAAACATGTTCAAACAGCAAAATGTGAAATGCCCCAGATGGGATTGTTCATGGTGGGATGTCAAAAGCATTAAGAGAGGATTGGCAAGCACTTTGTAACCCTGCAGTGCTAACATGTCAGTGTAAAACAATTTCAGATATGAGGCCTCCTTCACTGAATTTAAATGTCACTTGCAAAGTATACCTCGAAGCCCCAAGGCACAAGTGCATAACGTTCATAAGAGAAGCAGAGACTTGTACCAAACTTGAATGTTTCGCTAATTATGACACTAAAAATGCCTCCATTGCAGGATTATGGCAGCTTTTCATTGGCAAAGCTTGCAATGCCTATTAAAGAGCAAATTGTTGTATCCTCTGCTAGGAAGCAGGTACAGATACCATATTTGTGGCTTTGTGCTACTCAATTCTATTCCCCACCATTGGGAAACTCAGGACTGTGGTACCCGTGGCTCAAATATGGATTTTAGGCAGGCTGTTACTTCCTGCTGGGTGAATGGGAAGTTAACTCACCAGTTTGGACAGACACGCTCCTCTGCCAGACCTGTAGTTGGCCTTCCCCTGGACTTATAACAGTTGAGAAGTCAAGGATCCCAGCTGGAGAGGAAGGGAAAGACTGCAGATTGGGTATCAGCCAGTGATGATGATGATGAGTAGGATTTGTAAAGCACACAGATGCTCCAAGAAGTGTCCCGGCGCTGGTCTTCCGATAATGCAATTACAGCTGAGTAAAAAGTCAAGTTTTCAACTTCTTTTTGAAGATCTGTTCCCAACTCACCAGACGGAGGTCCAGGGGAAGTTTATTCCACTCAGAGGGACCAAGAAAGGATAAAGAGCGCCCATCAGCCCTAGTACTGTCAATTCACCATACTAGGTCACAGACCAGAAGAATGGCAGGGTCTTTCCATTCACATTCCACAGGCCTGATCCAGTCCAGTGAAGAGAGACCTTTGATGGAAAACTCTCTCCAGAAATCCTGGGTCTTCGCACTCAGAAGGATTCAATAGATGGATGATGAGGTTGAGCGGAAATGAATCTTGGAATGTAAGGGGAGGGCCCTAATATGGGAGGAGGGTCTGTGGGAGGACTTAGATATCACAGAAAGCCCAGTGAGCCAGCTGACTCAAGTGTCCCAGTAATGATATTAGAAGAGTGCTTTGTGGATATTTTTAACTGTAAAATAAATGAAGAATAGAAAAGTCTGGGTGAGCCCAGAGTGGAAACGTAGCCACGATAGAGTCCGAGCCTTACACTAACCACTGTTGCACACTTATAGAGAGGTGGGAAGCCTGCTATATAGTTGAAACCTGAAAAAGACAGAAGCTACTGGGGGCGGTATGATCTCTATTGCCTCAGAAAGGAGAGAGGGGACGAGAGAGGGAAATCCTGCTCCCCCTTGGTTCACCAGAGCTGAAAAGCTCCTCTACAGTTAGTGGAGCTGGCCTCCTGAAACACCATAGCAAGCAAAAGATCAAGAGAACACTTCTCAAATTTGGGTAAGGGATAAGAAGGCTCAAGAGGAATCTTTGGGCCGGCTTTGCTTTTGTCCCTGTCAGAATGACTGGATGAAGTTGCAAGGAGCCCTTCTCTTAGCTTGCACTGGGCTCTTCCCAGAACTGGTTGTGCCGATACACCCTATGGGACAGTGAGGAGTGCCTGGACTTGCCCTTCTTCTTCACGGTAGCCAGGCTGTGCTGACCCACTGTTGTGCTGCTAAGTTGTGTGACCCATCCACCCCAGTGCTTTATTTGAGCCGGTGGTTTCCAGTGTTCAGCACCGGCCGACACATAATTGCCGGAACCTGCACTTATGACAGCTGCCACATGGTAGCGCAGTTTGTGTAATTTAAAGAAGAGCAGAATAACAATTATTTTTCTAATTCAATATATATTAAAAACAACTTATACCTGCCACCCAAGCTAGTCTTAAAGCTTTGGCGGTCTCAAACAGTCTGAATTGTCACACTGGTAGCAGTGTGATGTTTAGTAGTTGTGTAAATACACTGGCAATGTGTGGTGCAAACTGTGGTGGGCTCTTAGTAGGGCCCCTGCACTTATTTTGTTTTACAAAGTAAGCACTGTCCCCCTAAATTGCAGGTGTAGGTACCTAGCTCGACAGTGGGCAGAAGAGTGAGCACCCCACCAAACTGAGAACTGGAAGCCTGCAGTGAGTATTTTGATCAGATGCGCAACGCCCATTAGGCTGAATGGGCTTTATCCCCCCCCACCCTCCCACCCCGCCCCTGTTGTGTGTCTCAGCCCAGGCTGCTGCAGCTGTGGGCTCGGCTGCGCAGTGTCTGGAGTCTTATCTCCGGCACGCCCACGTTTTTCACAGGTCTTTCAATACCATTTGCATATTTACTTACCGTTGTAAATTGGTTACCAAGGCTTAGTTTTGTTTTCTGGTTCCAGTACCCCCTGGGCCCCCATTCTGCCTATTCCTTACATTGTATATTACATTTATTGCCGTAGTGTGCAAATGCATTTCATAAAAAGGAATATAAAGTAGGATTCCCAAAAGAAAAATGCTAGCCATGTGTTGTTTAAAGAGCCTGCAAAAACCGCGTCTTGACACTAAATACGATTATAAATAAAAAAAGTGTGTATTCATTTGTAATGTGACTTCTCTGTCTTTGTTCCCTTTAATTATTAGGCATGGATCATTCGGGCAGCCCTAGAACACAATTAAAAGTGCTTTTTATTTATATTTGCTGTTCGAAGTATGCACAGATAAGTGTTGAAAATACAGCTTTAGGTCACTGCTAATTTTCGTACAGTCTGGGACATCAAAATAATAAGGTGGCAACCCTAAGCATAAGACTAGTAGTTTGTTGCAGGATCAGAACATTATTTATTTCCTCACCCTCTATCCCTGATTAATGCCATAATAGCAGGGCTTTAAGTGGGCCGGGTCCTGCCGGTGCTCAGCACCAGCAGTTTGTAAAAGCAAGCGCTGAGACGGGTCCCTATCGGGCTCTCCATTTTCACCCTCACACTCAGACTGGAAAAACAAATCTTAACTCTGCAGCAGTTCACTGTATTGATGTAACTTTAATTTTTTTGCAGTTCTGTATTGCTAAACATGAAGTGCTTCACATGAGCACCAACAAAGACATCTTCATTAATTTTTTGGTAGGCATGGATGATTAAGTGATTTGCCCAGAAACACAGGACGTTGAGCCGACGCCGAGACCAAACGTGCTTCCTCTGCTCCAAAGTGGGCAGCTCTAGCCATTACGCCACAACCTCTTGCACAAGAACTAAAGCATTTTCAATATTATATACAAAAAAGCCATAGTTGTATTTATGCACGTAATATATTTATCTTATGCAACTAACAACCTTTGACAAAGCCAATAGTCCTGGCTTGTTGTAGGTGTAATGTTACTTATGTGGAGGCAATAACAGAAGCAGCAAAATACCAGTTGGGCGGCACATTATGCTGAGCACAGGTTTTTAGCATAAAAGTTTTAAGCCACTCCCTTAATTATATCACCCCTTTGAGAGACCCCCCTGTTGGAAGCTGGCTCTGTATATACTATACCAAAATGAGGTATAGTGTGCACCGAGCCCAGTGGAACCCCAAAGGTGGGCAGAGGTAAAAGTAGATAGCACCTTACTCTCTATTTGTGGGAGTGTGGGGGAGCAGTAAGGCTTTATCAGACGGTAGTGTTAAGCATTTATCGTACACACTCAGGCAAGAAATGATGTCACACACTCTTAAAGACTGAACTCAGACCAATTTGTTTGTATAAAGATATCATTTAGTTATTTTATTTCTAAAACCAAGCCAGACCTGGTGCAGGTAAGTGAAATACTGCTTTGCAAAATGTTATGCAGTGATTTACAGTTGAATGCAGGTTCAAATGCAGTTGGTTGATTTACAGGTAAGTAAACAGTTCAAAATTACTTTTCAGTTACTTTACAGATTACTGTGCATGTTACTTTTTAGATTACTTTTTTAGTTACTTTGGATAATCAGTGTGAAATGCCTAGATATCACATTGAGACATTTCCTAGACAAAAGGTAAGTAATTCAGTTTTTACACATATGCAGTTTTTCAATGTTTCATACAAACCAACTCCACACTTTAAAGAATTTTCAAGGAAAAGCAGTCATTGCATTCTTATGGGAGAAAAATAAGTTATCGGTTTGCAGGTAAGTACTGAGTGAGTGAAAAATTACTTTTATTTAATTTGGTTTAAATCATAAAAGGGTGTCACATGCTGGTTTGTGGGAGGTGGTATTCTGGGGTTAGAAGCAGGGTTCCCCTAGGGTCAAGGATGCACTCTCAGATCACCCTCAGCGGCACTAGGGCGGCCGGGGGGGAACATCCTTAACATCGCGGTTAGTACACCGCGATGCAGTTACATCGCAATCGTTACAACGACTGCGATGTTACCACGCCATGCCATTACAATGCAAGTCTTTACATCGACTTGCGCTAGATGGCGTGCTAACATTACAAATAGTGTAGTTTACTATCCCAACACCTTCCCTACTGTTAAGTGGACTGGAGTTGGAATAGTAAATTACGCTTTTCTAATGTTAGCACGCCATCTAGTGCAAGTCGATGTAAAGACTTGCGTTGTAAAGGCATGGCGTGGTAACATCGCAGTCGTTGTAACAACCGCGATGTAACGGTACGCGTTGTAAAAACTCGCGTTGTAACATCGTACATCCGCGGCCGGGTGCAGAGTGCTGAGGCACAATGTTATCCAATGGGGGATAGGGGGCCTCCAGTTGGTGGCTGCTCATAAGCAGGCCACAAGGTTGTGGGAGCAAAGCTCCTGGTGTTAGGCTCAGGGCAAAGGGTGTCCGAGTTAGGATACTAGGTGCAACCACAGCGGCACAGGGGCGGCTGGGTGCAGGGTACTGTTTTGGTGTTGGGTGCCCTGTTGTTTATTAATGGGGATTGCCAGTTTTGGTTTTTTGCTGCAGGCTGCAGGCTCTGTGCACCTCGGGTTCTCTTCTCCAGGGTGCAGGGCAGCTTGATGCAGGGGTGTCTTTTGAGGTCAGATTTCACCTTACCGGGCTACTTGCGTTTGGGGGGGTCTCCGTGCAGAGGCTGCAGTCGACGTCGGTGAGTCCTAGAGGGGTCAACCCACAGGGAACTCAGACTCTTGAGCACTGGGGGACCTCGCTGGGACCGGTGGGCCACCCAGATTCAGGCCGTGGTGGTTCCAGGCGTCAGGTGCAGTGGTGGTTCCAGGCATCAGGTTTCTTCGTCCTCAGCAGGCTCAGAGTCTGTCTTGGGAGTTTCTTTTGAACCGAGCTGTTGTTCACAGGCGATCCGGTCTTTGTTGAAGGCAGTCAGTCCTCCCAGGGTTTCTGGAGGTCACTGGCTGCAGGACAAGTCAACTTTTGGCGCAGGATCTTAGGAAACTGCAGACGGGCCGGTAGGACTGGGGCCAAGTCGGTTCTTCTCTGCAATCTCCTATGCGGGTGTCTTCTTTTGTCCTTCTTCTTCTTAGGTTGTGGGAATCTATCATCTTGGTTCAGGGCTGCCCCCTAAATACTGAATTTAGGAGAAGTTTTAGGGCTCTCGAGGTGAGTAGCCAATGGGCTACTGACCTTAGGGTGACTACACCATTGGTGTTTTCACCCCACATGGTGGAGTGGGCACAATCCCTAATCCTGATTGGAGATTGCCTGCCATCTCCAAAATGGTGAGCACTGAAGAGTGGGCTTCCCCTCGTGTCCCTCACCTTAGGGGTGGGAACACCTTCTGGGCTGTGCTAATTTTTCCCACCTGTCTTCCCGGCGAAAAGGTGGGGAGACAGCTCGTGATAGCAGGAGAGGCTGGGAGTCGCGTTACAAAGGCAGCAAGGCCTTTGAAGCTCCCCTGCCACAGATGGCTCTTCCTGTCCTGGAGGAGGTGTGACCATCTACGCCCAGAAAAGGCTTTGTTTCTGGGCTCAGGGAGCAAAGCCTTCCACCCCAGGGGTCCAGAAACATGTCTAATGGTGGCAGGCTGGTGTGTACCAGTCAGGGAACACACCAGAGGCTGGTCCATTTTCCGGAGGCATCGCTAAGATGCCCTCTGAATGCTTTGTATAATAAATCCCACACTGGCATCAGTGTGGGTTTATTATACTGAGAAGTTTGCTACCAAACTTCCCAGAATTCAGTAATGACATTATGGTGTTGTGGAGTTTGTAATGACAAACTCCCAGACCATATACTCTTTATGGCTTTACTGCACTTACAATGTCTTAAAATGGACTTAGACACTGTAGGAGTACAGTGCTCATGCAACTGTACCCTCACCAGTGGTACTGTGCACCCAGCTAGAGGGGTGTCTTACCTATACCATAGGTAGTGGGTTGCAGGCATGGCACATGTGTGCCATGTCGACTCTTCACTTTTCTCTGAACCAAAACATGCAGCCTGCAATGGCAGGGTTTGTGTGTAAAGGTACCGGAACTCTAAGGGTGACACAATATGTGCTGCAGCCCTTAGAGGCCTTCCCTGGTCACAGTACCCTTGGCACCCATGGTACCTTTTACAAGGGACTTACATGAGGCCAGAGAGGTGCCAATGGAGGGAAGAAAGGTACAGTTTTGGGAAAGAACACAGGTCCTGGGAACCTGATTTGCAGGGACCCAGGGCACATCAAGTCAAAGTGCATTAGAAATCTAGCGAAAAGTGGGGGGGGGGGGTTACTGCAACAGAGACCCAGATTCCTACACTCCCCAGTTTTTTCATCCCACTTACAGCCCTGCATAATAGCAATAGTTTAACTTATATCTGAAACTCTATGCTGCCGTCAATAGCATGCTGAGTTACTTCAAGTTTCTGGGAATGCACCATGCATTCAGACAACTCACTCCTCATTCTCGCCCTTCACTTTCACGCTCACCCTGCACTCACAGCGATTACAATGCACTCATACTGATCTCCATGCACTCACATCATTCACCGGCTCACCCTGCACTCACATCGATCACTCTGCACTCACAATGCACTTGTGATGTTCACCCTGTACCTCATCCTGTAGTCACACAAACACACTACTCACCCACACTTATGTGACACTTCACCCACCTGTCCCCCTCAATGCTCAATCTGCAATTTCACCCAAACAAGCCCATCACTAACCATGCATTCACTCGTCCAACTGTGCTCTTACATCTGCACCCAAATTCATATGGTCACCTCACTCACCCTGCAGTCAATCCTCTTACCCTACTCTCACACTGTTGCATTGCTCACCGTGCACTCACATGGGCACTCCTGTCACCCACACAGTGCAGAGGATTAATGTGCCTGCTACAAAGAATGTGTACCATTCAGATCACAGAAATGATTGTGAGTGGACTATGAGTAGCGCTATAAAAAAATTAAATGTTTGTTAGAAAGGTGCTATGGAGTGGTACTAAGGGAAGTAATGGAAAAGGAGGAAATGGGGGGGTGGGGGGGGGGCAACAAAAGAATGTTGCCCCGTGTGCGAACAGTGCTAGCCACCCTCCCCCCAAGCCCGAACTTCTGGTTTAGTTGCGCCCCTGATTCTGATGCAGCAATGTTCCTGTTGTTGAAGATGGAGTTGGAGGCACGGAAGACCCTCCCCCTTCTTGCGTGCTCAAACAATGTGCATAACCAAGGAAATATTTTACTGAATTTCAATGAAAAACAATGAAAAACGTGCGCACCAGCCGAAAAGATCACTGGCTCAGCCACCAGTCTCCCAGCCGCATGTTATTCGTTTTTGGTACCAGACTGGCATCTAGTGGCCTTTCTTGATAATGCTCTATTACTTCTAATGGATTTTGGTCCCAACTAACTTCAATGAGCGTTTTTGGACGATTGTACTCTGAAACATGGAGTACAGAGTAGTATCATGAACAAAATATTGAGGGACAAAATATGGAATGTTAAGTGCGCATATAGGGAAGTATATATTTACTGTTGTTAACTTCACCTCTATGTACCTATGTACCTTGGCGATCTATATCGTAAAGGTACATAGATGTAAAGTTGGGTATAAAATATCTATGGATACTGACCTTTCGATATTTAGTCAACGTTTTGTACATATTAGAAACTCCCTTGAACAGATGTTCTTGTTTTGGCGAGATTTCAATCAATTAAGTTTCCGACTTTTTACTGAATGGGTTTGTGAATTTTATGTGGTTTATTTCTTGACCTTACTTGCACTTTCTGTGAGGGCAGCCAGGACTTCTCACAGAAACCTGATGTTCTTTTTTGAGCACTACATTGTTTTGTTTTTGTGGGAACTCCACCTCAGCTCACATCAACCCAGTGACTGCTCTCCCCTAATTACTAGTGCGATTTCCTACAGTTACTTTTGTTGAAAGAACAGCAGACTTTAAGAATACAGTTCTAGTCCTAGGAATCACTCAGGCGCGAGAAAGTGAAAACGACCTTAACAACGCGGTCAAAACACTGCAATACATTTACATTGCTGCTTTTACAACGCAAGTCGTTATAACGACTTGCGCTGGATGACGCTATAGACTAAGGAATAGTGTGATTTACTATTAAGGCAGAGTTACTTTGCCAAACACTGTTGCTGTTCTAAGGCACACTTCATATCTTTTTCCAAAAGTCGTAAAATGAGCAAGGCCTAAGACATTATGGTAGGCCTCGAACAAGTGCTTCTTTGTAATGAATCATCAGGGGTCTCGAGCCTCTACTGTAATAAGAGTTACTTATGTCCAATGAAAACCATCCACCACTACTGATATTATTAGTGTTGCAATAATGACCACTGAATCAGACATAATGACATTGGTGGCCAACCTATGTAAGATTACCTGCAATGATCTCCTCAGTAGCCAAGAGTAATGCAAAAAGGTATTGTCAATTTGAATGCCTCTACGTAATAGCCAGATTGTAATGTTACTAACATATCTCCCCAACACTATCACTCAATTATCAGCATGAAATATGTTTTTGAAATTACGAGACATGAAAATACACCTAATTTCATCTCAACTACATACATTTCAATGTTGATAGCCATATTTAATCAACCAAACAAAAACCTCTAATTTAGTCGGCTGGCTTCAAACAGGAGAGTTACTTACATATAATTGGAGAGCTATCGAATAGCTCCTGAGCTACTCGTTGGTGAAGCCTGGAAAAAGTAGTAGTTAACTCCTAGATAATGATGGATACTCATGCACGTGTGTTGAGGGGTGGAGGACGCCTATCAGCAACGAACGTCTTGGCAGGTAATGTGGATCCTTAAAGGGGTTGACTCAGGATAGCTTTAGTTATTATATTGAAAAAGCGCTCTCACCAAAACACAAGACTGGATTAACATCCAGTACTTTAATATGACAAGAAGCTAACCATTAAAACAGCAAGGGGTGTGAGGCGCTGTTTGAAATATATTAATACAGTGGGCAGGCCTGATATTTATAGGCAGGGGATGTTCATTTTCAATATTTACTTTAAACCCTTTACAAGGGTAAAACATAAATACATTGTGGAACAGTGCTCGGGGGGCCCTGTGAGCTGCTCCAGAGTGGGGATGCATATCACTCTCAGGGTATCACAAATTACTTTCATCAGGTTAGTGATGGAGCACTGGCATACACAGGTAAGGCTAAGTGATTGCTACACATCCCTTACTAAGCAAGGGATGTTAGGCTATGCTATGAAGGGTTTGCGCACTATCACCAGAAAGGGTAACCTGGCGCTGAGCAGGTGTGACTCTGGCCACACCAAGGGCCTTATGGGACTACTTAAAAAAACAGGTCTTTAGCTTCTTTCAGAATTCAAGAAGTGAGGATGAGGCTCTTATGTGTAGTGGCAGGTCATTCCACATTTTCTAAGTGATGTAGAAGGCTCGACGTCTGGATCTGGTTTTCCGTATGCATGGAATGATTGCAAGTAGAAGTGCCGATGAGCGGAGGTATCTGGGAGGTCTATAAAAGCAGGTGCATTTGTAGAGGTGTTATGGGCAAGTGTTATGCACTACCTTGCTAGTGTGGGTGATGAGTTTAAATTGTGCTCGTTTGTGTATTGAGAGCCATTTGATCTACCCCTGTTGTGGTGTGATGTGAGTACAGCATGGGAGGTTGAGAGTGATACTGGTCACAGAGTTCTGAACGGTCTGCAGCCTTCTGGTGAAGTTTCTCTTTGACTTGGGTGGTCATGTTGAGTTTGCTGTTGATGACGATCCCAAGGTTCTTGGTGTTGTCAGTCCTACCTTTGTTGGCCACCAGGTGGAGTCCCACAGTGAATTGCTCTTCCTGAAGAGCACGATTTCCATCCTGTCGGTGTTCAGCTTCAGACGCTTGGTCTTCATCCAGTGAAAGATTTCAATCATGCAGGCATTGAACTTGATCTGGGTACTGAATGTCTTTTCTGTAAGGGGGAGAATGAGTTACATTCAATTGGCGTAGGATGTTGATGTCATAGGAAGGGATGGCGCTTGCTGCTATCATTGCTCAGAATGTGCCTATTTTCACTCCAGTTGAGCTGGATGTTTTAAGGCTCCATTGCAAGGGGTCGACAAATGCACTCCAAATACCCGCCAGCATAATATAACCTCCTGCTTCTCCGCTGTACTTCTCATACTTCACTGGAATGTCTCTTCCACTCATTGGATTAGTTTTGGTATCTCCATTAATACATTGGCCATGACTTCCGCAGGTACCAATAAAGTTCAACAGAAAAGCAGCCAACGAGCGACAGTCTCCATCAACTTTAAACTGTAAGTCACATTAGCACTTTGAAAGCCCTTAAAAACAAGTGTTTAAAAGTAAGTTGTTTATGATGTCTCCTACCTCTTCACTTTTTATCTCCGCAGAGCGTCGAGCCTTTTTCATTCCCTGATCCTGAACCTCCAGTTTTGCCTCCAGAGCTTTCGCTTTCTGCTCCCACTCTGTTTTTTTGCTGTGGACCATGATGTCAATTTGATGCATTAATTCCTGAAGTTCAGCTTCACAGGAAGAATTTCTAAAAGAAAAAATATATGCTCACATCAGAAGCAGGCCCTTCCGGTCTAACCATTTCCTGTCTTCTCTTTATTCTCCAAGGTCCCGAAATGTTAGACCTGCTAAAATACCTATATCGCTTTCATGATCAAAACATACTTTACCTACAAAGTTTAATCATGTTTGTAGCCAAAGTTTTATTACAAAAATTTATATTTCTCTGCTCTGCACTTTTTTGACCAAAGTCAACAGGCAAAGAGGAGAACTAATTGTAGCCGTGGGCTATTGGATGTTATGGACAGCCGTGAAGTACGTTTTATGCATAACTACCCTCCACGCAGAATACACCGAGCTGAACTAGTTCACGAATTTCACTGAACTTGGGGTTATAGCTACAAAAGCATTTTTGCAGTCTGTAACGGCTCGATTCACAACAGCAAAAATGCTTTCACATATGTACAAAGCACAAATTGCGATTCAGTAACATGTTACAGAATCGCAATATGTGTTTAGTGATTCGTTGGAAGGGGCATGTTTAGGGCATCCCTTCCTAATACCGAATCACAGTGGTATGTATGAATGTTTTGCAACCAAATTACAGTCACAAACTATTCAATTTTTACCGGCCCGCCCAGGGTGGTGGTAAGCATTTGCAAATGGGAATGGGTGCCCATGGAACCCCTTCCACTTTGTGAAATTTGAACCAAATAGGGGAGAGGATGTAGCCTTATGGCTAGAGCGGTTGACCTCGAAGCTGGGGAACCGGGTTCGAGTCTCGGCAACAATGCTCAATATCCTGTGATTCTGGGCAAATCACTTAATTTCCCTATGCCTAACAACAAAAATGAATGTGTCCATCTGTAAGGAAACGGGTGCTCATGTAAAGTGATCTAATACCCGTTGTCTCAGGTCTAGTTTGTGCTATAAAAAACAACAAAATATATATATATATATATATATATATATACATATATATATATATATATATATATATTACCTACTGGCGGTCGCCAGTAGGTAGTTATAGTTAGGACCCCTTTTCCATAGGAAAACCTCAACATTCTATTTTGAATAACTTTGGCGCCGGTCGATGAATCCTCGCGAATTTCTCAAAATAGGTGGGGCGCTACGCTCCGCTCCTACCCTGAAAGTCTCGGGGGGATTCGTCAAGCGGGGGCTGAGATAAAAGGGGGGTCCCAAAACGCGTTTTTCCCATGCATTTTTCCATAGGACCTTTAGAACGAGCTACAGCCCGAACGGCTGAACAGAATTACTAGAAATTTGGCAGAGAGGTAGTCCCTAGGTCAAGGAAGTGCCTTTTGTAGGTTTGGTGTAAATCTGTTCAGTAGATTCTGAGAAAATAGCCTTAAAATCAATATATATATCTGAGCCCGCTTACGGTACGCTTACCGTACGCTTACCGTAAGCGTACGGTGGCGTGCGCGAGCGCGATTCTGATTGGCTCTTAGATCTTAGTAAACATTCGAATCGGCCGAAACCAGGAAGCGGCGGCCGCCATTTTGTCTCTCGCACTGAGTGTTGTTTATCAAACAAAATGGCCAAAAACATGTTACGGGGCTGTTTTGACAACTCCCTCCCACATAGTCATGTTGAGGGAGTCCCCAAACATCCCCCAAGAGCAAAAACGGTTTTATTTTTTTTTCGGCAATTTCGCCGAGTACGCTTACCGTACGCTTACCGTAAGCGTACGGTAAAAAAAAAAAAATAAAAAAAACACTATCCACACTTACCCCACCCCCTGTGCTTTTGGTGGCCGTAGGACACCAAATGTACAGGGCTTATTAATAGGTAAAAAAAACTAAATTTTGGCAACATGAAATTATAAAATCGAAATAAAAAAAACACTATCCACACTGACCCCACCCCCTGTGCTTTTGGTGGCCGAAGGCCACCAAATGTACAGGGCTTATTAAAGTTGATAAAAACCGTGCACGGAACGAACTGCGTTAAGTGGGCGCGCACGCCTCGAATGGCGTAAAGTAACTTAGCATTTAAAAAAACGTACAAATTCACTGAAAAAACCATAGGTTTCACACACGTTATAGTTAGGAATTAGCATTTAAAAAACCTTGCAAATTCACTGAAAAAACCATAGGTTTCACACATGTTATAGTTAGCGGAAATTTTACTGATAAAAGACCAGTGAAATTGCCCCGTTATAGTTAGTGCTGGCAACTATAACTCACGCGACCGCAATCTTCTGCTGATGACATATGTGTCTTTATGAAAAAAAAATATTTGTAATATATGTATAGCTAAAAATGTATGGAAGAAGACATGGGCAAATAAGTGTCTAAATACAGTATTAGCATCAGCAGAGGATTGCGGTCGCGTGAGTTATAGTTGCCAGCACTAACTATAACGGGGCAATTTCACTGGTTTTTTATCAGTAAAATTTCCGCTAACTATAACATGTGTGAAACCTATGGTTTTTTTAGTGAATATATATATATATATATATATATATTTTTTTTAAGAGCAGCCAGTGGTTCGTGGGACTACTGCCTGCTCTTAAAAAATGAAACTTCAAAGTTTCATGTTTTTTAAAACCATTCCAATTTTCATAGAAGGGAATTGGTCTGCATTTTTTTTTTTAACTGGTCTGCTTTATAAAAAAGCAATCAGTGATATGGTGGTCTGCTGACCCAGCAGACCACCACCCCTGAGATGACAGCGATTCCTAATGGGTCTCAAATTGCAACCTACCTCATTAATATTCCTGAGGTAGGCTGAGTGCGCCCTCATTAGGAATCTCTAAATAAACTCAATGGGTTTCATACTTTAGGAATTGCGAATTTCTGAGTGCGATTTGCAATGAATCGCAATTAGAAAAATTGCAACCCCTAAAATGTGTACATATGGCTCATGGTCCAAAGATAGGAGCTCCAGAACTCTGACTCTTTTAAAACTGCTTTTCAATCTTCTAACTCATGTTGTTACTATTCTCCTAATGTAACTCACACCCAGTTGCCATATTCTACTTTTAGATATGATACAATTATAATTAGGATATTTCGGATGAAAGTTCATGTTTTTTTTATGGGGTGTTATTTTATTGATATAATTAATGTTTAAACTTTTTTTATATTAAACTTTCATCATTTACACCATTGTACAAGTTGCCAAAGTAGAAATAACAATTGGGAAGTGAAAGCCAACAGCATGGTTCACTGAGTAGAATGTTTGCGGCTGGCATCTGCTATGATGTGAAGATCAAGAATTCGTTGCCAGTCACGTCCCATTCAGTCATACACGCTTCATAGTCTGGGTGCATTGCTTAGGAAAGGCAGAAAAGCAATGTGAAGGGCGATAGAAAGGAAATATGAATTTTACGTCAGTGGAATATGCTCTGTTTGTCAAATTGTGAGAAACACGTGTGCCACAACTTTAAGCAAAGCATGTTGTCTATTTTCAGATATCCAGAGAGGAGATTGATGCATGTTTAAAAGAAGGTCATTGTGGTGACACTTGGTAATTATCACAAATATGCTTTGCATATATATATATATATATATATATATATATATATATATATATATATATATATATATATATATATATATATATATATATATATATATATATATATATATATATATATATATATATATATATATTACCTACTGGCGGTCGCCAGTAGGTAGTTATAGTTAGGACCCTGTTTCCATAGGAAATCCGCAACATTCTATTTGGAATAACTTTGGCACCGGTCGACGAATCCTCGCGAATTTCTCAAAATAGGTGGGGCGCTATGCTCCGCTCCTACCCTGAAAGTCTCGGGGGGATTCGTCAAGCGGGGGCTGAGATAAAAGGGGGGTCCCAAAACACGTTTTTCCCATGCATTTTTCCATAGGACCTTTAGACAGGGCTACAGCCCGAACGGCTGAACAGAATTACTAGAAATTTGGCAGAGAGGTAGTCCTCAGGTCAAGGAAGTGCCTTTTGTAGGTTTGGTGTAAATCTGTTCAGTAGATTCTGAGAAAATAGCCTTTAAATCAATATATATATCTGAGCCAGCTTACGGTACGCTTACGTAAGCTTACCATACGCGTACGGTGGCGTGCGCGAGCGCGATTCTGATTGGCTGTTAGATTTTAGTAAACATTCGAATCGGCCGAAACCAGGAAGCGGCGGCCGCCATTTTGTGTATTTGACTCCGGTAAAAAAGAGTGATATCTTGAAAAGGGGGCAAGGGAGAGAGTTACAGACCCCCTAACATTTGTAAGGGGGTCAAAGAAGGACAGAAAAGTACAAAGGAAACATGTATTGATTTTAAAAAAAATCACGGGGTACGCGTACGGTAAGCTTACGGTAAGCGTACGGTAAAAAAAAAAAACAAAAAAAAAATGAAATTCAGATTTAAGTGTTTAGATATTAGGGGGCTCTAAAAAGAGCCGTTGTGTTTATTAAGTGATTTTTTTGTGGTACCTACAAGTAAGTACCGATGCAGAGTCTAAGGTTCAAGAGGAAGACTCTGTTCCCTTCATCATTGAAGCGCACACCATCTCCTCTATAAATGTCTTGCATGTCGTAACGCAAGTTGTTGTGGTAAATGGAACCCATACCATAGTCACGGAGGAAAGCAGAAACAGATTTGTTGACGTGCTTTCTTGCTTTGTCAATCTGCGGACAGAAATGATTGGACCAGTTCCATTTTTGCCTTTGGCATATGTTAGAAAACACAAAGGCAGTTTTAGGGAAAAGTGAAAACAGTTGTGCAAAGGTGTCCTTCATAAGCATTTCCAGATCTACCCCAGTCAAAGTGCCTAGGTCATTGCCACCACAGTGCACTATTATGAGGTCAGGGTGTTGGATTTGCATGAAGGATTTCACCAATGGCATCAATTGGTGCCACTTTAACCCTCTCTGACCAATCCATTTAATGTCTACATTTGGCAAAGCAAGGTCTCTCACCATACCTGTTTTCTCTGCAAACTTTTCACTCCAGAAGACATAGCTGTGCCCTACAATCCACACTGTGAACATCTTCAAAGGAGAACTGGATGCACTCAGGAGGTGTCTTTCAGTAGAATGGCAATATGAAAAGAAAGACAGTTTGGAGATGGAGGCATACATATTTTTTTCAAAACAAAAAGAACTGATAGGCTGTTTCATACCATTCTAGAATAAAAACTAGGCTGTATGTGTAAATTAATAGAAGCATGTTTTGTATTGGTACAAAAAAATGTGTTACCAAAGAACAGTACTATGGATTTGCTGTTAGGTTTGAAAAGTCAAGCACTCTTGCTCTGTGGAATTGAAACATTGTGTGGCGAACTTCTGACCTAACTCCACACAGCAGTGTTCCATGAGCTGTTGCTATGGTAGCAGGCAGAAGTCAAGTTGGGGGAAGGGTACTAGGCAGAAGTCAAGTTGGGGGCAGGGTACTTTTGGAAAAGGGTTGGTTTTCAACCAATAGAAATGTGTGATTACATTTGAAAAAAAGGGGGAAGCACTGAGATTTGAAACTTACATGTATATGTGTGGAAAAATAGAGGGAAAGTTTGCCATTATCTGGTTCTGCTGAGAGGAGAGAGGTGTAGAGAACAGAGATCCTGGCTCTGATAATCTGCTGTTTGAGTGCCACATTTCTTTCACAACTAACTAATTTAAAAGGTGAGGTTAGAGTTTGAGAGGGGATGTATATGGTAAATTAAGAAATGAAAAATAGAAATGTAATTCTTTTTGTTGAAGTTGTGTTTATTATTTTCTGTTTTGGGAGAAATTTAAATGTGAGGAACATGTAAAATAATATGGACTATGTTTTCACGATAAATTAAGGTGTATTGGTATAAAAAATGAATAGTTTAAGGGTTTGAGGTTGGACTCAGTAATGCAAATACATTCAGCATCACTAAGGCTGGTTGCCCTTGGTGGAATGTAGGCAGTCACCCAGGTTACACATGTTGGGAAATATAGGCAGAGATTTATTGTGTACAACTCTGGTAATTTTATATTTGCATTAGTAGGAAAAAGGGGGAGTGATTTTTTGGTGCAGAAGCAGACTCTTAGCACACACCCAGCTCCTTTCCATGTATAATCATGCACAGTATTTACAAGCAAGTGGGTTTTGAGGTTTCAGTCTGTAATGCAAATACATTCAGCATCACTAAGGCTGGTTGCCCTTGCTGGTATGTAGGCAGTCACCCAGGATACACATGGTGGTGGTCTGAAAAAGCAGTCTGGACATGGGCTTTTTAAAAAAATCTGAAAAGTGGATTCATAATGTGTCAGTCTGTAAAAGTGATTATCACTTGCCAAAAAAAAAGAGCAGTAAGTGTGCATTCAAATTGGCAAAGAAATTTCGTTTTGTGACTAATGTGAAAACATGACTCTGTGTGCAAATAGGAATTACAGGCAGAGATTTATTGCGTTTTGCTCTGGTGATTTCACAGTTGCATTAGTAGGAAAAAGGGGGAGCGATTTTTTGGTGCAGAAGCAGACTCTTAGCACACACCCAGTTCCTTTCCATGTATAATCATGCACAGTATTTACAAGCGAGTGGGTTTTGAGGTTTCAGTCTGTAATGCAAATACATTCAGCATCACTAAGGCTGGTTGCCCTTGCTGGAGTGTAGGCAGTCACCCAGGATACACATGGTGGTGGTCTGAAAAAGCAGTCTGGACATGGGCTTTTTAAAAAAATCTGAAAAGTGGATTCATAATGTGTCAGTCTGTAAAAGTGATTATCACTTGCCAAAAAAAAAGAGCAGTAAGTGTGCATTCAAATTGGCAAAGAAATTTCGTTTTGTGACTAATGTGAAAACATGACTCTGTGTGCAAATAGGAATTACAGGCAGAGATTTATTGCGTTTTGCTCTGGTGATTTCACAGTTGCATTAGTAGGAAAAAGGGGGAGCGATTTTTTGGTGCAGAAGCAGACTCTTAGCACACACCCAGCTCCTTTCCATGTATAATCATGCACAGTATTAACAAGCGAGTGGGTTTTGAGGTTTCAGTCTGTAATGCAAAGACATTCAGCATCACTAAGGCTGGTTGCCCTTGCTGGAGTGTAGGCAGTCACCCAGGATACACATGGTGGTGGTCTGAAAAAGCAGTCTGGACATGGGCTTTTTTAAAAATCTGAAAAGTGGATTCATAATGTGTCAGTCTGTAAAAGTGATTATCACTTGCCAAAAAAAAAGAGCAGTAAGTGTGCATTCAAATTGGCAAAGAAATTTCGTTTTGTGACTAATGTGAAAACATGACTCTGTGTGCAAATAAGAATTACAGGCAGAGATTTATTGCGTTTTGCTCTGGTGATTTCACAGTTGCATTAGTAGGAAAAAGGGGGAGCGATTTTTTGGTGCAGAAGCAGACTCTTAGCACACACCCAGCTCCTTTCCATGTATAATCATGCACAGTATTTACAAGCGAGTGGGTTTTGAGGTTTCAGTCTGTAATGCAAAGACATTCAGCATCACTAAGGCTGGTTGCCCTTGCTGGAGTGTAGGCAGTCACCCAGGATACACATGGTGGTGGTCTGAAAAAGCAGTCTGGACATGGGCTTTTTTAAAAATCTGAAAAGTGGATTCATAATGTGTCAGTCTGTAAAAGTGATTATCACTTGCCAAAAAAAAAGAGCAGTAAGTGTGCATTCAAATTGGCAAAGAAATTTCGTTTTGTGACTAATGTGAAAACATGACTCTGTGTGCAAATAGGAATTACAGGCAGAGATTTATTGCGTTTTGCTCTGGTGATTTCACAGTTGCATTAGTAGGAAAAAGGGGAAGCGATTTTTTGGTGCAGAAGCAGACTCTTAGCACACACCCAGCTCCTTTCCATGTATAATCATGCACAGTATTTACAAGCGAGTGGGTTTTGAGGTTTCAGTCTGTAATGCAAAGACATTCAGCATCACTAAGGCTGGTTGCCCTTGCTGGAGTGTAGGCAGTCACCCAGGATACACATGGTGGTGGTCTGAAAAAGCAGTCTGGACATGGGCTTTTTAAAAAAATCTGAAAAGTGGATTCATAATGTGTCAGTCTGTAAAAGTGATTATCACTTGCCAAAAAAAAAGAGCAGTAAGTGTGC
The DNA here is from genome assembly GCF_964204655.1 of Triturus cristatus. NCBI lineage: Eukaryota > Metazoa > Chordata > Amphibia > Caudata > Salamandridae > Triturus > Triturus cristatus. Next base: position 218,320,943 of record NC_140591.1, on the reverse strand, counting down.
ATTCAAATTGGCAAAGAAATTTCGTTTTGTGACTAATGTGAAAACATGACTCTGTGTGCAAATAGGAATTACAGGCAGAGATTTATTGCGTTTTGCTCTGGTGATTTCACAGTTGCATTAGTAGGAAAAAGGGGGAGCGATTTTTTGGTGCAGAAGCAGACTCTTAGCACACACCCAGCTCCTTTCCATGTATAATCATGCACAGTATTTACAAGCGAGTGGGTTTTGAGGTTTCAGTCTGTAATGCAAAGACATTCAGCATCACTAAGGCTGGTTGCCCTTGCTGGAGTGTAGGCAGTCACCCAGGATACACATGGTGGTGGTCTGAAAAAGCAGTCTGGACATGTGCATTTAAAAAAATCTGAAAAGTGGATTCATAATGTGTCAGTCTGTAAAAGTGATTATCACTTGCCAAAAAAAAAGAGCAGTAAGTGTGCATTCAAATTGGCAAAGAAATTTCGTTTTGTGACTAATGTGAAAACATGACTCTGTGTGCAAATAGGAATTACAGGCAGAGATTTATTGCGTTTTGCTCTGGTGATTTCACAGTTGCATTAGTAGGAAAAAGGGGGAGCGATTTTTTGGTGCAGAAGCAGACTCTTAGCACACACCCAGCTCCTTTCCATGTATAATCATGCACAGTATTTACAAGCGAGTGGGTTTTGAGGTTTCAGTCTGTAATGCAAAGACATTCAGCATCACTAAGGCTGGTTGCCCTTGCTGGAGTGTAGGCATTCACCCAGGATACACATGGTGGTGGTCTGAAAAAGCAGTTTGGACATGTGCATTTAAAAAAATCTGACAAGTGGATTCATAATGTGTCAGTCTGTAAAAGTGATTATCACTTGCCAAAAAAAAAGAGCAGTAAGTGTGCATTCAAATTGGCAAAGAAATTTCGTTTTGTGACTAATGTGAAAACATGACTCTGTGTGCAAATAGGAATTACAGGCAGAGATTTATTGCGTTTTGCTCTGGTGATTTCACAGTTGCATTAGTAGGAAAAAGGGGGAGCGATTTTTTGGTGCAGAAGCAGACTCTTAGCACACACCCAGCTCCTTTCCATGTATAATCATGCACAGTATTTACAAGCGAGTGGGTTTTGAGGTTTCAGTCTGTAATGCAAAGACATTCAGCATCACTAAGGCTGGTTGCCCTTGCTGGAGTGTAGGCAGTCACCCAGGATACACATGGTGGTGGTCTGAAAAAGCAGTCTGGACATGGGCTTTTTAAAAAAATCTGAAAAGTGGATTCATAATGTGTCAGTCTGTAAAAGTGATTATCACTTGCCAAAAAAAAAGAGCAGTAAGTGTGCATTCAAATTGGCAAAGAAATTTCGTTTTGTGACTAATGTGAAAACATGACTCTGTGTGCAAATAGGAATTACAGGCAGAGATTTATTGCGTTTTGCTCTGGTGATTTCACAGTTGCATTAGTAGGAAAAAGGGGGAGCGATTTTTTGGTGCAGAAGCAGACTCTTAGCACACACCCAGCTCCTTTCCATGTATAATCATGCACAGTATTTACAAGCGAGTGGGTTTTGAGGTTTCAGTCTGTAATGCAAAGACATTCAGCATCACTAAGGCTGGTTGCCCTTGCTGGAGTGTAGGCAGTCACCCAGGATACACATGGTGGTGGTCTGAAAAAGCAGTCTGGACATGTGCATTTAAAAAAATCTGAAAAGTGGATTCATAATGTGTCAGTCTGTAAAAGTGATTATCACTTGCCAAAAAAAAAGAGCAGTAAGTGTGCATTCAAATTGGCAAAGAAATTTCGTTTTGTGACTAATGTGAAAACATGACTCTGTGTGCAAATAGGAATTACAGGCAGAGATTTATTGCGTTTTGCTCTGGTGATTTCACAGTTGCATTAATAGGAAAAAGGGGGAGCGATTTTTTGGTGCAGAAGCAGACTCTTAGCACACACCCAGCTCCTTTCCATGTATAATCATGCACAGTATTTACAAGCAAGTGGGTTTTGAGGTTTCAGTCAGTAATGCAAAGACATTCAGCATCACTAAGGCTGGTTGCCCTTGCTGGAGTGTAGGCAGTCACCCAGGATACACATGGTGGTGGACTGAAAAAGCAGTTTGGACATGTGCATTTAAAAAAATCTGACAAGTGGATTCATAATGTGTCAGTCTGTAAAAGTGATTATCACTTGCCAAAAAAAAAGAGCAGTAAGTGTGCATTCAAATTGGCAAAGAAATTTCGTTTTGTGACTAATGTGAAAACATGACTCTGTGTGCAAATAGGAATTACAGGCAGAGATTTATTGCGTTTTGCTCTGGTGATTTCACAGTTGCATTAGTAGGAAAAAGGGGGAGCGATTTTTTGGTGCAGAAGCAGACTCTTAGCACACACCCAGCTCCTTTCCATGTATAATCATGCACAGTATTTACAAGCGAGTGGGTTTTGAGGTTTCAGTCTGTAATGCAAAGACATTCAGCATCACTAAGGCTGGTTGCCCTTGCTGGAGTGTAGGCAGTCACCCAGGATACACATGGTGGTGGTCTGAAAAAGCAGTTTGGACATGTGCATTTAAAAAAATCTGACAAGTGGATTCATAATGTGTCAGTCTGTAAAAGTGATTATCACTTGCCAAAAAAAAAGAGCAGTAAGTGTGCATTCAAATTGGCAAAGAAATTTCGTTTTGTGACTAATGTGAAAACATGACTCTGTGTGCAAATAGGAATTACAGGCAGAGATTTATTGCGTTTTGCTCTGGTGATTTCACAGTTGCATTAGTAGGAAAAAGGGGGAGCGATTTTTTGGTGCAGAAGCAGACTCTTAGCACACACCCAGCTCCTTTCCATGTATAATCATGCACAGTATTTACAAGCGAGTGGGTTTTGAGGTTTCAGTCTGTAATGCAAAGACATTCAGCATCACTAAGGCTGGTTGCCCTTGCTGGAGTGTAGGCAGTCACCCAGGATACACATGGTGGTGGTCTGAAAAAGCAGTTTGGACATGTGCATTTAAAAAAATCTGACAAGTGGATTCATAATGTGTCAGTCTGTAAAAGTGATTATCACTTGCCAAAAAAAAAGAGCAGTAAGTGTGCATTCAAATTGGCAAAGAAATTTCGTTTTGTGACTAATGTGAAAAGAAATGTAGTAATATATTTAAATAAAAAAAAGGATTTTTTTTTTAGTTTTTTTCAGGTATTGCTGAAGAGCAGTGAACAAAATTTAAGATGCCTACAAAATCCAGAGTTCAAAAAACTCACAAAACAAACCTATATTTGAAGACAACTGGAGGACCAAAGTTAGTAGAAGATGCTCATGTTGGGAAAAAGAAAAAATCTTCTGGTAAGCAGAAAAAACAATTTCTAAAAAATATATTCAAAAAAAGGAAAAATGTACAAAATGTCTGTACTGGAAAGAATGATTTCAATCGAAAAGGACAGGAAAAAATTGAGAATTTAGTTAATGCAAATATACCTTCTGCAACTGAAAAGATTTACATAAATAGAAAAACAGCGTTTAAAGAGATACGTAGAAAAATGTTTCAGAGAAGAGTTATGTCCAATTTGATAAAGGATGTGAAGAAATATAAGCAAAAGAGTAAGTTTTATAAAAGAAAAAAAGAAATTGAAGCCATTGCAGCAAAGGCATTAGAATTAAAAAGGAAACTATTCATTTTAATTTTGAATAGGATGCGTACATTAGACAAAATGGTTAATGTACTGAAATCACATAGCAAAAGGAAAAGAGTAGTGAACAGAACAAACTTTTGTAAAGTGTTTTTAGGAAAGTGGATGCATAGTTCAAGTAGTGAACCTTTTTTTAATGAAGAGAGCTATTTTCAAAGTAATAGTTTGCTGCATGCAGTTGACACCAGAGGTCGTGCTTACGAAGTAAAAAATGGTTGCATAATGGAGAAGGAGATAATGGTTCCAAGAGATGAGGTACAAGTGATGGCGGATGAGGCTATGGGGAGACGTCCTAAAGCCCCAGTGTACACTTGGAATTGTAGTAGTATTTGCACTGTGCGTCAGGAATGTATTGACAAATTTCGTGAGTTTCTAAGAGAATTTAGTAAAAAAAGTATAAAACAGAAGATTAAGGTGCTTCAAAGTCTAGATCCGTGCAGAGTGAGAGAGAATACTGGTTTGCAGGGTCATTCTCTGGCTTGTCTATCTAGGAAAGTGTGTAATAGTGTTTTCCATCATTTTAGGATGTTGGCTGTTCATCATACTGAAATGAGAAAGTTTGTGAGACGGTTGTATTTTGCTAAAAGTCCAGCAATAAAGTTAGATGAATTGAATAGGGCTCTGTTCCGTGGAACGGTATCAGATGTAGAGAAGGTTGTTGATGAAATTCACTTTTGTTACTTTGGTCCTGAACAAAACAGTGCAGAGAAGGACACAGTAAATGAGGAAGAAGTGAAAGAGAATGTAGAACCCTCTGTAAGTAAGACATTTAATGATCACATAACAAAATTTGCAATAATCTCTAATGAAAGACCAAATATTACTTGTATTTGTTGCCGCAGAACTCATTATAGAAAACAAACCAGGTATGTTGATCTCTACAGAAAGAGTGAAAATGAAGATAATTATAAGTGGAAGGATTTTGCCACATATCTATTTCTTGAAAATTGTTTTGAATTGGGTGAAGTACAGCGTATTTGTAAATACTGTTACAACAAGTTAGAGGAAAATAGAATGCCGACCAGAGCAGTACATAATAATTTAGAATTGGATGCTATTCCTGCTGAACTTTCTGAATTAAATACATATGAGTCTATACTCATTCAATGTGTTCATCCGTTCCAGACCATAGTACGTATGGAGCCCAAAACTGGTAAATTACCTCCTTCTGATTTACTGAGAGGTTTAAAAGGTAGAGTGGTGTATTTGCCCTTGGATTTGAAAAAAAATATGGAAACTATTGATGCGGATACTTTGGAAACTGAACCATTAATTATTCTGGTTAATGGTGTACCTACAAAGAATAAGAAGATTTGGCAGGAGCTGGTAGATGTACGGAAAGTACAAAGAGCAAATTTGTATTTGAAAAGGAATAACAAATGGTATGAATCAATTTATATAGAAGAAGAAGAAGAAGAAGATTTACAAGAAGACACAGAAACACCAACTAGACAAATTGAAAAAGTGGACAAGTCAAAGGAAGAAGAAATTTATGAACATTTTAGCATACATCCTCTTCATTCAAAAGAAGTTATGGGAGACAATATTGATCTCTTTCAGATGAAGAAAGCAAAAGGAAGTCCCGTGAGTGTATGGGAGGAGAGCTTGGAAGCTCGATGTTTTCCCCAGCTGTTTCCTAAAGGAAAAGGAGGACGATACGATGAACGTCCGGAACAGATTCCAGCTTCTGAGTATCGGACTACAAGACTATATGCTGAAGATCCCAGATTTCGACAAAGTATTCCTTATTTGTTCCATCTTTTATTTGAAAGCGACTTGTCTGCACTGTCTTATGCAGTAAATCACATTTTAAAAAGTGGAGTACATTTACAAAATGTGTCTGCTAAGGATTTTATGGAGAAAGTGCAGCACCGAGATGATCATTTGGAAACACAACTGATCAATCTGATGGCTTGTCAGCGTGGGACAAATGAATATTGGTACCGACGCCATGGTGAATTAAAATGCATGTTACGGAATTTAGGAACACCAACATGGTTCGTTACCCTAAGCTGTGCGGAGTACGCTTGGGATGATTTACTGGATTTTCTACGAGAGGCAAATTCAAACATTAAAAACATCGAATACAAGACAGCAGGAGAACTGTGCTCATTGGATCCGGTTAATGTTTGCAGATATTTCAATCATAGATTTGAGGCTATGATGTCCTTCATCTGCAATAAAAAAAATCCACCTCTTGGAGAAGTAGTAGATTTCTTTTGGAGAAAAGAGTACCAGGCAAGAGGTGCTCCTCATATTCATATGCTGTTGTGGATCAAGGATGCCCCAAAGTTTGGAACAGATACTGATGAAGCAGTGTTATCTTACATTGAAGAATATGCAACATGTGCTATACCAAAAAGCACAGAAGAGAAAAAGTTAAAGGAGCAAGTTTTACGTTTCCAAAGTCATCAGTGTGGAAAATACTGTCGACGGAAATACAAGAGCAAAGATAAATACTACACTAAATGTCGATTTGGATTTCCTAGACCTGTTCTTTCAAATGGAAGAGTAAACAGTTTTATGTCAGCTGTGAGACATACTATCACAAGAAAATCACCTAAGAATACCTACAACCTTAAAAGAAAAGAAGAATCAAAAAATATAAATGACTACAACCCAGTCATTTTATCCATGTGGAACGCTAACATGGATATACAGTATGTAGCTGACAATTCCATTGCTGTTGCTCGATATGTAACATCTTACATTACAAAATCAGAAAAAACAGAATTGAAGGAAATGTGGGAAGAGACTTCTCACGAGAAGACTGTCAGTAAGAAGCTGTACAGTTTCAGTTTGAAGATGTTATCGCATCGAGAAATTGGATCCTACGAATGTTCAGATAGGTTATCTTCTGCAAGTCTCTACTCGAAGTCAAGAAGAATAATTTGGGCAAGTTTAGGCCTTGCAGCAATGAGAAATTGGGTACTAAAATCTGTTGGAGAAATTGAATATTTGGCCGAGAATGACCCAGAAAGTACAGATATTTTGAAATCAAACATGTTGGACACATATTATCCCAAGAGAAGTCAACATCTGGAGAACATGTGTCTCTATGAAGTGTTGCAGAACTACATTTATTCACGGAAAGCCGCAGAAGACATCAACAATGGAAAATATAAAGTCATTGGTGAGGAAGGATGTTTGGTGAAGCAAACAAAAGGAAGTTTGATAAATCACAGGAAGCTGAGTTGCGACACTACTGACAAGAAGGAATTTTACTACTTGGCTCTTTTACAGTTGTTTAAACCATGGCGTACAGAGGATGAACTACTGGGAGAATTTCAAAGCTATGAAGATTCTTTTAATGCTTGCAAAGACAGCATACAATGCAGTACATTCTCAAGTTATCTGCAAATGTTAAATGAAGAAATTGAACAGGAAACTACAATTGCAGCAGAAATAGCTAGAGACAGTTCTCAGGACAGCCAAAGTTCAGAAACACTCAGTCAAGATCCCCTAGGACAACCAATCGTTGAAAATGAAGCATCAATAGCCATGAATGAAGTGGAAACGGCTATGAATCAAGCTCAAGAAGAATTTATAGACTTACAAAATTTGGAAAGACAACTGAACGAAGAGCAGCAACAAATTTATGAAGAGATCAGAAACAAAATTGATCACGGATTTCTACATGAAAAAAAAGAGTGCTCATGCACATCATTTCATCCAATCAGGATGTACGTAAGCGGACAAGCTGGAACTGGAAAAAGTTTCCTAATTAAAGTCATCAGAAGCTACCTACAGCAAAAAACGGATTCTACTTTGTCTTGTGTGGTTACTGCTCCAACTGGGTTAGCAGCATATAACATAAAAGGAATCACTTTACATCGTTTGCTAATGTTACCAGTGGAGCATGAGAACAAAATACAATACAACAAGCTAACTGGAGAAGCATCCTTGGAAGTTTCAAGAGTCTTGAAGAAGATGCAAGTTCTCATTATTGATGAGGTGAGCATGGTTTCAAACTTAAGGCTTGCCTTTGTGCATTTAAGAATGCAGCAAATTCTGAAGACAGACTATGACATGTTATTTGGTGGAAAACACGTCATAGTTTTTGGAGATCTTTTGCAACTTACTCCAGTTAAAGGACAACCAGTGTTTAATACTGTGACACATGAAGACACAAAGAAGTCATTGGGAAGCATCGGAAATACAAATATTTGGTCCTTCTTTGAGTACAAGGAACTTACTACTAATATGAGGCAAGCAAGCGATGAAGAATATGGAAGTATTCTGAAAGATATCAGAATTGGACTACTCACAGAAGTTGGCAAAAAAGCATTACAGAGTCGGCTGCTACATAATTTATTTCCAAAGGAAGAAATAGTTGCAGAGAAGATATACAAGAACATTGCAGAAAAGAAAAGTATCATCTGCTTAATGCCAACTCTACGTGAATGCTCAATATTTAATGAGGAGCTTTTGAAATTGGAAAAGGAAGAGATCAGGAAATTAGAAGCAGTGGACAAAATAGAGGATGGAAGAATTACTGTCACAGTAACAGGCACACTGAAAAATAAATTGGATTCACTAGAGAAGAACATTTCCAAAACAGCTGGATTAGAAAAAAATCTATATGTTTGCATGAACTGTAGAGTATTTTTAAGGAGAAATTTGGATGTTGAAAAAGGTTTAGTTAATGGAGCTATGGGAAGAGTTGTGGGTTTTATTAATTATCAGAAAAAAGATGGAATTGAATGTTTAAAAATAAAGTTTGATCAGATAGAAGAAGTTAAAGACATTTGTCGTTGTTCAGTTCGTTTCATGCTTGTGAAAGACTTATATGTACGTAGGAAGCAGTTTCCGTTTTCGCTAGCATATGCTGTAACTATTCACAAGTCTCAAGGATTGACTGTAGATTGTGCATTTTCGAACATTGGTTCAACTGTGTTCAAAGAAGGTATGGCATATGTTGCTTTGTCACGAGTGAAAACATTATCAGGTTTATTCATGATAGACTTTGATGACTCAAAAGTTAGTGCTGATACAAATTGTGTAAAGGAGTATAATAGATTAAGAAGAAGCTATGCTCCTCATTTAGGTCAGTATCCTGTGTTGGAGAAACGTGTAGTTTCTCGTAAAAGGAGAAATGAGAATATCTGTGATGAAGATGTACAGAGGAGGAAAAAAAAGAGGAGTGATGTAATTGCAAGCAAAAAGAGTAAGGAAAAAGAAGAACAGGTTGTAGGATGTCATTTTGAAAATAGCGCTGGTGTCAACTGCTACGCAAATGTAGTGCTGAATGTTGCATTTTATCTGGAAAGTTTGCAAGAGCAGATAATAGTAAATCAGGGAAAAAGATTCTGTTCAGAGCTGAGTCTCCTTTTTCAAAAGCTGAGTAATGATAAAACTCAAATAGAAAGTGCTACTGAAATTAGAAAACTTTTAGATGTATGTTCAGGACGAACACAGTTTTCTCAAAATGAACAGCAAGATGCACACGAATTTTTGATGTTTTTTCTTCAGGTACTGGAAGAAGAAGAAGTTGCAATTGATAATTTATTTGGTCTCTCTTATAAATGGGAACATAGTTGTGAAAACTGTTATAATATATGTGGCTCTAATGTTGATAATGAAAGGTTTATTTTTTTGACATTGCCAGAGACTAAAACAGTCACTTTTGCTAAATTAGTTAAAGATGCTAATCATAGCATGCAATGCAGTGAGTGTCAATCTGACATGTTTTCAACATTAATTTTAAAGGAATACGGACAGTATGTAATTTTAATGATGCAACGATGTAGAGCTGATGGTTCAAAATTGGATACTTTAATAAAGAAGTTTACAGGACAGCAATTATCAATTTCAGGAAAAACTTTTGTAACTGTTGCAATAATTTTCCATGAAGGACCTACTGTTACTTCTGGACATTACACAGTTTATCTTAAATGTGAAAAAGGCTGGACACTGTGTAATGATTCCCAATTGGTTTTTAAGCAACGTTTGCCTTTTGATTTAGCAAATTCCTATCTAATCTTCCTGAAACCTAAATTTTAGAGAGACTTGGCAAGATCTGGACAAAACAATTTTGCCATTTGATTGGATTACCATTGGAATTTTCAAAAATAAAGATTTTATAAATTATCATTTGGCCTAATGGAAAGATAACCAATTGTAATGTGGACTTTTTTAATTTTTAATGAAACTTTGGAAAACCAAAAATTTAGAGAAAATCGGTAACATCTGCACATTTTAAATTTTGGAATGTTATTGGAGTGCCATTGGAAATTTATTCAAAAAAGATTTTTTAAATTACTATTTGGCCATGTGGAAAGGTAACCAATTCTATTGTGGACTTAATAAATTATTAATAAATCTTTCGGGAACCAATATGTTACAGAGAATCGGTGAGATCTGTACAAATAAAACTTTAGAATTTTATTGGATTACCATTGGAAATTTAATCAAAAAAGAATTTTAAAATTACTATTTGGCCTAAAGGAAATGGAACCAGATGTAATGTGGAGTTATTTGAGATATAATATTGTGATTATACTTCTGAAACAAACATATCAGACGGTATTTTAAAGAAATAAGTATTGGTATTAGATGATATTTTTTTAGAATATTATGCATTTCTATAATGTTAAGTTTAAGTAAAAAGAGATTCTGGGCTTTTTTAATACAATCTTTGAGATTGTTATTTTTTTTTGCCCGCTGTAAAATGATGAATGCAATTGCTTTCACAATTTATAGTGAAATGCAATATATTCTGAAAACAGCAAAAATAAGGCAAAAATATTTTTTGATAAATATGTAAATATGTGTACTGTATTATAAAATGTTTTAAAAATATTAATACTTTTTTCTTTTTTTTCAGATTGATATAGAAAATTTTCGAAAACTAGAACCATTTTTAAAGCAATTTTTTTTAAAAACAAATGAATAAATATTTTTTTGAGTGGGTATGGTAAGTCAATAATAATAATTGTAGTCTCTCAAGGACCTTGTAATGTGATAATTGATTTTTAGTGTTTTTAAAAAAAAAAAAAAAAAATTACGCGCACCGTACGCGTACGGTAAAAAAAAAAAAAAAAGTTTTTAAAAACATATATAAAAAAAAGATGAAAGATAAGGTTGGCTCTTAAAAGAGCCGTTGTGTTCATGCAGGGACAGAGGAAAGAAAGAGTGGGAATATTAGTCTCTGCGACAAGTGTGCTGATCTATTTTGTTGTTCACTAGGGAAACACTGGTCTCCCTATGACAAATTAGATCATGACAAGAGGCGCATCGAATATCAACCCTCAGAAATCGAGGGTTAATTTCCTGAGGGCCAGCAAAAGGAGATGCTCCCCCCACAGATGAAGGGCTCACCTGACCTGCAGAAGAAGGACTCAGCCCTGCAGATGATGGTCCAGGCTGAGCTGCTGTGGATGTGCTTGGTTGACTTTCTGAAGGGTTACCTCCAAAAAGTCGAGCATGTGTCCTTTTGTGTACATCCTTGAGGTGCCTCATCATGGTATGATTCCCAAAGGAATACTTCCTGTCAGGATTACCTCTTGAAAGTACACGCTGACACAGCTTGCAAGTCACTAAGGGTGCATTTACCTTTAGCTGGCCTTCAGGAAAAGTAAAATAATCCCATACATAAGAGGTCTTTTGTTTCCTCGCTCTCTGCCTCAAGGTAGTGCTGCTAGTGCTAGCCTCACTCTCAGAAGGGCTCTGCTGTTCTGCCATCGTATCACAAAGACAACCCAGCTCCTTCTCCTAAGGGATCACAAGCAGAAATGAGGGGAATGGGTGTGGTGTAGGAGAGTTCTAGAACTGAAAGTAGTTTCATCCAATCAAAAGTTGTGTTTCATGATCACATGACCTACCGTACGCTTACGGTACGCTTACGGTGCGCTTACGGCAAAAGTACGCATGCGCGTAAAAAAGACACGCGCTTGCGCGCATGCGCATAACAGTCACTACCCGACACTTCCGCGTAACGTGCGCGTGTAGCGTACACGCGTACGCGTCCCACGCGGAGTACGCGCGGCTACGCAAATTGCGTAACTATACGCAAACAGCGTAGAAAAATTACAGACGTTGCGTAAACCGTACGCTTACCGTAAGCTTACGGTACGCGTACTAAAAAAAAATAAAAAAAAAAGGAAAAAATGTATTGCTAATAAATTTTACGTTTATTTTATAAAATATATTAAAAAAACATATTATAGAATTTTAAAAATTTAACCATAGTCTTTAAAAAAGGATAGAAAATTAAAATATAAATATGTAAAAAAAAAAAAAAGAAAGAAAAAAAAATTAGCATTTAAAAAACCTTGCAAATTCACTGAAAAAACCATGGGTTAAACACACGTTATAGTTAGGAATTAGCATTTAAAAAACCTTGCAAATTCACTGAAAAAACCATGGGTTTCACACACGTTATAGTTAGGAATTAGCATTTAAAAAACCTTAGAAATTCAATGAAAAAACCAAAGGTTTCACACATGTTATAGTTAGCTGGACATTTCACTCGTAAAAAACCAATGAAATTCCCCCGTTATAGTTAGTTCAGCTAACTATAACTCGCGCGCCCGCAATGTACTACTGATGACGTCACATATTACATCACTCATGACATGGTCAGTGACATCACTCATGACATCACTGATGACATCTCAAATGACATCACTGATGACATCATCCTTGTGACAGAGTGGTAGACCTCCTCTCACCCTAATATAACCTTTGATACACACATTTAAAAATAGATACTAAAATTATCAAAACAATGGACATACCAATAACAGTAACAACAACCTATTCAGTATTTCTAAGATCAACATACACATCCACTCATCCACCAACAGTCCTATACAGTCACTCATACATGTACTCACTCATCATATGTACTCATACACGTATACATCCTGTTACACAATGCCACTCATCCATAGAGGTACTCACACACATAGTCACTCATGCTAATAAAGAAACAAACATCAATTTACTTGCATATACAGTTATACACACACCAGCACACTTACTTTAACAGAAACTTACACATACTTAGTCTTTTTAACAATCACTTATAGAAACACATTCTTATTCATACAGGAACTCTTTCAATCTCTCACTCTCACATATACTCACTTATATACACCAATAGTCACATATACTAGTTTAAAACATATGTAGTTACTCATAAAGACACTATTGAGACAGTCATTCACTCACTAACACATCCATGCATACAGTCATCCACCCATACAGTCCTGCACACATGCTGTCTTCAACACATACAAAGAGTGAGTCACTCATTCATGCACCTATGCACTACATAATACCCCCCACCGAACCATACAGACACTCAGACACTCATAGTGATACTCAAAAAACCAACTAATAACCTCTATAGACACTCATGTAGCTACTCACCAACCCATGCAGCCACTTATACACAAAGTGAGAGACTGATACAGATATTTACATATTTAAACAATACTTAGTAAGCCATGTATTCAATAAGATACACTTAATCAGTCAGAAATACAATCAATTTTTCAAAAACAAATCATCCACTTAGACACTTATATACCCATTGATTCTTCCATCGACCTTGAGATATACATATATAAAACATATTTAATTTTCAGAAAAACACACATTCACTGGATGATGTCATCAGTGATGTCATTTGAGATGTCATCAGTGATGTCATGAGTGATGTCACTGACCATGTCATGAGTGATGTAATATGTGACGTCATCAGTAGTACATTGCGGGCGCGCGAGTTATAGTTAGCTGAACTAACTATAACGGGGGAATTTCATTGGTTTTTTACGAGTGAAATGTCCAGCTAACTATAACATGTGTGAAACCTTTGGTTTTTTCATTGAATATATATATAGATAGATAGATAGATAGATAGATAGATAGATAGATAGATAGATAGATAGATAGATAGATAGATAGATAGATAGATAGATAGATAGATAGATAGATAGATAGATAGATAGATAGATAGATAGATAGATAGATAGAGAGAGAGATAGAGAGATAGATAGATAGATAGATAGATAGATAGATAGATAGATAGATAGATAGATAGATAGATAGATAGATAGATAGATAGATAGATAGATAGATAGATAGATAGATAGATAGATAGATAGATAGATAGATAGATAGATAGATAGATAGATAGATAGATAGATAGATAGATAGATAGATAGATAGATAGATAGATAGATAGATAGATAGACAGCACTTCAAAAACTGAAGTGCAGGTACCATCACCTCACTACCCGGATCAAATTTCACAGCTTAACTTGTATATATTAAGTGCTTTAGAGTAGAACACCGCCCTAAAATGGACCACGTGATAAGAAGTGCAGACAGATGTTGGGAGCAGGTCCAAGACCTCATCAATTACTGAAAGGAAGTTCTCTCTAGGTCTTAGAGGGTCTAATTTGAAGTAAACATATATGTTAACAATAATAAAAGCATAGAGCAGTTTTCTTAGCCTGGAGCAGTTTTAATTCTAAACTAACAAAAAGAACATGGATATCCTATACACCTCAGGCCTCTCCTGTTTCAGATTAACAAAAAAACTGATTTCTGATTGCCCATGAACTTTAGACGCCGATTTTCATACCTCATTACTCACAATGCTGTTTCTCACGGGTACCTGTTGGTTTTTTCTTGCTACATAAGAACAACTGGAGAGACTATATATTTTGTCTCGTGGAACAGGACCACAATTAAAATTTTGAAAATTTTGATATACTCATTATAGCTGCTACTTAACTTGAACGTTGCTGGTCATCTTGGAACACTGTGTAATATTAGCCCTGAGGAAGTCTGTGGCTCACACCACAAAGAGACGAAACACGTGTTGACGGCTAGGACTGATCTTGGAGAAGTTTTAAAGAAATAAAAGAAGATTAAGACGACCTCTAGGTGTTGATTTATAAAGAACTTTGATTGATTGTGAAATATGCTCAGGATATATCTCTTTTTTCTTGTCTAAATGGTGTAGAATTTCTATACCTTCTGGTATATGGTGGGTGGCCGTTATCATATCCTTGGAGCTACCTACATTTTGAATTTTGATTAACTCACAACTCTGCGTAATTGACACCCAGCCACCCGTTCTGTGAAGTACCATGAACTTTTAGGTTCTCCCCAACTACAGCCCAAACCCCGTTTGATACTGATCAGATTCATGACATAGCATGCCTCTACTAAAGCTAAATAACTTTCCGTACACTTTTGGTACCCATCCACCAATTTGACATAACAGAGGCCTAGACTGTAACATAAAAAAATAAGCAGATAGATACAAACACCTGTGTTAAATGCATTCTATTGACTTCCAGTGGAGCACAAGATCAAAATAAAAAATACTATACAGTAGGCAGAAGATCTTCTGGAACAATGGTCTAAACTTCCTACAAATCACACCAACCACCAAGCTCCCACAGAAATCTCAAGTCCTATAACAACATGAGAAGTCTCTTGGGTACTGGTAAAGGAGCTATGACGTTTGAAGGGTTTATATATAAATGCAGCAATAATAAAAAAGCTTAGGGTTATATCTTGGAATGTGAATTATCTTAAGCTGACTCACAAAAGACAACCACCTTTGGAAGTAACGTCTGACATCATGATGAGACAGGAGCATTGTGTGTTGTAAGTACTTAGAAACAGTTAAAGTTGAAAAGCAATGAAGCAATGTAAATGTAAGTGGGGTGCTGTGTAAATAAGGACAACAAGTAGAAAGGTGGTATGTCTCTTCAACAGATGTGAGATGTCTAAGGGAGGGTGTCATACAAGCATGACATGTTCTTTATGAGAGGTGTTTTTGGTTCCCGGCTTTAGTACTAAAGGAAGGATGGAGCTTCTCGGGCTGGAGGCAGGGTTACAGATCCTCAGTGCATAGTTAAGTCCTGAGATGAAGCCTTCTCTTTTCTACACTTTTGTGTTGCTTGGTTGGTGCAGTTACTGCTGTGGTAGTCACTGGACACCTTGATCTCGCTTGACAGGCACATTGTTTTGCAGGGTTCACTACCCTGAAGGAGACTTATCAGACTTTGAAGATGATGTGGGTGGGCAGAGGGAGTGAAGGGAGTTCTCTGAGGAGGAAAATGATATCAAATTTCTCCAACACTCATGTTGTGGGCGTTGGTGTTAATAACATTTTAAGGATTGCCTGTGCTAATCAGCTTGTTGCCACAACACGAGGCAGCACAATATGTATGGAGGAAGACATTGCCAGTTTTAGATCAATGAACTGGACAAAGGGTCATATACGAAAAAGCATTTTTGCAGTCCCAGATGAGCCATTTCCGACCACAAAAATGCCTTTTCATATGTACAAAGCATAAATTGTGATTTGGTAACATGTTACCGAATTACAGTTTGTGTTTATCTATTCGTTATTTTGAAGGGGAGTTTTTAAAGCGTCCCTTCCAAATACAGTGCTATGTATGAAGGTTTTGCAACTGAATTACGGTTGCAAAACATTAATTTTTTACAGCCACCTCAAGGGTGGTGGTAACCATGTGCAAATAGGTGGGGGTCCCAATGGGATGGCTTTCCATTTGGGGGCGATGGAACAAACATTTTTAAGAGCAGGCAGTGGTCCATGGGCCCAAAGCATTGTTCCTGCTCCAGATCGCCTGCTCTCCTCATCCATTTTACATACCCAGGCACTAGTTTTCCGACCTTATTACTTCCTTCATATAGTTTCTGCTGCATTCTCATACAATGTGCTTCAGCAGTACTGGTAACCAGATTGTAACATTTCTCTTTTTTAGTCTCCAGAGGTCTTCTGATCTTAGGTCAGAGCTCCTTAGCATATTTTCTCTCAAGCTGCTGAAGTATGTTTTTTTTTGTTCAAATATCGATATTGTGGTTTAAAAAAGCTAATACTGAAGTTTGTTTTTGAGGTCTCTGACCTCTTGTAGTCTCCTCCTTTTTTGAGTCTGTGGTCTAGACATAGCCTGTCCCCTCAATACCACATTCAAAATATCTCTTGTGGCCACCAACCCATTACTGTCCTCAAGGTATCATGCTTTCATAAATATAAAAAAATCCATCATGTCCTTGTGGTTAAGTTCAACGGCGTTTAATTGCTGCATTACTTGGTCTGCACCCAGTGTTTCCCCCAAGGTATTAGTTAAATGGGAATGATATGAAATGTCACTTAAGAGGTAATGTACATCCCTAAACCAGGCTTGACCTACAATAAATAAAAATAAATAATCAGAGAAAAGTATGAGTGTGTCACAGAGAAAAAGAAACTATGGGGCATATTAACAAGCCAGGCGATAAAATTATCGCCGCTTTAGCAACAGTAAATTGCCGCTAAAACAGCGATAATGGGCTTGATAATATGCTCTATGGAATTCCAATTGAAGCCCATGTTAGATGTCCTTCACATCTAACATGGGCTTCAATTGGAATTCCATAGAGCATATAATAAACCCCATTATCGCCGTTTTAGCGGCAATTTTCTGCCGCAAAAGCGGCGATAATTTTATCGCCTGGCTTGTTAATATGCCCCATTGTCTTTGTTGCCATGTGTGCTGTGCCAAACAGCAGCAAAACTCAGGGCAACAATTTTTTTTTAATGAACTTAGGTTACTGTGTCTGTTTCATGTATCATAGACCTATCCAGTCCCCTTTTCATCGCCACACTGACGCACCCATCGATAGCAGAGTCCAAGTGGTTTTGCTTTTGGATCTCTGTTTTTTAGATCTCTGCTGTGAGTGGGATTTTGTGCACAGTAATGCTCAATGTAAAATGCATTTGATCTGCATTCTTCTGGGACCAGTTTTTTAAAATAAGGTCAGCTTTTGAGTAAAGGTCTGTCCAGCAGGCTGTCAGCAGGCTGCATGGGACATTTTCACACATGCAGGCTACTGAGAAAGACTGCTCTGGCTCAGTGTAGCACCTGCACATAGGTAGCACTACCGCAGATGGGGGCAGTCTAAATTGTTACAGTTTCATTTGGAGTCTAAACAGAAATACGCCATTCCATTTGGATTACGTGTATCAATTTGCTATATGTTTTTTTCATTTTGGTAATTGTGTTGTTGAATTGTGTTTAAACTGTAACTTTAGATCGGAAAATGATACATGGACCAAAGCTACTTCCTTCTCCATAGTCTGCAGGGCCCAAGATTCACATAATATTTAATTGACTTAAAGTTCCTTCAAAAAGTTTATGAAGTAGCACATTTTCAGTCCCCTGGTGGAATTTGCCTTTTGAGTTGTCTGAGTGAATGAATTAATTATTATGTTGCACTAGCTGACAGATCAAAAACCCCAATAGAAAACAGGGCCATTCCAGGGAGTTGAGAATCCACTGTTGGAGAAGAATAATGGTTCTAATCTCCCTAGCAATCATCCAGCTACTACCTGATAATTAAGAGAAGGGATTCCCCCATGAGGTGACAATGGGAAGACTCTGTTCTACTTATCACTCCATTTAAAGAGATTTGGAGGGTGGGGATTAGCTCAGAGAGCGAGATGTGCTCTGGTTTTAGATTGAGTTGACTTCTTGAGTCAAGAATGCTATACTGGGAGCAGGCAGTGGTCTGCTTACTATAGTGTCATTTAGAGGTAGAGGGATGATGTGGCACCGGGTATTTGGGTGGGTGTTCCACCAGTCACAAAAAAAACACCTCCCTTCTTAAGTACCCATGCAGGCTGCAGGAATTGAGAAGGAGGTTGAACGGTCAGAGGAAGGACCGGAGCATCAGTGGTCTGTGGCAGGAATTTGGGGTCTTTCTCCAGGGCTGATGATATCTCTCACGATTCTCTTCTAGGAGCAGTGAAGAGTGGACTGGCCCTGCTGAGATGCCTTATGAGTAGGAGCTGTGGGTTCTTGTTGCTGCACACAGTCACCCTGTAAGAGGTGCAAGGCCTAAGTGGCTGGCTAGTCTGAGAAAGCAGAGGACCTGTGGGGCGATGCGGAGGAAGACCCCAAGTATGGAGATCTCTGGGGCTCAGCCAGACGGTAAGCCATGAGCCCAGAAGCTAAGCTGCTGCTATTGGTGCCATGGGCTAGTGGCTGCGTTGGAAATAATGATATGATAATTGGTAAGCGAGATAGGAGTAGGCGGAAGAACCGTGTGCATTTTTGCTGCTTTTGTTTTCAGCTGTGGTGTTCAGTCATCTTTGCTATTATTGCCAGTGCTTAATTTCAGCACTTGGTTGCAGGTGGGGCCCACAGGTACTAGTTTTTTGAGGATCAGCACTTTTTCCTCAGAAAACTGTGATCACGAGCAAGAGAGAGAAAAATACAAAAAAGTGGGCAGGAAGGAAAAAGAAAAGGACAGGAAAATAGTGACAAAATGGAAGCAGTAATGAAAAATAGCCTGCAAGAATGAGATGAAGATGCAGACAGTGTCTGCTGGTGAATTAATGAGGCATGCAGTGAAATTAAGACTACAAAACCATGTGATTCGGCACCCCATCCTTTGATAGCGTCAGCCGTGGGGGCTTTTGAACAAAATGTTCAATCAATCAATAAGGGTTTATATACTGTGACTACTCACCCGTTAGTGTCTCAAGGCGATGGGGGTAAGGGTAGGAGGGCTGCTGGTCCGTCTAGGTGCAGGGGTTAAGTCGAAGAGCCAGTTTTTGAGATCCTTCCTGAATTGAGTCAGCGACAGGGATTGTCTGAAGTGGAGAGGCAGGGTGTTTCAGGTCTTGGCAGTGAGGTGGGAGAAGGATCTTCCTCCGGTTTTGGTCTTTTGAATCCGTGAGATGGTCACCAGGGCCAGTTGGGTGGAGCAAAGGTGTCTGGTGGGTCTGTGGAATGAGAGGCAGTGCTTCAGATATGCAGGTCCTACATCGATGAGAGCTTTGTAGGCATGTGTGAGGAGTCTGAAAGTGGTTATTTTGTTGATTGGAAGCCATTGGTGTTCTCTAAGGTGTTCGGTGATGTGGCTGCCGTGGATGTTGAGGACCAATCTGGCTGTGGCGTTTTGAACGTTCTTTATTGTCCTGAGTTACTGGGTGACGCTGGCGTAGAGTGTGTTGCACTAGTCGAGTCTGCTGGTGATGAGTGCATGGGTGACCATCTTTCTGGATTCTGTGGAGATCCATCTGAATGTCTTTTGTTGCAGGTGAACCATGTGGAAGCAAGGTGAGGATAAGGCGTCGATCTGGCGGTTCATTGTGAGCGAGGAGTCCATTTTGATGAGGAGGTTGCGAGCGTGGACGTAGGGTGGGGGTTGTCCCAGGCTGAGGGGGTGGGTCCCAGGATGAGTACTTCAGTCTTGTCCAAGTTGAGCTTGAGGCAGCTATCTTTTATCGAGGTGACAACAGTCTACATCTCACTGAGGAAGCTGATTCTGGCGGCAGTGGGTTCTTTGGTAAGATAGAGGATCAACTGGGTGTCGTCGGCGTAGGAGACAATGTTGAGTCCGCGGTTCCTGACTATAGCAGTGTTGAGCCCCAACACTTATTCTTTTATACCTTAAGCACTGATTGTACCACTGGAAACAGGAAGTGTCAATGCATGCAAATTTACAGAGTTAGTATGACAACCTCAATCTGATGTTTATCTCATTTCCATATAAATTTGCTCTAGACCCTCTGTCCTTTCCTTGTCTTTAGATGATGCAAGAAGGCCCAGAGGTATTGTTTGCTGGCTGTGGGGTGAAGCCTGTTGTCGCAGGATTGAATATCCAGGTGAGTAGGAGGCTAGCTTAGTATATGGTGCTCACTTATGTAAGTGTAGCACTCTGCACTAACCCAGACAACCCTTACGGTGATTTTAGAGGTCTTAGATAATATTACAAAGCTCTCTAAGTGGTAGCTGTGGAGAGCAGCCTTCATGCTTATTCCAGAACAAGTGTAAAGCAACTTGGTTCACCAGATCTTAATATTATTGGTATAGGTTAAGTGTAAAAGAACCACAAGTGTAGTTATGAAAATAGATATCTATTGTAGGACACTCACTAACACACAACAATATCGCCTACCAAGAGATATGACACAATGCACACAATACTTTGCAATAAAAACAGGTAGTAGCACAAATACACAGTGGTCACCAGGGAGAGACCAAACAATATACTAAAATATTGGGATGCGAACCACGACTGGAGTCAAGACCATACCCAGAAGTCATAGAAGGGCCGAGGACCCAAGGAACCACCCGAGGTAAGTACCCAAGAACCCCACGGAGGTTGTGTGCAGAGTGGGAACACGACCGCGTACTCAATTCAAGTCAATGGATACATCGGGTTGCAATTTTTAAGAAGAAGGATGCTTCCCAGTGGATCCTGAAGAAACCCCGTGAAAGACAGAAGGTTGAGGAACCCTCCCACCCATGGATAACCCAGGAACCAGGATACCTACACCAGGGAAGCCGGTTGCACAGGTGCAACGGGGCGTCAGAGACAGCTGTCGAACACACTGGAGGATTTCAGGAAGATACCACTGGCGAAGAAGGTGAAAAGTGTCGAGCATAGGGAACAGAGTCTATACCACTCAGGAGTGAACAGGAGGCACGGAACACGAGGTCTGCCATTGTCGAGAGATGCATGAGAATCTTTGTAGGAATATCTTCAAGCCACAGTTCCGCGGAATCGATAGCTCCGGCTGGGGCTACCACAATACTGCGGACAACAGAGTCTAGCAATTTCAAATAACAGCGTCTGTGTGGGTCAGTTTAAAGCATTGACAGACTTGTAGCCAGTACCTTTCTGATGCATCAATCCCGTTGGTACGAGTCGGTCGGGGCAACCGTTGAGGTTGCGTTGTGAAAAGAAGCGATGCAGTGGCACGGTGCACAGGAGTTCTGTGGTAGCAGCTCCATCGAGGGACACTGGCCTCAAACTCGGTGAGAAGACAGTTCAGGCCTCGAGGGAGTTGCAGAACCACCACCTGTGTTTCTGAGCCTTTCGAAGTCCAGGGGAGCCCGGGATCAGTAGACCAGTGTTGGACTTGGCCCTTCTGGCAGGTTCACCCCTAAACGTTTTGCTTTTACTGGTGACCTGGTGGTAGTGATTTTTGGTTTCTGCGCACTTTCCCTGTGTCCCAGAGTAAAGTGCGTGTGCACTCTGAGTGCATTTGGTGAGATAGGCCTGCCCTCCCATAGGAATGCATGGGGAATGTATGTGTCCCTGGTAGTTCCTGATGCGTGGGGTGTGCAGGCTCGAGTTTGGTATGTGCGGACTCGTGTGATTGAATGCTTCGCAATGATGTATGATGCGTGATTACGTCATGTGCGGAAGTGCCACTTCTAGGAGTTGGCATATTAGTGTAAAATGTGCAGTGACTGCCTGTCGCGTGATTGGCTGAGTGAGGTCATGTGACGGGCTAGGGAATCCCCAGAGTCAGGAGGAGTCACCCAGTAGTGAAGGGGGAGATCAGCAGCTAGATGGGGGGAGGAGTGCACCTGGGTCCTGAATAGGGCTGGGTTTTCCCCACACAATGCTGGCTCCGCCCCCTGTGGTGCGACTGATGACCCTGGCCTGCACTCTGAATAGGGAGAGGGGCTGAGCAAAACAAAGTGCTCAGGAACCAGTTGTAACTGGTTCGCCCCTTCCCTGCACCTTGAGACAAAGGGCTTTACTGTATAAAAATGGGGCTGTGTCTCCACAGAAACTGTTCACTTCCAGGATCCTGAGGGGGGCTGCTGCTGCTGGAGGCCAGGAGGAACTGCCACTTGGGACTGCCTTCCTGCCCTGGAGGGCCCAGTGAGCTGGCCCCTGGCCCAGTCTTGTCCCCCTGCCTACCTTCCTAGAAACTTTGCTGGACTTGGTGGTTATTCTCCCCCAAAGCGCTGGGAGCGCTTCATTTGTGTCCCTAAGCGCCTGGAAGCGCTTTTATTTTCCTTTAGCGCTCAGGAGCGCTTTAGTTCTGAAAGCCGGTGCCCACCCGGCGTTTGCCCCGTCTTTGCCGATTCCGAAGTCCCCTGGCAGGTGCCCACCCTGCCAGGGACATTGCTGTGCGTGTTGGCGGGTGCCCACCCCGCTTATTTGTTTATTTCACGGCGGGTGCCCACCCAGCCGTACATCCACTATCACGAGGGAGCCTACCCCTCTGGTTGCCGAGTTTTGGAATCACCGCCGCGGCCGGGCTTGCAGGAAGTCAGGCAGGCCGGGGGCGGGACTCCGGGACAACCGGAAGTAGGAGGGCGGGAGCCTACCCCGCCTCCTTCCGACGACGCGCGGCTGGTCTTATTCCCCCTCGAGACCCAGGCGGGAGCCTACCCCGCGCTGGGCCGGCCCGGAGAAGAAGCGGGGTCGGAGGTTCGGCGGGAGCCCACCCCGCCAACCGGCGAAGAAAAGAGCCCCGTGTCTGCTGCTGCTCCCGATCCGACGGAGTCCGGTGAGTGGGGGCCGCATTGGGGTTGTCCAAGTGCCGACGCTCCCCCGAAGGGGGCCGTGCTCCTCGAGCCTAGAGGGGCTCCAGCAGCGGGGAAAAGGGCTGATCACGAGTCCCCCCGAGCGGGACTCCAACGAGGAGGGCGATCCTTGTCTGTGAGCCCCGTGAGACTCCAAGTGCTTTGCTGACTTGCTCTCGAGCCCCGAGAGGGCTCCAACGTGAACGGGAGCATATTGGCTGTAGAGCCTGAAGGCTCCAAAAGGGCAAATTAATTGTGTAGAGAGCCCACGAGGCTCCCACATACACGGGGGCAGTACTGTTGGTGTTCAGAGCGGCCCCGGAAGACAGCGGGCCGCTCCAACGGTTGGGGACATTACTGGTTCTCGAGCGCGAGTGGCGCTCCAACGAAGGGACAGTGGTTGTCCAGAGTGCGAGTACGCTCCAACGACGGGGGCAATATTTGCATAGAGCCCTGACAGGCTCTAGGGGGCATTTCGTGTTGTAGAGCCCAGAGGGGCTCAGGGGGCCACACGTGTTTCGTATTTAGAGTCCAGGAGAGGCTCCAATCCCTGCCATATTTGTTTAAGAAGGCACAGTGGTGCCCCAGCATTTCTCCAGTTGCCCAGCACTTAGTGGGCAACTGCAACGTGTAGGTTGTGCTTGTGCGCCCTGGTTTGCGCAGCCTGCGCAGGCGCGCCCTGACTCTGCTGGCCACAGGGCGTCCTAGCCCTTCAAGGCCAGTTGGCCTAGGGACTGCCACAGGTGGTGGCTTATGTGAGTTCTTGCGCTATTGTTCCTAACCTGCACCTCTGAATGTCTTTATGCGTCATGTGCCTTGTGTTTACACCTCTGAATGTGATGCATCATGTGTAATGTGCGTTTACCCCTACAGGTATTGTGATACTTAGGTGGTTGTTTTCTCCTAGTACAGGTGGTGCTAGTGAGGTTCTGGTTCCCTGCGCGATATTCTCCTAAGGTGGTTAGGGTTGCGTAGGTGGTACTTACCTGTTACCAGTAGTTACTGGTTGTGTGCTACATGCTCTATTTTTAGTGCTACAGTGATTGTATGTGCTATGTTCTAAAGTATTATTTTTATGTTCTAAGTGCTAAGTTCTAAAAGTGCTAACCCCTGACAGTGGTCCATGTGGCCCTGTCCCCTGTACATATAATCCCTTGTAAATTCTGCCCGTGCCTGTTGGCACATTGTAAAGTGTGTGTTTTTATCTAATGTGTTTGGTATAATGCAAAGGCTATTTTTATATAATACCTTGTGCGGAGTTTCCTTTGTGGTGGGCCTTGGGTGTTGTTCCTGGGTGCGCGCGCAAACGCTTTACACATTGCCTCCGGGATAAGCCTGACTGCTCGTGCCAAGCTACCAAGGGGGTGAGCAGGGGTTATCTTTGGCGTGTAACTCCCCAGCCCTGACTAGAGTGGTGGTTTCTGCCTGGCTTTGGCGCAAGCCCTAGCCAACCAGAAATCCCATTTCTAACAACCAGTCAGCTGTGTTGTGATGCCTGCAGATGCAGTGACTCCTTCACTCCAAGGGAGATTCCTTCAGGTGTCTTTGATGTCCACAGGCCTTGTGAAGATCCTGTATGGAGCACGGGCACAGACATCGCAGTAGCCTACCAGGACGGCGAAAGCCAGGAGCATAAGGAGTCTTTGCAGTTGCAGTCTCGGGCCCAGAGCGAAGTCCAGAGTACCCACACGGTCAAAGTTAAAGCGACGTCTGATCTGAATCTTGTCCCACGACGAATCTAGGGACTCACCCACAGGTAAGCCCTTGATACCCTAAGGAAAGGGTTGGAACTAATCAGGGGTCCCTCGCAGAGGAGGGGCTGGACAGTGGGGAGGATACTCCCATTTCCTTTGTCCAGTTTTGCACCAGAGCGGGAGCCAACAGCTCCCTGAACTGGTTTGACCTGGAGTATGAAAGGAGGGCACCAAGTGTGCCCTTCCAGCAGTCTCAGTGGCGCCTGCAAGTGCCCCCACCCTGCCCCACTACACTAAACCCTGTCTGGGAGGTGGTCGCACCTCCCTGTGACAGGATATCTTTTGTGCCGCCTTACCCTGTTCAAGCTTGGCTCAGCAGCAGGAGGGCAGAAACAGGGAGCACTGAGGGCCTCCCAGAGGAGCTTTACAATGCATGGAATCATACCCCCACACCGTTTACGGTGTGGGGGTATGATTCCAACATGTTTGATACCAAACATGACAGGATTTGTTACAGCCAGTTTAGAGATGGTCATCGAGTAATGACGCATGGCCACTTTATATATTGTAATGGCTGATGCACTTACAACCTGGGAAAATGGACTCTGAAGGTTCTAGGAGTGTCCCTCTCATGCAGGGGCACCTTCACACTAAGGACTGAACACCCTGCCTTCAGGACTGAAAGGCCTCCTTTAGGGGTGACTTATAGGTTTTTATGTGCATTGACCTCAGATATTAGAAAACGTATATCCGTCATAAGTGATGCTAGCATCAGGTTACGCAGGCTGCAATGGCAGGCCTGGAGTCACAATTTTTGTGGTCTCTCATGGGTGGCATAATGCAGGCTGCAGCCCATAGGAGACCCCTGGTGTACCTATGCCCTGGGTACTTTGGTACCATATACTAGGGACTTATAAGGATACACCAGTAGCCAATCTGGTGTGTACCTAAGTACTTACCATGATAATTTAAGGGAGAAAGCACAGCAACTGGGGTCCTGGTTAGCAGGATCCTAGTCCGACTAGTCAGAAACAGCATAACACCAGGCAAAAAGTGGGGTATAACCATGAAAGCAGATCCTACTTTCCTACAAGGTTTGTTTTGGTCACGATATAGGTGCATTACAAGACCTTATAGAATATTTTAGGAAATACTGAAAGTGAAAATGGAGGTCCAATCTAAGAGCACTGGGGATGTCTCATTGGTGAGAGAGCGTGGTGCAGCGCTGTACTGAGACGCACATCAAAAGCTCTGAGAATTTGTCTGTAAAGGGATATCAGTAAATGATGCAAGTTATTGTGGATGTGTCTGATAGGAGTTTTGTTAATGTTTCAACCTTGGAATTTCAAGTCGAATGTAATGAATAGTCCAATGTAAAATATTATGGTTTTAATTAACTGAAAAAAAATATTTGGATCTTTAACCTTTGAATATCAGTGCATGGTGCAAGCCTAATTAGAAGGATATTGTGAGGGCTCTGATGATGTCTTGGTTCTAGGATACTGTGCAAACAGAGGTGCAATATGAGACATTGGAAGATGTTTTACTTGAAAATCAATTTTACAATGTGGTTCAGATTATAGGCGCTTTGTTAGAGCTTCATGAAAATGTCATGATGCATATAGTGGTGTATGAAAAAGCACAAAATAACGTTTTTAGGACATTTAAATGTGATGGTCCTTGTATTGATTCTTTAGTTTCCCAGTTCTTTAAGAATGCTACTTATTCAGCAGGACACCTGTAAATTCAATGTCACTGGGGTAGCCCACCCATCAAAGTAAGTAGTATTCCTAATATCAGCTTAATGAGATCAAAGGACACTTTTTGAATTTATATTTAGGAATACACTGCTTCCTCACCAATGTCTGTACTCTTTATGTTAAACTACACTGCAGGTATGTAGATTTGATCGTCATTTCACAGCTTGCGAATGACTTAATGCTTATAAACGTTTTCATTACTTTTTAGGTTTGTCTATTACAAAAAATGTATCCTATTGCATTTACAGACAAGTAGATGTGCATGTCTGTATGCTATGGATATGAATGCATACATGGTACACATATCTTTACATTCATGTGTCCTATATAAGAAATGTGTTATTTGTAAAACGAGCCAAATCCATTAAAGTTAAGGACATGGGAAGACTGTGCCATCACTTCCTGCAATGTCATTCCTTGAGGTGTCATTGTGCATTCTATGTTTTGCCCAGGCATGCAGGGAAGAGCTTTCTTTCAGTCTACAGACAGTGAAAGGATAACTAATTGTGCCCACTGTTGTTCGTTTGACACTGGTGCGATACTGCATATGAAAGCATTGCCAGAACTGCTCTTCGTCCCGCGCACACAGTTTGCAGAAGTGTACTCAGTGCCAACATTTGGACTATGCAGCCCTTACTGTAAATATGTACATGTCGTATTTAACCTAAATTAATTCTACAGTTGTACTATTAGTGTACTACAAAATTACATTTACACACACACACACACAAACACCACACACATCATGCACAGGCTGAAATAGGATATTCATTACCATTGTTGATGGAAGGGCACTCCCCACAGTCAATAAATAGCATCTTACACTCTATCCATCTATCTGTCTATCTATCTATCTATCTATCTGTCTATCTATCTATCTATCTATCTATCTATCTATCTATCTATCTATCTATCTATCTGTCTGTCTGTCTATCTATCTATCTGTCTGTCTATCTATCTGTCTGTCTATCTATCTATCTATCTATCTATCTATCTATCTATCTATCTATCTATCTATCTATCTATCTATCTATCTATCTATCTATCTATCTATCTATCTATCTATCTATCTATCTATCTGTCTGTCTGTCTGTCTATCTATCTATCTATCTATCTATCTATCTGTCTGTCTGTCTGTCTATCTGTCTGTCTATCTGTCTGTCTGTCTGTCTGTCTGTCTGTCTGTCTGTCTGTCTGTCTATCTATCTATCTATCTAGATAGCTATCTATCTATCTATCTATCTAGATAGCTATCTATCTAGATAGCTATCCATCTTTCTAGATAGCTAGATAGCTATCTATCTGATATATACATTTAAAAATCCCAATTATAATTACTGCACAATTTTATAACGCTTTTAATCAAATAACATATTTACATTTCAAATGTATTGAAACGTATCTTTTAAACAAGTTTGTTTGATTAAAAATAAAAATGTTAGTGAGGGTGGATGATTTTAATTTTACAGTAGACAAAAACGAATATTTAAAAAAGAAATCAATTAATATATTTCAGTTAAATTACAATTTAATCCAAAGCAAATTTTAAAGGATAATGTGTTGTATTTGTTTCTCTAAGTAGTTCTATTTTACATTTTAATTTTGCATTACAGTAAAACAATGTTTTAAATGTTATTAAAGTTCCCTTTATTTTCCTATAGGGAGATCTCCATCTCAATGACAGAGGCCTCTACAAAGAGGTGGAAAGGTATTAACAGGAAGGACAGAGCAGATCTACACATTCAAACATACCTTTGTGCTGGGTCCTGTTTGTTTATATACTAAAGTAAACACAAATACGTAAACAGAAGCAAACAAATAATTAATTAAAAACTCAACACACACATCAACCAAGGAACTTATTGGGCACAGAAACCTGTTTTGCCTCCATATCCCTGTTATTCCTGGACAACAAACTGCTGTTTGAAGATCAAAGTCAACTGGACTGGGATATGGCTCCCAACTAATTATCAGTTGCTGAGATTAATTCAAGCTTTCCATCCATCACTTTTTTGTATACTTTTGCACTAAACTGCATCAATAATATTATGGCTGACGATCTGTATAAAGCCCTATTGCTAGGTCACTTTAGTGCATTTGGGAGTGATTGCTACAGGGTCCTACTGCAGCACATGGCATCAATAACAGGTATTCAAGAAAGTTTTAGGGATGTTTGAAATACCCTAATAAAAAGAGAAGTAAGTGTGAAACTATTGGGCTTCTCCATAGTGACAACAGTGACTTGTCAGGATACAATGGGCACACTGGATCACATATTCTCTACAACACACTAAGCATTATCAAAGCAATGGATTTGATTTGCTTTACGATGCAGATGGCAAACAACTATTGATTCAAGCAGCATTTTCCCAGAAAGTATTGAGATACTCAGCCACCGCTTGAAGGACAAAGAATACTACATTTTCTAAAGGAAGAATAGCTGCTATTTTACCCTTTCTCCCCTTCTCATGTTAAGTAAAAATCCACAAGCAAAACCTACTATATTCAAAATAGAGGTCACTGTCCACACCAAACATGTCTGCCTCAAAAGGATTTTAGTTCTAGAAAAACAGGTAAATCTACTGAAGGACCAATCACAGCACAAGTTCTTACTCTAATCAAAGCCACCACTTCATTTCCCCAAGAGATACAGGGGCAGATTTACAATGCCCTTGCGCCGCCGTTGAGTCACCTTTGTGACGCAGTGGCGGCATAAACCATGCGCCACGTTGCGCCCCATCTACAACGTGACGCATCTAGGGAGATGTGTCACGTTGTAAAGCCCTGCGCCACATGAAACATGCGTCAGGTTTCATGTGGGCGTTCCGGCACACAAGATTTCACGCAATCACTTTTCCGACGCTAGTGCGTCAAATCCTTACGCCTGCTTCAAGCAGGCGTAAGGCGTGACGCACCATGTTAGGGACAGGGCAGGTTGGAACAGTGCTGGAGTTGTGTCGCGCTTGCAACACAACTTCAACACTGCACCAACCTTACGCCGGCAGATGCGTCACGCATCTACTGATCCTTGCGCCATGATGCACCGCACTGTAAATGCGGCGCATCTGCGGTGGCGCAAGGGCAAACTTGCGTGACGCATCTTCCCTGGCGCATCCCTGCTGATTTGCAGGGATGCGCCAGGGAACGTAAATCTGCCCCAAAGTATCTATGTGCCCCTAAAGATAAAATACCTTCAGAACTCAAAAATGTCAAGCTATCGGAAGGGAGAATTGGTTCTGAAAAGAAATCATAGTATCCCATGCGAACAACACTACAAAGTGCATTATCATAGAGTGACTTTCAAGACACCAAGCCTTGATTAGGACAAGCCTCTATTGTATGTCAAGTTATTCTACCGGCTCCACCAATACATAAGATTTTGCTAACTTTTTTCATATCCAGCTATGTAGCCAATTGGTACTATTCATTACCTCAGTGACAAACTATATTTGAGCCTCCCAGTACCTCTCTGAAAGTTTTTTTTTAAAACAACTCATTTTCTGCAAGTGTCTCCAAACCTCACTCCGAGACAAGTCTGCTATATATGGACCTTACTCCAATACCAGGCCATTGTGTAAGGAATGAGTGTTAAAAACAAATTTTGACTTGCAGACTATATCAGAATTGCACTTTTAGAATGCATTTAAACTGCTGTTGAAATGTTTCACCTAGAAAATAGATCATAGGAAAATGAGCTTGCTTTAAATGTGTACAAGAATTACTTTAGAATTCATTTAAGTTTTGATAGAACAATGTTTTCACATAGAAAATAAAATGCGGGGAAAGTATTCCTGCTCTTAATGTAAATGAAAATAATGTAAAGACATTTTTTTGTACTAGGCTATCATTCTTAAATGTGCCACTGTACTGAGGCCCAAGCACTTTTCTTTTGACCCTTGCTCATAGCTAGGTAGACATTTATTTAGGACATTTTACCTAGCACCAGCATCTTGCTGATGAATGTGCTAACTTCAATCAATTCTTTCCTTAGCGTCATCACACCATATTACATCATTCGTATAACAATGAACGTTGCTGATTTCATAATGAATAGACTGTTAGAATAAACTATAATTTAGACATATTTTATGTATGCTTAACTAGAACATCATTGAGACATTTGTTTCAGCTCATCTAACTAGCCATTGTATTTGCAATAGACACTGGAGGCAGCTTCTAGCTTAGGTAAGAAGGTTCTCATGAGAACTTTCTTCCCCATGTTGCTAACACCTGAAACAATGTTTTACTATATACCGGCTAGATGTTTACAGTGGGAATGGAGAGGAGAAGTAACGGATGTTGACGACACTATCGGATGAGCGGTTTCCATCGGCTGAGAGAAACAGACACCTACTAAGTGTTGTTACACTATTGTGTGATTTTTTATTAATGAGTTAGGAAAGATTCCTTCTTCCAGCATGACTCAGCTACAACAAGGTCACTCTTTTTCACCCTCACCCTTTGTTGCTGACAGCTATTGCTACAGGTGACTTTATTCTGAATTCTCTGATCAATGCTACTCTTCGGCAGTTGCGGTTTTGAAAATTGCAAATGCCTTGTGATTCTACTCTTGTTCAATATATAGATGACCTATTGGTAGCATCAGATACATGTGATGCTTGTAAGTACGACACTATTGCACTGTTGAATCACCTGGCAGAGAACAGACACAAAGGGGCCAATTCTGATCCGTTAAAAATATTCCCCGTATGAATCGTATCCGGATTTTTTTACGTACGAATCGTACAAGTCCCGTACAAACTGGCAAGTATGATTCGTATGTGAAAAACTCCATACGAATCACATTGGGAAAATTCCCCGACACGTCCTCGTGTCGGAAAAAGTGTCCGACACGTCCCCGGACAGTTTTACGTATGATTCGGTAAACTGAAGTCCGAGCGCGCAAGTACGATCCGTCTCGTCCGTCCGAATGCACAACCGTATGGAAAAAACACCGTACGGAGCGAGCTCCCATAGCATCCATGGAGACATCCAAACATGTGCCCGCATACGCGCCGAACACCACCCCAGCCCACCCCCCCGTATGTACGGTGCGTACCCCCACCCCCGTATGTACGGCGCGTACCCCCAACCCCCGTATGTACGGCACGTACCCCCACCCCTGTATGTACGGCACGTACCCCCACCCCCCGTATGTACGGCGCGTACCCCCACCCCCGTATGTACGGCGCGTACCCCCACCCCCCGTATGTACAGCGCGTACCCCCAGCGCTGGGGGTACGCACCGTACATACGGGGGTGGGGGTACGCACCGTACATACGGGGGTGGGGGTACGGTGCAGACATGGGGTGGGGCTGGGGGTACGGTGGGACGTGTAGGGATGGGGGTACGGTGCGTACCGGGCCCGCTTTTCGGCGTGCATCGTGGCGTACTTAGCTTTTCCGGCACTTTTTGGGTCCCGTAAAAATATTGCCGTGCGAAGTGCTGTGGGTACGAATCGTACTTGCTGGTCTGTAAAACGCTGCCTGACTCCGTCCGATTGTCGCGTACGCGGTGTCCCGGATCGGAATTGTGGGTATGTATTAGCTGGTCGGTGTTTTTTACGATTCGTACGGAAATGGTGTTTCCGTACGAATCGTACTTGCATGTTTGTAAGGTATTTTTCCCGGGTACGAGTCGGACAGAGAAAACGCTCCGTCTGACGATTCGTACCCGGTTTTTCCAGGATCGGAATCGGCCCCAAAGTGTCTACAGGTAAACTGCAGTACTGTCAAAAATAAGTTAAATATGTGGGACACATTATCATGAAGGAAGTCAGAAAGGTGTCACTAGAGAGAGTTGAAGTCATCTTACAGATGAATTCACCAAGAACACAAAATGAAATCAGGATGTTTTTGGGAATGGTTGGCTACTGTGTACAGCGGATAACAAACTTTTCCTTTATTGCAAAGTACCTGCTGAGGCTGACACACCGAAATGTGTCTATTCTGCTTCCTTGGGACAATGAATGTACAAAATCGTTTGTAGATTTGAAAGAGAAATTGTGCCACACCCCTGCTCTGAGAATGCCTGATTATACAAACAATTTTACTCTATTTTGCAGTGAAAGAGGTGGGTGCGCAATTTTAACTTTGTCACAGACTAATTGAGGGGCCCAAAGACCTGTGGCCTATTTTTCTACCACACTTAATACTGTAGTGGCAGGACTCCCCAACTGTGTGATGGCAGTTGCCATGGTGAGTGCTAGTTTGGAAAAGAGTGAGAACATAGCGATAGGACACCCTTTAACTGTCATGGTCCCACACTCTGTAGAGCTATTATTGACTAAAATGAAAACATAGCATCTCACACACAATAGGCAGACAAGATACGAGCAGGATTTGCTAGCTTTTGAGAGTTTAGTGATAAAAACGTTGTAATGTACTGAATGTATCTACACTCTTGCCGGTAACTGAACAAAGTGAAAATTGTGAAGAGTTCAATCATGATTGCCTAAATGTCACTGAACTATGCACAAAGTCCAGACCTGATATTAAGGATGAACCCCTAAATGAGCCTGACCATGTCCTATTTGTGGATGTTTCATCCCTGAGAGGACGTGAAGGCAAACTAAGAGCAGCATATGTTGTGTGCACCTTAAATGATGTGATAAAAGCTTGTTTTCTCTGCACAAGTTGCCGAGTTAATTGCCCTCACCCAATCTTGCAGTTGAAGTGCTCAAATGAGAGTTACCATCTTTATGAATAGCCAGTATGGGATTGGAGTAATGCATGATTTTTTAGCAATTATGGTCACAATGTGGCTTTCTTACATCCACAATTACCCCTATTCGGAATGGACCGCATGTAAAAAACTTGCTCAATGCACTCCAAATGCCTAGTGAAATTTCTGTTGTAAAATGTCCAGGACATCAAACAGGCAGCGGGTACACTGCCATGGGCAACAGATAAGCTGATTCCGTAGCCAGGTATTGCACACTGCTAGCATGCACATTTAATGGAGGTTTCACTTGAGAATCTGAGGAAGAAAATGTTCTTGCAATGATAATGGAAACAACTGACACTTGGGAGGAATTGAAAAGTGTGCAAAAAGACGTGTCTGAGGCAGAGCAGAAAGGATGGATCAGGACAGGCTCTATAAAGAATGCAAATGACATCTGGGTGTCAGCAGATGGAAGGCCAGTGTTGCCTGATAGCTTGTTGCTTCCAATGACATGTTATTACCATGGATTTACACATTTAGGAAGAGATGTCACAGTGAGACTCTTTCGACAAAGTTGGTACAACCCCAGGTTTTGAATAATTGCTGATGAAAATTGCGGAAGGTGTGTTATTTGTCAACAGCTAAATGTAGGGAAGAAAACACACTTTAGAAGCACACATATAGGGAGATCAAATGACCCTTTTAACAGCCTATAGATGGATTTCATTGAGATGCCTGTGCACAACGGGTTGAGATATATACTAGTGATTATCTGTGTATTCTCAAGATGGGTGGAAGCCTACCCAAGGAGCAGAAATGACAGTCTCACTGTAGCAAACTATTGTTATCAGAGCTCATTCGAAGATTTGGGATGCCTGTCCTTCTTAAGTCAGATAGAGGGACACACTTCAACAATAAAGTAATGAACATGTTATGTTCTGTTGTACAGATCAAACAAAAGCTACACTACAGCTTCATCACACCATATTAGAACATTGGAATGTTGGGAGCTCCATTGAAGACAATGGAGTGATCCATGCTTTTATGGGCCGGTAAAGGCCCGCAAAGCAACATTCCAATGTTGTTTTAAAAGGCCTCTCGGAGCCCGAGGGAATTTAAACACCTCGAACTCCGAGAGGACTTTGTTTTATTTGTTGGAACATTCTATCCTCTAGTGGCAGAATGTTCTAATAGCCTTATAGCCCTTCGTAGCAGGGCTATACCAGCTATTAAAGTCCTGCTCCCTTGTTGAAGTCCCTCGCCTTCGGATCAGGCTTTTAACGCTGGAGCGGGCCTTTAATAGCCGGGATAGCCCACTATGGCAGGCTATAAGGCTATATTAGATCATTTATATAACAATGAAACTTGCTGAATTCATAATGAATAGACTTGTAGAATTAACTATAATTTAGATCCATTTTATGAATGCTTAACTAGAACATCATTGAGATATTTGTTTCAGCGCATCCAACTAGCCATTATAATCACAATAGACACTGACTGAACACACATTTAAGCTTAGATAAGAAGGTTCTCATGAGAACTTTCCTCCATGTTGCTAACACTTGAAACAGAGTTTTACTATATACCAGCATGAATTTTTACCATGGGTATGGAGAGGAGAAGCAATGGATGTTGACGACACCATCAGATGAGCGGCTTCCATCGGCTGAGAAAATCGGACTCCTACTAAGTTTTTCTGCATTATTGTGTGATTTTATATTAATGAGTATTCCTAGTGAGTTAGGAGAGATTTCTTCATCCTGCATGACTTTGCTATGGAAAAGTAATTATTTTTCACCTCACCCATTGCTAAAGGTGACTTTATTCTAACTTCTTAGATCAATGTTACTGCAATGACCAATCTTCTTTCATTGATATTCTAACGGTTGCTACTGCAGTTGTGAGGAACTGTGCTGAGTTTCCAGAACGACTCTACATGGAAAGTTTTAGTCTTTGACTATGCCTCGAAATCTTGCTCTTTTCTGGAAGAAACTCTTCATGGGTTTCTCTGCGTAGGGTAGGTTAGGTTCTTAGCTAGATAGTGACAATTACCTTTACGGAGCACTCCATATTGATTTATGCTGTCGATAATCAATGTTTAATTTGATATATCTGTAAACTGGACTAATCTGAATAAAGATGACAAAACCATACTAATCCTTTAAGCTTTAAGATAAATAAAGGTTTTGAAAATGTATCCAATCTCCCATCATTGACTGATTATTAAGTAGCTGACAGCTGATGATTTATGAATGACTTGTCTTTTGTTCCAGCTCCATTCGTGCCACTGTGGCAAAGTTCCATACCACTTGTCCAGCGCCATCTGAATTTTGAAAAGCCATGACCTGGAAGCTGGGGGGTCGGTCTTAAATACCATTTAGCCAATCCTTTAGGCGCTAACACTATCTAATTCGGGATAATGCATTTCATTAAATTTTTCTTATTTCATAAACTGCCCGCTATACTGATAGTAGGAAGAAGAAAAGGTTTGGATCCGGGAGATCACTTGGATGGTGGGTGCAATGTCAATGCTGTCAATCAATCAATCAATTACAGATCTGCCAACTAACGCAGTGCTGTTGAGTGCCACACAATATCGGATCTCTTTACACGGTCACCTGGTAAAGGAAAGGATATCACATGCTGAGCACAAAGTGAGCTTGACACACTTAACTGGGGGGGGTGCGGGGGGGGGGGGGGTGGTTGCCAGCTCGTGTGTGAAGTTCTCCACATATTTCACAACCTGACAGGATTTCACAACCTTCTCAGGTCACACAGCAAGAAACTCCAGTAACGTTTTATGTGTATGGCAAATGTAGGTGGGCCTCCCACCTCTCTAAGCCTCCTGCCCATTTTACCCCATACCAGCTTCGGCTGAGCTGTGACAGACTGAAAGCCCTAGTCCCATTCCCAGGTCCCGCGCCCATTTCCAGTACCGGTGCCCTGCGAGGCCCCACCTCCTCTCACAATATCCAAACAAGGTTTCCAAGTTGGCAGGTCAGCAATCAACCAGGGTGATTGACAGGGGGGTCGTCTATGTTCATATTTCTGTTTATTTGAAAGCACACAGTACATAACGTAGTTGCTTCTAGGCCCTCTAAAGACGAAACCTAAAGAGCAGTTTGCAATAAAATAGATCATATCATCAAGAAGCATGTGTGTGGGGGCAGCTGCATGGTATCACAGGGACTTGTCATCAGAGCCATGCGCTGCCTCAGTCCACAGTGTGACCTGCTTAGAGTTTCCTTGAAGTGAAACTCTTACCTCAGTTGAAAGAACTGCCCAAAGCTCTCCATTTGTTGCGTCATACCGTGGGTTGCCTTTCTCTCGAGTCTGTCAAAGGGAGAGAAGACAACATGTAAATCCGCCATTCTCTAAAGATGCCATGAGCAGTATTCGCTGTGAGTTCTACTCTGATGCTAAATCCATGAAGGAATCTACCTCAGTGCACACACGGGACATGGAACGGAGAGTCGTCTGACATGATTCTTCTATTGTGACATGCTGGGCTTGCAAGTCAACGTTCTGCTGTTCTTTAGCTCAGCGATTCTAGCACAGGCTTGAGAACTCTCATGATCTCAACGAGTCTCTTGTTGTCAAAGGCCAGTATTGTTCAGATTTAGTTTATTGTACAGTTAATTAAAACCTTTACAATCGTACATTACATATTTCCATACACTTAAAATTAATCATTGTTAAAAAAAGGCCAGTATTATGTATATTCTCATTGCCCTTCAAGAAAGCGCGCCTGTTCCTCCTCCACTTTAAACAACACTAAACAGCGCGACCGGAGTGCCCGTGTTCGCCGACAGATTGTATTTTCATTTAAAGGTATAAAGCGTCTCGTGTAATTTTTGGGAATAAAATGGTAGATCGTGGCTAACTTTATGTGCCCATTTTTTTAAAGCCCTTAAAGTGTGTGATTAAGTATAAACTGATTGAGCTGAGCTAAAATCAATGGTGTGGGGCCAGGAGGTGGTCGCATAGGGACGTGCAGCTGTACTTTAAAGTAGTAAATACATTCGAGGACATTCATGTGGTGCTTAGCAACGTACGCTCGGGACCATGTTTATAAAGTCAGACCTCTGAGGCACAAAGGAGAATGCGTGTGTTCACATTTTTCGTTTAACGCGGCTGCCCTATAAGGTTCTCGAAGCACTAAAAGAAAGGTTCTTCCATTTCCTTTTTTCTTTTCAATGGAAGAAAAATATATTTAAATGAGTACATGAAATTAGAAATTAGAAATCAAAATAATCGTTATTTCCCAGTTCAGGCCAGTTTGCCACGGAGAAGTGCCGGTACCCTCCAGTTAAAGTATTGCCCTTGTTAAGAAGTGCCAGTCCTTTCCCTTTCAAATTCAGAACTGCGGGTGTCCGGCACCCGACAGTGCCTGCCCATTTGAAGTGTTGTGCTTAAAGTGGTGACTTGTTCAGTGTGCCTCTCTTCCACGTGCATGTACGTAAACTCTGAAATAAAACAAGCTCACTAAAGAAGCAGTTCAAACGTGACACACTGTGCGCCCTGGATGGTCGGTGCCATCCAGGCACCCTGCTTTCGACCCCTTTTAACTGTGCGTGCTGACCGCTAAGTCGAGTTCCACTCTCCCAGTGCTGCCCTGGCACCTGCCAGCTGTTGAGCGGTGCCCCCTCCTTCCTCTTTGGGTCCGTGCCCTCACTCTCCGCTCATCTTCCCCGGACTGCCCTCTTTTTAACGGAGCCGCAGTCCCTGGGGAGAGCTCCCCCTCTCACCTGCAGTCACGGGCTGCTGTCCTCTGCTGCCTGCCTGTCGGGAGCTCCGGAGCTCTTGCACTGCCGGCGCTCCCGCCCTCCCCTGCCAGGCTCCCGCCAGCCCGGCCAGCGGTGGCGCTCGTAAGGCCGCTGGCGGCGCCGCCCGTTGCCTTGGCGACGGCGTCCGCAGAGGCGAGGTCTATGGAGGAATGGAGGAGAGGTGTGAGAGGGAGCCGGGTCACGGGGTGGCCCAGGGCCCAGACTCGGAAGTGTCCTACTCACCCGACCGCCGCTGAGGGACCCGAGGGAACTGGGCAGCCCTGCTCCTCGTGCTCGGACCCTCTTGCAGCAACTAGGCACCTGTATTTATTTGACAGGTTTTATATAGCGCTGGCTAGACCCGGAGGTATCAGAGCGCTTCACAGGTGCCTAAACAAGATTCCAAGAGTTGATCAAAAACACAGTATATACAATACAATAAAAACAGACATTCCATTGTGGTCTGATAAACATGGTCACTACAAAAGCATATACATTTGCATATAAAGTGGCTGGTGAGGGGAACACGCTTCAGGGCTGGGCTGTGGGTGAGGTAGAAGTTTGCCAAAGGGTAGGCGAGGGAAACAATAGATTGGGGGGATTGTTAATAAAAACACAGCATAAACAGCAGAATAATTCTACCTCTCAATCACTCCACTCTCAGTGTCTGTTAAGACTCAGAGTCTGACTAACAATGTGAGCCTAGACTGAAGTTTCCCCTGGAATGCTTGGGGCTACAGCAGTACTTCGAAGGGTCCCAACTCAGCAATCGTCGGGAACGTTAGACTTTGGAACTGAGCATCAGTTGACTACTGTGATCATGTTGGCACTTGTGTATTCACCGAATAGGTCTGTAGTGATCTTCCTTCGTGGGGTTTGGCCCTGGGAGCGGAGGACTCAAATGTTACTGGACAGTGCCAGCGCTTCCCCGGAGGGTTACTATTAACAGGCAGCCTCACAGCCCATCACTTACCATTTTTTTACATCAATATCAGTCTTCTTTGCTGCCTTATAATTTGGTGGTCACTGTAGGATTGCCGCTTACTCCCAAGTTAGCCTGATGGAAGAACTAGGCTGACACCTTTTGTGTGGTACAGTGCTTATTTATTCGAAATTATATGCACACAGGAGCGCCGGAGCGGAGCTCCGTGTAGTTTCAGAATCGGCGCTCTAATGCCGATAAAATGGCCGCTACCGGATGTCCGGTGACGTCACACTCCGTGTGCGCCCGCGGACTAGACCGCTACACCACATCTCCCCTTTTTATAATAACTAACAACATAACAACATAACAACTCCCCATAACTTGTAAAGTCTTACTTGTTGTCCATACTGAACTCCCCAAATCTCCTGGGCAACATGACTCTTCTTCCACACCGTGTCCACTTACTGCTCTCCCCCGTCTTTGGGGTGGTGGTGACCCCTTCTATGCAGGGAGTTCCTTCATCGCCATTTAATCCTGCATCTGTCCTCACCTCTTTCTCAATCCCTACCGGGCCGGGGGACGCCTGTCCTGTAGTTTCCTCTCTCCCTCTGCGCCCACTTCCCGACTGGGGACTGCCTTCTCCTTCCTTGGGACACTCTCGCTCCATCTGCATGTCCCGCTCGGCACCAGCTGCTCCAGCATCGTCCGACCCTGCACTTGTCCACCTTCCTTCGGTAGTGGGGCATCTCGCCATTCGGTCTTGGGACCATATCTTCCCGTCGCTGAGGAGGGCCGACCTGGAGTATGGTTCCACTACTTGGAACGGGGAAGTGAACTTACTGTCTCCTTTCCTCCTTTGTGTGGGCAGTTTGACTCTTACCCATTCGCCCTTCTCGAGTGCTACTTCTTTGGTGTTGTGCCTCTTGTCGTAATATTCCGTGTATACAGTCTGCGCCTTTTCCAGGTTCTTGCGTACTACCGCTGGGGACCAGTGACTTTGTACCGTGAGATGTTTCCATGCCACATTGTCTTTCGTGAAGGGCTCTCTCCCTCTCAGCACCCGGAAGGGACTGTATCCAGTGGAGGTGGGTGTTATCCAGTATGCCCACAGCAACCGTTTCAACTCCTTTTCCCAATTGGCGCCTTGGCTGATAGCTGCCTGCACTGACCCCATGATTACCCGGTTGAACCTTTCCGCCGCTCCGTTTCTCGCTGGGTGATAGATCGGCGTATGACGGACTGTGATGCCATTTCTGTCCATGAAGGTTTCCCACTTGTTTGACGTGAATTGCGGGCCATTGTCACTCAGAATCCCTTTGGGGATTCCCTCTTTTATAAAAACGTCTGTTAGAAACTCTAGTATTGTTTCAGTATCCGCATTGTCCGCCACATGAACCTCCGGCCATTTGGAGTAACGGTCTATTACGGCGGTGATGTATTTCTGGACGTCATTCATGTCCTGTATCGGTCCCAGGACATCGATGGAAACTTCCTCCCAGGGATTCTCTGGACACTCATATCGCCCCAAGGGCGGACGTAACACCCTTTGAGTCTTGTCCGCATTGCAGCATTGCTCGCACGCCCTCACATGGCTTTCCACTACCATGTCCATCCCCGGCCACCAGTAGTCTTCCTTCGCTTTCCCCTTCGTTTTCACTATCCCCAAGTGGCCTTCATGTGCGATGGACACAATGCGTTGCCTCAATGTGGACGGAGGGATTACTTTACTGCCTCGCAGCAAGAACCACGGGTTGTCCCCTACCGACAACTCTTCCTGGACTTCCCAATGCTGCTTCAACTCTTCCTCTAGTAACCTCTTTTCCGGCCATCCCTTTGTTACGTACGCTTTAACTGCTCTTAATTTCTCATCCTTTTCATATTCTGTCTCCCATTCCTGTCCACTTATGGCTCGTTCATGATCTCCTGTGAACGCCACCGCGTAGTCCTCCCATCCTCCTTCATCCTGGACTTCTGTGACTTCCCTGGACGCTGCTCTGCTTAGGAAGTCAG
This sequence comes from Triturus cristatus, assembly GCF_964204655.1. NCBI lineage: Eukaryota > Metazoa > Chordata > Amphibia > Caudata > Salamandridae > Triturus > Triturus cristatus. The sequence goes on along the minus strand of NC_140591.1, from coordinate 218,280,157 downwards.
CTACTTTGTTCTTGTGTCCAGGCAGATACTCCACGTCATATACATAATCTAGGAGTCTCAGCGTCATCTTGGCGATTCGTGGCGTGGCATGTTCGTGCCCACAGGACGTGAGAACTTTCACTAGCGGCTTGTGGTCCGTGCGCAACAAGAATCTTCCACCCCACAGGAATTGCCGGAATTTCTCCATTGCCCACACCGCTGCTAGCATTTCCTTCTCGATGACACTAAATTTACTCTCGTTGGGAGCCAACACCCGAGACGCAAAACTTATCGTGTTGGTCACTCCTTCTGTAGTCCTTTGCATGAGCACCGCTCCTAATCCCCGGTCACTAGCGTCCGTGGTCAACACAGTTTGCGCATTGGGGTCAAATCCATGGATGGGCACTGCCTCGCTGTCTTTTCATGTCCTCGAATTCCTGTTGCTGCTCTTCCGTCCATCGGAAAGTAGATTTCTCTTTAAGAAGCGCCCTCATGTGGTGGGTTTTGGAGGCAAAGTGAGGTACAAACTTACTGTAAAACTCCGCCATCCCTAAGAAGGTCCGGACATCTTCCTTGTTCGTGGGCGTCGGGGCCTCCTTTATGGCCGCAACGTTGGACGCTTTGGGTTCAATGCCGTGTTTGCTTATCTCGTGCCCTAAGTACGTGACTTTGTTCATGCCGAACTTGCACTTGTCCCATTGGGCTGTGAGTCCATTCTGCTTTAACACGGTCAACACTTCCCCCAACTTCCTGTTGTGATCCGCTTTAGAAGTCCCCATTACCAGTATGTCATCCTGGAAGTATTGTATGCCTGTTTTCTTGTGGAATAGCTTGTGCATCAGTTTTTGGAAGACTGCCGCTGCTGAGGCCAATCCGAACGGCATCCTCAGGAACTTGTAGCACCCAAACGGAGTGATAAATGACGTGAGATGGTTGCAGGATCGGTGTAGGGCAATCTGATGGTAGGCCGACGTCAAGTCTATGGTAGAGAACCATTGTGCCCCTTGGGTCTTGGCCAACATTTCGTTGATGCGGGGAAGTGGGAATTTGTCCACCACAATGTTCTTATTAAGCTCCCTTAGATCAACACACAACCTCACCTTCCCGTTGGGCTTCTGCGCTACCACTAACGGCGTCAACCATTCCGCATTGTCGATTGCTTCTATCACCCCATTGTCCTCCAGTCTCTGCAGCTCTTCCTGTACCGCAGTCCGGGTCCGGAATGGGAAGTTGCGTACTTTGTGGGACACCGGATGGGCCCCTTCTCTCAGTTGGATTCTATGAGTGAACTTTGCCATACGACCAATGGAGTCCTTGAAGACTTCTGGGAATTCTTCTCTCCAACGCTGCGCTTCATACTCGAGTCCGTCTTCGGTCATGAGGATTTGCACGTGTCCACCTGGGTTCAGTTTCATCCCCAACGCTCCCTGGTCCTTCCAGCCCAATACAGAGGGTCCCTTTTCTGCCACGTACAATTTTCCATCACACGTTCTGCCCCTGAACTCAAAGAGTAAAGGGCAAAACCCTACCATGGGTATGGGCTCCCCGGTGAACGTCACTGGGTGGATGTCCGTGGGCCTCAGGTGGTGTTCCGTCCTTGTAGCAAAATCTTCTTCCCATATTTTCCTCTGTATAATTGTGTAAGGCGACCCCGAGTCCGCTACCATGGTAACACTCACTCCGCCAATAGTCATTTCGCATCTTGGTTTTTTATCTGCTGAACTCTCTATGCCAAATATTTGTTCTTCCACTATCAAGATCTCGTCTTCTTCATCTTCGTTCTCCTCAACATCGTCTTTGCGTGTTTCGTGCGCCACGTACTTCACTTCCTGCCTCTGGGACTTCCTGCGGCACACTTTCTCATTGTGTCCTACCAATCCACACTATGCGCACTTGGCCCCGAACGCCGGGCAGCTTTTGTCGCTAGCGGTATGCGTGCCAGTGCCGCACCTGTAGCAGGCAGTCTTATTCCACTGCCGTTGTTCTTGTGGTCTGGTTGTCCTGGCGTTGTACCTTTTGTAGTTCCGAGATCCTTGCTGTCCTGCTAGTTGATTGCTGTCTCTAGCTTTCCGATCCTCCACTTTGCACACCGCTTGTTCTGGCTGACTTTCGCGTTTGGCCGCTTCAGCGCCCCTCCTGGTCAATTCTGCCTTCTTTACTAAGGCCACCACTGTCTTCAATGGTGCGTCACCATTGGCCCACAGCTTCTCTTGGATGGAGGAATTCACCGTGTGCATGATGATCTGGTCTCGTATCAGGTCTTCTTGTAGGGTTCCGAATTTGCATGTAAGGGCTAATTTCTGTAGAGCCGCCACGTATTCATCGACCGTTTCCCCTTTGTTTTGCATCCTATGGTAGAAGTTATACCTGTCGATCGCCGTGCACACTGCCGGGCGATAGTGGGCGTCCAGATCATCTAACGCATGTTTGAACACGTTGTCGTCCGTTGCTGGTCTCACCTCTTTCACCAGGTCGTCGTACACTCTTTGTCCCGCCGGGCCCAAATGGTGGAGAAGAATTTTCTTCCGTCGTGCACTCGAGAATTCTGCCTCGCCTTCTTCCTCTAGTGCCGAGAGGTAATTTAGAAAGTACCTTTTCCAGTCCTCCCATGGCATCTCGGGTTCCCCGACTTTGGTTAGGAAGGGCACCGGGTTCGTCAGCGAGAATGTCTGCGAGCTCATCGTTCCTCCGTCTCTGGTGCGTCGCCTTCTAGGGGTGGAATTGTTGGGTGTCCTCGCAGCTTGGGCTTGCCCGCCCCTCGCTTCGTCGTCCTGGCTGGACTCACCGCTCCCCGTGGGGTCTCCACTGGCCTCCTCCAGGGTGTGGGACACTACTCCCCTCTCCGGGGCTGGAGAGTGGGCACGCTGTCCCTGCTGTACCCGGCGTGGAGCTTGACCCCGACCCTTCACCTATCGGAGCTAGGAGCGCTGTTCCTTATCCCCCGCTAGTTCTGCGCGGTGCTTCTCCGCCCTCTGCCGCGCTCTCCTGTGTGCCTGCACGTGGGTGTACAACCGGCCGCCGCTCTGCACGTGGGCCTGGATGGAGCACAAGGTACTCCCTCACCTCCTCGTCGCCATTGTAGGATTGCCGCTTACTCCCAAGTTAGCCTGATGGAAGAACTAGGCTGACACCTTTTGTGTGGTACAGTGCTTATTTATTCGAAATGATATGCACACAGGAGTGCCGGAGCGGAGCTCCGTGTAGTTTCAGAATCGGCGCTCTAATGCCGATAAAATGGCCGCTACCGGATGTCCGGTGACGTCACACTCCGTGTGCGCCCGCGGACTAGACCGCTACACCACAGTCACGTAATTTTCTTTCTGTGGCAAATGGAGCAAGTACAAATTGATTTCTTTTCAGCGGCGGCTCTTCCTCTATGGCGAAGAAACGTCACCCCGCAAAAAATGTCAGAAAATAAAAAATAAAACACTCGTTTTATTTATCTTTTCCTGTCATGTTGGGAGGTGGACCTGGGGGGTGACAACACTGAGGGGAGTGGTGTGTGGGCTCCCTTCACTGCAATGAACCTTCATGCCCAGTGAAGCTCTCTCCAAACGCATTGCTAGGGTTGGAGAGAGCAGGCACAGACTCCCAGCCTGTACGGGAGCGCTAGTCGAGAGCCCTCAGACCAATCCTGAAGCTGCCCTCATTCGAGAGCATCTCAGGATTGGCCACAGGACAGGCTGGGAGCCTGTGCCTGAAGAAGAGGAAGCAGCAGAGGAGTGCGGCAGGGGGCGCGGCTGGCTGACAGTAAGTTATTTTTTTTTATTATTATTTTTTATTACCTGCCCTCCATTCATGACCCCTATGCCCCTTCTTGTCCCCCCCAACCCGCCATTTCTCTCGTAGCAAGCACCGGCCGCTACTGATTATCTTAATTAGTGTCTTTCCGCGGCTTTTGCTGTGATTGAGACACTATTTCTTCTTTTTTGGCATTTTTGTACAAGAAACTCGATCCAACACCAACGTACTAGAGCGCTTTACAGGGTGTTTTTTGGCTGGGGAGATTAAGAGATTTGCCCAGAATCACAGGATGTTGAGCCGATGCCAAGACTGGAACCTGGTTTCCTATTTCCGAAGTTGCGAGCTTTGGCAGTAATGCCACATCTTCTCCTCTTTTAAGGTCTTGACTAAACAGCACATGCACTGCCTCTTCGAAACATATTGTTTACACTTAGTGAGCACTCCTACCTTACCATTTGTTCACTTTGACATTGCTCTTATATCCTTCATTCCCATTTGTCATGGCATGCATATGTCATGTCTCTCCTTGTGTTTGGCCCTCCCCTAGAGCATGGACCAAGTGCTTGTTTCCATCCACTTCAGTTTTTAGAGCTACTTTTTGAATTGTGTTTAAGCATTCCATACAATTGCATGTGTTTCCAATCCCTCTTATCTATTCCCACCTGCCCCCCATTTGTGTTGCTTATTTTCCCCTCCCAACCCATCTGTTGCTTCTTTTCTCTCTCATCCCCCTGCCCCGTCTGTTTTTTCTTTACGTCTCCCACCTTTCTCCACCCTTTAATTATGTTTAATGCAAAAACAACAATTGATGGACAGAATGCAGAACAATGTCATACATTCACCCCAGTACAGAGATCTGGGCCTAAATCCATCGTTTTTTTGCTCACCATGCCATTCCAGTTTGAACCCAGTCATATGCAAATCAGTCTGACCCTGTGCCTCATGGGAACAGTCCCAGGATGCTTGTTTCCAGTCCAGGGAAGACATGGCTTGGCAGTTCGGGCTGGACTGTTCCTATGAGGCACAGGGTCAGACTGATTTGCATATGGCCATGTCTTAACTGGGGTGGTGGAGTGAGCTAAGGAATGATGATGGATTAAACCCAGATCGGTTGACTGGGGGTGAGTGTTTGATTTGCTCTAGCGCTCCGTCCATCATCCCCTTAGGTATCGCTTTAATTATGTTTAAGCACTAGCTTCTAGATGCCGCAAGTGAGAGTTTGAGCAGCGCGAGGAGGTGGAGGACGCAGCGCCGTTCCTCGCTTCTTTACCTTGCTTTCACCCATCCTCTACCCCGCTGAGCCCCTAAAGGAATTGCTGGGCTTTGCCGAGGATGAGGCTTTCCGCTCGCCTTGGCCTCCACGACCTCGCAGCATCACATAGGCTTCTTCACAGGCTCTGCATCCTGCTTAGGTCAGCTGAATCTGCCGGTACAGCTGGGGGCTTGGAGAAGCCTGTGCCGCTGTGCGGGATTGAGCCAGGTCCCAGGCGCCAGGAGCTGAGGAGCCGAGGAGCTGAGAGCTGTACGCACAAGGTGAGGGGGCGCCGCACCATTCCCCCCCAACTGCACTGCACCGTCACCAGAGCTACGGAGGGACGGAGTGACGGTGGAGGAGAAACGGTGAGGCCGCTGGTAATAGACTGGTAGTAGGCTCAGAGCAGAACCAGGGCTTGGGCCTGAGCTTGGTACTGAACGTCACAGGAGTGGCTAGTTATCTCCCTTTGCCCTCCTTAGCCTCCCAGTCTCCCAGCCACCTGCCCCCGCCGACCAGCCCCCACGGACTGCACCACTGACTGCATATCCCGGACACAGACTGCACCACTGACTGCATATCCCGGACAACGCCACGACAACGCCACAATCGATCGAAAGGGCAAGCGTGGCTGCCGTTTAGCAGGCGGCCGCACCAAGGGCCATATGTAGGTAGCTTCACATTTACCGACTCATAAATACCGAATTTTACCGTTTCGGTATTTATGAATCGGTAAATGTGATGTAGGTAATGAATCGGTAAAATTTACCGATTCGGAAAAAGTCGGTAATTTAGAATCGGTATTTACCGATTCGGTAATGAGGCATGCCTTCCCATTGATACCTATGGGCCAGGAGGCCCATAGGAATGAATGGGAAGCCAGTTACCATTACCGAATCGGTAAATACCGAATCGGTAATGGGGGAGGCAGTATCATGGGTGGCAGGGTGTCACATTGACACCCTGTTGCACCCCTGATTCGTCCATGTGTGCACATGTGGCGCACATACATGCCCTAAGGGCATGTATGTCTGCCACATGGCACTGTTACATCTGCGAAATATCATGTTTTGCATGGAATTCGGTATTTATCACCAACCTATATTTGGTGGTAAATACCGAATTCTAATTCCTACTCATCACTCATTAGAGTGTTTCCTACATATCATTTCAGGATTCGGTATTTACCGAATCGGTAATTTTACCGATTCGGTAAATTACCGAATCCTGAAATATGCCCCCTACATCTCAAATAGCTAAATACCGGTCGGTAATGGGATATTTACCGAATTTCGGCCGTTACCGACCGGTATTTAGCTACCTACATATGGCCCTAAGTGAGCACCCCTGGCCATATGCGGAGGCATTAATAAACAAAAATATCCACCTTTGAAAAGGAAGGTACTGAAGATGCTGAATAAATTGGGGTAGTTATAGGTGAGTGTCCCAATATGGTTGGGCACACACAGTGTTGTTTAAATACCCCTCACACACCAAGAATGGCCCATTGTGTCATGCTTCATCATAGGGGTCTTCCCGCCCCGCTGCGGGACGGGGCGTGCTACGACCTACGACTACGTGGGAGCACTGATGATAAATCGCTATGTGTGATGCAAAGGGGAGGGTCTGATGTAGTTGTAAATATGTGTTGGTAAAAAGCACCTGGCCCCTTAAGACAGAAAAAACTTTAATATGTCCCGGGAGGCTGGTACTGCTAAAAACAAGGGTGCGGAGTTGGCCTACGTAATGTGTGGTTACTCCTTGTGAGTCAACATGTTTCGATGCAAAAGCATCTTCATCAGGACAGGAAAAGATCCCTCCCGACTAGAAGGCATGTGCTTAATAATATAGAGAAGTGAGAGATGCATTCAATGGTGCACGTATATACAATACCTACTCGTATGTATGCATATCTGTAAAAACAAGGAAGAATAAAGGCATCTTCAATTTCCTGGAAACAGAGCGTGGTACCTGTAAATACAATGGATGCGCCACAATGTGACCTAAAACGCGTGCTTAAGCTAAAATTTAGCGTTATCAGGAAAAGGTGCAGTGACCTGTAAAGAAAAGGACAGTACAAGACACTACAGACAGAAAACACACACTCTATAAATTATCGTGAAAAATAAGTGGTCCAGGTGGGTAATACAGTTAAAAAAGCCCAAATGCATACTTATATGTATGTGAGTATAATGCCTCATGAACCTTGAACGGGTGGAATCGTCATGGGACCTCAATTCTAGTGGGAAAAACGGAGGGGGTACAACATCAGGCTTTTTCCTTGGGTGAGTGTCTCGAATGCTGAACGAGGTCTGTTTCCACGGGCGGCTGTGCCGTACTTACGTGCCCTGACTGGAAACTCGACTAAAGTCAATCCCTCCCGCGGTTCCGCTGTGTAATGGGACCATGGCGGGAAACTGCTTTTAAACTACCCGTTACTTGCTAAATGTGAGTCAGCTGGTGGTGACGGGGGCATACAGGTATACTTCCGGGTTAAAACCCAGGCGAAAACTAGACTGCGGTATCGGTGCAGGCTGACCCGGAAGTGAGGGTAGTTCCTTCGTTAGTTTCTAAGGAAGAAGTAAAAAATAAAAAAGGGAGATAACTTTATTGACTACGGGAGATGTACTCTGAACTAGACATAATGTATCAATATAGTCAGAGCAGTCTCCGTACTAGACTGTGTGTGTTTCCAGACGGCACTGCGGTGTGTTAACGATATGGGTCGCGAGTTCAGGATTGTGAAAAAGAGAGGCACGTTCCTGATTATACCGGCGTACTTGTATGAAGCCCGGTAATGTTATGGCTAACGTGCTAAAAAATGAAGCCCACTTAAAATTAAGCGGGTGTGTTGGGGATTTTGACAAAGGGTACGAAAAAAGGGGGTAAGAAAATTGGGGGGGGGTGGTTGTGATTATGCTTATACATATCGGCGTGATTGCGCCGTGGGAGTGACACCTGACAGGTCTTAATAAACAATATGTATCCACACGGGACGGTGAAAAAAAGCATGTTAAAGATTGGTTGAAAAAGTTGATGAATGGCATTGCAGTTGGAAGAACCCGGTATTAAGTCAATTGTGCCCAAGGTATATCATCGTTGAGACCGGTTATGTGCGTGCCCAGGCGGAACACCGATCGTTGCTCTTTTTCAAAGAGTCCACGTTCATTATTAAGTTGTTCAATGATGGTCCACTTAATTTCATCCACGCCATGATTCATGGTCAAAAAGTGGGTTGCCATCTTGGTTGTGCTCTTCTTGCAGCGAATATTGCTCTTATGTTCACCAATCCGCACCTTTATTTGTCTCGTGGTCATACCGACATACTCCATATCGCATGGGCAGGTGATAAGGTACACCACATTCTTGCTGTTACAATTGGTGAATTTGCGTTGTTCCCATGATGTACCATTTGCAAAGGTGAGCTGGGTACTTTTTTTAGTGAGAGAGCATGTACTACACATGCCGCATGGGTGATGCCCTTTGATGGGTGGTAACATACTACACGTGTCTTGACGTGCTGGTGGAATACGTGGTCTGGTGTGGACCAGGATGTCCCTCAGACTACGTCCGCGTTTATGAGAGAACATTGGTTTTGGTAGGTCCAGACCTCCACAATTCAAAATCTTCCAGTTCTTATTTATAATTTTGGACACTTGGTTAGAGTGGGTATTAAAAGTGGTTACACAAATAGGTCTGGTCTCTTGTTCTTTTGGTGTTTGGTTTTCCAGGAGAGCGTCTCATATGCGGAGGCAGCCTGTTAGACCAGGTCTGGTTCGCTGTCTGCAATAGCCTTGTGAGCCCCGCTTGCCAATCCCACGCCCGCACCCGCGCTTGCTCCCGCTTCGGCCATCCAAAGCCTGCTGCTCTCAGCTCACTGCTCGCATCCCATAGCTCTGCGATAAACACCACTGCAAATACCCCATATTAAGCGGACCCAAAATTGACACAAATCATTGACTCAACTCACCTCAGCTTCTCCCACTCTCCCACTTCTTAAATCACAAGTAGTGGAGCGGAGCGGCCCACTTATACCCTCTCGATTGTTACGTCGTTGCCACATCTTAGCTCAAGCCTTAGAGCACCCTTCTTTATCGGAGCCCGCGCACAACAAGGGAATAATGAGGGAAATTAAAGTGCCTCCTGCCGACTCTGCACCTGAGTTTTTGTTTATTCATATCCATCAAAGGTGAACCAATCCAACACTCGCTGCAATAACAACAGTTTTTTTTGTCAAGCCCAGTGAGTCTACCAAGTGCAGAGTCCCTTTTAAGTTAAACTTAGTCAAATTTCTTGGAAGCTGGCGGTACCCCTCCCCTCAGCAAGAGTTCCTCAAGAATGAGATCAGGGCGAGTGAGGAAAGCACCAATAAAGTCCATAAAAAAAACCACAAAAGAAAAGGCCCTTCCAACAGTCTAGAAGTACTGACTGATTCCCCTAAGCAATCTCAATTTCAATCACCTGCAAACTCACATACAGACCCCGAGCTTGATTCAGGACACAAATTTAAACCTCGGTAGCCCCCAGTGCAAGAACAACCCACTAAAATACACCTGTCGCATCCTGCTGCAGGGGGATGGCTACAGGGCAGGAACATAGGAGAAACGAGGCGCCAAACCGGGGTTCAACAGCTCCCTCAAATCGAGCAACAAATCAACTCTCATTAAGGGATTACTTTAGGAACCTAGCCCCATCGGCAGCCCCGAAGAAAAACCCTAGTTCTACGGCATCTCCCCAAGTTTTTCCCTCCACAAAAGCAGGCGCAACCACGAGCCAAATTTTTATCCAGCCTTTAATTCATGCGGCTGCCAACGAAGGTGAAATCTGTTCGCAGCTAAGCCCTACCGCAACGATGGAACCACATAACTTGGTCACTTCAGTAACCCCAGTAGGCAGCCGACTGCTTCAAGCCTCAGGACTGTCCCCTCCGGACCAACAGTCAGTTCAAACAGAACAGGCCTCAACCCAAGTTTCTACTTCCAAAGACGCTAGGTTGCCAACCGTCCAGCCTGCACAGACCTTAAGTCAGTTTTCTTCATTAATATCAAACCTTTCATTTGCATCCCCATTTGACAGTCAAAAAACGAGCGTCCTATTTTCATCCTCAATTTAAAAATCCAGAAAGTCAATCAGAAATGGCTGATCTAGGTGATCAAACGGGTAATCAAGGGGGCCGGGAGAGAATATTATCCTTACCCCCTTAGACTTCTCGCTCTTTTCAAACGAACAGCAAAAACCATCGTCCATGAAACTCCATCAACAACTGACCATAATGATCTTTGGTCCCAGCTATTGCAGACTCTTCAAACTTCAGCTGCCGCTTTAACTTATCATTCTGACAAAATAGACCTGCAGGTGCACCTTTTGAACACACTAGCAGTGTACACCGCCGGAATAGACCTAAAACTAGAGGCACTTAATCTGCTCATCACAAAAGCCCAATCCCAAGCCAAACCGGTCCAATCGGTATGCTGCTGCTCCCCCATTATCGATTCATTATCGTCCCTCCCACAATTTCTTTCTTCAGTGAATACAGAAATCAAGAAGCTGCCGTCGGCAGGGTCGTCACCTCCCTCACCCCCATCTTTAAACTCAGCCGAGGGACCTGCTGCTATGGAAGATCAGTCCTTATCCATCTCCCCGCATTTTACGGAGTTAGAAGACTGTAAAGTAACCCCCACTAAATCAGTTCAACAACACAATAAGCACAGGTTGTCTAAAAGGGAAAAAAAGACTATATATACACGACAGAAACCAAAACACAAAATGCCGAAAGCCCGGTCATTCTCAACACAGACCAAGCACGAGAGCCGCTGCCCATTCCAGGAGCAAACTCAAACTCAACAGTACAAGTCCCGACCCCCCATTATGACCGCTTGCAACTAAATACACACCAAGAGGGACCGTTTCAAGGCCGACAGTCGTCCTTAGAGCACCCCACGCAAGTTGTAACAGGATCCGGTAAATTCATAACAGCTGCTCCTGCACTAGTTAAAATGCAACCGGGAATCGAAAACCCTCCGATGCTGCCTTTAGACACCTACTTCAGCAGCGCATCATTAGTGGAGTGCAATCATTACGCTTTGCAACGCACAGTCAATCAGCCAGTCCACCAGAATCTTCAAAACGTCTCAAGTAGTCAACTGCTGGCACCCACGAGCAAAAGATCCCTCGCTTTGCCACCAATCAATAACTAATGTGAGCCGTCTCCCCCCATCGGCAGGCACATGCACGACCATGCAGGTTTTTACCACAAAATCAAAGAAAACAAAGTCTTCAATCGGCGACAAAGTTCCTAAGCAGCCAACCAACAACTCAGGCACCACGCGACTGCTAACCCCAGAGTACGTCTCAAGGTGCCCACGTGATATTTTAAATCGTGGAAACATATTAAGACTTTTCAAATCAATTCCGGACTTGAGCGCCCTGCAGTCTAATGATATAATTGCCATCCAACTTATTCCATCATTAGGAACCAAAGAGGGCGAAACAACCCAACTAACACTGGCGACCCCAGCAATCCGAGAACTGGTCCAGTAAAAAGTTGATCAATTTAAAAACTGGGGCATAACAATATCACCATTCAGTGCCCCCAGCTACCCATCAATTTTAGAAAACAATCAGGCCCAGGTTCCCAGTGCAAGTCCAGAGCCTTTTTCAGTTTTAAAATCAGCAAGAAGTTGTTCACCCACATCAACCCTGAAGCACATGACAAGCCAGCAAAACCCTGACTCAGTAGACTTGTCATGTCTCCCAGGGGCCCTGGTTAGAAGCCGGAATAATTGAAACACCCTCAACCCTGGCATATCAATATGTTCCTGGAACATCAATGGCCTTGGACAAAAAATTCAATCAGCAGCCACCAGTGGTTTTTTAAAGGAGCATGATATTATCCTACTGCAGGAAACCTGGGCAGTAGACAATATACCCATCGAAGGCTATCTTGAATTTGTGTCCTTTGCAACAAGACAGTTCATTTTTGGCAGGCCAAGTGGTGGCCTGGTAATTTATGTGTCAACCAAACTATTAAGCAGCTAAAATTTGATGAAGATTGGCTGAGCTGAATACTTTTGAGAAGTCGACAGATCGACAACCAGCTGCTTCTCCTTAATGTTTATATATCACCGCGCACCACCTAGAAAAAATCCAAACTGGACCGAATGACCAACATCGTGTGCAACCTGCTCAGTGAGCATGGCAGTATACCAAGTATAATCACAGGAGATTTTAACACCAACCTTTACTACGACCCTTTTGAGGATCAAAAACCGCTTCCCTAACGGTTCCATTACATATTGCCACACAGTCAATCCCTGTAGGAAACAGACCATCTAAATTGGGTGAGTATGCAGTCACCCAGTTAAGCAGCGTAGGTTATACCGTACTGAACGGTCATTTTCATACGGATAGCCTACCAGCCTGGACACGATCCAACGGCCGAACTTTCTCTTTTCTGGACTTTTCCCTAGGGAGTATGGAAATTCTCCCTCTGATCGAGAGTTATTACATAGCACCACCAGGTAAGAGCGACCATCGGCCACAAATAATAACAATTCATGTTAAAACCCTGCGTCACCCGGAGCTTGCCTATATCCACGCAGGCTGCCACAAAGAGAACTTAAAACAAATTAAATGGTCAGATAACATGGCTCCTTTCTTGATCAAAAAATGCAGAGCATTGCTAACCCAACAACCAGATACTGACACCTCTGCTATTAGCAGCTTCGCTAGCTTCATCAAACAACTATTAGAGGCAGCTCCACTCAAGAGGTGAACCGGGCAGTACGTATTTCGACCACACATTTCCTCAGCAGCAAAAAAACTAAAGCTTAGCAGAAATCGAGCCCTTCGGCAATCAAGGAAGAGCCCAGACAACAAAATCAATTTTTGCAACTATAAACAAGCCCAAGCAGCTCTCAAGTCTGCCGTACGCAGGGAAAAACAAGAGGCCTCTGATCAATTTTGGCTGAAGCTCTTCTACGAAAGTAAGAAATCAAATTTAAACCAATTCTGGTCCCTGGTAAACAGGGGTCAGCAAGGCGGAAGTGGCTACAGCAGCGCAAATATCAGTGCTGATGAATGGACTCACTTTTTATAATCTCATTTCGAGATCGCCAACAACAAAGATAACTGCCCCAACCTCCCAAGAATGAACAATGCAAAGTTATTTTTACCGGAGGCTACGAATTCAACATGGCCGTGCCCCAGCTCCTCATCTACTAGTACATTCGAAGAGCCCGTAAACGTGGCCAGAGGGAACAACATCGATTCATCTCCCGTGACAATAGTGACACCTGAAGAACTAAAATATAAGATCCTACGCTAAATAAAGAAAGCTAGGTAGACTGTGCACCCGGGCCAAACGGTCTCCCCCAGGCAATGTTTAAATCAGAAGCAGAATTTTGGTCAGACCATCTGGCCCCCCTGTTTTCTCAATGTCGGTTAAACAATGAAGTTCCAGAGTCCTGGGAAGGTGCTATCATCCATCCTATTTATAAAAGCGGGAAGTGAAACGACCCCAGCAACTATCAAATGATAGCACTCCTTGATGCAGAGTCCAAATATTACGCCAGTACCCTATTGGAAGACCTGTTGACCTGGGCAAACGAAACACAGTGCCTCCCTTTCAATCAGACGGGCTTTGTGGCCAATTCTGGAGCAATAACCAATCTATTAACATTATCCGTTTTAATAGAGAAAGCAACAGTTCAACAAACCCAATTGCACTGTTCCTTTGTGGATTTCAAAGCGGCTTTTGGCCGTGTGCCCCGGGGCCTACTGTGGCTGGGGCGTTCCCCAATCTTTGCTACTTGCAAAAGCTCAACTCCACTCCGAAACATGGATAAGAAACAAGCTGGGAGAAGGTTCCCATGTTTTTAGGAAGATCAAGACCAGCAGAGGAGTAAAACAAGGCTGCGTGCTGGCTCCACTCCTTTTTAATCTGTTTATACATTGGATCTTAGCAAAACCAAAGGGGATGATGGACGGAGTGTTGAACATTGCAAGCACTCACCCCCAGTCAACTGATCTGGATTTAATCCATCATCATTCTTTTTTTTTTTAGAAAACCTTTATTTTAAAATCAGTGACACAGCTATTCAGCCGACAACCCGGAGGTACGGCAGCTTTAGAGGCACAACACATGCTTGCGTCCACATTTTACTGACAGGAGAGTCAAAGGTTCTGTTTTAAATAAACATAAATCCAACCCTAAACACAAACAAGGCGATAAGAACTGTAAGCACCAAAAGAGGTCCCCATCAGGGGGGACGAGCCCCATTTCGTCCAACAGACACAGGTCTATAGTAAGGGAAAGGAGGGAAAGGCAGAGACTCAAGAAGACAAACACATACCAGCAAGGAAGTCAAAGCCGGAAAGAAAGCTAAGGGGAAAGCTGCTCCTCAGGCGGGTCCGGGTCTGGGGGCAGGCATATGTCCCCTCTGTACTGGTTCCATGGCCCCCATACAGAGTGCCATTTCCGAGGGCGCCCTCGAGCACAATACACTGTCTTCTCCCTAAACATGCTCCAATCCATGTTTTCCATCCACGCTGTCAATGTAGGAGGCCTATTAGAGCCCCACAGCTGAGCAATGTCGCGCTTGGCTACCATGTTCCCTAGGGTCACCCACTGAGTCTGTGCCGCGTTGTGGTCAGTAGGACTCCAGACATTCAGGAGACAACATCGCGCCTCAGGCTGCATGACAATTCCCGTCACCTCCCCCATCACCTCGTGGACTCGCCTCCAAAACTCCATAATCGCACCGCATTCCCAAATAATATGTAGGAAGGTGCCCACCATACCACAGCCTCTCTTACATAAGCCCTCCTCAGAGAAACCCATGTGGACCAACCTGGGCCCCGTCACATAGACCCTATGGAGTATTTTAAGCTACACCAGCCGCAGGCGCGCGGGGATAGCGACCTCTTTGGGAGAAGAAACTGCATACTGCCAATCCTCATCATCTAGTTCAAGGCCATCCCTGGTCCATTGATCGCGCAACCCTAGAAGAAGATCGGCCCGAACATTAATAAGTTTCTTATAAATGAGCGAAATCGTGCTCTCTGGCATATGGCCATCCAGGATCCGGTCCTCCAACGGAGAGGACTCGGGCACCTTCTCCCCTTCTACAAGGACTGACCGCAAGGCGTGGCGCACTTGAGCATATCGGAAGAACTCCGTGCTCCCCAGCTCGTATTCCTTCTGCAACTCCTCGAATGACTTTATCCTACCCTTAACCAAAAGGTCTCCAACCCTGGATATGCCGATCAGGTCCCATTTCTCAAACCCTTTTGTATGCCAAAGCTTTCCCAGAATATCGGAGTCAAACAGAGGGGTGGCAAGGGTAAGCTTACCCTTCCAACCCAGTGAGTCCGTCGCCACCTTCCATACATGAACGGCCACTCTGGTGGGCCCCGTGAGGGTGAAGTCCGACGACTTCGAGTACAACGCTCTGTGGTAATTACCCCCACGGAGCAACCATCGGTCCATGGCAAAGCCGGGGCTCAGCGCCGGACCATATACACCATGGTTAATCGCGCTCAACTGGGTGGCCCAGTAATAACGGCGAATGTCTGGAAGCGCGATACCACCGTCGTACCACGGAAGCGTCAACTTAGTGATCGCTATACGCGGACGCCCGTCCCACAAGAGCGCGCGCTGGTGGCTTTCGACCTCACGGAAGTAGCTGGCCGGGACCAAGTCAAGGGTATTCTGCAGAGCATAGAGGAAACGGGGAAGAGACATCATTTTGAACAGTGCGGCACGGCCAAGGAGGGAAAGCGGCAACCGCCGCCAGCCCGCCACATCCCGCCGCAGACGCGCCAAGGGAGGGAGCAAGTTCTTCTCGTAGCGTAAAATGGGGTCGGTGGAAATATAGATCCCCAAATACAAAAAGCCCTGCTGGGCTATCTGGATCGAGCAGTTGCGCGGGACAGGCGGGACATCCCCACACAGGACATACAAGTATGACTTCCCCCAATTAATGACTAGGCCAGAGTTTCTACCGAAAGAGGTCAAGACGTCACAAACCACTATCAGAGATTTCTTGGGCGAGGCAAGGTATAGCAGAATATCGTCGGGGTAGAGTGAAATACGGTCTTCATGGTCAGGCGACCAACGAATCCCACGTATGTCCGGGTGCCATCGTATCCACGCCGCCAACGGCTCAAGAGCAAGGGCGAACAACAACGGCGACAGGGGACAACCCTGCCGGGTGCCTCTCCCGAGCTCGAACGGTGCCGACGCCCGCCCGTTCACCACGACGCTTGCAAGAGGCCCCTCATAGAGCAACCTCACCCATCCCACAAATCCAGGCCCGAAGCCGAACTTGGCTAGCACAGCCCACAGGTATGCCCACTCCACCGTGTCAAAGGCCATCGTGGCATCGAGGGACGCCACAATAGCCGGCTCTCGCATCGTGCCCGTCCTAGCAATCACTCCATGGAGGCGTCTAAGATTCAGTGCAGTGTTACGTTGCGGGATGAAGCCCGACTGATCCGGGTGGATCAAGTCGCCAAGCACCCGGACCAGGCGGTTAGCGAGGATCTTAGCAAGGATTTTCGGCTCGGCGTTGAGAAGTGATATCGGCCGATAGGAGCCACACTTATCCCGGGGCTTTCCGTCTTTATGTATTACCACAATCGTCGCCAGCCATTGATCGAGCGGAAGAAACCCATTCCCCCGCGCCTCCACGAACATGGCGCGCAGGTGAGGAGCCAACTTATCCGGACAAAGCTTGTACAGCTCTATCGGCAAACCATTTGGGCCCGAAGCCTTACCGGAGCGCAACGCACGGATAGCACACGCCACTTCGTCTACAGTGATATCGCCATCGAGGTCATCCCTATCAATGGCAGAAAGGCAGGGCAGAGCGATGTCACGCAGAAGATCACACGAGTCCTCAGTCGGCCTATCCGAGACCGAGGTGTATACCGTACGAAAATAGTCCGAGAAACACCGAACTATACCGTCGGGATCAGTGACAACCTCTCCCCCATCCGTCAACAACTCCGGCACCACTCGATTAACACGCTCTTTTTTATCCAGCCATGCCAGCAATTTCCCGGCCTTATCACCAACGTCATACAATCGATCCTGCTGCTCCCTATTGAGGGTCTTGGCGGCGTTCGTCACCAGATCCCTATATTCCAATTGCTTCAGGCTCAAATTATGCAGTGTGGACGTTGCAACATCCCCCTCCAAGGCCACTTCTAAAGCCGCTATCTCGTCCTCTACTTGTATCACCTCGGCGTCTCTCCGCCGCTTGGCGGCCACTACCAAGGACAAAGCCTCCCCTCTCAGTACAGTCTTAGAAGCTTCCCACAAGGACACCGCGGATTCAACTGAGCCCTGATTATCTCGAAAATAGTGGTCAACTATCTTCAGCAACGCGCTGCGCAGCTTAGGGTCACGAAAGTACCAGGGGTTAATGGGAGCTACCCTGCCCCCCACCACCCGGCCAATGTCCAGACGGGCCCACACCGGTGAATGATCAGATATGCCCCGTGCCATGTGTCTAGCCTCAGATACCAAAGAGGCGTGCGCCGCCAGAGTGAGCAAATAATCAATCCGAGAGAGACTCCCGTGGGCCCCAGAATGAAAGGTATATTGTCTCTGAGTGGGGTGCCGCAGCCTCCAACAATCTACCAGACCAAAAGTATCAATAAAGTCGGGAAGCCACTTCTGAGCACCCCCGGTGTCTCTGGGCGGGTACCTATCGAGCATTCCAGAACCAACCGCATTGAAGTCTCCTCCCACCACTAGCATCCCTTCGGGGAGTTCCAACAAGGCCTTGCCCAGATCAGCAAACGTGGAGGCCTGCAGGGCAGGAGGGACATAAACAGAAACCAATACCAACGTTCTGCCCTCCCACCTCCCCGCCACAGCCACAAAGCGCCCCCTGTCATCAGCAATGGTGGAGTCAACCTCGAATGGTAGGGAAGCTCTAACAAGTATGCCCGCACCCCTGGATCCCGAGGAAAACCCAGAGTGAGCAATGAATTTATAGCCCTTTCTGTTAAGTGCATAACACATATTCCCTATAAGGTGGGTCTCCTGCAGGAGGACCACGTCTGGCGAGGTCCGTTTCAAAAATTGCAGGACTATCCCCCGTTTAATACGATCCCCTAAGCCATTAACATTCCAGCTAATTATGTTTAAGCCCCTATCCCCCATCCCTGAACACAAAGAGACCTCCACCCCCCCAGAGAACCACGATCGGACAATTCTGACAACCATTGCTACGCCTTGCAAGAAAAAAACAACCCCAAACAACAACCCCAACATCCTGAATCCCCCCCCCTCCCTGCACCCCTGCGTCAGCTTACAAAGCCCCCCCAACTTGCAGTGTGCCTGTCGCCCTATCAAAAACAAATCTACAAAAAGTACCCCAAGGGAGGAAAGAGCCCCTATCTTCCCCCCGCCGCCCTCCCATTACTGCAATAAGGTGCGAGTCACTGTCCGGGGCTGAGTCAAAACAGGCCGACACCAGAGGTATCACTTCTGTCCATCCCGGTCGCCTTCCGCCCCATCCACGCTGTCCCGGCCGGGCTGTCGCCGAGGCAGTGCATCCAACCAGTCCCCTGCCATGTCCGGTGATTCGAAGAAGAAAGTCCGATCCTCATATACCACACGTAGCCTGGCGGGGAAAAGCATGGCATACTTCAGGTCCATATCCCTAAGCCGCCGCTTCACCCCCAGGAAACTTTGCCTCTGTTTCTGCACCATCTGGGTGAAGTCAGGGTAAAAGCTCACAGAGGCATTCTGAAAAGGCACCGGGCCTGTCACCCTCGATGCTTGCAGGATAGCGTCCCGATCCCGAAAATGGAAGATCCGGGCGACAATCGGCCGCGGGGGGCTCCCACATTAGGCCGTCCGCCAGGCACTCGGTGAGCCCGCTCCACCGCAAAAAACTTGCAGAGGCCCTTAGGCGCAAGATGATTCACCACCAAATCCTCGATGAGTAAATCCACGGAGAGCTCCTCTGAAGTTTCCGGGACCCCAATAAGGCGCACATTGCTGCGCCGGGCCCGACCTTCAAAGTCTTCGAGCCGGCGGGCGGAGAGGTCATTCGCGGTTCGTAACTTGCGAACCTCGCTTGAAGCTCCGAGACATCGTCCGCGAGGCCAGTGGTCTGGAGGTCCAGGGACTTCACCCGCTCGTTGGTTTTGCCCAGGTCCGCGCGAATCAAGTTGACATCAACCAAGATCATGTCCACCTTGTGCGCCAGGGTCTCGAACTGCCGGCCAATCGAAGATTGCATCCCATCTATCGCCCCCTTGATATCCTGCAATGATAACTCCGAGGCCGGGGATGAATCGGCCTTCTGTGCTTCCAGCGACTGTCCCGATCCACCAGGCGACCCCTTCTGCTGGGCATAACGATCCATATTATTGGATTGGGTATAGCCGCCTCGCCTGGTAGTCTTAGACTTCGACCTGTCCGCCTCTGATTTGGTCGACATCTCGAATAGCAGGACGGTCAGTCGCAAAAGGACGTCCCTCACTCCGCTAGAGGAAACAGGGTCAACTAGGACTTCAGCAGCTAGTCAGGACCGAGTGGAGGTCTTCCAGACAATAGAGGGCCTGCACGGAGCACTCCCAACCCTGAGCAAACAAAGGGCGAGAAAGCGAAAGTGAAAGTGCAGCGGCGTCCGTCCGTCAGTTCACTCCTCCCAAGGCTGCTGTTGTTCAATTAGTGGCCGGGCATCCTGCCACCGCAAGCCCCTGGCATCCTTCGGAGGTAGGCCGCAATCTTCCGCCACGCACAACTTCGGTCCCCGGTGGGCGATCTTAGCCCGGACAACGTCAGTCACCCCAGCTGTGACTCATCTGCAGGATGCCGTGCATGAAAGTCAGGATTTAGGACAGGATGATTGCAGGAGGGCGCGAGGGTAGCGGGAGCTCAAGGCTCACGCGGCCATCTTGGTCAAGCGCTAGGCTCCTCCCCCCCATCATCATTCTTTAGCTCACTCTGCCACCCCAGTTCAGACATGGCCATATGCAAATCAGTCTGACCCTGTGCCTCATGGGAACAGTTCAGCCCGAACTGCCAAGCCATGTCTTCCCTGGACCAGAAACAAGCATCCTGGGATTGGTTTCTGGCTAATCAGCTGTCATCAGCCAGGCTAGCTTGAATCCAGTGGCAAAGTGAGCAAGGGACCCACGTTTGGGCATACCCTGCCAACTTAGGACGAACAAAGCAAAACCAAAGGGGATGATGGACAGAGTGTTGAACATTGCAAGCACTCACCCCCAGTCAACTGATCTGGGTTTAATCCATCATCATTCTTTAGCTCACTCCGCCACCCCAGTTCAGACATGGCCATATGCAGATCAGTCTGACCCTGTGCCTCATGGGAACAGTCCAGCCCGAACTGCCAAGCCATGTCTTCCCTGGACCGGAAACAAGCATCCGGGGCCCGGTTTCTGGCTAATCAGCCGTCATCAGCCAGGCTAGCTTGAATCCAGTGGCAAAGTGAGCAAGGGAGCCACGTATGGGCATACCCTGCCAACTTAGGGCGAACAAAGCAAAACCAAAAGGGATGATGGACCGAGTGTTGAACATTGCAAGCACTCACCCCCAGTCAACTGATCTGGGTTTAATCCATCATCATTCTTTAGCTCACTCCACCACCCCAGTTCAGACATGGCCATATGCAAATCAGTCTGACCCTGTGCCTCATGGGAACAGTCCAGCCCGAACTGCCCAGATGTGGGTCCCGTGCTCTCCATGCCACTGGAATCAAGCTATCCTGGCTGAAGAGGGGTGAAACCCCGAAACCGGTCCTAGGATGCTTGTTTCCAGTCCAGGGAGGACCTGGCTTGGCAGTTCGGGCTGGACTGTTTCCATGAGGCACAGGGTCAAAACTGATTTGCATATGGCTGGGTTCAAACTGGAATGGCATAGTGAGCAAAAAAACAATGGATTTAGGTCCAGATCTCTGTACTGGGGTGAATGTATGACATTGTTCTGCATTCTGTCCATCAACTCTTGTTTTTCCATATATCGGATCTTTCGTCAATTCTTGACAGCTTTAATTGCCATCCCCCCCAATAAGACGGAGTACGTATCAGTAACCTCCTATACGCCGACGATCTGGTGCTGCTCAGTCACACGAAGGTGGGCTTACAGAGGCTACTTGATGAACTGCTCCCCTACACTAAATAAACCTCCTAGAGCTGAACTTATCAAAAACAAAAACAATTACCTTTGGGAAAGCAAAAAAAGACGTAGGGAGGGTGGCATTTTAATAATGTAAAAATCGATCCAACACCTCACTACAAATATTTGGGAATATTCCTTGATACCAGAAGCTCATTTGCCAAGCAAAAAGAAGTACTGATGACCAAAGCCCTGGCATTAGAGGCCACTGCTATAAAACTGTCCAAAAAACTACTTGGTGCCAGTTTAACCCCAATGTTGAAAGTGATGTGAAGGCAAAGATAACCAACTCATTGATGTATGGCCACGAGATCATGAAAGGAACCACAAACACTCTTCTAAATAAATTCACAATCAAAATTTTTAAACGTGCATTCCACCTGCCAAAATCAGCATCGCCAGCACAAGTCCACCTCGAACTCGATCTATCTGACCATCACGGTGTTGAGGCTGGAGCATTTTTAAAGTTTTGTAACAGACTGCGTCACGTCCAGGAGGGTTCCTTGGAGGCCAGACTCTGGCAAGAAATCCAGAAAAGCCATGGCAGTCACAAACATTGGTTCCACCTAGACCACAGTTTACAACTACTCGGTATTAAGGAATTCTGGGGAACAAACCCCTCCCAGCTAGCATTAAAAGCAGTTATTAAGAAGAGTGTTAGGTTGTGGTCCTTTCAAACGGTTAGGGCAATATTGGCAAGAAGGAAACACGCTTGGGCAGTGATTATCAACTTTAAACCAGGAGTGGCATCCCTTCATTTATCAAGCACGTTCGCACTTTATTTGAAACGAAAGTTCCTGGGCCTGAAGTTGGGTGAATGGCCTTTTCTAAAGAATCTCCCAGAATGGCGCCGCCAAGACAATCATACCCAATGTCGGCTGTGCGGCTACCACACCGAAGGAATGCTGACTTTTAGACGATTTTTACTGCGAGAAGAATAGATAAGGCTCAGAATTCGATCATGCCGCCAAGCCATAATAGCAGTTTTTAACCCGGATAACACGAAGTTGAATATCGGGTTAACAAAATTTGTTATCAAGGCGTCAAATCTGTTGGAAGCCATCGGTGCCGCTAACCATGCCCCACTACAGCAGTGAGATACCCCATCATTGGACGCAGTAACAGTTTGTCGACCATTGACAAACTGTTGACCAGAACTCGGCCCTCGAGTCGAACATTAACTGCTGAGAAGTTTTGCAGAGTTTTCAGCAAAATGTTAATTGTAACTTTAATAACTTTAATTAATGTTTCTTTTAAGAATATGTTGCCAGCGTTTTTATATTGTAAGGGTTTTAATTAACCAACAGTAACATTTTTACTACAGGATGTTTAAGCACTGCACTTGTGCTTGCTACTTAGGTTCTTTTCCTAATACAATAAAAAGCAAACACCACTGACTTATTCCATGTTGCTTCCCACAACCCCACACCCTCCTTCTCAATCACTGTTGTTGTTTCCCCCTTGCACTTGGGAGATCAGCAAGTGGTAGAATGTGAACTACCGCATAAATCAAACAGAGCATTGTATAAAGCCCTAATCTGAATGGATTGCAAAGGGAGAGTGATTTTGAAAACTAGGGCCACTATGCATGCACTCTGTGCTGCCTACTGGCAACTTTCAAACATTTCCCTGGTGTGGCTAAAAGACAATTAAAAAAGAGAAAGCAGCTTAAACCGGCAATTCGAGCCCATGGCATCATAGGGATGCAAATTAACCTTGGGACGGCTTTCTCTGCATTGCAGCTACAGACTAGTAAGAAATGAAGCTGATATGCAATGAAACAGAATATTTAAATATTGCAGTTTTTCACCTGGAGCAACACAAATTTTATGCAAAGGCAAACAATTACACGAAATGAATACGTTTTTATTAACAAAATAGCTAAATTTAAAACAGCTGCCAATCATTTGAAACGGAATAGGTGGGTTTTTTCTCATGTACCTGCAATGGGATAAATGTGCTCTGGGCGCGAAAAGTCTTTTTTCACTTTTCAAAGCAAATTGGCTTCACAGATATTATAAAGGAATATGCACTTAATCACAATAATGCTCCCACTATCTCATGGCACTGCTGCGCCTCCCTCTTCATCGCACTGCTGATCCTCCATCTTTATGGCGCTGCTTCTCCCCTTTCCCCCACGTGCTACTTCTCTCCTTCTTCATCATTTCGCACTCCAACCTACCCACTCCATCCCACTTCAATCTGCCACAATCTATCCCTTCTACCCCAATTTACCCTACTCCAATTCACCCAATCTACCCCACTCCAATCTACCCTACTCAAATACACCTCATCTGTCCCACTCCAATTTACTCCACTCTGTCCACCCAATATATCCCACTCCAATCCACCCCAGTCTAATCTACTCTACTCTACCCCACTTCAATCTGCACAATCTACCCAAAACAACCCTGCTCCAATCTATCACATCTGCACTACTCCAATCTACCCCATCTACCCAATCCAATCTACCCTACCCATTCAATCCACCCAATCTACCCCACTCCATGGTAACCCAAGCTACTCCACCCAAATTATCCCACTCCAGTCTGCCCCATCTGTCCCTGTCCCAATCTACCCCAACCTACCCCACTCCAATTTTACCTCAAACTACCCCACTCTAATCAACTACACTTCAATCTATCCCACTCCAATTTACCCCACAAAAGTCTACACCACTCCAATTTACTTCAAAATACCCCAATGTATCACATTCAAACTACCCCAGTCTACCCAAATTCCCCTCTCCAATTGACTCCACCTCAATCTACCTCAATCTACCCTACTCCAATCTTCCCCCGTCTGCCCCAATCCACCCAATCTACCCCACCTCAATATACCCCAATCTACCCCACTCCAATTTACTTGAATCTACCCCACTCCAATTTACCCCAAACTACCCCACTCTAATCTACTCCAATCTACCCCGCTCCAATTTATTCCACCCAATCTACTCCGCCTAACCTACCGCATCTATCCCACTCCAATCTACCCCAATCTACCCCACTCTAGCCATTACATTCTACCTCACTACACTCTACCCCACTCCAATCTACCACACTCTAATCTACCCCACTTCAGTTAGTACCATCTACCCAAACTAACCCGCTCCAATCTATCTCAACCTACCCCACTCCAATCTACCCCAATCTATCCCTCTCCAGTCTACCTCAATCTACCCCACCTCAATCTACCCAATCCCAATCTCCCCCACCCAACCTACCCTACTCCTATCCAATGTATCCCACTCAATCCACCCCTCTTCAATCTACCCCACTCCAATTTACACCAATCTACCCCACTCCACTTTATCCCAATTTACCTCACTCTAATTGACCCCACTTCAAGATATCCCACTCTTATCTACCCCAATATACCGCGCCCATTCTACTTTAATCTATCACACCACAATATACCCCACCCCACCTACCCCAATGTAACCCACCCAATCTAATCCATCCCAGTCTATCCCACTCCAATCTACCTCACTCAAATTTACCCCACCCAAATCTAACCCACACAGATCTACCCCCTTCCAATGTACCCAACTCCAATCCACCACAATATTCCCCACTCCAATCTACTCCAATCTACCTTCCTCTATCCCACTCCAATCTACCCCTTCCCAATGCACCCCAATGTACCCCACTCCAATATACCCCACTTCAATCTACCCCAATCTACAACACTCAAATCTACCCAATTTACCCCACTCTAATCTTCTTCAACCTACCTCACTCTATTCAACCTCATTCCAATTTTCCCCAATCTACAACCACCCTACTCTACCCACCCATCCTACGCCAATCTACCCAACCCCAATCTACCCCACCCCAATCTACCACAATCTGACCCAATTTACCCCAATCTACTTCAGTCTGTCCACGCCCATCTACCACATATTAGCCATGCTGAACAGCAGCCACACTTGTGTACTACATGGCTAAAACACATTGCCAACCCTAATAGCTCTTGCATAGACCAGACGTATTGACTTTGCCAATTCTCGTTTAATTTATCCTGCTTGGTTTTTTTGCTGCATAGCTTTTCTGTTTCTGCTTGTAGTATACAGCATCCTAGTGCTCTGAAACAACTAGAAAGTCACAGGCTGGCGCTATGTAGGATACGGATATAAACCATTTTAATAATCACTGATATTCAAAGATCTTTGTGCCTTTGAACATAATTTTGTGGGATTATCTCTGAAGGGCACATCACAATCTACGCATATTGAGGTTAATTTGAAGTATACTTTGCAATACATGACACTATAAATTATTCGTATTTATTTTTCTGCAATACATTTTCTCTAGTGTTTGAAAAGTTTAAACCAGAGATTAACATCCTGTTGTTGGAATAAATGTAACTTTTTATCATACATTGTGTGAGAAATCACCTCTTGAGGTTTAAAGTGAATGTACAGTTTACAGTTCTCCTGTGTCTGTGTTGCAAGTGTGAGAGTCATTAGCGGCTGGTGTTGTGTTTGAGTGGTAGGGAGTGGGGGTGGGAAGGGGTCAGGGACACACACACATTTTTTTTTACTTGCAGCCGGCAGCGTCTCGCTCTTCTGCTCCTCTTCTTGCAGGCACAGGCTCCCAGACTCCACTGCGGCCAATCCCGACGCTGCTCTCATGTCATGAGGGAAGCGCCAGGATTGGCTAGAGCGCTCTGGATTTGCACTCTCAGGGAGAATGGGAGCCTGTGCCTGCTCTCTACAACTCTGCTCTCAATGCACCTGGGGTTGTAGAGAGCTTCAGTGCGCATGACAGTTTGGCCAGCCTGATATGGCCGGCTAAGCCTTCATGCGTACTAATCACAGTGCACTACCACTCTTCCTTCGCCTGTCGTCCCCCATGGCCCGCCCCCAAAGACTCGGCAGGAAAAACATGTTTGTTAGCGTTTTATTTTTATTTTCAAGTCTTTTTGAGGCAGCTGGCGGGGGAGCGACGCTTCTCCGCCATAGTGGAGGAGCCGCGGTTGGTGAGAGTGATGTATAGCCCTGGTTTGCAATTAGATAGGTCTGTTCTGAATTGTGCTGAAGTGTCCTATTGCAGATATCGGTGATTGATCTGTGGAAGGACATCTTAGCCTTTCAACATACCGAACTCTGTGCAAACGTGCTGTTTTGAGAGGCTTGCCAGAAACACCGTATCATATACGATTTAGTTTGTGGTGGCGGAGCTCTCTGCCCGGCGAACATGTCCCACAATGTGGATTGCGGATGTAACACTGTTAGTGTCGGACACTTAAGCTCAAAGTTACTTAGCGTGAGCCTTGAACAAGAACTCGACAGGAAAAATACAAGAGCAGAAACCCACAGACTGTTTGACATACCCAGTGGCTCTATCAGCACATCTTTGATGTGAGGTAAAATGCCACACAGATTGTTTGCCAGGAGGAGCCAGTCTGGGACCCGCTTTTCATTACTTCTGAGGGGTTAGTAACACTTGACAGAATGCCCTGGCAGGGCTGGAGGAGGGTCAAGCAGTATCATTAGACACCCCACCCAACACTCCTCCTCTCACATGTTGATTTCTGCGTTAATTAGCATCTGCATAACTTTGCCATAACTAGTTTCCTGCGTGAAAAGTAGTCAAAAGTAAAACAAAATTAAAAACGCTGAATTCAGTGTACAGTTTTGAGATACCACAAGATATGTGTTTGCTTTTCCACCAGTATTATGATTGTTTTCTTTTACTTTTGTAAACAATACTTTACAGACAATGCCAAAGTCAAAAGTTAGGCACACACATTATATGGGTGAGACCTATTGGCTTTGCCAA
Organism: Triturus cristatus; assembly: GCF_964204655.1. NCBI lineage: Eukaryota > Metazoa > Chordata > Amphibia > Caudata > Salamandridae > Triturus > Triturus cristatus. The sequence continues at coordinate 218,253,237 of NC_140591.1, read as the reverse complement.
TGCTTGCCATAATTTATGTACACGAATTATCATTTTTAGTCTTGCTTAAGTATTCTGATCATAACAATAATAAACGATGTACTGTAAGAATACCTTTTGCCCTTTATACTTAACTTCAATTGCACACTATACAAAATGTTAACTAGTGATTAACACCCTCTGCATAGGATGTTAGCTGTGGTTATTTGATGACTTGCAATTATGGTTCCAGGTTTTAGCCTCAGGTACATATTTCACTAGACATAGGTAGGCAAATAGGTCAACTGCCTATGCCTTCTCTGTGGCATTACTTCACAATCTCACTGAATTTAGGGACTTATTTACAAGCTCTGTGTGCTGCCGGAGCATCCCTTTTTTTGAAGCTCCGGTGGCACAGAGTGCAGACCCATTTCAACAAGGCCATGCAAAGCCACCCTGCATGGCTTTTCATGGCCTTGTAGCTATGGCGCAAGGCAACGCACCGCAAGTCACTGCATTGCCTTACACTGCATCAGGGAGGCGTGCCATGGGCGTTGCGGTTGGTGTTCTCATACAACGTTTATGGATTTCGACACATTCCCAGATTTACAACATAGTACATCTAGGAATGTGTAAAGGGGTGGCGCAACGAGGATAAATAACATTATTTCTCCTCATTTTTTCCTCTTTGTATGTGTGCTGCATTTTACAGCACACATAGAAAGAGGACAACACCTCCATTGATTGTTTTTGTTCAGGAATGTGTCGCTTCCTGCACAAAAACTATAATTCCTACAACGCGGACATCCTTGCATTGGCGTAAGGCAGCCATTTGTTCGCCAGGACTGTGAAGGAAGACAGAACTGCGCTGCATTCCTGCCCTTTTCTTTTGATGTAGGGCAGCGCAGCAAAGTGACTTGCAGCGCTGTCCTGCTTCAAAAACTTGCAAATGAGGCCCCCAGAGTGCAGGCAAATAATAGATAGTGACAGCATAAGAAACATTTTTATTGGCTGAGCTAGTCTCAGGATCACATGAAGGGTGCCACTTGCAGTCGAGAGTAGCATGAAAACCGATCTGTCAGGGCTCAGTTTTTCTATATCCCTAGTTATTGGTTTAGAGATAAAAAACCCTCTTTTTCTGTCTAGATCTCTTGATTTTCAAACATTGTGGCAGGTTACATTCAAGATCTGGGACCACCCATGCTAGAGGACAGCTAGGGGGATGGAAATGCCTGAATCAGGCATCCTTATCAGTCCCAGTGCGGGAGGGTGTAAGCAGGACTGCACTGGGAACCAAAACCGGCCCTGGCAAACAGCTCGGCTGCCCCCCCTGGGGGGTGGGGGGGGGCGAGCTTGTCCCTAGGCCTGGTTTCGGCTGATTTGGTTACCGGGGCTGATATTGCGTGCCCCCGGTTACAAAAACGGCCCCCTGTCGCCCAAAATCGGCCCCCCACCTAGCTACCCACCAGGGAAATGCCCGGTGCTCGCTACGGCCAGTCCGGCCCTGGGTGTAAGCATTTCCTTTGGTGAGCGTTTTCTCACAAATAAAGGGTGCGGGCTCTTTTTACAATGTGACCCTCAGTTTCCCCGTTTATAGACACAGAATAGTTGTTGTGAATGTCTTACGTTCATAAAATCTACCGGTAATGGACTTTTATATTTTGCACATGAACTTTACCATAAGATAACCTTCCTCATAGCCTGGAAAATGGATGTGTGCAACATGCTTGGGTGGCAAACATTGGAGGCAAAGGAGGTCTATAAATCAAGAATACAATTCTTGAACGGCCTCATTTCGGAACCTCCCGTGCTCAACACTAATCATTCTCAAGGGCTGCCTTTACCAGCAGCCGCGGTCCGTGCAGGTAACAGTGGTGGGGCGGTGGGCTCTGCTAGGGGGGGGATTTTGAGGGACAATGCAGAGGGAAAATGAATAAATAGTTAATTTACCCTCTGCATCGTCTCTCGAAATCCCCCCTTACGCGCCCCCACTGCCCCACCGCTGTTACCTGCACGGACTGTTTAACGGAGTGCATGAACATTCAGCTTATGGGATACCTTGAAGACAATGGCAGGATTTGAACCCTTGTCTTGTGGGAGCGTGCTCCACCAGAGGCACAAGGATTACCATTGAGCTTGCGTAAAGCAGTGCGCAAACGCGGTCCCAAAATCATCAGCCGACGAGACCTGCCAGAACAACCATGCTCCCCTTCGTACGTTAACACCCCAACAGGTTGGGTTGAATACCAGTTGTGATGTGTGTATAACATTAACCCCTTCCCCGCTCATGACGGAACCGCTCCGTCATGAGCCACGGTTGCCGTGTGCTCATGACGGAACGGTTCCATCATGACACGACCGTTGGCGGCCGCTCCGCCCACGCGGCGCTGTTTCCCCGCCTGTGCGAGGGGACAACGCAACTGGGCTCCGTCATGACGGAACCGTTCCGTCATGAGCACAGCTCATGACGGAGCGGCTCCGTCATGAGCACCGGGCCACCGCGCTGCCCCCCGCACCCCCCAGCGCTGCGGCGGAATTCCCGCCGCGGCGAAGGGGTTAATAATTACTTGACTTTAAGCCATCCCAAATGAGGTTGGCTTCGTGCTTCATGGGGACTGCCTTCCCTGTAGAACAACTCATGCTACTACTGTATCGGCAATGCTAGCTCGAGAACGGTGTAGCAATGCCCTCGAGTGGCCTGAATGCGTAAATAGCTGACCCGCGGTGGGCTCCGTGCTTTCTGTGAAAACATGTAAATGGATTCCACAAAAACCTTGAGCCTCAAGCGCTGCAAAAGCATCGGGACAGCCGTAGAAAGTATTAATTATGGCCAAAATGCTGGTAACCGACAGCAAAGAAAGACCGAACCCGGGCATAGGATCCCAGTTTCCTAGAGCCAAACAATTATCCTGTACCATTATCCGGGATAGGCCCAGGGATACCCAAGGCAACATTTCAATTCTGGAATGATGAGCTGTGCAAGAACTGTACTGAGTCTACGCCTACCTAAGTCACCCAACAAACCAGTTGGCCCTGATTAACCTGGTGTCATGGTGCCAGATTTGGAGAAGCGTTTCGCATGTTCTGTCAACTCCTAGCTGTTCTGCGCTCACTCTTCTGAGGTCATATCAGATGCACGACTTAAATTGCACAGGTTCGCTTGTCCATCATTCAACCTATGCCCCTTTTAAAACAACATTTGCCCAACTTGCACCAGTGGTCATGGTAGGAAGCCCATAGGATCTGTCTGCAACTAGGAGTTGAGAGCTACCACACTTATAGCTTTGGTGCATAGCATATTGAAAATGCATCCATTATGGGATGGTGAGACTGACGCATATGCGTTTGTAACCTTGGGGGTTCACCTTACTAAACACATGCAGCAGGGCGCCTATCATAATTACCGCCTGCTCCACTTAGGCATGTGGAGGTCCCCATGATGGTGCATGCAATTGTCTCCAAACAGGGACTAAGCTGCAGCTTCTACGCCCTCTCGTCAAACTCTCCCTGGTAATAATTTCCACTGCATGGAGCACAGAAGCATATGGGCCTATTATACGAGAATGCTGTATTTACCGCTCTGGACCTCTGCAGGTGGTGAAGGAAAGGGTATTATCTTTACTCCCAGAGCAATCAGCGCGATACATAATTGCCCTGGAAGCCAAAGGGTTTACCATGTTTGTTTTTTTTGGGGGGGGGGGTAAAACAAAGGAATGCTAATAAGACCAAGGTTTAAGGCTGCTTTTGCGAAACATTCCCGAGCTTGGGGTGTGCATGTGCGTGACATTAACATACAAGAACTACGCAAGGTATTGAAACGCTATACATGAGCGCCAGTTGCATTACTTCTTCAACGCAACCATCCCCATGCTCACTGCAAAAGAAAAGCATGGCCATCAGTGGAACTGCGCCACGCTCGCTGATCCAGGCCAGCCAAACACCAATGAGAACAGAAATCAGCCCAACCACAAACTTTTCTGAATCTAAACTGTAACTACGTGGCTGGTATTCCCCTTCTTGCACGGCGAAGACAGCGAGGCAATCTGCCGTGCACAAACGCCGCAACCCAATACCTGTGCTGCAACGAACCAAAGCATGCATCTACAGGGCCCATGGCTAGACTGACTTTGGGTAAAAGGAACCTTCATTTGAATGTCAAGGCAAAAAGTTGATAGCCGGCATCAGGACCCAAACCTGGTCCCCCACTCAAAACGACAGCTCCAACCACGGGCCACTCGCACACCTCCTGAGGGATCCAGACTCATGTCGCCGTCCCCTCCACCCTGCTCACAAGAACACAGCCATTCCTTCTCACTTTGCAGGCTGCGGGAGGCGTGCCCACGGCGGGAGTTGCCAGGCCCGTCTGACACAGCACCTTGCCCGCCCCCCCTGGACTTGTAAAAGCCTGCACCAGTGGCATAAAGCGAACTGACTGTACCCGCACAATTGCTCCATGACGCTCCTACAAGTGCGACAATTCAGACAGTTTGGTGCCCCAACAGCAGGTAAATTGTTTGAAATGTATATTGAAAATCTAACCAATTGTTGTGCCATTCTTTAAAGTACAGAAACGAATAATGCAAACAGCAGCCCCCTGTAGCAACAATCATCAGCACCAGTGTCAGTTGCCACCTGCTCAAATTCAGCGCTGCAAAATACCGGCGAACCCAACGTAGACCTACATCTGTCCGATGGCGACAAGTGGGCAGCACCAAGCTGAGTAAATTAATATCTGTTAACACAGTGCCTCCGCGCCTAAGCATACAGCCTTATATAAAAAGTAAATTGAAAACAACTAGACGCCATACCACACCGGACCCTCGCCTTCTCTAGCGTGCCCGTAAGTTTAATACTGTGGAGAGGTTTACTCCCCATCCTGCAAAGCTAAGCAACTTATTGCTCGTGGTGCGACGTACACTCCTGACACATAGCGAGAGCCTTATACCTGGGGAACACTAGTAAATTCCATTTGCAGGGTGGAAGCGAACAAATGTGATATTGTATTATGCAAATATCACCTTAAGCCTTTGAGGGTTAAGCGATGTAAGGTCCATTTACTGTTACATGGAAGCGCTGTAAACACTCGGAGTCTGTCTCAAATTACCCAACTGTTGAAAAAGGATCATTTAAATATAGCAGGCAAGAAAGGCTTCACATTCCGTTTCTTGGGCGCTTTCCCATCCAATTAAACACCCAGCCTGACTCGTGCCCTCTCTCACTGCCAGGATGCTCGCACCTGAGGGACAACAGGCACGCGGCACCGCCAGCCACACCGCCACAAATCGCTAACCTCCTTCCTATGCCAGGCACTGCCGCTGCGCTTCATGATCTTGCATGCCGCACAGACCGTGCCCCAGGCGGCCTCGCAGCAACCGGGACTGGCACAATAGTCCCAAATGACTGTTGTCCCAAGCACGTGGATCCTCTCTTCGCGACCCGGAGGGCGCAACATGCAACACTGCCCACCCTGCCTGCTCGCCACCCGTGATGCCCCCCTTCTCAGCCCCCACCTGGCGCTTAAGGGACGCCACATGCGGGACGGCCGGAAGAGAATGGAAGGCAGGGACATGGGCAAAATAAACTCGGATACCCGTTGGATTGGAGTGCTACTGCGCCGGTCAAGGCTGGCCGAGCCTCCCGGACCATATCAGACCCCCGGCGTATGAACAGACCAGCCCCATTAAAACCCGGCTCGGTGACTACCTGACCCACCACGGTTCCCAAATGAATCGGCCCTCGTCGGCCATGCGGGAATGTCCCGGTATATGTGAAGAGCCAACTGATCACCCATAAGGGTCTCACAGCGCTGGGGGCAGCCCCCTCCAAAGTCCAAGCCTGATTATAGCTAATGCGCCGAGGCAGCTCTGGGGTAAAATAGGGTAAAAACAGGATGCCAACAATAAAAAGGGGGAGGGTGCATCCAACCAGCTGTCGGGTATCAAAACATGCATCCGAATGCTTGAACATTGCGCCTCAGCCTTGACCAGGGTAGCTGGGGCGTGCGCTGCAGGGACTTTGGCCCGGTGGAAGGCCCCAAATGACACGAGGCCCGCACAAGCACCGGGCCTGGGCCTACTTAGCATTATGGTGCTCCCCTCCCATCCTACTCAGGTGAGGGATCCGGTTGGTAGCGTGGGTACTCCTTCCTTTCCCAAGGCGCTGCCCTAACCCGCCTACACATGGCACGGCAACTGGGGCACGGGAGTTGAACCAGTTTGAGGGAGGGGGTGAGTCCGCACTGGTAGGGTTGGGGAGGGGGGGGTGGGGCGAGAGAGATCACAGACTCACCCGACAACTGACACCAGGCCAGGGACAAGACGGCGAGAGCCGAAGGAACCCACAGCGTGTCCAGCGGAGGACAAAGTAGCGTAGCAACTAGGTGCGACCAAGCGATGTCGAGCGTCGCTGCTACCTCTCACCCCCAGTCGAGCCTCCCGCGGGTCACTGCCCGCCCGGACCCAGGGATCCCATCCAAGCGCCACCGGTCACCAGGGGTGACCGGGCCATCGCACTGGCCCGGGTCGACTCCGCACAGGGGGGGGGGGGGGGCAGTCGCGATGCCGCGCACCCGGGCCCATTGCCAGGAGGCACAGGCTGCCAGGGCCCCCAGGCCCCACCGATACGGGGGGCCATGGGAAATGCTGTGCAGAAACCCGCAACAGAGGCCTCGGCCACGTGGAAGCTGCTTCGGGGTAGGAAACGGGAAGCTCATGGTAAATGCCTTGTCGGAGAGCGGTTGAAGCCCGCAATCGAGGCCTCAGCCCCGTGGAAGCTGCCTCGGGGTTATACCACCCTTTTATTCCTACCCCCGGTCCCACACCACCCAGCTCCCTCACGCAGGCCGAGAGGCCCCGCGGTGCTGGCAGGGCACAAATTGGGACAGGGTCCCTCACACGCGAGGAGACCCCAAGGGGTGGGGGGGGTTTGGGTGGAAACAACGACTAACCTATAAATCCGGCAGCGGCCAGACAGCATGTCCGGCACGCGAAAGAGGACGTCCGGATGGTGGGGGAGGCCTATATAGACCTCCCCCAGTCCTCGCGCACCGGAACCGACGCCCACCTTGCGTGCCGCACAAGGCTGGGGGGACTCCTCCCAGGGTCCCCGAACAAAAGGGGGGTGTGGGGTGCCCCAGTGGCACTAGAGGGCTGCCCGCTTTAGTGGCCCCCTGCGGGGGCCTCGGGCAGCCGCAAATAGCCCCCTGGCTGCTGTTTGAACTGTGAAAAAAACTGGTTTCAGTGGGCCCCTCAGGCCTCTGGGCTTCGGTGTCATAGCCCCTGCTGCAGCAATGGAGGTTACACCCCTGGCCACCTACTGGAACTCTCTTCATAGCTACTTCATATTGAACCCCAGATTGTTGTACTTCTTTTGACTGCTCAAGCCCTACCTGTATACACAGCCTCCTAGCATTGCAGAGGCACGTTTATTTCATGGGTCTGCCGTATTACTAAAGGCGTATAATCCCTCATGTAGCATGCAAACATTGTTTACGCGTCCACCGCTCACATGTTTCCGTGTTACTGAGCGCCAACGAAAAATGTAAATCAAATACCTAAGTAAATATGTTTCATGTCGGAAGCAAGGATTTGGGTCGTATGTTGAAGTGGGCGGGATTGGAGGGGCACGGTTGCCCAAAATCTTTTAATTTATGAAAAACCATTCCCCTACTTTCTTGTGAAAAGACAACCGTCCCACCACTGTTAAGTTCGATAGTTTAAATGTTTCAGCTGAATTGTCATTCAGGGAGTCTCCTGTGCTGTGAAACCAATGGCTGGGCAGATATCTAAACAATAAACAAGCCTTCTTGTCTGGGTGCCAGCTTCCCTAAAAGAAACGTAAATGTGCACAACTGGTTATTCTGCAAACGTAAATGCAGTTTGGAAAGGTATTGGCTATAATTAGAATCACTTTAAGCTTTCTGGTGACACAGATTTATGTTTTTTTAGGTGGTATTGCAAGAGAGTTACCAGCTGAGCTGTGAAGTGCGTGCTTGTGTATAATGCAAGTTTAAAATAATTACTTACATATTCACAGTGATTTCTTTCACAGGGTGGGACCTCGTAGCACCAAAAATACACGTCACTATTCTCCCCTACACCAACCAAGATTTAATTCTGTGGCTCTCAGACTACACACAGATCTCTGCAGTGCATTAACTGATAGAGGTTTCATAATGTACTATAGTGCATTTTCCACTGATTAAGTTAACTCTTTTTATTTTTTTCTAATTTATGCTGCACATTATTTGTCTGTAGCTACCTGAAGGCGAAGGACCAAAATAAAAGTTACTGAATATTAAGGGCCCCATTACGATGGCGGGGGGACACCGTAACGGAAAATGGGACCAACCGCCAGAGGTGCGGTGGTCCCGCTAGGCCAAGTAGGATGCGACCGCCACCCTGGCGGTCGCATCTTGCATTTTCAACATTGTGGTGGGCGGTGCTGTAAGTAGCACCCGCCGCCATGTTGAATTTGCATGCTGTGCATTGACAGGCACAACGTGACAGGCACCGCGCGGTGCCTGACACCTCAAGTGTGGCAATGAAGAGGGGTACCCCTCAAGTGCAGCCACCCCCCCCAGGGGCCTGCAACGGGCCCCCAAAGTCATTTACTGTATGCCTTTCCATGGCGCAGTCTCCGCCATGGAAAGGCATACCCACCGCAGGGATACTAATATGGAGTAGCCACCATATTGTGGGCCTTTTCCGCCCAGCCGGCAATCCGACCCGTAGAAGAGTGGCGGACGGACTTTCCATCCACTGCGGTACCCCCGCCATAGTATTATGGCGGGGGTAAATTGTGTTGCGATGGCGTGCGGATCGCCACTGCCGGCCGGGCAGTGGCGATCCGCACGACATCCTAATAGACCCCTTAGTTTTTTAGCCACACCTATGAGCCTGCCTCCACACTCACTGACTCCGCCCCATTGCATGTACCATGACAGTTGCCATACCTTTTTTTTAATGTACTTCGACTGCTGATTTGAATTTACTTTAAGCATTTCCCCATCCTGAAATTGCTTGCCGCTTCTGTTTTTGTTTGTCATTTCTGGCTGTGTCAAAGATTGTCATCAAAAGAGTATTTTCTACATCCAAGGTTATTTTCATCCAGGTGCATGCAATTATGCTACGTTACTATGCCCTCCGGCGCCCTGAGTGAAACATGCATATGTTTCATAAATTCAATCACAAACTCGTACCCTGACAGTGACAGCCCTATCACACAAATTCCCTATCTTCCATCTCTTAGACGTCAAGATAGAAGGGCGAAATGGCTTCCCGTACTTTTATTTTTGCTGTTGCTTAGTTCCCTCTTCATTTTACAACCTTTTCTAAAGGTCAAGGTTTTTCTTTCTACATTGAAAACACACCTTTTATTTTACAATTGCACTCTTAGGCAAACTTGGGTTTCATCTGTGTTCCCAGTGAGTAAATCTGTTTTAATCTTCCTTCCCCACCCAGCATCATGTCCTGCTCCCTCCCAACACAACAGTCACAGTTCCACTACTCTTCCGACTACACTTTGAAGTCTTCCATCAGTAGGCCAGTCACTGGCAGTGACAGGACACTGAGTGGTAATCACAAAACGGATCAAATATTTATCTTCATGGTTTCACTTGATGCTTCCAGACGCAGTCTACTTCCAGTGTAGTCTGCGCTTCACTACGACCTCTATGAAAATCTTCATCATTTATATTCTGAATTTTACGCCAGAAGCAGTAGTCAAAATGGCAGCCAAATTAGAAATAGACTTTTTTAAATGAATATTTTTAGTTGAAATTCTTTAAACTGTCCTCTCTATAAATATTTTAAAATTTGACTGTTTACTATTTTTGAAATGCAAAGTTTTATAGGTGTTTGGGGTAGGGAGGGCTTTAATTTAATTTTGGAACTATTTTTATTGGCTATTTCATATTTTTAAGTTATTAATAACAAATCATAAATTTCTGAAATTAATAAAAATTATAATTTTGGAAGGTTCTTTAGCTTTATATGGGTTGTAGGTGGGAGGCATTTTAACTTAATTCTGTGAGTATTTTTGATGATATTTAAAGCTTTTAATTTACTTATACAATGTTTCAATTTATTTAAAGTATATAAATATTTTTTATATTGTTTAAGGTTTTTTTGTAGGGATTTTGGCTGGGAAGTGTCACTATATATGAATGTTTGAATATTTTATTTAAAATGTTTATTTGTTGTTTTATTTATTGTCAAATAAAATATTTTTGATGACCTATATGTTTTTATTTTCTAGTAAAATGTTTTTGATATTTTTTATTTTGTAAGGAAAAAATATAATCAAACCAAAAAATTGTAATTGAATTCTTTATATATACTTTCCTAAATATTTTACTTTTTTTAATTACAAATTTAAATGTTAAGGTTTCCATTAGTTTAAATAATATTGTATGAATATGATTTATTTTTAAAATATAGTTAATATGAATTTTGTTCTATATCTATTAATCCAATTTGTCACTCAAAATGTTTTGCTTTTGCATTGTACTTGTCTCAGGTTAATGATTATTTTAATTATTTTCTAATGTTATTTTTGAAGTATATTTTGTAATGTATATTTCATATCATGATGTTTGTGTTTTCTCTAATGTTGGTTAGTTTGGATTGGGAATGGTAAATCTGATCCCTCCAAAGTCCAACACTTTCCCTAGTTGCCCTATTTAAACAGCAGTTTTTCATGTAATATACAGAATTTATTCTTGCCAACAGCCTTGAAAAAGTCATCCATATGACGAAACACGTGTCGGCTATGTGCTTCATCCAGTGACCTGCGTGTCAAGAAACTTTGATTGCCAGTGCTCTTTATTCATGGACTTGTGTACCATCAATTTCTGGATCTGTATTTTCTAAGAAATAAATTGGATCTGCAACATTGGCGGACCTTAATTACGATCATCGTGCCTCATGGGTCAGTAATTGGACACATAGAGTTGCCCACATGTCAGCAGCCCATAAATCATGTAATATCACTGTAAGTAGAACTCTGACCCATAATTGTTTTGATGCATTGGCAGATATAGATTGGCATGATGTGGTTGGGTCAGGCTCTTCTTGCATCATTGATAGCAAGAGGGGGTGCCTGGATAAAGTTCACACTGTTCTAACTTGCAAATTGATATCCTGGAATGTAGCAGGGCTTTTGCTCAAGTGGTCCTGCCCAGAGTGGTGGGTCTTTATTGATGCATATGACATATGCTGATTTCAAGAAACTTGGGGGCATATTTACAAGCACCTATCACCACCACAACATCACTTTTAAAGACGTGGTGACGATACGGGCTTCGCCTTATTTACCTCTGTAACCACATAAGTATGTAATTTATAATGAATAATTGATACACTAAGAGAACTCCAAACTGGTTCCCGGTGAGAATTTCAAAACACATAATGACTGAGATAGCACAGTATACAATATAAAGCAAAAAGTGAATTTTGAAATATTAAGTGAGCTTCGAAGTGGTGCTCAATGACATTATCGATATGCCCAATGACTAAAAAAGTACAAACGCACCGTCTTTTCATAACATCGCCACTCGCTTCACCTATCGTGTCCCATACATTGCCCAAGGAATTGAAATGCGCTTCTTTAACAGCAGTTGCCAGCCTGCATTGAGACTGCCACTTGTAATTTAGCTTTTATTTATACATTGCATAGCAAACAATGGTTATTATTTATTTATTTTATTTAGTTTGTTTATTTATCTCTCCAGTGTTATTTTCTTTCTTTCTATCGTTACAACCTTGGTCTTTCTTTTATTTCGAAACGGACACCAAAAGCCGGATGATCGTGACAAGCGGCAATCGCTAGTGATGCCTGCTTGTCAAACCGCTTTCGGCGGGTATTCAGTGTATTTAAGTGCGAGGTTTCTGCAGCCCAGTGTCACTTGGCCAACAGCAGCGAGACGTATCCTGTCCTGCTGTATGAGCGTTGGATCGGCACGCGCTAAAGACTCGCCCTGACTCGCGTCATGCGTGCACGCCTCAAGCCTTCGTTTATACTATATTTTACAACAGTGATTCCTGTGTGTTTACAGGTTAACACCCAACGGTGGTTGCATCAGGACTTGGGCAGCTCCGTGGTCTCGCGTGGATATCATAGAACCACGTGTTACATTTCAACATTAGGTAACAGCCACTACTTTGACTCTGGCACGCGCATACCGCAACAGCGCTCTTAATCCTTTTGATAATTGTTACTGACAAACTCTGTAATTTTACAGGAAATCACTGCCCCAATGCCTGCCTGACTACAGCAGTTGGCATTTCCATCCAAGAGACAATCTTGACCAATTAATAACCCCAGTTTGTAACTAGACTAATATAAATCATGTGTTTGTGCTGGCTGTAAGTCATGTATTGTATCCTTGCATGACAGTATCCTTATTATTCTTTGAGTTCTACATTGTTCGCACATACCGTTGTGGGTCCAAACAATACCTTCATCCTACCTGACTGATAGCGTTGTGCTATATCCAGACTACCAGCCTTCCCTAACCCTCACTTGGGGTAAGTTCCCTAGTGAGATATCTGTATGCATTCACATGACCTTAGAATTATGGTGTCCGTTCTCATTTGTGTTTAACTTATTCTATCTTGCTTCTCACTTGTGCAGCACCCGGATGGGTCCCTTGTGAGTATCCTTTAGTTTCTTTTTCTTTTATATCACTCACTCGTGGCACTTTGTTACTCACGCGGCTGCGTAGTCAACAAATCAGGGGGCATATCAGCAACAACCGGCGATAATTATCGCTAAGCGCGCTTAGCGCTAGGATAATTATCGCCGTCTAGCGTGGATTTTTATCGCTGAGATGCGTGCTATTAGCATCACTTATCTCAAAAGCGATAAAAATCCTCACGCTAACTGCCTAACGTGAGATTATCGCTGGAAACCCAGCGATAATCTCACGCAATGTGTTGTTAGCTTGATGATAGGGACTCACAAACTTAGCCATGATATCCACCTTCCATAGGATATCATGGCTAAGTCAGTCCTGAAGCAGGCGTAAGGAAAGTAGCGATAACAGGGGTTATCACTACTTTTCCTGCCACTATGCTTCATAGCGTGGGGCATCATGATAGGAGAAATGTCGCTTAGCGACATTTCTCCTGTCATGTCAGGTCAGGAACGCCCACTTTGCATCTCATTAGAGATGCAAAGCTGGGCGTTAGGAAATCCTACGCTAATGCAAGTTTTCACGCGTTAGGTGATAAAATTATTGCCGCTTTTCGGCTGAAAACGGCCGCAAAAGCGGCGATAATTCTATCGCCTAGCCTTGCTGATATGCCCCCAGGTACCCTATAGTCCTTATTCTAATTCAAGTCCTGTCACCGCATAGAATTGCTGGCCACACACTGACACTATCCTTCTTTTTCTTGATGTCCCTACACTCTTAGGTCCTAAAGAGACCCTATATTGCACAAAGGGTCGAAACGTCATCGGCAAAGAAACTAAAGCGAACCATAAAACCAGCGCTTATCATTGTATAGAGTCGCGGTCTATGTTGTATATAATTGTAAATGGTCGACTTTAAAATGCTTTGGAAACCAATCACAAATGTCACTGATCTGTCACCCATGTTTTAGGTTCCAGTTTCACTGGCTGGGGACACTACGCACGATTGTTTATATTTATTTTTGTATATATTCGAGAAGTATAAAAAGTAATTTGGAGTAACTACAACCAAGGTGTATTTGGTCCTTTCTCCTTTTGACATTAATTTAACCCTTTTCTATTGCAATTGCGCATAACTTTACCAGTATAGCGTTGCATATTATCCCACAGCAACCACTGTTTCCGAAAATGTATTGACTACCCTGGTTCCATGTGATGAGGGTCCCCCTGTTCCTTTTTTCGCCTTATTTACAAGACAGGATTTAGGCACTTAACGTGGCTTAATGCTACCTTGTAAATAAGGCACCCTTTTACGCTGCACTTAGCGGGAAAGGGGAGCGAAATGGGTGTTGCTGTGGGCATTCCACCGCAACACCCAATGATTTTGACGCTGCCCTTTATTTACAAGGGCAGCGTAACTATAAGGGCAGCACCAAAATTAAGACAAGGGAAAACCTGGTCTTACCCTGGTAAAATGAGAAGAAATTGTATTTTCTCTTTAGTTTTGCTGTTTTCATCTGTGCTGTGTTGTGTTGTGCAAAAACAACAATTGATGGACAGAATGCAGAACAATGTCATATATTCACCCCAGTACAGAGATCTGGGCCTAAATCCATCGTTTTTTTGCTCACCATGCCATTCCAGTTTGAACCCAGCCATATGCAAATCAGTCTTGACCCTGTGCCCCATGGGAACAGTCCAGCCTGAACTGCCAAGCCAGGTCCTCCCTGGACTGGAAACGAGCATCCTAGGACCGGTTTAGGGCTTTCAGCCCTCGTCAGCCAGGATAGCCTGATTCCAGTGGCATGGAGAGCAAGGGACTCACGTCTGAGCATACCCTTCCCACTCGGGGTGACAAATGCAAAAACAACAATTGATGGACAGAATGCAGAACAATGTCATACATTCACCCCAGTACAGAGATCTGGGCCGAAATCCATTGTTTTTTTGCTCACCATGCCATTCCAGTTTGAACCCAGCCATATGCAAATCAGTCTTGACCCTGTGCCCCATGGGAACAGTCCAGCCTGAACTGCCAAGCCAGGTCCTCCCTGGACTGGAAACGAGCATCCTAGGACCGGTTTAGGGCTTTCAGCCCTCGTCAGCCAGGATAGCCTGATTCCAGTGGCATGGAGAGCAAGGGACTCACGTCTGAGCATACCCTTCCCACTCGGGGGGACAAATGCAAAAACAACAATTGATGGACAGAATGCAGAACAATGTCATACATTCACCCCAGTACAGAGATCTGGGCCTAAATCCATCGTTTTTTTCTCACCATGCCATTCCAGTTTGAACCCAGCCATATGCAAATCAGTCTTGACCCTGTGCCCCATGGGAACAGTCCAGCCTGAACTGCCAAGCCAGGTCCTCCCTGGACTGGAAACGAGCATCCTAGGACCGGTTTCGGGCTTTCAGCCCTCGTCAGCCAGGAAAGCCTGATTCCAGTGGCATGGAGAGCAAGGGACTCACGTCTGAGCATACCCTTCCCACTCGGGGTGACAAATGCAAAAACAACAATTGATGGACAGAATGCAGAACAATGTCATACATTCACCCCAGTACAGAGATCTGGGCCTAAATCCATCGTTTTTTTGCTCACCATGCCATTCCAGTTTGAACCCAGCCATATGCAAATCAGTCTTGACCCTGTGCCCCATGGGAACAGTCCAGCCTGAACTGCCAAGCCAGGTCCTCCCTGGACTGGAAACGAGCATCCTAGGACCGGTTTCGGGCTTTCAGCCCTCGTCAGCCAGGATAGCCTGATTCCAGTGGCATGGAGAGCAAGGGACTCACGTCTGAGCATACCCTTCCCACTCGGGGTGACAAATGCAAAAACAACAATTGATGGACAGAGTTGTGCAGCACACATGGAAACAGCAACACGCCTTTGATTGTTTATGTGCAGGAAGGTGTCCCTTCCTGCAAATAAACATTCCTAAAATAAAAGAAATACGTTTTGCAACTTCTACGTGTGCTGCATTCAGCAGCACACATAGAAGTTTCAAATCGCCATTTCAGATTGTTTATGCGCCTTCCTGTACATAAAAAATCACTCGACTCAATGCAGGTACCCTTGTACTATGGTGCAAGGGTGTCTGCATTGGCACTAGGCAGCTACATTTAGTGCCAGTGCAGGGGGAAATGCAGGGCTGCATCATATTCTTCTAACTATGGTGCAGACCTACGTTTCTAATGTGAGACAACGTGTCATTAGCCTTTTTGGCTTCACGACACAAGTTGCCACTTTGATTGTAAATATGTCCCCCCCCCCCCCAGTTGTTAAGCCCTTTGTATCATTCAGGATTTACCTCATATAACAAGGAGGTCAATTCATCAGGTAGAAATAGACTATCTGGGGGTGTCACAATTTGGGTTAAAATCATGGTAATGTCTAATATCAAGGAACTCATCTTAGGTTCCCCTGTTCTGATGTGCATTTGCTTCACTTCCCCAGGTAATGCATCATGTTACATTTATAATGTTAATTGTGGGCCCGCGGGAAATAAACTACAGTCAGGAGCAATTCAGATATTATCCAATAAAGCTGTTAAGATCATGAGGGATGATTTTAATAAACAGTTTGAGCCATTTTATGACCATTTTAAGGTACATTTAGCTGAGAAAGATCAACTTTAATCCATACCGGAGTTGGTCATTCCTCCCATAAAAAAGTGGTCCTCTTTGGCTTTATAACTCAATTCCCTTATGTTGAACCAGGGTTTAAGAGCCTGCAACAGCAGGTCTAAATCTGATAAAGATGGCAACCATACATTTAACCGGCCACAGACCACAAGTCTTATAGACTATTTTTTGCTTGATGTCCATCTTTGTCCCAAATTAATAGATATGGCTGTCATACCTAGCCAGGACAGCAACCCCAATGCGCTAATTCTAGAACTCAGGGGCAGATTCACAAGCCCCTTGCGACACATTTGCGTCATTTTTAACATGGGAAAAGTGACGCTAAAGTGGCACAAGGGGCTTGTAAATCTGCCCCTGAGTATTTTAGTCCCTGCTGCTCAGCCAAATTGTGATGATCTCTTCAATAGAAGACTAGTCCTGTCGACTAATTACGCAGGGTTAAATGGAGCTGTCACAATCAATGGAATTGGATGCACAAGTGTATAAAGTGGTTGCTGGCGGGATAAGGGAATTGATGTCATTATTAAACCTGCCTTTGGAGAAAAGGGAGGGCCTGACCAGCGTCAGTAATATTCACATCGAAATGTTTAAAAAATGGAGACAGCACTATTTTGTGGAGATCAGTCATTCAGTAAGGAGTGTAGAGCCCCCACCTGGTACAATAAACAAAGCAATGGTCCACGAGGGGTTTTAACAGGTGCTATGAAACTACACGATAGACTGCTGACTCAAGCTACTAGAGGAGCCTACAAAAATCTATAAAAGTATATAGATATACATGTATACTTATAAATATATACATTTATATTTTTGTAAATATATTTAATTGTATTTTTATTTTGAGACGGACATGTTTACAAAAAGTACTTTGACATTCTATAAATAACATATTTAAAAAAAAATATTTTTCATGTTAAAAAGCTATCTTTTCTGATTATTTTTAGTTTATGATATATTTAAAAATAATTAAAATTGACAATTATTTTAATGTTCAATATATTTGATAAAATATTGTACATTTTTAAAGTATAACATTAATTTAATTGAATATTTTAAAATTACATTATCAATATTTATGACAATATATTTTGGTTTTGATGTTTTTGTTAATTTTAATGTTAGTTGTAAAAATCAAGGTTATTGCAATCTATATTTCTCAGTAGATATTTATTAAAACTTTAGACATTTTTATAGGATGATAATTTTGAATTTATATTTTTGGTAATTTAGTTGATATTTATGTTTAGTATAAAGTTTATAATTTGTCGGTACACTGTCCTTTGGACTCAAAATGTTTGTATGAAATATTTAATAGTACAATGGTGTTTGTAAAAATCCATCTAGAGGTGCTTATAATGTGATCTGTGGTGATTGTATTAATACGTATAAATGCGGTTCCTTCAAATACTACACCGTTATACATGTTTAATATGATCCAAAATGGCTGCCGTGCGTAGAAACGCCACACATGTCACAGGCCTCTCATGTGATGACGTCAATGTCTGTCTAGGCCTTACTCAGACCAGGTCTTGCAGAGTGTCACTGTGTCCTCAAAGAATCAGCCTTCTTTTGGCACATCAACATCTCATGCTCAGTGGTCCATCAGTTATCAGCACTCCACCTCCACAGCCGGTTCCCGATGCAGCCTTGAAATCATCAGCAGCACCACTCTCAAACCAACTATGCGCAATGTTCCAGCTGTGCCTGATCTTCCAGCTGGGCTCATGATGAAACACCGCTTGTTGCCATAATTGCCATGTGTTTCCAGGAAATAAAGTTCTGACACAATAGTGAATATTCAAGGGCGCAAGTTTAATAGTAAACAGAACCCCATGCTGATGGACCATCTCCCTATGACCATCAATCATCAACTGCCCAACTTTATACATGCCTCGAGATTCTAACACTGAATGCTGCCATCAGCTGAGCATGTTGTACAACTAACAGTTGAGTGTGATTACAAAGCTATATTAAAAGTCAACAAAAGGAAACATTTGACAGAATCAGGTTTGAATATAAGTTCAGTATCAAATAAATGTTGTAATATTCTCTTTTGTAAGCTTGAAGGAACAGCACATGTTATGGGGCGAATGCTCAAGTCTACAGGTGACCTAACCTATTGTAAATGATCCATCTATAGCACTGCCATGAGTCCCTACTTTTTTTAGGGGCATCAAAATGTTTCGATGGAAATCCTCATGATTTCTGGTGGATAACACAATACATAGCCCAATCCATGCATCAAGTGAACAAGGGTTCAAAAGAATTTCCCTCACCTGTAGATATTCACTGCAGTACCACCCGAATGAAGGTTTATATCACGTCCGCGTATTTATCGCCACTGAGAGGAGTTATCCCTCCCTCTGGCATGGAAGCTTCAGTAATGTTATTTTACATGATTGAGAGTTACAAGGGCTTATTTCGGAGAGGTACCCAGAGTGATAATATGTTCCCTGAGCGAATGTGTGTGATCTGGTTTTCCAAAAGACATTGGCCTTTGTATAGTTATGTTTTGACATGCGTCAACAAGTACTCCACTTAATTATGTATGTTTGTGTTGTAATCACAGCAGTATGAGATATCCTAGAATATAAGACCAGGATGTTCACATAAATGTTTATATGTGCCTGTGTTGCTGGTACATGAACAGTTTTATCATTGCTCTCCCTCATAACTTCTACTGCAGATGCCACACTGGTGGCCCAAATAAAGGCTTTGGAACATGGCAGGCAGTGATTGCTAATTACTGAGAATGCATAAAATGTGGACTCCTTCCTGGCCCCCCTGCAGTGCAAAGTTATAAGTGCGTGAGGAATAAAAGGAGTTAGGATCTACTACAAGTTACCAATTACATTGTGACCCATTAGACCACACAGTAAAGTTGAGAGTCGATTGATGGTATTAAGTGTAGATGTAGATTTATAAAAAATTCAAAGCTGATATATATAAGTCTCAGAAACATTGCATAAAAATACAGAATCACTAAAAGATAGCCGAACCGACGAACAAAGTTTATCCTCAACAACAGGAAGCAAATGAAGAATTCGGTTGCTGCTATACAAAGAATAAGGAATAAAGTCCGGTGAGTAGATTGAAAGTTTTGATTCCCTTGCTATACATGAGGTTGTCTAATAAGTCTACTAAACCCCATTCTAAGCTAGAACTCAGGGAAATCCCATTAAGTCAGCAAAGTAAAGAAAGGTGTCAATATATCAAAACATCTGTAAAAGTTCTCGAAGTAATGAATATTGTACAGCATGATGCATGAAGTTACAAAGCAGAGATGTTGCAAAGAGGTCTGTACCTCTTAGATTTTAAAGGGGAATCTGAATAAAGCTAATGTGCAATCTCCATTTATACTCACCAAAAGAACCTTGAAGAATCCCATGACACATATCCAATTATTTCACTCTTCAAACAACTAAACTTGGCAACTGCACTCAAGAGTTCTTTCCTTTGGTCTACACATTATAACGTCCTTGGATTCCACTGTCTCCATATTCTGCTTGGACAGTAGTCCCCCTTCCTCGTTAAATCTTATCCTTGCCAAGAGATACTCTGTTCGCGCCTCACTATCCCTTTCACACAATGTGTCTTTCTTTAACCATCAGCAAAGGCAACTGCACCTGCAGAGGAGAGAAAAACATTGTATCCAAAGCAAGCATCTGCGTTAAAAGTTAAACATTGCAACATCTAAAAGATTAAGACCTTTGGTCAACTTTAGTACAGAAAGCATTTCAATGCACATTTAATTGCATAATTTCAGATAAATATAGATCTGGAGTACTATTCAAATGGATATATTTTCAGTTATAAAATAAATGGAGAGCATTATTTAAAGAAATACGTAAACATATAAGGAATACAATGTTATTCAAACCAAACAAATGTAGATATAAGTGAGAACTACGATTCGTTGTTGCTGCAGAGGAAAGTGTTATTGTCCACACTCATATTAATGTCAAGATTACACAGTAAATGCACTTTCTGTATCTGTTCACATGCACTACATTGCATTGATAATGTTACATCACACGAGCACGAGTCCATACAGACACATATATGTGGCCTAATTAAACATCAAGAGTTGGAGCCCAAATTACCCTGCTCCACTATTGTAGGTGATTCTCTACCAAGTAAGTCGAAGCCATCACCTCTTCTTATCTTGAGAGCTAAAAGGGCACCTGCCAGGATCTAAATGACCCTCTAGGTCTCACCAGAACCTGCAAAGTGGGAACTACTGTTAACAGATTCTGGTAAAGGAGTTGTTTTGACAGAAGCACCTACTATCACGTTTACTTTTGCAAAAGTAGTGCTTGATCATTGAGACAACCGTCAGTCATTTTTATGTTTGTCTGCATCCTACAAAGCATGTTTTTTTCTGTTATTTTAATTTTTTGCCACTTTAACACTTAGAGTTACTGCAGTGAACACATTCACACTGAATTCCATGACTAGATAGGAAGGGTGTCTACTCAAGCTTCGACCACAAACTAAGGAGCATATTATCAAGAAACGGCGTTAAAATTATCGCCGCTTTAGCGGCAGAAAACTGCTGCTAAAGCAGCGATAATGGGCTTGATAATATGCCCTTGAGAATTCCCATAGAAGCCCATGTTCTGGTGTCAACACGGGCTTCTATTGGAATTCTCTGCGCCGTGCTTGATAATATGCCCCTAAGAAACTTGGGACCAGATTTAAAGTTTGACAGATTCAGTATTGTCTGTTGGAATAGCAGAAGACCTCCTGAGGGTATACCAAATGTAGAGCTCACACATCTCTGTAAATTGAAAGGAACTTTTAGCACAGGGGTTCCTTTCACTGTATTAAAAGTTTAGGGTACGGCCCCATACCAAACTATTGACATGTTTTTATTTATCAAAAGCAATCTTCAAAAGTTGAAGTTTGTTTTTAAAAAACAATAAACAAATGATCCCCACAACCAGGAAGTTTTCAAATGGAACATTGAATCTTTATGTTTTTTAAATCGAATGTTTGACATAATTCCAACCAGATCAAAGTAGTTTCTGCCATGGGTGACTGAGGCAAAATTACAGAACCCCAATCCTGGTGCAAGTAGGATAAAACCCTCCAACTGAACAGAGCCAGACTGTGGAACCAAAAACAGCCCCGATTAAAAAACTCAAACCAGCCCCGCTCCTTTTTTGTCCTCGAGCAATCTCTCTCGTTTTCCATCCATTTTCTCTTTCTCCAGTCTCTTGTCTGCTCTGATCGCTTTCTCTCTAACTGTCCCCTCCCTTTCTTCCTCTCTTGAAGCCTCCCCTGACTGCTGCAATTAACCTGAGGTAGCTGGGGAAGGTGACAGCGGCACCAGCAGCGGCGCTCAGCTTTCAAGGCCGCTCACCGGGAAATGCCTGGTGGAATAAGACGCCTGTGGAGCCCTGCCACTGCATACTCAAAGGAAAGGAGACAGGCCTGCCTCCCATGGCGAAGGAAGGGAGACAAGGGTCCTAATGCAAGCGATGAAAATGGATCCCTGACCATGGTTTGGTAGCTTAAGAAACAGCCACAATTAAGGCAGTCGGCAGTGCACTCACACGGGCCCTGGTGTCACTGCTCTTCTGCACCATTGCCAGCTATGCTCCTGTTTGCTGCTGCCTCTCTGAGTTTCCAGCTATCTTAGTCAAATTCCAAATACTGTATGTTTTGTAGATAGTTCTTACATTATTTCTATTTTGTATTTGTATATTTTATGTGTACATATATGGGATGTAACTTTTGGCTCACAACATTGCCAATATGTGTTTCATATGCTTACTACATATCTTTACATCTCCTTGTAACTTGCTTGCTTAGCTTTTCTGCTGTAAAGTGCTTTGTTGTGCCTTGATCTCGGGTCCAAACTACAGGAAAAAATTAATAATGTGAACAAGGGCCCTTGCTTGGGAACAGTATTTTTATACAGCCATTACAGAGATTGGACCTTATAAAAACAAGCATTGGCAAAGCCAATAGGTCTCTCCTACGCAAATCGTTTGCTTAGTTAAAGTTTTTAGCCATTTGGACAGCAACACAGGTGAGGTGCAGCATGACTGAAAGTTTTTAAAAAACGCTATGATGCAGCTAGCGCTGGCGGCATCACAGTTGGCTGTGTGGTAACATTTACTTTTTGTTATGTGAGTGGGGGCGAGGGCAGCAAGGATAATGGCAGGAGTACAGCGCGGGTTAGCAAGGAGACTGTTAGCAAGAGGAGGGCAGAAAGGGGCAAGCAACTAGACTGGACAACAGGAGAGGACAAGCTACAATATGGGTGGGAGGAAGCCAAGCAACATGCACAAAAGGAAGGGCAGTAGTCACAAACACAAAACAGGGGGTGGTAGGGGAGTAGCAACAACATGGACAGCGGATGGGGCAGGCAACAACATGGACAGCGGATGGAGCAGGCAACAACATGGACAGCGGATGGGGCGAGCAACAACATGGATAGCGGAGTTGGGTGGCAAGCAACAACACGGCGGAGGATAAAATCACACAGGTAAGGGAGAGCAACATGGAGGCAAGGGAGAGAAGCACATGGAGGACCGAGAAAGAAAGAACAAAAAGAAGGGGAAAAAAGTACTTATCTGCCACTTGCAGCCCGCCGCATCGCCTGTCTTCTGCTCCTCTCGTGGCTCCACTGCAGGCAGAGGCGCCCAGCCTCCCCTGTAACCAATCCTCACGCATGAGAGCAGATTCATGATTGGCCAGAGCGCACTCGCTTTGTGCTCCTAGGGAGACTGGGAGCCTCTGCCTGCTGTCTCCAACCCGGCAACGCAGCTTAGGTCGGAGACAGCTCAGTGGGCGTGTGGGATTAGCCACGAAGATGCACTGATAGTAGTGCACCTACCACTCTCCCTTGCGACTGCCCCCCCCCGCGATGGCCACGCCCCCAGGACACGGCACTTAGAGGTTGAAAAATACAACAATATTAAACGTTTTCTATTATCGTTTCACTTTTCAGCTTTTGAAGCTGCTGACAGGGGCGGCGATGCTCCCCCGCCATAGCGGAGGAGCCACCGCTGGAATGTTGGAAGAAAAAGGGCAACATATTTCCATATAAATAATTTATTATGCACATTGCAGTGCTGCCCTCAGCATTGTTATATGTTATTGTTACATGTATCATTACGGGCAGAGCTGCTGACTTTAGAGCAGAGGAACCATGTTCAAGTCCCTGCGCCGGCTCAATGTCCTGTGATCCGGGGCACTTCGCTTAATTTTTCTGGGCCTAAAACATCGACCAACATTTAAATATAAAGATTCATGCACTCTAAATTGGCCTAAATATATGAAACATAAAGATCAGTGGTGGCTCCTCCTCCAAGGCCGAAGAGCGTTGCCCCACTGAAGAAAAGGAAAAAAAACATGATAATAAATACTGTTATTATTCAGTTCTAACCCGTGTAAAAATGGGGTAGAACTGGAATAGAGTTGTGCTGGGTGGAAGAGATGGGCGACGGTGGAACCTGGGGATAAAGGTTACTCACTTATATGACATCTTGATGCCTCAATGCTATAATATTATGTACTGTCTTATGCTGATGCACCCTGAACCATATGTGTTGTATAATATCTGCACTAATGTGCTTCAAATAAAAAGATTTTAAAATAAATAAATATATAAATGCTTAGCCTTTCCCAAGTGACACCACAAGGTCTGCTATTGGCACAGTAAAGTATCGTTTGTGCTGTAACGCTGATTTAGAACACATTTTGGAAATGTAACACTGCAATGAAAAATGCTAGAAAAGGCATAAAAAAATAACTAAAAGCCCAAAAAAAGAAGAACAAGTGGGCAGACTTCAATAAAACATATATTACAAAATAAAGACAGAAAATCGGAAGTGAAAAGTATTTGGCAATGTAGAAAAGCAAGTTAAACAAATTATGCAACAGGGTATAAAAGATAAATGTGTACTCACAAGGACTGTTTGAAGAAGAAGAAAAAAGTAGCTCCCACAAGAAAAACAGTGGAAGGACACAAGTACTTTGGCCATGCTTCATGGAAAGATAAACCAGGCGAAAAGGAAGTCAAGATGACAAGGGCTGACCAAATGGAAGCAGCCAAATGACAGTAACACTGGAGCCAACAAATGGTAAGCAATGGGTGGACTGTAAGTCCACTGATAGTAAACAAAATGTCTCGAAGAGAAAGCGCATGCACTGTCTATATGAGACCTAAAAATAAATAACTTAAACTACGGGTGAAGATTTAAATATTCTCCTAAACCTACTTTTTTCCATAGTCACAGTATTACTCATGGAAGGTGGCACCAAGTTCAAGTTTCAGGCGTATTACGGGGAATGTCATGTGACAATACCCACGGACTCCTTTTCCTGCTGCATGCAGTTGTACATAGGGTGGAGGACTGCACAGGACAATACAGGACACTGGTGCAAATGCACACTTTTTTTGTTCTTAGTGGAAATCAATTTCCCCATGGAGAAAGCTCTTTCCCTAGTCCCCCAAAATATCTGGGGATAGTCTGCCCCCTTCCTATCCTGCAAAGGAGTTACTATAGCCCTTGGCAGGGGAACATCTCTGACCCTTTGGAAAGGGGTCAGAACGAAATTTGGTTAATGTCCCCAAACGTGCATTTTTGTGGGTGTTCCCACTCTTCCAAAGTAAACCATTTAAAAAAAAAAAAAAACGTTATTGCCTTTTATGTAGCGGACATCAAACTCCTTTAAGATAGCAGTATACATTGGCCCGGGAGTGTGCAATATGACACATTTGACATGTTAATACTGTCGGTACCCTCGCCGTGCTTCCAAAGTAAACCATGACTCAAAACACCCACTTCTCACCCCTTGAGCGGGATTTGGTACTGTGGACTTCCCCACACTGTTCGTAAAGAAGTCAGCCAGCAGTCGTACGTTCTTTTTTACACCCATCAGGAAACCCTTTGTGAATTCCTTGCACGCATGGTATTTTCGACAGTAATCTGAGGTTTACGAATGAAAATCGTTTTGGGAACAATTTTTCATAAAAGTTGTTTCCAATGTCATCATATTCTTCTCCGAGGATTAACACTGAAATGCTGGCGTTATTATTTTTTATCCACATGTCGTCAGTGTCGAGGAATTTTGCATTCATATCTTTTCAATCACAATTACCAATTTGCAGCTCAGCAAGACAGAGCAAATGAGCTAATTAAATGTAAATGATTTTTACATGCAGATTAAATTGAGCCTGCTAAGCTTTCCAGGATATTGCATCATTAAATGCAATCAAAACTAATCATACAACAATTTGTTTGACTGCCACGGAGTTCATTAGATTCAAGGACAATTCTACTAAACACAGAACACACTGTTAATGGACACTGTTAGAAGAACGGGCGCTATTTCCAAAAACCAGCTAAGAAGAGGAAAACATAAATGAATTATAGATAATGTATTTATTTATTTATGAGTAATGTTTATTGGAGGTTGGCATCAGCCATGTAAATGTATCCAACAGCCGGCTAAGAAGACGAAAACATCAATGAATTATAGATAGTGTATTCATTTATTTATAAATAATGTTTATTGGAGTGTGGCATCAACCATGTAAATATTTCCAAATAAACCCAACAATTACAAAACACTCATTTGTGATATTGAACATTAAAGTATGCTAAAAGCAATGTAGGAAGCTGGCTCTGTATATGGTATGCCACTAGGTGGTTATACCGTGCATAGAATTCAGGGCTTGTTTTAGGGGAGAAGCAGGTAGGGTCAATAGGCACCTTACCTGAGGTGACTACACCCACTATTATGCCACCCTCCTGTGGGAAGGGACATAGACCTAGCCCTGATTGGAGGAGTCCCCTCATCTTGAAGATGGAGGGGACTGAGAAGTGTGCTTAACTTCGCCTCCCCCACCTGTGGGGTGGAGTTGGCAAAGGTGGGCACACCTCCCTGCTTTTCTAATTTTTCACACTGGTTTTAGCCACCCAAAGTGGGGGTGTAATCCGGCGGCTGCCATCTGCTGCTAGCATCAGAGGCTGGGGGTTGCATTACAAAGGTGGCAGGCCTTTGAAGCTTGCCCTTCAAGCACTGGCCCACCCTGGGGGAGGAGGTGTGACACCTCTGTCCAGGATGTGCATTGCGTCTGGTCCCAGAGAGCAGAGGCTCTCCATCCAGGATTCCAGAAACATGTCTGTGTGTGGAATGCAGCCTAAAGCCAGTCAGTGTCCACACCAGGGTCAGTAGGTTTTCAGGGGGTACCTCTGAGGCGCCCTCTGACTATGTGTTACAATAAATCCCATACTGGCATCAGTGTGGGTTTATTGTGAGGAGTGGTATGGTAATAAACACTTCGGTGTTTAGTGAAGCCATCATGGTGCTGTGAAACTCAAGTTGTCGAGTTTCCAGCCCATGTACTTTCTATGGCGTCCCTGGCACTGATAACATTAAGGAATAGACCCTAATATTGAATCAATCAATCAATCAATCAATCAATCAATCAATCAGGGGTTTGTATAGCGTGGCTACTTACCCGTGAGGGTTTCAAGGCACTGGGGGGGGAGGAGGTGTGCTGCTGATGCGTCTGGGTGTGGAGATTCAGTCGTAGACCCAGTACCTGAGGTCCTTCCTGAATTGGGTGAGTGACCTGGATTACCCGAGGTGGAGGGGCAGGGTGTTCCAGGTCTTGGAGGTGAGGTAGGAGAAGGATCTTCCTCTGCTTCTGGTCTTGTGGATCCTTGGGACGGAGGCCAGGGTGAGTTGGGTGGAGCGGAGTTGTCTAGCAGGTGTGTGGAATGCGAGGCGGTGGTTCAAATATTCTGGTCCTGTGTCGTAGAGAGCTTTGTAGGTATGCGTGAGGAGCTTGAAGGTGATTCTCTTGTTGCTTGGGAGCCAGTGGAGTTGTTGGAGGTATTGTGTTATGGAGCTGCGGTGGGTAGATGTCGAGGACCAGTCTGGTTGCAGTGTTTTGGACAATCTGTGGTTTCCTTTGCTGTTTCTGGGTGACGCCGGCGTAGAGTGTGTTGCCGTAGTCGAGTCTGCTGGTAATGAGTGTTTGGGTGGCCGTCTTTCTGAATTCTGTGGGGTTACATCTAAATGTTTTTTAAAGCTGGCAGAGCGTGCGGAAGCAAGATGAGGATACTACGTTGATTTGGGGGTTCCTTGAGAGCGATGAGTCCAGTATGATGCTGAGATTGCTTGTGTGGTCTGTGGAGGTGGGAGGGGTTCCTAGCATGATGGGCCACCAGGATTCTTCCCAGCCTGAGGGAGTGGGTCCACGGATGAGTACTTAGGTCTTGTCCAAGTTACGCTTGAGGCAGCTGTCTTTCATCCAGGTGGCAACGGCCCTCATTCCGCTGTGAAAGTTGATTCTGGTGGCTGTAGGTTCGTTGGAGAGGGAGAGGATCAGCTGGATGTCATCAGCATAGGAGACAATGTTAAGTCTGTGGCAGCTGACGATGGCTGCGAGGGGGGCCATGTAGACGTTGAAGATGGTGGGGCTCAGGGAGGAGGCCTGGGGCACTCCACAGCTGATCTCTGTAGATTCTGAGAGGAACAGGGGTAGTCTGAATCGCTTTGTTCAGCCAGTAAGGACGGAGTGGATCCAGTCCAGTGCATTGTTGCCCTTGCACAGATCAAAACTGAGGCCGGAGTAGAACAGATTGGGAGTCCGGTCTTGTAGGCAGGTTATCATTTGAAGCTTCTCTCCAGTAAATCCTGTGCACCCAGCCCCAGCATCATAACATGGAACTTGAATCAATTTTTCTATTTTTTTTAAGCTGTGCGGCTGAGGAAAGGACGCGTAATCAATGATTTGTCATTGACTGTTGTTACTCTGAATTTTACATTAACTTTGGGATGCTCTTTCTCAAGTTTGGTGGCTGACCTGTTGATTTTAGAAGTAACCCCTATTTTTATTAACTGTATTTATTGATACTACACCACCATGTGGTTGTATTTAAGTTAAGGTTACCCTGTCTTATTAATAATTTAATTGCCTCACTTTTATTGAGAATGATGGGAGGAACCTAGTGAAAAATATTTTCTAATGTTTTTAAGTTTTGATTCTTATATGCGGATTGTAATGATTTAATTTATCAAACAATAAAATACTAATGACCCAGTCCAGTGCCTTGTCCGGGATGCCAGCGTCATGGAGTCTCTTGATTAGGGTGCGGTGGGAGACGGTGTTGAAGCAGCCGAGAGGTCCAGTAGGATGAGGGCTGTGGTTTTGCTGCGGTAGAGGAGGGAGTGAATGTCGTCGGTGGTGGCGAGTAGTGCAGTCATGGTGCTGTTGTTGCTTTGGAAGCCGGATTGGGAGGTGTCCAGGATGTGGTTCTCTTCGATGAACACAGAGAGTTGGGCGTTGATGGCCTTCTTAATGACCTTGGCTGGGAAGGGGAGGAGGGAGATAGATCTAAATTTCTTGAGGTCTGTCGGCTTGGTGGACGGCTTCTTCAGCAGGAGGTTTCAATAAACTCTGTAAATTCAACCACAATCTTTTTAGTACACCAGGAACAGTTCTAAATGCTAATGTCTAAAGAAATAACATCCCATGTGGGTGTCTTACCTTATATTCCCAAAATCAATCGTAAAAACTTCGTATAGGTTATTGTAGCATCAGTGAATCTGTAATAAAATAATGGGTGGCACTAGTTTATATCAATCTGATTCACTATCTATGTCGGTAAAACAGGAGTATCCTACTCAGATAAAATGAACACACATAGTCTCAAATGTTAATGAAGAGTTCATATACAAAGCTCACACTATGCTTCAATGGAATGGAGTATAAAGCACTTTAAGTATAAGATGGCATCTGTGTTGCCATGTCAAAGATAACACCTTATGCATTAGAGAGAGTAACCTCATCTATGTATTGTTATCTGATCAACTCAGTTGGGCATTTGTAACAAATCAAGTTACCAAGAATGGTATACATAGCAAAAAAAACAGTAATCTTCTTGATGATGGCGAAGGGTTCATTGCTGTTGTATGCGTTGGCATTGATTCTGTCTTGAATGCCATTTACTTTTTTTTTAGGAGAAGGTGGTGTTCATTGATGACGAATTTGAAGGTTGTGTGGGTTTCTGGGGTTTTGTTGTTCCTCCATCTCTTCTTGAGTTGTCTGCAGGTGCGTCTTGACTCATGGAGGGTGGGAGTAAACCAGCTGACTTTCTTGGAGTGTTGCTTGCCTGGTGTTTTCTTGAGGGGTGTGAAGGGTTGGCGCAGTTGGAGATCCATCAGTGAAGGGTGAGCACTGTGGTGTTGGCGTCTGTTGGTGTTAGTGGAGTGGTCAAGGTGAGGAAGTTGACGAGAAGTTCTTCGGTGGCCCTGTTCCAGCTGCGATGGGGGGGTGTGCGGATGGCAGTGGTGTACGGTGGACGTTCCAGAGATAGTCGGTCCAGAGGAGTTTGGTGGTGTGGCTGCAGGTAATGTTCCTGCTGGCGGAGAAAACGTGGGTGAGCCAGTGTCCAGTTATGTGGGTCGGTGCAGTGACTAGCTGCTTGAGTCTGATGTTGGTGAGGTTCTCCACTAGGGAAGCCATGTTCTGGTCACTGGGGTTGTCCAGGTGGAAGTTGAGGGTCATGAGAAGGATGTAGTCAGTGGATGCGGAGCCTGGGGTGTGATGAGGTCTAAAATGGCGTTGGTGAAGGGTAGGGGGCCTGCAGACGAAGGTGCTGTGGAGGGTGGTGTTGGGTTGGTCTGCATCTGGAAGTGGAGGTTTTTCATGGTTATTTTTTGGGCATTTGAGTGCGTGGTCAGTCGGAGGATGTTCTTGTGGATGATGGCGATTCTTCCTTGTGGTCGGTCGGTGCGGTCCTTGCGGGTGATTTTGTAGCCATCAGGGATGACGATGGCGATGTCCAATCCAGAACAGGGGTTGGTCCAGGTTTCCATGAAGATGGTGATGTCGGAAGAGGTGCCATTGTGGAAGTTACAGATCTTTGTGGCTTCTTTGAGGAGGGATCAAATGTTGAGGAGGATGCAGTTGAGCCGGTCGGGAGTGCTTTTTGTCAGCTGGGCAACGAGAGGAGTTGACCTATTGGCGTGGGGGAGGTGTGGTTGCAGTTCCGGCAGGAGAAGGGTCCATGGGTCTCCTTCGGCGATGTGAGGTGGCAGGCGGCATGGCATCCTGAATTGAGGGAGAGGAGGGTGCATATGTTGAAGCGGTGGAAGGTCCATGAACCAGGGTTCCTTGTTCTGGGTGCGGGCCAGACGCAGATGGGCGAAGACGGGCTTGCATTTGGCGCACCAGCGGCACAGCAGCACATCGCCCACCATTAAGTAGTGCTGCGGGGGGCTGGACAGCTGAGAGGCAGGAATCTTAGGAGCTGTAAGGGTCCCTACATGGGAGTGGGGCTGCAGGGGATCGCAGGGGTGAAAAGGGAAAAAAGCAGAGGAAAACCAAACAAACTAATAATGGCAGCAACGGAATAAAGGCAGAAAAAAAAGCATAAATAAAGGCATAACAGAAAAAAGCAGAAAAGAGAGACAGAGGGGCAGCGCTAGCTGCAGAGCAGTGACGCTCTGCCACTAGATCACCAGGGATGAGGCGCAGGCAGGAGCCTGTGGGTGGAGGAAAGCCTCGAACTCCTGACCAGCAGGTCAGCAGCAACAGGGGCAGCAGCAGCTACCAGGCGGAGCTGCATTGTGAAGGGAGCAAGTCCACTAAAGGTCAGTGGACTGCACTTTTTACCGTTCAGTGGCCACCATTAAGTAGGGAGTGGTGGGGCTGGACAGCTGGGAGGCGGGAAACGCGAGAGCGGGAAGGATCACTGGAGGGGGGGGGGGGGGGGGGTGGAGCCGCGTGGGATGAAAAGGGGAAAAAAGCAGAGGAAAAAAGAGACAAAAATAAAGGTACAAAATAGTTCAGAAATTAAGGCACAACAGAAAAAGCAGAAAAGCGAGACAGAGGGGCAGCCCTAGCAGCAGAGCAGTAACCCTCTGCCACTAGACCACCAGGGATGAGGCGCAGACAAGTTCCTGTGGGTGGAGGAGGGCCTCTAACTCCTGACCAGCGGTTCAGCAGCAGCAACGGGGGCAGCAGCTACCAGTTGGACCTGCACCGTGAAGGGAGCAAGTCCACTGAAGGTCAGTGAACTGCATTTTTCACCGCATAGCGGCTACCATTAAGTAGTGCTGCAGGGGGGCTGGACAGCTGGGAGGTGGGAAAAGTGGGCGCATGAAGGGTCACAGGAGGGGCGAGGCCGAGGGGGATCACAGCGGCAGGGGAAAAAAGGGAAACAAAGCAGAGGAACACAGAATAAAGCCCGAAACAGAATAAAGGCAGAAAAAGGGGCAGAAATAAAGGCACAACAGAAAAAGCAGAAAAGAGAGTCAGAGAGGCAGCCAGAGCAGCAGAGCAGTGATGTTCTGCCACTAGACCACCAGGGATGAGAAGCAGGCAGGAGCCTGCAGGTGGAGGAGGGCCTTGACTCCTGACCAGCAGGTCAGGAGCAGCAACAGAGGCAGCAGCAGCTACCAGGCAGAGCTGCGCCGTGAAGGGAGCAAGCCACTAAAGGTAGGTAGGGGCATATCTGCTCATGCAGATAAACCCACACCTGTGATATAATGCACCCTGCCTTAGGGCTGGTAAGGCCCGCCAGAGGGGTGACTAATCTAAATCTTAAGCAAGCACAAGGAGATGATGGACGGAGCGCTGATTCTTTTCAGACACTTACCCCCAGTCGCAGATCTGGGTTGAATCCATCATCGTTCTTTAGCTCACTTCGCCACTCCAGTTCAGACCCAGCTATATGCAAATCTGTCTTGACACTGTGCCTCATGGGAACAGTCCAGCCTGAACTGCCAAACCAGGGCTTCCCTGGACTGGAAACAAGTATCCTGGGACCAGTTTCAGGGTAACACCCCTCATCAGCCAGGCTAGCTTGAATCCAGTGGCAACTTGAGCAAGTGTCCCACATCTGAGCATACCCTGCCAACTTAGGGCGAACAAAGCAATCACAATGAGATAATGGACAGAGCTCTGAAACTTTTCGGACACTCACCCCCAGTCACAGATCTGGGTTGACTCCATCATTGTTTTTTGCTCACTTCGCCACCCCAGTTCAGACCCTGCTATATGCAAATCAGTCTTGACCCTGTGCCTCATGGGAACAGTCCAGCCCAAATTGCCAAGCCAGGTCCGTGTCTGAAAAGTTTTGGCGCTCCGTCCATCATCTCCTTGTGTTTGCTTTGTTGGCAGGGTATGCCCAGAAGCTTTTATCTGCTAACTTACAGATGCAACATTATAAAACCTGGTTTAACCTAAATGTTACACCGGCTAAAATTAGTAAATGGGGAGGAATCTCTGGTACGAACTGTCCACACTGCCAGGTGTTTTGGGCAGACCTGGTTCACATGTTGGCAGATGTCCCGGTCTAGGGAATTTGAGGAAGGCTATAACTCATTTCTTTGAGGCTAAACCGAATTTGTGGATTGAGATCACCTCCCAATTAATTTTTTTAGGGGTTCAGGTACAGGAATCCTCTCTCTCGGTCCAATCCCCATGGCAGTACTTAGACTGTGCTTGGCATGAAGGTAACCTTATTGTTGTAACGACAGTCTGGCTCGACCCTGCCCCTCCACCATTTAATCAATCGTTCGATCCCCGGTGCAGCCGACAGATCAGCCCAGGACCATGTGACTCTGGGCAATAGCTAGCTTAATCTTCCTGACGGCCCCCAGGCCCTTACACCTTTGGGCAATTGTTCGCGCTTTATAAATACTGGACATTTACAAACAATTGTTGGGGCGGCTAATTTCAGTTTATCACATAGAAAGGGCTGTTGATGCCCAGAAAGGTAGCCGATCTCGGAAAAGAGGGCTTCAAATCAGCGTTCCACTGAGAAATTGGCTCAAAACACATGGCGAGAGCTGACCGACTTTTCATCCGGCTTGTGGTTTGGGGCTGTTGTATGGTATTGTATTATGATTTGAAATATCTGTGATATTAATATGTTGTCATTGTATATATATGTCTACTGCTTTCCCCTGCTCAGTAGTTTATCTGTTTTTTTTCTGTATTCTGGCGTGGATGGGGTGGGGGAGGACGGGGGGGTTAAATTTCTCACAACTCAATAAAGATTGTAAAAAAAAAGTCAGGCAAAAAGTGGAAGGGTACAGTAACAGAACTCCATTTTCAAGCGACAACATCAGATTTCAATCATAGGAATTTGTTCCTTTACATGCAAGTTTGATCTATCTTGTAGAAAAAATTTGGTTATCATAGAAGGCATATCAATAATAATTTTGGAATCTACACAGCGTCTGCTGCTCTGGCTGCCGAAGTATAATCAACACATTTAAATACAACAATAGGCACCATTTTAAACAACAGAAGAACACTTGTTAGGCAGGGAAGTCTGGTCAGTGGGAGACTTTGAGACAATAAAATGTGTTAGGTGGGGCTTTAGCCAAGCCATTTTGATTTTACTTAGCTATATATATTTTAAAAAAACACGAGGAAATTATCAAAGCACAAAAGATACAGAAATTCATAAGGGATAAGCAAGATTATGACAAAGAGCAAATATTTACGTTCGCACAATGCTTTGATAACGTCAAATGGCAGAGATTGATTGGCAATACTGAACCAATTTCAGAGCAAAACATAATTGATGTTCAAACCTGAATGTATGGGGAGATGTGGACTCACCATTGAAATCTCTGTCAACGTTTCTGTCAGTAACTTCTCATGATGCTGTGGATGTTTTTAATGAGCTATTGATAAGTGGAGTAAAAAGTGTGTGCAAGACTATGAACAAACATGAACTTTCAAATCGAGCACATCAAAGAAAGTATCAAGCCTTGATCGAAAAATTACAAACCCGTGATGATCGAAAATCTGACAAAGGAGGCAATGCTGTCCTTTGACCAGTGGAACTATATAAACAAGATTCATATAATCAACTTAACAACACTGAATGCTATGCGAGATTTAATCATAATTCCTTGATACAGGTGAAAACACAATACAAGTCTGTTGTGGCAGTTCATGCAGGTAAGTGTGGTGAGGTGGCGGGTTGGGAGTGGGGCAGAGGTGGGGTGGTGAAAGTGACATATGACGGGACAAGGAATATAAAATACATAAACAGTTGAAACTACTTACCTTGCGCTCGCCGCACTGCTGAGTCGGCAATGAAGCGAGTGCAAGGTAAGTGGTTTTATTTATTTATTTTATATTCCTTTTACTGAGGTATATCACTTTCACCCTCCTCCCCCCCTCTGCACTGCCTTACCATGCTTACCTGTAAAGACCGCCACTGAAAGCCAGATGCAATGGAGTGGCGCAAAAATGGACTTCTGGGTCAAGACAAATATCTGTTTTTTGTGCAATGACCATCCTAGGATACCAGTCCTGTATTTGATCCCAAAAGTTCATAAAAACCCAGTGATGCCACCAGGAATGCCAATAATACCGGCCCAAGACACATTTTTCGAAAACACTTCAAAATATATTGACTATTTTCTTCCAGCTCATGTTAAAATACTGCCCTCTTATGGAAAGGAAACAGAAGACATCTTGAAACTGATATATGATATTACTTGAGATGATCAGTATTCTTGACGTAACAAGCTTGTATACTAGTATCTGCTCCAATGATTGATTACGGGCAGTGGACATTTCTTAAAGGGTCATCCATTGGTACTGTACAAACACACTCAGATGCTGTTCAATATAATTCAGATGCGACTAGATAATAATGATTTTTAATCATAATGAATATTTAATAATGAGTTGTTTCAACAGCTGCAAGGCATGGACATGGGCACCTCTTTCACCCCAAGCTATGCATGTTTAGCCATGGGCTGGTGAGAGAAACAGGTGCTCCGCAATGACCACAGTACAATCTGGGATGAGCATGTGGTCATATGGACACGATTCATTGATGATCTGTTTGTGGTGTGGAGAGATTCAAATAAAAGTGCAACTAAATTCATGAATGAAAGAAATGTTAACGAGCTAAACCTGCATTTCACTAGTCAGATTAGCAGGAACAGTGTAATCTTCCTTGATTTGGTAGTCTTTATCAAAGACAATAAGATGGAGGCAAAGCTATATATAAGGAGACAGCAAGCATTACAATCTTACCCGCATATAGCTTCCGCCCTAAGCATATCAAAGTTAGCATCCCTATGGTGAAATGCTGCTTGCAAAGTGAAAATGCAACACTAATAGTAACAATGTGGCATGTCAGAGTGGCATGATGGAAAGATTCAGCCAAAGGGGGTACAGTATGAAGCCTTTGAAGCAGACACGAGAGATGGTACTCAAAAGAGGGCAAGATTACATCCTTTTCACCAGGAAAGCAAGGAAACATAGCAGAAATTAAATCAGATTGATGACTACATATAGTAATTAAGATAAAGTGCTACGAACACTACTACGAAAGAATTGGCACATCATTAAATCAGATCCAGCCACAGGGTCAAAGAACGCCAAATAATCCTCTGATAACGTACCCATAGGGCCTATTCAATGAGGGATGCCCTTGTAAAAAGTAGCCCTGAGATAATAACATCTAAAGACTGGCTGACCCCAAAAGATGGTTTTTTAAAGTGCTCAAGATGTAGAGCCTGTAAAATAGGAATAAACAGCACAAGATATTCAAGTCCCATTTATGAAAAGCCCTTTAAAAACAAGGGAAGCTTTCAGTGCAAAACAGATTTTGCAATATATGTCCTTACATGCAAATGCAATTTAGAGCTATGTAGACAGCATAATGCTGCAGGTCCATATGCACATATTGCATCGCATCAGGGCAATCCGTAATGTTGACCAAACCTATCTATAGGCTAGGTACTGTGCTGAATTTCACAATCATGATGAGATGCAAATGTGCTATTTTGTTATCGATGCAATACCCTGCAGCAATCAGGGTGGTAAAAGGGTGAAAGCACTTAGGCAGCCATAGACAAATTACATTCTGAATTGGATTCAAAGTCACAAAAATGGCTTAAATTCCAATGAGGATCTGTATACATGCTTGTAAGGATGACCATGAGAGGTGTTGTGGTCTCACTGTTTGACCAATTACAATTTTGATGGGAGCAGATGATGGCAGTAGGCTGCCATATAGCTCCTCTCTCCCTTTTTCAAGCAATTTTGTGCAATGCAATGTATTAAGGTATAATCTAAATAATTATACAATTCTTTGTGTGAATAGTTTGTTAATATAAGCAAATATATTCTATTGTTTGTTTATTTTAGGTGACATAAACGAGACCTAGCAGCATATAGTGTGCATAATAATAACATTGAGAGTGATATGGTATTGGAAATTAATTTGCTCACTTGAGCCCAATTTGTTCCACTAAATGATGCTTTGATGTGCACATGGGAAAATAGTGGATTATGGTTAAAGCATACCATGGTCCAATAATTAAATATGTGGCTTAATTAATAGCTTTAAAGTGTGAAAAATGTGTAATAATTAGAACATCGAGAGTGATGTAGGTTTGAATTTGAATGTGTTCACTGTGGTGGCTCAATTTTCCGGTATACCGGCATGTTTTCAATGTATACACATGAGCAACGTATTGTGGAGGAATTGATATAACAGGTATTGTTATTATTTCCCATTGTGCACAATGTGTAGGAGCCTGCTCCCGATATCTATATAAAATGGTGACGCACTTGTTATGTGATCAAGACCCCGGTGGGCAGTCGAAACGTGTTATGGTTGACATGACTAAATTAAAAAAATTGAGACGGAGCAATATTTGATATGTCTCTTTCAATCTGTGGGAAGATCACATATACAATGAGTCACAAAAAAACACTGCATTGGCAATAACATCATGGCGATACATGCGGCATCCATGCTGGCCGAAAAAAGCATGAAAGAAGTTACACGAATTGCAACTCGTCCATTGAGCACAGATTCACCAATAACAACGTGGGCGACGAAATGTAAGCAAATCAGAGACTGTGTCTCATTTTTAACACAATGAAAGCACTGAAGAAGGCACAAATGCCGAAATGCATTTGCTGTGTATTGCGTTATTAAATAAGTGAGTTACCCCATGAGTGCTCCTTATCTGTGGACTAAGTTGTTGTGTAACACAGGAGTCCTACCCTCGCGACTAAAGGATGCCCCCGTATTTGAGTTCGGCAGTGGCTTTGGTGGGAAACGTGGAAAGGAATGCAAAGGCTATACTGCCTGAACCGTAGCCGTGGGATTTTATCGTCGATCAATGAGGTCACTAACTATCCAAGTTGGTGGTTGTCAGTTTATTCAAATGGCACCAGCGAGAGCGCCTTGGTGTCATCATGCGGCTGTAATGAGGGGCTGAAGAACACAGAATCGGGAGAGTGGCAGCCCATTTGGGAAGTAATGGAAGGTGCCTGGTACCATAGAAGTGGGGTTTAACATGGATGCATGAACAGAAAATGAGTCACAAAAAACACCGCATTGGCAATAACATCAGGCGATACACGCGCCATCCATGCTGGCCGAAGAAAGCATGAAATAAGTTACCCGGATTGCAGCTCCTCGACTGGCCACAGATCCACCAATAACAACGAAGGTGAACAAATTTAAGCAAATCAGAGACTGTGTCCCATTTTTAACACAATGAAAGCACTGAAGAAGGCTCAAATGCCGAAATGCATTTGCTGTGTATTGCGTTATTAAATAAGTGAATTACCCCGTGAGTGCTCCTTACCTGTGGACTATGTTGTTGTGTAACATACGAGTCCTACCCTCGCGACTAAAGGATGCAACCGTTCTTGAGTTCGGCAGTGGCTTTGGTGGGAAACGTGGAAAGGAATGCAAATGCTATACTGCCTAAACCGCAGCCGCTGGATTTTCTCGGCGATCAATGAGGTCGCTAACTATCCAAGTTGGTGGTTGTCCGTTTATTCAAATGGCACCAGAGAGAGCGCCTGGGTATCATCATGCGGCTGTAACGAGGGGCAGAAGGACACAGAATCGGCTGAGTGGAAGCCCATTGGGGAAGTAAGGGAAGGTGCCTGGTACCATAGAAGTGGGGTTTAACATGGATGCATGAACAGACAATGAGTCGCAAAAAACACTGCATTGGCAATAACATCATGGCGATACACGCGGCATCCATGCAGGCCGAAGAAAGCATGAAAGAAGTTACCCGGATTGCAGCTCTTCCATTGGCCACAGATCCACCAATAACAACGAAGGTGACGAAATGTAAGCAACTCAGAGACTGTGTCCCATTTTTAACACAATGAAAGCAATGAAGAAGGCTCAAATGCTGAAATGCATTTGCTGTGTATTGCGTTATTAAATAAGTGAATTGCCCCGTGAGTGCTCCTTACCTGTGAACTAAGTTGTTGTGCAACACGCGAATCCTACCCTTGCAACTAAAGGATGCACCCGTTCTTGAGTTCGGCAGTGGCTTTGGTGGGAAACGTGGAAAGGAATACAAACTATAAATAAATAAATATACATATATATATATATATATATATATATATATATATATATATATATATATATATATATATTCACTGAAAAAACCATAGGTTTCACACAAGTTATAGTTAGCTGGACATTTTACTCATAAAAAACCAATGAAATTCCCCCGTTATAGTTAGTGATGGGAACTATAACTCACGCGACCGCAATCCTCTGCTGATGCTAATACTGTATTTAGACACTTATTTGCCCATGTCTTCTTCCATTAAATTTTAGCTATACATATATTACAAATATTTTTTTTTCATAAAGACACATATGTCATCAGCAGAGGATTGCGGTCGCGTGAGTTATAGT
This sequence comes from Triturus cristatus, assembly GCF_964204655.1. Taxonomy (NCBI): domain Eukaryota; kingdom Metazoa; phylum Chordata; class Amphibia; order Caudata; family Salamandridae; genus Triturus; species Triturus cristatus. The sequence goes on along the minus strand of NC_140591.1, from coordinate 218,214,292 downwards.
TCCCATCACTAACTATAACGGGGGAATTTCATTGTTTTTTTATGAGTAAAATGTCCAGCTAACTATAACTTGTGTGAAACCTATGGTTTTTTCAGTGAATTTGCAAGGTTTTTTAAATGCTAATTCCTAACTATAACGTGTGTGAAACCTATGGTTTTTTCAGTGAATTTGTACGGTTTTTTAAATGCTAAGTTACTTTACGCCGTTCGTGCCGTGCGCGCCCACTTCACGCAGTTCGTTCCGTGCGAGCACGGTGCGCTGCGCGCACAGTGAGCACGCGGTGCGCTTCGCGCACCGCGCGCCCACTTAACGCAGTTAGTGCCGTGCACACACGGTGGGCACGCAGTGCGCTACGCGCACCGCGTGCCCACGTTAGGCTGGATGGGCCATGTACGCACGATGCCCTTCGCGCACCGTCCGCACACGGAGGACATATTATGCGCTTCGTTCTGAAAGGTTTTCAATTATTTGTTTTCTTTGGATTAAGATGCCATGCACAAAAGGTTCACTACGGGCACCTTTTGCACACGGGGTGGAGAGAGTATGGATTTTTTTTTTTTAAATTAATTTTTTACCGTACGCGTACGGTAAGCGTATTCGCCGTTTTTAAAAAAAAAAAATTACTTTTATTTTTTGCACTTGCATGGCCTTCTGGCACACCATAACCAAGGCTAGGTGGTTTGGAGCTATCTAGCCTGCCCCATTTATATGATATCCAAGTTTGTTTTTCCTCCACCCCTCCAAGTGCGAGAGATTAAATGGCGGCCGACACTTCCTGGTTTCGACCGATTCGAATGTTTACTAAGATCTAACAGCCAATCAGAATCGCGCTCGCGCACGGCACCGTACGCGTACGGTAAGCTTACCGTAAGCGCACGGTAAGCGCACGGAGCGCTGCCACAGATATATATATTGATTTAAATGCTATTTTCTCAGGAACTACTGAACAGATTTACACCAGACCTACAAAAGGCACTTCCTTGACCTGAGGACTACCTCTCTGCCAAATTACAAGTAATTCTGTTCAGCCGTTCGGGCTGTAGCTGTGTCTAAAGGTCCTATGGAAAAATGCATGGGGAAAACGCGTTTTGGGACCCCCCTTTTTTCTCAGCCCCCGCTTGACGAATCCCCCCGAGACTTTCAGGGTAGGAGCGGAGCGTAGCGCCCCATTAGTTTTGAAAATTTCGCGAGGATTTGTCGACCGTCGCCAAAGTTATTCCAAATAGAATGTTGCGGATTTCCTATGGAAACAGGGTCCTAACTATAACTACCTACTGGCGACCGCCAGTAGGTAATATATATATATATATATATATATATATTACCTACTTCGGTCGCCAGTAGGTAGTTATAGTTAGGACCTATTTTCCATAGGAAATCCGCAACATTCTATTCCCAATAAGTCTGGCGCCGGTTGACGAATCTTCGCGAAATTTTCGAAACTATTGGCCAGCTCCGGTCCGCTCCTATCCTGAAAGTTTCGTGGTGATTCGTCAAGCGGGGGCTGAGAAAAAAGGGGGGTCCCAAAACGCGTTTTCCCCATGCAATTTCCCATAGGACCTGTTGACGCAGCTACAGCCCGAACTGCTGAACGGAATTACACCAAATTTGGCAGAAAGGTAGACCTTGGTTCAGAGTCGTGCCTTTTGCTTAAATGGTGTAAATCCGTTCAGTAGTTCCTGAGAAAATCAAAAGTAAAATCACATATATATCTGGGCGGAGCCTAACCACACATCTCATCGTGAGATCTGATTGGCTGTCAGCACTTCATCCAAGAAGTGTTGGCAGCCATCTTGGGACCAATATACATGATAGCACCTCAGTTAATAGAAGGTTTTAAGACTTTAGTTACATTATAAATCATTTGTTGATGGTACCATACTCATTTTAGGAATTGTGGTATGTTCTAAGGTGATTTTACCATGTGAAAAAGCCTTCTGCTGGGATATCATGAATCATGTTTGAGACAAAACTATTTTCACATGCTTTTCCCACAGAGGTTTGGAAGGTGATCTATAAGCTAAACTGAGAGCATATTTTCTATAAATTCACATTATCTTTCTTAGTCATGTGAGAATGAAGTCTGACATTCTCAGTAAAACATGTACATCCAACAAGGGCAGAGACTGGCATTTGATTCCTTTGTGCTCTACTGCAGCTTCCCAGTGTGTTCCAAAGAACAACTAGAGCGCTAACACTCCTACTTATGATAAACGTATGGCACACCTGAAGCCATCTTGATTGGAATAAAGTGGTAACTCTTAAAACATTTAATTTAAAAAGGAACAAAATGAGGGGGTTCATTTTGCCATAGAATGTATGATTAGTGCTGCAGAAAGAAAAATTAGGGCACATTTTTTTTTTTTTTTTTTTTAAACCGTTTATTACAAAATTAAAAAAATATACAAAGATGGGCCTACAACCTTCAGGCCGGCCGCTAGCAAGCAAGAGGAGCATGTGATACGAACAATAGCGTGCATGCCGCGGCAAAGGGAGATGCACAGGAGTTAGGAGCGGTGGTGGCCACATCATCCGGACCCCACATAACGGTTTCATTTTTATATAAATAACAACAAAAAAACAAATCCACAAGGCAACCCACAATCGGAAACAGCAGCATGTGCTCCCCAGAGGGGGGACCCTACCAATCCATAGGAGTATCAAGGGGGGGAAAAGGTCAGGACGGGGACTAGGTGGACTCAGTGCCCGGAACCGGGGAGATAAACTGGCTAAGGGGACGGGCCGGTGACGGATCGGGCAATAACGGCGGGGTACAGATTCCCCCGCGGTAGGCGTTCCAGGGGCCCCATACTTTCACCCATGTCCCAGGCTTACCTCTCGCAACATACACTACCTTTTCCCGAAACATGCACCAATCCATGTTATCCTTCCATGCCGAGACAGTCGGCGACCTCTGGGAACCCCACAGTTGAGCAATGTCGCGTTTGGCCACCATATATCCCAGAGTCACCCACCACGTCTGCGGCACCGAGTAGTCGGTTGGCTCCCACACATTCAGGAGGCATCTCCTCGCTTCGGGCAGCAGCGACACACGCGTAACCACCCGCAGGACCTCATGCACACCACGCCAGAATCGCACCACCTCCGGGCATTCCCACAAAATATGGAGAAAGGTCCCCAAAGAACCACACCCACGCTTACACAACCCGTCCACAGCATAGCCCATACGCAGTAGCCTTGGCCCCGTAACATAGACCCTATGGAGTATCTTGAGCTGGACGAAGCGAAGGCGGGCCGGTATGGCCACCTCTTTCGGGGAGGCCACCGCAGATACCCAGTCCTCGCCATCCAGCTCCAATCCATCGGCAACCCATGCCTCACGAAGGTTAGTCAGCAGTCCCGAGCGGTCATTAATAAGTTTTTTATAGATAAATGAAATCGTGCTGTCCGGTACATGTCCATCTAGCACTCTATCCTCCAGAGGGGAAGACTTCGGGATGGAGGCAACGTCCGGGAATACGGAGCATAGCGCGTGACGGATCTGCATATACCGAAAGTACTCCCTGTCCTGCAACTGGAATTCTGTCTGCAGCATCTCGAACGTTTTGAATCCCCCCCTCGTCCAGAGATCACCCACCCTGCTGATGCCTATCATGTCCCACTTCTCAAAGCCCTTCGAGGTCCACAGGGAGCCCAACTGCTCAGATGCGTATAGTGGCAACGCCCGGGTCAAACGATCTTTCCACCCCATCGCCACGTTAGCCGCGTGCCACACTCGTACCATGACACGCGTGGGGCCCGTCTGACGTGCGTCAAGCGAGCTGGAGTAAAGCGCTCGGTTATAATCACCACCCGGCAGTAACATCTTATCCATTTCAAAGGCCGGGTTTAGAGCGGGCCCGTACAGGCCGTGATTAATCGCAGCCAGCTGGGAGGCCCAATAATACCGTTTGATATCCGGGAGGGCAATCCCCCCGTCATACCACGGGAGCGTCAGCTTCGCCAGGGCGATACGTGGTCTACCTTCCCAGAACAGGCGGCGCTGCAAACTCTCCACCTCGCGAAAGTAGCGCGCCGGGACGACGTCCATTGTGTTCTGCAGAGCGTACAGGAAACGCGGCAGCGACATCATCTTAAACAATGCCGCCCGGCCGAGCGGCGAGAGCGGCAAGCGCCTCCAACGCGCGACATCCTCCTTCAGGCGCTGGAGGGGGGGAAGCAAGTTCTGACTATATCGGGCCTCCGCGTCCAGGGTAATGAAGACACCCAGGTACCTGAATCCCCGCGGGGCGATCTGGATAGGACAGCCCCGCGGAAGGATAGGATCCTCTCCAGAGAGAACATACACGCACGATTTAGCCCAGTTGATGACAAGGCCGGAGTTAAGGCCAAATGAATGCAATACATCGACCAGTACTATCAGTGATTTACGTGGGGAAGCCAGGTACAGGAGAATATCATCAGCGTATAGAGATACGCGGTCCTCATACTCGGGGGACCAGCGGAGACCACGAATAGAAGGTTTCCACCGCAGCCACTCCGCCAGGGGCTCCAGGGCAAGCGCGAAGAGGAGCGGTGATAATGGGCAGCCCTGTCGCGTGCCCCTGCCCAGCTCAAACGGAGCCGACACTCTACCGTTCACAACCACCTGCGCCAGCGGGCCAGAGTACAACAATTTTACCCAACCGATGAATCCTGGGCCAAACCCAAACTTCGCGAGCGTCGCCCAAATATATGGCCATTCAAGTGTGTCAAACGCCATAGTGGCGTCCAAGGACGCCAAAATGGCCGGCTCCCGTACGAACGGGACACGTGCGAGCACCCCATGCAAGCGCCGCAGGTTAAGCGCTGTGTTGCGATGAGGGATAAAGCCGGACTGATCCTGGTGAATCAAGTCACACACTACGCCGACCAGCCGATTGGCCAACACCTTGGCGAGAATTTTGGGCTCTGCATTCAATAGCGAAATAGGCCGATAGGATGTGACCCGGTCCCGTGGCCTCCCCTCCTTATGGATAACCACAATAGTAGCTAGACGCTGGTCTAGTGGGAGGGAACCCGCCGAGTGGGCCGCGAGGAACATAGCACGGAGATGCGGCGCCAGCGTATCCGGTCGCAGTTTATACAACTCGATGGGAAGACCATTAGGACCCATGGCCTTGCCGGAAGCGACCGAGCGTATGGCGAGGGCAATTTCTTTGGAAGTTGGAGCGGCGTCCAACGACACTCTGTCCTCCTCCGAAAGGGAAGGCAGCGCGATATCCCTGAGCAGGGCATGGGAATCCTCTTCAGAGCGGGAGGACACCGGGGAATACACCCCACGGAAATAGTCTGCAAAGCAGGAGACAATTTCTTCTGGTTCAGTGACACACACACCATTCTGTTTCTCAAGCAACGGGACAACTCGACTCGCTCTCTCCTTTTTGTCCAGCCACGCAATCAATTTACCAGCCTTATCACCCACATCATACAGTCTCCCCTGTTGCTCTCTACTGAGGCCCCTGGCCGCCTCCGTGACGAGGGCCTTATAGGCCGCTTGCTTGAGTCGGAGAACATGTAATTTGTCATCCGTCACCCCACATTCTAGATCACCCTCCAACTCGGTTATCTCAGCTTCAACACGGGTCACCTCCTCCCGCTCGCGCCTCCGTGAATGGGAAATAAGGGACAAGGCCTCTCCCCGGAGTACCGTCTTGAACGCCTCCCACAGTGAGACCGCCGATGACACAGACCCCACATTCTCGTCAAAGTAGCGCTTAAGGGATTTAACCAGCTCTGCGCGAATGGTGGGGTCACGCAGGTACCAGGGATTAATCGGGACCACCCTACCCTCTCCCCTCGGAAGAATATCAAAGTGCAACAAGAGCGGGGAGTGGTCCGAAATACCCCGTGCCAAATGGCGCACCTCCCCTATCCTCCCCACATGCGCCGCCGGAACCAGGACATAATCTAGCCGTGAGAGACTACCATGAGCCCCTGAATGGAAGGTGTACTGTAGCTGCGTGGGATGTTTCAGACGCCAACAATCCACCAGCCCCAAGGTGTCCAAGAGGCCAGACAACCACGCCTGGGCACGGGGGAGATCCCTAGGGGGGTGACGATCCACAGTTCCGGAAACCACAGCATTAAAATCCCCCCCACCACTAGAATCCCCTCCGGAAGGCCAAGGAGGAGGCGCCCCAGATCCGCAAAGGTGGTCGTCTGCAGCCCCGGCGGGACATAGACAGACACGAAAACGACCACTCTGCCCTCCATTCTACCCACCAAAACCGTGTAACGTCCCCTGTCGTCATGGAGCACCTCATCAATCTCCAACGGGAGCGAGTTCTTAACCATAATGCCCACACCCCTTGAACCAGACGTGAAGCCCGAATGGGCCACAAGGCGGTAGCCCCGTCGATTCATAGCACAAAAGGAGTTGCCAATGAGGTGTGTCTCCTGCAGAAAAACTATATCGGGCGAAATTCGCTTCAAGAACTGCAGGACCACACCTCGTTTTATCCTGTCCCCCAATCCATTAACATTCCAGGACAACAGACTCAGTCCCCTACCCCCCATCATAAACAGAAGCCATCACTCGTCCCCCAGAGAGCACTTTAGAAATAACACAACGATACTTTTGCCTTGTGGTGTAAACGAACAACACCCCAACCCAACCCACCCGCCCCAACAAAACTCCCCCCTCCCTGCACCCCTGCATGAGCCCAGACAGCCCCCCCAACTTGCAGTGTGCCTGTCGCCCCTATATAATGAAACTAGCTAGACCCCCTAGAGGAGGAAAGAGTACCCCTTCTAGACCCCACACAACCTCCAAGGGAGGGGAAAGAACAAAGACAGAAGCTTGGTCGAAAGTGGCATCATAGTCGTCCAGAGTGGGGCCCAATATCAACCCCTCAGTCCCGAGCAAGTGGGACGTCTCCTCCCGCCGCCCCCCCCACCATCTCGATCACTACCCCCAGACAGAGTGTCCAGCCAGTCCCCGGCCACTTCGGGACGATCAAAAAAGTTCGTGCGACCATCCACCTCTACCCGCAGCTTGGCCGGGAAGAGCATGGCGTATTTTAAGTTCATGTCCCGGAGCCGGCGCTTGACGCCCAGGAAACTCAGTCTCTGCTTCTGGACCGCTTGGGTAAAATCAGGATAAAAGTTCACCTCCATATTTTCCAGCTTAATCGGCCCTTGCAGTCTGGAGGCTTGCAAGATCGCGTCCCTGTCCCGAAAGTTAAAAATCCGGGCTATGAGAGGCCGCGGAGGGGCTCCGACCTTCGGCCTTCCCCCGGGAACTCTGTGGGCCCTCTCCACGGCAAAGAATTTACTCAGTCCCCGAGGCTGGAGATGGGTAGCGATCAGGTCCTCTACAAAAAGATCCGCCGCCGCCTCCTCCCGTCCCTCGGGTACTCCGATGATGCGGATGTTATTCCTCCGGGCCCGACTCTCGGAATCCTCCAGGCGCCGATCCATAAGCGCACTCGCCTGACGAAGTCGGTGCACCTCCGTTTGGAGGGCCGCCACCTCAGTCGTGAGGCCCGACGCGGTTTGGGCCAAAGAATCAACCCGGTCGTTAGTCTTGGAGAGATCAGCCCTCACCAGGCCGACATCCACGAGGACCGCGTCGATCTTATGCGCCAAGGTGTCGAACCGCTGGCCCACCGAGGCCTTCATCTCGGCAATGGCGCCCATGACGTCTTGCAGAGTCAGATCCGTGGGCAAATCCGGGGCATCAGGGGGGCCCTCAGAGGACTTGTGCGGTCCGCCGGGAGATCCCTTCTGGAGGGTATAGCGGTCCATGATGTTGGCCTGATGTACGGCGCCACGCCGGGTCGACTTGGTCTTCGACCGATCTCCATCTTGTTTCGTGGCCATCGCCACGGGTCTCACACCCGCACCAGCTACGCCGTAGAGGACAAGCAGTCAAGGCCACGAGCTCCGGGGGGCCACCCCAGGTCGGCGGGGTGGGTCACAGCCGGCAGGCAGGCAGGGTCTCCCAGCGAGGCCACACCAACACAAAGAGCTCCGCGATCTCACTTGCAGAGACGGCAAGGGGGTGCGAAAGTGAAAGCGAAAGTGCGGGGTACGCGACTCGCCAGGCCCAGTCCGCCGTTGTTGTTCACTTTGCCACTGGGTCACCCCCCAGAGCAAATCCGGGGTCCGGCGAGAAGTAGGCCGCAAACTTCAATCGGTGCTCACTCCGGTACCCGAAGTCCGATTCGAGAACGGGGAACGGGTACCACCTCGGCTCAGGCTCACCGACACAGTCCCCTCAACCGAGGCAGGATGAAGACAGGATAAACGTAGGAGGTTGCGGAGGTCCTCGGGAGCCTCGCACCTACGCGGCCATCTTGGTTGCGCGCTAGGCTCCTCCTCCTAGGGCACATTTTGAGTGACTTCTCAAATCCTCTTCTATTTCATTAAAGAATTCTGACATGCAGACTGAAACATGCACTTTCAATACCAGCAGCAGACTTCCCTGGTGAGCAGTAGCTTTACTACAGTGATCTAATGAGCAACTAGAGTGCTAACATTCTGAATTTATGGCAAATGTGTGACACATCTGAATGCCTTCTTCATTGAATCAAAGTAAAAAACTGACAGTATGCCTACTGAGGAGACTGTAGTAAATGAGGAAATTAGGAAACTTCATAACAAGTCTCCCAAGATGGCCACCAGAGACAAAAGAGCTCAAATGTAGCACAAATATCACCGAGATGTAGCCCAAGTATAGCCCAATGACAGAAATCCCAGAGTGTTTTAAAGAACAACTAGAGCGCTAACAGTCTTACTTATGACAAAAGTATGGCACACCTGAAGCCATCTTGATTGGAATAAAGTGGTAACACTTAAAACATTTAATTTGCAAATGAAAAAATGAGGGGGTTCATTTTGCCATAGAAATTAAGATTAGTGCTGCAGAAAGAAAAATTAGGGCACATTTTGACTTCTCAAATCCTCTTCAATTTCATTAAAAAGTTCTGACATGCAGACTGAAACATGGACTTTGAATACCAGCAGCAGACTTCCCTGGTGAGCAGTAGCTTTACTACAGTGATCTAATGAGGAACTAGAGTGCTACCATTCAGAATTTATGGCAAATGTGTCACATCTGAATGCCTTCTTGATGGATCCAAAGTAAACAAGCATTGAAAATGCAATAGGTCTCGCCCTCGTTTAAGTTAAAGCAATTCTGTTTGTAATTAGGTGGCTTTTTAGCTTTACTTTTATTAGTGTTTTTCAAAATTTCATGTACATAACATGCATATATGTATATGTATGCATGCATTTATATTTGTATTTATATAGATATGCAGATTATATATATGTTTATATATGTATGTATATATATATATATACACACATACATATATATAAATGCATATGCATATATGTGCATATGTGTGCGTGTAGAGAGAGGTAGAGAGAGGTAGAGAGGTAGAGGTGTAGAGGTAGAGACGTAGAGGTGTAGAGGTAGAGAGGTAGAGAGTAGTAGAGAGAGAGGTAGAGAGTAGAGGATGAGTAATAGAGAGTAGAGAGTAGTAGAGAGAGTAGCAGAGAGTGAGTAGGAGAGAGTAGTAGAGTGAGTAGTAGAGAGTGAGTAGTAGAGAGTAGTAGAGAGTGAGAAGTAGAGAGTAGTAGAGAGTAGTAAAGAGTGAGTAGTAGAGTGAGTAGTAGAGAGTAGTAGAGAGTGAATAGTAGAGAGTAGTAGAGAGTGAGTATTAGAGAGTGAGTAGTTGAGAGTAGTAGAGAGTGAGTAGTGGAGACTGAGTAGCAGAGAGAGTAGTAGACAATGAGTAGTAGAGAATGAGTAGTAGAGTGAGTAGTAGAGAGAGAGAGTAGTAGAGAGTGAGTAGTAGAGAGTAGTAGAGAGTGAGTAGTAGAGAGTAGTAGAGAGTAGTAGAGAGTAGTAGAGAGAGAGTAGTAGAGAGTGAGTAGTAGAGAGTAGTAGAGAGTGAGTAGTAGAGAGTGAGTAGTAGAGAGAGAGTAGGAGAGAGTGAGTAGTAGAGAGTAGTAGAGAGTGAGTAGTAGAGAGTAGTACAGAGTGAATAGTAGAGAGGGATTAGTAGAGAGTAGTGTAGTAGTAGAGAGTGAGTAGTAGAGAGTAGTAGAGAGTGAGTAGTAGAGAGAGTAGTAGAGTAGTAGAGAGTGAGTAGTAGAGAGTGAGTAGTAGAGAGTAGTAGAGAGTGAGTAGCAGAGAGAGTAGTAGAGAGTAGCAGAGTAGTAGAGAGTGAGTAGTAGAGTGAGTAGTAGAGTGAGTAGTAGAGAGTAGTAGAGTGAGCAGTAGAGAGTAGTAGAGAGCAAGTAGTAGAGAGTGAGTAGTGGAGAGTGAGTAGTAGAGTAGTAGAGAGTGAGTAGTAGAGTGAGTAGTAGAGAGTGAGTAGTAGAGAGTGAGTCGTAGAGAGTGAGTCGTAGAGAGTAGTAGAGTGAGTAGTAGAAAGAGAGTAGTAGAGAGAGAGTAGTAGAGAGTGAGTAGTAGAGTAGTACAGAGTGAGTGGTAGAGAGTAGTAGAGAGTAGTAGAGTGAGTAATTGAGAGTAGTAGAGTGTAGTAGAGAGAGTAGTAGAGAGAGTAGTAGAGAGTGAGTAGTTGAGAGTGAGTAGTAGAGAGTGAGTAGTAGAGAGTAGTAGAGTAGTAGAGAGTGAGTAGTAGAGTGAGTAGTAGAGTGAGTAGTAGAGTGGGAGTAGTAGAGAGAGAGAAGTAGAGAGTAGTAGAGAGTGAGTAGTAGAGAGTGAGTGGTAGAGAGTAGTAGAGAGCAGTAGAGTGAGTAGTAGACAGTAGTAGAGAGTGAGTAGTAGAGAGTGAGTAGTAGAGAGCAGTAGTAGAGAGTAGTAGAGAGAGAGTAGTAGAGAGTGAGTAGTAGAGAGTGAGTAGTAGAAAGTAGTAGCGAGTGAGTAGTAGAGAGTGAGTAGTAGAGTAGTAGAGAGTGAGTAGTTGAGAGTGAGTAGTAGAGAGTTGTAGAGTAGTAGAGAGTGAGTAGTAGAGAGTGAGTAGTAGAGAGTGAGTAGTAGAGAGAGAGTAGTAGAGAGTAGTAGTGAGTCAGTAGTAGAGTAGTAGAGAGTAGTCAGTCAGTGTCAGTCAGTGCCAGTCAGTGTCAGTCAGTCAGTGTCAGTCAGTCAGTCAGTGTCAGTCAATCAGTGTCAGTCAGTGTCAGTCGATCAGTCTCAGTCAGTGTCAGTCAGTCAGTGTCAGTCAATCAGTGTCAGTCAGTGTCAATCAGTGTCAGTCAGTCAGTCAGTGTCAGTCAGTCAGTGTCAGTCAATCAGTGTCAGTCAGTGTCAATCAGTGTCAGTCAGTGTCAATCAGTGTCAGTCAGTCAATGTCAGTCAGTCAGTGTCAGTCAATCAGTGTCAGTCAGTGTCAGTCAATCTGTGTCAGTCAGTGTCAATCAGTCAGTGTCAGTCAGTCAGTGTCAGTCAGTCAGTGTCAGCTAGAGCAGCTCTGATGACCTGGTTCTCTGGCTCTAAAGCAGCTCTGCTGACCTGGTTCTCTCTCTCTAAAGCAGCTCTGCTGACCTGGTTTCTCTGGCTCTACAGCAGGTCGGCTGACCTGGTTCTCTGGCTCTAGAGCAGCTCTGCTGACCTAGTTCTTATGCTACAGAGCATCTCTGCTGATCTAGTTCTCTGGCTCTACAACAGCTCTGCTGACCTGGTTCTCTGGCTCTAAAGCAGCTCCGCTGACCCAGTTCTATGGCTCTGAAGCAGTTCTGCTGACATGGTTCTCTGGCTGTAGAGCAGCTCTGCTGACCTGGTTCTCTCCCTCCAAAGCAGCTCTACTGACCTGGTTTCTCTGGCTCTGCAGCAGCTCTGCAGACCTGGTTCTCTGGCTCTAGAGCAGCTCTGTTGACCTGGTTCTTAGGCTCTAGAGCAGCTCTACTGACCTGGTTCTCTGGCTCTAAAGCAGCTCTGCTGACCTGGTTCTATGGCTCTAAAGCAGCTCTGCTGATTTGGTTCTCTGGCTCTAGAGTAGCTCTGCTGACCTGGTTCTCTGGCTCTAAAGCAGCTCTGCTGGCCTGGTTCTCTGGCTCTAACGCAGCTCTGCTGACCTGGTTCTCTCCCTCTAAAGCAGCTCTGCTGACCTGGTTTCTCTGGCTCTACAGCAGCTCTGCTGACCTGGTTCTCTGGCTCTAGAGCAGCTCTGCTGCACCTAGTTCTTAGGCTCTAGAGCAACTCTGCTGACCTGTTTCTCTGGCTCTACAGCAGCTCTGCTGACCTGGTTTTCTGCACTCACGATGCACGCACCCGACTTCGCGAAAATATATTTAAAAATAATATAAGTTTATTATAAGTACAAATATATTATTTTGATGAATATCTTACATAATCTCTTGCCTTAATATTATCTACTGCTGGTCGCCAGTAGATAGTTATAGTTAGGACCTATTTTCCATAGGAAATCTGCAACATTCTATTGGGAATAACTTTGGCACCGGTTGACGAATCTTCGCGAAATTTTCCAAACTTTTGGCCAGCTCTGCTCCGCTCCTACCCTGAAAGTTTTGTGGTGATTCGTCAAGCGGGGGCCGAGAAAAAAGGGGGTCCCAAAACGCGTTTTCCCCATGCAATTTCCCATAGGATCTGTTGTCGCAGCTACAGCCCGAACCGCTGAACGGAATGACACCAAATTTGGCAAAGAGGTAGTCCTCAGTTCAGACTCATGCCTTTTGCATAAATGGTGTGAATCCGTTCAGTAGTTCCTGAGAAAATTAGAGTTAAAAGTACATAAATATCTATGGTCGGGGAGGATCCGCGGACCCTACACGCACCGTAAGCGCACCCTCCCCGAACCGAGCACGCACCCTCCCGATCGCGTGCTGAATGCTAATTGGCTGTCGAGTGTCTCTCTACATTCGAAACCAGGAACTGTTGGCAGCCATTTTCTGCCTCGGTAGAAGCGAGGCTGAAGAAGCAAGGGGAATAAGTGTGTAAAACATATAAAGGGGGCAGAGTGGAAATACTCTGACCCTCTAGAGGTGCTTAGGGGGTCCCAGAAGGACCCCCTTGAGACCCCTTTTTAAAAAAAATAAAAAAACGGCGAAATACGCGTAGGTGCGCGCATCCTATCGCATTGGGTGTACGGTTCCTCTCGCGTTGGGTGCGCGGATCCAAAAACATGGAAAAAAATATATAAAATAAAGTTTTGAACATATAGTTAAAAAAATCTTTTGAAAATATAAAAAAATATGTTTGAAAACCCCATTAAGTTCAAATAATAATTTGTAATTTTTAAAAGAATTAATTGAAAAAATAAGTTTAAAAAATGGTGATAAAAAAGTATTATAAAAAAAATTTAATTCATGAAATTGACACACTGAATTTGAAAAATATACAAATCCAATCAAAATCATTAAATATGATATCTTTAGAGATAAGTTATAGATAGGAATTAGCATTTAAAAAACCTTTGAAATTCACTGAAAAAACCATAGGTTTGATGCACGTTATAGTTAGGAATTGGCATTTAAAAAACCTTTGAAATTCACTGAAAAAACCAAAGGTTTCAGGGGCGTTATAGTTAGGAATTGGCATTTAAAAAACCTTAGAAATTCACTGAAAAAACCATAGGTTTCAGGGGCGTTATAGTTAGCTGGACATTTCCCTCGAACAAAACCCTAGAAATTCCCCTGTTATAGTTAGTTCAGCTAACTATAACTCGCGCCCCCGCAATGCACTGCTGATGACGTCACATATTACATCACTCATGACATGGTCAGTGACATCACTGATGACATCATCCAGTGAGTATGTGTTTCTGTAAAGTTTTAATATGTTTAATATATATAGGGAAAGGTCTGTTGAAGAATGAGTGGGTGTACAAGTGTGTGAATGGATGATTTTCTAGGTGCGTAACTGACTCTATAAGTGAGTCATTAAATGTATCTTACTGCAGACTAGTGACTAAACTGTGTGAATGTCTGTATGTGTCTGTGTGTAGGTTTATAAGTGGCTGCATGGTTTTGTGAATAGCTATATGAGTGTCTATATGGGTTATTGATTGGTTGTCTGAGTATCTGTATGGGTGCCTGAGTGTTTGTGTGGGTAGGGTGTGTGCATAGATGTGTGAGTGGGTGATTTAATGGACTGTATGGTTGGGTGAGTGTATGTATGGGTGTGTTAGGGATTGAATGTATATCTCAGTGGTACATGTGTGACTAACTACATATGTGAAAGGCAGTATATATGTGTGTAAGAGTATATAAGTGGGTATATGTGAGAGTGTGTGATTGTGAGAGTGGCTGTATGGATGAGTGTGTGCGTGTATCAATGATAGTATAAGAGCGTAAGAATGTGGTACTATTTTTATGAGTAAGTGAACTTGAGTGTGTTTAACTGTATAGGTGAGTAAATTGGACTGTGTTTAATTACTTGCATGACTGACTAGGTGTGTCAGTACCTCAATGGATGATTGGTGGTGTGTGAGTGTCTATATAGGTGTATAAATGCATATGATAGTCTTGTACGGAGTGACTGTAAGTATGAGTGACTGTACAGGTGAGTGAGTGGAGGTGTATGTAGACCTAAGAGTTAATGAGTGGGTATGTAGTTATTGGTATTGGAGTATCTATGGTTTTCAAAATGGCCGTCTGAAATTTTGAGTCGGTGTATCAAAGGTTATATTAGGGTGTGAGAAGATGCACTAATTTATCACATGGATGATGTCATCAGTGATGTCATCAGTGATGTAATATGTGACGTCATCAGCAGTGCATTGCGGGGGCGCGAGTTATAGTTAGCTGAACTAACTAGAACAGGGGAATTTTAGGGTTTTGTACGAGGGAAATGTCCAGCTAACTATAACTCCCCTGAAACCTATGTTTTTTTCAGTGAATATATATATATATATATATATATCCCAAAAATATCCTCCTGAAGAAAGAGCAGAGGCCTCACGGGGGACTGTATGGAAGCACCTTTATTGAAGTAATATATATATATAACCTACTGGCCGTTGCCAGTAGGTAGTTATAGCTAGGATCAAGTTTCCATAGGAAGAGCATTTTTTATTTTGCTTATAACTTTAGCGTCGTTTGATGAATCTTCATGAAATTTTCCAAACTAATTTTGTGTTCATATCAGCTCCTATGTTGAAAGTTTGGGGGTGATTCGTCAAGGGGGGGCCCGAGAAAAAAGGGGGGGTCACAAAACGTGTTTTCACCATGTTAATTTCCATAGGAAACTTTAGACAAGACTACAGGTCAAACGGGTGAACGGAATTACCCCAAATTTGGCAGGAAGAAGGGCCTTGGTCTAGAAAGCACGCTTTTGTTTATTTGGTGTAAATCCGTTCAGTAGTTTTGGAGAAATATAGAAATTTACAGATATCGATATTTGGGAATTCTGCCATCTGATTGGCTGAGGCGTTACAAGCTTGCTGCTTATTGACTGCGAGCGGTGCGAGCGGTTGCAACTAGGTAGTTTTGGCAGCCATTTTGTGATTCTGTTGAAGCGAGTAAGGGGAGAAAAGGACGAAAAGAATAGGAAAGAGGAGGGTAGGAGCGCTGTGAGCTCTGTGGGGTGGTTAGGGTGTGCTATACAGGAAGTGTTTTGCGATGTATTCACCCCTACCGGTGTGAAAGTGCTGTTTTGCCCAGAGTGAGATGGTGCTGAGGTGAGGTGCCGGTACACTCGGGATGAAACCGTGAGCTGATTGCTGTAAACTGATGTGCTCTGGGCGCTGTAGCATACTGGCCGCTGTAGCATAGCTGTGCAAGTGGTGTTAGTATGGGTTTGGACTATAGCGGGAGTGGGAAGCAAACTACTCAACCCTACCAGTCTGAAGACTCGAATGGAGTGTTTTAACAAGCAGGAATAAAGAAATAATCGTGAAGAATATAATGCAAAATGTTGCAATGCCACAGAAAACAAATGGTGAAATCAGGTGTGTTTAAGAAAGTGGCTGTGTGGGATAAAGCGATGGAGTCTGCAAGTTATATAAAAAGTGTCTTTATTTAAGTGTCATAATTGGACCCACTGGTGCAAGAGCTAAGGCATCCAGCTGAGTCAAACTCCAACCGCTTCTGCTGTATTCAAACGTAAGCTTCTGCATCAGTCAATTTCACATTACATGTTACAGTTCCATGTGACATAAACAATACCAATTAGACATGAATGACTGTAAATTGTAAAATGAAAATAAAGGTAGGATACGATTACCACACTGTGCCAACCAGTTCCTAAACAATGCCGTGTTTTTTTATCTTGATCGCCAGCTCGTGAGCAGAGGATGAGGATGAGCTAATTTGTGTGAAAGGTCTTCGTGGATACCAGGCAGGGAGAGAGACGTGTGTACAAAGAATAGACATGGTTTCAAAATGGATGTCGGGTTTAGGCTAATTTAGCAAGTAAATAGCGTATTTGCATAGGCCATACATCACCCATCCCTGGTTAGTCTGGAGACGTAAGGGGCAATAATGAAAACAGAGTTCAATTGCTTAAGCATACTTAGAAAGTTATTATATGAAATAGTTCAATTGAAGTGCATTAAAAAATGTTATAGGAAAAAGTCAAAAAAGTTGGAAAAAAACAATCCAAGAATAAAGTGAATTTCTTACAAGTCTTGGAGATTGCAGTCTGGAAGTTCTTCAGCGGCTTGAGATGCGTAATGTTCCAAGAGGCGATTGTTGCCATCGTGTGAGAAAAGCGAAGCGATCCAATTCATATCCTCGAAGGGACTATAATGTTCCTCGAATGTTGGAGCGGCAATTTGAATTGGCAGGCAATCTGTGATGTTGTCAAAGGTCGCACGTTGGAGGAGATCTTTCGTGGCTGCGCAGAAATCCCATTCCGCCAGGATACCTTTTCGCGTTGCATCCGCCATTGCTCCACTGCCCGAACAATCAAGTTCATGGTTTTCAAGATACTCCATTACCTGCTGGATATCGGGAGCGTTTGCTGGGATGTTGGCAAGGCATAGATCCATTCTCCAGTCGATTGGGCAAGTTTTGCAATAAAAAGATGGTTGTACGCAGATTGTATATGTGTAAATAAATGTTATGTTGTAGCTGGCTCCAATAATAGATAGAGGCAGGCAGCCGAAAAGTTGTTCCATTTTTTCACGGTATTGATGTAGCTTCGCGTAGAGGCGTATTCTGTCAGACATGCTTTTTACCACAGGGAGTGCAGCCATTTTTTACAAGCTAAAATAGTAGTAGGATGGCCGCAAAAAGAGCGAGAATTATGGGCACTGTTCCTGTTATTCCAGAGATGATCGAATGAATGAAGTCTGGTATTATACCAAAAACAGTTTGAAAGCCTGTGACAAGGCCGGAGGAGACAGTGTTAAAAAAGAGTGCCAGAGCTTAAATGTCAGTAGTGTTGAAAATTGTGTAACAATTCACAAAGTGTAATGGGAGGTTCGTATTTAAAAGGGAGTGTATTTTACTTGAAGTTCGTGCTATCTGCAGTCGATAAATTACTTTTGGAGAAGTGAGGGACACTTCTGTTTGAAACAAAAGCGCTTTCAGTCCGCTCCGTTTAATAAAATCTGTTTTCAAAGTAGGTTTTGAAGGCCAAGTTGAACTTTGGGAGTTACTTTGTGTGGGTGAGAATAGAGATTGCCACAGGAAGTTATCCGGTTTGAAACAGCAAGGACATACGGTATGCCAGCTCACAGTGCGTAGCAGTCCATGTTATTAAAAAGCAGATAACTGCCGTTAGAAAGCTGTGTGAATGTTGGTCTGATTGTGGGAGTTGGCGTGCTTTTAAGAAAGCACGCAGGATTGGGGGCTGTAAGGTTAGAAGCTTCGTGCAGTTGGACATTCTTGCATAGTAATGAATGACTGCCTTTGTGGTCCCACTTTTCACCTGTGAGAAAGTTCTGTATCCTCTTTAACACAGCAATATGTAAATGGGAGAAACCACTGCTTGTAAATAAATGCGCTACCTTATATAATCACATACAACATGACAAACAACATGTACACCTAGCAGACACAATGACACTACGTACTGTGGGAACCGTGGCTAGCCATGTACACAAACCAAACATAGCGCCTCTGCCACACAGTGCAGAATGCGGGGAGAGATGGGAGCAAAGTATGTGCGAAGGTGGCAAGTGATTCTCGATTATAAAAGTATACAATGCAAAGTGTTGAGGGGATGTGCCGGACAGACTTGAGTATGCAGAGCACAGACATGTACATGTCAACATACACTGATGGTCTATTGAGTGAAGTGGACAGTGGACGCAACCATGATAGTACAGTCAGTAAGGAAGATTACGAAAACATAGCGCGTACGTCCCCCCCAAATCTTTAGCGTAGTGGGCTGGCTCGGCGTACGCAAGGCTAGCGTAGGGGTATGAATAAAAGGCACGTTTCTCTGGGTGTGGTTCTCTTCATAAATGGCGAACATGTCTGTCAGGTCTGCGCAGTTTACACCGCCACGAGGCTGACGCCGAGAGCGAAGGTGGCTGCGGGAATAATGCTCTCAGCCTACTGGTACCCAGAAACCGTCATGGCCACTGCGACACACATATGCCCCACAGTTCACCTTTCGACACCGCCGTATGTGAAAGAGGGCTCACCACGTGCCGGCGGAAGCTTTTGGGCCGAGGTCTGCGAGCTGGAAAGGCTCCTGAGATCAACGCTGGCTACCGCGACACAGGCAGACAGGGCCAGCCTGAGGCCCAGCACCATGGAGTGCTCTGTATACTACTAACACAGTAGTCCAACAGGTACCAACAGTGGAATGGTGTCTTGATCCCACAATGGACGATGTTAGAACTGCATCTGAGAGTGCAGATGAATGTACTCTCTTCGACCAGGTGTATCCAACTCTAGGTCCCAACAGTGGAACGGTGTCTTGATCCCACAATGGACGATGTTAGAACTACATCTGAGAGTGGAGATGAAGGTACTCCCTTCGACGAGGTGCAAGCAACTCTAGGTCTTAACAGTGGAACGGTGTCTTGATCCCAGAATGGACGATGTTAGAACTGCATCTGAGAGTGCAGATGAAGGTACTCCCTTCGACCAGGTGTAACCAACTCTAGGTCCCAACAGTGGAACGGTGTCTTGATCCCACAATGGACGATGTTAGAACTACATCTGAGAGTGGAGATGAAGGTACTCCCTTCGACTAGGTGCAAGCAACTCTAGGTCCCAACAGTGGAACGGTGTTTTGATCCCAGAATGGACGATGTCCGATATTACCGGCTGCTTGTTGTTTTTTACAGAACTCCCTCCATTGAGGTGCATCAGACTCTTTGCTGCCGTAGCTAATTGCTGCACATGATCATTGGGCTTGGCTGACTGCAGTTGCTGGAGTACACCGCGGTACTGCAAGTCCAAACAGTGAAACGGGGTCTTGATCCCACAATGTACGATGTTAGACCTGCATCTGATAGTGGATATGAAGGTACTCCCTTGGACCAGGTGCAACCAACTCTAGGTCCCAACAGTGGAACGGTGTCTTGATCCCAAAATGGACGGACTCCGATATAACCTGCTGCTTGTTTTTCACAGAACTCCCTCCGTTGAGGTGCATCAGACTCTGTGCTTCCATAGCTAACTGCTGTACATGATTATTGGGCTTGGCTGACTGCAGTCGGTGGAGTACACCACGGTACAGCTGGTCGGAACATTGAAACGGGGTCTTGATTCTGTGATTGAGGATGTCAGAAGTTAAAGTCTGTGATGATTTGTGTGTACCCCCCCAATCAGGTGCAAGTAACTCCGTGATTTCGAATCCAACGGCACGTGGCTGTGAGGCGTTAATGAACACTGACACTGGCCTACACTGCGGTCAGCAGGGCTCACAATTCAGATCGAGTGGTGATTGCTTAATTACAGAATCCAGTAGGCAACTAACTACAACATCTATTTTTTAGTATACTTGCTTGAAGAACTTTTTTTAGATGACTTATAGGTCTAGTACAGTGACCAAATTATTCTTGGTAGTGGCAAAGAACACAGAATAACAGTCTACACAGTGAACAGCAGAGATCGCAATTCAAATTGTTTTGATTTATTTATTGCAGAGTTTTTTGTAATTTATGTAGTTGAATTTTGTGAAAAGGAAGTGAGAAAAAGTATTCATGGATGACTGTGCTCACTGCTGCCTTCAATTTACACTGCAGACAGCAGTGTTCACAATTCAGATCGAGTCGCTATTGTAGATGACGCAGTCCTGTAGGCAAAAGACATTGCTCCAGTGCACTCTGTCTGCACCACGCATACGCATCATCACAGGGTCCGCACACGGTTTTTGTTGTTTTGCGTATGACAAACTGGGCAGCTCAAGTCAACTCCACGTGGCTGTGGGCCCTTGCTGACCGCTCTCTGGCCTACGCTGCAGACAGCAGTGTTTACTAATCAGATCGAGTTGCTATTGCAGATGAAGCAGTCCTGTAGGCAACAGACATTGTTCCTAGTACGGCCCGCCTGCAGCACGCATCATCGCTGGCTGTGCACATGCTGAATGCTTTTGATGTGGCTATCTGAGTGCACTAGACCTGATGGACCCCTTATGATACAATCTTTTTGTGTATTATTTCAGATCCACTGCCTGTATCTCAGTATACCACAAGTTATGGTTCTTTTACGATAGAACATTTTCTGTATTATTTCACATCTAGTGTCCCTACCTTACTGCAGCACAAACTATTGACCCTTTTATTATTGAATACCTGTGTGTGATCCAATGAATACTGTTGTAGTTGATGCTAGCAGCAACCATTCCCTGAGGGCTGGTTTACTCTCACCCCACACGCATTCAGCACAGACGTCACTGGATATGTGACCCTGGTAATAAAAAGGAGTCGAGCGCACGTGCCTGTACCCACTTCCCCTATCTATCTGTGTCTGTGTGTTCATTATCTATGCATAATACTGCCCCTGGGCCGTACCACATTACATTGTGCTGTGGACAGCGTATGCAACCATGTTACCTCTTGCAGTGGGGAAAACTTCTGTTATGTAGTTTTTAGATGCATGGCTATCACAGGTGGTAGGCTACTTTTCAGAGCATTAATATTGATTAAGATGATGGTTGCATGTTGTGTGTAGTGTCAGATATGTGTACATAGCAAAAGGTTTTCAAAAAAGCTCTCTAAGCAGAAGAGGAGTCTCTCATCAAACGCTGTAGAGAGAATGACTAAAATGGTGGGGTCCTCCAAATGTTACAATGGGAAATGTTATGACCCAATCAAATGCTTTTCTTTAAGGTCACATGGCAAACGCGCACCGAGCGCGCAAGGAGGCCGCACCCGACACGATTTCGAGAAAATATATTTACCATAATATAAGTTTATTACAGTTAGAAATATATAAATGTTTAAAATATTTTAGATTATCGATGGTTCTCATATACATTTTAAACTTATTTAGATATAGTTTTGAGACCAAAAAAGAAATGAGGGAATGGCGTACCCGGTGCGACACCATACGTCTATGACGTAACACAGGGCCTGGCAGCGTGCACTCGTTGCATATGCAACGCCAGTGGGTGCGACTCCGTACGTACATGACGTAAGGCGCGGCTTGGTACAGCGTACCCGTCGCATACCAAAGTAGCAGCTGGCGCGACCACATACGTATATGATGTTACGCGGGATGCGGTGCCACGAACCGTCGGATACGAAATGCGCATCCTTTACGAGTTTAGCAATATGGTGGATAGGAATCGCGTGCTGATGGAGCTTGGTACACTACCAGTACGGGACTTCAGTTTTCTTAAAAAAAAAAAAAAAGATATAGATACTTTTTTGAAGATATAAAACATTACATATTTTTTTTAATCAATTTAAGAAAGGATAATAGAGTTCCAAAATATTACACACAAAAATAGAAAAAATATAGGTTTTATAAATATTAAAATATGAAATTAACATTTAAAATACTTTCGAAATTCACTGAAAAAACCATAGGATTTACAGACGTTATAGTTAGGAATTAGCATTTATAATACCTTAGAAATTCACTGAGAAAATCATAGGTTTCAGGGACGTTATAGTTAGTTGGACATTTGACTCATATAAAACCAGAGAAATTCGCCCATTATAGTTAGTTGAGCTAACTAAAACTCGCGTGCCTGCAATGCACTGGTGATGACGTCACATATTACATCACTCATGACATGGTCAGTGACATCACTGATGACATCTCAAATGACATCACTGATGACATCACTGATGACATCATCCACGTGATAATCTGATGCACATACTGATGGCCTAATATAAACTTTGATACATGCACTCTAAAATACAGACTACTATTTTTGAAACCATACACACAACAATGCCAGATACTACATACCAGCCACTATTTCCTAGGTCTACACTCACATCCACTCACTTATCCATGCAGTTACTCATCAATACAGTACTATAATATGCACTCATGCACCTATACATGCAGTCACAGTCCGCCACTCATCCATAGAGTTACCCACACACCTAGTCAGTCATGCAAAGAATCAATCATATACCCATTTACTCATGTATACAGTTATACACACCAACTGCGTTATTTATACACACACCACATCACTTATTTATGCAGATACTAACACAAACTTACTGTCTTATACAATCACTGATACAAGCAGACACTCATTTATACACCCACTCTTCAACTAACTTACTCTCACGTATAGTAATTTATATACTCCAACATTCACATATACTGCCTTAAAACATATGTAGTTACTCACACATATAACAGTGAGACATTCATTCACTCACCAACACACCCATACACACACCAACTCACCCATACAGCCCTTCCCAGATGTACTTTTGAATCCATACAACCAGTGAATCACCCACTCAGACATGTATGCACAGAGTCACACCCCCCCACCCACCCACACAGACACTCAGGCACTCATATAGATACTCAGACAACAAATCAATAACCCATATAGACACTCATGTAGCTACTCACCAACCCATGCAGCCGCTTATACACCAACTGAGACACTAATACAGACTTTCACACAGTTTAGTCACTAACCCATACATTCAGTAACACATGTAAAATCACTCACTTATACAATCAGTCATGCACCTACTAAATAATCCATTCAGGCACTTGTAAATCCACTCATTCTTCAATACACCTTGGCATAGATATATATGAAAAATATTTAAACTTTACAGAAACACACATTCACTGGATGATGTCATCAGTGATGTCATTTGAGATGTCATCAGTGATGTCATTTGAGATGTCATCAGTGATGTCACTGGCCATGTCATGAGTGATGTAATATGTGACATCATCACCAGTGCATTGCGGGCACGCGAGTTATAGTTAACTCAACTAACTATAACGGGCGAATTTCTCTGGTTTT
This sequence comes from Triturus cristatus, assembly GCF_964204655.1. Classification (NCBI taxonomy): domain Eukaryota; kingdom Metazoa; phylum Chordata; class Amphibia; order Caudata; family Salamandridae; genus Triturus; species Triturus cristatus. Next base: position 218,191,047 of record NC_140591.1, on the reverse strand, counting down.
ATATATGCTAATTCCTAACTATAATGTCTGTAAAACCTATGGTTTTTTCAGTGAATATTTATATATATATATGTATGTATGTATGTATATAGATATATATATATATCTATATATATATTCACTGAAAAAAACATAGGTTTCAGGCACGTTATAGTTAGGAATTAGCGCTTAAAAAACCTTAGAAATTAACTGAAAAAACCATAGGTTTCAGGGGCGTTATAGTTAGCTGGACTTTTCACTCGTACAAAACCATTGAAATTCCCCCGTTATAGTTAGTTCAGCTAACTATAAATCGCGCGCCCGCAATGCACTGCTGATGACGTCACATATTACATCACTCATGACATGGTCAGTGACATCACTCATGACATCACTCATGACATCACTCATGACATCACTGATGACATCATCCAGTGAATGTGTGTTTTTCTGAAAATTACATATGTTTTATATATGTATATCTCAAGGTTGATGGAAGAATAAATGGGTATATAAGTGTCTAAATGGATGATTTGTTTTTGAAAAATTGATTGTATAACTGACTGATTAAGTGTATCTTAGTGAATACATAGCTTAGTGAGTAATGTTTAAATATGTAAATATCTGTATCAGTCTCTCACTTTGTGTATAAGTGGCTGCATGGGTTGGTGAGTAGCTACATTAGTGTCTATATAGGTTATTAGTTGGTTTTTTGAGTATCAGTATGAGTGTCTGAGTGTCTGTATGGTTCGTGGGGGGTATTACGTAGCGCATAGGTGCATGAATGAGTGACTCACTGTTTGTATGTGTTGAAGACAGCATGTGTGCAGGACTGTATGGGTGGATGAGTGTGTGCATGGGTGTGTTAGTGAGTGAATGACTGTCTCAATAGTGTCTTTATGAGTCACTACATATGTTTTAAACTAGTATATGTCACTATTGGTGTACATAAGCGAGCATATGTGAGAGTGAGAGATTGAAAGAGTTCCTGTATGAATAAGTATGTGTTTCTATAAGTGATTGTTTAAAAGACTAAGTATGTGTAAGTTTCTGTAGAAGTAAGTGTGGTGGTGTGTGTGTATAACTGTATATGCAAGTAAATGGATGTTTGATTCTTTATTAGCATGAGCGACTATGTGTGTGAGTAGCTCTATGGATGAGTGGTGTTGTGTAACAGGATGTATAGGTGTATGAGTACATATGATGAGTGAGTACATGTATGAGTGACTGTATAGGAAGGTTGGTGAATGAGTGGATGTGTATGTGGATCTTAGAATTACTGAATAGGTTGTTGTAACTGGTATTGGTATGTCCATTGTTTTGAAAATTTTAGTTTCTATTTTTGAATGTGTGTATCGAAGGTTATATTAGGGGGAGAGGAGGTCTGCCACTCTATCACAAGGATGATGTCATCAGTGATGTCATTTGAGATGTCATCAGTGATGTCATGAGTGGTGTCACTGACCATGTCATGAGTGATGTAATATGTGACGTCATCAGCAGTGCATTGCGGGCGCGCGAGTTATAGTTAGCTGAACTAACTATAACGGGGGAATTTCAATGGTTTTGTACGAGTGAAAAGTCCAGCTAACTATAACGCCCCTGAAACCTATGGTTTTTTCAGTGAATTTCTAAGGTTTTTTAAGTGCTAATTCCTAACTATAACGTGCCAGAAACCTATGTTTTTTTCAGTGAATTTCAAAGGTTTTTTAAATGCTAATTTCTAACTATGCCTACAGAGATAGGACATGTGAAGAAAGAAGAAAAAACGCACAGAAAGAAAAAAAAGAAATGCAGAAAGAAGCAACAGAAGTCCTCAAAGACGAAGAAAAGTGCAGGAAGAAGGATAACGTGCTGAAAGAACAAACAGAAGAGCAGAAAGAAGCCTTGTTGCAAAATCATCCTGTACCCTCAACTTTTTCAGACGGATACTGGTGGTAACTGAGTCTGACTAACCAGTCCTAGAGCCAGTGCTATGTTAAAAGACACTCAGAATACAGTGAAAACATCTACATGCACTAGGGAACACTATACGTTGGGGTCCCCCTGTGATTAGCATGACCTCCTCTGTAAGCCACTAGTATATAATAGGGCAGGGGATTAAAACTACCTCTTAAAACGCACCACAGGGCGTGTTTGCACACGTCACCTCAGGCCCCGTCCCCTCCCTTCCCCACTGTGTAAACACGCCCTGTGGCCGTTTGAAGTTGGGAGATTAAGTCCCCTTGAATCCTGAGGGTCCCTAGGGTCCAACTAGACCACTAGGTACCTCCAGTAAGCGCCACAGAGCTGCGTTGCAGAGAGATGTAAAAAGGGGCACGGCCTAGACCACCTCTCTGCAACGCAGCACAGTGGCGCTTACTGGAAGCACCTGGTGGGCTGGTTGGCCCCCAGGGTCCCTCAGGATTGAAGGGGAATTATTTCCCCAACTTAAAACGCACCACAGGGCTTGTTTGCACACGTTAACTCAGGCCCCGTCCGCTCCCTTCACCACTGTGTAAACACGCCCTGTGGCTGTTTTTAGTTGGGAGATATGGTTAATTTGAATCCTGAGGGTCCCTAGGGTCCAACTAGCCCACTAGGTACCTCCAGTAAGCGCCACAGAGCTGCGTTGCAGAGAGGTGTAAACAGTGGCACGGCCTGGACCACCTCTCTGCAACGCAGCTTAGTGGCGCTTACTGGAAGCACCTGGTGGACTAGTTAGCCCCCAGGGGCCCTCAGGATTGAAGGGGAATTATTTCTCCAACTTAAAACGCGCCGTAGGGCGTGTTTGCACACGTCACCTCAGGCCCCGTCCCCTCCCTTCCCCACTGTGTAAATACGCCCCGTGGCCATTTTTTAAGTTGGGAGATTAAGTCCCCTTGAATCCTGAGGGTCCCTAGGGGCAAAATCGCCCACTATGTACGTCCAGTAAGCGCCATTGCAGAGAGGTGTAAAAAGGAGCACGGCCTGCACCACCTCTCTGCAACGCAGAGCAGTGGCGCTTACTGGAAGCACCTGGTGGGCTAGTTGGCCCCAAGGGTCCCTCAGGATTGAAAGGGAATTATTTCCCCAACGTAAAACGCGCCACAGGGCGTGTTTGCACATGTCACCTCAGGCCCTGTCCCCTCCCTTCACCACTGTGTAAACGCGCCCTGTGGCCGTTCTAAGTTGAGAGATTAAGTCCCCTTGAATCCTAAGGGTCCCTAGGGTCAAACTAGCCCACTAGGTACCTCCAGTAAGCGCCACAGAGCTGCGTTGCATAGAGGTGTAAAAAGGGGCATGGCCTCAGAACACCTGTCTGCAACGCAGCTCCCTGCCGCATACTGGAGATACCTGTTGGCCTAGTTGGCCCTCAGGGACCCTCAGTATTGAAGGGGAATTAATTCCCCAACTTACAAATGGCCAGGGGGCGCGTTTGCAGAGTGCTGCAAGGAGGGGGCGTGGCCTCTGGCGCGATGCCGGTCTTTTATTTATTGTATTCTTTTAAGAAGGAGGGCTGTGTGGCCCCCCTTCTTTTTCTAATTTATTGGCCCTGGGGACTCCATCCCCCATTCTATGCATACAATGAATCAACGTGGAATGTATTTACACCGCTAGTGAAGCTCTGACGTGTCTGACGCCCTACCCTGCCTAATCCCGGCGCCCCCGCCGGTGGGTACTCTCCAAGTAGACACCCTTGTCGTTTATTTATACAAAGATGGGTAGCTATTGACGGGCACATTTAATACACATGCACACCAAGCCATTCAAAGGGGATTCGACAAAAATTCGACCAAACTATGCAAGAAACCCCCCTTACGGTTAATAAAACACACATCCACTGCCGGATGTGTAATACTTTTTATTTTACTCTCTGGAAAGGAGACAAACCTCACTTGAGAGTCATAGCGTGCTCCTGGCTGAGCCCAATGCTGTGTTACACCCACCAGTGCCCAACGAGTGCCACACACCTCTGTGTTGTGTTCCACCAGCTAGTGCGTATGCTATGACACTCTCTAGCCCATGTGCACTGTAACACCACCCCGTGAATATGTCATGCCACACTTACCTTCGCATGGTTTATATTGCCCCATCTAACGTGCCTTCCTCGATGCCTATGTTATAACGGACAGCGCTATGCCATACATATTACAATCTGGGATCCATATCTTTGTCACTGTGCATATGCAATGTTACACTCCCCAGCACATATTTTATATTACAAATTTAGAGACTAGTTAGGTTACACAACACTGCCCTGTGCATATTACACTCCAAGGCGCATAACGCATAGCACGCGCTAGTGCCTGTGCTATCTCGCGCTCGCCAATTAATCTGTATTGCATATTATATTTCACGCCCCGGTTCATCTTATGTCACACTTTTTAGTGCATAGTTTATACCATATACTATATCTTGTTTTCATTTTCAATCGTGCTCTCAGGACTATGTTCTATATAACACTGTGTCCACCTACCCTTTTCACAGGCATTACATTTTGCGATGGGGGGTGGAGGGTCAGGGGGTGTTTCTCCCAAGGGAGCCCAGAGTCACAGTCACAAACGTCCTCTTCTTCCTGAATAAAAGTGAGATTATGCTGCATACTTGTTCATATTTTAAGTAGTTCGCACAGACACACATTTTAAAAACAATAAAGTTCCTAATACCCACCTTCTCTGAACAGTTAGCTTGCTGCCCCATCCACCTCCTCCCTATCCTCTGTTGTCTTAATCCATGGACTAGCCTCCTCCCTCCTGCCATGCATGGTCTGATGTGCTGCCACTGCCCTCCATTTAGCATGATGTACCAGTCCACTCCTCCTGCCCTCCATTGCCCAATTCTATGGCCCATCATTGACCTCCTGCTTAGCCTTTGTGCTTAGCTTGCTGCCCCTATTCTCCTTCCCCCTGCCCTCCGATGTCTTTGTGCATGCCCCTGCTCCATCCTTTTTGCCCACCATGTTCCATGGACCTGCCACTCCTATCTACTCTGAGTGTTATGTTGAGCTGCCACTCCCCTCCCACCTGCCTAGCATTGTCAGATGACTGCAACCTGTCCCTGCCACCTCCACCCTGCCTGTCCACATGCCATGCCCCTATCCTCTTCCTCCTGTCCTCCATGGTCCATTTTACTGCCACACCCTTCTGCCCTCCCTGGTCTGTTGTGCTGCAACTGCTCCTCCTGCCTGCCCCGCGCTGTCTGTTGTGAGGCCCCTTCCCCTGAACTCTCTTGTCTGTGCCCAGGTCCTGACTCACCCTTCTATCCTCCATGGTCCTTTGTGCATGCCCATGCACCCTCCTTCTTGCTCATCATAGCCATTGTGCTGCCACTAACCCTCCCGCTTGCCATGCATGGCCTTCTGTGCTGCCATGGCCCCTCCCACCTTCCCTGTGTGGTCAGCTAACTGCCCCTGACCCCCTCCCACCTTCCCTCCATGGTCTGTGTGTATGCCATCATAGTCTCATTGTTGCTCTCCATGGTGTGTCTTGTTTCTAGTGCCCATCCTGCCTGACCTCCATGGTCATCTTGCTGTTCCTGCCCTGCCCCCTTGCCCCCAGCCCTCTGTCTCCATGTGCAGACCCCTATTCCCTCCCTCCTGGCTTGTCTGTTCCATTGTAATGCCCCTGATCCGTCCCTCCTGCCCTCTATGGTCTGTTATGCTGCAGCTTTCTCTCCTGTCTGTCCATTATGGTCAGCTAGCTACCATTGCCTCTTTCCCCTCTGTTCTCTGTTGTCCATGTGCATGGTCCTGTCCCCTCCCTATTGCTTTCTATATATTGTTGTGCTGCACTCCCGTCCCGCATGCCCTGTGTGGTGTATTGTGCTGCTGCAAACCCTGATGCCTGCCCTGTAGGGTCAGTTTGGTGCACCTCTCCATGTCCCTCCTGCCCTCTGTTATCCGAGTCCATGTCCCTACCCCAATTCCTCCTGCCTACCATGATCCAATGTACCATACTTGCGAACATTTTGAACTTGGTAAGAGGGAGATTTTGAAAAAAAACTGGGGTATTGATTTTCCCCTTTGAGTTACATTGAAAAAGAGGAGATTGTAGACAGGAGACAGATCAAATAAAGCCTATTTGAGCTTAAAAACATTGGACGTTTCCTGGCTGAAACGGGTCTGTTGGCATGTATGGTTGTACTACCACTGCCTCTTCCTTCTGCCCACAATGGTCTATTATATTGCCACAGCCTCTCTTGCCAGTCCTGTATTGTTGGTTTGTTGCCCATGCCCCCCTTTCCACTGCCCTTCATAGTCTGTTGTGCTGCCACTGCTCTGCCTGCCTGCCCAGTGTGGTCAAATTGTTGCCTCTGCACTCTCCTACCTGCCTTCAATTTTCAGAGTCCGTGCCCTTGCCCTCGGCCTCTCAACAGTATCCCAATGAAAAACTAGATTGCTAACATTCTATATTTATTACAAAAGTGTGGAACGCCTGACGTCATCTTGATGTAATCAAAACTGTAATACCTAGAGCATTTCCTTTAGATATTACATATATGAGAGGGTCTTATTTGCATCAAAATTATGGTTAGTGCTCTATTAAACTAAAATGAGGACATATTTCTGAGTTTTCAAATAGCGACAAAGAACTTTTAAATTATTTGTAATCTTTCTTTTTTTTATCCTGTTGACCACTTGATTAAATGTTGCATCTAGGGGAGAGGATGTGGTGTTACTTGCAGAGTTGCAGACTTTGCAACTGGGGGACCAGGTTGGAGTTTCTGCTTCAGCTCAACATTCTGTGATTCTGGTCAAATCACTTAATCTCCCCATGTCTACAACCAAAATGAATTTGATCTTGTGTGATGTAACCAATGCTCATGTAAAGCACTCCAATACCTGTCAAGTCTGCACTATATAAAACTGCAAATACACACAAAATGTGTTTTGCACACTTCTGTCATTGGGCTACATGTGGGCTACATCTGGGTGATATTTGTGCTGCATTTGGGCTCTTTTGTCTCTGGTGGCCATCTTGGGAGATTTATCTGTTATGAAGTTTCCTAATTTCCTCATTTACTGCAGTCTCCTCAGTAGGAAATGCTTTCAGTTTTTTACTTTGATTACATCAAGAAGGTATTCAGATATGTCACACATTTGCCATAAATTCTAAATGTTAGCACTCTAGTTGCTCATTAGATCACTGTAGTAAAGCTACTGCTCACCACGGAAGTCTGCTGCTGGTATTAAAAGTGCATGTTTCAGTCTGCATATCAGAATTTTTTAATGAAATAGAAGAGGATTTGAGAAGTCACTCAAAATGTGCCCTAATTTTTCTTTCTATAGCATTAATCATAATTTCTATGGCAAAATGAACCCCCTCATTGTGTTCCTTTTTAAATTAAATGTTTTAAGTGTTACCAGTTTATTCCAATCAAGATGGCTTCAGGTGTGCCATACTTTTGTCATAAGCAAGACAGTAAGCGCTCTAGTTGTTCTTAAGAACACTCTGGGACATTCTGTCATTGGGCTATACTTGGGCTACATCTGGGTGATATTTGGGCTACATTTGGGCTCTTTTGTCTCTGGTGGCTATCTTGGGAGATTTATTTGTTATGAAGTTTCCTAATTTCCTCATTTACTGCAGTCTCCTCAGTAGGAAATACTTTCAGTTTTTTATTTTGGTTCCATCAAGAAGGCATTCAGATGTGTCACACATTTGCCATAAATTCAGAATGTTAGCACTCTAGTTGCTCATTAGATCACTGTAGTAAAGCTACTGCTCACCAGGGAAGTCTGCTGCTGGTACTCAAAGTGCATGTTTCAGTCTGCATGTCAGAATATTTTTATGAAATGGAAGAGGATTTGAGAAGTCAAAATGTGCCCTAATTTTTCTTTCTGCAGCACTAATCATAATTTCTATGGCAAAATGAACCCCCTCATTGTGTTCCTTTTTAAATTAAATATTTTAAGAGTTACCACTTTATTCCATTCAAGATGGCTTCAGGTGTGCAATACGTTTGTCATAAGTAGGACTGTTAGCGCTCTAGTTGTTCTTTAGAACACTCTGGGAAGCTGCAGTAGAACACAAAGGAATCAACTGACAGTCTCTGTCCTTGTTGGATGTACATGTTTTACTGAGAATGTCAGATTTCATTCTCACATGACTGAGAAAGATAATGTGAATTTACAGAAAATATGCTCTCAGTTTAGCTTATAGATCACTTTCCAAACCTCTGTGGGAAAAGCATGAGAAAATGGTTTTCTCTCAAACATGATTCATGATATCACAGAAAAAGGCTTTTTCACATGGTAAAATCACCTTAGAACACACCACAATTCCTAAAATGAGTATGGTACCATCAACAAATGATTTATAATGTAACTAAAGTCTTAAAACCTTCTATTAACTGCAATGCTTTTTAATGAGGTGCTATCATGTATATTGGTCCCAAGATGGCTGCCAACACTTCTTGGATGAAGTGCTGACAGCCAATCAGATCTCACGATGAGATGTGAGGTTACGCTCCGCCCAGATATATATGTGATTTTGATTTTGATTTTCTCAGGAACTACTGAACAGTTTGACACCATATATGCAAAAGGCACATGCCTGACCTGAGGACTACCTCTTTGCCAAATTTCATGTAATTCTGTTCAGCGGTTCGGGCTGTACCTTCGACTAAAGGTCCTATGGGAAAATGCATGGGGAAAACACGTTTTGGGACCCCCCTTTTTTTCTCAGTCCCCGCTTGACGAATCACCCCGAGACTTTCAGGGTAGGAGCTGAGCGGAGCGCCCCATTAGTTTTGAAAATTTCACGAAGATAAGTCAACCGGCGCCAAAGTTATTCAAAATAGAATTTTCAGATTTCTTATGGGAACTCGGTCCTAACTATAACTATCTACTGGCGACTGCCAGTAGATAATATATAGATATATATATGTCCCACCAGCAAACAGTTCGCTATTACTCGAGCCTCCAGTGACGGTGTTCTTGAGTTCAGCAGTGGCTTTGGTGGGACACGTGGAAAGGAATGCAAACTATATATAAAAACAAAAAATATATATATATAAATATATATGCAGAACTTCCTGTGAGCCGTATTGCCAATGTTGACCTTTGAGAAAGAGGTTAATACCTCGAAACGCGTCAGGGCAGAGCAAATTACAAACCCGAAATAAAGATGCAAGTTTCCTGAAAAAAACGGATGGTTCACTCACTTTGTGTGCGCTCCTAAAGCTTTGGGCATTTTGTTGGACAATAAATATATTTGTATATATATATATATATATATATATATATATATATATATATATTATTATTATTATTATTATGTTTCTTATATAGCGCCTGAATCGACCCCCGAAGGGGTATCTCCGCGCTTGCCTTGGGAACCCGTCCTGGCTTTTCCCTGTGAGATAGCCCCTACAGGGCATCCCCAAGGTGAAAGCCAGGCATCCCGCCGCGGGGGGGCCGTTGTGGAGATTAAGCAAGCTTAATGCCCAGAGTTGCAGAGTGTGAACCCATGATTAGGTCAGGCACCGAAGCGAGAATTATCGAGTCCATGGACATTTTGAGCTCAAGACCCTGCCGCGTCGGGAATTGAACCCTGGTCCCGGGTCTGACCTCTGCTTCAGCGTCTGCCTGCTCTAACCAGTGAGCCACACTTCTTCTCCAGTGAGCCAATCTTCGGCCCGCAGGTTTCCCAGAAAATCAGTGGCAGTGCCTCCTGTGCCTTTTAAGAGTACAACAAACAAAACGAACCTGTTTTTTGATATGTATAAAATGTGGTTTTATTGTAAATAGCACCCGTAGTCCTTCTTCACTTTTTAAGACTCAAGTGTATTTAAACCTTGATGTGACTGCCCCTCGTATTTGCATATGATGAAGACCCACGTGAGGGTCGAAACCGGTAATGCTTTGCCTGTTGGAGAAATAAATATATTTACCCGATGTCCGACTGGAGGGCTTGTTTTCTCGCTACAAGCTGCGTGGAAGTCTTCTGGTGTGTATTGGCGGTGACGTCGCCTACAAGCCCCGACCTGCCAGGCTGGGCTCCCTTCTCGTCAAACTTGCATATGGATTTATAGCCAATGGGAGCCCGCCGGCTGCACAGTCTTGTTCGGAAGGATTTAGCCAAGTTGGTGCCACTGGAGAACACGGGAGGCACTGCCACTGATTTTCTGGGAAACCTGCGGGCCGAAGATTTCTCGGCATTTGAAGTGCAGCCAGGGTTTGTGAGAGTCATTTACTCCTGCATAGTCGGATGAAGATAATTTTCCAGCAGGCTGTTACATTGTTGATCTGGACAATGAACACGCGATGAGCAGTGCCTTTGAGGGAAGGTGAGAGATAATAGCCACTTAGCCCGACATGGAACTGTTCCTTTTGAGGCCAGATGTGACGTCTGTTTTTCATTCTAACTCACTGAGGCAAAAGAATTGAAGGCTTTGTAAGAGGGACATTACGGAGCTTTGAAAACACATAAACAAGGCATGATGGACATTGTAGTCCGAACCAATACAGAATTTCGAATCAGGGTGTAACTCGAACATTATACAATGTAGGGCATTAGCCACAGTATTTTAAGAGTACAACAAACAAAACGAACCTGTTTTTTGATATGTATAAAATGTGGTTTTATTGTAAATAGCACCCGTAGTCCTTCTTCACTTTTTAAGAATCAAGTGTATTTAAACCTTGATGTGACTGCCCCTCGTATTTGCATATGATGAAGACCCACGTGAGGGTCGAAACCGGTCATGCTTTGCCTGTTGGAGAAATAAATATATTTACCTGATGTCCGACTGGAGGGCTTGTTTTCTCGCTACAAGCTGCGTGGAAGTCTTCTGGTATATATATATATGTTTCCGACAGCAAACAGTTCGCTCTTACCCGAGCCTCCAGTGACGGCGTTCCGCGGCGGGGTGGCGAGTCCCAATTAATCCAAACAACGCTGCCCACACATCACAATTACAGCATGCCATGGACTCCCAATATTGCAAAGCGGTGAATTTTAATGGTATGGCAACAACTCAATGCGTTTCAGAGCCTACGCTCCTTGCTCACGAGTAACTATGTTGCAATGACACACAGGTTTAAAATAAACATGTGACCTTTCATTATCGACATGGTGAACAGACTTCGAGTTTGCATCGAGTTCATTCACTCGATAAACATTTCATAATTCAGTTTTCATTTTACTGACAATTTCTAAATGCTGACATAACAACATTGAATATTGTGATTGGTTGACAAGTGCAAAAATGAACGTTTGACTGAAAATGTACGACTATCGGTCTTCCGATTATTCGCTGCCCGTCACTAAATAAATAAAGTTTTGGACTAGCTTTATTGTCCATTCTCCTAAAGACGATCAAAAATTCTCATAGTATGTGGGTTACATTTAGAGCTACTGCTTTACAGAGACCCCTGTAATGAAAAAAGATCCTGATGTGGACGGTGATCTTCGCAGTAGCGATCAACATGTCCTAACCATCCCTGTGGGCTCTTATGGATCCGTCCATCACTGATATTACCAAACTGCTCTTCCGTTTTTTAATTGGATCTCATTTGTGATGTGCCCCAGTTATTGCTGCCCCAGTGGGCTTCACCACATACTAATTAAATAGTTTGACTAGTCAGTTAGTCCAACAAATCAAGAGACTCATAATCCGGGTAAGTACTGCCCCAGTGGGCTTAACCTACTATTGTAACTAGTAAACAGTTGTTAAAGGGTTATCATTCATTGTCCCTTATGTCAGAAAGCTCTTAGTAGCTCCAATGCGTTCCACTCGTCAACCAATGTACAGGAAATCATGAACACATCAATTAATGGTCAGGTTAAAGTATTAGTTCATACAACAAAAGTGAGTAGAAAAACAATGGTGAAAACATCTCAATTAGTTCAATAACTGGTGTTTAAAACTATTAAAACAACTGTTTCATTTAGCAGTAACCAGACATAATACTATAAATAAACAGGCTCATCCTAAGTGGACTGACAATTCTTCATCACCATTGTGGCCCATAGGGGCCACTGTGTGGTAATGTATTATCAATTTTGATTCCAGACGCCTCAAATTTTGAACGCTGTGGCCCCCTCGTTCTTGGGTCAAAAGGGTATCTAGTACACAAAACGATGAGAGGCTACTATTTTGGTTATACTGTGTCTTGAAGCGCCTGGCAATGGGGTACTGTTTGTCACCATTTTTAATGGCACGAAGATGCTCAAGAATGCGCTTCTTCGCATTGTGGATCGTGAAGCCCATATAAAATTTGTCGCACGGGCATCTAAGAACATAGACCACATGGTCTGTGTTACAGGACACATGTTTGCTGATTCTATACGGTTTGCAATCAGATGATAGTTTTATTTCTTTGCAGTTTCTGCTAAATTTGAATGCTTTGCAGGTAACGCAAATATAGAATCCTTGTATGCCTGTTGCCTTAGCTGCTGGTGTGGTAAGGGCTCTACACATAGTATCTTTCAAAGATTTAACCTTTCTAAATGTAACTTGTGGATATTTCTCCACACAACTGGCTTGATCGTTGTCTGTCCTCAGTACTTGCCAGAACTTCTCCAACCCTTTTCTTACTTTTCGGACCTGACCATGAAATGTGTTGATGAACCTGATCTTTTGTTCTGACTCCTTACTTAATGTATTTCTGGGTGTCAGCTACTCTGTTCTTGTCCGTTTTTGAACTTCCTGACTCGCCTTTTTGATCATGGGGCGGGTATACCCTCTCTGCAAAAACCTTTCCGTCATTTGGATTTCTTCAATCCTAAAGCACTCCTCCGAGCTACAGTTCCGTTTTGATCGAAGTTATTCCCACAAGGGGATACGCCCAATTAAACTCTCTGGATGACAGATCCAGGCATGCAGTAGGCTATTGTCCGCTGTCTCTTTGCGATACAGGTAGCTGTCCAACTTGTTCCCATTTACCATTAGCAAAAGGTCTAAAAATTCTATCTTATCTTTGGCAATTTGGCTTGTGAAAGTAAGATTCAATGCATTATTATTCAGTATATTAACAAAATGATTGGCCTCGTTCTCATTGCCGTTCCAGATACAAAAACTATCATCTAAAAAGATCTACATTGTTCACTACCTGCTCTTCCCACCAGCCAAGGTACAGAGTGCAAAGCTGGGAGCCAAGCAGGTCCCCATTACTGTACCAAGTGTCTGTGTGTAGATTTTGTTATTAAATGTAAACATTTTCTGTGAGACATGTATGCATCATATCAATAAGCATCTCCATACGAAACAGATAAGATAATGATCTGTTTCTTAGAAAATGACGGCATGCTTTCAATCCTAGGTCGTGCGGGATACATGTATAGAGACTATTGACGTCAAGACACAAAATAGAATACTCATCCTTCCATTCAATGTTATTGATCCGCCTAAGAAAGTCTCCCATATCTTTAACAAATGATGGGAGACCTTGCACCAGAGGCTGAAGTCAAAAAAACACATACCTAGATGTGTTCTCAAGGCAACTTCCTCTTGAGGAGACGATCGGTCTCCCAGTGGGTTTAGAGCTGTCTTTGTGAATCTTGGGTAATAAGTATAAGGCAGGTAGTTTGGGGAACTTACAGGCCAAAAAGTCATGTTCCTCCCATTCAAGCAGGCCTTTTTCCCTCCATTCACTCAATTGTATTTAATACATTTTGATAGATGCCTCATATTTTATTCTATTGCTCAACTCATATCTGTCAACATCATTCAATTGTTTAATGCCTTCTTCAATGTACATTTCCCTCGAGAGTACCACTACGTTCCCCCCCCTTTGTCTGATTTTTTTCTTACAATAGATTGCTCTTTTCTCAAGCTTTCTATTGCCTCTGTCTGTGCTTGAGTTATATTGTTCTTACTTTACCTTCTCTTTTTGGAAATGCTAAGGAACACCTGCATCATACCTTTTTCAAATACATCGATCGCATCATTATTAATCTGTGGTAGAAAGATAGATTTCGGTCTGAAACCACTTTCAACACTGAGGTCAAGTCTAATATCATTGTTAATGAGATTGATGATTGGAGCCTGAATTAATCCTGGTTCTCCCTCTACTTCATTCATCATATGTAACAATTCGATGTCCCCAATGTTGATCTTACTGGGCATTTCTCTCTCATTCACAGGTCTTTCTGACACTTTGTGGCATACCACTTTTTTAATCTCAGTTTTCTTGTAAAATGATTGAAATCAATTCTACTCTGTGTGTAGTTGAAATTAATGGTGGGCAGAAGGAAAGACCCAACAACAGTATTTCTACCTCAGCTTTACTCAGGTTACGACCTGACAGGTTGATGAATTGTCCTTTGAGCCATTACTTCGCCTTCATATGGCCCCTTGTTCGACTTTCCACAGGACGTTTCCTCTTGTACCGCCTCTGCCTCCTTGCCCGCAACCTCGGTATCCTCCAACTCTTTGTTTGTTGTGGGCTGTAAGCCTCCCTTTGGCCATCAGGTTGAATTCTCTTCAAATTTGTTTTTTTACTCCACTCAGTTCGGATATACTGGATATGTTACTCTCACTATAATCGCTCTCAATTCCATCCTTTTACTGATTGCTTGACACCTGTTCACCAGCACCTTCACTCTCTGCTGCGATAGTTTTTGTAGTTGGTGTTTTTCTTATTTCAGAGGAAGCACTTCCAAGGTGATCATACCTTTTGGCAAAAGTTAGTATATGTCCTTTTTCGTAGTCCACCTGATCGTGGTGGAATTTCCTTTGTTTTTTTGCTTTGATTTCTTCCTCTATTTTATCCAATCTCATATCCATTTTATCCACCTCTTTCTGGAATTCATCCTGCCCATATATTGCTTTGAGCTTCTTTGTTGTATTTTCAATCTCTTCAGCATATTTCACTAACAGTCCTAGCATTATGGTGTAGCAATTATGGTTTTTGGTAGCCCATTCATTAACCAATTCTGGGTCAGGATCGCCAAATGTCGGGGTGATGAAAATTCTGAGTCCACGTGGCACCTGGGTTACATGGATGCATTTTTGTAACGTTGTCACCTCCCACCCTTTGGTCTGTTCTTGTTTGAGAGCCTTCCAAAGGTTATCCCAAAGTTGTTTTTTATTGGGGGAGGAAGTTGTAATACTTGTCAGTTCCACTGAATCAGTGTCGTCTGATGACTTAGTGTTGTCAAACATCTTGACTGCTGCCCCACAGTGTTTACTGTTCCGTGCCACAGCCAAATTTTACTTTGTATTTTAAATAGAAACACTAATCACACGTTTCCGCTTGCAAATCCTGCAATCAACTCGAATCGGTTGATTTGAAGGAGAACCGTCAGCCTCGTATTGACAACAGTGCAGGGGCATTCCTCTTGACTTATCAACCAACGCTCATACAGAGCTTGCTGCCATTGCTTATTCTAGACAGCTGCTCCCAGAGTAACATGCAGCAGTCAAAGCGATCCCAAATTTAGAAAAACGAGGCAGGCAGGGGTATATGTAGTAAATCTGACAGCATACAGTTCTCTCTTACCTGAGCCTCCAGCAACGGCGTTCCGCGGTGGGGTGGCGAGTCTCAATTAATCCAAACAACGCTGCTCACACATCACAATAACAACATGCCACGGACTCCCAATATTGCGAAGTGGTGAATTTTAATGGTATGGCAACAAACTCAATGCGTTTCAGAGCCTACACTCCTTGCTCACAAGTAACTATGTTGCAGTGACACATAGGTTTTAAATAAACATGTGACCTTTCATTATCGACATGGTGAACAGACTTCAAGTTTGCTTCGAGTTCATTCACTCGATAAACATTTCATCATTCAGTTTTCTTTTTACTGACAATATCTAAATGTTGACATAACAACATTGAATATTGTGATAGGTTGCCAAGTGCAAAAATTAACATTCGACAGTAAATGTCTGACTATCGGTCTTCCGATTATTCGCTGCCCGTCACTAAATAAATAACATTTTGGACTAGCTTTATTGTCCATTCTCCTAAAGACAATCAAATATGCTCGTAGTACATGGGTTACATTTTGAGCTACTGCTTTACAGAGACCCATGTAATGAAAAAGATCCCGCTGTGGACGGTGATCTTCGTGGTAACGATCAACATATCTTAAACATCCCAGTGGGCTCTTATGGATCCATCCATCGCTAATATTACCAACATGTTCTTCCATTTTTTAATAAGATCTCATGGCTGAATTTTAAACAAAAACCTAAGTGCGGGCTCCTGCGATTCGTTTCTCATTGGCCTCCGTGTGAGCCAGGTCCCGGGGGCATTGTAATAAAGGAGGGGGGCATGCCCTCACTCCTAAGGCTCATTGATTATCCCGTATGGCCTCCCCGCTGCCCCGAGGACCACTACCTTCGCAGTACGTTAATGAAAATAAGTGTGGGATGCAGCGCTGATCCCCCCGCAGCCTTAGGGGCCACCACCTCCCTGGGGCTTCATGTTATAATAATGCAGGGGGTCTGCACAGACCCCCTGCAGCCACGGTGACCACCAGCTACACCGGGCTTTTTTGAGAATGAGTGCGAGGAGACGCGCTCCCCCCATAGCCCCAGGAGACCACCACCTCCCCGGGGCAAACACAAACAAAGGAGGGGGGCAACGCAGACCCCCCCTACTGGAGCCAATATTTGGCCCTGGGGAAAGCCACCCACCAGGGCTGTCTCCAGACATTGCTGTTTGTTATGGCTTGTCGGGAGAAGCCATGGCAAGCACTGCTACGCTTTGTGCAAGTGAGAGCAGAACAAATGCTCTTGCTTGCACAAAGCAGAGCAGAATTGCTTTTGGACAGAGGGAGCGGCATGTTTGCAGCTCCTTCTGTCCAAAAGCAATACCGGCCCGCAGGATGCGGGGAGCCGTCAGGGACCGCGGGAGCCATCAGGATCCCCCTCGGTCCCCAATAGAGAGGCCATGCCCAGGGGGTGGGGTCGCCGGGGCTGAAGTCGGCCAGGGGAGTGGGGCCTCACAACCCCCCTTCCTATAAGTTTTAATAATTTATTTCTTAAAGTTCAGGCCTCGTGGCCCCCTTCACCTTTCAAAAAAAAAATATAAATAAATGCCGGGCCCTGGGAGATGGGGTCCCAGGGCCGAAATCGGCCCGGGGATGGAGTCCATTCGACCCCCCTCAGGTTTTTTTTTACAGGCTGGGACCAGGGGGATGGGGTCCCTGCGGGAGAAATTGGCTCAGGGAAGAGGGGGGCCACTTAGCCCCCCTCTCTTAAAAAAATGTGGAAAAAAAAGAAAAAAAACCTCTGCAAGTTGCAGGAGGCCACGCCCCTTCACTACCACTCTGGTAACAGGAGGGTTTGTTGCCCCCCATGGACCCTATGGAGCCAAGGGAACTTCATCCCCCAACCATCAGTGTTCCAGGAGATGCGTTTGCAGAGTGTTGGAGAACAGGGGTGTAGGAAAGTGACCCTTTTTGCTTGATTAAGCCACACTTTTTGCTGACATCTTATGCAACTGGACTTGATGTGCCCTGGGTCCCTGCCAATCAGGCTCCTAGGGCCTGTGTTCTTTCCCAAAACTGTACCTTTGTACCCAGAATTGGCAAATCTCTGGCCACAGGTAAGCCCCTTGTAAAGGGTACCATGAGTACCAAGAGCACTGTGACCAGAGATGGCCTCTAAGGGCTGCAGCACCGATTGTGCCACCCTTTGAGGCCCTGTACCTTAACACCCACACACTGCCATTGCACGCTGCGTGTTTTGGTGCAGTAAAAAGTGAAGAGTTGACATGGCACATATCCCTGTGTGCCGTGCCCACAACCCACTGCCTGAGGCCTAGGTAAGCCACCCCTCTAGCAGAGTGCACTAGCCTCAGGTGAGGGTACAGTGACATGAGCCCTGCACCCCTACAGTGTCTAAGTCCATTCCTAGACATTGTAAGTGTAGTAAAGCCATAAAGAGTATATGGTCTGGGAGTTGTTCAGTACAAACTCCACAGCTCCATAATGGCTTTACTAAAACCTGGTATTTTTTCTTTTCTTTTTTTATTGTTCTATTCAGACATGTCAACGTTACAGATATTTAGACAGCGTCAAACTATGCAGTTCTACTACAGGTTTACAACTTTATTTAAAACAGTATTTGACCAGATCAAACAAGGCTAAGTTACTTCACTTAAAATAATTGCACTTCTAGTGTCATGTACGTTAAATTTGACTGAAACAAGTACATAATGACAGTGCTTTGAGATAGTCTCTTAGACCTTATGATCCTTGTCGGGCATTACATTTATCACAAACAAGCATACAACAATATATTTTGGAACAAGTGTGCGACAGATTTGGATGTACAGCACCTGCAGGAGTTGCCTGCAGATGGAGGTTTGTAACAGGTCAACAAATGGGATTGTGTTAGTGATTATGAATCTCTGGCTGACGTGGAAGCGTCTGGTGTTACCATGTCTTGCTCCCTAAGCCAGGTCACAAATGGCTCCCAAATATCATTTGGGCGGGATGTCATGGGCATGAGGTCCCAGAACGCAGCCAGTTGCTCCATGCAGTAAGAGACGTCCCGGACCCAGGTGTTTACTTTAGGGTTCCTAGGGGCGCCCCAATAGTCTTCGTTTAACAAGTAGCAGCATCTTAACAGCTAGTCGGCATTTCTCAGGAGGGACGTCCTCTACGTATCCCATGAGGGCATTTTAATGAGACCCCTGTGACTGTGTGAATAATTGCATATACCCCCTCCATGAATTTGGCTATGGATGGGCAGGTCCACGCAACATGCAGGAAAGTGGTATCCTCTTGCTTACATTTCCAGCAGTTCATGTCTGGGCGCAGTCCTATTTTGTGTAGTTGCAGGGGAGTGTGATACACCCTGTGTATAAATTTAAAATGTATAAGTCTCAACCTGTAGTTTGGGGAGAAATATCTAAGCTGGGAGCAGCAGAATGACCATTGTTCGTCCGTAGGTGATTCATTTAAATCTGCCCTCCACTGTGCCATGGCCTTTGGGGTGGGAAAGGGGGTATTTGAATGTGTTTGGTTGTATAATGTGGCGATCAATTTACAAGGAGACTGGGTGACGAGTATGTGCTCTAGTGGCATCATTGTGGTAGGAGCTGATGGAAAGGAAGGGTGCAGTGTTCTAAAGGTAGCTCTGAGTTGATAATACAGGAGTAATTGTAAAATAGGTACTGGAATACCTTCTTGACTCTGCGGTGTATAAGTCCCCTAATGTGGTTAGGCCCATGGTACAGGTGCGTGCAATAGTACCTTTGTCTTGAAGGGCGAGGAAGTGTGGGTGATGTGCAAGTGGGGTGGAGGGTGCATATAGCAATGGTGTCTCAACGCGCTTCCTAAGACCCTCCCAAGCCCAGCGCAATGTCTCGACTGTGTTCACTTTTCCGGTTGTTCTGCGATAGGGCTTGTATAATGCGACATGTAGGGGGACAGGGTCCGCCACATCTTTCTCAATTGCCACGTGCGGTTGAAATGGGATTGTATACACCAAGAAATGGAGGTATTGGGTTTGCGCACACAGGGTTCGAGATCAGGAGCTCCTAGCCCTCCCCGTGAGAGTGGACGTGTCAGCAGTTCCCAACCCACAAATGGCTGCTTTCCGGCCCACACCAAGGCAATTGCGATGGAACAGAGAGATTTGAAGAAAGCTTGAGTTAGGGGAATGGGGATATTCGCAAATAAATGCAGGAACTTGGGGAGGATGATCATTTTTGTTATGGCTATTCTTCCAGCCAAGGACAGGAGTAGGGCTGTCCAAAAGTTTGATTTGCACTGCAGCCAGTCCAGGACCCGACCAAAGTTCATGCGCCAGGTTTCTTGCGTGTCTCTGCTCAGCCCCACACCTAAATATGTTACCGCACCATCAGCCCATGTAAGCGGGAATTCTAGTTTGGTTTCTAGTGGAGCATCTGTTAAGGGCAGGAGTGACGATTTAGACCAGTTGATTTTTATGCCGGACATTCCACCAAATTGGAAAACTTCCCGCAGCACCGGATTTAAATTTTCATCTGGTTTTCGAATGTACAATGTAATATCATTGGCATACATTGAAATAATGAGACTTCCATCTGTGAACCCTAGCCCTTGAGAAGTGTGGTGTTGATGTATTCTGGCAGCAAGAAGCTCCATGGCCACTGCGAATAGCAGCGGCAAGAGGGGGCAACCCTTGTTGCTTCCACGTGTTATAGGGAATGGCTCCGATAGCGGGCTGTTTGCTCAGTGTAGAGCAGACAAATTAGCTTGATGAAATTGAGGCTGAATCCTAGTATGGGCAGTATTCTAAACAAGAATGGCCATTCAAGGGAGTCGAACGCCTTGGTAGTGTCGAGGAATGCAGCAATGGCTGGCAGTTGAGGATCAATCTGGTGGACAGCAGCGAAGAAGGTACGTAGGTTATGGGATGTGGATCTGCCTGGAATGAAACCAGACTGGTCTGGCCTGGCTATAAGCGGAAGGAGCAGCTGTAATGTATTAGCAATTAGTTTAGCAAGAATGTTTACGTCTGCATTGATTGGAGAAAGTGGTCTGTATGAATCACAGAGGTTGGCTGCCTTGTCTGGTTTTATGGGGGAGATAATCACCACTTCTCTCATTGTGGGTGGCAAGGAACCGCGATCTAGGGAGTCTTGATATACTGCTAGCAAGCGGGGTGCAAGCTTTACCGCATAAGTATTACAAAACGAGGTCGTCAACCCATCTAGCCCTGGGGCCTTCTCACCTGGCAGGCTACTAATGACCTGTAGTATGTCTTCTGATGAGAACGGCTTGTCCAGATAAGTCCTGTGGGCCTCACTGAGCCAGAATAGTTCAATGGAGTCTAAATATGTTAGCAGCTCTGGGTGAGGGGCACTATGCATGACTGTATATAATGAGGAGTAGAAGCTAGTGAGGTGTGCGTGAGTTGCTTGTTGTCCTCCTATGGGAGTCGAGTCATCATCTAGTAGTTCAACTATAAACGTTAAGGATGTGTGCTGTTTAAGTGTGTTTGCTAGGGCCTTACCCGGCCTAACACCCTCTCCATAGCTGCATGCTTTAGCGTTCTTCCCCAGGAAGCAGGTCTCTCTGTCCGCCTCCTCACCGAACTCAGAGATTTTCTCCCGCAGGGTTGCAAGGTTTGTAGGTGCCCCTGTTTGATAGAACAGCTGTTCTGTGGTCCGGATGTCATGTTCCAACTTCAATAGTGTTGCTCTTATGGATTTCAGAACTCCTGATTGCTTGGCGATGCATGAACTTCTTATAACTGCCTTAAAGGCTTCCCATAGGGTTGAGGGAGATTCTACCCATCCTTCGTTTGTGGAAAAGAACTGGGTGAGCGCAATTCTGATTTCCTCCCTAAATGCTGCGTCTAACAAGGCCTGTGGTTGGAGTCACCAGCTGAACACATGGGGCAACGACTGTGGTATGGTCCAGCGCAGTATTTCCGCGGCATGTTCAGAAGGTCTGCGCGGTAGGTGCACGACGTCTATGGTCCAGGGCTCTATGTCACCCGTGACCAACCAATAGTCCAGTCTGGACCAGGCGCTGTGATGTGGAGTTATACATGTGCCCTCTCTAGCAGCTGGATTCCTGCTGTGCCAGATATCTGTAAGACTGTGATCTAGTATAATGGAGTTCAATTGCTGAGATGCCCTTGGATGTGGGCTACGGGCGGCGCCAACCCTGTCCACTCCATCTTGTAAGGTAGTGTTAAAATCCCCGCCCCAAATCACTGTGTCGCCTCTCATTGCCAGCACCTTTGCCCAAAAGGTGAGGAAAAAACTAGGATCGTCCACATTTGGACCATATATGTCAACTAGAGTCACCTGGGTGGACATGAGTGTGCTGTGTAAAATAACATATGTCCCCTCTGGGTCTATTTGTGTATGAGAAGTTGTCCAAACCAACCCGCGTCTTATCAGCACCGACACTCTTCTTGCATAGTTAGAGTATGGAGCTGAGTGTATCTCGCCGAATATTTGTTGCGTAATTTAGGGTCTACACCACACTTCTGGTGAGTCTCTTCTAAGATACAAACATCGATGTGGTGCCTGATTCAGTATGCGTGCATTAACTTCGCTTTCCTAAAATCATTTAGCCCCCTGATGTTCCAGGTAAGGAATTTGGTCTTGGTCATAAGGCAGCTGGGGTGTTGTATAGTGTGGTACACATTTGCTGAAGATGCATATTGGGATGAAAAGTTAGACACTGGATTCTACTACTGATACCTTGTAAATGCATATACGATTTTAAAGTGGCATCCGAAGAAAGTAAGTTGCGGTCTACAATAAGAATATGTAGCATAGTTAACGTCTTTTTGTCTGAAAATTCTTTGAACACCCTTATCCGCCCACCTCCCACACCAACCCCTCAAATAGGTTGTGTTAAATTACCCACCCACAAACCCTTTATTCCCTTGTTAACCCAAAAACGAAAACACATGGGAGATCTCCCGGAGGGGCTTGGCTCACCAGCATAATTCCTGCCTGGTGGCATGGTGGCCGGGCTAAATCAGAGAAGTAGGAATCCGCCTAATGTGGATTTGAGCCCAATACACTGCCGGAAAAGTTAGCTAATACTGGACTTGACTGGCACAGCAACCAGAAATGCAATACAGTGCAAAATAACACAAAAAACGTAATGAACTGTTCGTTTGAGAACAAATTGATTACATCAGTCATTATCGCTCAAGTTATGTTCTGATTCAGTTTGCTGTGAGGAGCGAGGAGATGGCTTTTTGGGGCTGATATGTTTAGTGAACTTCAGGGCTGATTTAGCGACAGTGAAGAAGTGCGGTTGCCCTTTGTGCGTGATTTTTAGCTTGGCCGGGTAAAGCATTGCGTATGGGATGGTGGCTTTTTGTAGGATGTGCTTCACCGGTGTGAATTCTCTACGAGCGGCCTGCACCATTGGGGTGTGATCTGGAAAGAATGATAGGGAGTTACCCTGATGATTTTTGGGACTTTGGTCCCTGGCGGCCTTGAGGATCGCATCCCTATCTCTATAATGTGGAAGAAGCGCAATTATAGGACATGGCGCAGTGCCCACTGGTGGTGTAGGACCCAATGAGCGGTGGACCTGCTCAACTATCATGACTGATGACAGCACAGGAACAACAGTCCACGTAATCGATTTTCTATAATATAGTTCCATTTTCAGGATAGCAGTGGATTCACGCAGTCCTCGAGCGCGGTCTAAGAACTCGTTTTTGGCTTTGATTACCGCCAGTACTTTCTCCAATTGAAGTAGTTGCTCCCTGGATTTGGCTTGAAAGTCCTGGGTGTCGAAGATCCTGTTTTCAAGGGTGTCTAGGCTGGTTTCGTGAGTGTCAACACGTTTTTTTACCTTGTCTAGGCTAGAGGTAAGTATGTCAATTTTATTGACTATGGTTTTTATGCTGGACCGCACGTTCCCCAGAGTCTTTGGCACTAGGGTCAATGCCTGGCTCTGAACTAGTATCAGTTGTTCGAGTCTGATGCTTACTATCGAAGGGGATCTTGGATTGTCTAGGGTCAGTCTTTCCCATTGTGACAGGTGGTATGCAGGCAACGCTGGATGTCGTGAGCTCTGCAGAGATTACTCCCTCAAGGACAAAAAGCGTATCGGAGCGCCTCAGACCAACACGGCTGTGCACTGGGCACAACAGCCTGCGACGCGGGGTATTTTTGGATATACCAACTCGATGAACTTATGGCTGGTGTTCTCCCAGCTAGATATCGCCGAGAACACAAGGTCCAATGCTATTGATGGCACAGCGTTTATAGGCAAAGGGGTGCTCCCACGCAAGCTGACCACCCACGCAGGTGAAGTCAGAGCAGCCCCAGACTCAACTCTCCGGCCCCACGTCGGGGGCCCATCGGGTGGGAAGGAGCCTGCCTGCCACCTCCTCACCCGCGTGGGGATTGCCGCGCTACACACAGCCCCAGCCCTAGAGACTACGCATTACCAAGCACGCCTCTGACGCAGGCACATGACCCATGAGCTCGAGCACAACCCTCCCGGCCTCTAGAACACCAGGTGGGGTATAGGCCCTGCCGGCGGGGAGTGCTCAAGGCTGCACGCCTACCCGGCTTGCACCTGTACTCACTGCGCTTTCCTGGGCTGCTCCGATGCAGGAGTGTGGCAGGCCTTACTCAGCCAGTGCTCTGTGCCATCCTTGATGGTTCCGCCTCTACCCCCGGTACCAGCAAGGGGGGTAGGGAGCCACTCTGGGGTGCCGGAGCCTCGTCCGTCCCCGGTAGCAGCCTCAGGGCCCAGGCGGTCACACGGGATCAAGTACACCACAGGCCGCCGCCCAGATATCACGCCGGGCCAAGGGGACAGCAGTCTTCAGCCGCCCAGTCCCCACGATCCTCACACAGGGCCACGGCAATCGATGGTGCACCGGGGGGAATCGCAGGTGAGCTCAGCCACGGCAGCTGCGCCGGATTCACACAGTGGCCATGTCTGCAGCGCACGCCAGGCCTCAGCACATTGGGACCACAAATTAGTTTGTCTTCACCTTCCCAATAGCCAAACTTGCACAAAGTAGCAGACGATGTGTAGGGGTTGCTGCCGCTATGTTTCAGCAGCGGATTCCCATTAAAGGATATTGATGTTGCAGGATTAATGAGCCCGGCCAGCAGAGCCCCTCTAGAAGGTGGCCATTCTGCAGCTCGGCGAACCCACGCCCCCCCCTAAACCTGGGAAGTTTGGTAGCAAACTTCCCAGCACATTAAACCCACACTGATGTCAGTGTGGGATTTAATGTAAAATGAACTCAGAGGGCATCTTAGAGATGCCCACTGAAAAACAAACAGCCCTGGTTTGGTTCCTGAATTGATGCCCGCCATTTGCCACCATCGGACAGGTTTCTGGGCCCCAGGGTAAAGAGTGTCCGCTCTCTGGGACAAGAAACAAAGCCCATCCTGGGCAGAGGTGTCATACCCCCTTTCCCCGCATGGGCTGGCTCCACGAAGGGGAAGCTTCAAAGGCCTTCCACCTGTGGGAGCTGTCCTTGCCTTTTGCTGCCCCAGCAAGTAGCTCCCACCGGTTCTGCCCTGCACTTTGGTTGGGGGAATCGGCGGGTAAACCTAGCTAGGAGGAGAGATGTGCCCACCTTTGCAAACCTCACCTCTCAGGTGGGGGAGGAGAGGTGAAGCACATATCTCAGTCCCCTCCATCTTGAAGATGAGGGCACCCAGCCAATCAGGAAGAGGCTTATCCCCCCAACCACTGGAGGGTGGCAAAACAGGGGGTGCGCAAGACGTAAAACATAGGGCTTTCCAATAGATCTGGAAGGTGAGGACGAGGAAGGAGAGCGGCCATGGCGAGGAGGAGGCAGCCACAGCAGGTAAGTGCCTTTTAAAAAAATTATAATTAAATAGGTAGGGTGGAGGGGCCAGGTAACTCCGCTCCGCCACGAAGTCGGAGTTTTGCCTAAACTCCATGTTCGAACGGAGCGCGGAGTAGGCAAAACTCCGTAAACTCGGCTGGAGCGGAGTTACCCGCCAGGGGTTAATATTGAGTCCAGGCAACTGAAATTGGGCTTTGACCCCTTTTTGTGTCATAGTCTAGTCTAAGTGTCCTTCACGGGCCATTTTTACCAATATGAATCTCAACTAAAAGGAAGGTATGAACTTGTCACCTCTCATCAGTAAACCGTTCATGAAGGGACACACAACCAACGACACAGAACTTTCCTTCCTAACTTTTGATCTTACTACTTTCATCACTTCTTTTAACACTTGATTCTTTTCCATCTCTAAGCTCCACTCCTCAGCTGAAAAAGCACAATATGCAGACTCAACTGCATCAAAAATTAAAGCAACAGCTGCATCTTCCTGGTCATTACCCACGTCCTTCTCCAATTGCAACCTACACAGACAATCCGCTTGAGTATTTCACCATTCCGGAATATACTCAACCACATATTTATATTCTTGAAGTCTTGCTGCCAATCTGGCTGGCTTCACATATCCTTTGCCTGCCCCAGCTTGAAGGAGTACTTTGCTGAGAGGTTTGTGATCTGTCCTCAGCATGAATTCAACGCCTCATACATATCTGTGAAAGTACTCAACTGCCCAGGCAGCAGCCAGCATCTCTTTTTCAATAACAAAATAATTCCTCTCCGCTATCTAAAGAGTCCTAGACGCAAACGCCACAGCAATTTCTGTTTTCCCATGCTTCTAGGCAAAGACTGCCCCAAACCTGCAGTACTGGCCTCAGCAGACATAATAGATCTGAGTGTTATAACAAAGGGAGACAAAACACCCGCCTCACATATGTCTCTTTTTTATCCTCACAAAGCTCTCATCCTGAGCACGTTCCCACTTAAAACCGTGCCCTTTCCTCAATAGGACTTTTAATCTCTCGGTCTTGTCAGCAAACCCCCTCACAAACTTGGAATGGTATTTAATGAGACCCAGAAGGGATATCAGTTGATCCCTATTGCAAGGCGCAGGAGGTGGTGATGCAATACCGTCCAGTGCATATGCTTTGAGCTTGGCACCATCTGATGTAATGGTATAAACTAAATATTCGACCACTGCTTCAAAAATGTATACTTCTCTCTCCAGAGAGTTAATCCCATGTCTGCAATCCTTCTCAGTGCTTGACTCAAGACCATATGATGTTGTTCCATGGTCTCTCAAAAGATCAAAATGTCATCCTGAAAAAACAAGATATTTTGAATCCCTCTGAAAAATTCACTGACCATACGCTGTAATACACTCGCAGCCAATGACAATCCAAATGGCATGTGAGAGAAACTAAAATGTACCTTCCAACGTGATATATGCAGTAAGGGACCTGGAATCCTTATGCAAGTTAATCGGGTGGTAAGCACGCTTGAGGTCTAACTCCGAAAAGTACTTACTGCTGTTCAACATTAGTACCATCTAATTTATATTGGGAAGGGGGTACATGTCTGGGATGACATTTCGATTAAGGGATCTTAAGTCAACACAAAACCTAGGGTGTCCGTCAGCCTTCTTGGTAATAACCATGGGTGAAATCCATCTAGATGCCTCAACTGGTTCTATGATCCCTTCATCTAACATCTCCTGAATTAGTTCCTTGACCTCCTCACATACTACTACTGGCACCTTCCTCACTTTGTGCTGCCCTGGTATTGCTCCCTCCTTTAACCCAAACTTGTGCGTATACCCTTTAAGCCTTCCTAGGCTGTCCATAAAAGTGTGCTTAACACCATCCAAAATGTCATTAATGGACTCATCGCTAACTACCATGATGTGCAATGGTGCTCCCAGATTATTAATGATGTGTAGGTCATATTGGTGTATCCAACCTAATATGGATGGACCACAGTCTGCTATGTACACTTTCCAATGAATACTCCTTCCACTGAACTTAATATCTGCATCTACATAACCCAAGATGTCTATAGACTCACCCTGTTAACCTCCAGGGGAAATATCTTTGGGTGATATAATTCTATCATGCCACTCACTATCCAATATGCTTCTAGGAATGATAGTATACACCGATCTACCATTAACATACATCTCGTCCATGGCTTTCAGTGAATTGATTCTCTTGGCTTCACATTCAATTTCATCTTCCACACACAAAATACTATCACATTCGTGATCACAATCTGGAACTTCAGCGGAAACTGTAGAGACTTTACCACATCCAGTTGATCAACACATTTTGGCAAAATGACCAACCTGTCCACATTTTTGACACTCCTTGTTTTTGGCCCAACAGTACTTTGCTTCACTTGTGTGGTTCATACACTCACATTTGCTACACGCCTTAATATTTTGCTTAAACTGACCACCACCGTGGGTATTTCCCTTCAAGTAAGACCTTTGGGGTCTTATAGCTAAAACAGAAGTCCACTTGGATTCACAATTGCACCAACTTCTGGTGTCTCGTGATTCCCTATATTATTATTCTTCTCCATCTCTTTCATGCAGTAGGTAGATTGCTCAACGACTTTTGCTATGTCTATAGCATCCTTCAAGGATGGATTATTAGCTGCCCACAATCTTTCCTGTACTCTCTTGCTGTAGCACTTAACTATTAGTTGGTCTCTAATTAACTCATCGGTCATAGTGCCGAACTTACGCTTGGTGGATAACTCCCTTAGCCTGACCACAAATTCATCAATGGACTCTTCTTTTGTATGATTGTTAGAAATGGGGTCTCTCGTTGGCAAGGGCTTGCATCTTTGCCCTCAGGACACGGAGTCGGCAGCGGCGTCGTAGATGTCGTCGAGTTGCTTTTCCTCTGTTGCAGCACAAAACACACAGTCCCCAGTGCTGCGGGCAGAAGAGCTTGAAGTCTTTGTTGTTCCTGAGACTCCGTGAACAGGGGGCAAGCTCTACCTCAATCCCTTGGAGAAACTCAAAAAGTAGATTGCAGAAAGTTCAGTCTAGTCCTTTCACAGCCCAAGACAGAAGCAGCCACTGCAGCCAACACAGCAAAGCACACAGCAAAATGGTAGGTCCTCCTGACAGCTTCTCCAGCTCTTCTTCTTGGCAGTCTTCTTGATCCAAAAGAGTTCTAAAGTTCAGGGGTCTGGGCCCCAGTGTTTGTATAAAAAAATCCTTTGATCCTCTAGGCCAGAGCTTTCTAAACTGTGTGTCTCGACACAGTACTGTGTCGCCTGCAAATGGTGGGTGTGTTCCAGGATGACAATGGTATTAACGGGCACTTAGCACATAACTGCTGCTAATTAAGAGGCATTCCTTTGAAAGCTTTGTTCTCACTATGCCTCATCTATTGCATAACGTCTCCCAGTAAATGGCCTTTAAAGACCTGTGAAGTACTCGGGTGCGGCTGTGTGTGTGCCCGGGAAGCTGGGGTGAGGTGACAGACAGAGGGAGATAGAGGGAGGAAGACAGAGGGAGGGAGACAGAGAGAGAGGGAGACAGAGAGGGAGAGAGGGAGGGAGAGAGTGAGGGAGACAGAGGGAGGGAGACAGAGGGACAGAGACAGAGGGAGACAGAGAGGGTGACAGACAGAGGGAGGAGGGAGACAGAGGGAGGGAGACAGACAGAGGGAGGGAGGGAGACAGAGGGAGGGAGACAGATAGAGGGAGACAGAGGGAGGGAGACAGACAGAGGGAGGCAGACAGAGACAGTCAGAGGAAGGGAGACAGAGAGAGAGGGAAACCGTGGGAGACAGAGAGAGATGGAGACAGCGGGAGACAGAGGGAGGGAGTCCGGGGTAGACAGAGGGAGGGAGAGGGAGACAGAGAGAGGGAAAGAGATAGAGGGAGACAGATAGAGGGAGACAGATAGCGGGAGGGAGACCGAGGGAGGGAGACAGCGAGAGAGGGAGAGAGAGAGAGAGGGAGACAGAGAGAAGGAGGGAGTCAGAGAGAGAGGGAGACAGGGGGAGACAGACAGAGGGAGACAGAGGGAGAGAGAGAGGGAGGGAGGGAGGGAGACAGAGAGAGGGAGACAGAGAGAGAGGGAGACAGACAGAGAGAGAGAGAGGGAGAGAGAGAGAGAGAGAGAGAGAGAGAGAGAGAGAGAGAGGGAGGGAGACAGAGAGAGAGGGGAGGGAGACAGAGTGAGAGACAGAGAGAGGGAGGGAGACAGAGACAGACAGAGCTAGAGACAGAGACAGACTGAGACAGGGACAGATAGAGACGGATGAGGCAGAGACAGGGACAGGGCAGACAGATAGAGGCAGAGACGGACAGAGATAGAGAGAAGGAGAGTGAGACAGCGACATACAGGGACAGACAGACAGGGACAGACAGATAGATAGAGGCAGAGACAGGGACAGACAGATAGAGTCAGAGACTGAGACAGAGAGAGGCAGAGAGACAGAGAGGGAGACGGAGAGGGAGACGGAGGGAGACAGAGGGAGAGAGAGAGTGGGAGACAGAGGGTGACAGAGGGAGGGAGACAGAGAGAGAGAGGGAGACAGAGGGAGGGAGGCAGAGGTAGACAGAGGGAGGGAGTCAGGAAGAGACAGAGGGAAGGGGAAGGAGACAGACAGAGGGAAGGAGACAGAGGGAGGGAGAGAGAGGGAGAGAGAGGGAGACAGAGAGAGAGGGAGACAGAGAGGGAGACAGAGGGAGGGAGACAGAGGGAGAGAGACAGAGGGAGACAGACAGAGGGAGACAGACAGAGGGAGGAAGAGGGAGAGCGAGAGGGAGACAGAGGGAGAGAGGGAGGGAGAGAGGGAGGGAGACAGAGGGAGGGAGACAGAGGGACAGAGACAGAGGGAGACAGAGAGGGTGACAGACAGAGAGAGGAGGGCGACAGAGGGAGGGAGACAGACAGAGGGAGGGAGGGAGACAGACAGAGGGAGACAGAGGGAGGGAGACAGACAGAGGGAAACAGACAGAGACAGACAGAGGGAGGGAGACAGAGAGAGAGGGAAACCGTGGGAGACAGAGAGAGAGGGAGACAGAGGGAGGGAGTCTGGGGTAGACAGAGGGAGGGAGAGGGAGACAGAGAGAGGGAGAGAGATAGAGGGAGACAGATAGAGGGAGACAGATAGAGGGAGGGAGACTGAGGGAGGGAGACAGCGTGAGAGGGAGAGAGAGAGAGGGAGACAGAGAGAGGAAGGGAGACAGAGAGAGAGGGAGACAGGGAGACAGAGTGAAACAGACAGAGGGAGACAGAGGGAGAGAGAGAGGGAGGGACAGAGAGAGAGGGAGACAGAGAGAGAGGGAGACAGACAGAGGGAGGCAGAGAGAGAAAGAGGGAGAGAGAGAGAGAGAGAGAGAGACAGATAGAGAGAGGGAGGGAGACAGAGAGAGAGACAGAGAGAGGGAGGGAGACAGAGACAGACAGAGCTAGAGACAGAGACAGACTGAGACAGGGACAGACAGAGACAGATAGAGTCCGAGACAGGGACAGGGCAGACAGATAGAGGCAGAGACGGACAGAGACAGAGAGAAGGAGAGTGAGACAGAGGGAGGGAGACAGCGACATACAGGGACAGACAGGGACAGACAGACAGATAGAGGCAGAGACAGGGACAGACAGATAGAGTCAGAGACTGAGACAGAGAGAGGCAGAGAGACAGAGAGGGAGATGGAGGGAGACAGAGGGAGAGAGAGAGAGAGGGAGACAGAGGGTGACAGAGGGAGGGAGAGGGAGGGAGACAGAGAGAGGGAGACAGAGAGAGAGGGAGACAGAGGGCGGGAGGCAGAGGTAGACAGAGGGAGGGAGTCATGCAGAGACAGAGGGAAGGGGAGGGAGACAGACAGAGGGAGGGAGACAGAGGGAGAGAGAGGGAGACAGAGAGAGAGGGAGACAGAGAGAGAGGAAGAAAGTGAGAGAGGGAGACAGAGAGAGAGGGAGACAGAGAGAGGGAGACAGAGGGAGAGAGACAGAGGGAGACAGACAGAGGGAGACAGACAGAGGGAGAAAGAGGGAGAGCAAGAGGGAGACAGAGGGAGAGAGAGAGGGAGAGGGAGGGAGACAGAGGGAGTGAGACAGAAGGATGGAGACAGAGGGAGGGAGACATAGGGACGGAAACAGAGGGAGACAGACATAGGGAGACAGAGGGAGACAGGCAGAGGGAGGAGGGCGACAGAGGGAGCGAGACAGAGGGCGACAGACAGAGGGAGACAGACAGAGGGAGACAGAGGGAGACAGACAGAGGGAGGAGGGTGACAGAGGGAGCGAGACAGATAGAGGGAGTCAGAGGGAGGGAGACAGACAGAGGGAGACAGAGGGAGGGAGACAGAGGGAGAGAGAGGGAGGGAGACCGCGGGAGAGAGAGGGAGGGAGAGAGAGGGAGACAGAGGGAGGGAGGGAGACAGAGAGAGGGAGACAGTTGGAGAGAGAGAGAGAGGGAGACAGACAGAGTGAGTGAGACAGAGGGAGACAGAGAGAGGGAGAGAGGGCGGGAGAGAGAGAGGGAGAGAGAGATAGAGAGAGAGAGAGAGAGAGAGAGAGAGAGAGAGAGAGGGAGGGAGACAGAGAGAGGGAGGGATAGATAGAGAGAGGGAGAGAGACAGAGAGAGAGAGAGAGAGAGAGAGATGTGTGTCTCACGAAGGCATCCGCTGCAGGGGCCTGTGTTCATCCTCATGGTCTCAAATTTGCTTGAAAATGCACCATTTGCCCACTTTTATTTCAAAATGTTCTTCCGCGGGGAGAACCTCCCCGAACACCCCTTAAGTGGTTCGGGCTCGCTTGCTACACTCGCTCGCTACACTGCCTTACTGTGTCCCAAAATAATGCATCTCCAAAAAGTGTGTCACCAACATGAAAAGTTTGGAAAGCTGTGCTCTAGGCAGAGGGTGTCTGTGCCCAGCCAGAACCAGTCCAGTTCTGCCTTCTCTGGTGTGATTTCCTGGCAGGAGGTGGAGACGGCATTGTCAGAGGCAGACCAGGCCCTTTGAGGTGCAAGGAAATCTCCTCCCTCTTTCCCCATCGCAGCCCAGGTCTATTCAGCCCTTTCCTGACCTACCTAGACTATCGGGAGCCACTCTTGCTTCCTGGCCATCTGTCGTCCAAAACCCAGACAGGCAATCCACATTTCAGCAGAGGCACATGGGATGACTGAGCAAGAAAATACCTACTTTCTAAAAGTGGTATTTTCAAACACAGAATGTAAAAATCACCTTTACTAAAAGATGCATCTTTAGATTCTGAGTTCAGGCATACAAAATTTGTATTTTCCTACCTAGTTCCCAGGGCCAGTTATGTTTATTAGATGTTATAAACAAACTTCCCCTTCTGTCCTATGGGGAACAGGTAGCCTTACAACAGTGAAAAATGAAATGGGCTGTAATTCACTATCAGGACATGCCACACACACCAGGGCATGTCCTACCTTTCACATACACTGCACCCTGCCCACAGGGGTACATTGGGCCTTCCTTAGGGGTGCCTGACATGTAAGAAAAGGGAAGGTTAGGGACTGGCCAGTGTGTGCACGGGCCAAGTCAACATGACAGTTACAAACTGTGCACAGACTCTGCAATGGCAGGTCTGAGGTACCTTTTCCGGGCTACTCACGTGGGTGGCACAATCCTTGCTACAGGCCCATGCATAGCATTTGATTCACAGGCCCTGGCACACTCAGTGCACTTTACTAGGGGCTGACAAGAAAACCAAACATCCAATCATGGAATCACCAATCCATAACATACTTTACCACAGGAGCACTTGCACTTTACCACTGATCAGCAGTGCGAAAAGTGCACAGAAACACTACGCCAGCAAAAACAGGGTCAAAACCGGGAGGGCAGAAAGCAAAAACTCAGGGGAAACACGCCAAAAGATGCCAAGTCTAACAATGATGCTGTAAATACAACTTGAATCTAGTCATGACCAAATTTGCCTCTTTTTCGAATCAAATTTCTAGGCACCGCTTAGCTTCCTCAAACTCATTTTGGATAGTTTGACCGTTGGTGCCTACGGCTTGGGATAAGAACTTAAAAATACGCTGCCTTCTTTCCCCAAAGTACTTAACAACAAAGCTTTTTTTCATATAACAGAAAATTCAAGACCATCAAGGGCCACTAAGTAATTTTAAAACATTGGTAACCAATTTTCCTATTGAACACAACGTTCTCCTGGCTCTGCTAAAAAACTTGGTGGTGTTATTATTGCAAGTTGTGATACTGCCATGATTCTTGGATTTCCACAAATAATACATTTAGTTCAGGCCAAAAGTCTGGTCAGCAAAAGCATTTCTCTTACCTACATCATCAGTAATTTTCCTATGGGTACTACACTTCACTATTGCAAACTTCTTAAGAGTGTCAAAGCAGTCAAAAGTCTCAATATAAGGTGACCATTTTGGATCTTTGTACCATGGGAAGTAAGGAACCCTCTCTCGGCCCAGAGTTGCCCGAAATTGTGCGCAACCCCAAAGGCATACTGGCTGTCAGTATAATATCGACAACCAATCCCTCGCTCAATTCACAAACTCGAATTAAGGCGGCTAACTCAGTGGCTTGGGCTGACTGATAAGGGACTTGTGATGTCTCTACGACTGTACGCAATGTGGTGATAGCATAAGCAGCAGTTGTAGTGTCATCTGGTAATTTGAAACAAGAGCCATCAACATATAGGGGCATATTTACAACGAGGCGATAAAAAATTATCGCCGCTTTAGCGGCCGTTTTCGGCCGAAAAGCGGCGATAATTTTATCGCTATATTAGCAAGGTCACGCTAACGCGTGAAACCTTGCTTTAGCGTGGGGATTCCTAACGCCCAGCTTTGCATCTCTAATGAGATGCAAAGTGGGCGTTCCTGACCTGACATGATAGGAGAAATGTCGCCAAGCGACATTTCTCCTATCATCAAGCCCCACGCTATGAAGCATAGCGTCAGGAAAAGTAGCGATAACACCTGTTATCACTACTTTCCTAACACCTGCTTCAGGACTGACTTAGCCATGATATCCTATGGAAGGAAGATATCATGGCTAAGTTTGTGAGTCCCTATCAACAAGCTAACGTGAGATTATCGCTGGGTTTCCAGCGATAATCTCACGTTAGCCAGTTATCGCTAGGATTTTTATCGCTGATGAGATAAGCGTTGCTAATAGCACGCTATCTCAGCGATAAATATCGGCGCTAGCCGGCGATATTTATCCGAGCGCTAAGTGCGCTCAGCGATAATTATCGCCGGTTGTTGTTGATATGCCCCATAGTTCCCTATGTAGGTCAGATAAGGGAACATCAGTCAAGTCTACACGTCCTTTCGTATCTTCTTCCGTCCAGGAGATACAATCATATTTCTCATTTTCATCATTTTCAGAAGGGAGGGGCAGTAACGTGGCTGGATTCAGAGTGGCCCATCTTTTGATCATAATGTGCTTGGCGAACAATGTTAATTCATAACCAGTTAGACGTGCACTGGTGAGGTACTGTGTCTTTGTCTTATTCAAAAGGGAATCCACAGCATGGGGTACCATGACTGTGGGGTCAGTATCAAGTATGAGTCCAGCCTATTTTCTTATCGAGACGGCCGCGACCGCTCTTAGGCAGCTCACGAGGGCTCTTGCGACAGGGTCAAGAACAGCAGAGAAATAAGCACTCAGTCGTTGCTTATCTCCAAATTTTTGTGTCAAACCAGAAAGCGCTCAACCAGCCGTCTCATGGACGTACAACACAAACGGCTTGCCATAGTTGGGAGTGCCAAGCACAGGAGCCGATCAAAGCGCAGTCTTTAATTGCTCAAAAGACTGCTGACATTCAGACGCCCAAGGCAGGGGCTCATGCACATCTTTAGTGGTTAGTGCAAGCAAGGGTTTGGTTAATAGGGAGTAGTTAGGTATCCACTGCCTACAGTAGGAAGTGACACCTATAAAAGCGCGCACATCTTTCTGGGTGTGTGGGATGGGCATTTTAACAATGGTACTGATGCGCTCAGGAGTCAATCTCCTACCCTCCTGCGACAGTAGGTGACCTAAATAGGTGACCTCCTGTCAACAATACTGAAATTTGGAAAGGGACACCTGATGTCCGTGCTTTGCCAAATACAATAACAATTTAACTGTACTATCCCTACAATCTTGTTCTGTGTCAGAAGCGATGAGGAGATCGTCAACATACTGAACCAATACATTACCTGCAGGAAGCAAAAGGTAATCCAATTGGCTCTTTAAAGCCTGACTATGGATACTTGGACTCTCAGTATGGCCCTGAGGAGCTTGACAGAATCTAAAACTTCTGCCAGCTAGTGTAAAACCGAACAAATACATGATATCTGGATGATTAGGAACACTGAAGAATGCATTTTTTAAGTCAATGACAGAAAAGAATTTAGCAGTGGAAGAAATCATTGTCAAAAGAGAAGTAATGTTAGGGACCACGGGAAAATGGGAAACTACTATTTTATTAACCTTGTGCAAATCAATCACAAAATGATAAACATCTGCATGATCATCAGAGGAACCCGAAGGTGTCCATTTAAGAATGGGAAGAATAGGACTATTCCAACATTAGCAGTTGTCTTCTCAACCACTCCTTTCTCAATCAAATCCTGTACAATTTGTAATAAGGCTCGCTCACCTGCCTGGGGTATTTTATACTAAGGGATATGAGACAAAATAGCATTGTCTTTAACTTGGATCGAAGCCAGCGATATCTGTAATAGTCCCACATCTGTGTCGCCTGTTGCCCACAGAGTGGGTGCCACATCTTTAAATTCAGCAGGAAGGAGCTCATCTTTGGACAGGCACTGTTTAGCGCGTACCACATCAGGACCCATTGTCATGTAAACCTGTCGGGGAGCAATAAATCGTAGCATGCAATTTCTTCAACAAATCCAAACCCATCAAATTTTCTCCACAATTAGATGTCAACCAGAATGGCGAATCCACAGTGAAAGGACCAATAGTCAATGAAAGAGGTCTTGAAATGGGGCTTGCAACCAGTACACCAGAGAAACCTACCTAAACATTATTGTGGCCAGACAGAGCTGCCCCAGGGACCAAAGAATGAGAAATAGAACTGTTTGTTGCACCTGTATCCACCAAAAATTCCTTAGCCGAGCCATGCAAATCCGCAGTGACGTAAGGACCGTGTTGATCTACAGGTATCAGAACTGGTCCCTCGCTCTGTCACTGGCTGTCCTAGCTGTAAGACATTCCTGTCACCTTAGCAGTGTCATAATCATCACGATAATACTGCCTGCCCCGAGGGTCATCAAAGTAATTATTGTCAGACGACCCTGTGAGGCCGCAGCATGCTGAGCCCTGTCCATCCCACCAGCTCCATGACCCCGTTCACGGGAAGCTCGTTCTCTAAGTACCGCCACCTTCTGCAGCAACACGGGACACTCGCAATGCCAGTGTCCCTCCTCCTTACAAGATGCACACTTATTCAGCCCTAAAGGCGTAGTATTCGGCTGCCTGCTAGTGCGTGGAAGCTGTCAGGCCAAACCACCACGTCCTCTACCATTCCCTCTAGAAACCTGCTGCAACAACACCTTTGTCTTCAAATCCTTGTGCTTCTTCTCTGTCCTCTCCTTGTCCTCATTTTCCCTGTGCTCATAATACTGCGCCATATTCAAAATAACAGATGGAGAAGAGGTGGACCAAGTGCTTTCGGAAGCCTGCAATCGAGCTTCAACCTCCGGAAGCAAATTGGAAACCAATCTATTAACAAACAACCGGACACCTCCCTCAATCGACAAATCCTGTCCACTATAATCCAGAAACACATCTTAAAACCACGTGAAAAAATCAGACACACTCTCATCTTTCTTCTGGCGACAAGCCATTAATTTGTCCCAATCAACCTTCCTCAGTGGAATAAGAGGATGCATATACGTGATAATGCGACATGGCAAAGCAATCATCTCTGCCCTAGGCTTATCACCGGGCTTCCTTTCCTGATCCCATACTTTGAATTGATCCCATGTACCACCCAGTTCCGCAACATGATCTTGTGCGTGCACTTGCCTCCAAATATCAACCGCAACCAACAGACCAAAGAACATTTCAATATCTGCAAGTGTCATTACTATTGAACAGGCAGCTTCAGTCAATTCTTTATAATATGCAGTAGGATTTTCTCCTAGGGTTGGGTAATTGGGTCTTAAGAGACAATACTTCAGTTTAAACCCATTGCTCCTGAAACTTGACCGCCACTGCCGCTCGAGTAACATTAACATGACCATCTGTTACTTCGGGTATCTCGGGGTGATATATAGAATGAACCTCTCTCATAGGAAACTGAGACACCGTAGTGGGGCTTTTCTCAAGCAGCCTATCCCTGTAAGCAGTCAATGTTGAAACGCTATCAAAAACTTGACCAGGCTCCATATTACTAACATATACATGGTCTTTAATACCATATAAAATCTGTGGTGCTGCATCTTTGAAACACTGCTCCCAAAGGTTAATCAGAGTAGCAGACATATGCTTAATGGCATGCTGTTGTACAAAGGGCTCATAATCTTCCATCACATTCCACACATCTTCCACACCATAAATGGTGTTTCAGGGCCACTGCATAGCCTGGTGAGCCACTACCATGTTCTCTGCATCTCCCACTTCAGATCGCACATATGGACACATGCCCTCTTTAAACTTTGCCCAGTCTGCGTCTCCAAATCTGCGCACAGGTTCCCCATCGCTCAGGGAAACAGGAGGATCAAAAACCAGGGAAGGAGAGGCCACCAGAGTGACTGGTATCAACAATGCTGAGGGCTGCTTCACAGGAGAAAAAGCTGGTGAAAAAGATGCTGAAACAATGTGCGTGAGGGGGGTGCTAACAGTCGCAGTTGCTGCGGATGGCAAGGAAGCAGAAGGAAGAGGAAGAAAAGAAGGAGCCTATGCCATGGCTGTCGAGAAAGCAGCAGTAGATACAGAAACAGAGAAACGGCAAGCAACAGTGACAGGCGGCTGTGAGGGCAATAGAACAGGGGGATATATCTTTTGTGGGGCTTACGGGGTGGGGGTCTATTATCTAATAACTCCTCCACGAAAGTATCATTCTCTTCTTGAGCCACATAAGATTTATCAATATGTAATCGAAACCTCCTATTTTCACGTTCAAACCCTATCTCTTGTATCTCTCTATCATGTGCTACAGCTTTCTGAGTCAATGTTTGCATTCTACCCTTTCATGCCTCCTTTTCCATCTTTATTCGTTTCTGTTTAGCTTCCTTCTGCCACATTCGAAGATAATCAAACATAGACTACCTACTTCGTTTTGCACACAATTTTTCCTGTAAAAACCCAATTGTTTGTTCATCAAAAGTGCCCATCAAAGGCCACTGCAACTCAGCATTGTCCCTCGTATATTTGTGCCATAATGTACTAAACATAATATGGCCAATACCATGTTTCACATACATATCAAAATTAGGAGTGCCTTCTGGAGACGCCGGTTGACTTTCTTTCTAATCGAGCATCAGTAGAACAACCAACGAGAACACAAAGAAAATAATTTACTCAAATTAGGCATTTTAAAAGAAAACAAGTTCACTATTTTATGCCTAGCAAAACAGATTGCAATCGCTTTTATCCAAAAGACGGTCCTTAGACTATACCAAATACAAACCAAAATGGTACCATATCCACAAAAAAAAAAAAAAAACTCACCTGATGTATACACAGGTCAAACAAATGTATTCTCCACTGCCCACTTTTCAGACCAAACGGTCCGATTCAAGGGTTTCGCAATTCAGGACTCCAGTCGGGATGACCACTGGGCGAGGCACCGTCCGGCTGGACAGAAGGGGCAGCTGCGAGTACAGGAACTCTCTCATGCAGGGATCCCTGATCCGTCCGTCCGACCCGACGATAGCCTCGACCTCCCCACCCGTCCGCGGGCGGGGATGGGTCACTCACCGGAAGGAGTCCCTATTCGGGCGCCAACTGAAGGAAGTGACCCGTTTAGGGTCACCCGGGTCACTCGCGACCATCTCTCAGCCTTCCATACCAAATAAAGAGTCGGTCAGACAGTAGAGAATACAAACCAATATATGTTTATTCAGATACACTTATGCGGAGCCCGGTCTGCCCAGTCTCTTAGGAGTGCTGCAGTGGGACTGACATCAGCAAACATGGAGATACATTATGCATAATTCAGAACCAATGAGGGCATGCCCATAATGGAATTTTCCGAAGCCAGGCACACACTATCTTCTAGCCAAGGTCACTCTGTCTGTGCCTGTTACTAGACTAGTGGGAGAAGGCCTCTATCTAGTGGGAAAGGTAAGCGCTAATAAGAACAGTGTATTCATTAGCAGAGCAAGGCCCAACCTTGGAGAAACAAAACTTACCACAGGACGTTTCATGAAAAATCAAGGATTAGTTTTGATTATGGTTAAAAATGGCGTCCAAACATAAAATGGTGCTGCGAATGCTAACTTACATAGAATAATGCACAAGAAAAAATAGCGAAAACATTTTCACTCCAATAGGTGGTCCATTGGGGCAATCCTGAAGAGGTGTGACAGCGGAGACTTCTGTACATACTATGCTTACAAATAAATTGAAGATGACAAGTGTTATCATTACAATTAGCTTCTCAATTGTCATATTTTTGACTATAATTTAACATGGAGGAAGCAGCTTAAAAGCATGTAGTCAAAATGAATCAAAACGTCGGTGCTACAATACATTGTAAGACAAAAACTGCTGGGTCTTGAATGACTGCTATTCTGGAAGAATACCATATGAAAATAGTTTCCGAAGTTAAGGACCTCTGTCTTATCAACGTTGCACTTAATTTGCTTAATCCGCATCCATGCAGAAAGACAGGGCTTAATAGCATTAGGGGCTAATACTTTGCCTTTCTTACAAGAAAAGAAAAGCTGTGTGTCATTGGCGTAGGAGATTATCTTGATCCCGAATGACTCAATCAGTGGCATGAACGGGGTCAGATAAATGTTTTACATCATTAGGCTAAGGATCAAGCCTTTAGGGCACTCCTAAAAAGATTCTCCTAATGCTAGCGGACTAGGGAGGCAACCAGGTAACCTGCCCTCTGTCTTCAAGAAAAGATTTCAACCACTTCCATGCAGAACCGCTAATACCATCACCATAAAGATGAGAGAGCTGTGTGGAATGGAGGACCATACCAAAAGCTGATGATAGGTCTAACAATACCAAGACAGCCTTTCCTCCTGCATACAGAGGGTTTCTAATCAGTTTGGAGACTTCCAGGAGAGTGGTCTCTATACTGAACTTTGACCTGAAACCAGACTGGCTGAGGTGTAATATCTCATTCAATTCAATGTAATCTGACAGCTGCTGATTAACAAAAGTTTGCAATAGTTTGGATGGCAATGGCAGCACCGTCACACGACTGTAGTTACCTGGGACATTGGGGTCAGCATTGGGGTTTTTGAGAAGAGGTAACATTTTAACCTGTTTCCAAGAGGAAGGAACTCTAGCTGTTGCCAAAGACTCATTTAACAAAGTATAAGTCACTGAGTTAATGGCATCTGTAGAAAGCTGGCTCTGTATATGGTATACAACTAAGTAATTATATCATGCACAGAGTCCAGAGCTTCCCCCAGAAGGGTTCAGGGCTAATGTAAACCCAAAGTGCTCTATTTGTGGTAGTGTGGACGAGCAGCCTTAGGCCTAACAATGAGGAGTGTTGGACATTTGTTATGCACATAGTGACTAATAAATTGACACACAGTTCAAATACGCTTCTTTCAAGATTTATTTTAAGACCTAGATGTTCGCAAAAATCTAAGTAAATTTTCAGGAAAAATAATTAACCCTTTAAAAAGTGCAATTCTTTTGTCTGTGCAATGTTAATCTATGGAGAATAACAAAAATGCACTTTCTGCAAGTAGTCGACTTACAGATTCAGAATTCAGAGTCTTTGGTTAACACCAGGCAGGGTTAAATCAGTTCCAAGAGTGCACCAGCAGCAGCACAGGAGCAGCCAGTTGCAGAGGTCAAATTAGATGTTGGGCGCCCAATGTTAACCAATGGAGATGGGGTGTACTCGAGGTCGCGCTGCTCAAAGGTGAGTAAAGCAGGGTCCAATGTCGGACTCCAGGAATAAAGGTAAGTACAAGGGGGGCCACAAGGAAGCACCAAACTTACCCCTCCAGTGCACTGGGGCGGCCGGGTGCAGAGTGAAAACACAGCGTTGGGCGCCCAATGTTAACCAGTGGGGGTGATCGATCTTGAAGAAAGGCTGCAGGTTCAGGCCAGGAGGCCTACAGCTGCCCAAGTAAGTAGAGAGGCTAGGGGACGTAGGGACACCCATGGTTTAGGTCCCTGAGACCCAGAGGCTTCGGGTGCAAGGTTGTCCTTAGGCATTGAAAAACTCTTACCGGGCAGGTTGCGGTGAGGGGTAGTCGTCAAGTTGAGACTGCAGGCATTGTGGAGGAGTCCGGCAGGGGTCAGCCCACATTGGACTCAGGCTCAGAAGTGTGGGAGAACCTTTGCAGGACCTGTGGACTACTTGGACGCAGGCTGTTAGCATCGGGTGCAAAGATGGATCCGGAGGTGAGTTCCTTGTTCCTTAGGGCAGAGTTCTTTTTCTTTGCAGATGGTTTATTCTCGACAGGTCCTCTGTCCACGGGAGATTAAGAATCTTTCTTGAAGGCAGGCAGTCCTCCCAGGGATCTGAAGGTCGCTGGCCTGTGGGGCAAGTCGCACTTCTTCAGCAGGGTCTTTGAGGGCTGCGTACTGGCCGGTAGGGCTGAGGCCAAGTGACGTGTTGTCTTCAGTCTTTGCTGCTGCACGGCTCATCGTAAGTCATCAACATCTGCTTTCAGGGTCTGGGGGCCACCTAAATACTAGGGCTGAACCTACATTGTATCCTTGATTATATGTATAGCAACGTAAATTCAACTACGTTGCTACATAGGACGTGTCTGATATGATGCGTTAATATACTTATCGTCTTGAATTCGGGATGGATGAGTGTACGAGCACTATAATTTTTTACCTTATCTTTCGATTCTTGCCCTGAAGAAGTCCAGTGGTCTGGATGAAACGCGTTGGCTGTTATCTGTTGGATTTACCTTTTTTACATGAACTTTGTGAAAAAATATAAGAAATAAACTAAAAGAAGATTTGTATGCATCACAATGTACTTTCTGGATATCTGTTACGAATATGAGAAAAGTGTTATATGGTGCACCTTTTGCTTTATTTCACTAGATTTAGGGGTGTTTACAGGGGAGTAACAAGTAGGGACCGATGGGCTCCTTTACTGGAGTGTCTATTATGCCACCCTCCTGTGGGAGGGGGCATAGATCTAGCCCTGATTGTATAAGTCCCACCACCTTCAAGATGGTGGGCACTGAAAAGAGTGCTTTACTTTGCCTCCAGCGCCTGAGGGGTGGAGTTGACGAAGGGAGGACCACCTCTTATTCTTCCTAAATCTTCCCGCCTGCTCCCCTGCCAAAAGTGGGGGTTTGATCCACTAGCAGCAGAGGCTGAGGTTGCATTACAAAGGCGACAGGCCTTTGAAGCTTCCCTCTAGAGCACTGTGTTCACCCTGGGGAAGGAGGTGTGACACCTACGCCCAGGATGGCTTTGTTTCTGGCCTCAGAGAGCAGGGGCTCTCGGCCCAGGGGTGCGGAAACATGTCTGGTGGTGGCAGGCTGCCTAAAGCCTGTCAGAGACCACACCAGGGTTGGTAGGTTTTCAGGGGGCACCTCTGAGGTACCCACGGGTACATATTTCAATAATACCAACACTGGCATCAGTATGGGTTTATTAAGAGGAGTTGTTTGGTACCAAACATTCCTGGTTCAGTGAAATCATCATGGTGTTGTAGAACTAAAGTTGTCAAATTTCCAGCTCATGGGCTCCCTATGGCTACCCTGGCACTTACAATATTAAGAAATAGACTTCAATATTGTAGGGGTATATCTGCTCATGCAGATATACACACACCCTCGATATAGTGCACCCTGCCTTAGGGCTTGTAAGGCCTGCTAGACGGGTGACTTACTTATACCTGAGGCAGTGCTGGTTAGCATGGCACCCAGGCAGTGTGCCATGTTAACTTTGTCGTTTTTCAGTGCACTAAGGCATGCAAGCTGCAGTGGCATGGCCTTGTTGGGGGGGTCCCTAGAGGACATTCTTCAGTTCCCATTCCCTCGGTAACAAGGGTACCATTTACTAGAGACTTACAGGTGGCTGAAGTTGTACAGTTTTAGGGAAGAAGCACTGGCACGGGAAACCTGGTTGGCAGGACCTGTGCACTACAATCAAAACCACATCATTTTTCAGGCAAAAAGTGGGGGCTAAACATGTCAAAAGAGGCACTTTCTCACAGCATCCACTCCCAGGGCTAAAGGAAAGGGGGGACAGAGATCCCCTGACTGGTTTTGTACTATCTGGGCCACACCTTTAAGGTTCAGCTTGATTCCAGGGACAAAGTGAGCAAGGAAGCCACATCTGGGTATGGCTGTCAAGTTCCACAGAT
This sequence comes from Triturus cristatus, assembly GCF_964204655.1. Lineage (NCBI taxonomy): Eukaryota > Metazoa > Chordata > Amphibia > Caudata > Salamandridae > Triturus > Triturus cristatus. The sequence goes on along the minus strand of NC_140591.1, from coordinate 218,147,417 downwards.
TAAATACCTACTTTCAATCCACAATGTCTGAGAAAAAAACAAGGGCCTCACACAATGGCAACCCTGCACAAAGAATGCTGTCGTTCTGGAAGTAGAATGAGAACTACATTCAGGCTCAGGAGAGTAGTGACAACCTCTATGAGCAAGCCAGCAAAATAAGCTTCTCGAGCCCATGAGCACGCCTCCTTCCTTTCTCCGGGGCTGCAGTGGCTTTGTGTTTTGAGGCTATAAATAGAAGCGTTCCTCAACCATCTGCATCATCATACCCAACTCTGAGGCTCTCTGTATGAGTATACTTTCCTGCTGCTCCTGCTCTTGTCCCAGCTTTCCTTTTCCTTCAGATTTCATGCAGCTGTCTTTCCTTTTATGTCTTATCATTGTTCCTGTCCTCCAGCTCCAGTACTGTACTCTTCCTCGTTTTTATAACCTTGCCTTCATTTTCAAGAGTAGTGAGGTGATTATCACCTGTGAATTTTTTAAAGGATATGATCATCGACCTTTGCTATGAATTTTTGCTGCAGCTTCTCTGCGATTTCTACTGCTTCTGCTCCATTAAGCTGACCTTGACTGCTCATCAACAGTACATGCCGCATTCACCTATGGACACAGATTCTTCTGTTTATTTCTGAGAACCTCTAGATCCAATATAGAAAGTGACTACTTCACATCTGTTTTGATCCTTGACAATGCTTGTCGCACTGAGGAATACAAACAAAGTGGAATGATGCTAACACCTTCTATGACATAGAAGTACACAGGCTTGCTGTGGCAGTAGATGTCATGAATTTAGAGGATGTGTACATATTATGGGTTAATTATATCATTGGGTAAATTATGATAGCACCCTGGCTTCTTACAGCAGAGATTCTGATTGATTTAAACTTCTTACATGCACAGTGCAATCCCATGAACCTCTTATTAATGATGAAAAGATCCAACAGACCATTGACAACACCAAGCATGCATCTCTTCTGGCACCAATACATCAGTGCTGCATCATGCAGTAGCCATCCTTCAGATCCCTATCTCTTGTAGACCTCAAAAACATCTTCAACTCCATCAAAGCCACCACCTAGGAAGAACATGTCTTACCTTTGTCATTCATCAAAGCCATCTCTGGAGAAACTCTCTCATCCCTACTCAGCATCGTCAATGTCTTTCTCACTCAAAGCATCTTCCCGAAGCTCTCAAGACAGGCCAAAAACTCCCACTCCTGAAGAAATCTACACTAGACCCTGACACCTTGGCAACCTTGGCAACTACTAGCCCATCACGCACCTATAAATCATCAGCAAGATCATCAAAAGAGCACTCTACACACAGCTTCAAGAACATATAACCCCCCATCTCCTACAAAACTACTGATTTAACTTTAGATTTGATGGATTATTAATGGGAATATAAAGGGCCACATGTATCAACCATTTTTGCGTTCGCAATGCGAATCGGCCCGTTTGCGAACGCAAAAAACGCTTTTCACATGTATCAAAACCCATTTTGCGATTCAGTAACCTGTTACCAAATTGAAAAATGGGTTTGCGATTCTGTATTTGGAAGGGGTGTGTCAAGGGCGTCCTTTCCAAATAGCGAATCCTAATGATATGTATTTAAAAGCAATCACGGACATTGTGGTCTACTGATCACAGCAGGCCACCATCCCCGTGATTTTAGCGATACCTAGGTTGTCGCAACGTGCGATCTACCTCATTAATATTAATGAGGTAGGTCTATTTGCGACCCCCCTAGGAATCGGTATATGAAACTCTTGGAGTTTCACACATTAGGAATTGAGAATACCTAATTGTGATTCTCAGAAAATCGCAATTAGGTATTTGCAATTTCCAATGTTGATACATGTGGCCCAAGGGATCTTATATTATGGCACATAAACTGTGATAGGCAATTAACTTGGACAATATGTAAACTTCACCAGGTTTGCCATATGAGCAGCCGTTGGCAGTTTGGAACGCTGAAAGTGAACATATTAAAAACAATCTGAAATATTTTAGCAAAGCTTTATCATGGAAACATGTGGGTACGTTTGCAGTCCTCTTGCATGTGATAACAATACTTTAGAAGGTATTTCAATTTCTGCAACATGTGTTGGTGAGGTGATTTGTTTCTGACTAGTGCCATTGTGATGAGTGGTTCCAGTGGCTGTAGTCATTTGAGGTGTTTGAGCTTTGATTATTGCCATTGTGATGTGTGGTCAGTGGCTTTGATCATTTGAGGTGTTTGAGTTTTGATTATTGCCATTGTGATGTGTGGCCAGTGGCTTGGATCATTTGAGGTGTTTTCTATGTGATGTGTGACTGAGTGAGGTGCAGATCCAAAGTAATCATTTGATGTATCTAGTGTATATATATATCTTTCTGATCTCTTGCAGGGTGTCCAGCATGTTATATTTGCTTGAGTCTTATCTCATATTATTTGCTGCTTGTTTATTCATGGTATTGTTCATGCATTTAACTGTTGCATTTACCAGGTGTGTTATTATTGCTTGCATATAAATATATATATATCTCTATGTGTATTTGAATTTTGTGCATTTGGCATCTGGGAAAACCTTTCTGTTAGAGAGCATTGTGTACAATAAAACCCCAAGCCTTATTCTAAAAAGAGAGTCTTTGCATTTTTTTAAAGTAAACCCTTTTCTAAAGGTGTTGTTTGTTTTGTGTTTTGTCTCCTGCTTCACCGTGTGTGAGTTTTGAGCCACCATGTGGGAGATTCTGTAATATCTGAAAGGCGAAGCAAGACAGTGCCAAATCCAGATACAAGTTTAATTCTAGTGAAGAAACAACTAGAAGATTCTCATGCAAATTAACAGGTATATTGAGTCTAGATTGAGAGAAACAATGTAAATGATAGAAATTGTAAATCAAAAGCTGTAAAGGGTTTTATTTGTTTGAAAAAACTAAATATTTACTCTTGTTGTTCGGGCACTTGCACATTGAGAGGGAGATGGCAGACAAGCCTGAAGGGTGATACAACGAAGCTGTCACATGGTCAGAGGTTGGCTAATTTCTTATTTTGTTCCATCCCTCCATTTCCCTTGGTGTTCCTCCAGAATAAGTGCTGTGCACAACTCGTTTGGTTGAGCATCAGGGGTGTGGAAGGAAAAGCACCGTGCATCGTTACGGCAGGGCCATTTATCACAGGTTAGTCACTCTGTTCAGTAATTGTGGTATCTAACAGTGATGCACCAGTTGGTTCTGAAGAAATTGTGGGTTTGCGATGTAAAGTCCTGCATCGTCGTCAAGGATTCCTTCACTGAGGGACTTGCAACGTGAAGTCCTGCATCAAGGATGCATCGCACAGCAGGATATCCGAAATCGAGCTGCGAGGAGATGCATCGTGCTGCATCGATTCTGCCCACATGACCACAGCTGAAGTGGCAGGGCACAAGGGTCCAGGGCAGAAATGGCACCACTTGGGAGGGCAGGCATAGCTGGCATGGACCTGGTGCTGGGTAAGCTTTCACAATATGCAGATGCATGTTGACCTCTTGTAATCCCAAAGCAGCTGGCCTGGATGTGTGAGCCTTGGTTGTCAACAGGCCTGAAGCTGTCTTGTGACTGAGAGCCTGGAGGCACAATGGAAATGACATGTACCATTATTTTCATCTGACAGAGGTCTTGTGTGGGAGAACAGTCAATTGTGTGAACATTCACAAGCCAGTTCTTTCGTCTTTCATGTCCTTCACTTTGTTCTTGACATCTTCCACCTCGCAAATTATTTATTACCCCATGTAAGTTATCAGTAACCAATTCATGGTTTGCGACTCAACCATAGAGGCAAACAACATTGCATACCACATTGTAAAAAGATTAGTAATCCCTGTTCATACTTCCTCCTGTTTCTGATGTGTGCCAAAAATACTCTGGGAGTCTGAAGACCTTTCTGACTCATAAAGTACCTATGCTACATTGCAATTTTGCATTTGCAGTCATTACGTCTGTGCTTTTGTAAACCACTGGCTTTGCAAACCCAAAAATGGTTTCTTCACTGCCCATTAGTTACTCATGTAACTTTCTTTCAAGAAACAAGTAATCAACCGTATTTCTGTACTGTGAGTACTACAGTGTCTTTGTGCAGAACTGGACCATCCATTCACGTCTTATGATTCAACTTGAATATACCCCTATTCCTGGTCATGCTTCCTCCTCTGCCATCAGATGTTCTGCAGATAATTTTGTAGTTTACATGTTCAACAACACCAGTTCAAAATCCTAGACGGAAGACGATCTTTACATCGCGGTCATCACTCCGCGATGCCATTACAATGCGGTCGTTACAATGACCGCGTTGCTACCATGCAAAGCCATTAGTACGCAAGTCATTACATCGACGTACAGTACATGGCGCGCTGACATTAGGAATAGGGTAGTTTACTATTCCAACACCTTTCCTACTGTTACGTAGGCTGGAGTTGGAATAGTAAATTATACATTTCTAATGTCAGCGGGCCATCTACTGCAAGTCGAAGTAATGACTTGCGTAGTGATGGCATTGCGTGGTAACAACGCGGTCATTGTAACTACCGTGTTGTAATGGCATGCGTTGTGATGACTTGCGTTGTAACGAGTCATATGCTCCTAAACTTCGCACGTTGTCTAAAGGTCGAAATCTTGACCTGGCAAAGGCGTAAAAAGTATCCACCTGTCACAAGAATTTCAGAGGGCAGAGAAAGTTGAATGTCCCACGTTCTGAGCTTTTCCTGCCAAAACCAACGACTCATGCAGGATCTCATCTAATGATTATCCGGATTTGAGAGGACGTTGGTGGATATAGTCTGCAACCATGCCCCTCTGGATAATTTCGACTTTCATTTCAGAAACTGGGTCAGAACATAAACATTTTGACTGTAGTAGCCCGCTTATCCAACCTGTGCTCCTTTGTGCTAGGTCTGATATTGCGCCTATGTTCTGGTTAGCTAAGAACAATGACTACTGACTAGTGCTTTACTTTGTATTGGTGCTTTTTGGCTTAAAGATTTGCAATTCATATCTCTGGTCCTCCATCTTGGATTGCTCTCGTTTTGGTGTAATTTTGCTCATTATATTTTAATGTATTCTTAGAAGTTACTTTTAGCATTTGTATTGTGTTTATGTTTCGACTTTTCAGCTGGTTTGTGACTACTTAATTCTTTACAAATTTTCCTAAATTAATACTTTCATCCCTGTGCATTAGCTACCGGGGGGGGGGGGGGGCTTAATCAAAGCTTTAAATTATTAAAACTGTGCATTTTTTCACAGGTTTGTGTTTGTATTCCTTGTGGTGGACTCACACCCACCCTAATTAATAACCCACTTTCTTACATATGCATGCATCACCTCAGCCCAAGAGACAACACGCAGCCTCACAATCAGTACATGATAGACAGTCCTCATTACACACACCCCTATCACAAATCCAATATTCGATAATGTGGCGTTTATTGCATATCCAACAGCACACTCTGAGTAGATATATCATCACGCAGCAAAGCCCCTGGCACACCAACATATGCTCATTCTCAATCAGCACGTATTACACATAACCTTCATAAGCACGGCACAACTCTAGAGCCGTGTAGCTGACCGCAGGCTGCTAACCCAAAACACTGCCATGCGCCATATTTACGTACACGATAGAAGCACTCGGATAAATCAAGCACAGACACCCACACTACTCGTGCACACATAACACCATACATACTTGCCTGGTTTGTGATGCATAGGTATAGAACATTTTACAATACGCAAGCAATAGACAAAAACCCGCCAATACAGAAAAAGTGCAAATGTCCTTCGACACACCTACCCATATGACTACGACTTGCAAAGATCTCACAAAATAAAACATAATTTTACTTCTAAAAGAAACATTGGACATACTCTGTACTAAAACTCAAATTACCTCCTTCTCAGTTCTGCACAACAATGGCATCTACGATGCCATGGTAATTTACCACAATAAAAAGTCTTGCATCACAAACATTGACGCTCTATGTTTTCAGCGTTTTGTCATTTACAGTGTTTTTTTTCTAGAACTGTGTTCTAATTTCGGCAATTTATTAAGTGAGACAAGACACGCCTAAATTGGTAAAGGACAGCTGCTAACAGGAAAGGCCTTAGGAAAAAGCTGCTCACGGGAGAACAAAAACTATTAAATTTCAACATGCGCTATTGTTAAATTAGCCCCTAGGTGGCAGCCGAGTCCACGCTTGAAACAACAGTTTGCAGGTACCAAATGCAAAGCAAAGAAAATCTTCGATTACTTAAAGGCGCCCGAGCAGAGTATGTTTTGGTTCTTGCAACATTCAAGACAAAGTTCTAGATGAACAAACTTTTTCTGGTGAGTTTGTCTCACAGGTGTGACATACCTGCGGAAAATGTTTTTTTGGATTACTCTGTACTGGAAGGTTGCCTAAGTGAGGCAAAGCAGCGTTTTTTACTCTGCAACAAAGTGGAGTTCCGTGGGTGGTATAATGGTGTTTCCATGCGCCCACCGATGGTTTTTGATGCAAAACCCTATTTACTAGCAATAGAAGACATGGACATATATCTACTAAGATTTTACGCCTTGTTTGCATCACAAAAGTGATGCAAAACGATTCAAAATCTTTTTTTACCTATTTACTTTCTAGCACAAAACCTGTTTTGCACTGGAAAATCACTTGAAAGTAAGGCAAAGCAGTGCATAGCGCTGCTTTGCATTACTTAGCACAAAGGGGGGGTTCCATGGGTAGTGCATAGGCGTTCCCATGCAACCGCCTAGGGTTTATGATGCAAAACCCCATTCACTTTTAAAAAAGTAGATAGGGTTTTGCAGCAAAAAACTGAGCTCATTTCAAATAGGTGCTATGAAAGAGAACGGCTTTCATTTCTCCTTTCTTTTCTGACCTTGCATGTTTGCTGCACTGTTCAGCACACTCACAAAGTGGAAAAAGGTTTAAACATTAGTCTCAGCCTAGTATTATGTACTGGAAGGGTATCCTTCCAGCACAAAAGCTATGCTAGACTCACAGAGACACCCTTGCACTATGGTGCAATGGTGTGTCCGTGGCGCACGGCAGTTCATTTCTGCGCCGGCACTAAAGAGAGGGGAGGAGAGTGACATATTTGTGTAAAAATGGTGCTCTCCTGCTCTCTCCTTCTCACGCAACACAGTGCAGCATTTGCGGCTGTTGCACTGCGCTGCATGATAATCTAATATATGCCATGGTTCTGCACCAAAATATAACGCCACTTGTAAGCAGGCATAAAAAAAGAGAAATGCTTTTATTTCTTCAAACTTTTCCATCTTTGCATGTGTGCTGCACTCTACAGCACACATCTGAAGTGGGAAATGTTTTAACGTTTGTCTAGACATAGTAGTTCGGACTGGAAGGGTAGCCTTCAAGTACAAAGCATATGCTAGACTCATACAGACAACAACATGTAAACTAAGGGGCATATTTACAAGCCCCTTCGCCACCACAACGTCACTATCTCAGATGTTGTGGTGGCGATAGGACCTTCACCTTACTTACAAGGCTGCTTTAAGACACTTTAATGTGGCCTAACGCTGCCTTGTAAATAAGTCACCCTTTCACGCTACACTTAGCGTGAAAGACAAGGGCAATGTGTGCTGCGTTGGGTGTTCCACCGCAACACCCATTGATTTTTGAAGCTGCCCCCTATTTACAAGAGTGGTGTAAATAGGAGGCAGCGCCAAAATTAAGACCAGGGAAAACCTGGTGTTAAACAGGTGAAACGAAGAGAAATGCATTCATTCTCCTAGTTTTTGCTGTTTCAATGTGTGCTGCGTTGTGCAAGTGGGCTCACCAATCACAGTCAGCTATCATACATTTCGGGACTCGCTCCAATAATGTCATGTAGCATCGAGCGCTGTGAGCTCCATTAACAGCTTTCATTCGTACTCACCGCACTCCTGTGTGTGCACGCAATCTCACCTACCCTCGCTGCCGGAACCGGGTGGTATGAGACCGCCACGCTCATCTGTGGTTATACACGACGATGTCTGTGCGTACGGGGTGGGCGGGGCTTAGTGACGTATGTTCGTGGTGGCAGTCAAATAGAAGACGGACTTCACACATATGACTAGCGGCCATCTTAGCCTAGTTGTGGTCGTTAAGGCAGAGTTGGAGACAGATTGTGGATCTATGGTGGCCATTTTGGAATGTTGTCTTTCAATGGCTGTGTATAGTATGGCTAAATGGACCAAAGAATATTGCATATTCCACCCGTTGAGGACTCCCATTAAGCTCCTCCAACTCGCGGCACAAATATTAGAGGTACCGATTGCTGGTGTGTATCGAACACATGTTAAGTCTCTTATAATAGGTGTAAATTGGTGGCTTTGCAATATTAAGCCAACCGAATTTAAGTAAGAAACCTTTTTGGTCCATCCATTGACTACATAAATGATGACTCAACTAAAGGTATAGTTGTTATATTTATGGTACATGTTGTATCTCCTGTGTACGAGGGATAGATTATCGCATATCATGTGCTGGTTAGAGAGGCCCAGGGAATAGGATAGGATAGGATAGGATATGTGTTTATAAAGCGCTTGAATGCCGTGGCGTCTTGGCGCTTGTGTATGTGGAAGTGGTGCAGCGTACATTACAAGGGCTATATTGAGGCGAACAGCCAGGTTTTTAGTTCTTTCCTAAAAGATTGTCTGTTAGACTGAAATCGCATGTCTGTTGGCATTTTATTCCACAGCTTTGCTGCACAGTTAGAAAAGGTTCTTCTTCCACCCCATCTCACTCTCCTAACCCTATCAATGTGGAGAAGGCCCAACTTACTGGATCTTAGGGCACAAGCTGGGGTATAGAGCCTGAACATTTTTTGGATGTCTTTAGCTCCTCCCCGTAAAGTGCTTTGTGGACCAGGCATAGCGCCTTGAATTCCACACGTTGCTGTATGGGAAGCCAGTGAAGTGCTCTAATTCCAGCAGAGGTTGGTTGGCCTCTAGGTATATTTAGTAGCAGCCTTGCGGCGGCATTCTGCAGTGACTGCAGCCTATTCATCTGGGTTTTATTAATCCTCAGCAGCAAGCCATTACAGTAATCAAGCTTAGATAGTAGGAGAGCCACCACCACTGTCTTTTGTAATTCCTGCCCAATGAAAGGAAAGATCTTTCTCAAGATTTTTATTAAGAAGAAGCAGGAAGACGTAAGACTATTTACCTGAGCGCAGAAATTTAACTGGCTATTAAAGATAACTCCGAGGTTTCTGACCTTGGGGACAGGGCTGGGGCATTCTCCTGCTCTCACTGGCCACCAGGAGTCGTTCCACAGGGGTCGCCCCTGACCAAACTCAATGACCTCCGTCTTGTCAATATTGATTTTTAGGAAGCTATGGTTCATCCAGAACATAATCTCAGCAAGGCACACATGAATCCTGATGGCTGTATCTTCAGGCTGTTTAGCTAACAAGATTATAAGTTGGGAATCAACTGCGTATGACACCAGGGCAAAACCATGCTTCCTGATAAGTCTGGCCAGGGGCATAACATAGATGTTAAACATCGTTGGTGACAAAGCTGATCACTGTGGGACCACACAGGGCAGAGGAAAACTATCTGACTGCATGCCGTCCCAGTACAGGCTCTGCTCCCTCCCCTCCAAAAACGATGAGAGGAGGGACAAGGCTAAGCCCTCGATCCCTGCCTCCTGCAGCCGCTGCACTAACACTGTGTAGTTCACGGTGTCGAAAGCTGCTGACAGGTCTAATAGTACGAGGACTGCTTTGTCCCCTCTATCCACTATTCCTCGGATCTCCTCCGCTGCTACAATCAAAGCGGATTCTGTAGAATGGTATGATCGAAAACCATGCTGAGTCGAGTCCAGCAGATTGTTGGTGTCCAGGTACTCAGTTAATACCTTATTCAGCGACTTCTCCAAGATTTTAGCTGCTATAGGCAGACCAGCTATCAGGCGGTAGTTCTTGGGCTCCGAGGGGTCTAAGGTGGGTTTTTTCAAGATAGGCCTGATCGTGGCATTCTTCCAGCAAACTGGGTAGCTACCTGACTCCAGCACTTGGTTAATTAACGGAGTCAGTTCATCTCCAATTCTCCTTGCGGCCAGATGCATGATCTTGTCAGGGCAAGGGTCTTTTGGTGAGCCCGATTTTATGGAAAGGAGAAGTTTACGTACCTCCTCCTTTGTGATTGTTGGGAAACTTGCTAACCTAGCATCTATTTTGTCCGCCTCCGCCTGTAGTTGATCTGGCTTTTCTGGGCCCATTCGGGTATTCAAGAGATCATCATAAATTACTTGGACCTTGTTCTGGAAATATGTGGCCAGTTTGTTACACATACTTTGGTCTGGTTGGAACGTACTTGCCTGCTGAGATTTGGAGAGCAGAGTGACCATTTTAAAGAGTTCCTTAGAGGAATTACCAGCTTCCTCGATCTTGGTAGTATAAAATAGTCTTTTTGCGGCAATAATTGCCTCTTTATACTGTTGGAGAGCAAGATCATAGGTTGTTTTTTTGTCTTTACTATAGTCTTGTCTCCAAAGACGCTCCGCTCTCCTACAGTTTACTTTTAGGCCCTTCAGCTCGGTACTATACCAGGATGACGAGGGCTTTAGTCTCTAGACTGTCAGCCATTTTTCAGGTGCCACACGATCAACTGCTATCAGGAGCCATTCATTGAACACAGAAGCTGCCTCATTATTGAATGTCATCATTCAGTCCCTTACTGCCAGTAGTCGATAATCTAAGTATCCATCTCTGTTCAATCCTGAACAGAGCCTTTTGTGTAATCTGTGGGTGTGCCTCTAAGATCAGCCATTTCTTGGACTTGGGAGAGTGATTATGGTCTCTGAAGTGTGTGTACATCTTAGTGGTGACCCTCTGGCAGCGGATGTTGCTCCTATGCTCTGTGATGCGAGTTTTGGCCTTGCGTAGTGTCATACCTATGTATTGGAGGCCGCAGGGACAGGTGATAATGTAAATACGATGGGTGGTGTTGCAGTTGGTGTGCTTGGTTAATTTCCACTTGAATGTTTCCGATAGTGGCACTTCCTTGACAGTGGAGGTGAATTGGCATACAGTACATGTGCCGCAAGGATGATGGCCAATGACTGGGGGCAGGTCCCAAAGTTGTCTTTGGTCTGTGCGGTGTTTTTTTTTGGGTCGGGTGTTGATCAGGATATCTTTGCGATTACTAGTGCGTCTGAATGCAAACCTTGGTGTGGGGAACTGAAGGTCGCCCGTGTTTAATATGTTCCAATGGTTTTTTACAACACGTTTTATCCTGTTTGATTCAGGGGTGAATGATGTCACACAAGTGAGAGTGTCAGCAGAGGGTTTGGTGTTTACCTCTAGAAGGGCCTCTCATGGGTTGTTCCTTGCTCTTTTCATAGCGGTGTTGATCTGATGTTCTGGATACCCCCGCTCTCTCAGGTTAGAGGCTAAAGTGTGAGCTTCTGATTTGAAATCTGCAATAGTGCTACAGTTGCGTCTAATGCGGAGGAACTGGCCTACAGGTAAGTTTTCTCTGAGTGTTTTTGGGTGGTAACTGCTATATAGCAAGAGGCTATTTCGGTTTGTAGGTTTCCTATACAGGGTGGTGTTCAGTGAGCCTTCAATCAATCTAATCTTCAAGTTAAGAAAAGGAATGTCTGTGGCTGAGACAGTATGGGTAAATCTCAAGTATTCATTTTGGGCGTTTATCCATAAAACAAAGTCCTCACAGGTTGATGGGTCCCCTTTCCAAAGAATGTGGATATCAACAATGAAACGTTTCCATAGTAGTAGGTTGTTTACATATGGATTGTTATTGTTCCAGATGACTTCTTCCTCAAATGCTGCCATATACAGACAGGCCACACTGGGGGCGAAGGTACTCCCCATCGAAGTACCTTGTGACTGATGATACAATTGGTCTTTAAACTCAAAGAAGTTTTCTGTCAGCGCTAGGGTTGCACACTCCATTATGAAGGCGATCGGGATGCGGGACGTCCATTCGCTCTTGCCTAATGCAGTCTCTATAATCGCCAGTGTTGCCTGTTGGGGAATATTTGTGTGTAAGGCCTCCACATCAAGACTCATGAGGTAGTCTATTTCATTGCTGTTTGGGATCTCCTATATGATGCGGAGGATGTCAGTGGTGTCTTGTACATAAGATGGTGTCTGTTTCACAAGGGGTTGAAGAAAGTGATCACAGAATTTGGACAAAGGCTCGAGTAGTGAGCCAATGCCTGAGACAATAGGGTGACCTGGGGTTGGTGTGAAGCCTTTGTGTATTTTCGGGAGAGTGTAAAAGTATGGTATTTTAGGTTCTTTGGCAGTCAAGAATTCTGCCTCTTTTTTACTGATCCATTCGTTGGTTTCTGCCTCATGGATCATGCTGGTAATTTTCATTTTCAATCAGTTGGTGGGATTGTCTGTTATTGCAGTGTAGTATCTTGTGTTTTGTAGTTGTATAAGACACTCTGCATCATAGTCAATAGTTGACTAAATGACAGCTGCACCCCCCTTGTTGGCCTGTTTTATGGTGATCGTCATGTCATTAGCCAGAGATCTGGCAGTCGCCCGTTCTGCTGTCGAGAGATTGTGAAAATGAGTATTGTTGGAAGGGGAAGCCAATTCATTTAATACGGCCTTCTTAAAAGCCAACACCTCCACAGGAATCATAATGTTGCCTGGTGTAAACGTAGAGGGGTTACGTAAACCCGTGTCCTCTTGGTCATTGGTGGGTCTGTCTTGAAAAAAGGCCTTTCTGAAAAAAAGTTCTGTATTTCACACTGATCCCTGAATCTGTCAGTTTTAGGGGTGGGAACAAAGCCTATGCCTTTTTGTAGGACCATTGTTTCTGTCTCAGTGAGTAATCTGTGTGACAGATTTACTATCAATTCCTCTGGCCTCTTGTCCTGCTCCCCGTCTCTATGTTGTGTGGAGGTTGTTCCTGCCATTGAACTTGTTTTTGCCCTCCTCTTTTCCGCCCTCTTCCTCTGCCCCAGCCTCTGTGCATGACGTGCCTCTTTGGCATTGTGGCAGGTGCTGCTAATGTCAAAGATACGGACTGCGACACCCACGGTGGCAGTCGCATCCTAATTTGCGGTGCGGGACCGTCGCACCGCTGGCGGCCGGTCCTAACACCGCCCGCCATCCTAATGGGGCCCTCAGTCTTCTCTAGCAATAACTGCTACTGCTCCTCCACGTTTAAGTTCCCTATCACATCTATAGAAGTTGAAACCCTGTGGTAACGCTGCCTGTATATCTATATCACAGGTGGAGTCAGCCCAGGTTTCAGTAAGAAAAGCAAACGCGGATTTGTGTGCTTCCATGAATAGATGGAACTCACAACAGTGTTTTTATTAAGGATCTGGTGTTTAATAATACTCAAGATAACAAGTTTATTTTTTGGCATCTTTACTAAGTCTCTTCAAAATTTTATTTTTCTGATTGTCATTCCCAATCTTTTTACTGGTAGCGGTAGGATCTCTTTTATGTAAATGAAGAGTGATCACAGAGGAAAGCTTACTGGGTTCAGCCATTATCTTTAGGTCGCCTGTTGAGCAATGCATCGGTGAATTAAACATTAGAAGGGAACAGTCGATGTTAATACACCTTTTCAGTCTTACCTTTAATAAGCGCTATAAGGTGCAAAGATCCAAAAAGACCCATGTCCAGGTGCGGACGGGCGCAGATAGGCTTGCCATAGGCACAAAGCGATACCAAAGTGGATGATGGACGGAGCGTTTGAGCAAATCAAACACTCACCCCCAGTCAACTGATCTGGGTTTAGTCCATCATCGTTCTTTAGCTCACTCCACCACCCCAGTTCAGACATGGCCATATGCAAATCAGCCTGACCCTGTGCCTCATAGGAACAGTCCAGCCCGAACTGCCAAGCCATGTCTTCCCTGGACCAGAAACAAGCATCCTGGGACCGGTTTCGGATTCATAACCCTCATCAGCCAGGCTGTCTTGAATCCAGTGGCAAAGTGGGCAAGGGACCCACGTCTGGGCATACCCTGCCAACTTAGGGCGAACAAAGCGATACCAAAGTGGATGATGGACTGAGCGTTTGAGCAAATCAAACACTCACCCCCAGTCAACTGATCTGGGTTTAATCCATCAACATTCTTTAGCTCACTCCACCACCCCAGTTCAGACATGGCCATATGCAAATCAGTCTGACCCTGTGCGTCATGGGAACAGTCCAGCCCGAACTGCCAAGCCATGTCTTCCCTGGACTGGAAACAAGCATCCTGGGACCGGTTTCAGGTTCATAACCCTCATCAGCCAGGCTGTCTTGAATCCAGTGGCTGTGTATGATTTTGCATCCATGAAGAAGTTCTGTGGACAAAACACGTGTCGGCTGCCTGTAAGATCCAACTGTCCACACCATGATTTATATGGAATAATAATTGGAGAGACCAGATTGAACAATCAAACCACCTGTCTTAACAAGGAAAATATAGATTCACAAGTGTGTGCTTCGGTGCCTTTGCTGAAATTTGCCTCCGACTGCTCACACAGTACGGGAAAACACACCTTTAGGTTGCTGGGTGAGGTCATTACGTTAGCACCACAATTGGACTACCTATTGTTCTTCCTGATCGTTATTTTTCTCGTAGGTCACGTCAATGCACTGATTCATGTTTTACAAACTATTAAACACTATATGATTGATGTACAGACAATTAGCATAGCCACCACTTTTCTCGTATATTAGTAAAGCTAAAACAAGCCAGGACTTTTGGCTTTTTCAATGGTTGTTAGTTGTTTAAGATAAAATAGTAAAAACAATTATTTATTGTAAATTATTATAATTAAAAAAAAAATCAATTCTGAAATTGTGAAACAGTGAATTAAACATTACTGAGGCCTGTGGAAGGGGTTGTGGTCTTCAATCAATGTACATATTTTTTTTCCACATCTCGTCTATCTGCATATGTTACACTTCATCTCTTTCTTCTTCAGTACCCTTTTTCCACTCTCCTGAATGCACTTCCTCACATCCCCTTCACTTCACCACCCACCCAAACACACAATGCACCCACTCACCTGTATGCACCGCATTTTCTATTACTTTCCCCTTGTCAATATTTAGACAACTGCGCACCTTCTTCACACATACATTTGCACAGAATCACAATTGCAACTGAAATACGTGAACATTGCTCTGTAATATCTGTAGAGAGGCCAAAGATTGGATGAAAATGTATTCTGAACATCCTACTGCCAGGCACTGTAAAAAACTCACACTGGTCTCAGCCTCAAATCTAGAGCTCTCAATTGTGGCACTTTAGAAAAATATAGGTGAGTCAGTTCATTGTATGCAATATACAAAAGTAATAGGCTATAAGATAAAAAACACAGAAATACAAAATCCCGGAAATAGTTAACACTCTTAGGGAATACAAGATTAAATAAAATGTGCAATATAACCAGGAACTAAGGGGATGGGATGGACTTTTGTCCGCCCGCCACCCTAGCTGGGTGCTGGGTGCTGGGACCAGCCGCCAGTGGTGCGGCGGTCCCGCACCAGCAATTAGGATGCCACCACCACCCTGGCAGTGGCATCCTCTATTCCCAGCATTGTGGCGGGCGGTGCTGTGAGCACCGCCCGCCACAATGCTGGGAATGCACGTCATGCTTTGGCATGCACAAGGTGACAGGCACCGCGCGGTGCCTGTCGATTTGTCGTTGCCAATGCAGGGGGGTACCATAGGTACCCCCCATGTGCACTCCCCATCCCCCAACACCCTGGGGGCCCGCAACAGGCCCCCAAAGAAAAGACTGCATGCCTTACCATGGCAGAGTCTCCGCCATGGAAAGGCACTTTCCCGTCATTATAGTAATATGGATGGCGGTGTCATTAAAGTAATAT
The DNA here is from genome assembly GCF_964204655.1 of Triturus cristatus. Lineage (NCBI taxonomy): Eukaryota > Metazoa > Chordata > Amphibia > Caudata > Salamandridae > Triturus > Triturus cristatus. Next base: position 218,131,577 of record NC_140591.1, on the reverse strand, counting down.
GGATGGCGGTGCCTGCATACCGGCGGAAAACCGGCGGAAGGTCTTCCTGTCCGCCGGGGTCCCCCCGTCATCGTAATGTGGCGGGGGGGAAAAGTTATGCGGGAGGTGACTTTTGGCAATACGCCTGCTATACTAATCACCCCCTAAATTGCTGATATGGATTGCCATAATGTTTTTTACATTAATTGTTCAGAAATCGTTCAATGTGTTTTTTACTCTTAAAGTTAGAGATATAAGGCCTGATTCACAGAACTAGCTTAAGACAAAATCCTAAACTTACTACCATTTTGGTATTCACGGAAGGCACTTACTCATTTTGGAATTCATAGAAGGCACTTACTCATTTCGGTATTCACAGAAGTTAGGAGTCCTAACTTTAGGACTCCTAAAAGTCTTAAAGTTAAGATTTTTCTCAGTTTAGGAGCAGTAAAGTTAGGACTCCTAACTTTACTACTCCTAAACTGAGAAAAATCCTAACTTTAAGACTTTCGGTATTCACAGAAGGCATTTAGGAGTCCTAAAGTTAGGACTCCTAACTTCTGTGAATACCGAAATGAGTAAGTGCCTTCTGTGAATACCAAAATGAGTAAGTGCCTTCTGTGAATACCAAAATGGTAGTAAGTTTAGGATTTTGTCTTAAGTTAGTTCTGTGAATCGGGCCCTGTAATACTGGGACCGAGAGCAAAGGGTGGTGGGGCAGGTAAGGGAAGCGCAGGGGGGGAGCGCAAGGAGGCATGCTAGTAATAACTAAAAAAAAGAACTTACCTGAAGCCGCCGGCCACCTCCTGCGCCGTGTCCCTCCTGCTGTCCTCTTCCTGGTCTCAGCAGCCACTGGGACTCCCATCCAATCCCCATGCTGCAGAGTAGTGAGGGGATTGGCCTGAGCAGGCTGGAAAGACACTTTGCTCAGGTCAGGGAGTATGTGAGGGTTCTCCAGCCTGGCTGCTGAATGCAGCTGGGCTGGAGAAACCTAAGTGCCCATGTGTGTTTTGGTCAGCCTGAGACGGCCGGCCAAACACATATACACAAGTAGTGAGTACACAGACACTCCCTCCACCCCCTCCCATGCTCCGCCCCCCCTGCACAAGCTGGCTCAGAGCTGGCAAATGAAAAATAAAATGATGCTAGAACATCGTTTTATTTTTCATTTTCTGGCTCTTGCTTCAGGCAGTGGGGCGACGCTCATCCGCCATTGCAGAGGAGCCGCCGCTGACGATAGGAACCTGTTCCACGTCTCTTTTTATTTACTACAGTGCCTGAGACCCAAAAGGACCTGGCACGCTTGAAGCCCTGGTGAACACTGCACTAAACTGTTCAACCATAGAAGGTTTTCTAGCATGGTGTTTCCTGCTCGTCTACATATGAGACTATGCAAGCTTCAACTTTTTTTTTTTTTTTTTAATACGGACATTTCACTAAACCATTCTGCAAATAGAACGTGTAAAGACGTCTCCTACTTGTACAGGAATCTAAGAAGAATTTCCAAGCTTTTCTGTGAGTTTATTTGGCTGTTTGACACAAACACTACAGCGGTGCGGCTCTGCAAATGTAGGTCTATGCACAATAGGAGTTGCGCGCTGCTTCTATCCACATATGGCTTTGCTCATTTTGCACCCCATGACATCTTTCCAAAATGTTTGCAAGGGTTAAGGCTTAACATTTGGTCATATGCTGACGAGTATAGTTTTTAGCTGCACAATCATTTTTTGGTTTCGTCTACTAAGCGCTGGCACTGCGTTTGTGAAATCTATTTTATTTAATATACATTTTTTTAAAAACTCACTTCCCGCCACCTTGCTTACCTAGCTATTCATTGGTCCTTGTGCTTGTCACTTACTTTCCCTCCATTTCTATTGGCTGAAGCATACTGTTTCCTGCACATACCAATGCTTGTTCCTCTTCTGCCTTTCATATCGGTTTACCGTCGCTGAAATACTGTTTCAATCCGTGTTTCTGGAACTATTTTCTTTGCCAACGAACCATCATTCCCCTTCCTCTATCGCTATTACACTGGTTTTCTTTTCTCCCACTTCTTTTTATCCATTCTCAGCACGTTTACATAATCATTAGAATCTGGCTGCAGCATTTCAAACGTGCATGTCGGCTCTGTTTTCAATTTCTTTCATTTATTATTACACAAGGCAACTGAAATTATATACTGTCTTTTAAACTATCATTTTACTGCTTTTAAGATTCATAGTAAGTATTAATTACTGTTTAAAAATGTGTAAATTCTGTGTATGAGGACCTGTTGGTTTTATAGTTTTAAATTCGAATAAAGTATTTTCTGATCTGATCTATTACACGAGGTTTGGAACACATCGTGTTCCAAGCCTTGCTTTCGGGCCTCAGCCCTGGCCTCTGCAAAGCCTCAGTAATCTTTCACTCTCTGGTCACTTCCGCACCCTCCTACTATATCGGAGACCTGTGCCGATTTACAAGCTGCAAGAAACCATCTTTCTTCAAATATTTCGGGTTTGAGAGCAGATGGGTTACAATTATTGTGGCTAAATTAAAAAGCCTGGCTGATGAGGGCTGTTAAACTTTTATAGCTCTTCCAAGAGTCGAATAAAGTATTTTCTGATCTGATCTATTACACGAGGTTTGGAACACATCGTGTTCCAAGCCTTGCTTTCGGGCCTCAGCCCTGGCCTCTGCAAAGCCTCAGTAATCTTTCACTCTCTGGTCACTTCCGCACCCTCCTACTATATCGGGGACCTGTGCCGATTTACAAGCTGCAAGAAACCATCTTTCTTCAAATATTTCGGGTTTGAGAGCAGATGGGTTACAATTATTGTGGCTAAATTAAAAAGCCTGGCTGATGAGGGCTGTTAGCCCGAAACCAGTCCCAGGATGCTTGTTTCTGGTCCAGGGAAGACATGGCTTGGCAGTTTGGGCTGGACTGTTCCCATGAGGCACAGGTCCAAGACTGATTTGCATATAGCTGTGTCTGAACTAGGGTGGCGAAGTGAGCTAAAGAACGATGATGGATTCCACCCAGATCTGTGACTGGGGGTGAGTGTCTGTCTTTTATAGTTTCAGCGCTCCGTCCATCATCTCCTTGTGTTTGCTTTGTTCGCCCTAAGTTGGCAGGGTATGCCCAGATGTGGGTCCCTTGCTCACTTTGCCACTGGATTCAAGCTAGCCTGGCGGATGAGGGCTGTTAGCCCGAAACCGGTCCCAGGATGTTTGTTTCCGGTCCAGGGAAGACATTGCTTTGCAGTTCGGGCTGGACTGTTCCCATGAGGCACAGGGCCAAGACTGATTTGCATATAGCTGTGTCTGAACTGGGGTGGTGAAGTGAGCTAAAGAACGATGATGGATTCAACCCAGCTCTGTGACTGGGGGTGAGTGTCTGAAAAGTTTCAGCGCTCCATCCATCATCTCCTTGTATTTGCTAAATTAAAAAGAACAAATGGACATGAAAGGTTGTTCATGCTGTTCTAAGGGTATTCTAGTGAGCCTCTCTAAACTGTCATGTTTAATTTGTGAGCCTTTGTAACAAAACCAAGATTGGTATTCATATGTGTGGTAATGTAAATAAGTTATTCAAATAGTAAAACTGGCCAGAAACAACTTCGTTATTAGTATTCTTTACAAGCTGCAAAAATAAATGACACCATTCTCCACCAGGTGGCACCAAAACCTAGGGTCAAAGTATGTTTTATTAGTGACAAAATTCAGTCTGTTTTTTCAGTCCTGCCCTAACCCAATGGGGAGCCGTCCGACGCCACAGTGCTCATGAGCGTCAGACCGCTCCCGCCCGTCGGCACACATGGCACAGGAAATCCCTCTGGTGTGGACACCAGAGTGATTTCCTTTGCACCAAAACAGCCTCGGGATCTGGGGAAGAGCTTCCCTGATGCTGACGTCATCTCAGTGAAACGGAAACTGAACTGAGCCGATAGGCATGTTTCAGTTTCACTGCCTAGGTGCTCAGGGGGCTATTTCACACCCTGAGCTCAGATGCAGGCATGAGAAGCATCATTGGAAAGGGGAGAATCTCCCCTTTCCAATGTTGCCCCTCCCAGTGGATCCCTACTTGGGGATCACCGCAGGAGGGAGATACCCAAACAGGGATCCAACCACTAGGCACTAGGGAGGGGGGAGCGACCCCTTGGGCAAGGGCTTTTGCTCCCCCCAAAATTTTCTCAAAAATTCAGTCTTTCTGTTCTGCCCCCTCTGGGAGGCAGACGAGGGCAATAGCCCCCGATCTGCTCCCCTAGGAAGGGGGGACAGAAAGCATACTAGGCACCAGGGAGTTTTTTCATGTATATAGGGGTGGGGCTGCCCAGGATGGGCATGCCAATGCCCCCAACCCCCCCCCCCCCAAATTCCACAGTCTTTCTGCCTCCTCTGGGAGGCAGATGGGGGCCAATGCCCCCAACCCCCCCAAAAATTCCACAGTCTTTCTGCCTCCTCTGGGAGGCAGATGGGGGCCATAGCCCCCGGTCTGCCCTCCTGGGGGTAGAAAACACATTAGGCACCAGTTTTTAGGTCTCGCCTACGCAGGGCGCATGCGCTGCATAGGAAAAAGACCTTTAGAAATCGATTCAGTTTTGCAGTGAAAAATGTGCGCTCGTTGCATTGCTTTGAATGGCAACGTGCCCACGTTTGGCGATTCCCTTGCGGGAGCGAGCTTTCAAGCCATCTGTTTGTAATTAACAGATGGTTCCTGCACGCTCCCGCAAGGGAAACAGGCGCAGGCCCCCTCCTCTCTCCCCTCCCCCTGCTGCCTCTAGTCAAACTTGTATTTTTTTTTACTTTGAGCGCGAGGCGCGCGCGCTTGTTTACTTAGCTGGGAGCCATGTTTTGAAGCAGCCTTTTACAGAATTAGAACATGACACCCGACCCAGGCGTGAAAGACTGACAACAAAGGAGAAAGTAAGCAGAGAGTAAACAGGAAAATCTCAACAACCCCATCAGAATGCCGCTTCCTTTACTGTTTACTTTTTTTTTTTACTTTCAGCACGAGGCTTTCTAACCTTTGTCCCGTCTCTCTCTCTCTTCACCCCTCTCTTCCCCGGGCACGCCTCTTCCCGAGCGCCCTCCCAGGGGTTCTCCATTTCCCTCCTGTGGCTCCACCCCTGCCCTCGATTCTCACTCTTGGCTGTAGGGATACCTAGCCCCCGGAGCGCCTCGCCATGGCTGCAGAGCTGGAGTCTGTGGAACGGGCCCTGGAGAGGCACCTTCCATAGCGAGAGCTGTGGGAGGTGAAGTGGATCTTGTATGGGACGGGGAGCAGGTGAGGGGCGGCTGCCTGCAGTCCGGGGAGAAGGTGACAAACATGGTTGGGGGTTACAGAGACCTGGGAAGGGGACTGGGGCACCTGCTCCATATAGCTCTCGAGTGGTCCCATGCCCTGCTTACATCTACCGAATTAGATAGTTATGACTTTGAACCTGCAGCATATTATTTGTTGTTGCAGTTTTTATATAGCGTGAACTCGAGGCGAAGGTATTGGAGTACTTTACACGAGCACCAGTTACGCACATATTCATTTTTGTAGGCACGGGATAAAAAGTGATTTGCCCGGAATCACAGGATGTTGCCCCGACGCCGAGACTCGATCCTGGTTCCCCAATTCCAAAGTCAGCAGAGTAGGCATCTCTGGCGTTAGGCCACACTGTCGTTCAGTATTGCAACCTTGACTATTTACTCACAAAGTTGTAATAGTACAGGCTCAACTACAAGTCCCAGAATGCAGTCTGCCCTTGATTACAAATCCTGCAGTGGCTGAAGGTATCACATGATTCTAGGCCGCTTGTCAACTATTATTAAGCAGGCTAGGGGTCGAGTGTTGGCTGGTCCAGGAAACATGGGCGAGGGGTTTACCAGAGGTAAGGAGAGGCATTGGGTGAACTGAGGGTAAACAAGTTGTAGAAGCCTTATGGAGGGGCATCTTGAGGGTAGTGCGATTATATCAGAGAACAGATGAAAGGAGACAGGCGAAGGGGGGAAATAAGAAAGAAGCAGTGTCGGAGGGCACTTCTGTGATCAGGAAGGGGTGTGCGAAATTCACACAATTTAGACTGCTTAATGGCACAACATTTTAGAAAAATTATGCAAAATGGAAATCTGGCATTTAGTGCTTTAAATGCGCCCTCTTGTCCATTGTGACTGCATTTCGCGACCAGAAAATAGTGCTAAATCCATAAGTGGTGCAAACAGCAGCAGCTCTCGTTTTGTTCGTTCATGTTATGCTCGTGCTCCCACAGTAGGATTTTTAACCGAACAGACTTGAAATTATGCAACATGACATAATGGCATACTTTCGGGAATTTTACGCAACAAGCATAATGTGAAATGCCCAAAAATATGCAGGATTACCCTGGCATGCTTTGTTGCGCCCACATGTCCCCAAAATAAGATCCTACATAAGGGACACGACGGACATCATTAATAAAGTTGAACAAATCCACTTCAACCAGGTCACACAGTTTTTGGTCACGATGGATATAGAGGCCTTGTACAGTAACATCCCTCAGGCCGCTGCATTGGAAGCCGTGAGGTGGTTCATTGAGACCTATGACATAGATTGCCCGGCCCAATTCATACTGGAATGTCTGGGTATTGTGCTCCAAGAAAATACTTTTGAGTTTAATGGGTCATTATTCCAGCAGACCCAAGGAGTAAGTATGGGGGCTTCATGTGCCCCAACGGTGGCAAACATCTTCATGGCGCATTATGAACACAGGTATATCTATAATGAGGTGGCCCCATTCAGTGAAGTTGGTCTAGATTCATTGACGATGTCTTTTACATCTGGAATGGCACGGAGGAAGACCTTGCACAATTCGTATCATGGCTCAATCTTTGTGATACGAACATTCGGTTTGTAGCTAAGAGTGCCAAACACAATATTGAATTTCTGGATGTCACAATCAAATCTGAAGGGCAGAAGTTGTCTGTGGATTTGTTCACGAAACCCACAGCCCGTAACACATTGTTACACTTTTCCAGTTATCATCCAAGAATGCAGAAAACAACCATTCCATTTGGACAGTTCCTCCGTCTTCGGAGGAACTGTACCAATATTTTGGATTATGACAAGCAGTCGGAGGTTATGAGAGCTAAATTCGTAGCCAGAGGGTACCCTAAAAGATTGGTACGTGACTCATATAAAAGAGCACGATACTACGATCGCCAATGTTTATTGGATAAAAAAGCACCAAAACAGCAAGATCGGCTTGTGATGATAACGCGACACTCAACAATGAATGATACCATCCGCCAGATTATTAATGCTAACTGGCACATTCTAAATGCAACAAGAGCAGAATCAGACCATCTAGCAAAGCCTATGTTTGCGTACCGTAAGAACAAGAACCTCAAAGATCTGGTAACAAGATTACGGATGCAAAAGAATACATCTTCATCCATACAAACCACAATTGGAGGTTTACCTATTTTAAAAGGGAATTATAAATGTATGTCATGCCTGGCTTGTAATTCTGCACTAGAAGTGAGACAATACTCCATCAATGGAGTTAAAATAGACCTACAATGCTTGACTAATTGTAAATCCACTAACATTATATATGCCATTTTATGTCCCTGCAATAAAACCTATGTAGGTGAGACATCAAGATCAATGGCAACCCGCCTAACGGAGCATAGGTCAGCGATTAGGACTAAGAAGTTACAAGCTCCACTAGTCCAACATTTTATTGAGTGCAGGCACACTACTGAAGATATTCGATGGTTGATCCTAGAGAAAATTAATGTCAGTGGACCACAAGGAACTGAAATCCGAAAAAGGAGAGAAGTCTATTGGATATTCTCTCTGGACACTTATAAGAGAGGATTAAATAATGAAATTCCGTGGAGTCAAGCTATCCGCTACAATAGTTAATGTCCCATTTCAAAGATAACAGTAAAAGAAATGAGCCAAAAATATAGCTTGGTGTACAGCAAGGGACAACATATTTTAACATCTATATGGTCGGATTTTGCAGTATTAATGTCCCGCAAGGAAGTTGGTTTTATGAGTCTACCAGTAGCCTGCTACATTTTTCTATGATAATGGATCCCCCTCATTTTTTGGGACCTTTTTTGGAATTTTTTCTATCGCTTTAAAGGAATAACTAGCACCATTTGAGGCTGAGCATCCACGCTGACAGGATTTGACCAATCATTGAGGAGTCCCGGGTATAAATAGAGCGTCCCGAGGTCTAGTCCCGTTTCTACCTCGGTGACTTGTTGCGAAAGGGAGAGAGGACTTATACAACTAGGTGAGTTCAATGGAATCGCACCGGTAAAATAGCTCCGTGATTTTATAACGAATCGTAGTTCTGACCCTGTTTTGGCACGCTTCATTTCCAAGCAGCATTATCTAATTAACTATATGCGCTTGTGTTTAGATTATACGGCTGTATATCTAAAATACACCAAAACACGCCTTAAAAGCGGTTGGAAAAAATCGAGACGACGGATACTCGGAACACATAAACGTGACCGGGTGAGTGTGACGAAATCAGGTTGCCCTAATGATCCCCTTAATTATAAAATGAAATGTATTATCATTATTCTTAGGCTCACCCTTGTACTATAGCAGGACCGATTAACTTTAGACGTTTCTATTTAGATTACGTGGTGAAACATTAAAGGAATAAGCACGGTTTCTTCAAAGCACGGTCTTTTCCAGACACTTGAGAAGAGCTAGAGGACAAGCACTGGAATACCGCTTTTCTAGTAAGTGCAATTAGCACTATAAGAGTTAGGAGTAACTTAAGGAGTTCGTATCATGATTGAAATTTTAATGCGTTGTTCTGCTTCATTTGGTGATATTTTAGTATATCCATGGCCGCTAACATGGTGACTGCCTGATAGATACGCTGGTGCCCGATTCATCAACAGAAATACCATTATCAGACACGATATAACGGGATAGAATATCTATCGAATAGAGGGAAACGTGCACTTCCTCTCTCTGAAGTCGGGGACGTGAGAATAGACAAGGTAACATTAGTAGTTTTATACTGCAACTGTGAATGTAGCAAGGGGAGCCAATTTAGTTTAACCCACATTGCTGACTAAGTTACTTTGTTTCCAAAAGATGGTGGGTTGGTCGTCTTGGTCTATAGAGATACTGGGACATTCCCTGACCCATTAGTGAGCATAAGAAGTTAGTTTCACCGACTTTGCTGATTAAGTTACTTTGTTTTTAAATGACGGTGGGTTGGTCGTCTTGTTATACAGAGATACCGGGACATTCCTTGACCCATTAATGAGCATAAGAGATCGATATTGAATTTTCTGTTCCCAACTGTACACTGGAAGCTCCACGAACCCACAGCATTAACATAGGATTGATATAAATAGAGTAACTAGTCTCTATATCCCCTTTTGAGACACACGTGGGAAACCAGGTGAAATAAAATGAGAAGCAGCATAGTGATGTGAAGTATCAAGTGTGTTAGTTATTACAATGGATAATTTCTTTTGAGTCCTGTGATTGTAATTAGAGATGGCTTTTGTTTATTTATAATTTGTGTTGTGTAAATAAATTGTATATAAATGTATATATGTATAGGGTCAATGTAGGGCCTTTTTAATGAAATGTGCACTTGAATCAGTAGGTATGTACAAATTGTTATAGATTATTCTTTTTCTTTATTATGTTCTAGGAGTTTTGAATATCATGGCCGCCTGAGGAAGGCTGAACGCCGAAACGCGCGTAGACTGAATTAAGCCATGTTTAATATTCATTTTTTTTAATATAAATTGTATTGTAATTGTTTGATCGAATATGCAACAATATAGTGTTCTGCAAACCATATGTTGATAAAGGAAGGTTTAGAAAAAATATGTTAGGACATTATAAGAGTCTTTTTGTATAAATAATGTGTTGAAAGGAAAAGAAAGAAAAAAAGTAAAAAATGATATAATTTTCCAATACAAAAACTCACAATAATAAATATTAAAGAAAGAATTTTCAATTAGTTCATTTTTTGGTAGTCATGTTTGATCAAGGATGTTGAATGATTTGTACATTACCACACCTTTTTTAATAATTGTTTCCTATATATCTTTTCACGAATTACCCTGGCATTACCAAAATGTCACCTTGACCTGCTTTTTATGGAGAGAGTGGCTCTCATTTTGCAGTCATTTATGGTAAAAAACTGACCTGTTTATTCATATATCTTGCACAGCGCCGGCTCGTTGCCTCATGAATACGTCTCGGCGTTGGAGCACGCTGGTTTCAATCCAGCAGTCTTCATTGGCTCAAGGATGGCGTTGCAGGGTCCTACATACAATTGCTGGTGAGGCCATGTCTCTCAGTCATGTCTGTCAAGTGACCCCGCCCCCCATATCAGGTGACAAAAGTGATGAGGAATGGGAAGCAGGCAAGGATATCTGACAACAGGAAGCATGTTGGGATATTGAGATATAGCAATGAGCATATCTGAGCACCCTGGAGAGGACAAGAAGAACACAAATAAGGTAATGTCAGTGGGATCACGTGGTTATTAGGGAGTAGGTAGGTTGGTGCAGCAATAACATCATAAAGCGGTGAGTGGTGCACCAGAGAGCTGGTGGGTATTAAAGACCAACAGCAAGCAGGCCAAGATCATCAGGGAGCAGCTCGGGGCACAGCTGTAGTAAGAAGACAATTTCTGTCAGTACCGATATGACTGGTCACTCTGCTGCTGCCAGCAGACACCCTCACTCTGGTGGATGCTTTTCACCACCACCATCATCTCTCTGCCTTTTTCACCCATTCATTGGTTCTTTACAAACCTGAATTACACCGTACTTTTGGAACTGGGGTGCTATGGTTCTGACCACCTATCCCTATGAAGATCCCTCTTATGTTGTTCCATAAAGTCGAAACGTGTGTTGTCAACCATTAACGTTTTTTAATTGTTTTCCCTCATTACTATATGGAAAAGTGTATTCCTTTTACAAACTGACCTTTTCAAGATTCCACATTCCATTTGCACAAGAAAGCACAATCATATTCATACCTTTCATATCCACCCAACAAATGATAAACAGACAACAAATAGGCAACAAATGATAAACAAAAGCTGTAGGCTGCGCCCTTTATGGTGCAGAACTCTGGGGCTTTGGTTGTGTAGACGTGCTAGTCACTTTAGAAAATAAGTTCTTTAGGGAGCTTGTATCGCTCCCGAGGGGCACCCCAACCAAGCCACTTTTGAGTGATTTGGGTCGGCGTTTTATTAAAGACCTAGTCACTCTGCGTCCTCTTTTATTTTGGGCGCGGTTATGGCGTACTCCAGAGCTCTCCAGGTATGCTGATGGCCTAAGAGAGGTCATGAACCAGAATGCCGGAAAAGGAGTAGGGATTATTTGACTGTAACTCTAGGATCGGTGTATGTCCATTTGTATATTTATGTTGGGACTTTTTTTCGTGTGACTACCATATCACTTTCCTGATACCTGCTTCTTAATAATAGAAAAGAGTATTGCATAGTCATGAAAGACGAGTGAATGGTGTTAAACAAATAACAGCTTGTGGTGCATCCTCGGTGTGATTTCACTTCTCTGCAGATAGGCCGTAAATTAATTCACTGGTCGCAAGCATGTCAGAGCTTCCTGGTCATTTACAAAATAAGTGATCTCTTCTCCCCTCAGCAACCTGCATGCAAACACCACAACCTCTTCTTGTCCCTGTCTCTACTGCTTAAAGACAGCACCCAGTCTATATTCATTTTCATCTCTCATGACAACACACCTAATATCTGTTGAATGTTTCAAACTTACAGCTTTATCACTTGCGACTTGCATAAATGCTTCCTTACATTTGTTATTCGTTCATTTCCATCGTGACCTCTCATTTACTTGAGCAGCACATGAATAGTGTTGTCTTTTTTGTAAAATGTGATACAACTTGAGCACAACATTTGACAAAGTCCAAGAACTAGTACTTGTTCTGGAGATCAGCTCATCCTTTACTGCTGTTAGCACACTTACTTTGCTCTCCACCCTCCTTCCTGACCAAAGATGTCCCAGATAATCAACACTTTCTACAGATATCTTGCATGTCTCACTTTTTAGTGTCCTTCTATAGGCCTTCAGGATGCTCAGCACTCATCAGCAATTTGTTTGGTTACTACATACTTGCCCTAGACACAGGAATATTGCCTGGGACATAAGATACTCGTCCCATGGTTACTAGAAAGTGCAAGTCTCTTTGAAAGACTGCAGACCCTGATGCTAGTCTGAACAGCATTCTTCTAAATTAATGAGTTCCCTCTCGAGTCTCAAATGAGGTGAGGTGTTGCAATTTTTTGCAGAGCAGTATTTTATGTTACACCAAGAACATGTCTAAAGGTAGTAAATATGGAAGCACCCTTCAGCTGGCACTAGTATCTGAGAGATATTAGGAAGTGGGTGGTGATCCAACTAGATGCTGGAATTGAGGTTATGCAAACACACGCATATCCTCACCATACCATTTGGTATGCATGCCAAGGTTACCAGTGCCAACCTCTCAAAAGTTTTGTTTTCCAGAACAGTACCTTGCTTAGACAACTTAGAAAGTTCTTCTCTAAGGTTCCTTCTTTATCACACAGACCCCCATGCACATTGTGCACAAAGGACTTGACACTTTTTTTGCATTTTATCCTGTGAGAAAAACTTTCTTACGGTTTTCTTGAGAACCTTTAGAGATTCTTCCCACCTAGCTTTGCATACCTTCTTGCCTCCTTGATGCATAGAACTTGGTCAAGCTGATTTGGGTCTAATATGAGGTTAATTGCTTTTGCTCTCCCCTGACCACGAGAAACATCCCATTACTCTCAACTCTATTCAGCCCTAAGTTACAATAAGGTGCACAATTGACCTACCTAATTCTCACCTCTTTACTTCTCATTTTCTTCGTTGCTTTTCCTTCAAACATTTCCACCTCTCTTTCCGCTAACAGCATCTTTGTACACAAGAGCAAAGGGACTGTTCCTGTTGCACGTGATACAAAGCGGGACAATTCTACACATTCCTACCTGAAATTTACTTCTGTCCTTAATCTGATGTTCACTTTTGTCATACTTTGCTTCATTGTTCGATACCACTACTTATGACTTCCACAGTACAAACATCACCCCAAAGTCACTCTTAGATGATATTGATACTTCATTCATATATGGGACAGCATGTTTAGTACTCCCAAGCTATTTTAAACAGTTGTCTAAGCTGGGCTACTTTGTACACTGTCGTTTTACTTGAAACTCTGTTCATTAGGTCTTGCCTCGGCAGCGCTGTCTCTTCAAGACATGCTGTATCCATGATATGTGCTTGAAAAAAGGCCCTTCTTTTTCATTGGGCCCTGTTGCTGTCCTTTAGAAATGCTGTTTTTTCATTGGTGAATACACTTAGTAGTCCTTTCTTTTGGAATTTTGTATCCTTCTTTGTGGACTGGCCCTCTTACATGTGTTCGTACTGTTCAGGTTATTTATTTTTAGAGAGAACTCCTTTTTTTTTAGTTTGGCCGCGACTTTGCTCCTTAAGTGTTCTGTTTACTTGTGCAGTGAAACTTCAGTCACTTCATTTGCTCGCAGTCCCATAGCTTCATTTGCTTGGTCCGTTGATCTCCATGTGTCTCCCCCTCACCCCTCCCACAACACTGCTCCAGGACCCCACCACCCCTCCGAGCCCACTGCTGTTTTGCTCATGACACTGTTTGCCCGTGCCACCCCCTCATCCCTCCCACAACACTGCTCCAGGCCCCCAACACCCTTCCGAGGCCACTGCTGTTTTGCTCACAACACTGCTTGCCTGCCCGAGCATTGAATTCTAATGTTATTTTACATTTCTAGCTTTTATTTATATAGCGCACCTATCCATGCGCTCGGGAGAAATTAAACAATCAGGATGACACCAGACTCGAAAACAGATCCCCTGCTCCCAGTCGGCAGCTCTCACCGCTGAACCATATCCTTTCCTTGGCCATGTTGCAGGGTGCAGTACCATATGTGTCCAAAAGAGGTCCCATGGGACACCAAGCGACATCATGTGGTACTTCACTCTTACAACACTGCTTGTTATTTACTGCTGGGATATTTTTTACCCAAAAAACAAATCTAAAAAACATATTTTTTTTAGGTCGATGAAACGACTTTTGGAATCGCTCTGGACTTTTACACACGATCGTGTGTGTGAAAAGGCCTGCGGCATGCGGTTACAAGCAGCGGCGTGCAGTGTGCCATCTGTTTTGTGTCAGATTTCACACGAGCGCACGCACACCACTCGCAGGACGCTGCATCTTCTATAAGTTCTGAGTTTGCTCCTGAAACTGATGCTCAGAGGGTGACCTTTCTAACATCGGTTTCACCCTTTCTTCCACCCTGTTCCTTAAACCTGCTATTCTATGTTCCTTATAATGTTCTATTATCTCTTCCCATCTCTTGTCCTTTATACGAACTAAGCCCCCCTCTCTTTCCCGAGTTCACACATTTACTAATTAGACGCATTTGGTTTGAATTCACTGTAAATCGAGTCAAATGATTCGATTCAGTCACTCTGTGCCGCAGAAGGAGTCACACACCAGAGTTAGTATTCTGTTAGAACAGGCAGTCAATTCAGTAAAGTAAATAAACCCAACACAGAGACGTGGTCACCGCATCCAACTGACGAGAGGCTGCGCTCAATGCTCACGAAAGTGAAATGCACTCAGTGCACGCGTGGATGACATACCTAGCACTGAACCTCCCTCATAGCTTTGGTACAATATTTATGTACATATGTGGTATTTGTAGAACGCAAACCTACCCTGAAGGCAGCGGAGCACTATACACAGACAAAGATAAAGGAAAGTCCATGAGTGATCAGGGGGGTGTCTGGGTTCAGGGAGCAGAAGTCTATTGTTACTGCGTTGTGATGTAGTGTAATTTTTAGGTCTCGCCTGACCCAGCGCATGCGCTGGTCTGGCGAGACTTATTGAGAGGACTCCAAAAAGTGCTACCAGGCCAGCCTAGAGCTACAGTGCATGTGCGCGGGCGCGCGCGCTTGACCGCGATTATTTTCACTTTCGTGGCCGCAAGGCCGCTTTGATGTTTGATTGCGATCACTTTCACTTTCACGGCCGCACGGCCGCTTGGCATAGCCAATAGGTCTCGCTTTTGGGACCTTATAAGTATTTAGTTATGCAACTGTTGCATGGCTAAACACTTATAAGGTCCCAAAGGTCCTATTGGCTATGCCAATGCTTGTTTAAGGTGGCTTGTGTTCTGCACTAAGCTAAACTCGAGCAGAATTAAGGGTGTTGTCCCCAGATCCTGGGAGCATGCATAGATGGCATGCGCTTTGGGGTATCACGATAATTACCACATAATAACATGCTACATAATTACACTGCACACCATCCAACATACACTCCAAATAATATCACTTAGTGCCACATAATTACACACCACATATTTACACTCTACTGAATAAAACATACACTCCACACAATACCACTCAGTGCCACATAATTATATGCTACATAATTACACTGCACTCAATGCAACATACACTCCAAATACCACTCGGTGCAACATAATTGCACACCACATAATTACACTCTACTGAATGCAACATACACTCCACACAATACCACTCAGTGCCACATAATTAAATGCTACATAATTACACTGCACCCAATGCAACATACACTCCAAATAATAGCACTTGGTGCCACATAATTACACACCACATAATTACTCTACTGAATGCAGTATACACTCCACACAATACCACTCAGTGTCACATAATTATATGCTACATAATTACACTGCACTCAATGCAACATACACTCCAAATACCACTCAGTGCCACATAATTGCACACCACATAATTACACTCTACTGAATGCAACATACACTCCACACAATACCACTAAGTGCCACATAATTATATGCTACATAATTACACTGCACTTAATGCAACATACACTCCAAATAATACCACTCAGTGCCACATAATTATATGCCACTTAATCACTCTATTGAATACAACATACACTCCCTATAATACCACTCAGTGCCACATAATTACACGCCACATAATACCACTCAGTGCCATATAATTACACACCACATACTTACACTCTACTCAATGCAACCGAAATACACTCCATATAATACCACACAGTGCCACATAATTATACGAAACATATTTATACTGCACTCAATGCAACATACACTCCAAATACCACTCAGTGCCACATAATTACACTTTACTGAATGCAACATACACTCCACACAATACCACTCAGTGCCACATAGTTATTTGCTACATAATTACACTGCACTCAATGCAACGTACACTCCACACAATACCACTCAGTGCCACATAATTACACATCGCAAAATTACACTGCACTAAATTCAACAAACACTCCAAATAATACCACTCAGTGCCACATAATTACATGCCACAATTACACTCTACTGAATACAACATACACCCCCATAATACCACTCAGTGCCACATAATTACACACCACATAATTACACTCTACTCAATGCAACGTAAATACACTCCACATAATACCACTCAGTACCACATAATCACATGTTACAATTACACTCTATTCAATGCAACATAAATACACTCCACATAATACCACTCAGTGCCACATAATTACACACCACATAATTACTCTACTCAATGCAACATAAATACACGCCATATAATACCACTCAGTACCACATAATTACACGTCACATAATTACACTCTATTCAATGCAGCATAAATACACTCCACATTACAACACTGTGCCACAAAATTACACGCCACATAATTACACTGTACTCAATGCAAAATAAATGCTCTCCACATAATACCACTGAGTGTGACATAGTTACACGCCACATAATTACACTCTACTCAATGCAACCAATACACCTCACATACCACTCAGTGTCACATAATTACACGCCACATAATTGCACTGTACTCAATGCAACATGAATACACTCCACATAAATGCACACTACCACATACCACCAATCAACATAAATGGACTCCACATCCTTACACAATTTCACTAAGCATAATTTCACTCAACACCACGGTTCCAGACCACACAATTCAACTCCACACATTTCCAATACACACCACATAAGTACACACCAAACAACATATTTCAACTCCACAAATCCACAATACACAAGATACCTCCAATCCACACCATATATTGTCACCACCTGAGCACCAAATAACATTCACCACCACCATTTTGCATCAGCGCACCACCTAAGCATCACGTCAGTCTGCCCTTGGAATCTGTCATCTGTTGAGAGTCCCCTAGTGTCCTTCCGCTGTATGTGTTTTAATTAAATGACTGTTTTCCAACCTCCACCCCCCCGTTATTTATGTCCCATAAACATTTTTTAATAATAAACAAGCATGAAAACAGGCAGGAAGAAGTTGCCAGCAGTGTAAGTACAAAAAAAGTAGAAGACATTTTTTATGTTAATATTTTTTTGATAAGGTTTTTCAGTTGTATATAATGTCGTCTTCGTTTGTATAAAGGTAACAAAAGTGCTTAACACTTTTTATTATAACTTTTCAACATAATGCACAGCAGCCACAATGTTCTACAACATAGCCAAAGGTTCTGGCTAAACACATAAGGTCCCAAAGGCGAGACCTGTTGGCTATGCCAATGCTTGTTGTTCTATGTATATGGGGTGGGACTGCCCAAAATGGGCATGCCAATGCTCCCACCATCCTAATGAAATTGCCACAGTCCCGGGGGGGGGGGAGGGCATAAAGCTCATTAGGCACCAGGGTTTATAATGTTTTTTTATGCATTGGGGTGGGGACTGCCCAGAATATCCCTACCCCCAAAAACTTTTGACACACCTATTCTGCCCAACCCGGAGGCAGTTGGGGGCAATAGTTCCTTATCTGCCGCTCCGGGGGGCAGCCCCCAGCCCTACGTTGGAAAATATAATTTTGTTTAGCTAAATTTGAGTTTTGCAGGAAATTCTCAGTAGGAAGATGTTAAGAGATCTATACAAGCCACACCTCCCTGTACTCCCCAGGGTGGCTAGTTTTGGGAAATGTCTGCGTGTGGTAGGATTTCCCTAGATGGCCGACTCCCTTGCAAAACCGGAGAGTTTTCACAGTACGTTTTGGGTAATTTTCTGTCGTGGGCACTAGGCCTACCCACACAAATGGCCTACCCACACAAATGAGGTACCATTTTTATCGGGAGACCTGGGGGTATGCTGGTTGGTAGGAAATATGGGGCAGTCCGGTGATCCTACAACTTTCCCACATAGAAAAGTGAGGAAAACATAATTTTTTGGGCTAAATCTGAGATTTACAGGAGATTTTGGATAGGAAAATGTTGGGAGATCCACGCAAGCCACACCTTCCTGGACTCCCCTAGGTGTCTAGTTTCCAGGAATGTTTGGGTTTGGTAGATTTACCTAGATGGCCGCTGAGCCCAGGATGAAAAACGCAGGTGACTCATGCGCAAAACCAGGTAGTTTTGCGATCGATAATTTTGAAGTCTCCACAGTATGTTTTGGGGTGTTTCCTGTTGCGGGCACTAGGCCTACCCACAGACGTGAGGTACCAATCTTATCGGAAGACTTGAGGGAAAGCTGAAGGGTGGATATTTGTGGCTCCCCTCAGATACCAGATCTTTTCATCACAGAAAATTGAGGAATATTTTTGTTTGACAAAAGTTTGAGGTTTGCAAGGGATTCTGAGTAACACAACCTGGTGTGAGCTACACCAGTCACCCCATCCTGGATTCCCCTGATTGTCTAGTTTTCACAAATGTACAAGTTTGCTAGGTTTCCCTAGGTGCCAGCTGAGCGAGGGTCCAAAATCCACAGCTAGACACATTGCGAAAAAGGGTCAGTTTTCACTGGAAAAATGTGATGGGTCAAAGTTGCGTTTTGGGCCCTTTCCTGTTGCAGGCACTAGGCCTACCCACACAAGTGAGGTACCATTTTGATCAAGAGACTTGGGGGAACACAGAACAGTAGTACAAATGTTATTACCAATTGACTTTCTAAGTTCAGAATTGAGTTTATTAAGAGATCATAACATGCAAATATATGATACAATGAAGCAATAAACTGTCACATAAATAAAAATAATGCATTATAAGGAATATCTAGGTTTATATTCAGGTTTAACATGGCTTGGAAAGAGGGATATTGAATTAGAATATTCAAAGAAATAATACATTGTGTATAAAAAATAAAATAGTAATATTAAACATAAGCAGATTACATTGTCAAAATGAGGAAAGTCATGGAGGTTTAAGAACTTCTAGGAAGAGGTGTGGCTCCACGGCCAGGGCGACTGACTCCGGAATCTGGGGATCACGGTTCGATCCCTGGCGCCGGAGGCAGATTAGCCCAGCACCATGTGACTCTGGGCAATAGCTTGCTTAATCTTCCCATCGGCCCCCAGCGCCTAGAGACCCTTACGGGTGATTGTTCTCGCTTTACAAATGTGGATTATTATTGTTGAATAGGGGTTTGAGAAAATGAGATCCTAGCATTAGCATCTAGGAACAATGTAACAGGTGACCATAGTTCAAACGTTTTATAGCAATATAAACAGGATGTTCAAAAGCCGTAACTAATCTATGTTTATGACAAACTGCATACCACCAAGCTTGAAATGAATTTTGTGAAATTGTTCCAATTTTTGGTAATTTGCTGAAAAGCAACTGCTAATAATAGATCTAAGATCTTTATATTAGAATTACAATTATTCCAAACAGGAGATAAACTTCCTAAAAATAAATTAGTAATGGAATAAGGGATTGTGGCACCAACAATTGAATTATTTGAGACCTAACGCTTTTCAAAAAGTTGTGCAGATAAGGACAAGTAAAAAGTAAATGTTTTAAGTCAGCAAGTGCGGAGGAACAAGTCCAACAAGTGTCAGAGAGGTCTGTTTGCCTTTTACTTACAGTTACAGCATATAAGATAAGTATATTATAGATTAAAAAAAGAGTGATTGTGTGGTATTGGACGCTCTAGAGGATTTCCTAATTTTGGTCCATATTTTATTCCGTAGGAGAATTGACCAGTCTACTTCTAAATCATGTTCCCACTATAATTCTACTTTTGTTTTTTCTCTAACAATATATGACGTGCAGAGGAGAGAATGAATAATGGAAGCTTAGGGTCAAGTACGAAGAAGAGCATGTAACCTGTTAACAGGAGAAGAAGTAGGAGGGCTAGGAGAGAGAAAGTGTGCATATGCAGTGTAGAAGGCGTGTGTCAGGAGATGATATTTGGGCTGAAAGGAGGAAGCGAGGTTAAAAAAATTGTTGGCCTGTGAAAAAGGTATAACCTCATCATGTTCAAAGAGCTGATGTAACCAGACTAGCCCTCTGTGTCTCTAGGATTTCCAATACAGGGGTTTGCCTCAAATCAATACAAGTTTATTATGCCAAGTTGTGGATTTAAGAAAAGAGTATGAATCTATAGGGACTAATGTCGGACCAGATTCTAAGATTTTGTATCTATGTTTAAGAATAGGAGTAGATAAGATTTGTGGTTTGTGGGAGAAAGATACATATTCTTGAAATGAAAAGGGGGAAAGATAAGAACACTCTAGCTTGACCCTAAGTGGACAATCCAGAGAAGACTCAAAAAGCCACCTTGAGGACTGGCAGAGTAAAAATGATTTGTGATAAGTGGAAAAATCAGGGAAGTTTACGCCACCCTCTGATTTTGGATGTGTTAACTTTAATAAAGACATGCAAGATTTTTTTGCTCTACAAAAATGAAGATAATATGGAGTTCATTTTGTTAAAAAAATTTGATGGGATGGGTACTGGAATATTAGAAACTGTATAAAGTATTATGGGAGTTAACATCATTTTAATGGTGTCTAAATGGCCCCACCAGGAAAGGTATAAGGCATGCCAATTATTGTTTAGTGTGGAGATTGTCTGCATACATTTATCCATACATGGGGAGAGTGTTGTTGATAATGAAGGAGTAAAATGTAAACCTAAGTATTTTATGTGATGAGGACTCCGTGTAAAGTTTGAGATAATAAAATCATCTTTAAAAGTATATTTAGTCAGAGGTAATATTCACATTTATCATTATTCAATTTGTAGCTGGGAACTAAAGCAAAGGATTTGACTTCTTGGAAGAATGCGGGGAGAGAGAATTGAGATTGTGAAATGAATAGTAATACATCATCAGCATATGTTGCCAGTTTAATTTGTTGATTTTTAAAATAAAATCCATGTATATCCTGATTTTGACATATTCTAGACAAAAAGGTTTCTAGGGCTAAATAAAAAGAAATGGTGAAAGAGGACAACCTTGGTGAACACCTCTACCCAAATTAAAATATGAAGATGTAAGGCCATTTGCACAAACAGCTGCACGTGGATGTGTAAAAACAGAAATCAAAGATATCATTTTTGGGCCAAAACCAAACCATTTGAGTGTTTGAAAGAGATAAGGCCAATCAACTTGATCAAATGCTTTTTCTGCATCTAAGGCCACTGCTAGAGAATGGGGCAAGTAGGAAGATTTTTATAGGATATCAAAAAACAAGCGTGTATTGACAGAAATAAGGAGTCCTTTAACAAAACTGCATTGTTCCTAACCTAGTAATTGAGGGTGGTTTGATTCCACTTGCAGGGCCAGAGCCTTAGAAAAAATCTTATAATCAATAATGACCAGCGAGATAGGTCTCTAATTTTTACAATATTTTAAATCTTTCCCTTCTTTAGGAATAAGACAAATTAGGGCTTATTAAAACAAATCAGAAGATCCACTTGAACTTAAAGAAAAAATCTAAAAGATTGTGGAGTTTAGCAGGGTGGAGTAGTTGTGCTAAATGTGTAAAAAACTCATCAGTCAAGCCATCTGGACCTGGAGCTTTATCTTTTTCAAGTGTATGCAATCAGAAAGGAGTTCTTTTTGTGATACATCAGGCTCTAACAAGGTAAAGTCTATTTGAGTGTCATGGGAATGTTGAGTATCAGAAAGATATTGAGAAATATGAAGCTCCGAGGGAAAATTCTCTGGTGTGTACAATTTATTATAAAAATTAAGAAATTCATCTAAAATTTCAGAATCTTTAACTTTCAATGATTGTCGTACATCCATAATGGATTCAATATTAAGCTTATTATGTTTAACCTTAAGATAATTTGCTAATACTTTACCAGCTTTGTTCTGTTCACCATAAAACTTTGCGCTAGAGTGAAGCATTATCTGTCAAATCATCATTGAATTGAAACTTGGAAGTAGTAAGCTTAGATAAACAATCTTCCGATTTAGAGGAATAATAGAAATGCTCCAAATTCTTTATCTTTGCTAAAAGTTCTTTGGTCTGCTTCTGTAAAGTATTACATTTTTTAGAAACATAGCCAATTATGAAATCACAAGCAGCTGCTTTGAATGCATCCCAAATAACTGAGAACGGCAGAGTGTCAGTTTGATTGAAGAAAAACTATTCATTAATGAAAGAGACAAAAGAGTAGGTGAATGTAAGGTCCAAAAGGAGTGCATTGTTAAAACGCCATTGTTTAGGCACATTGGGTTTTTGCACAACATCCAATTGAATAGAGATGGGAGCATGGTCAGATATTAGGATAGAACCAATATCCGCAGATCTTAAGGATTAGGAAATATTGTGAGATATTACAAAATTATCTATTTGTGATTGGGTCTAGTGAACCGGTAAGTAGTAAGTGTACTCTCTCGTAGTGGGATTGCAAAGTCTCCAAGCATCAATAAGCTTATTTTATTGGACTATGTGAACAAAAAATGTATGCGCTTTATGTGATATAAAAGAGACCGACGAATTACGGTAAATTAAGGGATCAACAACTTGATTGCAGTCCCCTGCAAGGATAAAATTATCATCAATGCATTGTGTAAATTGCTGAACAAGATTTGACCAAAAAGGGGAGGTCACCAGCAGGGGAAGTATAAATATTGAATAAAGCAACCGGGGCATTCTCAATCAACAGTTTAGTATATAGCTATCTTCCATCATCATCGGAAATCTGAGAAAGCAACTTGACAGAAAGTGATTTACGACAAAGAGTTAAAACCCCATTTCGTTTACCATCAATTTTTGAGAAAAAGACTTCTCCTACCCAACCCCTCTTCAATTTCAAAGATTTGTTTGTCGTAAGGTGTTTTTTTCTGCAACAGGGCAATATCTGCCCCAAGTTTAGACAAGTGGGATAAAACACGTCTCTTTATGGGAGAGTTCAAACATCTGACGTTCCAAGATACAATTTTCATAGGACATACAAATATTACGAGAAAAAAGGAAAACAGTGATCTAGACAAACCATATAAGAAACAAGAAACAAGCCATATAACTGCTCAACCATTCAGAAAAATAAAAAACGGTACAAATGAAATAAGAAAAGTGAATACAAGTACATAGAAGTAAAGGTGTGTAAAGAAAGGGGAAAGAAGTATAACAAGGGAAAATGAGGAACAAAGGACAGGTAGAGAAAAAGAGAAAGAGGATAGGACAAGAAGGGTAAAACATACCTACCAGATAAAGATGGAGGGGGTGAGACCACGTGGAACAGATGACACGCCCAAACTCAACGGAACGGAGGGCGAGGAAGGAATGCATCACAAAGGAAGAGGGGACAGGGCAAGCACAAACATCAACAATCCTGCAAAGGAGGAGAAATGGTGATCAATGTAAAATAACCATAATAATATGATGGGATACAGTATAACAAACAGCTTTAAAATAGTCATCAACACAATAAAGTCATAAAACAAAGAGTAACAGGCCAGGTTCTACTATGGAAGTCCACTGAAATTAAATGGTCTGGGATGAGGAGGCGCCAGTGAAATCCATGGATTCTAATTTACAGGAATTGATTAAACTCTGCCAATTAGCTGGATCCTCATATCTTATGGTTTTGTTTTTATAAGTGACTGTAAAGAGGCAAGGATGGAAAAGTCCATTGCGAGCCCCCAGAGAACGAAAATCGGATCTCATACGAAGAAACTATTTACATCTATTTACTGTGGCTTTGACATAGTCTTGAGCAAAGTATAAAGTAGATCCTGACCAATAATTGCCTTAACTGCTGCAACAACTTTAAGCAGATCTGTGTATTCAAGAAAGTACATAATAACTCCTCAAGGCCTCCTCGAATTAGACACAACATTCGGCTGACAGCCTAATCTATGAGCACGCTGAATGTTACGCACAGTTCCTTCTGGCAAACTCAACAACCTGGGAAGGAAGGACTTGAATAAAGAGAGGCGTTCAGAGCCTTCTGAGCCTTCCGGTAATCCATAAGTGTGGAGGTTCTTTCTTCTAATTTGATTTTCAACATCCTCAACCTGCTTCTGAAGTGAGGAAACCTGAGATTGAAGTGCGCTGGCTTTAATTTCAGTGAGCCCAAAAGGAAGATATGTTATGTTCTACCGCTGTAAGTCATTCATCCATCCTGACCAGTTGTCTGTGAGAAATTGCAACTTAGTATTTGTTTCTCCCAGGGACGCAGGGCCCACAACTCCTCCAGAAACAGATCCAAGAAAACAGGAGAAGAGGACTTTGGCGGAGAAGGCAGATCATTTTTCAGCTGTTTTGTAGAGGCCTTTCCTGTAGCAAGAGGGATGCGACCTGATGACGAAGACCCTTTAGAAAGAGATACCAATGAGTCTGTAATTTTGGAAAATTCTGTGAAAATCTTAGAGTTCTTAATAAAAGACTGTGTAGAGCGTGAGGCGGGGGCACTTTTTTCAATCTTTCCATAGAAAATAAAGGAAGGCGGTAGTGCAATCCCAAAAGGTTATGTCAAAAATATGGGTGTACACCGACAAAGAAGGGAGCTAAAATAGAGGCACAACCACCCTACTTCCCCAAAAATTAGGAGCTCAGAATTTTATATATATATATATATATATATATATATTCAGTGAAAAAACCATAGGTTTCACACACGTTATAGTTAGCTGGACATTTCACTCGTAAAAAACCAATGAAATTTCCCCGTTATAGTTAGTTAAGCTAACTATAACTCGCGCGCCCGCAATGCACTGCTGATGACGTCACATATTACATCACTCATGACATGGTCAGTGACATCACTCATGACATCACTGATGACATCTCTTTATTTTTTTTGTAAAACTTTTTTTTTTATTTTTTAAAAACACTAAAAATCAATTACCACATCTCAAGATCCTTGAGGAATTAATAACTAAATACTAAAAATCTTTTTGAGATAAAGTGGAAGAAAGAGACCTTCTAATTTCTCAGTTACCTGTCCCACCCAACAATTTAATTTTTAATTAAAATGTAATTGAAATTACTTGAAAAAATGGTTGGTTTTTTTTGAAAATTTTCTTTCACAATCTGAAAAAAAAGAAAAAAGTATTAATATTTAATAAATCAATATATTACACAGTACACGTATTTACATATTTTTCCCAAAAAATGTTTTGCCTTTTTTTTGCTGTTTTCAGAATATATTGCATTTCACTATAAATTGTGAAAGCAATTGCATTCATCATTTAACAGCGGGCAAAAAAAAAATAACAATCTCAAAGATTGTATAAAAAAAGCCCAGAATCTCTTTTAACTTAAACATAACATTATAGAAATGCATAATAATCTAAAAAAATATCAACTAATATCAATACTTATTTCTTTAAAATACCGTCTGACATTTTTGTTTCAGAAGTATAATCACAAAAATATATCTCAAATAACTCCACAATACATCTGGTTCCATTTCCTTTGGGCCAAATAGTAATTTTAAAATTCTTTTTTGATTAACTTTCCAATGGTAATCCAATAAAATTCTAAAGTTTAAATTGTACAGATCTCACCGATTCTCTGTAACATTTTGGTTTCCGAAAGATTAATTAATAATTAAATAAGTCCACAATACAATTGTTTACCTTTCCTCATGGCCAAATAGTAATTTTAAAAATCTTTTTTGAATAAATTTCCAATGGCAATCCAATAACATTCCAAAATTTAAATTGTGCAGATGTTACCGATTTTGTCTAAATTTTTGGTTTTCCAAAGTTTCATTAAAAATTTAAAAAGTCCACATTACAATTGGTTACCTTTCCATTAGGCCAAATGATAATTTGAAAAATCATTTTTTTTTTAAATTCCAATGGTAATCCAATAAAATGGTAAAATTGTTTTGTACACATCTTGCCAAGTCTCTCTAAAATTTAGGTTTCAGGAAGATTAGATAGGAGTTTGCTAACTCAAAAGGCAAACGTTGCTTGAAAATCAATTGGGAATCATTACACAGTGTCCAGCCTTTTTCACATTTAAGATAAACTGTGTAATGTCCAGAAGTAACAGTAGGTCCTTCATGGAAAATTATTGCAACTGTTACAAAAGTTTTTCCTGAAATTGATAATTGTTGTCCTGTAAACTTCTTTATTAAAGTATCCAATTTTGAACCATCAGCTTTACATCGTTGCATCATTAAAATTACATATTGTCCGTATTCCTTTAAAATTAACGTTGAAAACATTTCAGATTGACACTCACTGCATTCCATGTTATGATTAGCATCTTTAACTAATTTAGCAAAAGTGACTGTTTTACTTTCTGGCAATGTTAAATAAATAAACCTTTCAGAATCAACATTAGAGCCACATGTATTGTAACAGTTTTCACAACTATGTTCCCATTTATAAGAGAGACCAAACACATTTTCAATGGGAACCCCTTCTTCTTCCAGTACCTGAAGAAAAAACATCAAGAATTCCTGTGCGTCTTTTTTTTTAATTGACATGTGTTTATTAGGGTTTTTTCATGGAATGCATTACAAGTAAGAATCATCGGTATTATCATAAGTTCTTGTACTACGGCACAGCATAACATTAGGGATCTATAGGGAAGTTAGCGTGTGTATGTGCTGTAGTCCGTCAGTGGCTCATATCCCTCGTGGTGTCTTGAGAGACTCGTCTTCCCAGTGGTCGGCTCCGTCTGGCCCCCATGTTCGCCGACCTAGTCGTGTCTACATTTTCGGCCTCGGTCGGGGGACGGTCGCCCCTTCCTATCGAGGTCCGAGCTGCGGTCCCCTCCCTCCTGGATTCCCTGTCATGTCATGTAACTACAAACAACTGTGTTGAAACCGCTAACTGGGGCTCTCGCTGCCTACGGGGCGGCTTGAACAGGGCTCTTGGGTAGGGGAGGGGTCTCGTAACCAGGTAGAGTAGGGGAGGGAGGGAGGTGATGGGGAGAGCATGGGGGGGAAGAGGGAGTGCGGGGTCGGCAGACGAGAGAATCTCGTGGTAGATTGGGTATGGACCAGTGGTAGATGTGTGTGACGTGTCCCGGGTATCCCTGGGTGGGGGGGGGGAGGCGGGTCCGCTACCTGACCTTAGGCGGGGGGGTCGGGTTCGTACGTGTTCTCGCGTCTAGGCATGTTGTCTGCCTTATGGGTCGCCTGTGTCTCTTGTCGTATCGGGGCCACCGGGGGGGGCCACTGGGGCGTGGGGGGCGGAATGTGTTAGGTCTAGGGTTTCCCCCGTTGCTCTCGTTTGCTTAAAAAGGATGAGGAGCTGAGCCCACTCCATAGATATCGGGTGTTTGTGGGCGCCGTTCGCCTCCTCCTCTCGCAGTAGCTCCTCCTCTGCTGCACCCCACTTGAGCACCGCGCAAACCCATGCCTGGCTGGAGGGCCCCTCCGGGGCCCTCCAGTACATCGCGATGTTCCTCTTCGCGAGTAGAAGGGCCAAGGAAATGAACTTCCCGGATACCTTCGCGGATTTTCTCCTCGGGGTCATCCCCAACGCGCATTCCTCCCATGTGGTGGCGGGCGGGAGGTCGGTCGTCTCTTGAAGGGCTTGGTGTACTCCCCCCCAGAAACATTGTATGGACGGGCAGGCCCAGAACATATGTTTGAAATCGGCGTCTACTTGGTGGCATCGGGGACATTCGAATCGCGTATCGGGGTAAAACCGGTGGAGCCTGTCCGGGGTGAGGTATGCCCGGTGTAGGATATTAAATTGGATATTTTTAAAACGCGCATTCCTGGACACCTTTTTAGGAGATTCCAGGGCTTTACGCCATTCCACGTCGTTGAATACTCTGCCGGCGTCGTTTTCCCACGCTTCTCGGAGTTTGTCTAGGGAGACGTCTGTGAGCTCCCGGATCGCTTTATATAGCCAGGTGATGAGGTGGTTGCCCGCCCCCATCCGTAGCACTGTGTGCAGCACCGGGTGTGTCGGTGGTTCCCCATCGCGTGTATGCCAGAATTGGCCGCTACTCTCCAGCAGCTGTCTGTGTGTCAAAAACTGCCCCTGAGGGAGGTCATGCCACTCCACCAGCTGTGCGTACGTCCGCAGTTGTCCCTCTTGGAACAGTGCCTCCATCTCAGTGACCCCGTGCTCCGTCCACACCCGGAGGGCCTCCGCAGTGTAGTATCCGCTCCGTCGGGGGAAGCCCACAAGGGGGAGCAGAGGGGAATATATCGGCTGGCCCCTCGACATGCGGTGTATCCGCATCATGCATCTGCGGGCTATAGCAACCTGGAGCGGGTGTGTACGTGCCGGTTTGGAGCCCGGCATGAGCAGCCGGCGGATCATCGGTAGAGGAAGTTTGCCGCCCTCCGTGATCGTTTCCCCCACCTGTCGCTCCGCCGTCCAGTGTGACAGCCACTGGAGCTGCGCCGCGAGAAAATACGATTCAAAGGATGGCGCTCCCAGGCCGCCAGCGGTCGTGGGGAGGTACAGTGTACGCAGCGCCACCCGGTGGCGACCGCCCCCCCAAATCAGGGTCGTCAGCAACGTGTCTAGCTCCCGGAAGAAGGAACGTGGCGGTATGATGGGGAGATTCGCGAAGTAGTAGAGCATCCTTGGGACCATGATCATTTTTGCCAGAGCGACGCGCCCTATAGGGGCTAACGGCAATGTCTTCCAGAACCCTACCGCCGAACGCAGCCCTGTCAGCGCCCTCCGGTGGTTCCCCTCAAAGAGGTCACTGGGGGAGTGATATAGGCGTACCCCCAAGTATCTGGGGGCCGTCCCGTCCCATCGCAACGCCCGATCGCCCAACGTGATCTCTAGGGGTTCCGTGCGGGCGCCCAAAGGGAAGATGGACGATTTCTCCCAGTTGACCCGGAGTCCCGAGAGTTCCCCGTATTCTCGCAACGTTGCCCAAATGGGCGTGAGGTCTGCCGAGATATCGCGGACATATATCAGGAGGTCGTCCGCATATAGTGACACACAGTGGGTAACGTCCGCTATGGGTATCCCCCATGCGTCCCCCTCCCGTCGTAGTCGTATTGCCAGAGGCTCCATGGCTAGGGCGAAAAGGAGAGGAGAGAGGGGGCATCCCTGCCTAGTTCCGCGGGTCACCGGAAACGGCGCCGATATGAGTTTGCCGAGTCGCACTCTGGAGGTGAGGCCGTTGTACAGCAGGCGGGTGTAGGCCAGTAGCGTAAGAATTCCTGTGCGTCTTGCTGTACATTTTGAGAAAACTGTGTTCGTCCTGAACATACATCTAAAAGTTTTCTAATTTCAGTAGCACTTTCTATTTGAGTTTTATCATTACTCAGCTTTTGAAAAAGGAGACT
This sequence comes from Triturus cristatus, assembly GCF_964204655.1. Taxonomy (NCBI): domain Eukaryota; kingdom Metazoa; phylum Chordata; class Amphibia; order Caudata; family Salamandridae; genus Triturus; species Triturus cristatus. Next base: position 218,102,073 of record NC_140591.1, on the reverse strand, counting down.
CAACTCAGAACAGAATCTTTTTCTCTGATTTACTATTATCTGCTCTTGCACACTTTCCAGATAAAATGCAACATTCAGCACTACATTAGCGTAGCAGTTGACACCAGAGCTATTTTCCAAATAACATCCTACAACCTCTTCTTCATTTTCCTTTTTCTTTTTGCTTGCAATTACATCACTCCTCTTTTTTTTCCTCCTCTCTACATCTTCATTACAGATATTCTCATTTCTCCTTTTACGAGAAACTACACGTTTCTCCAACACAGGATACTGACCTAAATGAGGAGCATAGGTTCTTCTTAATCTATTATACTCCTTTACACAATTTGTATCAGCACTAACTTTTGAGTCATCAAAGTCTATCATGAATAAACCAGATAATGTATTCACTCGTGACAAAGCTACATAAGCCATACCTTCTTTGAACACAGTTGAACCAATGTTCACAAAAGCACAATCTACAGTCAATCCTTGAGACTTGTGAATAGTTACAGCATATGCTAGCGAAAACGGAAACTGCTTCCTACGTACATATAAGTCTTTCACAAGCATGAAACGAACTGAACAACGACAAATGTCTTTAACTTCTTCTATCTGATCAAATTTTATTTTTAAACATTCAATTCCATCTTTTTTCTGATAATTAATAAAACCCACAACTCTTCCCATAGCTCCATTAACTAAACCTTTTTCAACATCCAAATTTCTCCTTAAAAATACTCTACAGTTCATGCAAACATATAGATTTTTTTCTAATCCAGCTGTTTTGGAAATGTTCTTCTCTAGTGAATCCAATTTATTTTTCAGTGTGCCTGTTAATGTGATAGTAATTCTTCCATCCTCAATTTTGTCCACTGCTTCCAATTTCCTGATATCTTCCTTTTCCAATTTTAAAAGCTCCTCATTGAATATTGAGCATTCACGTAGAGTTGGCATTAAGCAGATGACATTTTTCTTTTCTGCAATGTTCTTGTATATCTTCTCTGCAACTATTTCTTCCTTTGGAAATAAATTATGTAGCAGCCGACTCTGTAATGCGTTTTTGCCAACTTCTGTGAGTAGTCCAATTCTGATATCTTTCAGAATACTTCCATATTCTTCATCGTTTGCTTGCCTCATATTAGTAGTAAGTTCCTTGTACTCAAAGAAGGACCAAATATTTGCATTACCGATGCTTCCCAATGACTTCTTTGTGTCTTCATGTGTCACAGTATTAAACACTGGTTGTCCTTTAACTGGAGTAAGTTGTAGAAGATCCCCAAAAACTATGACATGTTTTCCACCAAATAACATATCATAGTCTGTCCTTAGAATTTGCTGCATTCTTAAATGCACAAAGGCAAGCATTATGTTTGATACCATGCTCACCTCATCAATAATGAGAACTTGCATCTTCTTCAATACTCTTGAAACTTCCAAGCATGCTTCTCCAGTTAGCTTGTTGTATTGTATTTTGTTCTCATGCTCCACTGGTAACATTAGCAAACGATGTAAGGTGATTCCTTTTATGTTATAGGCTGCTAACCCAGTTGGAGCAGTAACCACACAAGACAAAGTAGAATCCGTTTTTTGCTGTAGGTAGCTTCTGATGACTTTTATTAGGAAACTTTTTCCAGTTCCAGCTTGTCCACTTACATACATCCTGATTGGATGAAATGATGTGCATGAGCACTCTTTTTTTCATGTAGAAATCCGTGATCAATTTTGCTTCTGATCTCTTTATAAATTTGTTGCTGCTCTTCATTCAGTTGTCTTTCCAAATTTTGTAAGTCTATAAATTCTTCTTGAGCTTGATTCATAGCCGTTTCCACTTCATTCATGGCTATTGATGCTTCATTTTCAACGATTGGTTGTCCTAGGGGATCTTGACTGAGTGTTCCTGAACTTTGGCTGTCTTGAGAACTGTCTCTAGCTACTTCAGCTGCAATTGTAGTTTCCTGTTCAATTTCTTCATTTAACATTTGCAGATAAGTTGAGAATGTACTGCATTGTATGCTGTCTTTGCAAGCATTAAAAGAATCTTCATAGCTTTGAAATTCTCCCAGTAGTTCATCCTCTGTACGCCATGGTTTAAACAGCTGTAAAAGAGCCAAGTAGTAAAATTCCTTTTTGTCAGTAGTGTCGCAACTCAGCTTCCTGTGATTTATCAAACTTCCTTTTGTTTGCTTCACCAAACATCCTTCCTCACCAATGACTTTATATTTTCCATTGTTGATGTCTTCTGCGGCTTTCCGTGAATAAATGTAGTTCTGCAGCACTTCATAGAGACACATGTTCTCCAGATGATGACTTCTTTTTTGGATAATATGTGTCCAACATGTTTGATTTCAAAATATCTGTACTTTCTGGGTCATTCTCGGCCAAATATTCAATTTCTCCAACAGATTTCAGTACCCGATTTCTCATTGCTGCAAGGCCTAAACTTGCCCAAATTATTCTTCTTGATTTCGAGTAGAGACTTGCAGAAGATAACCTATCTGAACATTCGTAGGATCCAATTTCTCGATGCGATAACATCTTTAAACTGAAACTGTACAGCTTCTTACTGACAGTCTTCTCGTGAGAAATCTCTTCTCACATTTCTTTCAATTCAGTTTTTTCAGATTTAGTAATGTAAGACGTTACATATCGAGCAACAGCAATGGAATTGTCAGCTACATACTGTATATCCATGTTAGCATTCCACATGGATAAAATGACTGGGTTGTAGTCATTTATATTTTTTGATTCTTCTTTTCTTTTTAGGTTGTAGGTATTCTTAGGTGATTTTCTTGTGATAGTATGTCTCACAGATGACATAAAACTGTTTACTCTTCCATTTGAAAGAACAGGTCTAGGAAATCCAAATCGACATTTAGTGTAGTATTTTTCTTTGCTCTTGTATTTCCGTCGACAGTATTTTCCACACCGATGACTTTGGAAACGTAAAACTTGCTCCTTTAACTTTTTCTCTTCTGTGCTTTTTGGTATAGCACATGTTGCATATTCTTCAATGTAAGATAACACTGCTTCATCAGTATCTGTTCCAAACTTTGGGGCATCCTTGATCCACAACAGCATATGAATATGAGGAGCACCTCTTGCCTGGTACTCTTTTCTCCAAAAGAAATCCACTACTTCTCCTAGAGGTGGATTTTTTTTATTGCAGATGAAGGACATCATAGCCTCAAATCTATGATTGAAATATCTGCAAACATTAACCGGATCCAATGAGCACAGTTCTCCTGCTGTCTTGTATTCGATGTTTTTAATGTTTGAATTTGCCTCTCGTAGAAAATCCAGTAAATCATCCCAAGCGTACTCAGCACAGCTTAGGGTAAGGAACCATGTTGGTGTTCCTAAATTCCGTAACATGCATTTTAATTCACCATGGCGTCGGTACCAATATTCATTTGTCCCACGCTGACAAGCCATCAGATTGATCAGTTGTGTTTCCAAATGATCATCTCGGTGCTGCACTTTCTCCATAAAATCCTTAGCAGACACATTTTGTAAATATACTCCACTTTTTAAAATGTGATTTACTGCATAAGATAGTGCAGACAAGTCGCTTTCAAATAAAAGATGGAACAAATAAGGAATACTTTGTCGAAATCTGGGATCTTCAGCATATAGTCTTGTAGTCCGATACTCAGAAGCTGGAATCTGTTCTGGACGTTCATCGTATCGTCCTCCTTTTCCTTTAGGAAACAGCTGGGGAAAACATCGAGCTTCCAAGCTCTCCTCCCATACACTCACGGGAGTTCCTTTTGCTTTCTTCATCTGAAACAGATCAATATTGTCTCCCATAACTTCTTTTGAATGAAGAGGATGTATGCTAAAATGTTCATAAATTTCTTCTTCCTTTGACTTGTCCACTTTTTCAATTTGTCCAGTTGATGTTTCTGTGTCTTCTTGTAAATCTTCTTCTTCTTCTTCTATATAAATTGATTCATACCATTTGTTATTCCTTTTCAAATACAAATTTGCTCTTTGTACTTTCCGTACATCTACCAGCTCCTGCCAAATCTTCTTATTCTTTGTAGGTACACCATTAATCAGAATAACTAATGGTTCAGTTTCCAAAGTATCCGCATCAATAGTTTCCATATTTTTTTTCAAATCCAAGGGCAAATACACCACTCTACCTTTTAAACCTCTCAGTAAATCTGAAGGAGGTAATTTACCAGTTTTGGGCTCCATACGTACTATGGTCTGGAACGGATGAGCACATTGAATAAGTATAGACTCATATGTATTTAATTCAGAAAGTTCAGCAGGAATAGCATCCAATTCTAAATTATTATGTACAGCTCTGGTCGGCATTCTATTTTCCTCTAACTTGTTGTAACAGTATTTACAAATACGCTGATCTTCACCCAATTCAAAACAATTTTCTAGAAATATATATGTGGCAAAATCTTTCCACTTATAATTATCTTCCTTTTCACTCTTTCTGTAGAGATCAACATTCCTAGTTTGTTTTCTATAATGAGTTCTGCGGCAACAAATACAAGTAATATTTGGTCTTTCATTAGAGATTTTTTCAAATTTTGTTATGTGATCATTAAATGTCTTACTTACAGAGGGTTCTACATTCTTTTCCACTTCTTCCTCATTTACTGTGTCCTTTTCTGCACTGTTTTGTTCAGGACCAAAGTAACAAAACTGAATTTCATCAACAACCTTCTCTACATCTGATACCGATCCACGGAACAGAGCCCTATTCAATTCATCTAACTTTATTGCTGGACTTTTAGCAAAATACAACCGTCTCACAAACTTTCTCATTTCAGTATGATGAACAGCCAGCATCCTAAAATGATGGAAAACACTATTACACACTTTTCTAGATAGACAAGCCAGAGAATGACCCTGCAAACCAGTATTCTCTCTCACTCTGCATGGATCTAGACTTTGAAGCACCTTAATCTTCTGTTTTACACTTTTTTTACTATATTCTCTTAGAAACTCACGAAATTTATCAATAGATTCCTGACGCACAGTGCAAATACTACTACAATTCCAAGTGTACACTGGGGCTTTAGGACGTCTCCCCATAGCCTCATCCGCCATCACTTGTACCTCATCTCTTGGAACCATTATCTCCTTCTCCATTATGCAACCATTTTTCACTTCATACGCACGACCTCTGGTGTCAACTGCATGCAGCAAACTATTACTTTGAAAATAACTCTCTTCATTAAAAAAAGGTTCACTACTTGAACTATGCATCCATTTTCCTAAAAACACTTTACAAAAGTTTGTTCTGTTCACTACTCTTTTCCTTTTGCTTTGTGATTTCAGTACATTAACCATTTTATCTAATGTACGCATCCTATTCAAAATTAAAATGAATAGTTTCCTTTTTAATTCTAATGCCTTTGCTGCAATGGCTTCAATTTCTTTTTTTCTCTTGTAATATTTTGCCTTTTGCTTATATTTCTTCACATCCTTTATCAAATTGGACATAACTCTTCTCTGAAACATTTTTCTACGTATCTCTTTAAACGCTGTTTTTCTGTTTAAGTTAATCTTTATTGTTGCAGAAGGTATATTTGCATTAACTAAATTCTCAATTTTTTCCTGTTTTTTTCTATTGAAAACATTCTTTCCAGTACAGACATTTTGTACATTTTTCCTTTTTTTGAAGATGTTCTTTAAAAAATCTTTTGTCTGCTTACCAGAAGATTTGTTCTTTTTCCCAACATGAGCATCTCCAACTAACTTCCAGTTGTCTTCAAATATAGTTTTTTTTTGTGGTCTTTCTTTAGTCTGGATTTTGTAGGCATCTTAAATTTTGTTCACTGCTCTTCAGCAATACCTGAAAAAAACTAAAAAAAAATTCCTTTATTTTATTTAAATATATTACTACATTTTTTATGATCTTTTCAAATCTTAAAATACTATGTACCCCTTTCCTACAAGTGAAAATCACAATAACACCATCACAAATTAAATATCTAAAAACAATTCCTGTGTGCACACAGAGTCATGGTTTGAAATTAGGCAGAAAACGAAATTTCTTTGCCAATTGCAAAGCATACTTTCTACTACTTTTTTGGCAAGTGATAAGTACTTTTACAGTCTGACACATTTTGAATCCACTTTTCAGATTCTGAAAACAGCACATGTCCAAACAGCTTTTTCAGACCAGCAACATGTGTAACCTGGGTGACTGACTACACTCCAGCAAGGGCAACCAGCCTTAGTGATGCTGAATGTATTTGCATTACTGATTAAAACCTCAAACCCCACTCGGTTGTGAATACTGTGCTTGATTCCACAGGATAAGCAGCTGGTTGTGTGCTAAGGGTCTGCTTCTGCATAAAAAAATAACACCCCCTTTCCATCTAATGCAAATGTAAAATCACCAGAGCAATACCAAACAGCTTTCTCTGACCAGCAACATGTGTAACCTGGGTGACTGACTACACTCCAGCAAGGGCAACCAGCGTTAGTGATGCTGAATATATTTGCATTACTAAGTGCAACCTCAAACCCCACTCGGATGTGAATACTGTGCATGATTCCACAGGATAAGCAGCTGGGTGTGTGCAAAGAGTCTGCTTCTGCATAAAAAAATAGCTCCCCCTTTCCATCTATTGCAAATGTAAAATCACCAGAGCAATACCAAACACCTTTCTGAGACCAGCAACATGTGTAACCTGGGTGACTGACTACACTCCAGCAAGGGCAACCAGCCTTACTGATGCTGAATGTATTTGCATTACTGACTGAAACCTCAAACCCCACTCGGTTGTTATTACTATGCATGATTCCACAGGATAAGCAGCTGGCTGTGTGCTAAGAGTCTGCTTCTGCACAAAAAAATGGCTCCCCCTTTACATCTAATGCAAATGTAAATTCACCAAAGCAATACGCAATACATCTCTGCCTGTAATTCCTATTTGCACACAGAGTCATGTTTTCATATTAGTCACAAAACGAAATTTCTTTGCCAATTTGAAAGCACACTTACTACTCTTTTTTTTGGCAAGTGATAAACACTTTTACAGACTGACACATTTTGAATCCACTTTTCAGATTCTTAAAAAAGCACATGTCCAAACTGCTTTTTCAGACCAGCACCATGTGTAACCTGGGTGACTGACTACACTCCAGCAAGGGCAACCAGCCTTAGTGATGCTGAATGTATTTGCATTACTGACTGAAACCTCAAACCCCACTCGGTTGTGAATACTGTGCATGATTCCACAGGATAAGCAGCTGGGTGTGTGCTAAGAGTCTGCTTCTGCACAAAAAAATGGCTCCCCCTTTCCATCTAATGCAAATGTAAAATCACCAGAGCAATACGCAATAAATCTCTGCCTGTAATTCCTATTTGCACACAGAGTCATGTTTTCACATTAGTCACAAAACGAAATTTCTTTGCCAATTTGAAAGCACACTTACTACTCTTTTTTTTGGCAAGTGATAAACACTTTTACAGACTGACACATTATGAATCCACTTTTCAGATTCTGATAAAAGCACATGTCCAAACTGCTTTTTCAGACCAGCACCATGTGTAACCTGGGTGACTGACTACACTCCAGCAAGGGCAACCATCCTTAGTGATGCTGAATTTATTTGCATTACTGACTGAAACCTCAAACCCCACTCGGTTGTGAATACTGTGCATGATTCCACAGGATAAGCAGCTGGGTGTGTGCTAAGAGTCTGCTTCTGCACAAAAAATGGCTCCCCCTTTCCATCTAATGCAAATGTAAAATCACCAGAGCAATACGCAATAAATCTCTGCCTGTAATTCCTATTTACTCACAGAGTCATGTTTTCACATTAGTCACAAAACGAAATTTCTTTGCCAATTTGAAAGCACACTTACTACTCTTTTTTTTGGCAAGTGATAAACACTTTTACAGACTGACACATTATGAATCCACTTTTCAGATTCTGATAAAAGCACATGTCCAAACTGCTTTTTCAGACCAGCACCATGTGTAACCTGGGTGACTGACTACACTCCAGCAAGGGCAACCATCCTTAGTGATGCTGAATTTATTTGCATTACTGACTGAAACCTCAAACCCCACTCGGTTGTGAATACTGTGCATGATTCCACAGGATAAGCAGCTGGGTGTGTGCTAAGAGTCTGCTTCTGCACAAAAAAATGTCTCCCCCTTTCCATCTAATGCAAATGTAAAATCACCAGAGCAATACGCAATAAATCTCTGCCTGTAATTCCTATTTACACACAGAGTCATGTTTTCACATTAGTCACAAAACGAAATTTCTTTGCCAATTTGAAAGCACACTTACTACTCTTTTTTTTGGCAAGTGATAAACACTTTTACAGACTGACACATTATGAATCCACTTTTCAGATTCTGATAAAAGCACATGTCCAAACTGCTTTTTCAGACCAGCAGCATGTGTAACCTGGGTGACTGACTACACTCCAGCAAGGGCAACCAGTCTTAGTGATGCTGAATGTATTTGCATTACTGACTGAAACCTCAAACCCCACTCGGTTGTAAATACTATGCATGATTCCACAGGATAAGCAGCTGCCTGTGTACTAAGAGTCTGCTTCTGCATAAAAAAATACCTCCCCCTTTCCATCTAATACAAATGTAAAATCACCAGAGCAATACGCAATAAATCTCTGCCTGTAATTCCTATTTGCACACAGAGTCATGTTTTCACAATAGTCACAAAAAGAAATTTCTTTGCCAATTTGAAAGCACACTTACTACTCTTTTTTTTGGCAAGTGATAAGTGCTTTTACAGACTGACACATTATGAATCCACTTTTCAGATTCTGATAAAAGCACATGTCCAAACTGCTTTTTAAGACCAGCACCATGTGTAACCTGGGTGACTGACTACACTCCAGCAAGGGCAACCATCCTTAGTGATGCTGAATGTATTTGCATTACTGACTGAAACCTCAAACCCCACTCGGTTGTGAATACTATGCATGATTCCACAGGATAAGCAGCTGGCTGTGTGCTAAGAGTCTGCTTCTGCATACAAAAAAATGGCTCCCCCTTTACATCTAATGCAAATGTAAAATCACCAGAGCAATACGCAATAAATCTCTGCCTGTAATTCCTATTTGCACACAGAGTCATGTTTTCATATTAGTCACAAAACGAAATTTCTTTGCCAATTTGAAAGCACACTTACTACTCTTTTTTTTGGCAAGTGATAAACACTTTTACAGACTGACACATTTTGAATCCACTTTTCAGATTCTGAAAACAGCACATGTCCAAACTGCTTTTTGAAACCAGCACCATGTGTAACCTGGGTGACTGACTACACTCCAGCAAGGGCAACCAGCCTTAGTGATGCTGAATGTATTTGCATTACTAACTGAAACCTCAAACCCCACTCGGTTGTGAATACTATCCATGATTCCACAGGATAACCAGCTGGCTGTGTGCTAAGAGTCTGCTTCTGCATAAAAAAAAACCTCCCCCTTTCTATCTAATGCAAATGTAAAATCACCAGAGCAATACCAAACAGCTTTCTGAGACCAGCAACATGTGTAACCCGGGTGACTCACTACACTCCAGCAAGGGCAACCAGCCTCACTGATGCTGAATGTATTTGCATTACTGAGTGCAACCTCAAACCCTTAAAGTATTCCTTATTTTTACCAGTACACCTTAAATTTTCGTGAAAACATAGTCCATATTATTTTACATGTTCCTCACATTTAAATTTCTCCCAAAACAGAAAATAATAAACACAACTTCAACAAAAGGAATTCCAATTCTATTATTCATTTCTTAATTTACCATATACATCCCCTCTCAAACTCTAAACTCACCTTTAAAATTAGTTAATTGTAAAAGAAATGTGGCACTCAAACAGCAGATTATCAGAGCTAGGATCTCTGTTCTGTTCACCTCTCTCCTCTCAGCAGAACCAGATAATGGCAAACTTTCCCTCTCTTTTTCCACACATATACATGTTAATTTCAAATCTCAGTGCTTCCCCCTTTTTTTCAAATGTAATCACACATTTCTATTGGTTGAAAACCAACCCTTTTCCAAAAGTACCCTTCCCCCAACTTGACTTCTGCCTAGTACCCTTCCCCCAACTTGACTTCTGCCTGCTACCATAGCAACAGCTCATGGAACACTGCTGTGTGGAGTTAGGTCAGAAGTTCGCCACACAATGTTTCATTTCCAAAGAGCAGGAGTGCTTGACTTTTCAAACCTAACAGCAAATCCATAGTACTGTTCTTTGGTAACACATTTTTCTGTACCAATACAAAACATGCTTCTATAAATTTACACATACAGCCTAGTTTTTATTCTAGAATGGTATGAAACAGCCAATCAGTTTTTTTTTTATAAAAAAAATATGTATGCCTCCATTTCCAAACTGTCTTTCATTTCTTTTTACCATTCTACTGAATTACACCTCCTGAGTGCATCCAGTTCTCCTTTGAAGATGTTCACAGTGTGGATTGTAGGGCACAGCTATGTCTTCTGGAGTGAAAAGTATGCAGAGAAAACAGATATGGTGAGAGACCTTGCTTTGCCAAATGTAGACATTAAATGGATTGGTCAGAGAGGGTTAAAGTGGCACCAATTGATGCCATTGGTGAAATCCTTCATGCAAATCCAACACCCTGACCTCATAATAGTGCACTGTGGTGGCAATGACCTAGGCACTTTGACTGGGGTAGGTCTGGAAATGCTTATGAAGGAGACCTTTGCACAACTGTTTTCACTTTTCCCTAAAACTGCCTTTGTGTTTTCTAACATATGCCAAAGGCAAAAATGGAACTGGTCCAATCATTTTTGTCCACAGATTGACAAAGCAAGAAAGCACGTCAACAAATCTGTTTCTGCTTTCCTCCGTGACTATGGTATGGGTTCCATTTACCACAACAACTTGCGTTACGACATGCAAGACATTTATAGAGGAGATGGTGTACACTTCACTGATGAAGGGAACAGAGTCTTCCTCTTGAACCTTAGACTCTGCATCGGTACTTACTTGTAGGTACCAATAAAAAATCACTTCATAAACACAATGGCTCTTTTTAGAGCCCCCTAATATCTAAACACTTAAATCTGCATTTCATTTCATTTTTTTTTTTTTTTTTACCATACGCGTACGGTGAGCTTACCGTACGCGTACCCCGCGATTTTTTTTAAAATCAATAAATGTTTTCTTTGTACTTTTCTGTCCTTCTTTGACCCCCTTACAAATGTTAGGGGGTCTGTAACTCTCTTCCTTGCCCCCTTTTCAAGTTATCACCCTTTTTTTTCTGAGTGAAATATACAAAATGGCAGCCGCCGCTTCCTGGTTTCGACCGATTCGAATGTTTACTAAGATCTAAGAGCCAATCAGTATCGCGCTCGCGCACGTCACCGTACGCGTACGGTAAGCGCACCGTAAGCGCACCGTAAGCTGGCTCAGATATATATATTGATTTAAAGGCTATTTTCTCAGAATCTACTGAACAGATTTACACCAAACCTACAAAAGGCACTTCCTTGACCTGAGGACTACCTCTCTGCCAAATTTCAAGTAATTCTGTTCAGCCGTTCGGGCTGTAGCTGTGTCTAAAGGTCCTATGGAAAAATGCATGGGAAAAACGCGTTTTGGGATCCCCTTTTATCTCAGCCCCCGCTTGACGAATCCCCCCGAGACTTTCAGGGTAGGAGCGGAGCGTAGCGCCCCACCTATTTTGAAAATCTCGCGAGGATTCGTCGACCGGCGCCAAAGTTATTCCAAATAGAATGTTGCGGATTTCCTATGGAAACAGGGTCCTAACTATAACTACCTACTGGCGACCGCCAGTAGGTAATATATATATATATATATATATATATATATATATATATATATATATATATATATATATATATATATATATATATATATACACACCAACTTCTCTCTTGTCAACAAAAATCCAGGACACTCCAGGATGCTGAATTTACTTTATTGCAGAATACAGCCCTCTATCAACGCATTTCACCTTTCAGCTTGTTCACGGTATGGCAAGCTTTTCTTTACTTCCATTTCACATACAATAATTACTAATCAGTGAAAAAGGAGAAGCGCATTGCAGAGCACTTAAAATTCAAATTCATGAGCGCCATTTTGTAATGGTTATGCATACATTGGCAAGGCTGCCCCCATTTTTCCTTACGGTGTAAATTTGAATTCATTTGTTGCAATATGTATAGTTGCTTATTTCTTACAATATATACATTTTAGATAAAACATTTGGCACAGAATGTAATATCTACATTTGTGTCGAACAGGTTTCATGTTTATCTATTCACAAAAGAGTTGTATTCACATATACGATATTTTAACCGTTTTGCTCAGTTACAGAGTTGCTAATATTGCCCTAGTGGGCCTGTGTAAATGAGCCAGCCATTAAGCTTAAAATCTCCTAATATCGCCCTAGTGGGCACTTCTCAATATTGCGGTATTATTACCAACTCTCAGTGATGATCCACCACATTAACAAAAACAAACATCGGGTAAATCAGCCGATTTCCCTGCCCAATGCAGAACCCAAAATCCTAGCTAAACTGCTAGCAAACCGCCTAGTGAAGGTAATTGGCGGCCTGGTTCACCCTGATCAGTCAGGTTTCATGCCGCATTGAAACACTGCATTAAAATTACCCAGGATGCATGGGGTACTAGGGAGAGTAGCTATGATCTGAGAGGCAGCAATAATCGTGTCGTTAGATGCGACCATTGCATTCAACACTATAGAATGGTCATATCTCTGTGCTGTCCTTGCTAAAATGGGGTTTGGACCGAGTTTCATTGAATGGGTACAGCTCCTATACTCGGAGCCCGCTTCAGATACACCCAGATCGGAGCCCCTGGCACAGGTCGTAGTTAATAATAAGAAATCGACTGTGTTCAAACTGAGTAAGGGGACCTGTCAGGGATGTCCTCTCTCCCCTCTCCTATTCGCCCTTGCCCTGGACCCGCTGGCTGAATGGATACCTAGGGACCCTGTCATACGAGGTCTGCGTTGGTCCTCCGAATGGGAAGACCATATCTCTCTTTACGCAGACGACATTCCGCTTTACCTAGCCTCCCCGAAAGCATCATTAGTAAGTGTATTGGATATATTGGCCATATTCGGGAGATATTCTGGGTTTTCCATTAACTGGAGTAGGTCCCTCATCTACGTCCAAAAAGGAGATCCACCTACCCCACCACGGAGCTACCCAATACAATGGCCTTCAAATACCTAGCCATCTTTATCTCCCTAGATCAGACACTCAGTTTTAACCGTAATCTTCTCCCTCCACTACAAAGGTTAAAATGACACATAGCAAGCTGGAAAACGCTTCCGCTCTCGCTGCTGGGCAAGGCAAACCCTCTTTAAAATGATGGCACTGCCCGCTTCCTATATGCACTGCGGAACTCTCTAGACCCAATTCCGACATCATATTTCAAAGAAATTGACCGCCTACAGAGAGATTTATTGTGGGACGGGAAACTCGTATAGCATTAGCCAAACTAACTCTAAATTGGTATGATGGGGGGATTAGCCTCCCAGATATAAAAAAGTACTACTGGGCGACACATGTTGCAGCCATTAATCAGGGCACTTACGGACGCCCGGATGATCTGGGATATGCCATGGATATGTGGCTCCTATCGGGAGGGAATTACAACAGAGCACTCTACTCAAGAAACACTCCTTACCTGGGCCAACTGAACACTCGGTCCACATATGGCACGCTGTAAATAAGCACCTGGGATGGGACCGAAAACTCACCTTGGCAAACCCTTTATGGGACTCTGAGAGGCTGGGAAACCTGTGGAGAACGAAAGTATTCGATAAATGGGATCTTATCGGGATCTCACAAATCAGAGATGTATGGGTTAAAGGCGAAATGATAACGTTTGCCTCCCTGCAGCAACAACATGAACTAGCCGACTCAGTACGCTTCAGATACACCCAGATCCGCCATGCCCTCCAGTCCCATCTCCCAAGGGCTCCTCCCCCCCAGCACCCTCGCCACTAGAGGATAGACTGCTAGATGGCTACCTGCCTGAGAGGGCCATCTCCCTGACATATAAAAAATTAATCAATAACATGACAGACCCTCTTCAGTCACTCAGAGAAAAATGGATACGTGACGGGATTGAGCTGGACGATGAAGAGTGGCAAGAAGCAGTGTCTTTCCTGAGGGAGGTGACAATCCAGGCTAGACTGAGGTTAGTCCAACTCAAAATTCTTCACAGAGTCTACATTACAGGGCCCTGTTTGGTTCACATGGGTAGAACAGTGGGAGGAGATTGTAGGCGACAATGTGGAAGAGAAGGCACATTCATGCACATAATATGGGAGGGCGACCACATACAAACATACTGGTGCAAAATACATGACATCCTTAGTGCTCACACTTGACCTGAGCCCAGAGGCTCGGAGATGCCTCCTGAATGTGTGGGAACCCACCGACCTCAATAATTATAACAATGGGTCACACTGGCATTAATGTTAGCAAAAAGGAATATTGCCCAACTCTGGGGAGCCTTGCAACCGCCTAGAGTAGAGGCCTGGAAAGTGGGCCCAGATATGGAGCCCTTGGAATGGTTACAGAGGGAACATCTGCAACCCACTGCAATGCACTAACTCGGATGAGTCCCCTACCCCATAAAAAATAAAAAATAAAAAATAAACATCAGACTTCCTCTACTGCTATATGGCTGCCTCCAGATTGTGCTTGCTCCTATTTACAAACATAGAAAAAAGAAGAAGAAAAGAAAAACAATAAACCCAAATTTCTAGTAAAGTTAAGAATAATAAAAAAAAATGTATTTACATGTTAAAATTCAATTTATACAAATCTGTTTTATTGAAAGGAGATCTAGTACCAAATATACATGTTTAATACATTATTTTCATGGTACTGGTCGAAGAGTGATGACTCCTATATGTGTACTCCAACAAAGTGCCACCACACCTATGAAACTCTTTGCTGATGGGTGCCTCCAGAGTGCATGTGGCTTGCACCAATTTATTATACACCAAAGTCCCTCCACCAGGAACATAACCAGAGCACTCTTGCAGGTTCAATATTCATTATATTTGCACTGGGCATGACGTGTTTCGGCATCAAGCCTTTCTCAAATGCCCCTTGTGAAACAATTCATTTACGTGCAGGTGATTAAATACTCTGATCGGCTCCCCTGCAGTGGAAAGAAAGAAAGGACCACCATTGCACAATTGTTTGAAAAAGTTCCTCACTGTTCTTTAATCATGCACTGATAGCATATCATTTCGCTGTTCCTTTTTTCTGGGAAGCATTAGCATAGCACGATAACCCATTTATCTACCGCATACTGCCCAATCAAAACGCAGCTCATTTATTGGCTCTGGGTAACTCGGGTTCTGGTTGAACCTACAAGTCCTATATATCCCTGCAACTAGAAGGGTCCAGCAGATGTAACGGTATAGTGCTTTAAAAAATCTGTAATACTTACAAGAAGTTACAGGTGAAAAACGTTGGCACAATTGGCTGTTTTTTCAACTCAATTTAAAAAATTTTTTTCAACTGTTAGTTTCTATAAAAAATCCTTGAAGGATCTACACAGATGACCCCTATCTGAATTCAGATTTTTGTCTACTTTTCGGAATTGAATAGCTTTCCAGGATCCATCATTGCTTTTACACCCATTTCTACCATTAACTGGAAGGAGGTTGAAAGCACAAAAAATAGGAAAAATAGGCTATGTCCCAGTAAAATGCCAAAATAGTATAGAAAATTTAGATTTTCTGAAAAAAGTCTGGCTGTTCCTGAAAGCTGAGACGATGGTGATTTTAGTACAGATGCTTCTTCTGCTGCACTTTTTCCCATGTTTCCTAAAAAACACAATTAGCTGTATTTTGGGCCAATTTCTTGGTCTCCTCCAAGGGAATCCACAAACCCTGTGTACCTTTAGAATTCTCAAGATGTTGGAAGGACGTAAATTTGGCATGGATATCCTACGTGGACAAAACGTTACAGGGGCTTAGGCGTAAACTAACCCAAACAGCTAAAAAAAAAAGGCTTAGCATGGGGGAAAAGGCCTAGCAGCGAAGGGGTTAAACTATTGTGTGCTGTTTTCATAAGTGAGCTTTTAAAAATAATTTTCTCACATATTGCATTCGAGAGAGTGATTTTTTTGATGAACAAAATTAAGTACATTCTATTTACTCATATCAGTTTGAAGGTCTCCTAATATTGAGATTTTAGGGACAGCCGTTTATGGGTTAGACGCTGACATCCGAGACCCACTTTCTTCAATAATACTCCATATTGTTTCCCCCTTCCTCATTCTGTAATACCTCAATCACGCACAATTTATGAATTAATTTCCAGAGCCTTCAGCTATGCCCTCAGATCAGTGACGCACCTCTCTTTTGCTAAAGATACACTCCACACTTTTGCAATGGCTGCAGACTGAGCTAAAGTGATTTGAGCCGCGCCTTTCTTTGTCTTCTCATTTTGCCGTCACGCTTCACTGTTTCCAGTTCAATTATTTTGATCTGAAAAAGCCTGTATTCAGTGTGGCTGCTTTGCTCCCATGCAAATGTATAATGTGGCTGAGGAATTACACTGGCATGTGCATGCTGTTATATAAATACATTTAAACAGATGGCCGAGTAGAAAAGTCAGCTGTTTAGGAAATGCACTGTCCAGTGTTCATTCAATGACCACTGAAATGCAAGACTTCTCATGTTCAGGGATCTTGTGGGCAGTATGTGAATTTAACAATTTGGGGGTATATTCACAAGAACGTGTGATAACTACCGCATGAGTAGCCTAATGCAACTTACAATATCGCAGCCTATCGCGGGAAAATAACCCCGTGCCAACGTGGAATTCACAACAAGGCGGTAGTATGCGATAGTCACCAGATAACCCACCAAATCTCCGCGTGAAAATCAAAGCCATGCCGCATAAATGGGATACGCGAATGCAAAAAAACATGCAATGAGGCCAACAGCGGTACAAAAAGTAGCAAAAACCAGCCACAGGCCTGCAAATCCCACGCGTCTGGCGGATGAATGCACCGTAAAAACCACCGAAAAAATACACCAAAAACAATCCAAAGCGCATGGCAACATGGATGCACCCTGACACAGCGCAGGGACCAACTCAAACCCCACAACCCCCACAGACAACCAGCAGGAACAACAGGGTCGGGGAAGGCCAAGGAGAAGAGGGAGAGGAAGACGGGGTGCAGACCGCAGGAAAACCTACCAGCGTCACGGAGGTGACAGAACACTACCAGTAACTGACCCACTAGCAGACCACGTGGATTGCAGTCGGAGTGCCGAGGAGGCCAATCCAGGAGGCCAATAGGCGCCGGCATGACATGACTACCTAAACCAGGCACAAACCCGCTGCCAACAGGAAGGCAGCAACGGCGACAGGAGATGGCAGTCCAGCTCCACCTGAGGAGCTGAAGGAAACCCAGGTCACAGTCATCAGTGTGGAGACGGTGCAAGGAGTAGGGAGTACGGACACAGCTCGAGATGACCTGACACATCAACAGGGAGTGCAACGAACAGGAACTAGGGGCACGGGGGGAGTGGACTCAATGGCATACATGCACAACGAGGTGTAGCACACTGCACACCAACAATCACCCAGGTCCATGGGCCCAATCCCCTTAGCACACTGCAGCACACACACATAGCCCGAACAGAACACCCACATTGACGACAACGAGGAACAACGTGCATAGCCGGCACTGCAGAACAGAGGACACAACTGGCTCCGCACATGCATAGAAATATGCCTACTACATCTGACAGACACGGAAACTGTGTAAAGGAAATGTACGCACACAACATCACATCCGTCATATAGACCAAATGTACACTGTCCCGCAGAAGAATCCAGCACCCCCCAAACAGTCACAATGTACATTGCCATACAGTCTGCATGCAAACCTGCACAATGCGCTAACATACATGTCAATGCAAAGTCAATACGCACCTCCCCATCACATCGCAGAGGGGCACACAACACATTCAGCAGAGCACAGAATATAACACATCAGTGATGCCAGAGAGGACCAACACACCGTCGACACCGACACCCTACAACAGCACATGGATATCCCACGCAACCCCCCACCAGGACCTGGACAGCCAAGCTACTCAGAGGAGAACACCGAGCCTGCAACAGACCACACAGCAGGAAGCACCTGCAAGCACAGCTGGCCCACGACACTTCACCCACCCACACATCGCACCCCAAAGCAATATTCCTGCATGCCAAAAGGAGGTGGCCCAACAGGTTTGGGTGGGGCCGAACCCATGGAATGAGAACCAGGACACATACGTAGGTGTCTATCACCCTTCAGGGGCCACCAACACCCCACTAAGGAGACCCACACTGCAATAGAGACACATGCTGTTGCACATTCACAGTGCAGAACCATGGGCAGGGGCGCTCAAATATCAGTCACACACCCACGTTGGCTCTGCATACGAAGGCCCTGACCACTCCCCTTACAAATTGAGTGGATGACGACAAAGCTACATGTCCAAGCTCCAACCTGCTGCCTGCGGTGAACACGTCTTCATCCGATGTACACAGCACAATGTAATGGCGTTGGGCCCGTGAGTTGCAGTGCACTGGGGATGGGACACCTGAGATGAGCGCGCCCATGTAAGAAAAAGTCTCGGATTGTGTCCCACTGACAGATACCTGATGCAGATGCAGTGGGGTGTGTCATACCTGCATCATCTTCCCCAGCAACATCTCAGGGCCCCCACACTGTTTGAGGTGACATAGCTGCGCAACATCTCCACAGCTCAAAACTCAATCAGTAACGGACAATGGCTTGCGGTGCACTGAGTCACTGGCACCTGGAGTGCTGAGCAGGGTATCAGGCCGATGATGGCATCCACGACAGGTCTGAGCAACTCCTTAAGTCTGTCAGGACCACCTTGTCGACTGTGGCAGATGGCTGTTGGAGATTTGGTGTGTGAGCCCTGGTGGGACGCTGTTGGGCCCGGAGGCTGCGTACAGCGCAGGGCCACAGAGAAATGGCGTTGATGACCCCAAGGCCAACGCTTCAGAGGCCATCCAATCTCTCTGAAGAAGGGGTCCCGAACCTGACCAGCACAGAGTTAGTGGCCCCGGATGCACAGCGGCTGGCACAGGCACCCAGCCACAGTATGGTGACTTTCGGTGCAGTCAGGCCATGCGATCTGAGCGGGTCACCATCAATTTCCGAGGTGTATATTGCGAAGGGTTTGGGGGACAGTGGAAGGTGTCCCCCAGGGCATGATGCCGAAAGGTTTGATTTTATCCGGAAGCAGCAAATGGAGGAGTGGAATGCGACAGCCTCGTTGCCACCACCAATTTGGTATCAGCTACATGAGGATGAAAACTGCCCCCTAGTCCATAGACTCAGATGCCACCAAAGTTCGACCAGAGAGTGTCCATGATTGTCGGGGAACAGACTTAGTGGCACCGAGGCTGAGAGGGGATGCTATCTGCGATGATGCCGGTACGCTGATATGAACTCAGCCATTGCAAAATGAAGAGTCTGTAACCTACTGGACCGCAGTGCAGGCTGGAGGCAGCGGTCAGCAGTGGCCCACAGCCACATGTCGTTGGCTGGCGAGGCACAGAGTTAGTGACACAAGGGCAGTTGTCTGTAGTGTTCGATCACCTCCATAACGATGATCTTGTTCCCTCCGGACTGCAAAGCGTCATCCTATTACGCCTCTCCTTGCTTGCGATGACATGTATTCTGCCTTTTGAATAACCGATGTTCAGTTCCAGATCTGTGACCCACTTGTGTGCAGCGTAGGCCGAGGGCAGTAGTCCGCGTAGGGTCACACACGTGTGGTGTTGATATGACATACACAGAATTGTTGGCACCACGTCGAAGTGAGTATAGTGACTTGTCCTATGCCTTAAAGGGTGTTCACTGCCATGGTGTGATCAAGACTCACTTCCAAATGTGTGACCTACCTGACCGTGGTGTAGGCCTGAGGCAGCGTCAGCACGGGTCCTTCACCGTGTGTCGCCGGCACAGATTGGATGGCCCCATTGGCCTGCATAGTTCAGGTTCAGAGGCACCACATGTTGGGTCACCTCTGTGTATGAGACCCGGGTTTCGTCCGGGCTGAGCTGCATCTTCCTCTTACTCCTCTCCGTGCGACCACTGGTGTGGACTCTGCCATTCGTGATTTGCGCCTAGGTGCTGGATGTGGGAACTACTCGTCCGCAGGGTTGTCCTGGTCCCTCATCCACGTATCGCCGGCTGGCATTGAACAGGGTTAGTGGCATCACGTGTCGCAGGCTGGTGTTGAACACGGTTAGTGGCACCACGTATCGTCGGCTGGAATTGAACATGTTTAGTGGCACCACGTGTCGCATGAAGTCCATATGGAACTATGCCTCACTGATTGGGTGGGGCCTGGTGCTGTTGCCGCTGACCTGGATTTGGGGTCACTGCCATTCATGACTCAGGACACAGTTTCACACATGGGACCTACTGGGCCAAGGAGTAGGCCTGAGGCGGCAGTAGAGTACGTCAATGAAAAAGGAGTAAAGTGGGCCTGTGTCGTGGAGGCCGTGATGGTCGGAGGAGGCTGCCAAGGTCGCGGGCCTGGAGCTTGTGGCAGAACATGAGGGGCCCTCTTTGACACATGCCGGTGTCGGCAAGTGATCAGTAAGGCATGGCTGTGCAGGGGCGAGAATGACAGGTTCGCGGTTCGGCAGGCGCACAGCAACGCAGGCAACTCCGCTCTAGAGGACGGCGTCGGCCTCGTGGCGGGGTGAGAGGCACTGCCCTGGAAGAGACGTTGGGCTTTCCAGAAGAGGACCACGCCCAGGGCTTTGTGCTTCTTATTCACACCCCTACACTGGCGTGGCGGATGCCGGGCCTTCCTACTCCGATCACGCTTAGGGAGGGGCATAACAGGCAAGATTTCCATGAGGTCCCCCAATGCTGTGGTCCACTACACTCCATACACCAGAGGTGTATGTCACTATGGATATGGGTGTGTGCAGCATACTGCGGTCTGTCCAGCACATCTCCTCCACTCTTGGCATTGTGTAATTTCCCAATCATGGTACTACTGCATCCTTCACACATGCCTTTTTGCCACCTCTCCCCACATTCGGCTGTTGTGTGGCTGAGGTGCCATGCCGTTGACAGCTCATGTTCACGGCTTGGCCAGGTAACCATTGTGAGTTGTTCTGTCGTGTCTGGTGGATGGGCATGTTGTTGTGAATGTTGGTTGTGATTTTGTGACGTGTGCATTGGCAGAGTTGTGATTTGCATGGTTGTGGAGTTGAGGTGAGTGGGGATTTCATTTGGGACTTGCCAAGGGGTTTTGCATTTCCCTTGTTGCCTTCCTGGGCACGCTGGTTGATGATGGACGGTCGGAGGATGAAGGAATCATGCACACTGGCTGTGTATTTGAAGGCGACATTGTTGGAAGTTCCACGGTGTTCTGTTATTGCCTGCACATTGGGGTGAGACGTGTGCTTTCTGTTGCGGTGATTGTGTGCTGTGTCACCAGGGGGCACATGTGGTACATGTGTGCTGTGGATTGCCCCCAACATGTGCGGGCATCCTGCTTTGGCATATGATTCTTGCTTGGTCTCCAGCATGACCTGCGCATTGTGTTGGAGGTATGGGGACTAGGGTACCAGGGTGATGGTGATGTCCAGGACAGGTGTAAGGGACTTGGATGTGGCTGGCAGTGAGACTCCTCCGACTCTGGCGGGTGTTGGTTGGGGGGTGCCAGGGGCCAACAGGTGCAGCCAAGCCAGCAGCCTGGTGTGGGGTGGGATGTTGGTTGTCCACTGTGTTGGTGCCGTGGGCCTGTTGGGCGATGATGGTTGTGATGCGTGGGATGGTTATCCCTTTCATCCTGTGGTGGATGGTGACATTGTCAGAGGTTGGGTCTGTGAGGCTGACATGCTTCCTGGGGGTCCGCTGTCTTTGTCTGCGCTGCGTCTGTGGTAGTCCGGGTTGTGGTCCTGGGGTGGAGTACGTGGGTGTTGTGGCCCTCTTGGGTGTCCGGGCCGCATGATGGGTGGCTCCATGGCATCTGTTGCCCTTCAGATGTGGCTGTGGGCTGTGCTCCCTTTTGTTGTGCAGGCTGCCGTCCGACTTTACACCAGATCAGAGCAGGTGTAGATTTCCTGGTGCTAACGTGCCTTATCGCCTGTTTTGTGGTTTTATCGCAGTTCTGTCTGGTCGTTGAGAATGTTGAGGTGTGATGTTGTCGCGGCTTTTGGCACGGGAACGCCCACTCTGCATCTCATTAGCGATAGTTGCAGTGGGCCTCTGTGGCGATGTTTTTTGCTGCTGCTATCGCGGGTAAACTGGTGTTGTGGGCTGTTTACACAGGTTTGTGAATGGGGAGGTATTTTTATCACGACTTTGGCTGCGATAAAGTGATGTTGGTTCGGTGATAGTTCCTTGTGAATGTGCCCCTTGACCTTTCTATCTTCCCTGCAAAGTTATCTGCCGTTTCAGGGCGAGCACAAATGAAAACCTATATCAATCAATATCCATTCAGGCACTTACACCCTACACTCATACACTTACCAACCTTTTTTCACGCACCACTCACCCTGCACAAAGAGCACTCACTCCATTTTCCCAGCACTCATACATTGCTCCCACACCTCCTATTATCAGTAGCAGCTGCTACCAGACCCAGGTGGTGGGGGCGGGTGGGGATGGGGGATAGGGAGAGCGACGAAAAAATAAAAAAATATGACCACTTACCTGTAATGGCCGGCCTCCGCCTCTCCTCCATCCTCCGTCATCTTCCTTCTCTTCCTGCAGTCCCACCCGGCAGCAGGAAGCCCCCGGGCTCCCAAGCTCCCCTGAGCCAATCACAACACTACAATTCAGCATTGTGGTCTGAGCGCCGTGATTCAGTGCTCAGACAAGGAATTGCATGTTCCTCACAGGCTGTGTGCAGCCTGGTGGGAAAGATGCAAAATGCACAGGACTGTTTGACCTGCCCAAGAGGACCAGCTAACCAGTCATGTGCACTTAAGGAGTGTAAACCACTTCTCCACCTGCTCTGGTCAGCCCCACCCCAAGAGTCACTGATGAAATAGGAAAACTAAAATTATAAAATCGTTAGTCATTATCATTTTATTTTTCCTTTGTTGAGTTTCGCGACGCTCCACCGCCTTAGTGGAGGTGCCACCTCTGCTTATTATTAATCCCATAGGCGAAACCTAATGCATTTACCAATGCTTGTTATTTATTACAGCACGGTGACAAGCAAAATTGCACTTAGAAGTTGTACACTGATTTTCAGCCCTCCAGGCAAAGAATGTAGTAATGTGGCACAGCCGCTAGAGGGCACACTTACATTTATCACATGGTATATAACAGCCTTCTCCCATAGCACATGCGCAGATACTGTACGGAAACACAGAAGATTCTGATCACAAAAATGTAACTCAAAGTTGGAGGTGAATAATGACCATCAACAGTAAAGACCAGCGAGCAATAAAACGGGGGGCGCTGTCAATTTAAAGGCCAAAGTCGTAGAAAATAAAATGTGGTTTCACAGACCCTGACCTTGGACGCCAGGGATTCTTGTAATGGAAAAGATAAGGTCTCTTAAATCCCACTCTGATTAAACTATTTCCACTTCTTCGCACCGCCATTATGATACCAATAATTCATGCTGCTCGCGGGCCGCTCTTACCTTTTCACATTCATTTCCAGAGAAATTACTATAACGCTGTCCACTGGTCCAAAATAATCAAGAGCATAAATTCTCAAAAATGTAGTGAATTTATCACCTTGCAAAAATTAATCCAAACGCAGAACTATCTATCCATTGTCCTTTTTATTACAGTAATAAGGCGGCCGCCTTTCCTTATCAGACCTGACACTTGGTTTTACGTTTAATGAACCCACATGCCAGGGAAAATGGGCCACAAATTCCAGATTACAAGGGCGCTCAAAAATGCATTACTCTTTTGAATTGACATCTACTAATGAATGCAACTCCAATTTTCTGCTTTATCTAGAAAAAATGTTTGCTGTCATGAAAGGGGCGCTTTGCTATTCTGTCATCTAACAGGAGTACAGAGTGATGTTTCCTGCTTCTTTAAAAAAAAATCTGTGGCTTGTCTACCATCTTAACCTTCCCTGGTACACTGGGGGGCATATATACAAGCCCCTATCGCCAGCAGTACGTGGGTGTTGTGGCCCTCTTGGGTGTCCGGGCCGCATGATGGGTGGCTCCATGGCATCTGTTGCCCTTCAGATGTGGCTGTGGGCTGTGCTCCCTTTTGTTGTGCAGGCTGCCGTCCGACTTTACACCAGATCAGAGCAGGTGTAGATTTCCTGGTGCTAACGTGCCTTATCGCCTGTTTTGTGGTTTTATCGCAGTTCTGTCTGGTCGTTGAGAATGTTGAGGTGTGATGTTGTCGCGGCTTTTGGCACGGGAACGCCCACTCTGCATCTCATTAGCGATAGTTGCAGTGGGCCTCTGTGGCGATGTTTTTTGCTGCTGCTATCGCGGGTAAACTGGTGTTGTGGGCTGTTTACACAGGTTTGTGAATGGGGAGGTATTTTTATCACGACTTTGGCTGCGATAAAGTGATGTTGGTTCGGTGATAGTTCCTTGTGAATGTGCCCCTTGACCTTTCTATCTTCCCTGCAAAGTTATCTGCCGTTTCAGGGCGAGCACAAATGAAAACCTATATCAATCAATATCCATTCAGGCACTTACACCCTACACTCATACACTTACCAACCTTTTTTCACGCACCACTCACCCTGCACAAAGAGCACTCACTCCATTTTCCCAGCACTCATACATTGCTCCCACACCTCCTATTATCAGTAGCAGCTGCTACCAGACCCAGGTGGTGGGGGCGGGTGGGGATGGGGGATAGGGAGAGCGACGAAAAAATAAAAAAATATGACCACTTACCTGTAATGGCCGGCCTCCGCCTCTCCTCCATCCTCCGTCATCTTCCTTCTCTTCCTGCAGTCCCACCCGGCAGCAGGAAGCCCCCGGGCTCCCAAGCTCCCCTGAGCCAATCACAACACTACAATTCAGCATTGTGGTCTGAGCGCCGTGATTCAGTGCTCAGACAAGGAATTGCATGTTCCTCACAGGCTGTGTGCAGCCTGGTGGGAAAGATGCAAAATGCACAGGACTGTTTGACCTGCCCAAGAGGACCAGCTAACCAGTCATGTGCACTTAAGGAGTGTAAACCACTTCTCCACCTGCTCTGGTCAGCCCCACCCCAAGAGTCACTGATGAAATAGGAAAACTAAAATTATAAAATCGTTAGTCATTATCATTTTATTTTTCCTTTGTTGAGTTTCGCGACGCTCCACCGCCTTAGTGGAGGTGCCACCTCTGCTTATTATTAATCCCATAGGCGAAACCTAATGCATTTACCAATGCTTGTTATTTATTACAGCACGGTGACAAGCAAAATTGCACTTAGAAGTTGTACACTGATTTTCAGCCCTCCAGGCAAAGAATGTAGTAATGTGGCACAGCCGCTAGAGGGCACACTTACATTTATCACATGGTATATAACAGCCTTCTCCCATAGCACATGCGCAGATACTGTACGGAAACACAGAAGATTCTGATCACAAAAATGTAACTCAAAGTTGGAGGTGAATAATGACCATCAACAGTAAAGACCAGCGAGCAATAAAACGGGGGGCGCTGTCAATTTAAAGGCCAAAGTCGTAGAAAATAAAATGTGGTTTCACAGACCCTGACCTTGGACGCCAGGGATTCTTGTAATGGAAAAGATAAGGTCTCTTAAATCCCACTCTGATTAAACTATTTCCACTTTTTCGCACCGCCATTATGATACCAATAATTCATGCTGCTCGCGGGCCGCTCTTACCTTTTCACATTCATTTCCAGAGAAATTACTATAACGCTGTCCACTGGTCCAAAATAATCAAGAGCATAAATTCTCAAAAATGTAGTGAATTTATCACCTTGCAAAAATTAATCCAAACGCAGAACTATCTATCCATTGTCCTTTTTATTACAGTAATAAGGCGGCCGCCTTTCCTTATCAGACCTGACACTTGGTTTTACGTTTAATGAACCCACATGCCAGGGAAAATGGGCCACAAATTCCAGATTACAAGGGCGCTCAAAAATGCATTACTCTTTTGAATTGACATCTACTAATGAATGCAACTCCAATTTTCTGCTTTATCTAGAAAAAATGTTTGCTGTCATGAAAGGGGCGCTTTGCTATTCTGTCATCTAACAGGAGTACAGAGTGATGTTTCCTGCTTCTTTAAAAAAAAATCTGTGGCTTGTCTACCATCTTAACCTTCCCTGGTACACTGGGGGGCATATATACAAGCCCCTATCGCCAGCAGAACGTCATTTTTTTTTACGTTGTTGTGGCGATACGGACTTTGCCTTATTTACAAGTCAGCATTCAGCCACTTAACGTGGCTTAAGGCTGCCTTGTAAATAAGTCACCCTTTCACACTATACTTAGCGCGAAAAGGGTGGGCAGTGGGTGTTGCGGTGGGCGTTCCGCAGCAACACACATTGATTTTGACACAGCCCCATATTTACAAGAATGGCTTAAATATGGGGCAGCGCCACAATTAAGACCATGGAAAACCTGGTCTTAACAGGGCGCAACATTTTTGCTGTTTTTATGTGTACTGCATTGTGCAGCACACATAAAAACAGCAAAACGCCATGCATGATTGTTTATGTACAGGAAGGAGTCCCTTCCTGAACATAAAAAATAATTTTAAAAATGATGAGTTGCAACTTCCATGTGTGCTGCACAATGCAGCACATATAGAAGGTACAAATCACCATTTAACATTAGGTGCAGGAAGGTCAAATTCCATATTATTACCACAGTAGAGCTTACTGACTTGAGAAAACGCTACTTAATGCCTCAAAAATTCCATTCTAATTTCACTTTACAAAATAAAAGAACTGGGGTGTTATCACAAGGCCTACTGTACATATAGTTCTCGGGTTGTGGT
Organism: Triturus cristatus; assembly: GCF_964204655.1. Classification (NCBI taxonomy): domain Eukaryota; kingdom Metazoa; phylum Chordata; class Amphibia; order Caudata; family Salamandridae; genus Triturus; species Triturus cristatus. The sequence continues at coordinate 218,075,103 of NC_140591.1, read as the reverse complement.
TAAATAGTATTGTTTATAATTTATAATTCTTGCACATGAAAACATTGCCTGGCATAAACAACATGTTCAGATGGGCAGACAGTAAAATGCTATTTACTAGCATTGTTGAGGCAGGGGAAGGGCACCACGACTCATACGACTCACTCGAGGTTTCAGCTCTTGTGATACATGACCCAACCTTCTACTCCATAATTCTGATAAACAGCAAATACAGATAAACATCTTACTTGAAACCAGTGGCGGCTCCTCGTGGAAGTGCTGCAAATCGGCAAATCTGCGAGCGCACTGTAATTCGTTTTATATATTTCTTTCTTTACTTAACTCCATCCGGCCGCAGCACTCCCACGAGAAGTCGCCACTGCTTGAAACACTGGGGCAGATTTATGAGCCCCTTGCGCCACTTTTGCGTCACTTTTCCCATGTTAAAAGTGACGCAAAAGTGGCGCAAGGGGCTCATAAATCTGCCCCACTGTGTATTATACTGAATGCAATACCCCCAACTGTGCATAATAACACTATGGCTAGTCACCTCAGTGTTGCATGGCCTAACATAAGCATAAAATGTCATGGAACTCCTTGATTAGAGTAGCGCGTACTTTATTATATATTTTTTTAGTTTTATATAGCGCAAACTAGACCTGAGAAATCGGGGATCAGAGCGCTTTACATGAGCACCAGTTTTGTTACAGAAGTTTTGTCTTTTTTTGTTAGGCACGGGGAGATTAAGTGATTTGCCCAGAATCACAGGATGTTGAGCATCGTTGCCGAGACTCTAACCCGGTTCCCCAGCATCGAGGTCAATCGCTCTAGCCGCAAGGCTACATCCTCTCCCTGTTTTGCTGTTTTTATGTGTGCTGCGCAATGCAGCACACATAAAAACAGCAAAAATGTTGCACCCTGTTAAGACCAGGTTTTCCATGGTTTTAATTGTGGCGCTGCCCCATATTTAAGCCACTCTTGTAAATATGGGGCTGTGTCAAAATCAATGTGTGTTGCTGCGGAACGCCCACCGCAACACCCATTGCCCATATAACAACATATATACATATATAACAACAGGAAGGAAATGAGTGAGGTGGTCACCTTATAATTGAAAGTCAGTAAGATATGAAAATCAACCTTCACAAGAAATCACCAAGACATTACATCATGAGCATCTCATGGAAACAGAGAAAGCTTTGAAAATGCATACTTAGCTTGAAAGGAGCAGGACACAGTCAGGAACTCTATTTAGCCACAATGTACTTGTGTTGGTTGTCGCAGTGAAGCATTACACCATTGTTAAAGAAAAACATGAACTGGGTTGTCTGTGAAATATTTTCAATGAGAAAGTGAATTGGTTATCATTTCTGATGCATTTTTAAGAACTTTAAAATAAATGTATTTCTAGTGTAAAAAATGAAATTTGTTAATAAAAGAGCAAATTAAAACTCAATTATAGTTGAGCATTGTTAGAAATTGGGATTTTGGCTGAGGAGGGTGTGAATCCTCCTCAAGCAACAACAACAATCTCTTCCAGGGTGAACCACAAAAAGTCACAAAATTGACATCTGCTTACCCCTCTTGTAGCTAGCACAAAATCAGTCAAGCTTAACTGAGAGGCATTGCCTAAAGTATTTCTACAGCGCACAAACAGTAATAAAGGGAAAACACAACTAAAGAAACATTCCACACCATTTTAGGAAAATAGAGCCAATTGTAATAAGTAAAATGAGGCCAAAGCAACAAAAATCCAATCAGTGGTACCAGAGATGTACAATTTCAAAGATTTAGGTAGGTATAGCTCCAAAACCAGAAAGCGCCACTTGTGGTCATCTGGTGTCATGCCAGACTGTGGGAAAGTCACAAGTTCAGACTAACCACGAGGGAGCACGGGGCAGATACCAGGACCAGGTTAGTCCAGCTGACAAAGTTACCTTCGCAAAGTCTGAAGAATACCTTTCGCGATGGAGGAAGATGTGAGGAGAGTGCCACAGATGGTTGTTGCTGTAGAGCGAATACCAGACCCACCATTGCAGCGGTTATAGCTGTAGCATGAAGATCCTGTCAAGCGTCGAGGACAGACGTTACTGGAGCTTCACTTTGGCGGTCACCTCAGGCTGTTTTACCTGTAGCACGAAGTGCAGTTCTCACATTGCAGGCGTTGTTGACAGTCACTGTAGCACAAAGAGCAGATCTCTCATTGGCAGTGGCACTGGCACTCGCTGTATTTGGGTTTGCCAGGGCTTTACATTGACGGTCGTCGTGGGCGGCAAGATCTAGGTGTGAGCGGACTAGTTTACAGCCACGAAGAACACAAAACTTCAGGATTTCTACCTTTCTACACAGGAAGAGCTCTGCTGATGCCAGCCAAAGGTGGAAGACCTGGGGAGGCACATTTTAGGGGTCAGAAACTCACTCCAGTGGAGACCAGAAGGTCAGCTGAGCAGTTGCAGGAAGGCCTCTGGAGCTTGTTTTGTCCTTGTAGTTCAGAACAGGTCAGCAACCTGACCTTTGGAGTCACTTTGGTAGTCCTGAGATCAAGCAGAACCCCTTCAAGCCTGTTAATGGCCCATTAAGGCCCATCAAGTCACACCCAAGCTCCCATTGTGTGTGACTGTCTAGAGAGATTGCACAAGGTCCAGCTGTCACCCACCCCAGACTTGTATTCAGAGACAGGCCGATGGCACAGAATAGTTAAAGTAAGAAAATGCCAACTTTCTAAAAGTGTCATTTTCAGACTTGCAACTTAAAATCCGACTTTACCATAAGTTGTGATTTTAAATTGTGTGCCCAGACTGAGCCACAAACTCAAAATGTCTATCTTTTCCCGATTGGAAATTACACTTATAAAATGTAATAAAATAATCCCAATGTTAACCTGTGGGAGAGATAGGCCGGGCAGCAGTGAAAATTTAATTTAGTAGTTTTCCACTACCAGGACATGCAAAACTAAAAAGTACAGGTCCAGCTTTTTAAATACATTATACCCTGCCCTTGGGGCTATCTAGGGCCTACCTTCGGGGTGACTCATATGTATTAAAAAGAAAGATTTGCACCTGGCAAGAGGTTTAACTTGCCAGGTCAACATGACAGTTTAAAACTGCACACACAGGCTCTGCAATGACATGGATCAGCCATGTTAAAAGGGGTACTTAAGTGGGTGGCACAATCAGTGCTGCAGGCCCATCAGTAGTGTTTAATTTACAGGCCTTGGGCACATATAGTGCACTTTGCTAGGAAATTATAAGTAAATTAAATATGCCAATTGTGGACAAGTCAATGTTACCATGTTTTAAGTAGAGAGCACATGCACTTTAGCACTGTTGAGCAGTGATACAATAACCAGAGTAGAAAAACCAACAAAAACAAATTCAGCAAACAGGGGAGGAAAAAGACAAAAACGTTTGAGGGGTGACCATGCAGGAAGGGCCAGGTCCAACATAATGTTACAATTATACTGTAAGAAATGCAAAGTTTTAAAGGGTGCTCCCCAGTGCTCTTTAAGAAAGCAGCAGGAGCACAGATGCACTGAATTGTGTTGGCACACACACATGCACTGCTGCCTGCACACACACACACACACACACACCCACACACACTTTATTAGGATACTTAAATATTGAAACAAACATCCATTGATTTGGGTAATTTGTAAGTGTTCAATAAGAACCAAGGGCCTCATTTATGAGTTTTTGTCGTAGGGCAGCGCCGCAGGCCTTGCTGCTGCGCTGCCTATGGCAAGAGAAAAGGACAGAAATGTGCTGTATCTATCAGGTACAGCAAACAAATGATGGATGTAATGCTGACAATGCAAACATTCTCACCCAGTCAAAAGATCTGGGTTAAATCCATCATTCTTTTGCCCTCTACGCCACCCCAGTTTGGACTCAGCAAATCAGTCTTGACCCTGTTCCCCATTGGAACAGCCCAGACCGAACTGCCAGGCCAGGTCCTCCCGGGACCGGAAACAAGCATTCTGGGACCGGTTTCAGGGTATGTCGCCCTTCTTGAGCCAGGCTAGCTTGAATCCAGTGGCACAGTGATCAAGGGTCCCATGTCTGGGCATACCCATCCCACGTAGGACGAAAAGTGTTAGAGCAAACAAATGATGGACGGAATGCTGACAATGCAAACATTCTCCCCCAGTCAAAAGATCTGGGTTAAATCCATCGTTCTTTTGCCCACGGGAATGCCCAGACGTGGGTCCCGTGCTCTCCATGCCACTGGAATCAAGCTATCCCGGCTGAAGAGGGGTGAAACCCCGAAACCGGTCCTAGGATGCTTGTTTCCAGTCCGAGGAGGACCTGGCTTGGCAGTTAGGGCTGGACTGTTCCCATGAGGTACAGGGTCAAAACTGATTTTCATATGACTGGGTTCAACCTGGAATGGCATGGTGAGCAAAACAACAATGGATTTAGGCCCAGATCTCTGTACTGGTGGAATGTATGACATTGTTCTGCATTCTGTCCAGCAACTGTTGTTTTTGCATTTGTCACCCCGAGTGGGACAGGTATGCCCAGACGTGGGTCCCGTGCTCTCCACGCCACTGGAATCAAGCTATCCTGGCTGAAGAGGGGTGAAACCCCAAAACCGGTCCTAGGATGCTTGTTTCCAGTCAAGGGAGGACCTGGCTTGGCAGTTCGGGCTGGACTGTTCCCATGAGACACAGGGTCAAGACTGATTTGCATAGGGCTGGGTTCAAACTGGAATGGCATGGTGAGCAAAAAAACGATGGATTCAGGCCCAGATCTCTGTACTGGGGTGAAAGTATGACATTGTTCTGCATTCTGTCCATCAACTGTTGTTTCTGCATGTATCTATCAGGTACGGCACATTCCTGTCCTTTTCCACAGCGCTGGCACACAATGGGCTGCCGTGCGCCAGTGCAGGCACCTTTGCACCATGGTGCCTGCGTTGCGGGGATAGTTATTTTTGTGCATGAAGGGAAACTTTCCAGCACAAAAAAAATTCACAAGATACTTTTTCCTCTTTCTATGTGTACTTCAGAATGCAGCACACATAGAAAAAGAAAAAACGGGGAGAAATAAAGATATTTCTCCTCGTTATGCCTCCCTTATGCCTCACCGGGGAAGATGTATTTTTTTGGGCGCAACCTCAGAGTTACGATTTCTCGTAAATCTGAGGCAGTGTCAGAAAGCCATGGTTGTTGCAGAGAACGCCCCCAGCAACACCCAGTGCACGCCCCTTTAACACAGAAAACTGTGTTAAAGGGAACGATATTTACAAGGCAGCATTAAGCCAAAAATGGTGGCTTAGTGCTGCCTGGTAAATATGGAGCAGACTCCTGCGCCACCGGAGTGTCACAAAAAGTGACGCACATTCGGCCCCAAGTAATTAAGTGCAATTGGCTTGTAGTGAGCCTTGTTTCTGTCATACATTTTCGCCAATTCCCTTTTGATGGAAGATGCTCCCATGAAGTAACAATCCGATTGGTAGCTAACACCAGCCGTAGGTAATGTTCTTGTGCTTTTATTCACCTCAATGTAATACTCAAAAAAACAACTTATGTATTTGGTTTTTTCAAGTGTTCACCAACTCATAGTAGAATATGGGTATAAAAGAGCACTCCCAGTCCAGAAAGAAAAACCAGAAAGAAAAATCTGCAAGCAGAGGTTCTGAACCTCTGACACTTCTTGAACACATTAGAATGCATCCTGTGTAAAACTCTAAAGAACTGTGTTATAATTCATGTAGAAACTTCAAATTTGGCACTCTATGTTGATAATCAGGAGAAAACCGTTTTTTTGACATACATATGACAAAAAGTGACTGAGGCATGTCAGGTATTTCACCCCTCATCTCAGACATGGCGGACATGATCTGCTGAGGCTCCTCACACAGGCGTGAAACTCGCCCGCCACATCGCGTCGCATCTCGCCGAAAACCGGCACCCCAGTGCATGAATATGGAGAGAACCTGGTGTTAAAAGCTGAGCCCTGCTCTGGTGCAAGCTTTCAAGAGAATTACCTCCATCTGACACCGGCCCCAGAAACAAGATGGAGACCGTCCGTGGCCGGAGCCTGCTCCCGATCGGCAGAGCCTGTGACTAATTGCGAAGCTCCTGCAGCGCAGTCTACGGGGCGGAGGACTCACATTTGAAGAGCGATGAGGCAGCGGACCTACTGTCAGCACCTGTGGAGCACGCGTAATGCCTGCGGAGATGCGCAGGACCGGACCGGGGACTGCCCCCTTCTCCCGCCGACGCGACGTTGATGCCGTCAAGGATCCGGACCCGCACTGGCCGAAGGCGCAGCAGTGAGGAGCGACCTGTCACCTCCCACCCGAGGTCAGCGGGCAAGTGGCTCTTGTACTACAGCCCCAACCTGAATCCCGGTAACACTAGTCCTTTGGGGATGCCTGGTTCTAAAATGGTGCCCGTCAGACTTAGCGGCTTTCCCTGGGAGAGAGGAGAGTTGCGGGCCAACACTGGAGCACTCTGTCTACTGTGATGAGGTAGGCTGCCACGCCCCTCGACGACCGCTGCCGGGGGGGGGGATGCACCCTTACATGCGCTAAGTTGCTGCATTAACTTTGGAAAATGCCTGGCCTTAAAATGGAGGCCACACGCCCGCGTTGGATCTGCGCACTTGAACCCTCCTAGAAGCAATTGGCGTGGATATTATCTAAAACAGCAGGGCTCAGAGGGGGGAGAGCATCGGCCACCCCTTTGTTCACCTTTACGGACTCTGCCTACTTGGTGTGGCCCAGCACATCCTGAATCCAGCATGCTGCTTCCCTCACCACCATCCGGCCTTCTACCCCTATGGACATCTCCAACATGGTGGATCCCTCCAGACCCAAGACCACCACCCTTGAGTGCAACACTACCTAAACACCTGGCTGAACTATGGCAAGAATTTCCTGCTCTGTAAATATGTAATATATAATTGTCCAAGCCTAATCGCTGTTAAAATGTAATCCTGAGTGAATTTGTATATATTTATAGCTCTAAATACTGGTATATGTAGTAGACCTTTGTACTTACTACCATTCCTATGTGATTTTAGAGTTTATCTGTTTGTATCTCTTCCTTGAGAGACTTTACAACTTGTACATTTGCGATCTTTCCCTCCTTTTGCTCCACTTGTACATTTGCAATGTTTTTCTTCCTGTTTATATCTCTTATGTAACTCATGTAATCCAAAGTCCTTATGTAACGCAACTGGTTCTTTTGTAAAGCGCTCTGACACCTTCGGGTAATGTTTGCGCTATATCAAATCGCATTAAATAAATAAATTAATAAATTAATAAAATAAAATTCACCAAAGTGGAATCCATCACAAAAGATTAACTATTGGCAATTGCTGCTGTTTAGAAGACCGGCGCAAACTTTCAAACCTCCCTAGCTATCACAACTACTTCTGAGTGATCTGAAAGACTTGAGGGTGTGGGAAAAGCCAGGAACACCTCCCTCAAAGTAGCATTCATTCTGAATTGGTAAAACCCTGTGATGGGCATGATACCCATCCACTCCCACATAACCATCAATAATCAAGAGCAGGTCATTTGGAAACAAATGTGCCATCTCCATGAAAATCACAAAACAATCCAAGATATACATAAACCCCAGAGATGGTGAGAAGAAAGAGGCTCATCTGGCGTGTTTAGCCATTACAAAATGTATTTTTGTCAAAAACTGGTTCAGGCCCTTCAGCAGCGTTTCACTCCCTAAGTGTTCTCTCTTGATGTGGAAGAAGTAGCTGGTGAATGCAGTGGCAGGTCCCTTGCAAGATAAGGTAGTAAAATATGAAGCAGCATCTAAAGATGGTCTGAACGCGGAGAGGCCATTCATTTCTTTTCAAATGGTGCATGATTTCTGTAAGGTCAAAATCTGCTTTCCAAAGGCAGTAGAAGTGCACGTTATCCCAAGTTGCAATATGGATACATTTGTTCTACACTATTCCAGCCACATAACCAACATAGGGGCATATCTACAAGCCGGCGATAGAAAATTATCGCCGCTTATGCGGCCGTTTTCGGCCGAAAAGCGGCGATAATTTTATCGCCTAATCAGCAAGGTCACGCTAACGCGTGAAACCTTGCTTTAGCGCAGGAAATCTTAACGCCCAGCTTTGCATCTCTAATGAGATGCAAAGTGGGTGTTCCTGACTTGACATGACAGGAGAAATGTCGCTAATCGACATTTCTCCTATCATCAAGCCCCACGCTATGAAGCATAGCGGCAAGAAAAGTAGCGATAACCCCTGTTATCGCTACTTTCCTTACGCCTGCTTCAGGACTGACTTAGCCATGATATCCTATGGAAGGTGGATATCATGGCTAAGTTTGTGAGGCCCTATCAACAAGGTAACGCCACATTTTGTGAGATTATCGCTGGGTTTCCAGCGATAATCTCACGTTAGGCAGTTAGCGCTAGGATTTTTATCGCTTTTGAGATAAGCGTTGCTAATAGCACGCTATCTCAGCGATAAAAATCCACGCTAGCCGGCGATAATTATCCTAGCGCTAAGTGCGCTTAGTGATAATTATCACCGGTTGTTGCTGATATGCCCCTTAAAGAGATTAGTCATACCTTCTGTGCCGCCTAAAATCGAGCTCCTGGCCTCCGCGAGCCTTCGCGCCTCCATGACACTGCTTCTTGCCCCTGCCACCTACAACAGCGCCTCTTGCCCCTGGCACTCCCCTGCAGTTCCTGTAATACAATGTAAGGTGGATTTGTAGAGCGCTGCTTGTCACCCATATCTAGGCGTTCTGCGTAAACTCAGGCGCTGGATTCTTCCTTGGTCCCTTGCCTCTACTTCTTCCCACTCCCTTGATATCGTTCCTTGCCTCTCTCCCCGCCCCACACATATTCAGCACAAACATTTGCAGGACTCCCCACAAGCACAGCTTTTTCTCGAGAGCAACAGGGATACTTACATAGTGTTATCTTTGAGACTGCCATTGAGTCTGGTAGAGAAGGAATGCCAGTCAAAATGTGCTGCAGAGAAGGGATGCCAGCGAGAGTGGTTTATTCTGACCACAATAAATTTGGTGGCCTATCCAACACCATTTCAGCTGTTGTTACATTTGCATAATAGGTGTTACTATTTGTGAAGAGCACAGCCTTTTGCCACCCTCACAGTGGGGCAGCTGAACACAGATTAAGTCAGATGGACCATGGACACTTTTTGACAGATGCTTCCCTGCTGGCTTTTCTTACCTAAATAAGATCCCTGGTCTCCAAGCAATCCCTCCCACGGTGGCGGATGGTAACATTTGAAAATGGTGAGCCCAAGTGACAAAAAGTTGGTTTAGGACGGAGGGAGGATGGGGGGCAGGGAGAGGGTTCTCCCCCTGGGAAAAGTTTGAAAAAAAGAGTACCAAATAGGGCATTTTAAAGCAATTTTTAATATAGAATTTAGTGACAAAGCAAGGTGGTTTATAAAGCAATTGTGGACACATTGAATACTGCCCCATATCTTATTGCATTAAATATGCTCAATAGCTACTATTGTGTGCAGATTGTACAGTGTGACAACTTCGTCCCTTTAAAGTGTGTCCTTGCCCAGTGTTTTGCAATGTATGCAGAATCAACTTCGGAAAAAATGCTCTATCCAGGCTTGGAGAAGCACCCACAGCTGTGGGCTGCAAGCAATCATATAGAAATATGTGCAGGCTGGGCTTTAAGTGAGATGAGCAAAGTGGGGCGTGTGGGCTCAAAAACGGGTGGGGCTCAAACATGTAACCTAAAGATTCCTATAGTGTGCATAGTTGCTTTCTCACTGCTCTTTGTGTTATTGCATCAAGATATATATCAAAACAACTGACATACACCAGCCATGACTATTGGCTGTGTCAGTGGTTGTTAGCTGTTGACAGTAAATGTATAACAATAATGATTCTGTTGAAAGTAATTAATATCGAAAATGTTACAATTTTGAAATTATGAGACTGTTAATTTAAGTAGTACTGAGGCCTGTGGAAGGAGTACTGGTCTTCAGTGTCTTAGTCACATCTGTTATGCCTATCTGACACCTTATCTCTTTCCACTTTAGCACCCCCTTTTCACTCTCTCCATAATGCACTTTCACACATCTCCTTCACTTCACTCCAAACACCCAATGCACCCACTTATCTGTAGAAACTATAGTTTCTTTTACTTTAGCCCAATATTTTGACAACTTCTTCCACAGACATTTGCCCTGATTCACAGTTGCAACTGGGATACATTACAATAGCTTAGCATGACCTGCAGAAAGGTCTCGGATTGGATGGCGTGTATTCGGACACCTTTTTGACCCACTGGCATGCACTGTGAGGCCTTCAGCTTCTGCTCGAGAGCTGATTCCTGGCCCGTGATGAACTCCTGGAGGCTATTCAGTTGGCAGTATGCACTATAATAGAGGGTATATTGCGACCCGCAAAACAGAACATTCTCAATTGTGGGTGGCACCCTCATAAACAATGTGGGCGACGCTGTTGAAAGTGTACATTATGCGGGAGTAAAATATATATTCCACACAAAAAAATACAGAACTCAAGATCTTTCAAATATAAAACTGCTCGGGAATGCAACATTAATTAAATACTTTAATAAATAATGGGCACTAAAACGCTAAGGATTGACTTAACGGTTTTAGCATTCATTGTTCAGAAATTATGCAATGTTGATGCCAGTCAAGCCTTCATTGTGAAAAACAATGCATTATTTCTGAACATTGAGGTGCCGATTCCGATCCGTTAAAAAAATTTACCGTCCGACTCGTATCCATATTTTTTTACGTACGAATCGTACAAGTACCGTACAAACTGCGAAGTACGATTCGTACATGAAAAATACATACGAATTGCGTCGGGAAAATGGTCCGAGAGGGAGCCGTACATTTTTACGTCTGAATAGCGTCGGGAAAAGTGTCCGACAGGCAGCCGGACATTTTTACGTGCAAATCGTAAAACAGAAGTCCGAGCGCGCAAGTACGATCCATACCGCCCGTCCGAATACACAACCGCATGTAAAATGCCCCGTACGGAGCGAACGCTGTAGCCTACATGTACACGGGTAAACTTGTGCCTGGATACGAGTCGTACAGCCCCCCGCACATGTCAGCACCGTACCCCTGTATGTCAGCACCATACCCCCCCTCCGCACCATACCCCAACACCATAGCACAGCCCCGCACCTGTACGCGCCGCACCCCAGGCCCATCTCCCAGCCCCGCACCTGTATGCCCCGTACCCCAGGACCATACCCCAGGCCCCCACCTGTACGCGCCGCACCCCCGGCCTGTCTCCCAGCCCCGTACCTGTATGTACCGTACCCCAACATCGTAGCCCAGCCCCGTAGCTGTACGCACCGTACCCCAACACCGTAACCCAGCCCCGCACCTGTGCGCACCGTACCCCAACACCCTAGCACATCCCCGCACCTGTACGCACCATACCCCAACACTGTAGCACAGCCCCGCACCAGTACGCACCGTACCCCAGCACCGTAGCACATCCCCGCACCTGTACGCACCGTACCCCAACACCGTAGCCCAGCCCCGTACCTGTACGCACCGTACCCCAACACCGTAGCCCAGCCCCGTACCTGTACGCACCGTACCCCAACACCGTAGCACAGCCCCGCACCTGTATGCACCGTACCCCAACACCGTAGCCCAGCCCCGTACCTGTACGCACCGTACCCCAACACCGTAGCCCAGCCCCGTACCTGTACGCACCGTACCCCAACACTGTAGCACAGCCCCGCACCTGTACGCACCGTACCCCAACACCGTAGCACAGCCCCGCCCCTGTACGCACCGTACGCCAACACCGTAGCACAGCCCCCCACCTGTACGCGACGCACCCCAGGCTCGTATCCCAGCCCCGTACCTGTACGCACCGTACCCCAGCACCCTCACCCAGCATCGCGTATGTACGGACCTTACCTACGCGAAAAAGACTCGTACAGAACCAGGACACTGTAAAACAGCACAAGGAGGGTCAATTCGACTCGCACAACACCACAAAACACGTCAACATGACAAAATACATCTCTATGACTGACCTGGCACATCCAAACAGGCAAACAGAGGCCCTAAATCACAACCACCTCTTATAACACACCCACCACAAATTCAAACCCAGCCACACCCACAAATGGACCAATAAAAAGGGCCCACACACACAACCCATGAGCCTTGGCAACAGACTCACTGCTGCCAGACCCCACAGACAAACAGCTGCACCTTACTTACACCTTAACTACACCTTCACTTACACACCTTCACACAACCTCATTCACAAACACCCCCTCTTCACATTCACACACACACCTACACCTTCACACCCACACACCCACAACCATCCACACCCACACCCCACACCATGCCCACAGACAAGAATCCAAAGTTCACAAGGGCCAAGCTGGACCTCCTCGTCAACGAAGTCATCAGAGTCGAGCCACAGCTGTTTGGAACATTGGTCAGACAGACCAGCATAGCCCAAAAAACAAGCCTGTGGCAGAGGATCGTCGACAAGGTGAATGCTATTGCGCCCATCCGAAGGACCAGGCATGAATGCCAAGCCAGGTGGTACGATCTGCACAGGGCAGTCAAGAGGAAGATGAATGAGGAATACGCCCAGAGTAACATCACTGGAGGCGGGCTGCCCCGCAGACCCGTACATTACCATCCCTGGGAGGAGAAGGTGATGGCCATGCTTCTGCCGGTGGGAGTACACGGAGTCGAAGGAGTCGCAGAGCCTGGTGAGTACACAAACAACTCACGTAACATGGGGGGAATGCCATTCACACCACAAATATACCAAATGCGTGCAACTTCCCCCAAGCCCTCACCGCACACAACCACACTCAAAAACCATGCTCATGCCACTAACGTCTCCATGCCCCATTCACAAATAAAGGCAATGCCATGTCCCAGGCCACACCAACCACAAACCCAAGACTGGATGTCCGAGATGCTGGGAGGGTGGGGCTCACACAACACATTGTGCAACATCGAAGCAGACACCAATGCCCTCAGCCCATATGGCCTAGGTACATACCCATGCACCATGCCCAATGCACAGGGACTGGCAAAGTACTGACAAGGTAGCTGACACTTGGCCCTGCTGTATGCAGCACAAGGCCCTTCTGTGACCACTGTACACTCAAACACCAACTACACAAGCTCAGATAACTAGCACAGGCACTCAAACTCACTGTCATGCCAGCATGCACCATGAGGGGACAGACACATCACCTGGGAGACCCAATGACAAATCACACTACACCCAACAGCAGGCCCGGTCACACACCCCCCCTCACACAAGCAGAACACCCCCGGGGCAGGCAACGGATTTACCCACTCTCACAATGGACATGTGACACAACAAGACCAATCCATCGCAAATTCAACTGGTCAAACACTCAGGAGAACATACCAAACTGTCCCCCGCAACATACCCATCCCCAAGTGGACATTGAGAGGAATGCTAGGCACATCCAACTACCTGGAGGATCTGTGACAACTTGAATATGTATGAAACATGGATGTGGCATGAAACAGCATTAACATTGTCTCTCTCTCACACACAGGGCAACGTCATCGACCTCCCCCCAACAATGGGGGGAAACAATCACAGTCCCAGGCTCAGCGTGAAGATGATCCCACCGGCAGCGACGACTCTCACCACTCCGTGGAGGACCCCGACCAACCTGGCCCCTCTGGTGCCCAAGCCCCTGCAGCACCTGCGTCAGGTTCATCTGTGCCAACCACCACCCCCATTCCTGCCACATCCCAGGAGACACCCAGGAGCCCTGCTCGCACTGAACAACACAGCCAGTCTGACCAGGAGGGACAAGGTTCTCCGGGCACCCAGGAGGAGGCAGACAACCCCGATAATGCCATCCCTCAGGGGTCCCGTAGACCCGATGTGCCCACAACGGCAGGCCAGGCTCGTGTGGGCAGGGGTGGTGGGAGTGGAGGCAGGCGGAGGCGCGAACCTGACCAGCCAGCTGAGGGAACCGGTATGTCACACATTCGCCACATCCTGGACACATACCGGCGTGACACCAGGGGCATCAGCCAGGTAGTGTTGAGCCTCACAGAGATGAAGGGGACCCTCGACGAGATGAAGAACCTGCAGGCCGAGCAACATGCCAGTCAACAACAACACCAAGGACGGATGGAGGCAAGACTGGCTGAGCTCCTGGCAGTGCAAACGGACATGAGCTGTTCACTCCGTTGGATTGCCGACAACATGGGCAACCCTCCCTGTGACACCAGGCGAAGACCAGCACCAGCCACAGGGAGGGAGGAGGAGGAGGAGGATTCGTCCGACGGAGCATCACAGACATCGTCAAGGCCTGCATCTGAGGGTCCCTGGAGGAAGGTGGGTCGTCCACGGAAAAGACCGTGAGAGTCAGCGGACCATCCACATCTCCCAGGTCACCTGGCCTGGGACCTGGCCCTCTGGCACAACAGCACCACCCCACCCAATGACATTCTCTGCCACATGGACTTGCTGGTCACAGTCTGACCAATGATGACCAACACTGTGGTCTGGACTCTGATGACTCTAACTGACAAGGATGCCATCTCCCCCTGTGAACTTTGGATTCTATGCACCCGGTAGAGCACCTTACTTCATCCACCAAAAGACTTACCCCACCAAAAATAAATACTTTATTTTGTCATGAGTTGTTGCTGTCATTTTGCATTATTCCCCAACATATGTGTGTGTAAATGTCAAACTATGCCTGAGGGTTGAACTAACTCCACACATCCATACCCTGGGATAGGAGTCTGGTACAGGACACACATAGGTCACAATGCATCATTCAATGCAGACATGGAGCACAATACTCACCTGTGATGGCCTCAAGCTGTTGAGGGGGTGCATGCAATACTGTGCCGACAGACCGATTTGGATGAGTACCATCAAGGCGTAGAGGTCATGCCTCATTCGTAGGTTCCCGGGGAGGGAGTCCCAGGTATGTGTTCCCAGGTGGGAGAACTATGTCCTGCATGCTGGAGTACGGTGGATCTGAAGAATGGTGGCCAGGTCAAGGTTGGATGCACGGAGATGGCACTACGGGGTCTCGGATGACAGTGGTACAAGGTTGGTGTTGGGTCGGGGTTGTGGCCTGACTCCTGAGTGTGGGTGGGGAGTCTGAAGGTCATCCTGCAGCACACAGCGATCTATTGCAGCTATCTCTGCTGGACGGTGATGTGGCTGGGGCGCAGGATGTTGCAGCTGAGGTGTGCAGATGCAGCCTGGATGTGGACAAGTGTCCTGGGAGTTTGGATGTGGCTGCCCCGTAGAGGGCAGGGCAGTATTTGACACGGATGTTGTCGTGGACCTGGGGGATGGTCCGTCTTTCCTTGGAGTGGATCTATCTGGAGATCATGTGCATAATGCAGAGGGTGTTGCAGTCTGCGGCACAGATGCTGGTGATTACCATGGCAAATGTGAGCAAGCAATCCATGATGCACACCATCTTGTGTGCATGGACACTAGGTGCTTGTGCGGGGCTTCTGTGGGTGGGACACAAGCAGTTGACCCAGTTGTAAGGGGACAATCCTCAGATGTTGACCTCAGTCCTGTACAAGTCCAGCCTCAGGTGGCTGCTGTTCTGCCATTCATCAATGGATCTCATGCAATCTAGAATATTGGAACTGGCAATGTCTGCGCCCTTGGTGAGGGTGAGGAGCACCTGGCTGTCAATGGCATACGAGTTGATGATAAGGTTGTGTGCGCATGTGATGGTGGAGAGGGGGGTCCTGGACACATTGTATTTTGACACGCTGACAGATGATACCTGTGCCATGTGCCTCACAATGACAGCATACTACATGCAGAAGCCTTGAGTCCCACTCCCATGTCCTTGCCAGGGTACAGAGCCGGTGGGGAGTAGGACTGACATGACCTGGTGGGTGTGACAGGGCCTGGAAGGCGTGGTAGCACTGTGTAGGCAGTCGGAGTTGCACACTCATCATGCAAAGGTGTTGTGTGTGCGCTTAGTGTATGCCTGAGAGCTGGCGGCAGATGTGTAGATGGACATTGCTTGGAGGGTGGATGCAACATCAGACTGTAGTGTGATGTGGGTCATGCAAGGACATGAGGCTCGTGCAATGTGCATGTTGCATGTGCAGACGGTCCAGCCTGTGGGACGGCGTGGCCGCAACTGTGGCACAGACAAGCTGATGATAGCCAAATGAATGGGTTGATGGAGGAAGGGAGGAGCATCTTTGATGTGTGTGTGTTGCCAAATCAGGAAACTTCGTGTGCCCTTGCTGCAGTGGCTGCAACAGCAGGCGGCATGTCCTGGGAACTATGCCACAATTTCCACACAAAGACTAGGATGTCAGAAAGGACTACTGCAACAGGTGTATGTCAAGGAAGGAGTGACCGGTTTTCAATGGCACACCCAGAGACAAAGGATGCACAATCCCCAAAGATGACTGACACCGGATCATGAAACTGAAGGCCAAGCTGCGCACAGGAAACACACCCCAGAAGGTGTTGACGGCCCGTTGTGGGGACCAACATACCAATACACATACACAGCCATGGACGTCATGCCCAATAGAGAATCAAATACATGTAGAACAGCATGCAGGTTGCTAATCTACACATAGACTCATATGCACAATCCTTGACAACCATGCCAGAGATGGCGCATGCACAGTGGCAAGAGACCTGCATTGACAGAGATGAGGCACCTTGGAGGCTGAGGAACACCTTTATTACTCAGGCTCACACCTATGGAAATGCATCAATATTAACAGACTCACATGGTCTTTTGGATTAACATGTGGGACCTACACTGGACACCCCCTTCGCACCACAGATGCTGTCAATATCCATGGGAGTGGCACACAAGTGAAGGGGGTGAGCCAAACATCCCCTGCTGCAAACAGAGAGGCTGCAATTCCCCATTGAGCCTCTCATGGGGATGTCCCGCAATATGTCCACCCGTAGCCTCCCGTATGTTTCCGAAGGAAGTTGTACACACATAGATGCCTTCATCAAAATCAACAATCCCATAACAGATGACTGTCACGAAGTGTGACTATCAATTCATGTGAGTCATGCTACATGTTATGTGCCCCATGGTGAGTCGACATGTATGCATAGTAACAATACCTGCACAGGAGCAGTGCCCACACATTACAAACAACTATCACACCCAAAAAGCCTTGCTGCAATCCTTACCCAAAGGAGACTTCTCACCATGTCCATGCATGTAACGCTGATTCAGCACATGTTGCATTACTCATGAGGGATAGCAGGAGCACAACGATGCCACGAGCAGACAGCATGCGCAAATACCTGGGGATGAGAGACACACAAGAAGTCAGGAAACACATAGTCATCCGCATGCATGGTCATGTACTCTACATGAATAAGGTTGACACCATGCTAGTTGTCAATTGAGTGTGTCAGCTAAAATGTGTCGAATGACATCAGCACTCGAGTGACACATCAGCACACACCTCAAAGTCACCTTGCATGCAGTCAGATGGACACACACATTGCAACACATGCCACACAAGGCTCCAAGCGTGCACACTCAGACCCAGGGACTCACCATTATGAGAAGAAGTTGCGTATGAGCTGACTCCGGATGTCCTCCTCCTCCTCCTCCTCCTCCTCACTTGCCTCGTGACCAAGGCCGTCATCCTCCACGGGTGGATGTTCCTCCTCATCGGGATCCAGGATGAGTGGCACAGCTTTCTCCACTGCCATGTTGTGCAGCATGCAGCACACGAGGAAGATTTTGCAGACCTTCACCGGTGCATATGGGAGGGACTCGCCGGTCTTGTGGAGGCAACGGAATCGGCTCTTCAGGAGGCCAAACGTCCTCTCAATCACTCGCCTGGTCTGCCCATGGGCGTTGTTGTAACGGTGATCTGCAGCTGTTCTCGGGTTGCGGAGAGGCGTCACCAGCCATGGCATGTTGGGATAGCCAGAGTCCCCTACATGGAAACATCATGTACAGAAGTGGGTCAGGAGATGGCGTCACATACGAAGATACCGCTGAATACTGGACAAACAGAGTCTACCCACCAACAAGACATGCTTGTTCGTTGTGCAGCTGCAGCATCATTTCTGGCACCCTGCTACACCTCATGATGTAGGCATCGTGTGCTGACCCTGGAAAACGTGCACAGACATGGGAAATCACCATGTTAGCAAGACACACCACAAGGGCATTAATGGAGTGGTAATGTTTACGGTTACGAAAGGCTACCTCCTGTGCCTGTGGTGGTACCAAAGCCACATATGTCCCATCAATAGACCCAATTACATGGGGCATCCCTCCCAGGGCATAGAACTCACCCTTGATACCTGTCAACTGCTCAGGAGTTGGAAAATGGATGAATTCATCCAGGTGCTCCAACATGGCTTCTAAAACATCATGCAGGACACGGCTGAACATGGTCTGGGACATGCCACCCACATCAGCTATGGTCAATTGAAACGTACCGGTGGCAAAGAAATATAGGGCTGACATCACCTTCATCTTGGGGGTCAGCGCAGTCGGATAACTGTGTCGCGGTTGGAGGTGTGGGCCCAGCCTGTTTGTCAGGTCCACAATTAACCGTTGGGGGAATCTGTAGCGGCGTATGCAGTCGCGTTCCCTCATGGCCGCCAAGTCTGGCATTGGTCGGGGGAGAGGCGGTGCCCTGCAGAAATTTGGAAGGAATAACGATGATTGAGTACATTACTACACCAATGTCAAAGAACTGAGCACATGTTCAACAGCTAATACACATATGCTACATACAGAGTCTGGTCTGTGCAATACATCCTGCACACGTATGCCAGCCAGGTGATACTCCTAACAAGAGGCAGCTACAAACGTAGATTGTCAAGGTCTACATGACATGCCATGAAAGTAGCTGTGGGCCAGTGTGAGTGAACAGCCAGACACATTACAGGAGTGACATACATCCACATATGTGCATTTGAAGGATGTTATCTCATACAGACAGCTGCCGGCAAGCTAGACGCACAGGTCACATGTCATGGAAAAAGGACAGACCACACACCTTGCCATGAAGGGGTACATGTAAAAAATGATCACACAGACATTGAGACTACGCTGATATGTCCTAAGCTCGCAAGTCCCTGTTCGATGCATACAGACACACATTACGTGTTATTCCACATGTGTCCTGGTGTGCGTAATAGTGTGACATGGGCATCTACACACAGACACATGTTGGATGCAGCTACAGCAGATGCCGTTGACGGAACACCAACAGCAAGATCATGGAAACACATGACACACACATGACATAGTCACATCGGGGTACGTTGGTAGTGAGATGTCAGGTGTCATCATCCATGTACCTGGCATCAGGGGACAGTTGCGGGTGTTGGTGACTGTGCCATGCCAGTGATGCAGTGCTTGACAAGTTTGAACTACATGCACACATGTAAAAGGTGTGAAGGGGAAGTGCGCCACATAGTGCCCCATCACACATGACATGTGTACACAGGTCATCACACAACTATTGGGTTAAAACATGAGGAGACATGTGCCAGCTCACTGCCTGACACACCTAGGCCCTACACATGAAGCACTGCACTGACAATGACTTGATGTCCATCCTTGTGCGAGTCTGACACCTCCATTCCTTCCCTGTGCGCCTCCTATCACCAGTGTGAGCTGTGAAATGCACCGTACACACGCTCTGAGGGCGTGTGTACGGTCGTATCACTATATGGGGTTTGGGTAGGAGTATGCGTGTGTGTACGGACCGTACACACGTACGTGTACACACTGGTCCAATCCCTATGGGAGTGTCGCCGTAGGTGTACGCCATAGAGATACAGCTCGTACACACGTGTGTAGGGCCCGTAGCATGATGGCGTACGCCTACGGCAACACCACCATAGTGCTACGGCTCGTACCCGCGTGTGTAGGGCCCGTAGCACTATGGCAGTGTTGCCGTAGGCGTATGCCACAGTGCTACGGTCCGTACCCGCGTGTGTAGGGTCCGTAGCACGATGGCGTACGCCTACGGCAACACCACCATAGTGCTACTGCTCGTACCCGTGTGTCTAGGGCCCGTAGCACTAAGGCAGTGTTGCCGTAGGCGTATGCCACAGTGCTACGGGCCATACCCGCGTGAGTACGGCCCGTAGCACGATGGCGTATGCCTACGGCAACACCACCATAGTGATACAGACCCTACACACGCGTGTACGGACCATATCACTATGGCGTACGCCTACGGCAACACTACCATAGTGATACGGACCCTACACACGCGTGTACGGACCGTATCACTGGAGTAGTGGTGCCCTAGGGGTACGTGTGGAACGCACCGTACCTGTGTGTGGATAGTGAAATAACATAGGGGACACATGAGGGACAAGTATAAGGGTCTAAATACATGCTGGTTGTCATGGAGACCGAGTTTCCAGTTCAACATTTTTCATCAGGTGGCCAGCAAAAGTCGGTTGGAGACAATATACTATGTTGCAAAGTGGTTGTTGACTTGGCATCATGCTCAAATTTTGAACCATGCAAAGGCCCTCACTGGGGTAGGTTTAAAGGGATTGGAGGAAACGTAGGATGCAAATGAGATTGACCAATCACTCTGTACTCCTGTAAATGAAACAGCCCAGCAAGGCAGATATAAGGCAGCCAGGACCCATGAGAGAGCACTTGCCTGCACAACCTTTCATTCCACACCACTGCTGCTGCTTGTGATTCCTCTGGCACCATGGCCAGGTCTGTGGAGAGGGCCCAGCCTTTCACCCAAGAGGAGAATGAGGCGTTGCTGGACGTCATTCTCCCACAGTACCCCTGCCTGTATGGGAGACCAGGGGAGCAGGTGAGTGCTGACTCCACTAGCTTTGACTATGCCCCTTTTTTGTGTCTGTCACTTCTGGCATTGTGTCCAGGTGTGACAGACATGCAATGTTGTTCATGGTGGGTCCCAGGGGGGGAATGCCTTATGTCTCCCATGCAGAGCATGATGTGGTTCATATCTGCACTCCTCACTTGCATTGTGCTTACTGTGACTATCACTGCATGGTGCATGCCACATTCAGCCTGGATAATCCTCTTGGGAATGTTGTTTCTATAGTCCTGATGTGATTCTGTGGTCCCCCCAGTGTGACAGGTGACTGTACCCACAGAGGTGTGTGAGTTGAGTGTACCTGTGGTGAGAGTGTCCAAATGATGTGTACGGGCCCTGGACATTGGTGTGTGTGTAAGTCCCCTGTCATGTGGGTGAGTGTCTATGTGGAGTGTTGCACCCCAGCTGCATGGAGGATGCATAAGCCCTACCCATCTGATGTGAGCAGGGAGCCGTGCTGTGTGTCTGACGTGCGAGCTAGCCCCACACCTGTGACACCCCCCAGTCAAGTGGCACATGTGCAGAGTGAGGTTTTTACCCGCAGTTGCCAATGGCAGATGATTGGCCTGTGCCTGTGTGTGTCTGTGTACTCCGCTGAGGTTGCGTGAGTGGCCTGGGGCATGTGACTGCTTTGAGGTGCTGTCCATAATCCTGGTGTTGCTTGTGATGCACAGTGTGAGCCATGATCAGTGATTGTGTCGCACCCCTCATGCCACCTGTGTACTTTCAATGCCACGTAGTGCTTTTGGCCTTCCCCAGAGGATAATGTCCCTATGACAAAGGTGCAATGAGTTGGTTGCATACTATGCCCTGTTCAAACATGCCAAATTGTTCTAATGTGTGTCTCTGTGACATGGAGCAGGTGTATTGATGTTGTCTCACTTTGTCATCCTCACAGGTAGCTGCCTACGCCAAGGGGAAGATATGGAAGCGGGCCGTCAGGGCCGTGAGGTCGATGGAGGGTCACACTTGGCGCCTGGCCCAGGTGAGGAAACGCTGGCAGGACATCCGGTGCTGGACCAGGAGGATCGCCCGGGTCCTGCTGGGGGACTCACCACCACGCAAACACGGCAGGCGCCGGCGCCTGACCCACCAAATGAAGCGTGTCCTGGCGGTGGTCTTCCCTGACATGGATAGGCAGCTACAGGAAAAGCAGCAGCAGCAAGGGGGTAGGTACATGTGTGTTTGTTGTGTGTCACCAGCTTTTGGAAGTGCTCAGTCGCCTGGATACACTGCCAGGGTTTATATGTGCAGTGTATATCCTGTTCCCCCAAGTCACCCGGTGCTGTTCTTCCTCCCTTCAACTCCTTGACATGTGTTCCCTGGTCTGTGTGTAGTCACTCTTGCACAAGGTAATCTTGGCTGCCAGTTAATCCAAGTGCCCAAAGCTTGCAGCATCATGTGTGGTGGTGGTCTGTGACATGTGTTGGGACCTTGCCTCTGCCCTGTCCAGTTCAGTCATATTGGGGTCCATGATTGTTGGCACTGATGCTGAGTCTCAACATAGGAGTGTGAGGCTTGAAATGAACAGACTTGCAGTATGCATGACTGATGTTGTGGCCTCAGACATGATGTGCATGAGGGGGAGATATGCATAGTGCCGGGACGGCTGCTCCTGTTGTAGTCAGATCTATCCAGGACCATGGAGCAGTGTGGCCACTACAGTCCCCTGAGACACCTTTTCCTAGGAATCATGTGTGTCATCCAACACTGTGGACATTCTCTGTGTCTTCAGCATAGGTTGGGCTCTGTGGCATTTTACCCTGGCCTCATTTGTATTTACGTAAAGTGTGCTACATGTGTCCACTGTACAGGGTGACCCAATGTGGCTTGTGCATACTCACTGTGGCCAGTGCCTGTGTGTCTCGGTACAACTATCTGATGATGGTTGTTTGTCAATAATATGTGTGGTCAGCCTCACGAGGGGTAGTTAGAGTGCACTTTGGATTACATGAAGCCCATTTTTGTGATCCCAGATGAAGAGGTGTAAGTCCTTCCTCTGTCTCAATCACATAGTCTCAGGTGGGGGGTGTTTGTGCGGCCAAGGCCTACATGTCCAAACCTTATGTCTCCTTTCCAGGTCTGGCCTGTGTGTGATGACAGTCTGAACAGACACTCAACAAGTATTGACCCAGTCATGTTGTGCAGGCTTTAATGTTTGTGCTTTGCAGCATGTGTCTAAAGTTTAAAAACATGGTTCCTGCTCATCCTTTTTTGGCAACGGTGTGTGGTCCAGATGCTGTGCTCGACTGTCCACAGACACTTGCTTCTCTGTATAATTCGATATCAAGTTATTTGCTGTTGTGTCATGCTCTCCATTGTTTCCAAGTGGCATGGTGGGTCAACCAACTGTGTAGTGCAGGGCCTACATATGTGCTTAGTATTGTAGATGTAACTCATGATGCTTTTCATGCTATGCACTGTGACCTATGTAGTTTGGACTCATGTGTCATATGTATACAGGTGTCTGATTATTTCCTGTCTCTTCACCTTGCCCACAGCATCGTCGGGGGACACCGAGGAAGACACCGGCATGGACGTGGAGGAGGGATCCAGCACCGGTGCCACCAGTGCAGGGGAGTCTGGCGCACGGAGGGCGAGGGGAGTCAGGAGGAGGACCTGTCCAGTCCCAACACCGACTATGACACTGACGGGTCCGAGGCTAAGCTCCCAGAGGGGGCGGAGGCTGCTCCCACAGCTGAAAGCAGCACTCCATCTCTCGCCGCCCCCTCCATTCCCATCACCGCCCTCCCACTTGCTCGGGTCCCTTCTGTCCGTGCTAGGCGACAACATGTCTCCTTCGTGCCAGGCACCGCACCCCCTGCCCCTGTCTCCCCTGCTGCCGTCAATGCCGAGTCTGTGGACATCCTGCGGCAGTTGCAGGTTGGTCAGACATCGCTGCTTAATGTCCTCCATTGCCACACCAGACTGCTGACACAGATGGTGTCGTACATGGAGGGCATGTCAGCAGCGATGTCTGACCAACGGATGTTGCTGAGGTCCATGGACTCGTCACTGACGGCATCAGTGGGTCTCCTGCAGCGCTCCGTCCCCCCCACCCCTGCACCATTCACACTTCCCACTCCCATGCCTGTCCCAAGCACACCAAGACATCCCCATGCACGCACCCCACCAGACACAGGCAGCACACCAACAGGGAAGGCCAAGCGCACACCTCCTGTTACGCACACACAGGGGGAAGTAGGCACACCCACTGGGTCGGGGGGAAACGGCAGACACACAGCCACAGTGGGAGTCCGCAGTCCTCACGACCCACTTCCTCCAAAACCACTCCCCTTAGCTCCCCTGCCCAACAGTCAGACAAAGAGTCCTTCATGGCCAGTCTGTCCCTCAGCCCCAGTGTGACACCACCCCGCAAGCGGTCGAGGAAGTCCCCGGGCAGGGGAGTTGAGTCCCCCCCT
This sequence comes from Triturus cristatus, assembly GCF_964204655.1. NCBI lineage: Eukaryota > Metazoa > Chordata > Amphibia > Caudata > Salamandridae > Triturus > Triturus cristatus. Next base: position 218,050,865 of record NC_140591.1, on the reverse strand, counting down.
GTCCACACCCTCCCCCAGTAGCGCTGCAACCCATCCATCCGACCCCCCCCCTCCTTGGGGCCTGTGGTTCCTACGGGTGCAAGGGAGACGCTGGAAGACCTTGCGACCCTGTGCAGCGCCATCCTAACCACCACCTTTGGCGCTGCCCCACCCCCTGTGGTAGAGTCGTCCGTCCCTGCACCCACATCACCTACCCTTGCCCCTCCTGTCCCTGCGGTGCCTGGTCCTTCACCCCACATGATGCCCCCCCCTGTGGATGAAAAGGAACTCTGAACTGTGCAGGCAAGCTAGGGGAGACGCGTCCCAATGTGTCCCCCCCCACGAGTTCGCATATGGACTGGCCTCTGGGCCTTGTATATAGTGTACATTTCAATTCAAATATTATTTTTATGCTGAATAAAGCATTTTGTTTTTCATTTGCACACTAATGCTTTTTCTGGTGTTGCTGTTGGTGCTGCTGCTCCATGAGTTGGGGTGGTGATAATGTGTTAGGTGTCTGGTAAATGTTGTAGTGTGCTGGTCATGCGGTGGACCCTGGTATCTGCGTACCATCACAAGGTCTCTGCAAATAATCTTTGGTCATGTAAGCTCTTACTGTATGGTGACATTGTCCCAACGAGTATTCCTTCCTCTGTGGCACCTGACATCTTCCCTGCAGGGTGTTTCCCAATTGTTGTGCTGACCTGTGTCTACATTTCCTTGGTGTGTGACGGATCCCTTCAACTTTGGCCATGCCTGCTGAGCAATGTCTCCGCCTGCATCGTCTGTGCCATCCTTGGTAGTCACTGTACTTGTGTATGGAGTATGTTGCCATGGCTTCATGTGGACATGGTCCCTTTTCTGCACTATGCATGTGTGTACTCCCAGCCTAGCACACATGTGTTACTTGTTCTGCAGGGTATTTGGGCACCTGACTGACAATTGTGGGCATTGTATCTGTGGGTACTCCACCCTTTTCCTTCCATGGGAGGCAACAACTTGTTGGCTGCCCCAGCACCTGTACATTCCTATCAGTCCTGGAATGTGCGTGACAGTGTGTGTTCCCTTAGGCTCTCTTAGTTTAGTAGGGTTTAACATGAGTATACAGTCTTGTTGCATGATCTCAGTGTGTGTATTGTGCTGCCACCGCCAGGGGTGGGTATGCATGTGTAATTTGTCATCACACCCACATGTGGTGTGTCATGCAGTGGGGGAAGGACATCCATCCTCCTGGGAGTGGTACACTGCTGTCAGGGATGTGTTGTCATGGCACTCTCAACATAGTCGCACATTGTGGATGCCTTCATACACCCATGGAGTTTTGGTCATCGGAGGAGGATGTACACACCCCCATGTCTCTGTCCACTGCTGGGAGTCCTCTGCACCCACCCCTCATGTGTCTGGGCACTGCTGGGAGTGATAGGCACCCACCCCTCATATGTCTGGGCACTGCTGGGAGTGATAGGCACCCACCCCTCATATGTCTGGGCACTGCTGGGAGTGATAGGCACCCACCCCTCACATGTCTCTGTCCACTTCTGGGAGTCCTGGGCACCCACCCCTCATATGTCTGGGCACTGCTGGGAGTGATAGGCACCCACCCCTCATATGTCTGGGCACTGCTGGGAGTGATAGGCACCCGCCCCTATGTCTCTGTCCACTGATGTGGATCGCAGCACGACATCCACCCACCCGCCTGCACCCTTGGTGCAGTACACTGCTCACCTGGCCATACACCCCCCCCAATATACTGGTCAGATGCTGCACCAGGCCATATCCCATCATTCGTGGTGTGTGTACACCTTGTATCAATGATGTGCTGGTGCCCCAGGGGTACGCGTGATGCGCTCCATACCCACGCTCTGAGAACGTGTGTATGGGTCGTACCACGCGTACCCCTACGTCACCCCAAGAATGGTGGTACGGCCCATACCCAGGCCTTTAGAACGTGGGTACGGGTCGTACTGCCATTGTTGGGGTGACGTAGGGGTACGCATGGTACGACCCATACCCACGCTCTTAAGGCATGGGTACGGTGCATACCACATTTGTTGTGGTGATGGGACGCGTCCACGTCCACTTCCGTTGTGGCGGGACGCAGGCCTTGGTGGACACGCCCCCACCCCCCCTGAAGTGACCAGACCCTAGAGGTAAGGTATGTACAGGGCATGTTTACTTGTTAACTTGGGTGGGGGTTATGTTTCCTGCCCCTGCCCCCCACCTTTGCCCCAGGGTGTTGTTCTGACCTTCTGAGGCGTCTGCGTCAGTTCCTGTGCACCAGGTCGTAGGCTATGAGGGCCGGGATGACACGTAGGATGGGGTCCATGGCTGTCCGTCGCGTACAGGTGCTCCTTCTTCGCGTCGTCCTCAATTTCCCGGCAGTTTTTGGCTCCCGTAAAAAATGCTACATGCGGAGTGACGTAGGCACGAATCGTACTTGCTGGTTCGTAAAACGCTGCCTGACTCCGTCCGGACGTCACGTACGCGATGTCCCGGATCGGAATTGTGGGTACTTTTTGGCCGGTCGGTGTTTTGTACGACTCGTACGGAAATGGCATTTCTGTACGAATCGTACTTGCGGGTTTGTAAGGTGGTTTTCCCGGGTACGAGTCGGGCGGAGAATACGCTCCGTACGACCATTCGTACCCGGGTTTTACAGGATCGGAATCGGCACCTGAATGTTTAAAACCTTACGATTAAGGACATGAATATAGGGTCTGAAAAGGTCCCATTTCATTGTCCGTTTTGAATTACCACACATTAAAACACACTTACCAGGGCGAAGCTGACGCCAGGGAAGTTGTGTCCTTCGCCCAGTCCTGTGCAGTCTTGGACAGTCCAGTTCCAGCAGCAGTCGGAGGCGCAGCCAGATGGAGGTAGTGCAGCGCACACCAGTCCAGTTCAAGAGCCACAAACATGATCTTGCTGAAATGCTCTAGTCTAAGCAGATACACGAAGCATGGCGGAAGCATCCTCTGTGTATCTGTTTACAGCAAGTGACCTGAGTGACGTAAGATCACTCATGGAGTGGCATGCCCTATTGCAAAGGCAGCCTCCTGTAACCCCTCCCCTTCCCAACTCCTCACAGGGCTGGGTGGTGCCAGTTATACTCACTGAACACATCCCTACTGTGTGACTTGGGAAAGGGTGGGGTAGAGGCAGCTTTAGCAATGAATGACAAGCAGCCCCGGGAGTACAGGGCTGACACTGTACACGCCCGGGGCTGCTTCAAAATCTGACGCCCCTTAGTGTCATCAATGGATGGTCCATGAGGACCCGCGAGCATTGCAAGCCAAAGCTGGCAAATAGTCAGTCCGCATAGCTTGCTTACAATGACTGGCACATGTGCAATTAGGCATGTGTCTTTGTAAAACTGCCTGACTGTCTCATGTGACGACATCTGTGCTTGCGAGTGTCACATCAGGCAAGCAAAGAAATGTTGATGGTAATTGATTTTTTTAATTAGCATCCACATTGCTTTCCAAAATTAGAAGGGCGTGGCCGCTCCGCCCATTGTCAGGAACCGCCCCTGTGTCAAAGGTGTGTGTGATTGCCAAGAACACCAAGGGGCTAATTTGGAAGCATGAAAAGTGACACACCGGCACCGCTAGGGGCTTCTAAATAAGTACCGTAGTTGGTAAGGTGGTCCACTATAACTCAACTGACTGTTCCTTCATCAATGACTTCTGCCCATATCTGCCTTTTCTTAGTCTTGCTGGCTAGCACAGGCCAAATCCTAGTTGAGCTGCGCAGCACCATTACCTGTGATTTCCACTCCCACAGAGTTTTGCAGACAACTTTATGTGTAACGTATACTCTGTAATGGCCCATCACAGCTGTACCTGACAAATGAAAGAAGCATCTGCGCTACCTGGTACTCATTGTATGAGCTGTCTGGATGGGTTACGGGCATGTGTGCCAGTTCTATGCTTTCCTGGGACTCAATTGTATCACGGGGGCATGGCTATTTTGAGAAAAAAGTTATGTCAGCCATACTTACTGTTACTCCTATTCATCAATGGGTAAAGGAGACGCATAGGAAAACACACAAATCATGAGTACTTACGAACTTTTCCACCAACTTGGATGCTAATGTAGTCTAGGATGTCTGACTTATAGCAACGACATCCACGCAGTGATGTTTCAATTGGTGGACCGTCCAGTTGATGACAAATAGCTTCTAAATCTGTGCCCACACCTTCTCCCACCATTGCCTCCACACAGCAGTGGGGTAGCCAAGGAGTACTCGTCCACCACTGGCTACCATGTTTGGCAGGTGGAAGTTAACCAGCCATAGGAAGCTTCCAAACGCCTGGTCGTTTATGGGGCATGCCCTACCCTTCCCAGGGACGATCCAACCCAAATACAACTAACAGCCAAACAAAACAGAACCCCCTCAAAAACCTACAACTAGCCCTAATACAAGAATACCCCAAATGACATACACCCGACTGAACACAGGACAGTACACAACAAGAAAGCACAAAAAGGACTTTAGGGACATGACAAGGGCAGCAGACATACCCAAACAGCTCCAGACACACCAAAACACTCTCCAGCATAGACAAGAAAGAACAGACAGTTAAACTGTCATTTAAATGGTAAATGAAAGTAACTTCACAGTTCCTGGATTGCAGCATGCATGCTCCATGACATCACTTCCTGGGCAGATGCGTCACGTTTTCAACAGATGCGTCTATTTTTATGCTGCCAGTCAATGCGTCGATTTCACACAAAGGCTGACAAGGCACCATGCGGTCATTCTGATGCGTCAGCTGGGAAGAGTAATTTTCGGGTGATAGGGGGCTGCAAAATTCATGCTTTAGGCTCATGAGTCTTTTTCTTTTTACACAATAGGGCAAATGTGTGCTTTTTGGAGTATTGTGATTTGCAATACATGTAATCATTTACAGGGATTGCTGTGTTGGGTGTGAATAGTAGAGTTGACCTGCTTGCTGTCTTTGAATGCGTATACTATGTGTGTTGACAGTGTACATATGTGTGAGTTCATGCTTTTCAGGGATCATATTATGCATATGGCCCTTTCCCTCTGGTAGCGCAAGGGCACACCGTACAAGAGGTGCCCTGTGTGCTAAATTATTATTAACACCCAATTGCATTGCTTTAGCTTCCCCCAGGGATGCCACAAACTAGCACTACCATGGGATCAGTGCACTCACATCTATGACAGAGCAGCCTACTGCCAATCTGCACCATGTACCGTAGGGAAACTTGAGAGGGTTACATTTTACCTTGCAGGCAAGTGCTGCAATTGACTGCAACCACCTGGAAGGGGATGTATGGATGGCCATAGCAAACACAATAAGAGGAACCTTTTCAGACACTCACCGCCAGTCAAAGATCTGGGTTTAATTCACCATCGTTCCTCTGCTCACTTTCGTCACCCCAGTTTGGACCCAACCATTTGCAAATCAGTCTTGACCCTGTTCCTCATGGGAACAGTCAGGCCTGAACTGCTAGGCTAGGTCCTCCCTGGACCAGAAACAAGCCATCATTTTGTGACATCATGTAAGTCACTAATGCATCATTGAAAAAGTTTTGAATGATATGGTCCCTCTGCCGTATCGCTGCTATTGATGGAATCGTTTGACATGGCCCCTCATCTTCCTCATCCTCATTATCCAGCATTTTCTACCTCATTGGTATAAGCCCATGATACATTTGTCCGCACACAAATAGTGTGCAATATGTAGAAAACAAGTATGCTTTTGCATACCATTGGTGGCGAGTAGAGCAATCTGCCCCCAGACATATCCACAACTCTGAAATGGAATTTCAGTACACCGAATATCCACTCTACTATGAACCGGGTCCTTCTTGGAGCATAATTGTACCTCCGCTGGAATTCCATCAGGGTTTATTTTAAGAGGAGTTATCACCCACTGCAGAGCATATCCTTGGCCAGCTGCAAAGACAGAAGGGGTCAAATTAGTTAGGAGTCATGACAACGGATGGCCCCACATTCATGTACATTCTGTTATGTGTCCTGAATGACTCATACACTTTGCCTACTGTAAGAGACGTGCTATGGCATTGTGTGGCATACACGCAAGTAAGAATTGGATATGACTGACACTGTACTACAAATACAGGTATGTTGTCCTCTATGATTCACTTACTATTTGTCATACTTGTGAGTGCCAATGCCATGAAGGTGATGGTTTTTCACCAGTAGGAAGAGTCAATTAGCCATCGAGGAGACAAATCTCTCACACTCATCTATTGTGGCTGTTATTGACTCCTATTGCCATTTTTCAACTGAAACATGTCTGATTTTACAACCTGTAGCTGGAGCAGGTGATGATCCCTACTTCAGTCACATACATTTGGCAGTGAAAGTTGGACTCAATGTTGTTCAATATGTACAGCCATGGAGAGGGAAGTGAGTCGATATCAATGTGGGACATGATAGTGTACACATGCCAGTGCACTGTGTTGACAGTACCCAAGGGGTTTAAGTTATGTGGGAGTCTTGAGCTGTACAGTGCAACTGGTACACTAACCATACTTCACTGCTTTGGGACAGTGTAGGACATATTTTCTACATGAGTCTGTGTCCAGGTTTGATACCTGCACTGGCGGAACATGTCCTGCATGCGTCAGGTCAAGCACATTATTCCAAAGATGACTGTGTTGTTGGCTGTCATGGGAGATGTAGTTTGTGCATGAGGCTTTACATTGCTGCATAGTCTGGAGCCTTGTAGGACTGATAGAATGGTATGTGTGCTGCCAAACGGTGTGCACATAGGATGGGATGTGTGTATGGGATGAGTAATGCAGGACACCTAGTAATTGGACATTATAAACAGACATGTAATGATGTAATGATGTATCCTCATTTCACCTCCACTTGGGAGGAATAATATTTGCAAACAGTCCCAGGATCCCTGATCCTTGGATATGTAGAAATGTGTGAAATCTTTATTGGTGTTGCATGCAAAACGCCACCGCAAGTCCCATGGAACACATTCTTAATGTAGGGTGAATCAATGCTGTACTTTGTTCTGGCTTGTCTTACTGCATATCTTCGAGGCCATGCAAGGGCACAAATGCTGACTTTGCATTGCTTTATTGATATGAGTGAGAGATCTGCTCCACCAGAGCATCATGCACAGTGATGCTCCAGCAGCACAGTTCACTTGTACATGTGGCCCACAGTGGCATAGGCGGTCTTGTAGGGTTGCACATATGCAGTGCTTAATTTGTGCCAGTGCTTTCCGGTGTTTAGCACCGGCACTTATTTCTCAGGGCCAGGTCTACAGCTAGTTGAGTCCACATGCATTATAAATCATACTTTTATTGACTGCGCGCTGCTCAGAGTAGCTGCCACTGTTCCAGTCCCCCCCACCCTCCCCCTCCCCCTGAAGAGCTGATATTGACATGAATGCGTGCGCAGAAAACATTTCAAATTGGATACAGCTGCACGGCCGCCCACCTAAATATGAGCCACACACAGAAACTGAAGCTGGTGGGTCCCTGCCTCGGCGTAGGTCACCAACACTGTCACACCCCATTTCAATTTTGCAGTCATTCATTGGCAGCTTGCTAGCATAGTGCACTACCAATAAACGATTGCAAAATATATTGGTAGCCTGGCCCCGTCCCTCCTTGTCGAATCATCAAGTTTGTGGCCCAAATCGGACCAATGAGAAGTGTTTTCACCCTCGGCTCGCCCAGCATACTGCGCACCTGCTGCCTTAATCATTATCTGACGACAGAGGAAATCACAGTGTCGTGCCACAGGCCTCCTCCCTCGCACATTAGATAAAACTAAAAAGGCTGTCCTGCGGTGCCAGTAAGTAAGCCCTTTCACCAGTGTTATATTTGTCTGCAATGTAAGCTTTTAAATGTATTTTTATGCTAAATAACGTTTTATAGTGTTTCGGCCCATGGTTGCAGCTCTTTCTCCACTGCTGCTGGCTTTTAACTTTTGCAGCGAAATCTTTTTTTAAAGTTAAAAGCCAGCAGCAGTGACAGATGAACAGCAGCTGTGGGCTCCATACGATAAAACGTTATTTAGCAAAATAAGCAATTTGAATGATAACACTGAACACTAGTACACAGCTGATGGCAGAAATACAAGACTATCTGAACCCTGCCACTCGTCAAAAAATCGCCTTGAGTGGCACGTTCAGTTAATCTTGTTTTTCTCTAATCAACTGTGTGCCAGTGTTCAGTGTTATATTTGTCTACAAAGCATTCAAGAGGTTGATTATGCTAAATAACATTTTATAGTATGTGGGGCTCAGGGCTGCAGCTCTTCCTCCACTGCTTCTGGCTTTTAACTTTTGCGGAGAAATAAATCTTTTTTTAAAGTTAAAAGCCAGTAGCAGTACTAAGCCATTTGAATGATGTGTAGACAGATATAACACTGAACGCTGGCTCACAGCTGATGGCAGAAAAGCAAGATTCCCTGAACGTGCCACTCGAGGCAATTTTGCGTTGAGTGGCACATTCAGGTAGACTTGGTTTTCTTGTTTGTCTGCCTTCAGCTGTGTACTAGTGTTCAGTGTTATATTTATCTGCAAAGCATAGAAATGGCTCATTATGTTAAATGACTTTTTATAGAGTGGACCCACTTATGCAGTTATTCCTCCACTGCTGCTGGCTTTTAAGTTAAAAAAAGAGTTATTTTGCCTTGAGTGGCACATTCAAGTAGTCCTGTTTTCTGTCATCAGCACACATGCTTGCAATTGTATAAAGTAAAACTAGAAGTCCTACAAAGAATTGTGTTATGCTAGCTCTTCAAAGCCTTGTACTGGCTAAACATACTATATTGGCCACTATTCAGGACAGCTCACCAACCGTGCCGTACCATAATGCTGCTATATAGACTAAACAGGCAGTCGTCACTGGAGTTTAACCTTCCTGCAGAGCAGGCACAAATCCATTGGGGTGCTTAACTGAGTGTAGGGGAGAGGCTTTGGAAGTGGTAAGCTGCCAACTGGTTGTGTCTTGTGCAACTGCTTCCTCTGCCAGTCTTTAATTGTTAGCCAAGACCCTTTGGAATCAGGGAAATTGGTTAGTGGAGCCAGTGGAGGAAGTGGGTGGAGCCAGGAGAGGAAGTGGGTGGATCCGGGGACGTGGGTGTGACCTCCTATAAAAATTTGAGCACCTGCACTTAATATTTTACAAATTAAGCACTGTTTCTGGCACAAGACACCTGCACAATGCGAACTGACAAGCAGAAGGATGTTGGCAGAAAGAGGCTCCATGAAAGTGAATGCTATCTTCTCGCTGTCCTCCAGAGTAAAATAAGAATTATCCCTACCCCCCCCCCCCAAAGACCTGTACGCAATTACCTTGCAGCTTCCCTCTGTTGTACTTCCAAGGACATTCTAAGTTTTTATTTATACAGAGAGGTGGAATTAACCAAATATAGTGTTACCTTCCAGACTCGAGGTGTGCTTACAATGGATACCCATAGGTCTGAGCTTTGTGCACCAAACTAATCTTTTACATACTCTCAACCCACCCTCTTTTTCTGGGTGACACATGCCCTGGGCGGTTTCACATCTGCCTACTGAATACATGCCAACATTTTGAACATGGTAAGAGGGAGATTTTGAAAGAAAGACTGGGGGAATTGATTTTCCACTGAGTTCTGCTGGAATTTCTATAGACAGACCTTGCACATTTTCTCTAGTGTCTGTTTATGCTTCCCACATTCAAGAATATATTCTTATAATATGCACCACACGGGCAACTATTTAAATAGACCAAGCGGTGTTAGTACAAGAGATAAGTAGGATAGCTTTGAACCAGAGTACGAGCCCTTTGGCCCAGGCCCCTTAGCTCCTCGCCCTCCTGTGAGCGGCTGCTGCTGCTGCTGACCCCCCATCTTAAACCCTCCTGCCTGCCACTGCTGTGTCCCTGACTGCTGACCAAGTCCCCCCGCAACAATTGACCAAGGCATGCCTACCCCCGCACCCTGAGCAGTCGTGCCTGAAACGGCAATACTCCAGAGTGCACAAACCCTTGTTGTAATCCAAACAGGCCCCTTTGGACCCCGCTAGTCCTCTCCCTGCTCCCACCACCCCTCCCTGGGTGGGGCGCCCCTGAAAGGGCCGATAAACGAGCGGGAGCCCGCTGGCCGTAAAAATGGTTTTCCCCGACCCTGCTAACCCCATCGTGTGCTGCCATAGGTCTGTGTCCAGCTCACCCGATTTTGCATCCGGGTCCCACACCATGCGTGCCCGAAACTCCTCATCATACTGTGCTCATGCATACCCGCCCCCCGTAATCTGCACCTTCCGAATAACATCCATGTACTTGAACATGGCGACAGACCTTTCCGGGCATTTTTCACAGTACACGCTGGCATAAATAAGGAACGCTGCCGTCCAATTCTCTATGGTCAATAGTACTTTCGGCCTCTTTGCCAACTCAAATTCCTCCTCCTTGGGCCCTTCTTTTGCCCTGACTTCCCTGTGAAGGAGTTTAAGCATCTCTACATATTCCCCCTTCCATATACGCTCCTTAGTAGATAGCATCAAATGAGCGCCCAAGGGCTTAGTAACACCCATGTAAGGCAACCGTTTTATTTTCAATTCCTTACTCTCCAATTTTGTCTCCGCCTCCCCTGTCAGTGCGTCAACCGTCACCTTCTTATCAGGCGGGCTGTCACCAGTGCTCCCGGACGCCTTACCTGCACCCTCTGCAGACCCCTTACCTTGGTCCTCTGTCCCTACACCCACATCCTCCACATATGTGCCCTTATTCAACCTACCACCTAACCCCCTTTCCTGTCAGGCCCACCCACACCCACCAACACCATTACAGGACGTACGCACGCCGCCTGTTTACCTGGAGCGAAGGACTCTGCCTGTCGCTCCACTATGCGTCCTGGCAAAGGGGCAGACCTCTCGTCCCAGCGCGATGTCAGACCCGTGGTTTTCACCTGGCGCCGTGACACCTGAAAGACACTATGCACAGCATTACTCGGCCCCCCTTCTCCCTCACCTCCCATGTCCCTCAACTCTCCCTCCTCCATACTATCGTCATCATAATCCAGCTCCTCCTTCCTAGCACCACCGGCTTTTCCCGCCGGGGGTGCAGACTGCACCATCCTAGAAACACACAAAATGTCTTCCTTGTTGCTCCGCCTTTGGCGTTGTCCCCCGGACTGTTGAGGCCCAGTGGGTGGTGGGGCCGGCGAGCCCGCCCTGGGAATACTTGTGTGGGATCCCCCGCCGGCTCCACCCTCCCTTCTTCTTGGCGCCAACGGGCCACTCCTAGTCCTGCCAAGTCTGGCACCCTGCGTCGCTCCTGCGCCTGCAAAAGAAAAGAATGGTCTGGTTCTGCTGGGCCCTCTCTCTTCTCCCTTCCATCCCAACTCTGCTTCCTACCACCACCTAATGTGCTATCCACCCACGCCCATCCCACTGCACTAAGATCCACCGGCCCTTCCCCCTCCCCAAAATCCTCTTACTCCATTCCCAACCCCCTGCACTCTGCCTACCCACCCAACTAGGCCCGGCCTCCTCGTCCCCCTGAACCTGCCCCAACCCCCCCTGAACCTCCCACTGGCACCCCTCGCTGAAGTAACCTCGACCTCCCCCTCAAGACATCCGACCTCGCTTCCCGTCGGCACCCCTCTAACCCACCATCTACCTGCGCCCCCAAAACACCTTCTGCCCACGAAGAAAAAATGTCCAGGCCATCCCAGTCCCTCTCACTCCCCTCCGAATCGAGAAACAAAGGCGACACCCCCCCTCCGCCGCCCCACCCCCTGCCCTGCCAGAGAAAAACCCATCACACCCCCCAGTCACCCGCCTTAACCTCTGCCCCTACACCCAAACTGCCAAAGAGCTTCCCCTGCGCCACCTGCCCAGACACCCTACCTACTAGCACAGCATGCTGAATGCCCTGACTGCCTGTAATCTCCCCCTCCAACTGCCCGCCCTCCAGCTGAAAAGCCATAGCCCCTCCCGCCTTCCCCTCGCGCTGACTTGCTCTCTCTGCCCACTTTGGACCGCTTTCCTCACAAAGGAGTGGCCCCTGTCTGCCTGCGACCTCGGCGGGGAGACGCGCGACGCTCGTCCCCGCCGGGCCTTCCCACTCAACGCCTGCAAAGGCGAAAGGGACCCCCGCTCCCCGGACGCACCTCCTCAAGCCCTGGGGCAGCGCTTTAAAGACTCGTGCTGCCCCACTGACGATCATCGCACATTGCACACGGGGCCGCTCCAACCAGAAGCGACCCCTGCGGGGAGATGCAAGACGCGTTCCACCGCCGGGAAACTCCTCCGCCTGACACAGAAGTCCCCGCACCTCCCACACCCCCGAGAAACAGCGACACCCGTCGAGGCCACGCTCCTGGCATCCGCGCGGCCCCTCAGACTCGCCTTGGCCCCTATCGGGGGGGCAAACAAGCCGCAACGGCGGCCGCCACCCCCGCCGACGCACGCCTCACAGGGCGTGTGGCAGTGGAGGCCTCCGGCATCAATAGGCCGAGCCGGCTGGCCTAACTCAGCAGCCTCACTGCCTCAAGAACACGGTAGTCCTCACCAGACATCTTGCCTACAACAATTCCGCAACTGAACACCTAAATTAATGCCTGCTCAACAAACACCACTAGGCCCTTACAAAAAACCTAAACTGCGCAGTGCTCCCAGCCACCAGGTCACCAAACCTAAAATGGTGGCTGGGAACGCGCGAAAAAAGCCTAAATACTCTTGGGCTATCACTACAAAATTGGGCTACAATTGGGCTAATCCCAATGCAGCCTAAAATATCATTAAATGGCCGCTCTTTGGGGGATTGGGAGTAGGAGGGGGAGGGGCTGGCCAAATACACAGTTAGGTTGTAAAGTGTAATACGGTAAATTAAAGAACCAAAGGCACTTCAAGAATGTGACAGGGATGATGTTTAGAAAACACTGCATTTCATTGAAATAAGAAATAAGTACTGTGGAGAGGGTAGTACAGCCGGGCGCATACCAATCAGGGTACTGGTTTCACAGGGGTGCTGACCGAGGGAAGCCTGCTAGGATCAGGAGTGAAGTGAGGATGGTATTTAAGTCATTTATGTTGTATCACACCTCCACAAGCGGTATCTGACTATCTCCCAATTTTGTTTGATTTCATGTGTGACCCAAGGCGAGAGGACACAGTGCTTTAAGACTCAGAACAGTACCACTACATAATGGCAAGGGCGGGGCGGAACACACCATGGCGTTGGTGGGAAGATTGCTGTCAGAGCCTACCAGACGCCAGCCTCCCGGAGACACAGCTAGAGGTTGGTATCCTAGTGCTCGAGTGGAGCACCGGCAGGGGTAGGCTGCACAGAGAGAGCAGTGGCAGGCGCAAGGGACGACATAGGGTTGGGGGAGCCGCAGGAAGATGGGAGCCTCCCTGGCGGCGTGGCGGAAACAAAAGGTGTATTGGTTTGGTTATGGAAACACACCGACAGGGCGGTGTGTAGAAGGAGGGTCACTCACTCTGAGATGCCTCACAGCTGGGTGAGTACGCCTGACAAAAATCGGGGTAGCAAATGGAGACGGCACTCGCAGCCCAGCCCCCGCCAGACAGCAGGGCACAAAAGAGACGAGTTGGGGCCTAACTCCGGGGAAAGGCTTCCCCCCACACGCAAAGGGGTGTGGAAAACAACAAAGAACATTCTACGAGTTGTCAGTGTGATTTACGACCCTATGAGATGCAATAGAGCAAAAGACAAACCAGTGATTTATGGCCAGCCGATGATTTATGGCTGCTGATTTATGATGATCAGGCAGAGTGATTCAAGACAACAAAATAATGGCTGGTTGCGGCAGAATGATTTACAATACAAGATGATTTATGACCCCTGATTTATGATGTCCGAATAACACTGAATGATACCCAATTTGCGATCATGTATGATAATGATTTATGACCCCAAGAAGGTGTCCGGGGGAGTTGTACAAATATGACGTATGTAATGAGTCATAAAACTGCAGCCAACAACCACCACAAAATACAATGACTGTTGGCTGTGTTTAGTGATGCAGATACACAAGTATGGCACTGTTCCTGGAATAGGCACAGTGCAGCTGTTATTTGGCTCTGACAACCTCTTCCCAGACTGGCTGCTGAGAGACAGAATTACATTTCAGATTTAAGTGCAAAGCCAGAGGCCATTGATCAAATCAGTGTCACACTAACTACCTAAACAAGATGAGCAAACCAGCAATGACTGTAAGACATTTTAGCAACGCCCAGTGTGTGCTAAATACCGGACTTTAAATATGCTAAAAAAAAAAAAATAATGACACTTTGTGGTTTGAAAAATTGCGACTCTAGCCTATAAAGAGTGTTGGTGTGGAAGCTTTCAGGGGTCTTTAATGGATTAGCTGGGGTGGTTGTACCGCTTTAGCTTGAAATTAACACATCTACAACTCAAAGAAAAAAAAAATATCTGACAGGATCCAGTCAAAGAGACTGCTGGTTACATCATGCTGCCTTACCCATAAAGGCAATGTCGAAACCAGATCTGTGGTTGAGACACAGTTAGATCTTAAACTCTCGTTTGAAGAGTGGTTTGAAAAATTGCGACTCTAGCCTATAAAGAGTGTTGGTGTGGGCACATCCAAACAAAAAGTTACAAGGTACGACTTTAACAAATTCAAATTTATTGAGAGGCAATTTTGGCATTAGTTGGAGCAGCAAAGGGTAATAGCACACATGTAAAACAATCATCATCCATAATTTCTGCAAATGGAAATTGTAATAATCAAAGGTTGTCCTCAGATTTGCACAATGGCAGGCTAAAACGGGATAGTTAAAAATAAGAAAACACCATTCCCAAAGAGGTAGACAACAACTCGCATGTCTCCAGATCAGAAAAGAGAAGAATAGGGAAAAAGCAGACGGATAGGAACAGGTAAGCACAGGCCAGCACTCACAACTACCTCAATTGCAGAGGACATACAACAACCATACAAGGGAAAGCGCAAGAATAGTGGGGATGTGAACTAAACACTGGGGGAAAGTACTGACCTAAACCAGAGACAAAAGCCACACAAACTGGATTGGGTACAACACTACTATACAGCTAAAACTAAGGTGTGTGATACACTGCCCAGTACCATGAGTACATGAGCTCTTCTAGTCTTTGCCCCTATGCCTGTGGATAGAGGGTGGTCTACATTGTGTTTCATGGCTACCACTTTTAGCAAAACACCAAAATTACAGATAGAGGTTTTACTGGCCTTACACCTGGAAGTAGCCCAGCTGGGAAACCAAAATAGCCAATTTGAGGCAACCCATTGACTGGCGGAGACTCTATTAGTGATGCAATTTCTTTTCTTGCATTGGGGCCTTTGAAACGTTCCTGTATCTCTGAGAAGTAAACAGGTTTCTCTAAGGTTCATTTGAAAACCTTCGGCACTTAGACCAAAGATGCAGAACAATACCCACAAAAAACTGTAAGGTGTAATGTGCAACTGCACAATAATACTGTAAACAAAAAGAATTTGAACGTCCACAAAAAGTTTACTTTTTAAAAAAAAAAACATAATAAATGTAAGAACATAAAAGTAAGGGATAAAGGAGATTGCTTGCATGAATCAAGTAGTCAAGGCCCAAAGCAAATATATAACAATAAACAACAAATGGCCATCAACGGCCACAAGTTCTGAAGCCCCCACAAACAGTGCAAGCTTTTAGGGGTCTTTAATGGATTAGCTGGGGTGGTTGTACCGCTTTAGCTTGAAATTACCACATCTACAACTCAAAGAAAAAAAAAATATCTGACAGGATCCAGTCAAAGAGACTGCTGGTTACATCATGCTGCCTTACCCATAAAGGCAATGTCGAAACCAGATCTGTGGTTGAGACACAGTTAGATCTTAAACTCTGGCTTGAAGAGGTTGAAGCTGCGGCATGAAGTTGTCGATGAGGTGGGCGCAGTTTTGGCGTGCACACTCTGGCAGGATGAAGAGGCTTTTCTGCGGGCAAATCTCAAAGCTGGTTTGAGGGACATTCCAAATTGGTCCTCAGCGTGATGTTGAAGTTGGTCATTATTAAAAGGTTATGAAGGGTAAAGGGAGTTGTAAGTGAACCCAGCTTTTTTGTACATCTTCAGGACTTGTTTTACCAAACATACCCCTTTTTTGCAGGTTTTCTGTGGGCAGCCCTCAAAGCTGACTGAGTTTCTGCAGCATCTTAGGCCACAGTTTATTGAAGCAAACTCCTCCAGAGGGCAGTCTTTCTCACTGAGTGCTTAATTTGTGCCGGTGCTTTCCGGTGCTTATCACCGGCACTTATTTCTTAGGGCCGGGTCTACAAAGTACAGTGCACATGATAACTACGTATGCTTTATAATTCCAGATAACGTCCCGCTGCACATGGACGGCCAGAAACTACTGGTGAGGTGACATGATGACGCCGCTGCCTCAGCTCAGCATAAGTAACTAACAACACAGGCAGCAATAAAATCAATAGTAGCACTGGTGCACTACAGCTGCTAACGATCAACTGCTTTAGTCCTGCTTGATGTTGAATTATTAACCCGTCCCGTGCCCCGTCGTCTCTACTTAACGTTGAATCGTCAAGTGTGTGTGTTTCCTCCAGAGTCGGACTGACCAATGCAGATCAGGGTCCCGTCTTTTCGCCCGCCCCAGCCTTCGGCACAGCTGCAGCTTTAGACGTTTTACGAGGCAAGCAGAGCCTCTCGCAGCAGAAGGCCTATATTTACGAGCAACAAAAGGCTGTAAATAATTAGAATTTATTTGTTATTTTCAAAAAATATGTACTACTGTCACGTCTGTCTTGTACTTTAATGGTTAAGGTGCCCGGAAAAGTGCAATCACCGTGGTGTGGTCTGGTCATAGGCCAGGGTTCATTTGCAAATTCCATTGCAGATGACGACCGTGCAACCCTGGTTGCTGGGCTACCCGACCCGAGTCACGAGTGATAATAAATAATGTGCCTATATCTCTTAGCACATTAATTCAACTAGAAAGGGAAACTTTACATGTCCTGCATAGGAAATAAATCGGTTTTAAAATGGTGCCGTGAAAAAGACATTCGTATACTGTTCTGCACAGTTCATGACAGGAGCCCTGCTGAGTGCAACTTTACGGAGAACTAATGTAACAAGCATTGAAAATGCAATAGGTCTTGCCTTTAATTAAGTTAAAGCCATTTGCTTTGCTAATGGTATTGTATAGCAAAGCAAATGGCTTTAACTTAATGAAAGGCGAGACCCATTGCATTTGTAATGCTTGTTTAAAATACCTTTTGGTAATTACTTTAATGTAATGTAGGACTGGCTTTCATTTTCAGTCCTGCTGAAAACTGTAAAGAAGAACGTGCTGCAATAATTAAACAAAAGGTTGTTTTTTTATGCACTGCATCTACGAGAGAAATAATGTGATGTATGATTTTTATATGTACTTTTGAGGACTAAAATAGTCCCTCACACATTCCAACCAAACAGCCAATAGCGTGAGGTGAAATAGGTATACTGTTATGGGCGGAGCCTCAATCACTTTATAGTTTAAACTAAAGAAATGGTAACATCAGGAAAACCCGCACCTCAAGCCACACCTAAAAATGACCATCAATCCTTACAAACAATACAAACAACCCTTTTCAACTTCTGGAGTTTATTTATTTATTCTGGACTGGACTCTATTCACCACCGGCAGAAGTCTGAACTGACTCTCAAACGCTGCTCTGTTCACCGCACCATCGCGCCGCACAGTGCTTTAAATGGGCAGGTGCTGTCCAGCACTGAAAACCTGTGATTTAATTTGAAAGGGAGAATATCTGCAGGAGAATGCTAAATGATGACTAAAATTGTGTTTTTTTCATTTTTTATAATAACATGAAATGTAGCGCTTTTCCAGGCTACAGCAATATTAAAGGCTAAGGTTGTGCACCAGACATGAGTTTGTAGTCTTTGCTCCCAACTCTTAGAAACTGGAATACAAACAGATTTTACGCAGAAACAGTATTTTTTTCCACTGGTATTTTAGCCACTAATTTAAATTAACAATAAAATTACAACTTTATATCTCTTTATTATTTTCCATACACATGTATACTTTGTATGTAGCTATATATCAATATACTTATTACTTTACTCCCACTGTAAAAAAAAAAATATATATCAGCTCTCTACTGGCTCATCCTATATCCTCTCTGACACATCTCAAACCTCACTTTACTTCAACAGTCTCACCAATAACACCTTCTAGAATCTAGACTCTTCTTCCTATATTCTATTCAATCCAATTAACAGACCCGCATGTCCACTACTCCAATCAAAACTTCTATTTCCTTGTACAAATCAGCCACAAACCCACTTTGGGTTCCGGAGTAGCGTGCTACTCGTCGCCTCAGCGGTACAAAGCACTATGTAAATACAATCCCAATAATAAAATATTTTTTTAAACCAGCATGACGCTCTTCAGCCACAACAGTAGCAACACTTAAGCGCCCCCAAGTGGCACACCACTGCAGGTGCCACTGATCAAAATGGAAATGGATCGTTCTGCAAATCCTTTCCGCCTGTATTCAGCCTGTGGCTCATGGCATAGGGATTTCACAGCGCAGAAAGAAGCATTCAGTGTCGCGTTTCAGATTTTAATGTTTGCGTATAATGAGTTCACAAGAAACGAACGGCGCTCAGATATTTCCCTGTTGGAATGGGATTTTCTTGTTTCATAAACGTCAAACGAGTTTAAAAACACGCCTTATGGTTACACGTCATATAAACACTTCATATGTGGAGTTAAAGGGCATCATTTGACGTCATTTAGACAAGTGAGAAGACACGATGTGGATCACTTGAACCGTGAGAACAATTCATGTCGCATGATAACATGCATCATATAAAGCGTGAGATGAGACACAGTCCTCCCGGCACTTACTTCTATCCAGGTGCACCGCTCCAGACTAGCAATAGAGAGCGCCACGAGGCCTCTCTAGTGAGAGCAACGCACTATACAATACAATTACAATACAATACAATATTGATGTCAAAGCGCAACACCACATCAAGCAAGATTCAGCGCGTGAAAAATCAGAGCACAACTCGTGTTAACACGTCACTGGACAGTGTCATTTGAAAGTCAGTGAACTATGATGATTGCAGAGGTGGTCCCGGGATTCTAGGCAATAATACATCAGTGCAGAATTAACTGCATTTCAGTGTCTTGGAGGGGAATGTGATATTTAATGAGGAAGATGCGCGTTTGTAACTGTGTAGAACTCCGAGGCCAATCAAGGGATGATTTGCAGCTCCTTGTTATCGAATAAGTGCAACCAAGTAGACATATGTGTTGTATGAAGAGCGAGCCCATGCAGAAGATGTGCACGCGGGGACTGCCTTTACTGGCGGCGAAAAAAAAGTTCCCAGTGTATCACGCCGCCAGTAAAGCATCCAATCCCCCGTGCACATCTTTTGTCTCATTTGTCTCCCCGCGTGCATGCTGGAATCGTATCGATTCCAAAAGGCCTCTGCATGGCAGAGCAGCGCATGTGCTGCTTTCGCCAGGCCGAGACCTAAAAAGCTAAATTTAAGTTTCGGTCTGATGTAGAAAAAATAAATGAAAACTGAACTAACCATATCAGTCTTCAAACGTTTTAAAAACGACTTGCACACAAATGTTTATTACCAGGGCATAGAACAAATACACAGTCCTGCAAGATGTAGGAGGAGCAAATACATTTAAAGAAAATGTTTCAAAGAAGGCAGCTGAGTATTTCCCTAAAAATACATTTTGAACAATAACATTATTCCTTTTTAGTACACAAATTGAGATCTACTAAAGGCTCAGATGTAAATCATACATCTGCTCCTTTAGGCTTATACTTAGTTCAGGGTAGAAGACACATAATTTGTAATTCAACAAAACATGGGAGAGCACCCCAGAGACAGTATGACTGAAGCATAAAATGGAACAGTTTGGGTATTTTCTCACCCAGAGTACCTTCTTGCTACAGAGAAGTGCTGGTACCCTCCCATTAAACGTAGTGAACCTCTGATGAGAAGTGCAGGTACTCTCACTTGAAAATGAACGAAGTACAGGTGCTCAGTCCTTGAAAGTACCAACCCATTTAAAGCACCAATTATCACTACAGTACTTTTCCAGAAATACATATACCTTTGTCAATGTGCATGGTGCTGAGTTACACATTTGCTTTAAAGCATATGAAAAGGAGGTCACACATATCTTTTTCTTTCAGGGAGATTCTGATTTTCCTTTAGACAATCCCCTTCTCCTACACCTCATGAATTTTCAGAAAACAATCTACTTTTCCCGCAACAAGAATAAATCAACGTTTAAATCTACCTTTGTAAATGCCTGAGAACTTGCAAGTTTGTGGGTCTTCACATAATTTGCAAGGCACTCTTGCCATTGAACGTTCACTCTCCAGGCTTCTCACTCAGATTAGGGTAGAGGTTGTGGCATAACAGACAGTTCTGCCTATTTTGGAACTGGGGAACCAGGTTTGTGTCCAGGCGTCGGCTCACCACCCTGTGATTCGGAGCTAATCACTTAATCTCCCCGTGTCTGCCAAAAATTAATGTGTCCTTGTGTAATGTAACTGGTGCTCATGTAAAGCGCTCCAATACCTTTGGGTCGAGTTTGCGCTATATAAAACTGCAAGAAAAAAAGAGCAGATTTACTCACATTCTTTGAAGAAATAATTTAGATTTTCTTTCCAGAAGTGATATTTTTGAAGTATTGGGGTAATACTGTGAGGTAAAACTGTCCATGAAGTACTGATGTTTGTCAATTTATATGTATAGTGAGGAATCTTGGCTATGAGGGCCTTTAGGGAGTGCATGACAGCCTTGAGAAGAACATTGCATTTAGCAGTAGCATTGAGTATTGAGTTCAGATTATGGTCTGACTTTGCCACAGTGATGTGAGTTTGCCGCTCTCTGGGCTACTTTGAGTATCACAAGGTTTTGTGGTGCTAGGAGGTTCCTTCCGGTCTTTTAAAGCATGAGGATGAAAAATGGGGAGTATCTGTCTTTGGTGTTCAATATGCTTGATTCACAATAGGCCTCACCTTAGCTTTTGTTTAGCCAGCATAGTCGCTTATATAACACTACTAGACCTCCTTAGAAGAGTGTGTTACTTTTTCTAACTATCAGATGATGGATTACAGAGTCACTTATTGACACTAGATTAGTCTGTATCATGTGAAAAAGAAGACAGGTGATCTGGATGCATATAGGCCCAAAAATCCTCATGATATGTGTTAAAATTTATTACTCGTGGATCTTGGGCAAGGTCCAGAAACAGATTGTTGAAAATTGAGTTCTTTTGTTTAATCAAGCCAGTTTTTTTTAGAAGGATTCGGTACTAAATGAGAAGAGCAACAAAATCTACACTCGATTCTGTGATTCAGAACTGTTGCCAAAATATGGAAAAGTTGTGGATTGACAGGGGTTTGATATCTTATATTGGTATTTTGTACAATGATACCTCAATAACTTTGCCCATGGCCTGGGCTTCTGTCCAGATTTTGTCTCTACATCACTGCATTTTCCCATGGGGAGAATGACTGGGTTAAGGATGTGCCCATGTAAAGTAAAAGTGATGATCTCCTTCATGCAGGTTATACAGCTCAGGGTCTGCATTAAGGATACAGTGCACTGCTCTACACTGTGCTGCCATGGACAATTAAATCGATATGCAGAATGGGACAGATTCAGAAGAGGCACATTTCTACAGTGGGCAACATAGTGAAGTGCGTGAGGTGTAGACAGAGAGGATCTGAAGCGGTATGTAGTATCCTCAGGTTATGTCTTTATGTTCCCTTTCATCTTCCAACTAGCTGCTCAGCCAGTGTGAGTGTTCCGTGTAGAATGTTAGTGTGATTGGCATGATTTCGTGAGGTTTTAGGGGTGCCAGCAGACGTTGCTAAGTTAACATTAGTTCATGCTCTGGATCACCCCCATCTTGCCGCTTATGCACACAACACTACATGCCTTGGTTCCCGTAAACACCTCTGCTGGTGCTGCTTCACATGGGAACTGTCTGCTTTTCACTATTTTGGTTGTGCTCTGTGTTCTCGTCTGTACATCGTGTTCAAGGCCTGAAAACAACTTCACTGGTTAATCGTCTTTGGTCTGTCCCACACACACATAGACATAACATGGAACACTGCTGCGCTACTGACTTTTCGGTGTTTTTAATATTGCACGGGATGCAAGTTAACGACACTTGGAGAAAACCTTTCCAGAGGAAGAGCTGTGCTTGTCCGGAGATGTAAATCCTATCATCTAAGACTTGAGGTAGGGAGTTCCGCTGTCTAAGGCCGGAGGTCTTCCACTGATATAATAAACATAGCTTGTAGCACGGGGAGGGTAGTAAAGCGATATAAGGCTTCATCCACTGTCATTATAATATGCTATCCCCTTCATATTATATGGAATTGTAACCATGCTGATTATATTGTTTTTATGCATTTCTTTGCTAATGTTAGCACGTGTACTGCATTACAGAGCATGTTAGTTGAAATAAACATTTTAAACTATACAGTGTCTCTGGTTACTCATATTGTGAACTGGGATGAGTATCTAAGCGAAAGAGTGTCTTGTTCCCATGAATTCTGAGAGGCCCTGAGTCACATGTTCTAGGATATCCAATCATTGGTAGCTCCGCTGTAGTTCGGAGAACGAATGGGATACTATAGCTAGCCGGATAGGGGTCTGGGCACTGAGGCGTGATTTTGGTACACCACAATACACTGAAGTCCTGGTTTCCTGTGCATAGTTCTGTGTATGTGCAGAATCCCTGCAACAATAAGTGGAATGTTTGGGCGCCTGGTGTGAGTGTTGTCAGTTGGGAGATGGGCTAAACAGCTAGTGGGCTGCTCCTGGTGGGGCTTGCTGTAACTTCTACTTATGGACTTAATAAACTACATGAAACTCAACTCGGCTACTTTGTAACCTGAACACGTGGGGCCAGACCACTACATTTTGGTGACGATCTTGATGGGATTTATCTCGCTCAATGTGCCAACTACAAGGATTTAAGCTAAAGCTGTTGGGCCTAAGAAGTAAGGAATGTGGAACAAGAAAAAAGATACTTAAGATAAAGGAACATGGACAAGCACGCCTCGATGCCCCACTAGTGTCCTTTACACCGGACAGCCCCAGCCCAGGCGTGCTGTGCCTTGATCTCTGCACCTACAACATCTATAAATACGTTTTCAAGGTTGCCTACATCTTGCAAAAGATCCTACGCTACAACAAATGTCTACGGTGACACAACAAACGTCTACATTGCCTCTGAAGCGAGGTAATCACTGGCTGCCTGATTTTCTGCCTCCTGTGTGCGTAGTGAGGTGATTCTGTTTGGCGAAAGGTTTCATTTCAACAAGTTTATCATTTGAGACTGTGTACAAGCTCTTGACTTTTCTTTTTCTGGGACTTTATGGATGTTGGCTATTCAGCTACTGGTCCTTTAACGTCTACTGTGCCTCAGCAAACGGCTACAGTGCCTCAAGAAGCAAGTGATCTACGAATTTTCAAATGTTAGTCAGCTGTTTGCGACTTGAAATTTGCCTGGTATTTCTTCCTGCCCCAATTGGGAGCTAACTGGGTGAGAAAAATTTATTTTTTAACTTTATTTCATGTGTATTCTGCTTTCCCGACAATATGGCCTCTTGATAAACAGTTATGCTGTTGTTTAAAATTTCAAATATGGCTCGCGCACCTTACCTGGTCCACGGTGTCGCACGGAGCAGATGTAGAGCCTATTCATGACGTCTTCAATTCTTGCCGGTCTTCTAAGTTGCCTTTGGACGCTTTGCAGCAGGAATGCGCCAGAACGTCTCAGGAACGTCTCCTGTGCATGCCTCCATCTTTTGGTTGGAGGTTCCAGCCACTCTTTGCAGCATCAGATTGTCCCAAGGAGTTGCGTCGCCATCCACGTTCTGCTTTTGTCAATAAAGTTGATTCGAGTTCTGGAGGACCGCGATCTTCGCAACGTCTTGATCGTTTCTTTTCCCTCGTGGTTTCTACTGCAACGCGCTGTAATTGCAACAGATGACAGCTACAACGCATGGTGGTGAGTTAGAGTAGTCTTTCTGTTGCCTTCTCTTCCCTCATGGCTTCGAATACAACGCACAGCAATCTCAACACACCACAGCTACAACATTTGGTGGTGAGTTTGTGTTCTCTTTTGTTCATGGACTCTGAACTTTGCTGGCAGATCATGTGGTATGTCCAGATTTCATTACAAGACCTATTGACCTTCAGTCTTCAGTGGGCATCTTCTCTGCAGCTTGATTCTTTTCTTTTCCATGTGTCATCTGCCATGTTTTTTTCAGGGGCCAGCCCACTACACGGTACTATATTATTATACATTATTCTGTTGTAATATTGCTTCTGAAAGTATCTTTCAGGATTGGTGGGTTTCTCAATCTTTTTTCTACGCCAGTTGAGGATGTGGGTGGAGCAAGTGGAGGAAGTGGGTGGAGCCGGATAAGTGGGTGTGGCCTCCTATAAAAATTTGAGCACCTGGACTTAATATTTTACAAATTAAGCAGACATATGCCATGTAGTATGGTGCTAGTATGTAGGCCCACACCTACTATTTATGCACTGTCTCATTCAGCCCAACACTAATATGGCAACGTTATCCAACATATTTGACTGTCATGTGCTTCAGAAGTATTTACCAACCAGTAGGCCATTCCCATATGTCCCATTCTGGAAGCGCTCATTGATGGTGGAATGGCAGAAGATGAAGGAACCATAAGCACTTCCCGGGTACTTTGCAAGGACATTGATAAAGAGGCATAGATGGTCCACGATTGCCTTCACGTTCGTGGAATGCGTGTGCTTCCTATTGCGGTACAGGTGTGATGTAGCAGCTGAAGGCACAAGTTGCACATGTGTGCAGTCCATTGCCCCCAACACTTGTGGAAACCCATGACGGTGGAGAGGAATACTGAGAAGGATGGCTGGGATGCTCATGCCACTCTAACTGTGGTGGGTTGGAATTTCCAGACATCAGCATGTGTAGGACAGCCAGTAGCTTGACCTATGGAGGAATGTTGGTGCACCACTGCGAAGTTGGCTGCAGCCTTGGTGCAATCTAGTGCAGGAGGCTGACAATAAACTCCCTTCTGAGCCAGTAATGGGCAATGGTGTCCGCCTCCCTGACGTCAATGAGGGTAATCCTCTGGTGGTATGTCTGCTCCCTTCTCCTGCGCTGCCTCGGTGGTGATGTATACATTGACCATTCAATCAACCATAGAGGTGAATGATAATGTATAAAATCACAAATAAAAATCACTCTCAATTGCTATTCATATTGTGCAGCTATTGTGGTAGAGAATAATTATAAAGAGCCTTTGATATAGCCCTTAAACATTTTACCTTCCAAGCCCAATAAATTATTTCTAAAAAGAAAAACAGACAAATTCAATAAAAGGCATTCTATACAATAAAATCTATCTGATAGTTTGCTAAAGTGCACACAGTGCTCATCCCAATCAAAAGCTCTCCAAATTGATTGGAATTTAGCAAGGATCTTGTTCCACAAGACACATAGATATTCAAACATTTTCATCCAAGATATTTCACTAAACCAGTGATCCATAATAGGAGATTCTCTTGACTTCCAACCTTGTTAAACCAATGAGAGTTCTACTGGCATTGCTATATAAATGAAACCCGGACGGTTGAGGGCTTTAATCTGGATTGGAAAACAATATAGAGCTAGAGAAGCTTCATGCTGAATATTCAGACCGAGCATTTATCTTAAAACTTGAAATATTTGATACCAAAAATCATTCAGTGTTGGACAAGTAAAGAAAGCATGGATCCAATCCCCTAGTGCTTTGGTTTGGCACCTTAACCATTGACCCAATACTGCTGGGTTTATCCTACGGAGAGCATGGGGGGTATAATATGCTGACACCCCAGCGTTATTTGACAAGCTGTGCTCTGCAATTCTATACAATGATGGGGAATCAGCGATGTACCAATTCCCTACACCCAACATTCTGCCCTTAGCTAATAATTTCATTAACAAGTAAGAACCCTCGTTCATTCTTGCACACTTGTCTTTCAAAAAACGAGTTACCTGTAAAAACCTATAAGAAAAGGGAATTAATACTATTCCCTGGCTGCTGCGTTAACTCAAGCTCAGCCCAGGTTCTCAACCTTTGATTAGTGAAAAAACCATCAACTAAGCAAAACCCTTAAACATTCCGGGGCAGATTTATGACAACTGGCGCATCCCTGCATATCAGCAGGGATGCGCCAGTTATTATGCGCCCCAGCTCCGCCATCATGGATGCGCCGCATTTATAATGCGGCGCACCATGGGGCAAAAACGCATCTGTGCCGTAAAAGTGGCGCATTGCTGGAGTTGCGTCGCAAGCGCGACGCAGCTCCAGCAATGTTCTGGGGGGCCCTATCTGTACAATGCTGCGTCAATCCTTACGCCTGCTTCAAGCAGGCGCAGGGTTTTGACGCAGCATGGGCCTAAAAGTGACTGAGTGAAATCTTGTAGATTTCACTCAGCCACTTTTAGGAGGCGTTCCTGCGCCGGAATGCCCCCACCTGCCCTGGAACGCCTACATGTGGCGCAGGGCTTTACAACGTGACGCATCTCCCAGATGCGTCACGTTGTAAATACCCCGCACCATGGCGCAGGATTTGCGCCGCTGCTGCGTCACAAAAGTGACGCAGCGGCGGCGCAAAAGTGACGCAAGTGCAACATAAATCTGCCCCTCCGTCTTTCCTAAAGAGTTCCTAAAATCATCAATTCCATATACCTGCACGCGTTTAACGAAGTAAATGCATGGCATAAAGGGATATTACACTTCCTAAAAAACTGTTTAGGATGAATCACCATATTATGAATCACTTAATATCTAGTATTTTTCAGTAAGTTTGCCATTTTCAAAAAAGCCGGCAAATCTATTTCTGATTCTTTTATCATCTGAGTCAGAGATAAGTTAACTGACCCGGATGATTGATTCGCACAATTCTGTCTAAAAAGGATGATTAATAATAGGTCTGTAATTGAGGTACTGCTAGCCCTCCCTGCTCCTTATTTTGTTGGAGTAATGCCAGACAAACTGTGGGATGTTTATTCGTCCATATAAACTTAGGAAAAAGAGAGTCAACTTTGTGTAAATTTGAATTGTTCACATTAATTGGGACCTTCGTGAAAAAAAAAAATAATAATTGTAAAATCGACATTTTGATCAGTGATACTCGACCAATTATTGATAATAGAAGAAGTACCCATCTGTTTAGTAGGTCTTTTACTTTCCTCATCATAGTGAAATAATACAAATGAAACAGATCTGTAAAAATTGAAGTTACAAAATTCCCAAATAACGAACTGGATGATTAGAAGCCAATTGTTGCAAACAGACAGTAACATCGCTCACGCCTGCCCTGAACAACAAGACTTCCGGTTTTGGGTGGTTGATTTTATATCTACCCACCGCAGTATATTCATGAAAAATGTCGAGCACTTGAATATTGTTTTTATCAGCTTTGAGATGCAGAATAATATCATTCACAAAAACCTTTATTTTCAACATCCCCAACACAGGACTACTAATCAGAGGCTCATTGCAAAGCGTAACCGTCAAGGGATCAATAAAAAAAGGTAAACAAAAGGGCAGACATTGGACAACCCTGACAGGTTCCTATCTTTATTGTAACTGCCCGCTCTCCTTAGCATTAATCGTTATCCTGGCCTCTGCACCTTGAAAAATATTGCAAAGGATTGCTAAAAACTGCTTGGGGAAATCAAATGTAGCCAAAATAGTGAATATTGCATACTAATTGTAGTCGAATGCCTTTTCGGCATCAATTAAAATTACTGCATCTTTTAAATTATTTGTGGAAAAATAGTTGCTAATCTGCACCAGATAGCTCATATTTGCCAAGATAGATCTACCAGATAGAAACTCATTTTGATCTACCTGAATGTCTTTTTGCACCACAGGCATTAATCTTGTCACAATTATTTGGGTGTAAAGCTCATAATCTAAATTTAACAGGTTATATGGTCAATATGAATTGACATTGAGAGGTGGTTTATCTTTTTTCAGAAAGCTGACTACCAGTGCTTCAGTAAAAGAGTTAGGAAAATCAGAGCCTTCCATAATTTGATTAAATAGTTGTGTCAAAAGATGTAAAAGTGGCTATACAAATTCTTTATAAAGTTCTATGGTATACTATGCTCCCAACTGCTTTTGCCATTGCTCTTAAAGCTATCTTGACCAAGGGCAGAGACATTTTCATACTAAGATTATTCTGATATGCGTGGAGTAATTTAGAGAGTTCAAAGGAACTGAGATATTGGGTCAGCTTAATTGAGAAGACTAGATCTACTTTCTGATACAAGTTCTGGTAATGATGGTAAAATATCTGCGCTATATCTTCTTTATCACTGGTTTGGTTGTTGGAGTATGGATTAAGTATAGAATGGATACAGATATTACTCTTCTTACTCCGAGTGGGCCATTCCAAAAGTTGGCTCTCTTCATAAGCTTTCTACTGAAAGGTTTTAGCATTACATATTTCTTCCGCCAAAACAAAATCCCTCATATTCTGTAATGCATGGCTGTGCACCAGATGTCACCTAATTTGTTTGTCGCTATTACTCGTGCGACTGCTTACTGCCACTGATGCCTTTTCTAGTTCCTCCTGCAGCTCCTGAATTCTATTGGAGTGTACCCAGTTTATGCTTGCTTTAAAAGCAGGCGCCCAGCCTCTACAGATGGCTTTAATGGCCTCCCAAATTGAAAATATCTTAGCTGCACTGACCAATATTCTATCAAGCTGCCATCTGTGCCTTCTGCTATTATCAACATCTGGACAGATTTCAAGCAGGGCTCCAGAATGATCCGAAAAGGCAGTGGCAAAAGTGGTAGTTGATTTTCTATTTAATATAGAAAAAATCAAAAAGAAATCTAACCGGGATGCGGTGTTAAACTGCTGAGAAAAGCAGATAAATGGAGCACAGATAATCAAAACACCATGAGTCTACCATAGCAAAATCCTGCTCAAAAGATGATAGTAGGGCTGCAGTTTTAGGCTTTGTCTGTCCTTTCAAGCTTTTTGAGAAATCTTGCTTTAAATGGTAAATAAAATTTAAGATCTCCTGGCAAAAATTCAGGGATTCTCTAACCCAATCAAAAGCTTATAAAGCTGACTAAGAGCCTCTTTATTATCCTCTATTGGACCATAGTAGTTAAAGAAATTGAGCAATGCCCTCTCGACAAGAACTTGAACCCACATCCAGCTATTCTTGCCATCCTTCTTAAGATCTACTATATTCCGGTTAACATTACCAGACAACTAAGTTGCTACCCCACCCGAATCGCTGCTCCTGAGGAAGAGAAAATGTGTGAGGAAATCTTCTGGGGCTTGCTAACCAGGGATGATTCGATTTTAAGTGGGTTTCCTGTAAAAAGATCACATTTCCTTTCAGTGAGGAAAGCTAATGCACAATCAAACCAAACATCTATCGATTTAGTAAACCATGCGACATGTACCAAACCTAATTAATTGGTCCATTAGGATCAATCACCTGTATATACAAGAAAAGGAAATTTCAGAAATAATTCAAACATATTTCTAAGCCAATCAGTAATTGCAAAGAATTAAGAATGAGCACTGCTTTCAGTCTTGATTCCTCAATTACACAATGTACTTGATAAACTGCTTGTTTTTCCATTAATATCCAACCTGGGCAACCTAAAAACCCACTTCCAACAACCCAGCTCCCCAGAAATCGCTCATCTTACTCCTTTGGCTTCTCATATCCATGACTGGCACCCTTGTGCTGCGTCTTTTGTCCCTATTTACCTCCAGCACACTGTTGCGGGAGGATCCTTCCGTCACTCCACAGCTATAGCAGATGACATACAAAGACAAAAAAACCTTGAACATTAACTGTGCATTACAGCTGGATTATGAGACTAACAAGAACAAATCAAGATTTTCTGGGACAGACCCTCTAGAAGTCATCCCTTGCAGAGCTTTGAATCATTGATAAGAAAGCCCATGCATCCCCTACAGCTGAAAAATATGACCAGCTCTAAACTACCCCAAGAGAGCTTGAAATCCTTTTTGCCATCGAACAGCTGCTATTCACATATCAGAACAAGCATTTGCAATGCAATAGGTCTCGCAATTACGCAAGTTTGAGCTATTGGCACTGTAAATGACAATGCCTCTTATTTATGTTTTTGTTTGTAAAACATAAATAAAACGCATTGTCAATTACAATGCCAATAGCTCAAACTCCCGTAAATGCGAGACCTATTGCATTGCAAATGCTTGTTTCACCAGTGTATGCCCCGGTCTCCTAGTGCTGCGAAGGGCAGTTTAATGGTTATAATTTATGCTGAAATACGTTGGAATAGTTTCTGCCCCTTTAATCGGTTACAGTAATCATTTCATTTAGGCATCTTCTATATGCGAACACTTCACTAGTACTGTTGATGGCGAAAGCACATTGTTGCTGGAACTATATATATATATACAATCTACCTCTGTACTAGACTTTAAAATTACATCCGACAAAAGATGACGTGAAAAAATGCATTCTGTTTTTTTTCACTGTGTTTTCTATAAAGTAAATCGTATAAACTATAAAGAACTGAACTGAATGACGTGTTTCATTTTCTTTCATTTCCCAATAGGCAGGGCCACTGGAATTATACGGCAGGGGAGGGTCAAATTATGCGTCAAGGTTGAGTAAATTGTGTGGCAAGAAAAGGCAAATTATGCAACATTACGCTGCTCAATTTGTGATTTATTTTGCCATTTTTAAGCTTTTCAACACTGTCTGGGCATTGGTTGTACCTTATTAGAAACAGTTTAACACCCACATATAGCAATAAGTTACAGAAAGGTGACCAGTCAACCTTTTCACTGCACAGTAACACGTTGCTGCATTTTTACTAACTTTTGAACCGTTTGAGCTAGAAGCAAAATATTTTTTTGTTAAAATCTGCAGATTGTGCGGCAGATGATGGATTATGTAGGCAAATCTATAACCATAATTCTAGTGGCCCTGCGAATATGTCAAGATTACCTAACATTACACTGGTGCAATGCAGTTTTGTCTGATAAGGGAAATGAGGCCAGAGAGATAACGCAATTTGCCCAGGGTCACACAGCTTCGTTTAAGTGGGGGAGATGGGATTAGAAGTACTCGGGTTGCCTTAATTCCAAAGCCTACGTTTTAACCAACAGAACTACATCTGCTCCTTGTCAGCCCATAAATTACAGGGCACACCCACTAGTCACTATTTGCGAACTTAATTTTTGGAAATTTGGAAAGACAGATGTTCTATTAACCATTCACTTACACGCTCCACACAACTGGAAAATATTTTTGTTTGGTAGTTACAAGGCTGGAAAGATATAAACTTTGTTGTAAGTAGTAAGAAGAAAATGTAAAAAGAAAAGAGAAACTCAATTTTCCAGTTGGCCAGTCAGATTAATAAAGTAATGTAGACTTCGTAGGAAATAGAAGTGCCGTTGCCTTCCGAAAAGAAATGTAACTCAGAGGTCTGCTAGAAACGGTGGAGTAATCATGCTGGGATGGAAACAAGCACTGGCCAAGACAATAGGGCTGGCTTGTACTTTAAATCCTGATTTAACCATTTTTTAAAAAGCCTACAACAGTGAACAAAAAAACATTGAAAGCTATTGCATTATGTATAAAATGCATCTAGAATATAAATAATGTAGAGTGTGACAAATAAATGTACTTTTGAGATATAAAAAGTACAGCATACATGGCAATGCGGGCACCCCACAGGAAGCAGAATGATACACCAAACAATATTAGGGGCAAGAGTATTGCTCTACTGGGCGGAGGCACATTCCACTTGGTATCTAATTTAAACAATTGATAACAGTAGCAGATAAATTAGCAGTAACTGTGGCTTGTATATAATATTGAAAAAGCATCCACTTGAAGCCCTAGTGACACCACGACAATGTTACTGCTCCTGAGTTTCAAAAAGAGGCACAAGAATCCAGAGCAGACATGGCGAGTAAGTTGGCTGAAGAGGTGGGGGTGGCAAATGGTGTTCACGGGCGCTTTGATGTCCTCAGTGGCCGCGCGGCTCACTGAAAACATCAAAGCGCCCGCGAAATGTAAGTGATCGCAATCGCGATCACACTTCAAAGCGCGGCTGTGTGACAGGCGAAAGTGAAAGACAACGAGTGCTTTCAGGCTGCCAAATGGTGCGCGCGCCCGGCACACATGCACAGTAGTTGGCGGCCTGAAAGCACTCGTTTGCACTTCCAAAAGTGCTTACTAAAAGTCTCGCCAGAGCAGCGCTAAAGCGCTGTCTCAGACGAGACCTAAAAAACACTAAATTGGGGACTATAAGAACTATTACATGTCTTTAGCTTGATTGCAATTGCCAGGATCTGCTCCTTTAAACAGTAATCAGCAAAGTTTACCAGAATAGTGGATAGAGACTTCATTTTCGAAGTGCGCTAAGCTGGAACTCGATGGGCTGCCATGTTAGAAAGGTCCTTAAAGTCTGGTAGAATAAGAGTTTTGATCAAATTATCCTCAAATTGAACTAAATTATTAGAGCCTCCCTGGTTCTCATCATCTTCTGGAACACCCTCGAAACATAGGTTAGATCGTCTGTCAGAATTTTCTAAATCTTCAATCTTATTAGACAATGACTGTACCACTTTCTGAGCAACCAAAGCTCTTTATTGCAGAAGGTGACTTTAGCTTCAAGGTCTGAGATTCTTTGATCGGCCTCTTGAAGTCTGATAGGCAGCTGTGTCGGAGTTTCAAATATTTTAGCCACTTGCTGATGTAACATAGCCACCTACTCCATTTGTGCCTGTTTCAGATCCCTTATTTTGGTGAGAATCTTCTCTATAAGATGTGTTAGGGACTTGGCTTGTTCCTGTGGCTGCGACTGAGTCTGTTTATGATTTAGACTCTGTTGAGCTCTGGCTGCCTCAAATAGAGTATCATGTTCAACTGCTGAAACCGGTACCTCAAGGCCCTGAACGGAGGGATCTGAAACAAACTCCTCATCAGACTGTGATCTCAAGTTTGAGGCAAGAATCCTATGGCGAATGTCATTGTTGAAGTCCCACACTTAGATCTTTTGGCTTCAGACTAGTTGGATATTAAATCAGCATGCTGGCTATTATTAAAAACCACTTTCTTTGGTCTAGATTTTGATGATTTGCCAAAGAGGGGATATTCCTTCACTCTTGCCTCCTTCCTAAGACCCCCTTTAAAC
This sequence comes from Triturus cristatus, assembly GCF_964204655.1. Taxonomy (NCBI): domain Eukaryota; kingdom Metazoa; phylum Chordata; class Amphibia; order Caudata; family Salamandridae; genus Triturus; species Triturus cristatus. The sequence continues at coordinate 218,017,635 of NC_140591.1, read as the reverse complement.
TGAGTTGACTGGGTCGATAAACCAACTTATGGACTCTTCACCTGGTCCAATAGTACTCCTTGGGCTGTATTCCCACTCGTAACAGAGCCAGCTCTGCAATCTGGTTATCTTTCTCCAGAGGCTGACTTGGATTATAAAGAGAAGTTGACTCAGAATGCCCAATCAGAAGAGTTAAATCACCTGATGGTGAATTGATCACGATGGTGAGAGGACTGCCACTTCATCTCACTCTTTACTCAGATCTGAACTAAATAGGGCAATCTTCAGTGCCACAGCTTTAGTAGAGGGAAACTTCTCTGATTTTTCATGTGTCAGTCTCCCCTGAATACCCTGTTTTTTCCCCTTCAGTGACATGGTGGCCATATTGCTATTCTGATGAGAGTCACTATATTGCGAGCTGACCATCTGATTACCAAGCCTTAGCAGTATCGATGATGGCTATATCTCTTCTTCTAACATCCACTGAAGAGAGCCAGTATCAGCACCCTATATATTCCAAGCAGAGCATTGAACTGATTTAATGCCTCGCAATGAAAGGGGACTCTCCTCTATGCTCGATTATTCAAATTTTCGCAATAAACCTTCATATTGCCCAGGTACCTATACAGAGGATTGGCTAATGCGTGATTTCTTCAGTCTCTCTGTCACTTTAACAAGGCAAAGTCAACACCCCGGCCAAAACACTGGTTACGAACATGGCATTTCTCATAAGCAAATACTAGGCACAAACAGATATTTGCTGACAGGCTTTACCGTAGTGAACTACTCTCATGCCACCATGGAAAGTATCTCAGTGTTCCTTTAACGAGGGAGCGCACCTGGATTGCCAGTCTCAGATATCACCACTGCACACCGCATTACACCAGCTGTGTCTCCACAATAACACCTCCAAAACACCTGAACGCAAACAAGGGAACTGACAGCCGGTTATGCAGTGGGAGCTCGTCAATGAGTTTCGATGCATTTTGCGTCTTTTTGTAGCATTGCAGGGAGACTAACCTTCAGAGTCACGATTCTTTCCTTCCATCACACTTGCGACCAGTGCTTTAAATGGACCGGTACCGGCTGTTACTGAGTACTGCCACTTATTTATTTTGAAAGGGAGAGTACCTGTACTTCTCAAGAAAAACGTAATACTTTTAAGTGGAGAGTACCAGCACTTCTCAGAAACTAGAAGTAGGGCTTTAAGTGGGCCAGGTCCTGCCGGTGCTCAGCACCGGCAGTTCTTAAAAGCAGGTGCCGAGAGGGGTCCCTATTGGGCTCTCCATTTTCGTCCTCACTCTCAGAATGGAAAAAAAATCTTAACTCTGCAGCAGTACACTGTTTTTATGTAACTTTTTATTTTTTTGCAATTCTGTATTTTAAAACTCAAAATGCTTTGCATGAGAACCAAGCAAGGACATATTAATTTATTTTTTGGTAGGCACGGGTGATTAAGCGTTTTGAGGAGAAACACAGGATGTTGAGCCGACGCTGGGACTCAAACCTGCTTGCTCAGCTCCAAAGTTGGCAGCTTTAGCCATTCAGCCACAACCTCTCGTGCAAGAACTTTTTCAATATTAAATACATCGAAGCCATAGTTGTATGTATGCATGTAGTATATTTATCTTATCCAACTAACAACATTTGATAGAGCCAATAGTCCTGGCTTGTTGTAGGTGTAATGTTACTTGTATTATATATGTGGAGGCAATAACAGAAGCAGCAATTACCAGCCGGGCGGCACATTATGCTGAACACATATTTTTAGCATAAATGTTTTAAGCTGAGCCCTTAGTTATATGGGCCATGCCCCTTTGAGAGACCACCCATCCCTCAGTTTTTCACCCCCACTGAAAGCCCTGACTAGAAGGTATTCTGTTCCAGAGTACCGGCACTTCTATTTTTCCATTTCAAGCAGTGCCTGCGACAGCTCCCGATTTATAAGTTGAAGAGCTACTACTGGCTGTAGGGTGATCCCGATATGGAAACGCCAGCGTCATCCAAATCAGAAACCTTGTCTGTCTCACTTCACCTTTGCTTCACTTCTCATTGGCTGTGACTGCCTCCGGAAGCGGAAGGCAGAGTGGGAGGAGCAACCTAATGGCCAGGCATACAGGCTCCGCCTAGCCACCCCACAAACCCAAATCCTCACTCAATGTGATCAAAACCATTACAAATATCCACTTTGCCAAGACTTGTATAAGAAAGCAGAGATAATACACGAACAGCTGACCACACCTGCTGCACCTCATGATCATACTGTTTCAGTTACAGAAATAATGTAAATAGTATCAACATTCGCAGTCAAAAGGAAGACCAGAAAAAAACTATGGTATGAAATTAAATACATGGGGTTTGTTTTATAGCATATTGTGTTAAAATTGAAATAATGGCACAGTACAACCCTTTATTTTGTGTCCTCTCACTGTTTATACACATAACAAATCACGTGCAGTAAACAAGAACATGTCTCATTGCCACGCGTTTTCAAACTTTTACAGCTTTTTTGCTCAGTTTTCTAATGTCCTTGTAAATTATCACTTCAATTAATGGTAGGGAGACTAATGACAACGTGTCTATAAGGGGGACAGAAAAATCTATTTAGTAATTAAACTCTGCAGAGGCGCCATGTCTTGGTTGTCTTTGGAATGCAAGATGGTGAAAAGAGTTTGTCTCATTTGGAAGCAAGATTGATGCCCCATCATTGATGCTCCATCACTTACTGTCTTGGTGGCTCTCCAAACCAGGGATTTGTTTCCCAGGAAAAGGAAAATAGAGGAGAAACTTGACATACCTTTAATAATTGGTTATTTAGGAGACAGAAGCGATCTGCACGTTCAGCGGGGACTAGATCTTGCAATCAATAAAGTTCAAGGCGATACCTTTCCCAAATATTTCTTCCTAGAGCCTCATTTCTGATGCTGGTCTCAGAGTAACTGCAAAATGCCTGGTAATCCACCCTGTCCTGGGTAACTCCTGAGCAATGAGGTGCCTTCAAGACCCTCACGTCTATTCTTTCTATAACTATACTTTTAATATCGTCTGGAGACTACACATAGAATACTCGCAGGGGGTTGGTATTTTGGGGATAGGGTAGCAGCAGTCACCATGGTCGTGTTCTTTGATGTATCCAGTTCTGGCATATATTAGGATGTTGTGTGTTTTTGAAACCATGGATTTGGTGGCATACTGTGCCAAGAGGCATATGTTCAGTGAAAAGTTTGTTAGAGTTGTGATTTTTGGGGAGGAGTCTAGAGGGTGCAACGTTCGCATTTTGTGTGTGTGTGTGTGTGTGTATGCATGTGTGTGAGTGCGCGCACACGCTTGTTTGGGGTCAGCATGGATGATGTATTGGCAAGTGTCAAATTTCAAGACTGCTATGGATATGCATTGTATGGCATAAGGGTTGTATCCTTGCTAACACTCAGTGACATGACCAAAAATAGGAAAGATTTTTCTGATTTCAAAATATCACATTAGTGTGATGCTGATGATGTCAGAGGAAATTAGACCATGAAACGTGTGCCCTTGTGATGTCACTATAAACACTATCAGACTAACCCTTCTGCCTGTCTTCCTCCACCATTATGAGTCTCCTTTCCCATACTCCCACGTACTCCCCCATTCTCCTCTCAGTAATGACCCCCTGTCCTCATCCTCGTTTTCTCTCTATTATGAATATCTTATGGTTCTCCTCCCACCTGCTCTAGCGCCCTCGCCACCCTGCTCTCCAAATGTTCCTCTTCCCCAATCTTTCCATCCTCTTATGTCCTGCCCCTTGAAAACGACCATGCTTCCCTGAGCATCTGTGTCTCTCTCTCCCTCCCCATCTCCCTTTCCTCTCACTTCAGTCTGATCCTCCCCTTCCTATCACTACTTCTCTGCTTTCCACCTCACATTCTCTACTTTGCACCTCTGTTTCTCACTTCCTTTTTCAATTGCAGATTTCAAACTAATCGCCTTAGTCTAAAACTCATTGAACCCAAATCCAAAGTTCATAAGCTCACAGATGGAGGAAGGATGCAATGCAGTCCATTCGTTTGCAGCAACTTCAAGCAACGTTACCATTGGTCACAAAAGAATGTATGATCCGAATTCTCATCAGTGATGATTGCAAAACTGTGGTAAGTTCCATGAGACAACAGGTGTCAGGTGTCTCACAGCAAACGTATCCAGCACTTTGGACACGCACACTAGACAATTTTCTTCTTAAGGCTCGGGATCAACCTTTAGTGGTTCCCGGTGGGGCTCACTGGCACTCATTTTTGGGGACCTCATGGGTGCTCTCAAACATTTCCCCAGGGGCTGCAAAGTAATTTCTGTGACATGCCCGAGGGTCACATCGATGCCAGCAATGTGAGGGTCGGGGTGATGAAATGTGGCCGTAGAGGGATGCGAAGCAGGTGCATGGTGTAGACAACAACCCAAGCCTTCACATGACTTCTGTCTGCCACCAACGCTCTATTCTCATGCACAAAGAATTTAAGTCAAAGCATTAACTTCTAATGTAAAACGTGTGAGGGAAAGAGATACTCATCTGGTGGCTGAATCGCAAAATGTGAAACCAGAAAACCTGGTATCAGTCCTGGCTTCCCCACTTGATGAAATTGTGTGATCCAAAGCAATTGGTTAATTTCACTTTGTTTCATATTTCTTCATTGCCACATATGCAAGCCCCTTAAAATATACAAGTTCTGGATGTGCACTGTACAAACCTTCCCTTGTGTTTATTTTATTAGCTACAATGCTGTTCCAATTATATAACAACCAAGGCTACACACAAGGTGCACCTGACAAATGATTTACCTCTTGGTTCACTAATGGCATTGTTTTCAGAATGGGGGCTGCATGAATGTTTCCAAGATGATGTTTGAAAACAATCACTGTTTAATAAATGCCTCCCAATGCAGTGATATAATCTGATCTACTCAGGTAAAACACACATGTATCTTAATAAAAGACACTTTTTTCAAGTTTGCAAAGAGTTTATCAGGTTTTTACATGTCTAGTGCAAAATGTCTTTAAAACTAAGGGTGTTCCTAAAGATAAGTTGTCTAGGACACCATCTTTTATTATTTATCTTCACTGTAGTTAACATGTAAATAAAGTATACCCATTTGTTTCACAGCTTTCTGAATGTTCTTGCTCTGTCAAGTGAACAGCAGCCCAGTGCTGCTGTTCACCAGGGGAGCATAATTAAAGGTCAGAAGGGCCGTACTTTGAGTATCCCTGTGAGAGGGAAAACTCACAAAGGGGAAAAAAAAAGAAGAAAAAGGCATAAAACTCCTCTCAAAAGTAAAAAGGAGGAACCTGCACGAGTTAAATAAAGAGGCAGCCCGTGTTTGGCTGTGAAATAAAGAGGCAGGAAACAGAGCAGCTGAGAGAGTGTTGGGATTTTCTGAAAATTGTAGGGGTACATTATATTCATGAATAGTCCATACCCGCATATAATCTTATGTGTGTTAATATTAGTTAGTAAATGTTGCCGAATAATCAATGGAAAGTGAAGTGTTAGAATGAAGTTTCCCATTCACGAACAGTAAAAATGGCACTTAGATGGAATCATGTAACTCTCAATGTTCATTGCATATGCTTAATATAGTAGCTCATGTGTAATGTAATGCATTAGATTTAAAACGTGCACCATAAAGTCTGCATACGCATAGATGATTCATTGTGCCTTAAATGTGATGAATGTAGTGCTTGCAGATGCAACGTTTATAAATGTGTGTTTAAATTGATGTCAAATGGCCTAGATGGAGTATTTACTCTTTTGTGTTTATAAAAGGCCTATTTGTTTCCTTATGTTAGCCGGTTTGTGTAGGCCTGAAATGCATTTTCCCTGGTAAAGCTCTCATTTGGAGGCAGTCAGCGATATTCATGTGCGTGCAAGGTTGTTCTGTTCTCATGATTCTGTTGCTGGTGCAAGCACACCGTCTTAGTTAGTTAGGAGTTTTAGGAGTTAGGTATGGAGGAGACCTGCAACAAAGTATTTTGGAATGCCGATAATTGGGAGCCGATATTCTTTCTCGCTGAAGAAGCCTGAGACCCAAGGACACATCAACCGTTGAAGAAAGGGAACGATTCTTAGAAAGGAGACTTAGAGCGAACTCAGTAGCTTTGGCTACTTACCCCTATAACGTGAGTGTACTTCTTAGGAAATCTTCACGAACTGACTCCTTTTCTTGATGTTGCCTGGGAAATGCTAAGTAGGGATGCCACTTTAGTGATAGTGAAGGGACAGACTAATGGATATCTTTTGCAGCTGCTAATGAAGACTAATATAGATATTGGAGCAGTCATTGCCTGTTTAGTGTTTTTGGAGTTGCTCATTCTTTTTATATTGCATCGGATTTGATTAATTCGTAGGATGAACTTTGTAGTAGTGCCTATATACTTTTTCAACCTCGTCATGAGGTGCTTGTATGTCCAATTGTTTTTGGCTTTGTAATAAAACCCCTAAATTGGAAGTCGAAGTCGGTGATCCTCTCCGAGTTTTGCTTGATTGGTCCATGTTAGCTAGTTGTGAATGTGTTGGGATTCAGCAGGTAATAAAGATCCAGTCGACCGAGGATTTTTAGTAAATATTATAATAGAATCCGGCGTTATCACAGCTTTGGTATTCGGCGCCCTGACTTTTAAAAGCGCCAGCTGCATGCTTTTGAGCACAGCTTTGGCCACTGGCACTCATTCTATTACACATTAAGAACTGCCTTTACTCTGTTAGTCTTTTGTTATTGCACAGTTGTATGGTTTGAAGCAGTGCTGAAAGTAATACGAGTGTCAATGGTGAGCTGTTATGCATCACAGGTGTAACTAAGGCTTTTGAGAGTGAATGTCTGAATCTATAAGAATGTATTATTCCAGTCTCTAAATAAGATAAAATATGCATTAACAGCAGGTATCTTCTACAAAAGGCACACTGTACACACATGAGCTTCGGGCTGCACGTGGTTAAGCTTGGAAGGCAGCACCTCTGCTCGCAATAATCAAGTTATAGGTGCAGCAAAGAGCCACACACTCAGAGGTGCTGGAACACTTTTCAGAGTGGGAGTTCTGCCAGCCATGTTACATCGCTGAAGTCATATGGGTTATGAGTATTCCAAGCGTCATACCAAGAACAAGTGTAGGTAATGGCCCATGTTCATTCAGTAGGAGAATAGTAAGGGGGTGATATGTAGCCAGTGGCACATTTTGGAGCACACTGTTGCAATTATGAAACTGAATCATGGTGTGGTAGCGCACTGTCATTACAGACTGCCCATTATTAGTAGCGGCTCCTGGAGGGAGTGCCGCGGGCGGTGAGGCGGGGCGGAGGAGGGGCAGGGTGGGGGGTAGTAAACTACGGCATACGGCTAAACGGAGGTAAGTACATAAATAAATAAATAAAACGAATTACATTGCACACGCTGCACTGCACATTATCTGTTGAAATGGTTACTAAACTTGCACAATAATGTGTGGACATTTTCTGCAAATATTTATCATTTGTGCATTACCAAGTAAAGAGTGTTGATTTGTGTTTCTATTATTAAAATCTCTGTTCCCATCACGCTTCAGAATTATCAAACAATGTGCTTCATTTATGCTGCACTAACTGCTGATATATTTTGAAGCCTTTATACAGTTCATATACAAGTATTCAAAACAAAACAAAATAAAACCAATATTTTAAGGAATATTTATTACTCTTTTTTTTAGCTGGGGGGGTTTATATAGCGCGAACTCGACCCAATGGAATCAGAGTGCTTTACATGAGCACCAGTTGTGTTACAGATGGACACATTCATTTTGTTGGGCAGGGGAGATTTAGGGCCCGATTACCACTTTTGGCGCTGCTGGTGGCCCACTACTGCTGTGCTCCTGCACCACCAAGAGGGCCCGATTATGACTTTTGGTAGGGTGGGGAGCCCGCCACGCCCACACACCTCCAAAAGTCGCGTCCGCCCGCCAGCTTACAAGTAATTTTGTGGTCTGTCGGGCGGAGTGGCGGTTCCCGAGGCGGTGCCTTTGCAAAAGGCACCGCAATTGGAACGCCACACAGGTCTTTGCACTGCATGGACTGTAACATCCATGCCATGCAGGGACTGGTGTTCCATTTTGTGCCCCCCTGTGCGCATACACATGGCGCAGAGGCACAAGAAGGCTATGTAGGGCCCCTTTTGTTTCCTCTCCGACAGGGTTTTCATGGCGGTGGAACCGCCAGAAAAACCCTGGCAGAGAGGAAACTCGTAATATGCTTGGCAGGACCAAAGAGGTCCTGTCAAGCATATTGCGGCCTCTGACTGCCATGCCACCGCAAGGGAACAGCGGTTCTCTGGTGGCGCAGGCGGTCCCAGGGCGGTCTGACTGCCCAAGTCATAATGGGGCGGTTGGGCCACCGGTGTGGCAGTGGCTGGACCCCCACCACTGCACCACCATGATCCTGGGGGTCCCTGGACTGCCAGACTCATAATTAGGCCCAGAGTTGCTGCAACCCACCAGCCAGTGTTGGAATCGCCATGAAAACCCTGGCAGAGAGGAAACTCGTAATATGCTTGATGGGCCCATGGCAGTTCTGCCAAGCATATGAAGGCCTCTGACTGCCATGCCACTGCCAGGGAACTGCATTGGCGGTTCCAGGGCGGTACGATTGCCCAAGTCGTAATGGGGCGGTTGGACGGCCTGTGCGGTGGTGGTTGGACTTCACTGCCGCGCCACCACAAGTCTGGCAGTCCTCAGACCGCCAGACTCTTAATTAGACCTGAAGTGATTTGCCCAGAATCACAGGATTTGCTGAGACTTGAACCTGGTTTCCCTGCTTAGAGGTTGACCACTCTAACTGTTAGGCCACATTCACTCTCTGAACCCCAGCATGGTTATTTTGGATGTGCTGCAGCACCCCTCCCCACCCCTTCTTCCAGTGCTTATGCACGCACTCCTGCCAAACAGCTCCTACCAACATGGAGCATCGAGAAAGCATGATGATGTCACGAACAAGCTATGGCCTTTTGAAAAGTGCAGGAGAAATGTATTGCAATAGAGCACACACACCCTTATGCATCAAGCCAAAATCCAGTCGGTAAAATACCGATTCCTTATTAGCTCCCGGTATTAAGTAAAAAATACCCAATCCCAATGCATCAACCCAAAAGCAGAAATCGGTATTTAAGGAATCCTTAAATAGCGATTCTTTAAATAGGGATTCCTTAAATACCGATTCCTTAAATAGCGATTGCATTTAAGGAATCCCAAAGTGAGATTCCTTAAATGCAATGCATCAAAGTTAAAAAATTAGCTATTTCGCTAATAAGGAGAGCAAATTACCATGAAGATGAACTGCATGGTAATTTGCAAAAACTTTGAAAAATGCACTTTTGTGCATTTTTCAAAGTGTCATGTTGCGCACACACATGCCCTTCTTAGAGCATGTGTGTGTGCAACATATGTGCACATATCATTTTCAGGGGTGCAACAGGGTGTCCTTTTGACACCCTGGCACCCTTGAAAGTGCTCCAGCTATTAGCGATTCGGTAATACCGAATCGCTAATACAGAATGGCTTTACATTCATTCCTATGGGCCTCCAAGGCCATAGGAATGAATGGGTAGGTATTCCTTATTACCGATTCGGTATTACCGATTCGGTAATAAGGAATGTTAAGGAATCGCTATTTGAATAGCGATTCCTACATGCATAGCCTTTTGCTATTCCTTATTAGCGATTCCTTATTTTTCGCTAATAAGGAATCGCAAATGCTAATGTTGATGCATATGCCCCAAGATGTTTACAAATTACAAGTATATTTAACCGTGCAAGAAGAAAAGCGCGCCTTAGCTAGGCAGAAATTTTGCTGAGCACTGTTTGTGAGGTACTCCTTCCCCCCAAACTTCTCAGTCTGCCTCCAATGTCCACTGGTGTTTTTTTACCCCGGTGTAATGGACATACCTTGTATAAAGGCTCCAACCACGAGCTGGAAACTCACTGTTTGTGGGGGTTTGCGGCCCACCTTTTGATCCATCATGTGATATCAGCTGCATACCAGGAATGTCAATTCACTAAATGACAGGGGTAGTGGAAGTGACATCACACACTATTTAACATTTACTTTCACTAACACACACATGCGTACACACACACACATATATTCACACATACACACATTTGCTCTCACATAACCACACTCTCACCTGCAAGCTTGCACACATGCTTTTAAAACCATGTTTTACTTACCTCAGCTGGTCATGTTCAAGCTAACTGTAATCCATTCTTTATTACACTAATAGTAAATAATTTAAAAAATCACTATAAGTGTTATTTAAAATTTATAGAAAACAATTAAGGTGGCGCCCGCGCCGACGTCCATGAGGGCGAGCTGCCCCCTCGTGGTCCTGGAACCGATTTTGCTGTTAAATTTGGCCTTAATTTACACGCATTATCAAGCATCCACAACCATCTGCATGCATACAGTGCATTCCATGACCTGAATAATCATGTTACATTGCGCTGAAAAGCTATCTAGGGTACCTTGCTTTACTGAAAACAGGATGCACAATATCTTGCAGCAAGCGAGGCTGACTTCTTTCCTTGGGTTTCTTTTATTGTAGGAAAAATGTGCATTCAAAGGAGTTCCTATCTTTTCAAAAGCGGAGCAGCTTGTTGTAATGTTTCCTTTGATGCTTGCTCAGTTTGGAAAGAAGCGGCGGCATATCCAGCTGTGCAGACGCCTGGACACCCACTGAGAGGAAACGTCTCTTCACAAAAGGCAGCGCTGATCACCTGCAACCCCACTAATGCCTGCGCATTCATTCTCTTATTTCACCAATCACCGTAGCCGAAGAGATGAGCCTGTTACAGCAACGCTATTCCTGCTCTGACAGAAGCATTTAGGCTGCACATCTCTGCCTGTGTGAGACAGTGTGCCCCGCGTCAGTAGTGCGGCAGATCTCTGATTGGACCCACGGCGCGCTCCAGAGGAGACATTCCAGCTGCTTGTTTGATTTGATTTTCAACCTGCAGCAAGTTTCTCAATGCCTGGGACGGCGCATGCGCTCTCAGAGTGACCTTAAGACCAGGGTAAAGTAGCCTACGTTCGACCTTAAGACCAGGGAAAAGAAGCATTTGCAATGAAATCGGTCTCGCCTTTGGGACCTCATAAGTATTTAGCGATGCCAGTGGCGTAACGAAACTTGAGGGGGCCCCCCTACAGGATACGTGGAAGGGGCCCCTCCGGTTGACCTCTTCATGTAGGACTTCCACAGGGTACATGTGTTGGGGGGGGGAGGGGGTAGGCAAAAGGTCTGCCTACTCCACTGTCCGCAGGTCTGCTTCCGAGGCTGTCGGTGCTTCTTCAAGGGTTGGGGTCTGTGGGTTCAGGTGACAGATTATGCCCCTCGAGTCTCTCTCCATCACTTCCTCTCTATCACTCACTCTCTTCTGTTTGTGTCTCCATCACACAATATCCTGTCTCTCTCCATCACTCATTCTCTATCACTCACTCTCCTCTGTGTGCGTCTCAATCATATAATATTGTTGTTGTCTCTATTCATCACTCCCCCTGCGTCTCAATCATATAATTACCTCTTTGTCTCCCTCATCACTCATTCTCTATCACTCACTCTCCTCTGTGTGCGTCTCAATCATATAATATTGTTGTTGTCTCTATTCATCACTCCCTCTCCCCCCTGCGTCTCAATCATATAATGACCTCTTTGTCTCCCTCATCACTCATTCCCTATCACTCACTCTCCTCCCTGTGTGTCTCAATCACACAATAACCTGTCTCTCTCCCTCCTTCACTCTGTTGCTCTATCACTCACTCACCTCCCTGCGTGTCTCCATCTGACAATCTCATCTGTGTGTATCTCCATCACTTCGCCTCATCACTCACTCTCGTCTGTTTGTGTCTCGATCACACAATATCCTGTTTCTCTCCATCACTCATTCTCTATCACTCACTCTCCTCTGTGTGCGTCTCAATCATATAATATTGTTGTTGTCTCTATTCATCACTCCCTCTCCCCCTGCGTCTCAATCATATAATGACCTCTTTGTCTCCCTCATCACTCATTCTCTATCACTCACTCTCCTCCCTGTGTGTCTCAATCACACAATAACCTGTCTCTCTCCCTCCTTCACTCTGTTGCTCTATCACTCACTATCCTCCCTGTGTGTCTCCATCAGACAATCTCATTTGTGTGTATCTCCAACTCTCCTCTCTGTCACTCACTCTCTTCACTCACCCCCCGGTGTCTTCATCATATAATATCCACTTTGTATCTCTCATCACTCATTCTCTATCACTCACTCTCCTCCCTGTGTGTCTCCATCAGATTATCTTCTTCAAGTCTCTCTCCATCTCTTACTCTCTAGCATTTACTCTCTGTGTGTCTCCATCACACAATATTGTCGTTGTCTCTCTATTCATCACTCCCTCTCGTAACTCAGTCTCCTCCCTGCGTGTCTCCAGACATTCTGCTCTGTGTCTGTCTCTATCACTACCTTTCTATCACTCACTCTCCTCCCTGTGTCTCCATCATAAAATATCCTCTTTGTCTCGCTCATCACTCATTCTCTATCACTCACTCTCCTCTGTGTGTGTCTCCATCACACAATATCCTCACTGTCTCCATCACTCATTCTTTATCACTCACTCTCCTTTGTGTATGCCTCCATCATATAATATTGCCCTTATCTCTATTCACCACTCCCTCTCTTCACTCAGTCTCCACCCTGTGTCTCCATCATATAATATCCTCTTTGTCTCCCTCGTCACTCATTCTCTATCACTCACTCTCCTCCCTGTATGTCTCCATCATACAAGATCCACATTGTCTCTCTCCCTCCATCACTCTGTTGTTCTATCACTCACTCTCCTCCCTGCGTGACACCATCAGACAATCTCCTCTGTGCCTGTCTCCATCACTTTCTCTCTATCACTCACTCTCTTCACTCTCTCTCCTCCCTGTATCTCCATCATATAATATCCTCTTTGTCTCTCTCATCACTCATTCTCTATCACTCACTCTCCTCTCTACGAGTCTCCATTAGATGATGCCCTTCGAGTCTCTCCATCCCTTCCTCTCTATCACTCACTCTCCTGTGTGTCTCAATCACAAAATATCCTTGCTGTTTCTCTCCATCAATCATTATCTATCACTCACTCTCCTGTGTGCTGTCTCCATCAGAAAATATTGTCATTGTCTCTCTTTATCACTCTCCTCCCTGTGTCTCCATCATATATTATCCTCTGTGTCTCTCTCATCGCTCACTCTTTATCACTCACTCTCCTCCCTATGTGTCTCCATCAGATCATCTCCTTCGAGTCTCTCCATTCCTTCCTTTTTATCACTCACTCACTCTCTTCCCTGTTTCTTGCTTTGTCGTTTCCTTCCCATTTTATCTTTATCTCTCGCACTCTTTCCTTCCGTTCTCGGCCACACAAAGGTCTCTTCTCTATCACTTATGTCTACTCCTGTCCCCATCATTCTCTTTCTCTATTGCTGCCTCTCTCTGTTCATCACTCCCTCTAGTCCGTCACCTCCACCCACCCTGTACTCACTCGTCTTTTTCTCGATCACTTCCTCTGACACTCCCTGTTTGTCTACATCCATCCCTCTCCGTCTCTTTTTCTGAGTCCCTCACTTCTCCTTGTTCTCTCCCCGTCCCACTTCTTTGGTGCCCTCAGTCCTGCAGTCTTTTATGTCATTCCCTCTATCTGTAGTCTTATTCCCCCATCTCTTTCTTCGTCCTGTACACTCTCTCATCAGTACCATCTCTTCTATCTGTTTCTCCTTTATTCGCTGTCGGGTGTCGACCTTTATTTCTCTCTCTGTCCTTTCTACAACACTCTCTTCACTTTCTCTGCACATCTTTCCTAAGTATCTATTTTTATTCTCTCTCCCCCGATATACTTCTTCCACGCCTGGTCAGGGGCAGTAAGCGTTATATAAATACAATTACAGTGACTTCTGTAATGGGCGGCCACTCCCTCTCTCTCTCTCTCTCTCTGTTGCTGTCTCCTCTCCACCTCTCTCTCCTCGCCTCTCTTTCTCTTCTCGTTCTACGTCAATCAACTCCTTCATGTTCTTCGGGCCCTCTCTTACTTGCCTTCTGTTCACTGATCACCCTCCCCAGTCTGTCTATTTCACCATCACCTCCTCTCCCCGCTCAGACTTTCCCATCCTTTTCTCCCCCTCCAAGGCTTCACCCCTGATCTGTCTCTGCCTCTCGTCCTCTCCACCAGGCTCATTTCAGGACGTGTCCACCCGCTCTACCCTCCTCGCAGCCCCCGCTCGAGCTCTCAGACGAGAGTACTGAGCTGAGGGGGGCCCTGCAGCTCGGGGACCCCCGCACCGCGGGGGCTGCGGGGGCCTGTGTTACGCCCCTGAGTGATGTAGCGCATTATTGCACATCACTGAAACGAGGCTGGTTTTGCTCGTGCTTGCCAACTGCTAATAAACTAGTATTTAACTGCGGTTGAGTTGTGTGTGTGTCAGAGTGCTTAACCCTGAATTATAAACACCTCAGCACTATGGGGCAGATTTATGATAACTGGCGCATCCCTGCATATCAGCAGGGATGCGCCAGTTATTTTGCGCCCCAGCTCCGCCATCATGGATGCGCCGCATTTATAATGCGGCGCACCATGGGGCAAAAACGGCACAGATGCGTCACGCATCTGTGCCGTAAAAGTGGCGCATTGCTGGAGTTGCGTCGCAAGCGCGACGCAGCTCCAGCAAGGCTCTGGGGTGCCCTATCTGCACAATGCTGCGTCAATCCTTACGCCTGCTTCAAGCAGGCGCAGGGTATTGACGCAGCATGGGCTCAACAGTGACTGAGTGATATCTTGTAGATTTCACTCAGCCACTTTTAGGAGGCGTTCCTGCGCCGGAACGCCCCCCCCCGCGCCGGAACGCCTATATGTGGCGCAGAGCTTCACAACGTGACGCATCTCCCAGATGCGTCACGTAATGAATACCCCGCACCATGGCGCAGGATTTGCGCCGCCGCTGCGTCACAAAAGTGACGCAACGGCGGTGTAAATGAGGCGCAAGGGCCTCATAAATCTGCCCCTATGTTGCTTCGTGTGGGTAGACTCAACTCCTCCCTTGCCGGCACCTGCGCACTCTCGGAGGGAAAGTTCGTAATTTCACCGACTAGTGGGGTACCTTTCGTTCTCCCCTTCAGTCGAGCAGCGGTCCACCCTAAAGAAAAGCGAGAGGGGCCACCTCACTGAGGGTAATGCATACATGCCAATAGACCCGATTCCGGCGGGAGACTACCGATTTTTCAAGCCAAAAATGGCTTTATTTTAGCTGTCTCCCGCCTGAAATTGCATTTTCTACAATAGAAGTCAATGGGGGATTTTCACTCTCCTTATTTTTTTTTTTAAATCTCCCATGTCCCTGTCCTAAAATGTTAGCATGTATGGAAATGTCCCTCTTGAAGGTGAGAGGGAGGCTCTCCCTCCTCTAACAACAAATCCTCTCTGGAGTCAGACGCTCTACGCTCACCTGGCGGGGAGGTAGATCTCTCTTCCCTGGAGAGACCCACTCTCCCTCAGGTGAGACTGTTTTTTATACAACTGGTAGGGTAGATTGCCCTCCATATAGGCACCTACACTGTCTGCAGGAGGACACTTTTCTGCCCGTCTTGAAAGGGATGGTCCGTCGGTACGCTGCCTCCTAGCAACTAGGTACGCATTTGCCGATTTCACACACACACACACTCTGCCTCTGAAATTATTACACGCACCCTCTAAACTGTGCCACTAACATTAAAGAAAGAAGGAACAGTCCGGAAGCTCCTGCTGAAAACGATCGATAAAGTCAATATTTAGGGGGCCGAATTTCCGATTAGACACGTCGCAGAAAGCTTCCTCAAAACGAACTCTTTTTCAGATGACTTGACGTTTTCCTATTAGTTAGAAACGTGCATGTATTTTAGCAATTGATTCATCTGTAATTCAGCAATGATTCACCTGAATCGTAAAGTAATACCAGATATCCCATTTCTGTTCGACGAGTGTGATGCCCAGCCCGGCCCTCGTTGTCAAATCTTGAGCTTTATTTAAATAGATGGCCTCCTGCTGCAAAACAGTCCTAGGGGCAGATTTACGTTCCTTGGCGCATCCCTGCAAATCAGCAGGGATGCGCCAGGGAAGATGCGTCACGCAAGTTTGTCCTTGCGCCACCGCAGATGTGCCGCATTTACAATGCGGTGCATCGTGGCGCAAGGACAAGCAGATGTGTGACGCATCTGCCGGCGTAAGGTTGGCGCAGGGCTGAAGTTGTGTCACAAGTGCGACGCAACTCCAGCACTGTTCCAACCTACCCTATCCCTAACATGGTGCGTCACGCCCTACGCCTGCTTCAAGCAGGCGTAAGGATTTGACGCACCAGCGTCGGAAAAGTGACTGAGGGAAATCTTGTAGATTTCACCGCGTCACTTTTCCGAGGCTTTTTCCGACGTAACGCCATCCCTGCATACATTAAACCTAACACGGGTTTAATGTGGCGCAGGGCTTTACAACGTGACGCATCTCCCTAGATGAGTCACGTTGTAAATCTGTCGCAGCATGGAGCTGGCTATGCGCCGCCGCTGCGTCACAAAAGTGACCCAGCGGTGGCGCAAAAGTGGCGCACAGGGCTTGTAAATCTGCTCTTTAGTTTTTGGGATCTCACCATCAACCTACATATAGAACACGCTAAGATTCTTGAACGTAAACACAAACGCATGCTTTTATTGATATTGACTTTGGTTATTCTAAATGTGTTGTAATAGAGTCTTTAAATTAATCCAGTTACGATTTTAATAACACATCGAATCGAAATAAGGGGTAACTGAACTCACAAACTGTCTCAGTACTGAATTACCCTTTCAACCCCACAGTTGAAAGACTCATTTCACAGCCGGAACGGTATTTTGCACTTAAACGGGTGGCAAAAAACGTCGGCACAGTGAGCAGTCTGCAAGTGACAGGTTGGAATCCTTGTAGGGCAGATTCTCCCTTTCGACAGCACAGTCAAGAGTCGGACTACAGTACAATAGCAGAACAACTTGTTGCAAAACCCAAAGGTGACAACAATATATTTTACAGCAGCATGTAAATCACAGGTTGTAATAATCCCAGCAGATTCTCCCTTTCAACGTCCACGGTGGGGTAAATTCGAGCAACAACCAAGGTGAGCGGGAACAAAGCTACACCTTTTATTTACGGAGCTAAACAAGCTTACACATGGCAGAAACTACTGCAACAAGTTACAACCGCTGTACTGTTGTGTGGTGGTGGGAGGGTCACTTGTGCATTCCGAAAAACCAGCTCCTTTCCTCCTGACACTTACATCCTAGATGCATCTGTTTTTTTTACTTTCATTCACCCTTCTGAATCTGCAGAGCTGTTAATGGCTGGTGAATTGCTAAAGAATAAGAAATATATTTTAAAAGCTTACACGAGTTCAGTAGAATTATTTGTCTTTTTGTTTTTTACAACTCATTACTTTCCTATTTTTAGATGCGTTTCCAGTTATATGAGTGGATGAAACACAGTCATTGGAAGGGGGAAAGAAAAGGCCTCCTGCCAGGGTCAGAGGAATCATCCGCCATACCAATATGAGCTGCTGCTGTATAAAGACGAGCCCGCTTCCCAGGTGACTCGAGGCCGACTTTCAACACGTAGGGCTACGGGTAGAGCATGGGAACTGAAATGTCTGCCTGACACGGGGGCACTGCGCCCCAGCAGCTGCAGGATGCCAAGCATAGCCCGATGCCACAGCTGTACTCTTCTTATGATGCGCGCGGATGGAAGTGACGCATATCTACCACGCTATCAAATGTGTCAAATTGAGAAAATGATTCAACTTTGTTCAAGTGCTTAGAGAGCGAGCGCTGGCTGCTAAACAGCAAACCCTCGGCTCCCTCCTGGACCTCGGCTGCAGCCTCGGAAACTGACATAGTATCGTCATTGGCATCCTCTGTACACCCCTCCAACCATATATACATTTCCCAATAATAAACACACAACACAGATTGTTAGATTGGGTACAAATGCCGCAGGTTTATTACATACACTGTTATGTAATGGTGGGTTATCTTGCGGGCGATCCAAGGGCAGGCAACCAACTGGGCCGCCTGCCCGCCTGTTGTGCCCGGCAGCACTGGAGCGAACCCCGCCTTTGCTGCCCTACCAGTGATTATCTTACAGGATCACGTGACCGTTGGTACCTTCTTACTCACGCCCCTTCCAGGGCGGAGCGTCGCATAGCAAACCCCCCGGTTGTTCAGGCCCACAACCGCCCGAAGGACTAGCGGGGCGCCGACACGGCTTCCAGGACCCTCCCATGAGGCTCCACGGATTTGGCTCTGGCACCCCCTATGGTGCCACGCAGAGGTACCCTTTGTACCGGCCTGCTTCCAAATCGCCCTGTAACTCCGCCTGGAACGAAAAAGGAAAACATTACAATACTCTCTACCCCCCCACCTGCCACCACCACGCCGGGTAAGCGGTAGGGAGGGATGCGGCGAGCGTGGCAAAAAGAGGTCGCCCTCATGGTGGGGGAGGGCTATATAGCCTCCCCTCCTGGCCACGATGCTCCCGGAAGTGACGCCCATTGTGTCACGCCCGGGAAGGAAGAGGGGGGACTCTACCTGAGTCCCTGCCCCCAAGGGGGCGGGGAGGGGTCTCTGGTGCCCAGACGACACTAGAGCGCTGAGCGCTCTAGTGGCCTCCTTCGGGAGCCGCGGTCAGCGGCTTAGTATCGTCATTGGCATCGTCTGTACACCCCTCCAACCATATATACATTTCCCAATAATAAACACACAACACAGATTGTTAGATTGGGTACAAATGCCATAGGCTTATTACATACACCGTTATGTAATGGTGGGTTATCTTGCGGGCGATCCAAGGGCAGGCAACCAACTGGGCTGCCTGCCCGCCTGTTGAGCCGGGCAGCACTGAAGCGAACCCCGCCTTTGCTGCCCTACCAGTGATTCTCTTACAGGATCACATGACTGTTGGTAACTTCTTACTCATGCCCCTTCCAGGGCGGAGCGTCGCATAGCAAACTCCCCGGTTGTTCAGGCCCACAACCACCCGAAGGACTAGCGGGACGCCGACACGGCTTCCAGGACCCTCCCATGAGGCTCCGCGGATTTGGCTCTGGCACCCCCTATGGTGCCGCGCAGAGGTACCCTTTGTACCGACCTGCTTCCAGATCGCCCTGTAACTCCGCCACAGCTCTGGAGGTGGCCCCCCGTCACTGCCAGGGCCCCCCACCACAGCTGTAGTCTACCTACAACCTCTCATCTCTAGCACCTCACTCGGGTCTAAAAGAAAAAGGTCCATGCCTACTGGCGATAAGTGAACTCCATTTTTGTCAAAGTAACCCTTCACATTCTCTTTGATCATCTCGTGTCTGATGAAACCTAGGCCCCTCTGGTCGGTGACTTGCGCGTTGCCCCATTGAGAAGCTTCCGGGAATGCTCCACCGTCTCAACTGATTCGGCCCCTCTAGTCACGTTCGGCGTGGAATCATCTCAGACCAGAGGACATCGCACTGCCCTACGCACTTGCAGATCTCGCCTAGGTCCCTTTTCATGGCCTGCAGGAGAAGTCTTCTACCCAGAGCAATGAGGTCATTCCCGCCCAGGTGAATCACTATGACTTTGGGGGGACCCCCCTGCGCAACCAGTCTCTGCTCCAGTTTGTTCAGGAGCCAGCTCCATCTCATGCCAGGGAAACCCATCCACTCAAACTGTGTCTGTGGGAAGTGCCGCATCCAATTCCGGTGCAACGCCCATTGGGCCACCCTGGAGATAAATGAATGCCCGATGACCCAAACCGGTAGCCCTAGTAAAACAAGAGCCGCCAGAGCCCCCCACCAAAACAGCTATAGTCTTAACTGCAACCCCTCCTGTCTAGAGCCTCCTGCAAATCTAGATAAAAGAGAACCATCCCTACTGGTTATAGATGTCCCCGTCTATATCCCAATAGCCCTTGATGTTAGCCTGGGTCAGCTAGTGTCTGATGAAACCATAAGCCCTTTTTGCCTGTGAAGTATTCACCCCACGCGGGAAAGTTCCACTGTGTCACATGACTCAGCCCCGCCCCAACTCGGGCGGGACAGTTCCAGACACCCTGGCTCACAATGCCCCACCAATTTGCTGATCATACCAGCTGCCGCCCTTCTAGCACCGCGTGTGTCTGGACACATGTGTCTCCCATCTCCCTTCTCTGGGACAGCAGCTCACTTGTTAGGAGACCGCTCATACCCCCGCTTGCCCACTTAGGCTATTAGGGCGAGAAGGATTATACTTAACCTTGACACAGTCCCTTTACTTGCTAAATCAACGCGCACAGGAATGTCCATAACTAGGCGCACTTGCCCTGCATCCCTTATTCCTTCTGGGAATTTCGCCCGCTCAGCTCCCTCTGGTGAAGCCCCCTAGGCATACCCACTTCGAGAATCTGTAATTCTATACAGGGCACACTGTCTGTAATATGGTGCCTAACATTTGATGTGGGAGATGCCACACACCGCTTAGGTCATGGGAACCTTAAGGAGCACACCATTTTCCCCCGGGCGTACCTCTAAATGGGACTGAGCGATACCAAAGGTCATGTTTGACGGAGCGCTTGAGCAAATCAAGCACTCACCCCCCGTCAACTGATCTGGGTTTAATCCATCATCATTCTTTAGCTCACTCCGCCACCCCGGTTCGGCCATGGCCATATGCAAATCAGTCTGACCCTGTGCCTCTTTTTGCATCTAAATGGGACTGGCTCCACCCAGCTGTAACGCCAGAGACACACAAATCTTAAACCTCTTTACTGGTTTTTGCCACTTGGCACCCTTCTGGTTGCAGCTCTGTGTATTTGTGAAGCGCGCATGCCCCCGGGGCACGATGTCGCTGAATAGCCAGTCTATGTTACCCACTCGCTGATACTTATCTATCGCTAACTGCCCTTACTGGGATTGAAGGGTTGCTGGAGGCTACAGAGGGACTGAAGACTTAATGCTCCAACCCAGTTTGAACCCAGAACTTGGGGACAACCCAAGTAGTGACCATGCCTTTCATGGTACATCTACCCCAGCGCTTGACTATCAATGTGTTAGGCACACCAGTCCCAAAAGATGCCCCCTCTATTGTCTGGTTCTAGCCCGCAGGAGGATAACCCAGGGGGGCAAACAAGTCTGTGGAACCAGAGTGGAAAGTTGTGTGCAAATACCTGCCCTTTCCTGAATATTGGGAATGCCCACTGGTCTATAATACCCTGTCGCCATTCGGCTCTAACACAGAGTTTTACCCAACTTTTATGCCCTGCAGCACACTTGTTATATGAGAACTACCACAACCCGCCTGCTGCCCAGTCCAAAGCGCAGGTGAATATGTGTTTAAATGAAGCGACCTGTAACCTGCCCCTGTTTGCAGAGAGCACATTTTGCTGCATAGACCAGACCTAGCCAGACGCGACTAGCTTACGAGCCCCACTCCAACACAACTAAAATTAAACATAGTCCCATCAGGGGCCTGAGGCATCTCCTTCGACCTCAGTGGTGTGACCTGGACTGCTACGACAGGGCGTCATGAGCTCCCACTTTTACGTGTAACTGTTTCCCTTGTGCTACACCCGCTGGGGGATTAGTATGCTCTACGCCTACTTGCTCGGAGTTGGTGATGGTCCCTCGAGGGGTGAAAGGTCAGGGGCTTATCCCTGCAGCTCGTCCATCCAGAAATCTACTGAAAATCTACAGCCTTACTTTCTAACGCTGTTCCTGGTTCCCTATTAATCATTGTCGAAATGGACATATCGCCAGCCCAGGCCAATGCCTTATCCATGGTTGTTAGCTGCATGATTTGACTAGGCAAGAACTCTGGCTTCCTAAAAGAATGCTAAAATTCTTCTGTTCTGCACTGAAGGAACTGCAAGATCTATGATGAGTTTCTGGTAAGGTACAACCTAGTTCAATACTCCACAAAATTATAACTTTATCCCCGTGTTGCATGAGTAAGGGCAATCTGTCAAAGTATCCAAACGCAACTAAGAATTTGCTTTACCCTGAAAAGTAACTATCACTGGCCCCAAAACGAGCAACAATGCTGGGCTACTCAGCAGCCTCCCTCAAACTTTCATGCTGGTTATTTGCTCAAAAGACTGGCAGCTAATAGCTTGTTACCCCGTGTGACCCCTGCTTGTCATCCTTGCAAGGGGTGGGCCTTAGGGACTACTTCTCATGCACTAATTTTACCTGTGCCCTTAAAAGACTTTTGTGGTGCTGCAGTCGCCTAATGATTCTGGCCCTGCACTAGAAGCTCTCACCTCAGCGTTGGACCAAAACAATTTGCCCAGAACCTCCTGAGTCATCACATCCAGTTATGTAAACAACACGCATTATACCACCCACAGCAAGCAAATCAGGAGTCACAGCCACTACGCCAGAAACGTACGGGCTCACCCCAAACCTATTGATGCTCAAACTGCTTGCTTAACGTTCACTTTTTAATCAAATAAAACGTTCTGAAAACTTTGGATGCAAGCCCATAGGTCGCTACTCTGGAAAGTTGAAGGTGATGCCAGACTTGCTCACCCACACATGCATCAGCCAATTCGTGCAATCCCAAGGTGTGAAATGCGGCAGAGGATAGCGTTCCTCCAACCGTCGCTCACCCTCCTACAATGCCAAGACTGCCCGAGACCTCCGCTCCATGCTGGCATCTGCAAGTTTCGGGCAGGAGGCCCTGCAGCCTGCCCGACCCTCTGTGCAGCGATAAACTGGACGCGGCAGGCCTGCTGCACCGTACTTGGAGCCCTTGGGAGAGCTGGGGCAGTCCAGCTGGGTGAGAGGACCTGTCACCGAGTGCCCTAATCAGCGCGCTGTGGCCTCACCACATGCGAACCCCAGACCAGCGGCCTTGCCCCTCAATGTACAAGCCAAGAAGCAGGAATAGTGAAGCGTGACCCTTCAGCATTAGCGCATGAGACAGTAGAACATTTTTCTTTTAAATCCCTTTAAACATGGCCTGCATCCTCCTCTTGCGGAACACCCACCACAAGGTTTTCAATGATGCCGCTGCAGGCACAGTGTCCCCCTGTGGCGCTGGCACCCTTGTCTGGAGGAACAACTTCCCTGCGCCCGCTGCATGTGGTGATAAATGCCTGTGGTCTCAACTGACTGCGCCACCCTTTGGCACTGTCCAGCCTGAGCAGCATTCGCCGCCATGAAACACGAGAGATGATCCTGAATGGCCAGAGCCACGAAACTATATCACTAATAAATACCTTCGCCCGGAGCTGCTAGACACAAACATAAGCCACATTGAGATTTCAGGTCAAGCTAACCTCAATCCAACGAGGCGAGGTCCAACCCCCAGCTGTGCCTAATTAAACAACCACCCGCATCAAAAGACACAACAGAAAGACAGCAGGGACCTCGCCCTCCCTGCCTATGCCAGCAGATTAACATCACAAGTAGAGAGCCAATGGCCTGAGCGGGGGCATAGAGATATGATTTTGAAAGCCTTTGCATTTTCATACAGCGCTTACATGACCGCCTGTTGCATTACAGACGGAAACAATTAGTTTTAGGTACAGGGAGATTACGAGAAGTCCAAGCCATACTCGAACCTGGTTCTCCAGCTCCCCAACATTAAAGTCTGCCGCCCAAGGCTATTAGGCCAAACAAATGAGCCGTAGCAGAGCAGCAGTTTACCTTCCTCAAATCATCTGTATATATATCCCAGGCCAAGTAATCCCAATGAACAAGGCCATGGGTGAAAATCACGCTCCACTGACCCTACTCGCAATAACCCAACTCAATCTCACAGGAATGGGCTCTGGGTAACCTGCATGCACTAAGCAGGTAGAAATTCGCTCCACCCGCCATCAGTCGTGACATACCCATGGGACTATCCATCGGAAAAGCGAAGTTTTCCCGATGCAGGAGACCATACCACCCTCTGCCCCAAATGACAAGAAACAGGAAGGGGCGCAGGCAGCCGCAAAGCACACATCTAATTATTTCCAAAACCATGAACCATCCCGGGGGCGCAGGGCAGGAGCTTAGCGCACCCGATCCCTGCAACCCTGCACTCATTTAACCTAAATTGGAACAAACCAATAATTTAAAAGGGGTAGAGAACACACGAGCTAGAGGATCACACACACACAATCATTGAATTAAGCACGTCAGAACGCATCACTGCGACCTGGTCTCTGCCTCAAAGAGTTTTACCTGATATTAGAACAACTCACATCTCACATTTTTGCTCTGGCACTAAGATGGCCCCTTTATATAATGGCCATCCTTGCTCAGCTAAGCAGAAACCTTAATTGCATTATGACCTACTGTTTTTACCTGCTCGAATTGAAGATACACCGAAGATAGCATCATCATCTGGGATCAGAGGACCCACGTGCCCCCAAATCCCGATCCCAGCTATCGGCATCACTAATTGCCACATCCACCACGAAGAAGCCTAGCCTGTATTAAACTCCATGGTTGCACCACAAGGATCAGATCATTAGCGCTAATAACTCATGAGTGCCAAACTGGCGTTGGGAACATCGATCGGAACACTTCCGCTGCCAATGCCCCAATGTGCTCCGGATAGTGCAGAGGTCTGAAAAAGTACCTCCAATGCAAAAAAGGCACCACAACGCAGCAGACAAGTTGCTGTATTTCGCCCTGCGTCTGCACTGACCAAAGGTCCCACCGGAGCCCCAAAACAATCAACACACCCACGCCAGAGAGCTGGTAAATAATTCCAGAAACATAATATGCTGCATGGTACACGCCCCGCCCCCGGGCTCTCAAATTTGCTTGCTCTGACCGGCGGTACGAAACATGCACAAGCAAAGTATAGCTATATGCGAGGACACTGAAGGCAAACCAGGTGCACGAAACCAGCCACCGCTCGCTTTCACTCGCCGCGGTTGCCAACAATGCCATATCAGGAGGAGAGCTCGATGTCCACAACTCAGCCTCCGAGCAGGGTGCTGTCCGGGGTATGTATTCTCCCCTATTCCCCAAATCAATGTTGCCACTGCTGCCTACGCAAGGGGCCTACAACAAACCCACTCGAACACCGCAACGATGTAAGGGTATGGCCCTGAATGGAACGAGTCCGCTCCAGGCCCCACCATATCTCCATCGATGTCCCCCAGCTCGCACTAAAATGCAATTCAGGCCCCAGCCTGCAAGCGGCACGCATGGCTCTTACACTGCACCCATATGCCCTAGGCAGTTCATCTCCCCATGGCACAAGTCGGAGCTCAGTGAACCGCAAGGCCGAGAGTCAAAAGAAAACTTGCATGCCGCCCAATATTATAAGTCACCAGCGCCCTCATTGCAGCATTGTTGTGTTTATAAATCGGTACCTCAAACCTAGTTGGGGCCTGGGCTCACTATGCCATGGTGCTCCCACATGCGTTGCTCTATTGCACCCGCCACTGGACAAATCCGACCATTAAGCGGCGACCCTAACCGCACACTCGGCCTGAAAATAATCACTGTCGCATCACATTCGGGACCCACCCCCATCGCTCCGATTCATCTTACGGAATGGCAGTACTGGAGGCCGTAATAGCAAACCCGCAGAGGAGGGGGGGGGAAGGGTGGCTATAAGCAGACAAATTACCACGGCTGGACATCGTGCGATCCCTTTGCACAGCCACCCAAGAGCACGTCATACCGAGCTGCGAGAAGGCTCACTGCAACACATCCGGACAGAGCATCTGACCTTTCCAGTACAGTAGGTTTGTCGCCTGCAGTTAGCTTAACTACACGCCACGGAGTGCTGTATAGTGGGAATGGCATAGTACAGCCTAACGCCACAACAGCCGGAGATACCGAGAGAGAGGCAGGGGCGACACACAAACCCTGACTCACCTTAATAATTCCGACGGCAAAGACAGCACGACGATGACCCCGGCGAGCCTGGACTACGTGTCCAGACGGCGTGTCAGGTGCACAACAGATGCGGAGAGCGTGGCAAAAAGAGGTCGCCCTCATGGTGGGGGAGGGCTATATAGGCTCCCCTCCTGGCCACGATGCCCCCGGAAGTGACGCCCATTGCGTCACGCCCGGGAAGGAAGAGGGGGGACTCTACCTGAGTCCCTGCCCCCAAGGGGGCGGGGAGGGGTCTCTGGTGCCCAGATGACACTAGAGCGCTGACCGCTCTAGTGGCCCCCTGCGGGTGCCGCGGTCAGCGGCAGAGGCGCTGCTGGATCACAAGCTCTGTCCTCGCAGCGCCCGCATCCCCTTACCCCTTCCAGCTCTGCCATTGTTTTCCATAGATTGGATTCGCAGGAAGCGCGCCGATGGGTGTCGATGTACAAGCTCTGTCCTCGCAGCGCCTGCACCCCTTCCCCCCCGCACCCTCCTTCCCGCTCTGCCATGGGATCCACAGGCAGCGTGCCGGTGGGTGTCATGTACAAGCTCTGTCTTCGCAGCGCCCGCAGCCCTCCCCCCCCCCACTCTGCCATGAGATCCACAGGCAGTGCGCCGGTGGGTGTCATGTACAAGCTCTGTCCTCGCAGCGCCCGCACCACTCCTCCTCCCCCCGCTCTGCCATAGGATCCACAGGCAGCGCGCCGGTGGGTGTCATGTACAGGCTCTGTCCTCGCAGCACCCGCACCCCTCCACCCCCTGCTCTGCCATGGGATCCACAGGCAGCGCGCCGTGGGTGTCGATGTACAAGCTCTGTCCTCGCAGCGCCCGCACCCCTCCTCCCCCCCACTCTGCCATGGGATCTACAGGCAGCGCGCCGGTGGGTGTCATGTACAAGCTCTGTCCTTGCAGCACCCGCACCCCTCCCCCCCTGCTCTGCCATGGGATCCACAGGCAGCGCGCCGGTGGGTGTCTTGTACAAGCTCTGTCCTCGCAGCACCCACACCCCTCCCCCCCTGCTCTGCCATGGGATCCACAGGCAGCGCGCCGTGGGTGTCCATGTACAAGCTCTGTCCTCGCAGCGCCCGCACCCCTCCTCCCCCCCACTCTGCCATGAGATCTACAGGCAGCGCGCCGGTGGGTGTCATGTACAAGCTCTGTCCTCGCAGCACCCGCACCACTCCCCCCCCTGCTCTGCCATGGGATCCACAGGCAGCGCCCCGGTGGGTGTCGATGTACAAGCTCTGTCCTCGCAGCGCCCGCCCCCCCCTCCTCCTCCCCCGCTCTGCCATGGGATCCACAGGCAGCGCCCCAGTGGGTGTCGATGTACAAGCTCTGTCCTCACAGGACCCGCACCCCTCCCCCCCCGCTCTGCCATGGGATCCACAGGCAGCGTGCCGTGGGTGTTATGTACAAGCTCTGTCCTCGCAGCACCCACACCCCTCCCCCCGCTCTGCCATGGGATCCACAGGCAGCACGCCGGTGGGTGTCAATGTACAAGCTCTGTCCTCGCAGCGGCCTGCACCCCTCCTCCCCCCCCCCCACTCTGCCATGGGATCCACAGGCAGCACGCCGTGGGTGTTATATTTGGTATTCAGTGAACTTCCTGTATCCCCCTGCGCTGCACTTCGCTTGGAAAATTAATGGAGCCCCTGCGCAGACAGGCATAGTGCCAATATCGGCAACACTCCCCATCCCTTTTACAGCAATATCCGGGAGAAAAATTGCTGCAGGTTTATTTGCATAACAAATATGCCAACATGGTGGGTTATCTTATGGGTGATCCCAGGGCAGGCAGCCCCTCGCCGTCTGCCTACCTAATGGGCCAAATTACACCATGGCCCTAGCCAACCGGTGTTTGCCAGATTTGGGGGAGGGGATAGCCCCTCCCAACGGTGGACCGCCAGTCCACCCCCTTACTCACGCCCCCAGAAGGGGGGTGGAGCGTTGCAGGCAACCCCCGGTTGCTCAGGTCCACAACCGGCCGTAGGACTAACAGGGCGCCGTCGCTCCTCCAGGGTCCAACGCGATGACCTCCCTGGGGATATTTGGCTTTTGCACTCTTGTGGTGCTCGTGCAGAGGGTACCCCTCTGTACCTTACAGCCTCTGGATCGCCCTGTAACTCCGCCATAGCACTGGGTGTGGCCAGTGTCACCCCAGGGCCCCCCACCACGATAGGCCTAGTTACCTACACCCTGCTTATTCCAAGGCCTCCCCCAGATCAAGCAAGAACTGGTCCATTCCCACTCTGGACAGGTGTATCCCATCTTCCTCAAAACACCCCGTAGACTTGGCGTGCAGTAAACCATGCCGGATGAAGCCATAACCCCTTTGTTCGGTGAATTTACGCATGACGCTGTTAACCCTCCTGCGCGAGGTCTCCATGGCTTTCCCTGACCGCGCCCCCTGCCACACTTGCCAGGCGGGTTATTTCAGACCACCATAATTCACAGGTCTCCAGCTTGTTGCTCAACACACACATTGTGTTCC
Organism: Triturus cristatus; assembly: GCF_964204655.1. Classification (NCBI taxonomy): domain Eukaryota; kingdom Metazoa; phylum Chordata; class Amphibia; order Caudata; family Salamandridae; genus Triturus; species Triturus cristatus. The sequence goes on along the minus strand of NC_140591.1, from coordinate 217,989,291 downwards.
TCATTTCTTGGAGCAGTGCCCTTCTCCCCAGAGATGCCAGATTATTCCCTCCCAGGTGAATCATCAACACATTGGGTGGAGAGTCCCCCTCCCCCAGTCTCTGCTGCAGTTTCTTGAGCAAACAATTCCAGCGCATGCCTGGGAATCCCAGCCAAATAATCTCTATGGCAGTAAGGCTGTGCCTCCATTTCCTGCTTTCCGGCCACCGTGACACACGCAGGACGCCTGAATGGCCAATCACCCAGACCTTCGTTCCTGGTAAATAAAGAAGTGAAGGTTTGCAAACTTGTTGTATTGAAGACTGAACACCATGACAACATCTAAAATTGCACTTCCTTACACTCCACTGCAAGCCTCCGGCATCTGGTGCCCCAACATTTCCCCTCGTGCCCCCCTAACCCTGCCTGCACACACACATTTTCCCCAGTTCCCCGGGCCTAACTGTGTGCCCTCAGGACCGTATGCATCTCTTGTAATACTGGGACTCCCACCGCCCCAGTTGTTTGATGCGCTCAGCTGGCAAGCCTGCCCTAGGCTGTGGTAGCTGCCCCTATCCAGAATGAGAGGCTGCAGAAGCGTTTTCCCTGAACCTTGTTGCCTGACAACTCCAAGCAAGCTTCCATTATGTGCTGAACTTGAAACTTAGTAAGGGGCGTACTGTCTGCATGCACCAGCAGGTAACCTTCTGTCACTGGGCACAGTGCCAGGTAAGTCGAAACTAGGCGCACCGAGCAATACTTGGCAATGTCTGGTTTGCGCAGAGAGATCACCCTCCCCTCCCCTGCTTGGTCAGTTTTCGATCTTCTTACCTATATAGTGAGGAAATCCCCAGACAGCGCTGCATCCTGCTTGTTCAAGGCCACCCCAGATGTGTCCTGCTTAGACCTGGCTACCAGCTCACCAATTCTGAGTGCACCGAAGAAGGCCAGGCTAAAGGTGGCCAAAAAGAGGGCCGCTTAAAGAGCTGAATGGGAAGCCATGTGCACCCAGTCAAGCATCCCTTGCAGTCTCAAAATCAATAGGGGACCTGTTGTCTGGTGCCCGTGGCTCACTCCTAGCCCAGCCCTTACGTGCCGCCCTAATCAAGAATGATTTTGTGGGATCGTCCTGCCCTCTTAATCTAGCGTGGTGACTAATTGCCGACAGGTGGCCCGTAATCCACGGGTGGTTTTTCCCCTGATCTTTGGCCCATACAATGAAAGTTTGAATTCCTGGTCTCCAAAGAGGACCTCCCTTCTTCCTAGGTGCCAGCCACTGCACAAAACCTGGCCACACAAGCCCTATATCGCTTGCTGGTCCTACGTGCTAGGGACAGCTCGCCCAGTCCCCTAAAACGCCTTTCAGCTTCAGAAGGAACCAAAGGTGTGGTGGAAAAGGAGTAATCTCTTCTATCGCTCTCGGCCACGTCTCCCGGAACCTGTGCTACTGAAAATGAGAGAGAGCATCAGCCTCTGTGTTCTGCACCCCCTGAATGTGTCTCGCCCTGCATTCAATATTGTGAAACAGGCAAGCCCGCACCAGTTCTCTCAATAGACACAAGACTAGGGGACAAGACGCCGACTGGGAATTGATGGCCTGCACCACAGCCAGGTTGTCAGACCAGAATAGGACCCTTTTTGCTGCCAGTATTGCGGGCCACAGGTGAAAAGCTATCACTATTGGGAACAATTCCAAAACTGTAATGTTGGCCGTGACCTTCTTCTTGTGCCAAACATTGGGCCATCTCTGCTTGCACCACTCTTTGTCTAGGATCACCCCGAAGCCTTCTCTGCCTGACGCATCTGTGAATAATGCTTGTTCCGGGCTCCCCGCCCAAGAAGCCCTCCATATGACTGAGCCATTGAAGCTCTCCATGAAGCTAGCCCACATGCTCAGGCCTTCTTTCATCCCCTTGCTTAACCTCACCAGGTGATGCTCCTTCTTAACCTTAGCCGTTGCCCTGGCTATCCTACACCCTCCCCGCTGGTATTACTCCGGCCGCAAAGTTTAGATTTCCTAGGAGGCTCTGTATGAATCCCAGGGAGGCCTTGTCCTGGCATAAGGCTGACTGGATATGAAGTGCCAGGTTCTGGACCTTGTCTGCTGGCAGCCTGTATTCCCCTGCTATGGTGTCAAGTTCAATCCCCAAAAATGTTAAAACCTGCCCCAGACCCTCCGTCTTCCCTGGCGCGAGAGGGACCCCAAGATGACTGGCCAGCTTTTCAAAGTCCCCAAGGGCCTTCCTGCAATCCTGCGTGCCCTCACCACGATGAAAAGGAAGTCGTCCAGGTAATGTGCCACCCCTACCATCCCGTAGCCTGATTGTAGAGCCCACTGAAAGAAACTGCTGAAAGCCTCAAAGTAGGCACAGTAACTGCGCAACCCATGGACATGCATCTGTCGTAGAAGTACCTGCCCTGCAGCTTGAAACACAGCAGGTGATGGTTGCTCGGGTGAACTGGTAGTAAGCGAAAAGCCGAGTCAATGTCAGCTTTGGCTAACCAGGCCCCCTTGCCCACCCTCCTGACTAAGTCCAATGCTACGTCCAGGGTACAATACGTCACAGAGCAGGACCCCTCCTCCAGCCCATGGTTGACCGAGTTTCCCTCCGGGTATGACAGGAGGTGAATTAGGCGAAATGCCCCAGGCTCCTTCTTGGGCACCACCCCCAGGGGGAAGACCACAAAGTTGTCCAACGGGGGCCGCAGGAAGGGGCCCGCCACCCTGCCTAGGGCCCTCTCCTTCTCCCCTTGGCTCTGACTACTGCCGGTAGTTCTCTAGCTGATTTAAGATTGTCAGTCTCCCTACTTCCCTGGGGGCCCACATAGGGGATCTTGAAGTCTTCGCTAAAACCGGCCAGCAGCAAGAGACTATCTTGTTTGTTTGGGTACTGTCTGAGGAGAGGCAATAGGTTGGTCAGGCAGACTGGCGACAGGTGGACCGGGGCATGGCCCATGGCGGGGGTGGGTGAAAGAGGTGTTGCCTGGTGCATTCGCGGGAACAGGGGATGCGCTGCGTCTGAGAAAAGGAAGGTGGTGTTGTGTGGTTTTGATGGGCCCCCCCATCCTCAGCTGTTCTGCTTTCCTTTGGCGGCGGGCTGATGTCCCTGCTGAGTATGGCAAGAGACCGCGGGGTGAGGCCCCCCACATCTGTTGCATGCGTTTTGCCCCAAGAGCATGAACCAGAGTTAAACAAGCGGCAGGTCCCCGCGGGAGACCTTCTAGACCCCCCCTCTGGTTCCCCCCTCTGTTCCCTCCCTGAAAAGACTGCTTGGCACCACGCGTGTCTGTTTGGAAAGAACCATGGCCTGACGCCCGGCCTGCCTGAACTTTGGGCTGCGTCCCTGTGCTCTGTAGTATGTGTGATCCCATGTGGTCTAACCATAGCTGGACCTCCTTTATGGTCTCACGCCATCTCAGGACACACAGACATTTTCTTCCTGAATTCCCTGTCGTAATGCAACCAGCCCTCATTGTGAATCAACCTGCCGTATTCTAAGAGCCCTTGACCCAACTCTGGTTGTTTTTCCAAAATGACGGCGGACAAGATAGAAAAAGCATCCAGCCAATTCTCAATGCTCTTTTCAGGCCAAGCCTGGAACTTAACTTTCTTGTCCTCTTCTTTGACCCCAGCTTTTCTGGCTTCTATGCCATCCTGGCCGAGCAAGAGCAGAGAGAAAATGTCTATCAATTCTCGCCTCCAAATTTCTTCCTTGGCCGCCTGTGGTACCTGCCAGGCTAGGGAGCAATGGCCTGACAGCAGTGGGGCTACTGCGACGAGCAGGGTAGGAGCAGGAGGCGTGCTCAGCTGAAGTGGAGTAACAACTGCAGGCAGGGGGATGGCTGGAGATGTGCGTGGTCCTGACGGGAGGTCCCCGTTGCTAGCTGGGGAACTAACACTCACAACGCTGGAGGGAGTCAGTGACCCTACCACGGCAGCTGGCGTGTCCGTCGTACCTGCCACTGTCCCCGGGCTAAGAGCCGTTGATGGGGGGAGGATGGCGGGGGTAGATGACAGCAAACCCCCCCCCCCAGAGGCCATGGGAGACTTGCATGACCCTGGAGTAGTCGCACCCTCCTTCGCCACCACTGGGGCAACCGTGGCGGGGGCCCCTCGTTGTGCCTGCTGCACGCTCCCCTGGCTTGCCCACACAACATCAGCCATAAGCACCCCTCCCTCTCCCATGGGTATTACGCTGCCCAGTTGCGGGGAGATGGTGCCCGTCTGACCAGCCCTGAACTCCGCCATAAAGTTCCTCAGCGTGTCCGTGAGCCTACCCAGATCTTCCCGGGTGGCGTAGTTCCCTGCGGCCCCCAGACTGTCCGGAGGGGTCGCCGGCCCCATGGGTGGGGGGGAGACCAGACTCCCTGGGAGTGGGCAGCGCCCTGGTTTTGGAAGGTGGCGGGTCTACCAGAAAGTCCTTCGTCGTGGGCTTGCGGACCCGCTTGGGCCTCGAGGACCCTGCCTCCGCATTGTGTTCCTGCTCTTGGGTAGGAGCCTTGCTGACGATACCCGAGTCCTCCAGATCGACAGCTTTCAAGATCCCCGTGGCCCATGCCAGTCCCTTGGTCTTGGCCATCTGTATAAATGCCACCCACTGTGCGTCTTGGGAGGTGTCCGACAAAGAGTCCTCCATCTGGGACATCTGCGAGAATAGGGGGGGAGAGCCCTGGCCATTCATGCTGAACTGAAGGTCCCACGGTCCACCAAATCTGAGGAGACAAATATTGGTGTCAGAAAAGCACACTGGACTTCACACTGTCTAGGTTGGCCTCCACGACTTTAACGCCGCCAGCTGCTCTGCCCCCGTCCCCAATCCTAGTACTTACTTAATCAGGAAAGAGTGTCGGACTTTATGCTTGCGTTCGTTCTAATGTCGATACGGTGAGTACTTCTGCGTGTGAGGAGGAAAAGGAGAAGGTTAGCATTTGCCCCAGGCACGTCCTGAGATCCTACCCTGGGGGCCAAGCACCCCGCACCCCAAGTAGCACTAACGTGGACCCGCGTTCAACCTCCACACCTGGAGCGCACCCTGGCCATACCTGATCCTGTTCCCAGCAATCCCCTCTCTGAGTGGTGCCTGAGTGCTTGGTCCTGTAAAAATATAAAAAACGTTACACTCCATTACTCCATTCCTGGCCGCGCTGACCCAGAACCCTGCACACTGACCCAAGTGCCCCAGTGTGCCCCGTACCCTGTACCTGATCCGAGCCTTGCGCAGACCAGCCCGCTCGGCGTAGGGTGGCGATCGGAAAACCCCATGCAATTCTGGAACAGAAAAACAGACACTCATAAACCACAGCCCCTCCCTACTAATCACATCCTTCTGTCCAGGCGGGAGGTCACACATCTAATTCACCTAATGCCACAAGTGACGCATGAAATACGCACTCCTGGATACAACGAGCGGTGCGCAAGGGCCCTGACCTGCAACCTAAACCCCATGTATGCCTTCTGCAAACCAGTAAGATGGGTGAGAAAACTGAGGGATCCTCCCTCTGTGTCCCAGAAAGGGTTCTGGGACAAACTACACACTGCACAAACTGAAGGCTGCTGGACAAACTGCAGGCTGCTGATCTCCCGGGTGCCCTGGGGAGTTCACAGGGCTGTCCTCGTGCGAACTGGCGATGGTCGTGATGATCGCGCGCCCCACCCACTGGCGCAGGGCCCCACACCTGTTGCCATACCTTCGGCCTATGAACCCTTAGGGGGGTAGCGCATGTCCCACACCGGCACCAGCACGGGTCAGGGAGGCAGTCTGCTGACGTTACTGCATCACGTGGAGCGCTGCAACCAGTTGACACCCATGGGCACGGCCCTCCAGCTGGTGAGCCACCCGTGACCACAACGCGGGAGGAACCTGAGACCGGCCCACCTCCCAATGGCCCCCGCGAGCCGAGGTCCGATGCTGCACCGGAGGGCACCAGACTCGCAAAGACCCACCGCCGGGCAAGGGAAAGCACAAGCACCCTCTGCCCACCAGAGCTGGCAAGCCTGCCCCACCTAGCGCATCGCAGGCTCTGGCGGGCCACGGAGTATCAAAGGCGCATGGGGACAACCTCTGCCCCAACAGGCACCGCACAAGCAACGCTGCTCTACCCCGGTGACGCTCTCCGACCAGGCCTCAGCAACCCGCAGCCCCGTCACCGAGGTAAAGCGCTAACAGTAGGGCTGCTTCCACCAGCCTCGCCACTCTCCCATGATTCCCATGCGGGCCCCCTTTGCATATGATCGAGGAGGGAGGGGTCTCACTATTGCCCCCTACCCCAACGCATCGGTATTCCCGGCCCACGGCTGACAAGACCGAGGCCCCGGGCTACGCCTGGCCCACTGCCTGCCCCCAGGGAACCCATCGGCGAACCGAAAATTGGCTGCCCTCAATGTAATAATCCCACAGAGGGATCTCACTCGCCTGCTTGCCAGGCCTCCCGGCAGGATGCCTGTGGCCCCTCTCGGTCGGGCCCTCGCTCCTACGCGCCCCCAGGAATACAGTGGATTCCCTAAACCTCCCACCCCCGCATGGACATGGAGCTTGGGGCTCGCTCTAAGCCGTGCTGCCGCGCACACCTGGGGGCACGGGTGCAGTGCAAAGACTCTAGCCTGTGGCGTGGGGGGGTAGGAGGTAGGCCGTGCTGGTGAGGATTAACCCCTGTGATTGAGGCCGCGGCCTTTGTGGCTGCCAGGCAGGCCTGAGCGGCTGCAGCCTGCAGAACCGTCACCCTACCCGCCCAGACCCCTGTCCCGCTCCCTACCCCCGACCCCCACGTTACCGGTGAAAGCGGACCACACAGGGAGCCGGGCTGGTAACTGGGATCGGGTCCCTCCCGGGCAAGGCCCGCGTGGTGGGACCCCAAATGGGACTGGGGGGGCAAAGGTGACTAACCTTGTGGTGCCAAGGTCGATCTTGGCAGCAGTCTGCACAACCGAAACAGCATCAGGGCAGCAGAAAAAGAGGGCAACCAGTGGGCGGGAGAGGTATAAGTACCTCGAACCCTGCCCCCCTCCTGCCCGGAAGTGACACGGGCATGTGGACCCTTGGGGGTCCCAAACACTGGGCGGCTGACTCGTGTGCCATCATGTGGCACTAGGGGGGCCGCCCTCTTAAGAGGGCCCCCTTCGTGGGGCTCGGGGCAGCCCCTAGAAGCAAGGGATCTCGCAGCTGCGATTCTCGCCGAGCTCATGTGTGTGATCCTAGTCGCAGTGTTTAAGGAGCACTGACGAGCGGCGATGACGTCAGAGAGAAAACATTAAAAACATTATTTCAAATGCTACAGGTCTCACATTTAAATGCGAGACATATGGCATTGTAAACAAATGGCAGCCATTGTCCCGGCTGTGCTGAAAGTGAAAGTAGGCGTGTCCCGCTCAATGTAAGCGAAGCACGAGGTAGGACAAACTATATAAAGTAAATAGAACACGTGAGGTGTAACAATCAAGTGAAGGGGCCAGTAACCGTGGGAAGTTACAAATGACGACATGGCCCTACAGAGGAGGGACTAACAAGCCTCATAATGAATCAGAGGCCAGCATTTACAAAGGACAATGACACAGGCCAATGAAAACGATGAAGCCAGTGATGGAAGTGGAGGTGGCGGCGGCGCCGGGGTCTCGGATCCTCTGCCTGCTTTTGATGTAGTGCTCGGCTTTGGCTCCCAGCTGGGAAAACCGATCCTCCGGCTACTGCACTCTGGAAGAGAGGCTGGATTGCTCCGATCCTGTGGGTCGGAGACCTCCATCCCAGGTCTTGCGATGGCAGAGGTGCTCAATGCAGCAGTCCAGGAGGGCTGGGAAGGTGAGGAAGGACCTGTTACCTGTTCAGCTTTGTTATTGCCGCCCCCAGTCTCAGAATATCAAGAAGCCTGCAAAGTAAACAAACTGGTGTCAGGGTCCAGGCCAATATGGCTAATAACATGGAGAGCATGGAGAAAGACACTACTGTGAGCAGGGAGACTCACTGTGATTTTGGAACCAGCCCCTCAGATACTCCAGCATTGCGTGTACTCAACTTTGATGTCCCTGAGGAAATTGCTGAGAGCTCGACACAGCCGTAGTGTGGGTTAATCAGCGCCGGTGCAGGGGATAGAAACGTTTCAAGCAGTGACATAGCTGAGTCAGTGGAACAATCGAAATTAGGTCCTATGGAGTCTGATACCAAGGATGCCTCAAATACTGATCATCCTCAGATACTGTGGAATCTGAACTTATGTAATGTGTGGAAAATGCACAGATCAGTCATTGGGCAGGGCATACAAACAAGCAAACCAGCCCCACTAGTTGCGCTGGTGAGGCAGGGGAACCCAACACTCGAAAAATTAGTATCCCAGTTGGAGAAAAGGCACGAAGGGGAAGGGCCCCGAAATCACTAGAGTAGCTAAAGGAGGCAAGGGCCGGGGTGGTGGAGCTAAACCTCAAGTTACTGCAGCACTGGGATGGCTTAAGGATTCTGTGGCAAACAGCACAAAGACTGGCCCTGGGGTCAGCCCCCTGCGGAAATGGGTGGCTTTCAAGTGCGATGTTAAGGCCATCATTTCAAGGCTATCTAATCCCGGCAATACAGAAACTGTAATAACGGCAGCTGGAGTCGGAGTTGAAGCTGAAAATTCTGTATCTGCATCCAATCTCAGTGTTTCACAAACTCATACCAATGGTCCCGATGGTCAGATTAAACAGAGCATCTCACAGTCCCCCAGTTCTACCTTTAGACAGGTCTCCAGCCCCAGCACCGGCAATAACATCTGCACCTGTGGTTCCCTCTGCATCTTTGGACCAGGCTTGTAGTTCAGTACCTTCACCCTTGGCTTCATTAGAATTGGGAAACTCTACAAAGGGCCTGCAATTGGTTGGTTGTGAGGAGCCGTCACTGTCCACAATTTTGCAGGTGTTAGTTACCCAGAGAGCGAACGCCCAAGAATATTAATTACAGGCTAAGACAGACAGCAGAGAGATAAAACAATCGCTGACGGATGTCACCTCCAAGGTCACACAGCTTTCCTCTGAGGTCACTGACTTACAGGAACGTGTTGCAGCAGTGAAAGAGGCTAATATGCATACCGTGAACTTAACTAAGGCATAGGAATCTCAATTACATTTATACAGGCTAAGATTGAAGATCTGGAGAATCGTCAATGGTGCCAGAACCTAAGGATCTTTGGTATACCAGAAAGAAGGGAAGGCTCTGACCCTCAGGCCTATATTGTTTGCCTCTTTCAGCAAACATTCCCAGACCTAGCAGACTGCGATATGGACACACAAGTCCAGCGTGCACATATATTGCCCTTGACTATTCCTCGGGGGAGCCAAATCAAGTCAAGTTACTCACGGCAAATATTGGTGTTTTGGGCAATTTTTTGTTACATGAGGTAATCTATTTAAAGGCACACCCATTTGCTCCTGTTAAGCTGACACTATCTCTATATTTGCACGCTCTAGACCTGTGCAAATCTACAATGGACAAACGTTGGAGGTTGCATCAACTAATGGACCCGTTTAAAGCAGTGTGTTCACAAGTGTTTTTGCAGGAGACAGCTCGTTTTAAGATTATCAAAGATGGCCAGTCGCAATTTTTTTCACTGTGCAGGATGCTAAACAAGCATTAGGTAAATGGCAGTCCGACTCCAGAAAGTGATTGTATAAATAAAGGATGCATGCCTTGGGGCAACAGAGATGAGTACCTTGGTGCTTGCTCTCGGCATCTGTTTTTCTCTTTTGCTTTTTTTTCTTGTTTGGACACTTTTTCACATTCACTGGGGGAGAAAGGGAGTGGGGGTTGGCGGAGCACTGGGGTGTGGGGGGTAGGGGCCATCTTCTTAACGCTGTCAGTTAGGGACAGCAGAGGAAGGGGGTGATTCCTTTTTGCAGGTAGAGGGTGGGTTTAAAAAGGGTGGGTAATAGGCAGAGAATGGTAGCCGGCCGTCGTTGGTCGACCTGGTGGAGCGGCAGGAGGGGAGGGGGTCAGGGAGGGAGGGGGGATTAAATAGCCACACTTTAGTTAAAATTTCACTGGTAGAGCAAAAGGGAAAGGACTACGGAACAAGGGGGTAGTGACCGAATTGAGCTTTCAGATACGGTTTAATGTCTGATCTTAAATATATGTGTTGGAACGTAGCAGCTAAAACAGCTTGGTTTTGATTTACTTGTTTGTACCTCACAGGCAGTCTCTATTCGAGGGATAGCCATATTAAAATCTAAGAATTGTAGAGCAACAGTTTTACGTACACTGGCCGACTCTAAAGGGAGATGGGCAATTTCTCAACTGTTGATTTTTGGGCGTAAGACTATGATATGTTTGGTTTACGGTCCTAATACTGATTGCCCCGAGGTTATCTATCATTTATGCTCTGAACTATTAGAGTGGGCTGGCGAGTTGATAGTCATGGGGGATTTTAATTGTATAGTTGATAAGAAGATCGACACCACTAACACTGTAACTCGGGCCAGAATGGGCAGGACTAGGGCCACTATCCTAGAACTTCTCCATTTACATCGACTGGAGAATGCTTGGAAGAGATTATGTTTAACTATTCCAGGGTACACGTTTTACTCATCTCCGCATAAACAATATTTCCGAATCAACATGATTTTTATTAATAGAACTATGTTGGAAAAAGCGTCTATAGAGGTCTGTCCTAAAATTACAGCGGACCACAATCCTGTGATGCTAACTGTGCAGATCCAGCAGGGAACTAAAGAACCATTTAGGGAATTTTAATTTCGCAGACATCTCTTTAGTAATTTAGATTTGGTGAAATTTATGCGAGGTACATTAGGAGAATACCCAGAGAATAATAGGGGCACTGCATCCACATCAGTGGTATGGAATTGTTTGAAGTCCTATGTAAGAGGGGCCACGCTACAGTATATCTTAATGCAGAATCGTCAGTCTGCTTGGGAGGTGGAGCAGGAACATAGCTGTTATCAGATTTGGAGCAGCAACACACAAGAGCTATTGCTCTAAAAGATGTGGTGGAACAGCCAATATAGCAGCGGCTTGTAGAAGTAAGAGCTAAGCTTAATCGGGGGTTAATGGATAAAGTAGCTGCCAATTCCCATATGTATAAATCCAAGCAATATGAATATGGGGAAAGGGTTGGCCGCTTGTGAGCCACTCAGATCTCCGACCAAAGGGCTAGATCTTATATTAAAACAATAAAAGGGGGAGATGGTCTATCCTACACTCAATCAGCAGATATAGTTGAACAATTTAGACTCTTTTATGCTGATTTATATGGCGAATCAACATCCTTTAGTCAACAAACCGCCCTGGATTATATACAGGAGAGTGAGTTACCTGTTCTGAATCATGTCATTTGAGATGTCATCAGTGATGTCATCATTGATGTCACTGACAATGTCATGAGTGATGTAATATGTGACGTCATCAGCAGTGCATTGCGGGGGCGCGAGTTATAGTTAGCTGAACTAACTATAACGGGGGAATTTCTCTGGTTTTGTATGAGTGAAATGTCCATCTAACTATAACTTGCCCTAAAACCTATGGTTTTTTCAGTGAATTTCTAAGGCTTTTTAAATGCTAATTTCTAACTATAACGTGCCTGAAACCTATGGTTTTTTAAGTGAATTCCAAAGGTTTTTTAAATGCTAGTTTCTAACTATGCCTACAGAGGTAGAACATGTGAAGAAAGAAGAAAAAACGCACAGAAAGAAGCAAAAGAAATGCAGAAAGATGCAACAGAAGTCCACAAAGATGAAGAAAAGTGCAGGAAGAAGCAAGACAGGTGCAGAAAGAACCAACAGAGGAGCAGAAAGAGGCCTTGTTGTAAAATCATCCTGTGCCCGCAACTTTTTCAGACGGGTACTGGTGGTAACTGACTCTGACTAACCAAGTCTAGAGCCAGTGCTATGCTAAAAGACACTTAGAATACAGTGAAAACACCTACATACACTATGGAACACTATGCCTTGGGTTACCCCTGTGATGAGCATGACCTCCTCTGTAAGTCCGTAGTACATATTAGGGTAAGGGGATTAAAACTACCTCTAAGTCAGAGGTGCAGAAATATGCTACTTTAACTAGTAGTCGCATTTGCAGAGTGGTGGAGAAAGGGTGCTGGGCGTCCAACCAACGCTCAGGAATTCCTCTGCGTAGGACTTACAGGAGGTACCAGGAGGGATTCTTGGCCTCCAAACTCCCTCAGGACTAAATTGGACTTCATCCCCATCCCATAGTCTGCCACGAGGCACGTTTGCAGAGCGGTAGAGAAAGGGGGCCATGGCCTCCGAAGACGTCTTAGCAATCTCACTGTGTGGGACTTACTGGAGGTAACAAGAGGGGTAGTTGGCCCCCAAGGACATCCTTGGGGGCCAACTTCCCAAACTATTACCTCCAGTCAGTCCTACACAGCAGCACTGGTATGTACTCGTACCAGGCCATGCCCACTTTGACCACCACTCTACAAACGCGCTCCCTGGCGCGATCTTGGATGGGAATTGAAGTCCCCTTCACTGCTGGGGGTCCTTTAGGGGCCAAATAGCCTACCTTTCACCTCCAGTAAGCCCCACGAGGTGGGATTGGTGAGAGGTAGACAAAGGCCATGCCCCCTTTCTCCACCACTCTGCAAACGCGCCCCCTGGCGCGTTGTAAGTTGAGGGGTTTAGTCCCCTTGAATCCTGAGGGTTCCTTGGGTCCAACTAGCCCACCAGGTACCTCCAGTAAGCGCCACAGAGCTGCATTACAGGGAGGTGTAAAAATGGGCGTGGCCTGGACCACCTCTCTGCAACGCAGCGCAGTGGCGCTTACTGGAGGTACATGGTGGGCTAGTTGGCCCCCAGAGACCCTAAGGATTGAAAAGGAATTAATTCCCCACCTTAAAATGCGCCACAGGGCGTGTTTGCGCGCATGTCACCTCAGGCTCCGCCCCCTCCCTTCACCACTGTGCAAACGCGTCCTGTGGCGCGTTTTAAGTTGGGGGATTAAGTCCCCTTGAACCCTGAGGGTCCCTGGGGTCCAACTAGCCCACCAGGTACCTCCAGTAAGCGCAACAGAGCTGCATTGCAGAGAGGTGTAAAAAGGTGCGTGGCCTGGACCACCTCTCTGCAACGCAGGCCTGTGGCGCTTACTGGAGGTACCTGGTGGGCTAGTTGGCCCCCAGGGGCCCTCAGAATTGAAGGGGAATTAATTCCCCAACTTAAAACGCGCCACAGGGCGTGTTTGCACACATTTCACCTCAGGCCCCGCCCCCTCCCTTCACCGCTGTGCAAACGCGCCCTTGGCACGTTTTAAGTTGGGGGATAAAGTCCCCTTGAACCCTGAGGGTACCTGGGGTCCAATTATCCCACCAGGTACCTCCAATAAGCGCCACAGAGCTGAGTTTCAGAGGTGTAAAAAGGGGCGTGGCCTGGGCCACCTCTCTGCAACGCAGCCCTGTGGCGCTTACTGGAGGTATCTGATGGGCTAGTTGGCCCCCAGGGACCCCCAGTATTGAAGGGGAATTAATTCCCCAACTTAAAACGGGCCACAGCGCGTGTTTGCAGAGTGTTGCTGGGAGGGGGCGGGGCCTCAGCGATGCCGTTCATTTTTTTAAATGTTTATTTTTAAGAAGGGGAGCTGTGTGGCTCCCCTTCCTTTCCTATTTTATGGGCCCTGGGGATCCCATCCCCCAGGGCCTGACCCCTATTTTTAATTTTTTTAAATGTAAGGGGGCCGCGTGGCCCCCCTCCCGAGTCCATATTCGGCACCGGGGACCCCCTCCACCGGGGCATGGGCAGTGTTTATTTTTCTAAAAGATTGGAGGGGGACTGCGTGGCCCCCCTCCTCAGGCCATTTATGGTCCCGGGGACCCCATTCTCCTGGGGCCGGCCATCGCGTGTTTTTTTTTATTATTATGGGGGAGGGGTGCCGCGTGGCCCCCCTCCTGGGCCACTCCTTGCCTCGGGGACCCCATCCCCCGGGGCCTGGACTCTCGTTGGGGACCGTGGGGGGAGCCCCAATGCCCCCACGGTCCCAGCCGGCTCCCCGCCTCCTGCGTGGACCGGCATTGCTTTTACACACGGGGAGCTGCTGACATGCAGCTCCCTGTTTGGAAAAGCAATCTGGTTTGGATTTTGGAAGAGAGAGCAGGTTTCCTGCTCTCTCTTCCAAAATCCAAACCACAGTTTGCTATGGCAGGGCGGGAGACGCGGCTCCTGCCCTGCCATAGCAAACAGCAGTGTCCTGGGGGTGGGCACCCCGAGACACTGCAGGAGCCAACCCTGGGGGGGTGGTGGTCCCCAGGGCCATCACAGGCTCCAGGAAGGGGGCCTCACGGCCCCCTCCCATCACATGCACAGCCCCGGGGAGGTGGTGGTACCCAGGGCTCGGGGGTCCGTAACGGATCCCCAAATTTACATTTTAGTTCCCCAGGGAGGCGGCGGTCCCCACACAGGTTTATTTTTGGGAAAAAAAACAAAGCACCGGAGGTGGCGGTCCCTGGGGCTGCGGGGGGGGGGGGGCAGTGCCCCCCGCAAATATTTGTTGAAAGCCCCGGGGGGTGGCGGTCACCAGGGCTGTGGGGGGGCCATGTACCCCCCTGCAAATATTTAAGAAAAGCCCCGGGGGATGGCAGTCCCCGGGGCTGCGGGGGTCCCCCTGGACCCCCGCAATTATATTTCTACATGCCCCGGGACTTGTCCCACCCGGGGGCTAAATAATAACAAAGCGCGGGAGCCCACGTTTCGTTTTTTTTATTTTCACGGCGGGATTTGCGGATCCTCTGCGGATTTTGCAGTTTTTAAAAAAAAATAAAAGCTTTTTTTGGCCCTGGGGTCCTACCCTGCCCCCTTTTCTTGTTTCTTGTTGTGGCTCAGTTCTACCGAGTCACAAGATAATTGCCAACACTTCCTGGTTTGGAGTGTTGACAGCCAATTAGAATACAGCTCGTGGTCGGGAGGGTCTGCGGATCTACCGCGCCTCTATATACCGAAACTTTCATTTTTTTATTTTCTCAGCAACTACTGAACGGATTTACACCATTTAACAAAAAGAGTTCTTTCTGAAACAAGGGCTACCTTTTTGCCAAATTTGGTGTAATTCCGTTCAGCAGTTCGGGCTGTATTCTTGTCTAAAGTTGTCTATGGAAAATAACATGGAGAAAACACGTTTTGGGACCCCCCCTTTTTTCTCGGCCCCAATTCGGTGAATCACCCCGAAACTTTCAGGATAGGAGCTGACCGGAGCGGTCCACAAGTTTTGAAAATTTCGCGACAATTCGTCAACCGGCGCCAAAGTTATTGGGAAAAGAAAAAACGTTTTTCCTATGGAAACTAGGTCCCAACTATAACTACCTACTGGCGACCGCCAGTAGGTTATATATATATATATATATTCACTTAAAAAACCATAGGTTTCACACACGTTATAGTTAGGAATTAGCATTTAAAAAAACTTGCAAATTCACTTAAAAAACCATAGGTTTCACACATGTTATAGTTAGGTGGACATTTCACTCGTAAAAAAACAATGAAATTCCCCCGTTATAGTTAGTTCAGATAACTATAACTCGCGCGCCCGCAATCCACTGCTGATGACTTCACATATTACATCACTCATAACATGGTCAGTGGCATCACTCATGACATCACTGATGACATCATCCTTGTGATAGAGTGGCGGTCGCGCGAGTTATAGTTATCTGAACTAACTATATCTTCCAAAAATGCCCATGCATTCAGAGGCGCGCTCCTCCAGCTGGTGAGTAACAACCCTTTATTTTCGCAAAACAGAGTTACAACTCCAGTCAGTCCTGTCCATCCGCCTTACGCGTTTCGGAGCAGACATGCTCTTTCGGCAGTTTTTAAAAGGCACCGCAGTTCCTGGATTCTCCACAGTTCCTTGTATCGCACTAATTTATAGTCTTCAGGTGTGCCTTTTCCGGTCAGTCCGGTAACTTCATTTACATGCATGCTGGGACTCGTGGTTTTAATATTCTGCCCATTAATTGAAGGATTCTGCTGAATCACCAGCTGGAGGAGTGCGTGTCCATATGCAGGGGCATGTTTTGGTGAATATATATATATATATATATTTCCATCAAAAGCGTCCCAGCTTATTACGTCAGGTCTTTGGCAATGCTACTTTGAGCAGCGACGCAAGTGTATGCCATGCGAGACACCGAAGAGTGCAGTTTGTTGGGAGTGAGCCCCTAATAAGCTGGGACGCTTTTGATGGAAACATATACACGGTAGTCCTGCCGTGGGGGGCAGCAACATCCATGAAATAGATGGAGGCCGAGGATCGGAACTGCTTTGATCTTACAACGGCACAACGAACTAGGCTGAAAAAACTTGCTAGCTGCTTCAAGGGCCCACTATGGGTGAATATATGTTTTAATGGGACATTTTACGCAGGACCTACTATAGGTATGAATCTTTGCTCTCTAAAGGACTACAAAGTCCATGATGCAATGCGCGACATGAAGCGCGGACCCAATGTGGGCGTGGCATCCAGGAAGTTTAATAAAATGCTTCAAAGAGAACTGCCTGCAAGAGTGTCTGAACTATGACCTTTGAGAAAGAGGCTGTGAGCCTTCAAACGCGTCAGGTCTTTGGCAATGCTACTTTGAGCAGCGACGCAAGTGTATGCCATGCGAGACACCGAAGAGTGCAGTTTGTTGGGAGTGAGCCCCTAATAAGCTGGGACGCTTTTGATGGAAAAAAAAAACGCACCCTTCTTTCCACCAACAGAAGACCCGCCCACCTCAGGACCTACTTATTTCAGGTCACAGTGCGACCGCACTGCTAGAGCGCTGTTGGAGCATTGAAGGCACACCAAAGGCAAGTCTGTCTGCACTCGTCTGCACCCAGACCATGCACAATGCCACAACCCCTGGCCCTCCCCTTCCAGAAGAAATACCATCACCGAGCGCTACACTCTCGACCTCGGACACTGCAACAAACACTGCCACTGCGCCAACCCACTCTCCATGGTAGGACCTTTCACCTGCACCCACTGCCACTTCACCTGCCACTGCACACACCCCAGCCCACTGACCAGCTGTACCCCAAACACACCACAGACACCACCTGAACAAAAATACCAACTTGCATGCATCCTTATAAACACTCGTTCACTGTGCAAGCATTCCAATGATTTCAGGGATAACAACCTCTCCACCCAGGACACCACCTCCAACATGAAATCCATCCACTCGGGAGGTCCCACAGACCTATGTCCACACCACCTCTTCAAACTCAGAAACCAAAGGCTCGGCAAGGAATTTACCACCCTACTCAACACCTCTATCACCACCTCAACATTTCCCTATGACTGGAAACATGCCAAAGTCAGACCACAACTCAAAAAAAAAACACCGACCCCAGCAAAATCAAAAACTAACAGCCAATTTCCCTGCTTCAATTTACAGTGAAGGTACTGGAAAAGATTTTCAACAATAAACTCATGACACAGCTGGAGCAGAACCAGCTACTCAGTGCCTCCCAATCCAGATTCCAAAGCAATCACAGCGCCGAAAGTGCCCTGATCACAGCCACTGATGACATCCCAACCCTCCTGGACTGAGGCGCAACAGGATCCTTCTTGACCTCTCGGCAACCTTCAACACTGTGTCTGCCAGGTCTTGACTATGTATGCATACAAACTCCTCGAGATCAGAAAGATGCATTGATTGGGTCCACCCCTCAATGCCCCCAATTCCACACACTAAAAAGGCACAGAAGCTTGGGGTGATTGAGTGAGGGAAAGGGTAGTGAGGAAAGGAACTGCAAGGAAGGAGACCTGTCAAGAAAAGATTAAGACAGTTAAGGTCTCCACTCTCACTGCTGTTAAAAGATACTTTATATGTATAGTTTTGCTATGAAAAATACCTATCATATGGGGTGCTGCCTTATGGAACTAATGACTTTTCTTATGCACCACATTTAGTCTTATACATACTTCCTTGCTGATTTGTACAAAAATGCATGCACACACTGCCTTTTCCTGACAGTAGATCCTCCTCCTAGGAGCTTCTTATGGCCAGGTTTGGTTGGATTGGCTAAGTGAAACGCCTTTACCAATTGAAGAGAGTGGATGTGATTGTCAGGTTCCCAAGGATCATTCTCACCAGTGTATCCTTCCCAAGACACAAGCTACCACAATCGACCCCCTCTGAACTTTGAATCTAAGATATGGCATACCTCATACTCGCTTTGACCATCGCGTATCACCAGTGGCACTGTCTTCCTCTTGGCCATCTTTTCTGGTTTAAAAACATTGCTATGAAACACTGGATGTATTCGTAGGGTCTTTGGCAATTTAAGTTTGTACGCCACAGGATTTACCTGTCTAAGCACCTCATGGGGCCTATGTATCTTGGATGGAATATAATCTGATCTTAAAACATATATTTTTTGTGGACAGTCATACCCTGTCACCTGGCTGATATTGTAGCCCTGGACAGAGATGACGATCTGCCCATCTCTTATATTGTTGTTTTGCTTGGTTGAGATGTCTTTGTGTCATCTCTGTGCCTTGTTGTATTTCTTTTACACATGACAGTACGTTGGGTTGATTTGAGCTCTCCGAGGGTAAGGAGACTGGCATAGTTTTTGGATGAAACCCATAATTTTCATGAAAAGGTAAGGCACCAATGGAGCAGTGCCACGCTTTAGTGTCTGAAAGTTCCACTAACTACAACAAAGACACCCAGGATTCGGCAGCCCCTGTTGGATAACACCTTAAGTATTTTTTCAAAGTTTGATTTAGTTGTTCTGTCTGCCCATCAGTCTGTGGATGAAAACTAGTGGAAAGAGCTGCTGATATCTTTAAAGACTTACACGATGCCTGCCAGAATCGGGCTGAGAACTGAGGGCCCCAATCCGAAACGATGATCTCTGGTATTCCATGTAACTTCACTACATGCTCCATTATCAACTGAGCGGTTTCCCCAGCTGTGGGTAAGGTTTTACAGGGAACGAAATGACCCATCTTGGTTAAACTGCCAATTATCACTAGTATTGCAGTATCCCCCTGATCTTTTCGAAGTCCTGTAACAAAATCCATACTAATGGTTTTCCATGGCTGATTAGGAGTGGTCATAGGTTGTAGCAACTCTCAAGGGTTGGAATGATCCTTCTTTGCCTGTGCATGCACATCACATCTCTGTACCTAAAGCTTAATGTCTGAGGCCATCTTCTCCCACCAGAAGTGTCGTTGAACTAACTCTAGAGTCTTTGCAAACCCGGGGTGTCCGGCCAAAGGGGAAACATGACACCAGTCAAAGGCTATCACTTGGAAACTTTTCATGGGTAGGAAGACTTTTTTGTTATGAAACGGTAACACTTGCTTGATGAAACTATGAGGATCTTGGTTAGCCCAGTCCACTCAATGAGTGGGAGACCTGATTTTTTTAAAAGAATCCAGGAAATAGTTTGCTATTACCACACACAAAACCTTTGATGGGGCCATAATAGATTCAATGAGTCTCTCTTTTTGTGTACATTTTAAGTCTTTCGATTATCGCCCCGAGGGCGAAAAGTGACTACAAAATCATACTCCGCAAAAAAAAGCAACCAACGCATTTTATGTTGAGATACTTGTCTGGCATCTTTCATATATTGCAGATTTCTATGGTCTGTATATACTGTCACCGATTGACTAGCCCCCCAGAGGTACTGTCTCCATTCAGAAAAAGCTCTTTTGATAGCTAAAAGTTCATTTTTTTTAGCTACCTTGTAAATCTTTTCAGCCTAATTTAGCTTTTTTAACACATATGCTACGGGATGCAGCTGTCCTGTCTTTTTGTTTCTCTGCGACAAGACTGTCCCAATAGCCACATCCATCTCCACTATGTATGGTTCCTCTGGTTGAGGTTGAGTCAAAATGGGTGCAGTGGTAAAGGCCTTCTTTAGATATTCAAAGGCTTCGTTAGCATAAGGGGGTCCAAACAAAGGTGACTCTCTTTTGCAGCAATATTGTTATGGGGGCCACCACATGAGAAAAATGTTGTAGAAATCTCCTATAATAGTTAGCAACCCCAAAAAACACTGCACATCTCTCACACACTGAGGCACCTGCCTTTCATGGATTGCTCTGATGTTTCTCTCAGCCATTTGTAACCCAGACAGCCTTAGAATGCCTCCCAAAAATCCCACCTCTCTCACATGAAACTCACATTTACTGAGTTTGTAGTATAAACGGTGGCGTCTCAAACACTGCAAAACCTGTCGCACATTTTCTGTTTGCACATTCTCATCTGGTGAGTGCACCAGAATGTCATCAATGTACACGATCACACACCTATCCAAAAACTCTTTCAAGGCTTCATTTAGTAAATACTGAAATGCCGCCGAGGCATAACAAAGCCCAAACGGCATCACAGTATACTCAAACAATCTTTATCTGGTCTTAAAAGCTGTCCTCCACTCATCCCCCTTCCTCATCCTCACCAGATGATAGGATCCTCTTAAATCTAACTTAGTATAGATGCTGGCACTTTTCACCTGATCCAATAACGCAGGGATAAGAGGAAGTGGATATCTGTTTCTAACTGTGTTAGCATTCAATTTTCTGTAATCTATACAGGAGCAAAGATCCCCATTCGCTTTTGATATGAAAAAAAGAGGAGAGGCTGCAGGAGACTGGGATGGATGAATAAAGTTATTGGCAGTATAATGATCCAAGTATTCCCTAAGATGACGTGTTTCTAGCTCTAACAACGCGTGCACTCTACAAGACGGAATAGTAGCCCCAGCTATAAGGTCGATCTTACAATCATATGTCCTATGTGGGGGAAGGATCTCTGCTTTAGCTTCGCTGAACACATCTTGATACATCTCAAAACAGATGGGCAACTCGATGTCTTTTACTGCTGCAGTGGCTATGTGTAGGGGGTTACATAATGTTGCTATATGCGACAACGAGGGTCTTACACACTTTTCTCTACATTCAAGGGATTGAAAACTGACTGACTTTGTTTTCCAATCTATTACCAGGTTCTGTTTCCATAACCATTGTATGCCCAGAATCACCCTATTCTGAGGGGCATCAATGATGTTCAGGACTATTTCCTCTGTGTGCCATTGTGATTCCGCCAAACCTGATAAAGAAAATGGGCCAGTTTGTTCCACCATGTGACCTGATGTGAACGGTTTCCCATCCACAGCTAGTACGGATTCTGGTTTAGGAATCGGAATCCTGGACAATCCTAACTGGTCCACCAACCCTTGATCAATGAAATTGCCTGTGGCTCCTGAATAGATCATTACCAAGGTCTGAAAAGACTCATCCTTCTCCTGTATAGTCATGGGTACCCATATATGAGAAATAGGGTCTTTTGGGACTGAAAGTGTTACCTAGGGTACACTCAATCCATCAGTTCTTTTTATCTCACCCCAAGAATCCTTACTGGTGCTTTGTTCTCTTTCTACTACAGAGACCATTACCTTTCCCCCCCCCAGCACCTGAAAAAGGACCTTTTGATTTAACAGGACATTCTCGCATAAAATGTCCTTTTTTGCCACATTACATACACTTTCCATTTTGCCCCCGAGCTTCCTCTTCTTCACGAGAAAGTAGAAACCAAACCGCTCCTATTTCAATGGGTTTTACACTTTGTTCTCCACTATGAAAAAGTCTTCAAATGTTTTACTCAAATCTAGATACATTCCTTTCCCCCTTCCTCTTGTCTGAAACCTGGTCAGCCATGCTGTGATCTAATCTCAATGTCAAGTTGATAAAGTCTGTACAATTCGTTGGCTGAGGTGCTATTTGAGCCAAGACCTTTTGGAGCTCTTCACTTAAGCCTTTATAATACAGAGACATACCTTTTTCCTCTGGCCACCCTGTTTTCTGCAATCAAACGATTAAACGTTGTCAAATACGTGACTAGGTCCTTTTTTCCCTGTTACAACTCCAGCAATTCTATGTCTGCGCTAAACGTCCTTGTGCGTCTATCAAAGACTCTCTCAAATTCTTTTCTGAATTCATTCCAATCAGATAAAACAGGATTATTCGACCTGACCAATGGAACTGCCCAAGTAGCTGTTTCTCCTATCAAGTGGAAATGGCGAAAGCCACCTGGTGATACATAGTGGAGATGGATGTGGCTATTGGGAATGATTGGAAGGAAAAGAAAAAGAAGGCTTGCAAGAGAAGTGCAGCAAGATCTGAGTCAGAAACACTTGAAGCTTATGAGGATCCCCAGCATACCTTTTGGGAGTGGTCAACGGAATGGGAGGTGGTACAGTCACTTGTATCTGAGAGGAACTCATTGCTCTATCAAAGGGATTTTTCTTCTGGTTATCAATTTGGTCTCTCAAGGCAGCGGTTTCTGCTCTTGAAGCCACTAACTCCTGATGAACAATAGCTAATGCCTGCAACACATCCTCCATGGATGCCATATCTGAACACGCACTGATCAAGAGGAGCTATATTCGTGGGTGTGTAATTCTGTCAGGTTTTGACCATGTATGCATACGAGCTCCTCGGGATCAGAACGATGATTGCGTGAGGAAAAGGGTAGTGAGGAAAGGAACAGCAAGGAAGGAGACCTGTAAAGAATAGATAAAGACAATTAAGGTCTCCACTCTCACTGCTATTAAAAGCTAGCTTCTTGTATGTATGTATGAAAATGAAAGCACAACAGCTGGTGTGCTCTTGAGAACCACAGAAAAATCAGACCTACTTTTGCCACCAAAATCCACAGTTTCTTATAATAGATAAACATAGAAATGCTGCCAAAACCGGCAGCCATAAATCATAACATCTTCAAGTCAGCCTATGTGCAAGTACTCTATTTATAGTCACTTCCCCTGGTGACTGATGAGCTGTTCGCAATGAGCTATGGGAGTTGTAGTGCATGTATGCCAATAGAGGAAATAACATTGTATTACATTCATTTTTTTATTGTGGGTTTCTTGAGCCTGAATATGAAACTTGAAGGCATCCCACCACACACTGATAGAACGACTCCACCACATTGGCATCCAAGGGAACACACTCAGATGGATCACCTCCTTCCTCATTGGAAAGACCCAGAGGATCCACCTCCACCTTTCACCACTGAATCCAAGGAGATGACCTGTGGTTTCCCACAGGGCTCATCCCTTAGACCCACTCTCTTCAACTCATATATGACCCTGCTAGCCAACATCATCAGATTCCACGGTCTTAAAGTATTTTCTCATGCAGATAACACCCAGCTCATCCTCTTACTCACCGATGTGAGCTGATATTTGGCAACAGCAGCAACACATGGAAAGGCTCCTGGTGGCCATCAGACCTAGGACCCACACCCACTCCCTCCGACCACGCCAGATACCTTGGAATCATCATTGACAACAAGCTCACCATGAAATCACAGATCAATGCTGTCTCCTACACCTGCTTCCTCAATCTGCGCAAGCTATGTTAGATCATCAAGTTGCTTCCCCTACATACAAGATGCCATGTAATACAGGCCCTCATCACCAGCCGACTGGTCTAAGGCAACTCCCTCCACATAGTAATTGCTGCATACCTCCTACAGAGACTTCAGACCATACTGAATGCCGCAGCCAGACAAATCCTCGGCCTTCCCCAACAAACCTACATTACACCCCACCTCAGGCAACTCAACTGGCTCCCCATATAGAAGGCATGCCAATTTAAGCTGCTGACCCACGCACACAAGGCTCTACACAACCAAGGACCCACATACATTAACCACCACCTGGACTTCCACCAACTGCTCCACCTCCCTTTTTTCTTTGTCCATACTCCCCGCATCTCCCACCTAGTAGTGCACCAGGAGGCACGGTTGCAGAGTGGCTGAGAAAGGGGGAGTGGCCACCAAAAACCTCTCACCAAACATACTGTGTGGGACTTGCTGAAGGCAACAGGAGGAGTAGTTAGCCACCAAGGTCCCTCAATAAGCCAAGGGGACTTCATCCCCTAACTAGTAGCACACCAGGAGGCATGTTTGCAGAGTGGTGTAGAAAGGGGGCATGGCCTGTATTGGAAATGGCCCTTTTTGCAGGGTTATCCCGAAACATTTAGCTTCTTCCTCCTATTTTTATCCTGACCTGTGTTTATTAGCTATAGGACTCTGGGCACTTTACCACTGCTGATCAGTGCTAAAGTGCATATGCTCTCTGTGTAAATTGATATCGTGATTGGTTCTCCCTGATTGGCATATTTGTTTTACCAGTAGGACCCTAGTAAAGTGCAATGAGTGTGGCAGGGCTGGTAAATCAAATGCTACTAGTGGTCCACCATCATGAGTAGCCCTGAAATGATGTCTCAGGCCTACCACTGCGGTGCCTGTACGCAGTTTGTTAACTGCCATGTCGACTTGGTAAGTGCACCCACTCGCCAGGCCCTAACCTTCCCTTTTCTCACATATAGGGCACCCCAGTGGTAGGCCCAAAGTACTCCCCTAGGCATGGTGCAGTGTATGTGAAAGGTAGGACATGTACTGGTGTGTGTAACATGTCCTGATAGTGAAATCCTGCCAATTTCGTTTTTCACTATTGAAAGGCTAACTTGCCCTTATAGGACAGAATGAGGAATGCTCTGTAACATTTTACAAGCATATCTTCCCGTAGAGATAAGATAGAAAAATGGAGTTTGGTATCCCTGAACTCAGGATTTAATAACACATCTTTTAGTAAATTGTGTGTTTGAACATACCACTTTTTGAAAGTGGTTATTTTCTTGTTCAACCATCCTGTGTGCCTCTGCCTGCTTGTGGATTGACTGTCTGGCTTTGGAGTGACAGGGGCTGGGGAGGTGCAGTGGCTCCAGGAGTCTGCATAAGTCAGCACTAGGCTGAATTGGCCTGATCTGCATTTGGAGGGGTGGGGGGAGTGGTACCTGTACCTGAATAGGGCTGTGCCTACCTTCCACAATGCTGGCTCCGTCCTCCTGCTGTGTGTCTGGTGCCAAGGCTCACACTATCAAAGGATGTTGTTGTGCACTGGCAGAGTGCCCCCCAGAACTGGTTTGAACTAGGCTCAGAGCCCCTTCACAAAGATAACAAAGACATTTTGAGGTATAAGTAGCAGACCTAAAACCCCTGAACTTTAGATCATTCCTGCAATTCAAGAGGAACCTTTGCCAAGGAGAAGAGCTGGAGAGACTGAGGAGAAGCACTGCCCTTGCTGTGTGTCTGGCGTTGGCCTGCAGTTGCCTTTTCTGCCAAGGAAAGGAGAAGGACTTTGCTGTGTGCTGTGTTCCCTACTTGAAGGAGATCTCCAAGGGCCTGAAGTGAGCTGGCCTCCTGTTCAGAAGTCTCAGGGACACAAAGACTTCACACCCAACTCCCCTGAACTCTGCTGTTGTGAGTTCTTACCTGCCTTGAGGTGCCTGTGCCAGTTTTGGGCCCTTGGAGGTTGTTGCTGCTGTTTGGGAGCTGGAAGAGAGAAGAAACTCAAAGAACTACAGAAATCGACGCATCCCTCTTCTTGCTGCTGTTTTTCCGATGAATCTTCACTGCGCGAGAAGAATTTTCATGCATCACTGTGCCACTGCGAATGCCATCACAGCGCCTCTCGTCGCGGCAAGAATTGACTCATCGAGGGATCGCGGCTGAAGAAGACCAACGCAGCGCCGAGCGACGCTGCCACATCGATCGCCGATGCATCCCGAAGATCCAAGCAACGTACCTGTGCAACACGCTTCCCTGACGCATCATCTGCGGACCAGAGCTGGCACGAAGAATTGAGCATCACTCCCCCTACAGACCGGAATCGACGCAACCCTTCTTCTGCGTGCAGCAGGATGGTCGCATTGCCTCCTCAGGGTCTCAGGAGTGTTGCATCTCTTTGTTTTCCGACGATGCGGTTTTTTGGCTTGGTGAACTTGGCCCCCAAAGAGGTCCTTGGGGGCCAACTACCCCTCCTGTTATCTCCAATAAGTCACAAACGGTGGATTTGCTAGGAGGTCTTCAGAGGCCACACCCTGTTCTCTGCCACACTGCAAACGCGGCTTGTGGTGCACTACTGGTTAGGGGATGAAGTCCACTTTACTTCTGAGGTACATTGGGGGCCAAGAAGCTCTCCTGGTACATCCGGTAATTCCAACACCAGGATTCCTGAGAGCTGGTCAGAGGCCCAGCCCCCTTTCTACAACACTCTGCAAACACCACTGCTAATTAAACAAGCATTTTCAATGCAATAGGTCTCGCATTTTCGAGAGTTAGAGCTATTGGTGTTGTAAATGCAATAATTTTTCTTTATGTGTTTTGGAGTGGAGTGGATGTATGTGGTGTGTAATGGATTTATGTGGTATGTTGTGCAGTTGAATTATGTGGATGGAATGTTTGTGGTATTTAGTGTATAGTAATTATATGGAGTGGGATTGTGTGTTACGAAGAGTAATTATGTGGTATGGTACTTTGTGTTGTAGAGTGTTAGGTATTGGAGTATTCTTATGTGGTGTGCTATTGTAATTTTGTGGTGCAATGTTAAATTATGTGATTTGGATTGTATATCTGTGGTGTTCTATATAATTGTGTTGTTGATTTCTGTTATATGTTTTTTTGTTGAATTATGTGGTGTGTAATGGAAACGTGTTCAGTTTATTTGTGTGATGTGTAACTGTGCAATTGTGTGTGTAAAAATAGATAATGTTTATAAAGTTAAAAAATGCACTAACCCCCATACTCCAACTGTAGCTATACATTTTAAATGCTGTTTTTGTGCCCTGTTTATTTAAACCTTTTACATTTTTTCCACAAAAAAAATATATTGTTTAGACAAACTAACAGATGCCGCCCACAAAGAGATCCCCAACAGGATTTAATGCATGATTTGTAATTGATACAGACCCCCTAAGGCAAAACCATGTGCTTTAGAAAATAAAGTAAAACAAGAGTTAGAGGTATTTGTGTTGGAAATGTTTTTTACCTATATGTTATGGAGTAGAGTGGATGTACGTGGTGTGTAGTGGAATAATGTGTGTTGGTTTGGAAGGGTTAGGTGTGGCATTGCGTGGCGTGGCTTGGTGTGCTGTGGAGTGGGTTTGTATAGTGGAATTATGCAGTATGGTGTTCGGTGGAATTCTGTAGATAGCAATTATGTGGCATTGATTGTATTGTAATTAAGTGGAGTGGGATTGTGTATCATGGAGTGTAAATACATGGAATGGTATTTGTGTTTGCACAACACAAATACCATTCCACGTATTTACACTCCATGATCCAGTGTTATGTAGTGGAGCTTAATTATGTGGTGTGCTGTTGAATTTTGTGGTGTGTTTAGAATGTATGTGGTATATTATGTAATTGTGTTGAGTACAATTATGTGGTTTGTTGTTGAATTGTGTCTTCACAAAACATACAAGGTTTGTTTGGGGATGTTATAACTGCTATCTCGAAAACTGCCTCTGAGTTAATAATGGAACCTGTAGAGTGCAAAGTGACCTGTTGTGTGCAGTAAACCACACTGGTGATGGATTGTGGAAGATCTGCTAATGTGCCCCACATCGAAGACTGTTCCTTTCATTGTGTGCAGCGTTAGGTGCCTAAAATGTATGCTTGAATCAATTGCAGAATGTATCCACACACGCACAGAGTGACTAAACCATGTCTAAATTCGGGATTTTGTATGCGTTATGGAAGGGGCACTCATATGAAGTGCTAATGTTGTGTGTAGTGTGCTGTAGACTGGACAAGGGTGTCAATTGCAACCGGCAACAGAAGCAGTGGTACAAACACGTCAATGATATATACTTAGAGTGGTGATGAAGCACATGTTGACAAGGCCAATAGCTCTTGAATTAGTTCTTAGCCTTTTGGCTTTGTCAATGCTCAATGTGTTTTATCATGGCTTTTGTAATATTTATTGATGGGGCAATTACTGGAATATCAAAATATTTATTTTGCCTGAAAATGCACGCATCGCATAGCACTCCTTTGAACTAGAGAGAAGTACTTTGTGAGTGGACGTGTTCTTTGTGAACAAGCAGATTGCCCTATGCTTGATGCTGTAGTAGGCCGAAGAAAACTCAAATGATACAACTACAGACCAGTGACTGATGAGGGCCGGCTAGAAACCCCTACAAGTGACTAGATTATGCATATTATTTTAGTTTAAAAAGTCTTGGTTAACACTGGACCTAAAAACATTCATTGCATTTTTGAAGCTGATGAAAAGGTCTAATATTTAACATTGGTGCCTTTTGGTAATTTTATGAGTGGTGCAAACATGATATACCTTTTAAATCCACAGTGTTCAAATGTGCTGTTGCTGAGCAAAAGACCTCTTGCTGTTTTTTAGTTTCATACCCGGCTGCCCTATATAATGAGCAGAAAGTGACCCATGCAGCTTCTTCGAAACACATTTAGAGAGCATGCGGTGTGAAACAGAAGTGGTCTAGTAACTAGGCTTGTTTACATGTATCATCTAGCCCCTAAAAAGGAACTGACAGACTCATTGAGGTCTCTAGAAAGAAGCTGACAGTCAGAGGAGTTATTAAGGAAAAAGATTACCTGCCCACCACTTTTAAAGGCTGCTATTTATTTCAGCAGACTTAAGGAACAATGCATCCAGTCACTGTACCCTGCTTAAACATTTTGCATTATTTAAGACATTCTATACAACGGTTTCAATTTTCAATGTGCCATTTGAAGGATACAATACTCATTTTACAAAAAAAATATTTTTGAACCATACAAGCACACAATACTAAAGACAATGTGAGATTTATAACAGAAAAAAATAACAATAACATTGATATGATTGAAAACAATTACACCAGTCTAGATTGATTAAACATGAGTTCTCTCAAAGTGCCATGTACTTGGCTTCTGTTTAGAGAGAACTACCTATGGAGAGACCAAGCTATGTAAGTCTCTGTGGGGATATATCTGAATTGATGACCCTCTCCAGAGTTTCTTTGTAATTGCTATCCCTCATAGGTGAAAGGGAAATGCTGACGCGTTTACAATCCCCTAATTACTTCAGGGATTATCGTCAGGGCTAGAACCACGGTGTAATCTTATTCCGTTTAGATAGTGGCATAAACCTTGTTTTGCTCTGCCTGCACCTTTTGGTTCTTCAACACGACTTTCATTCATGTGCCGTCTGACTTGTGAGCGACACTTTTCCCAATATAAATCTTTGGCAAGTCGGAGAGCGCCGTCAGGTTTGGGAGAGCGACTCTCTTTACATCTGTTTCTTCAATGGTGGAAACTTGGTACGATTCATTTTGGGTTTGGCCTTGCGTTGTGAGGTCTGCCTGTCTAATGAAGCTGGTATAGAAAAGTGAGCTTTAAAACATGTTGCTAGATGTATTAACCTTTATCCTAGTCCAGAGAAGTCTCTGTAGCTGTATACTAAAAGTAGATCATACATAGTGAGGTGTGAGCTTGAAACTGAAAGTGTACTGTTTCAAATTTGAATGTATGACTGCTATAATGTGTTAGGTATGTCTGCACTTCTACATTTAATCTAACACATGTGGTGCAACTGATGACCCTAACTTAAAAACTATTCAGTCTATCATATCCCTGTACAAATTCTGTCACAGCTAGGTCAGGATTCAGTTCCAAAAGCACTGATCTGTTACTTAGAAAGCAGTCACTGAAGCACTTGAACACACAGCTCCATAGACGGCTGCCCTGTATAAAGAGGAGAAAGTAATCAATGCAGCTTCTACTACACACATTTAGAGAGCATGCGGTGTGAAACAGAGTTAATCTAGTATCTGTAAGCTTCCTAAATGTATCATCTTGCCCCTAAAAAGGCACTGACATACTTATTGAGGTCTCTAGAAAGATGAGGACACTCACAAGAGTGGCACAACAGATTTCGGGCTTTCATTTTGGGTTTGGCCTGGCATTGTAAGGTCTGCTGTCTAAGGAAACTGATAGAGAAAAGTGAGCTTTAAAACATGTTGCTAGATGTATTAACCTATAGGTAACTTTGTACCATAATTTTGGTAAGAGACAAGCCCTCGTTATTTCTTTGTCCTGATAAATGCCGCAGACCCTTTGGGCCAAGAAGGCAGAAACATGTCGACAAAATTAGCCACTATGGTGAGGGGGCAACAATACTCCTCAATTCTCACCGTCCTTGTATTTTTTTAACACCATATAGTTGCCTTTCTGAATAAATTGATTTGGTAATTATACTGGTTCACTCACTTTCACAGGCCCCCACTTAGCTTTAGAAGTGCCTCCCTGTCTTCAGGTGAAGGCCCGCTGTCTATCAAACCTAGTTTTTAGAGTGCAAGGACTGAAGACGATGAAGCATGACACCTGGTGGTGTGTGAGGACAGTCCTTCACTTTTTGTGAGATGCCAGCATCTTCACTTAGAATTTAAGAGAGTTTCAGTCAAAAATTCAGGAGCAGCTTCTGTTGTGTATTCATATTAGGTTGGAGGCCAGCTCGCTCCGAATGCTCCTCGCCTCCAGTTCCCTCCCCTAGGAGTTCCTTGGGTTAGTGTGTTACATAGTCTGGTAGAGGTCACTGGCAATACGTAGTAAGATGAGGTACTGAGCACGCAAAAAAAAAACAATCGATGTGTGAAAGAAATTGCAAGTAGAGAATTTGGTTTCAATTGTACATACTCGCATATCAATGTAAGGGAAGAGCCCAACTTTCTAAAATGGCTGCCGTGCGTAGCCAAACATCAATTTTTTAAAGTGGATGGGGCTTGTTTTCTTGATGTAGTCACATGATCACTGCGACACACGTGGAGAAGCGTCACTTGAATCACGTAATGATGTGTGCAAGATCCGTGAAAAGGAAACGATGAAGAATGTTGCCGGAGTTCAAAATATGTGGGGCAGGAATGGAGGCTACCATTCCTTGCGGTAACAGTAAAAATATTCCAATCACTTGTGGATCACCACGGTTGCATGATGGCACGTTGCCGTAGAAAAAGTGATACTCATTAATCCTCCCTCGAACAATCTTTGCTCACCAGCGTAGTAGACGTATATGTAGACAGTGCAAAGCTCTAAGGAAGAAACAGCTTCCATGTGGGTCCGCGGGTGGGCCGATTTGCCGCCAATAAGTTGTAATGAAGTAGTCCACACTGTAAATAAAGTAGGCACTTTATTTATATACAATAGACCCCAGTGAGGAGACAGCGAAGCATACCTCCAACAAATGCAGTCTCTTCCAAGCTCCAATCTAACATTCCTTTTGCTTCATACAATTCTAAATAGGATATTCTATACTCTAAGGAAACAATGGGGACAAATATGGAATAATATATTACACTATGTACACAACTTTGATCACAACAGGGTGATACCCCGAAACGTATCCCAGGATGCTTGTTTCCGGTCTAGGGAGTGTAGTGTGGAGTGACAAAGGAAAACACTGTAGTCTCCGTAGGTATGTTCCAAGCAGAAGATTTATTCCTAAATCATACAGCAAGGGAGCCCAAGGCAGAGGTGCTAGCAGAGAGAGACATCAACAGCAACTGTCGTGGAGGGACAGAACACACAGGAATATGGAATGCAATAGAGATTCTATGGGGAATGCATGCGTTTAAAGGCACAGAAGAAATCATATAAACAACAAGAAGGATATACTACATACCCCCCCCATTAACACAAATTTAATAAAGTACATAATCTTGCAATTTGACAGGTAATTTCCAATTTCGTTTGGTTCGTGCAATACCCTCATTAGAAGAAATCTGAGAATCCAAAACATC
Source organism: Triturus cristatus (assembly GCF_964204655.1). Lineage (NCBI taxonomy): Eukaryota > Metazoa > Chordata > Amphibia > Caudata > Salamandridae > Triturus > Triturus cristatus. Next base: position 217,957,730 of record NC_140591.1, on the reverse strand, counting down.
TCTTGGAGAACCTGGAGGTGAAATAGGAATGGGTGTGTCAAAATTGTTAGATTCAGAATTTTCAAAATTTGCAAAGTCAAAACCAGGACCAAACGTGAAATCAGAATCATTACCATCTTCTCTGTTGGCATATAGTTTGTTAAAAATTTGAACTTGAGCTTTGGTAACTTTGACCACACTGTTCTTACTCCACCAACCTCTGTTTTCTAATAGAACAGATGGTTTAGTGACTTTAATAACACGAACAGGCAACGTAAACCTCGATTGACCTTTACACACTTTATAAGGTTTCTTGATGAGAACCCAATCGTCGATTTTAAGATCAATATGGTGAAATTTAGATCCCCCATCATAAAGTTTCTTTTGTAGTAACTGTTTATTATCAACAGTATGTTTGGTGGTTTGAAAGTCTGTTGTCATATTTCTTTCAAATTAGACCCTGCGGCTAAATTGCTGAAGCATTTAGGCATATGTTTAGACTTAGCTTCTCTGCCTCTGAGGGCCTTAAATGGTGTAACATTAGTGGTAGAATAGGGTGTAATTAAATATGCCCAAATTTTACTTTGTAAGAATTCAGCTACATCAACATTAGAGGCGAGAGCAGTTTGAACACCTTCTTTTATGAACCGGTTTGCTCTTTCAACCAGTCCATTTGAAGAAGGACTGTACAAAGCAACTTGGTAGTGTTGTACTTCATGACTTTGTAAAAAATGTGTAACTTGACTAGATAGAAAAGATTGGCCATTGTCAGTGACAACACAATTAGGAGCACCTTCAATTCTGAAAATATTTTGTAGAAAAGATATGACTGTATCAGAATTTGCTGCTTGTGCAAAGGAATAGTAAGTCCATTTAGAAGGGTAGTCAATGGCAACAATACAGTATCTTTTGTCTGCTGGTAGTAAAATAAATGGACCTGAAAAGTCCAAAGCGATTTTATCCCAAGGGAGGTCAGGAAATAAAGGTTTTTTGTTTGTTTTCCAGTGTTTATCAGAAACAACACAGGTGGGACAGTTCTCTATAAAAAGACTAACTTGTTTGTCTAAACTTGGCCACCAATAAATACTTTTAATTTTCTTACAAGTTGCAGAAATTCCTAAGTGGCCCTCATGAGCAATGTTAATGATTTTATTTCTTAACGTTGTTGGAGGAACAAACAACCCATCCCTGACACAACCCCCATTTTCAAATGACAGTTCTTCGCTAATTTGTGCAAAAGATTTCAACTCACTACTAAGACATTTGGTATTTGGCCATTTGGTTTTGATGTAGATTTCTACATTTTTAAGAGTGTCATCTAGTGCCATGGCAGATGCCCATTCATCTTGAGTGATGCTGTTAGGGCACATAGCTACAGCATCAATTAAACCAACAACACAATCCTTGTGAAAACTGTCTTCGCCTTCACTACAATCCGGAAGTGGAATGCGAGAAAGACAGTCAGCACGTACATTTTTCCCTCCTTGAATGTATTTAATTATAAGATTGTACTCTTGTAATTTTGAGAGCAATCTTACTAGTCTAGTGGACGATTTGCCTAACCCGTTACCTGAAAGTAGAGAGACCAATGGTTTATGGTCAGTGAAGATTTCATAGGGAACTCCCCAAATGTAAGTTTTGAACTTCTGAACAGCCCAAACAATGACAAGAGCCCCACGTTCAATAGTACTATAATTACATTCAGTGGGTGTTAAGGCACGGGAAGCAAAGGCAATTGTTCTTTCTTTGCCATCCACCCACTGACCAAATACTGCACCTAGACCTTTTTGGCTAGCATCCACTGACATGAAAGGACTGGCTTTTGGAACAAAAGGGTGTAATGCCGGCGCGTTTATGACTAGAAGTTTTACTTTGTCGAAAATCTCTTGAATTGTGTCAGACCAAATAAATTTGCAACCTTTTTTCAGTAGACATCTTAATGGTTATATTAACTGAGCATATCCAGGAACAAACCTGGCGTAGTATTCACAAAGGCCAAGGAAAGAACGCAAAGCGTCCTTGTCATTCGGAGGGGGAGCATCGCGTATAGCTTCGGCGTTGCAAAATTTTGGTTTGATACCTTCACTGGATATTAGGTGTCCAAGATATTCAACTTCACGAACAAGTAATTTGCATTTGTTAGCTTTTATGGTCATGCCCTTATTTTCTAAGATAGAGAATACTTTGTTGAGGATAAGTAAGTGCTCCTCTTTAGTCTCTGTGTGGATTAGAATGTCATCTTGAAATGCCTGTACTTGAGCCAAACCACCGAAGAGATTGTCCATAAGCTTTTGGAAAACGCTTGCAGCTGAAGCGAGTCCAAAAGGTAGTCTCAAGTATTTAAAGGCACCAAAGGGCGTCACAAAAGCAGTGAGGAGTTGTGATTTATGTGAGAGTTGGATCTGGTGATAGGCTGAATGTAATTCAATGGTGGGAACAAAATTTAGATTTACCAATATTGGCTAACATTTCATGTATATGAGGCGAGGGGTGACAATCAACCAGGATGTTTTGATTAAGAGATCTTAGATCAACACATAGCCTGAGATCGCCGGTCTTTTTTTCCGCAAAACTACCGGAGAAATCCACTCAGAGGCATCCACAGGGGCAATGATACCTTCAGATTATAGGTTGCTTAAAAGAGTTTTTAAATCATCTCTGACACTGATGGGAATGGGCCTAACTTTATGCACTATGGGAATAGCATTTTTCTTTAATATAATTGTATGTTCAAAACCTTTGACTGTGCCAACTGAATTCTTAAATACATCTGGAAAAGATAGAGGAAATGTATCCACAACGGAATCTTGATTACTAATAGAGAATATATTGCAGGGTAATTCAGCTAGAATAATGGGAGGATCTTGTCCAGGGCGCAAAATGATACCTAAAAGGGCAAGATCCTTCCATCCTACGATATTCCTACCTTTAATTGCAATATATATTTTTGTTTTGATTGATCTGCCCAGGCATGTAAGAATGTCGTAAAAATATCGTAAAAATATCCTACTAAATCAATATCTTGCTCGCCAAAAGCTTTTGGATTAATGTCGGGAGCAATCAATGGTGCACTGTTTGGCCATAACTCATAAAATGTAGTATCAGCAAGGATGGTGACTGGGGCACCTGAATCTGCCATGACAGGAATAACCTTGTTATCAATAGATATATCAGTGAATGGCCCTTTAATGGGCTTGTTAGGGCAATCAGGGACATCAATCGCAACTACAATGTTGGCAAATTGGGAAGCGCACTCTTGAACTTCAGGTGTCTCTACAGAAACATTTGCAATTCTGACTCTGTTGGAGTTACTATTGGGAGCAGAGTTCATTCTTTTGTTGCATACACTTTGAAAATGTCCAAATTTCTGACACCTTACACATTTTTTCCCTAATGCAGGACAAGCAGAATTATTTCCTATATGGTTCCTTGATCCACATCGGAAGCAAATTAATTGAGTCCTCGTAGGTTGACTTCTAGTAAATTTCCTATCTGGATTTTGTTTTGAGTTAATAGTGCAAACAGTATTTCCTTCAGAAACAAAATTCATAGTTTGAGGAGTATCGAGGGTAACAGTCTGTGTGTTGCTTTGAGTGGAAGCGGTAAGAGGTTGATTACAGGATAAGACTTTGGATGTGACAATCGACCTCTCTATACTTTTAGCGATATCGATTGTTTCAGCCAAAGTTGGGTTGTCTTTTTTTAGAGTGACAATAGAGCACAAACTGATCCCTTATATAAGTGTCAACATTAGAACCAAAATCACATTTTTCTGCTAGAACTCTTAAGCTTGCTATAAAATCCTCTACAGATTCTTCTGATGACTGTTTGCACATTGCAAAATTAAATCTCTCTAAGAGAACACTTGTTGAGTCAGAGTATTGTTTCCCCATGCGTAACTTTGCTTCAATAAAACTGTTCCATGTGGCATCTTCAGACACTGGTGCAGGAAAGTGCGGAAGATTGTCAAAAACCCTGCGACCAGCAGTTCCTAAATGATTAATTAACAGGGCTAATTTCCTTGTGGGTGAATAGCCGTCTGCATCGATGGCCGTTAGGTAATTCTCAAAGTCTTTCAGCCATTCTGCCCACTTTAGATCTGGTTTACCTGGTTTTTGTAAGAAAGGGGCAGGCTGGATTACACCTTGGGCAGAAGCCATAGTAGCGAGGAGTAACAAGGAAAAATAATGGGACCTATGCGCAAGGTTTGTTACTAGTATTGAAGCAATCTAAAGTCACTCACTCGTTTCCAAATGGGAAGGATGCAGGAAAATTGCAGCGTTTGAACAGTACAAATTTGTCTTGAAGGTGGCCACACACGTTGTAGATGTGTGAGTAAACGTTGTTATTGGTGTGCGAATCACCGCTGCGTCGCACGGCTGGAGAACTGTTGAAAAGTGTTATGAAACGTTGGGGTAAAGTCGTATTACGAATAAATGCGTTCACGACTTACCCAAAATAGCCGCTGTGCATATGATGTCAGCGCGCTCCCACAATGCTTTGCGCTGCGCGTGCATGATGTCGATGCGCTCTGCCAGACTTCCTCTGTTCCTTCTGAAGTGGAACAGAGGGAAACTGGAACTTACGAGCGTTCGCAGTTGAAGATGGTGCGACGACAGCAAAACGAATGTTTAGGTTTGAAGAGGTCGCGTGAAGCAGGTACCAGTGAGTGCAGGCGAAACAAAGTCAATCTTCTTTATAAATTGAAAACAAAAGAATGCGCACCTTCTGGATGAGTTGCAGGATCCTTGAAAAATTGCGACAGCCGATGGGCTCCAGTAAAATAGTCCTTTGAGTTAGGCAAAGCCAGGAAAAAATTAAAGGAAATTGCAGAAACAGAATACCCCACTCCTGGTACCAAATTGTAGTGTGGAGTGACGAAGGAAAACACTGTAGTCTCCGTAAGTATGTTCCAAGCAGAAGATTTATTCCTAAGTCATTCAGCAAGGGAGCCCACGGCAGAGGTGCTAGCACGGCAGAGAGAGACACCAACAGCAACTGTCGTGGAGGGTCAGAACGCACAGGAATATGGAATGCAATAGAGATACTATGGGGAATGCATGCGTTTAAAGGCACAGAAGAAATCATATAAACAACAAGAAGGATATACTACAGGGAGGACCTAGGGAGGACCTGGCCTGATAATTCAGGTTAAACTGTTCCCATGACTGATTTGCATATGATTTGCATATGGCTGGGTCCAAACTGGGGCGACGTTGCTAGCAAAATAACGATGGATTAAATCCAAATCTGTGACTGGGGTTTAGTGTTTGAAAACTTCATCATTTTATTTTGTTATAACGAAATTATTGTCAGAGACTGCAATTAATATTGTGATCCTTTCCAAGTTGGCACCTGTAAGAAAATGCTTCTTTGCATGACCACCCCCATTCTTTAAACTGATGATGTTGGTGTTTGGACTCTGTGCACTGGGTCCCTGCTATCCAGGCCCAACTGCATGTGGTGTGACCCATACAAATGTGTTGAATTTGTAAAAGTCCTAATTGGCACATTTAACTTACCTTCGAGTCCCTTGTGTATGGTGCCCTGTATGCTCAGGGCCTGTAAGTAAAATTTTACTAGTGGACTGCAGCACCTCTTGTGCCAACACTTATGTGACAGTGCAACACACTTAGGACTGCCACTGCAGCCTGAGAGGGCAGTTATAAAACTGAAAATTCAATCTGGCAAAATAAATGTTTTGCCAGGCCGAAATCTTGCTTTTTCATACTTGTAAGAGACCCCAAAGCTAGACCCTAAATGCCCACTGGGCAGGGGGCATGCTATTTAAAAAGGACACGTTTGTTTAAGATTTACATGTCCTGGCAGTGAAGATCACCAAAGTTGTCAAGGCTAGCTCTCCCATTGAAAATCTCTGGATGATATTATAACCATTTATAATGCATAATTTTAGTTTGGGACTAGTTACAAAAATGATTCACAGACTTAAGTTAGTAGTAATTTAAAATCCAATCTAATCAAGTTAGATTTCAGATGACTATTTCAAAAATGGCACTTAAAGAACATTGACATTTTCCTGCCTAAGCCAAATGTGCCTTTCTGCCAGTGTTCAGTGTCACTTGACTGTTAAAGGCTCTGCTGTGGTGAGATTACTATTGCTTCCAGACAGTGAACAAAGAGCTTGGGGGTGGGGAGATGTTTTCCCCTGACAGAATGGCCATCAGGGCTGGGCCCGGGAACTTATTGAATTTCAAACGGTGCCTACGCTGTCGCAAGCAGATATACTTCACACCTATGCCTGCCTCTTCATTTTCCTGATATCCAACTTGGCACCAATCCTATTGGGAAAGGGGCTGCCTCTAGAGCCGGTTTACAGTGACCACAGGGTAGGCGATGCCCATTATACTAGCCACATCTCTGGATGGGCCCAGGGAGCTCTGAGCGAGTTAGGAAAGGTTTGGCTGTGTTGATTTTAGGTAAAGAGGGGGCACTGTGGGATGTATTCAAGTAAAACACACAGAAAGTGCTGCCATGGGCTAGTTGGCTAGCCTACTGTTCAGCTCCAGGAAAAAAAAGCTGCATGAAACCCAAAACTCTACTCAGACTAGCTAACCAATTTAAACTGGATTTGCCCTTGACTCTAAGTTTTCCCTCCTTTGATGTTGATATCCTCAAACTTCCTGACAGAGCCAAAACTCCCACTGAGGACCGCGCTTCAGCTGACCCCCGTCAATGAACCCCTCTTCTCATTCATCAAGCAACCCATCCAACCAACGTTCGCGTCAACTAGGACATCTCTCCAGATAAATGAATACGTCCAAAGTTTCCACTGGGACGAACCTGGTCCCAGGATCCAACCCATTCTTCATTGCAGTTGGCCTTAAATGTTGACTTTGATCTGGTATAGCGTGATCAGATACCCGTGGTTGGCACTTTGTGCTTTTTTGGCACTAGAATTATTTAAAGCATGGAAAGATTATGTCCCCGGTTCCCTGCACCAGATTTTGGTATTTTGGTGTCTATTTGTTCTTTAATATTTTCTCTATTTGTATAAATTTGAATGGGATTTTATTGTATTGTGTGTTTTTCATTTTCTAGCAATTTGTAATAGTGATAAATGCTTAAACATTTCTGCTAAATTAAGCCTGTCTGCTCTATGTTATAGCTACCAGGGTTGAACTCAGGTTTGAATTATTGAGACCTAACTGTACCTAGTAAGAAATAATGCCAATATTTCTTGAAGAGGTCTACCATCCACTACAACTAATAATGTACTTCCTCAAAGCTTCTTCATCAGTTTCATCATACTTTGTATTACCATAAAATTGGTGTAATTAAACAAATGTTATCTTAATTTCCAAATGTCAGTTTTATTTTCTAATAACACAGTGCTGATGGAACTTATAGATGCCTTATTGTACCTCACACATAATTAAAAATATGATTCTGTAAATAAAACTGTGTCACTGATTTTTAGCATATTTCCAGGTTGAAGTACTTCATCCTGGCCACTTTGATGCTGATGGAGAGGTTTGTATAAAATGAATATGAAGCAGACTAGCAGCAGTGGCATTACAGATAGTGTTCATATTGATGATTATGTCACTTCAATAAGTTGTGCAGTTGTGATACCTCAAACACAAAATGTGATAGGTGGAAGTCTTTCAATTTACCTAACCTCTGACAATCGCTCAGAGTAGCATTCCAACTTATTGTTACTTCAGTGCAGTGCCTCAAGTGTGACAGGTATACCCAGACATTTGTCCTGTGGTCACTGTTTCACTTGAACCAAGCCACACCTGACTTACAAGCCTGAAACCGGTCATGAGTCGCCTGTGTTCCACTTCTGAGAGGGCCTGGCTTGGCAATTCAGGCTGGACTATCCCTATGGAAGCATGTGCAAAGTTGATTTGCATGTAACTGGGTCTAATCTGAGGTGCCATGGTAAGCAAAATAATTATGGACAGGGGTGTGTCCCCAAATAATTACTAGTGGATTGGACTAATTCAAGCATTCCACCCACCCCTGTTTTGTTTATTTCACTGCAATGCCCTAAGTGCGATCAGTGTGACCAGATGTGGGTCCCGTGCTCACAATGCCACTAGCACCAAGCTGCACCTGATTGACGAGCCCCAATCAAAGTGAAACTGGTCTTAGGTTGCTTAACTTCGAAAAGGGCCATGTTTGGCAGTTCAGGCTGGACTGTTCCTATTGGAGGAGGATCAAGGCCAATTTTCATATAGCTGGGACTGAGATGGTCTAATGATAAAAATAATTATGGATTGGGGATGCATCCCCTAAGTAATTACCAGTGGTTTAGAGTATCTCAAGCATTACATATATTACTGTTTTGTTTACTTGAGTATATTTCTGATACTTCATTTAGGCCTTGTTAAGAATCAGCATGGCTTGTCATAATAGAGTGTTTTCAACGCACTTAGTGTTTTGTTTGCTCACCTCCAAAACTGTCCAAGTAAATTAGACTTCTGTGTAAACTTTCTAATGAAATGCTGGGCAAAGGGTGCTGTCATCACTTTGCAAAATATCCTTAATTTTGTTTACGGATCCTTTTCCAAATTTCTTTGTAGGTTTTTCCTGTGTATAAAAGCTTGCATAGGCAGATTATTCAATGCCCTACATTTTCTTCATGTTGTAGTTGAAGAATATACTTTTTTTAATGTCCTTGGATAATTTATTATGTCCTTGGATCAGTGGTAAATTCCATAATTACATATTTGTGGTACCAACATTGATATTAGTGTCGAGCTGTACATGGACCAATTCATTCTTAAGATTTCTGTTCTTCTTCAACATAAATATTGTTTTGTTGAAGAACACGAAATTGGAAAGAACATGCCAGCTCGGGTTGATAATCTTCTTGAAATCTGAAATGCTTGGACCAAAAATAGAAACACAGACCATCAACTGTTAAAACGTTTTTAAGGCAGCTCCTTTCTATGAGTCCAGTCAAACATTTTTCTGAATTTACAAAATAATCATGTTTGTGAATGCATTTTCCTCAAGAATTGTCCATAGGGAAATTGTCTCATTTGATCCTGGGGCGAAAACTTCAGTAATGTAGAAGGCTAATATTGTATGTGGATTACTTGTATAGTGATGTATAAAGGGACACATATTTTCAACCCATTTGTCCAAAACGTTGATTTGATTTCTGGTGCTTTGTATATCAAACTTAATGGCTTGTGGCTGATGATTAAGCCAATGGAAGAATATGTTTGGGATTTTCATCAGTCCTCATCCAAATGAGACCTGGGCAGAGATTGTGGAGTTCTGTTACGTGGAACTCAGCGAAGTGACCAGAAAATTCCACTGCACTACACAGAGTTCAACAAGCCGCTGAGTACGTTAGGTCATGCCCTTCGTGCTGGTTTTTAGCGCCGGTTGTTTGCCCCATGCTGGAAAATGAGCACGAATTTCACCGTGCACAGTGAAAGAGATGTTTAACTTGAGCAGCAGCTTCCTGAATGCGAACGCATGGTTTCTCACCGCCAGTGGTCGTGACCATCCGCGACTGTCCGCATTGAGAAATCTCGCTGGGAGGTGGTCTAGCATTGAATTTTCCTTGCTTGCGCCCAACTTAGCATTGGCAAGTGAGGAGAAAACTCCACTTCGCGTGCTCCACAGAGTGCAGAGAACTCCGCAAACGGAGCAGAGTTCACCGCCCAGGCCTAATCCAAATACGTAGGACACAATTGATATACTTCTTCCATAGTATGGTCTGTTTGTGAACATTCGTCTCTCCTCATATTCAGCGATGTAGAGAGTGAGCAGTTCTGAGGCAAAGAAAAATCCCATAGCTATACCTTTTACTTGTTGGTAAAAGTCTCCATTGAGCGAGAAGAATGTTTTATTAAGAGAGCGACACATGGCAATTATAAAATAGTTCTTTTTTTTTTTAAGTTCAGACCAAATGATTCAGACTAACCTCAAGATATTTCTGGTTGTAGGAAGGACTTCGTTGTCTCCGATACTTTTGTCACTTTTGCTATTCCTGTGCCATCTTCAAATTGATATGAGATAAAATCCAATTTTCATGTCCTGCAGTATTATAATCATTTTACTGCACCTGATGGAGACTACTTACATTAAAAAGGTCTACTTGTTAAACCCTGCTATAAACTTCTGCAAACTTCTTTTAACCATTAATTTTTCACTTAATGTTCTGTTCCTCGGCTGCATTATATTTCCCCATTAGCGTAGGAAGAACACCTTTGCTTATCTTAGTCACCATGTCGGTTGATAATTAACATTCGCCTTTATTAGTTTTTTTTATTAAGAGTCCAACAAAACATACACTATTTCTGGTAATAGCAGCAATTAGTATATTTTTTCAGATGGACAATGAGCACACATGTCATGTGGTCGCTATGTGCCGCTTGGTTTGCTTTCCGCATTGTGTACATGGGCGACGCAGTGGTACCGCCGATTATAAAGGAAGCCATTCTATTCCCTAAAAGGGCATTTATGGTGACTCTCTATCGTTTAATAGCTTTCTACTTTTGTAAAGAGACATCCTCAATCATACGGCTATCCTACGCAGCGTATCACCAGACTGCTCACTGTCTGCTGCCAATTATGGTGTTTATATTTTTTTTTACCCGGTGCAAGCAAGGGCTGTAGGAAGTGTACTGAATGTCCCTCAGACAAACAGCGAATAATTCAGGTACCTGGATTACGTGAGCAGTATTTGCATGAAAGGGAACCCCTCTGCACTTTTTCAGAAGCAGATATAACACATATGACGTCACTGCGGGGGTGGCACATGTTGAGGTGCCACATTATACCATGTGTGTTACATAATGGCCGTTTTCCTTGTTCTAAACAAGCGTATATTTAGATGCGTTGTACCGGTTACATTAACTAATGTTATTCTCTGGACACAAAGGCGTTTTTTAGGTCTCGCACAGGCAGCGCATGCACTGCCTCTCCGAGGCATTAAGTAATTAGTAATACCAGCGAAACTCCTCCCATTGCATTTCTTTTTGTTTTTTCGCTTGCCATTGGTCCAATCTGGCATTGCTTTTCTTACCTCGCTCATTGTTGGCTAGTGGTCCCATCCGTCACTTCTGTTTTCTTTTGTTTCTGCAGGAAGCAGCATCGGCAAACTACAGTAGACGTACACTGCAGGGTGATATCTTTTGATGTAGGGACTACTTTGTTGTTTTGTAGGTCTCGCATAGGGATCACCAAGAGCTGCTTGGACATCTGCTGCCCCGAGTGCGCTGAGCGCCTGCAGCCCCCACCACGTCCGAGCCGCAGCCCCCAGACCCTCTGTTACTGCCCTGTCCGCACCGCTCGCAATGCTTTCCCCCTCCCGCTGTGCGTGCTCTCTTGCCCCTCTCTCCCCTGCATCCGCGTTCACCCCCACCTGCAGCACCTGGAGGATCGCCATGTAGGTGCACTACATAGCGCAGCACATCGTGCTTCATTTTAAAGGTGGGTGCACTACGGAGGACCCGACTTAAACAGGCACTCGCTGATAGCGGCACACAGGTAGCAACCATTATGTCCCAGTCTGCTGTCAGTACGTACTGCCTGCGAACTACAGTGCACACTTTTGTGCAGCGCTGTCCGCACTGCCATTTTTTTTATTTAGTTACACAGAGCTGCAGAGTCCTTTCAGCAAGAGGGATGTGCATGGAAACTAAGTCCACAGCCACAAGGGAAAGGCTTGCATTGACTGGGTCACAATACAGTCATATATTGGGCGCTCAGACACAGCTGCTTGCTGTAGATTTCTGCCTTTTGAAATATCTCCCCTCCAAAGCCACCACCTGCTCTGTCTGCTGTGTTTTGTTTTAGAGCCGCCTCACTCCAACTACTTTGTATTTCCACGCACCCATATTTTGACCTCTGGAAAAAAAATTCTAAATAGATTCGGGATGTGTTTTTTGAGGGGGGTGGCAAAGCTTAGTGTATGTTTTTAATAAGAAGGCTGTATTAACGGTAGAGATAGGAAAACGGGCATATATAATCACTGTGCGTGTATCTTCTTTGCATTGAACCTTGATTTGTTGTAGTGGCTTTTTATTATTCTGACAATAAAGATAGAGCCATAAACCTAGAAGGCCTTTCTCCTGTTTCGCAAGCATTAGTTGTCTTTGGCCTCTGGGCACGTTTAAAAGATGGGTTCGATAGCCTTCTTGTATTTGCTGAATCCTTGTAGCAGGGAGTGTCCAGCAGGCATCTGGTCTGTGTTTGATGTATGCTCTGACCCCCCCACGAAGCTGCTTGGTGCCAGCACATCTCTTAGCGGGAGGCAGGGAGGGGGACTTTTACTCAAGAAGTGCGCTATGAGATCATTGTGCTGTACACAATTTGCAAATACCCCGTCAGAGAAGCATTCTTGAGTGCATTAGCCAAATACTTGTATGCAAGAGCTGACGCTGCCTTGGCAGAAGTTTGTAGTAGACATAAGGCTTATCAGGACGCACCAGTGATTAATGTAGGCGGAGTCAGGACGCACCAGTGATTAATGTGGGCGCAGCAGAGCTCGGCGCTGGATCCCGCAGAGACACCCTACTACCACCCGATAGTAGCTTTTATCCTGTGCAGCTGGAAGACGTGGAACCTGATTTAAACGGACTCCTATGCGCATCCCTATCAGGGTTTTGGCCGCTTTTGGGTTGTAATCTGGGGCCCGCGTGTGTTTGGAGATGGTGTTGAGAGCAGGGCATTGCTTAAACCCCCTCCAGGCGGCAAGTAGTCCCGCCCGCTCCCTTCACTGTTACCACCAACTGCTCGCTTTTACCTTAAAATCACCACTGACAACTTTCTTTGGTGCCTGAAAAGGTCGCAGTTTATTCATCAACATCATTTTTCTCCATAAAGCACCACCGCCAGGCCCCTTCGTGTCTGTAATCGATTGCATATGCGGAATGTTTAGAGGAATTCTTCAGGATGACAAATTCGCATCTGAAAGACACTTGCCCGGTGCTTTTTGGTGGTGACTGGCTTTGGTTTTTAACTTTTGTCTTCTGAATCCGGGGTTCACCTTGGCAGTACTAAGCATCTGTACTTTAAAACATTGTTCACATTTTCACTCAATGCATTTTTTTATGACAGTCTTTTTGGAGACTGCATGGATAGCAATGAAAGGCACACTTTTGTTTATTGGACTGTCTTTTACTTAAGATAACCCCTGTCCTATAAGTGGGGCCACCTGCGGAAACATTTTCCCAAACACTTGAGCTGCCGGACACATTGCTCATTGTAGTAACAAGGAGGGCGCACCACTGAGCGCAAAATAAAGGAATAGCAATTCTGCCCAAACTCTGAACTCTAGAAACTGAAGAAACACCAGTTAGAATCAAGCATTTGCGGTGCAATAGGTCTCACATTTGTTAAAGTTAGAGCTGTTGGCATTGAAAATGACAATGTTTTTTACTTGCGTGTTTCTATTAGCAGTTAATTAATGATATTTGCATAGTGCTGTTGCCATTGGTATAAAAAAGTAAAAGTAAAAAACATTTAACAAATGCGAGACGTATTGCATTGAAAATGCTTGTTAAATCAGTCATCCCTGTGTTTGCTGGCATCCCAAAGAAGTACGTCACGAGAGTTCATTAATTTTCCAAAACTTAACTGACAGCATTTGCAAGGGTTACCGGATATGCCTCTTGAAGTTCGTGGCAGCTTCTCGTTGCGGCAGCCTCACAACTTGAAAATTAAAACGATAATAAAACGGGTTTATTTGGGCGGAAGGTAACTTTAAAAAAAAATGTTTATTTGTTATTCGTTTCCCCTCCCTCCCCCCACCTCCCTGTTGTCCCTTGTCCAACCACAGCCCCCCATCCTGCCCTGCCACTCCGTCCGCACACCAGCCGCTACTGGGCACACGGAGCTGTTCATGACACAAAGGATTGCGGCCTGATTTAGAGTTTGGGGAACAGGTACTGCGTCACAAACCTGACAGATAGATATCCCATCAGACTTATTACTCTGAATCAGACCGTTTGCCATCATACATGTAAATACCTACAATAAATTATTGGATGCACTTACAGCACGGGATGACCGCGGCTTGCAGTAACACTGTACCAAGCCCCAGGTTTACCGGGCATGTCTGACCACCGCATTACGATGCAGGCAGCCGGAGCAATAATGTGGGGGGGAAAGACTGCCTCCTCATACAGGATCCAAGATCCCGTGGGGGCAGCGGTCGGATTTCTATCCCTACAGTGGAGGCGGTGCCTATGCAGGCACTGCCGTAATGGTTAGTGTCTCCATTGCCGACTGCCTTCTCATGGCGGTCCCATACTAATTTGGCGGATGGGACTGCTGAATCAATATCAGGTGGCCTCCTGCCTGAAGGGGTGTCGGTCCGGCCGACTGCCATCGTAATAAAGGTCTTAGTACAAGCCAAAAGTCACCTTAAGAACCGCAGGAAATCTAAAGTGCGCAGAAGGTAAAAAAAAAAAAATGGCGGGCCTCAATTTCCACAGGCTCTGAAGCGTCTACATGGTTGTAAACAAAACTCCTCCAAGCGATGACCACAATGAACAAGAATATAAGCATAATATTATAAATGAAATATTGACATTTTAAATTTTACAGAAGGAAGAAAGGGAACTGGCTAGCAGGCCACTTACCACCAATAATAATTCGTGAGTAATCATAATAAATTCACGCATGTAGGGAATCCCACAAGAAGGGTGCGTTGAAATGTAAATATTTCATCACCAAGAGTATTGGGTAGGTTAATCAACAGCTATTACCCTGGCCTAGTTATAATGAGAAGTATGAGCCACCAAAGAAGGCTGATTGGACACTGATCATTGACGCCACTAAATAACACCAGCAAGGACAACTGTGACCCTTCACATTTCCAGTTTCCCCATCAACCTGTCAAATGAGTTCCCACACCTGATGGGATGTACTACACGCCCAGAAAACATAGTGGTAACTCCTGCTTGATAAAAGGCAGTATATCTGGGCACTTGTGCAGCTTATTATTCGAAATGTGTTGGTGGGTAATCATCGCCTAATACCAAGACTGGACTGTGGCGATGGGTGGCAGGGTGGGTAAGGGTGGCTTTAGGACGAGGCAGAAGTATTGAGTGCATACCACAACTTGAGCTGTAAGATTTCTTCTAAATGATCAAAGGTGGACAGATGGGTGGAGTCCTTTACAATGTCAAAATAAATGCGTGGGGATCCAGAGATTTGTTTTCTGAATAAGGCACCACTAAGAGAGAGCAATGTAATTTCCTCTCCAGTGGTCAAACCAAAGGTTGATTGAGGAGAGCAAGAGTAAATGAAGGGCTATCGACATTTACAGGACTTCACTTGGAAGGAGGGCAAAAAGGGGCCTTCCGCCAAGTGTATACCTTCTCCACCCCTTCTCTTTGAGGAGGCATATTTCAGCCACCACCGCCGCTGTAAATTGAGGGACAATTACCAGCTGCCATCTGCCGTTTGAGATGACCACACAGTGTCACCAAATTGATCCATTGTGGAACCAAAGGATCATGGGTCCCCTGCAGGGATAATGTGTTGCATCATTGGTTTGTTCTGTTTAACTGATGTAGGCATGTGACTACTTGATTACAAACAGATACCCAGTCTATCATACTGGTATTATAAACAGAGAGGTGCATCGTAGAAACAGGTCACTGCAGCAGACCTTATAATCTCCTAAACTACCTGACCAGCATATATGGCTTGTAAAATGATTTTTATTCAGCTTTGATAATCCGAGGACAACCCATTATTTGTGGAAAACTCAGCCTTTCTCCCTTCTAGGGTTTATACAGAGTAGGAAAATAGTAAATCTTATTAATTACACTGTTGCAAGCCTGGGAGTGATTGCAACATAAAAATACCAGTACAAGTATATACCACTAGGTAGTTACAGTTAGGTCTGCATTTCCATAGAAAGTGAGTTTTTTGGTTGCAAATAACTTTGACCTAGGAGACGAATCTTCACAAAACCTTTGCAAAACAAGTTCATCCACCTCAGCTCCTTCCTGGAAAGTTTCAGGGTGATCCATCAAGCGGGAGCCAAGGAAAAAAAAGGGGGGGGGTCCAAAAATACAAAATCCCTATGCATTTTTTGTAGACTTCTTTAAGATGGACTACAGCAAAAACGGCAAAAACTGCTGAACGGAATTACACTACATTTGGCAGGAAGCTAGATCTAGGTCCAGAGATTGTGTTCTGGTGTAAATCCGTTCAGTAGTTTTTGAGATATTTAAGGTCAAACATAAGAGCCATCTCGCATGAGTCAGACGCCTGCGAGAGCGAGCACTTTTATAGGCTGCTAGCAACATGAGAAAAATGTTACTGGCAGTCATTAAAGGACGTATTTACAAGCCCCTCTCGTTATCACAACGTCACTTTTTTGGACATTGTGGTTGCGATAGAGGCTTTGCCTTATTTACTTAAGATGGCATAACACTGCCTTTATATATAAGGCACCCTTTCACACTATACTTAGCGTGAAAGTGGAGGGCAATGGGTGTTGTGGTGGGTGTTCCACTGCAAGACCCATTGAGTTTTATGCTGGCTCATATTACAAGGGCGGCATAAACATGAGGCAGTGCCAAAATTAAGAACAGGTAAAACCTGGTCTTACCCTGTCAAAACGAGGAGAAACGTTACATTTCTCCTCTTTTTAGCTGTTTTCATGTGTGCTGCGTTGTGCAGCACACAGAGAAACAGCAAAACGCCATTGATTTTTTATGTGAAGGAACATGTCCCTTTCATGACAGAAACAAGGATTTAAATAGTTTTACATGTTTTAGCAACTTCTATGTGTGCTCCATTAAGCAGTACACATAGAAGTTACAAAATGCCATTTAAAGATTGTTTATGTGCACAAAGGGGCACCTTTCCCTGCAATGCAGGCACCCTTGCACTATAGTGTAAGGATGCCTGCGTTGGCACTAGGCAGCTACATTTAGCATCAACACAGGGGGAACCGCAGGGCTGCACCATATTATTGCAAATATGGTGCAGCCCTGCGCTTCAGAAGTGGCAGAGTGCGGTGTTAAGCCAAGAAGGCTAAAGCCACGCTTCTCACTTCATTGTAAATATGCCCCTTAGATCCCTGTCCTGAAGTTAAAAAAATGAAATAATATAAGGGGACAGGGCTGGGATATCCCAACTCCCTAGGCCAGAGGGGTGTGACCAAGAGGGCCCCCTCTGGGCTAAAAAAAAAAAGTAAAAAAATACAGCGATCACATAAGAGCCTGGCAGGATCGAAAAAAAACACAGTGGGCAGGCTGCTTTTAAATAACATATGCCCTGGATAGTCTACCCCGGGATGATTTTGTTGTAGCCTATTAAAATAATAGGATTGTCCAAAGACTTGTTATAAAAAAACAAGTTTTATTGTAGGTTCAACGAGCCACCGCTTCTCACATCCAGTGCCATCAAGATCCCAACTGTCCATCTGCAGAACCCCGTGACATCAGAACATAGTGACTTCATATAGAACATTCACCCCACCTAACAAGCATTGCTAGGCATAACATATTACCTCTTTTTGAAATAAACAAAAACAAAAACACACAGAACACAATAAAACAAACAAACCCAAAAAGCAAAACAAAATAACCCTTCCCCACATCATGGTACCCCTTACCGCAACTTCAACGGAAGTTGCTTTACACGTGTGGACCTTCTGGGCCCCATACATAACACACTGCTACCTCCAGTAGAACTAGAATCTATTGAAGGAGAAACGCCAACAGCGGATTGAACTTTGACTACTTTGCCCAAGTTCCACCAGTGACCGCCTTCAACCATAACTGCACCACCACACACTCTCTCTACACGAACCGGTTCACCAAAATTCTTTCCACCCTTACTGACATACCTCGAACTTTTAATTCGAACCAGATCCCCGGGATTAATCCCAATCAGCTTGACAGAATTCTTAATATTGTATCTGTCTGCCATTTTCTTCTGAGCAACCTTCACACGTACCTCCAAAGCATTCTGATCAAACTTAGAGGACACCTTGCTGGCCACAGTCCTCAACAACCAAGCAGGATACAAGGTAGAAGTGGGGATTCTTCCCTTCAAGGACACAAATGGAGCAATTTTGGTAAGAGAATGAGGTGTCGTGCGATAGAACCACAACATGGATCTCACCGCACCTTCAATATCAAGACAGTTCTGCTTTGCCCATTTGATACAATCACCTACGACCCTATTCATTCTCTCCACCAATCCATTGGTCTGTGGATGCCCAACTGAGCTCTTTAAGTGTTTTACTCCTGACTCCTTCAGAAAATCCTCCATGTCCTGGCTTACAAATTGCACACCATTGTCAGACACAATGACCTCCGGGAAACCCTCTCTCATGAAAATTTCCTTGAGAAACAATATGGCATTATTTGCAGTGGGAGTAGCACAAAACTTCACCTCCGGCCATTTGCTATGGAAATCCATTAGTACGAAAGCAAAACGAAGATTGTGCGGAAGAAAGTTGAAAGGACCAACTAGATCTATTCCCACTTTCGACCACGGTCTCATGGGAAAATCAATGGGTTGAAGTGGAGGAGTAACAACCCTCAGCTTCTTTTCCGCACCACTACACACTCCACACAACTTCACGCTCTCTTCAATATCCTTATCCATAGAAGGCCACCAGTAATGCAATCTAAGACGCCTTTTCGTCATGGTTGCCCCCAGATGGCCATCATGCGCACAATCTATGAGCTTGGACCGAATGCCTGAAGGAGGAACACACCTGCCATCCCTCATAATCACACCATCTTCAATAGACAGCTCTTCAGAGACCTTCCAAAAGGGTTGAACTTCCTGACTAACACATTTTTCTCGTGGCCATCCCTTCACAATAAACTCTTTCACACTATCCAAACACAGATCAGCTTTCACTGCCTCATTCCATTCCAATTCACTGCAAGCCTTGTTGTCAACTGCATCTACCACTGCAATAAAACAATCCTCTTTATCCTCTTCCAAATCCAACGGGTCAACATCACTCAAAGGCAGCCTAGACAACATATCTGCCCTGACATTCTGTTTTCCTGGAATATGCTTTGTAACAAAATTATACTGTAACAGCTTAGTGGTCAAACGCGCGATTCTGGGAGTTGCGTACTTTACACGCTCACCCCCTAAAATATAAACCAACGGTTTATGATCAGTGTGAATCTGAAATTTCCTGCCCCAAACATACGTTCTAAATTTCTCACACGCCCAAAAACATGCTAAAAGTTCCTTCTCAATAACGGAATAATTGACCTCAGCATCTCTCAAAAGCCTGGACGCATAACTAATAGTAACCTCCTCATTGCCCACAACTTGGGTAAGAACTGCCCCCAAACCATAGTTGCTGGCATCCACCGTAATGATACAAGGTAACATTGGATCGTATGCCCTTAAAGACTTCGCATTTGTCATTTCAGCCTTGACAAACTCAAAGGTTTCTTGACACAACTCATCCCACACAAACGTGACATTAGATCTCAACATATTGGAAAGCGCCTTCATTTTCCCGGCATACCCTGGGATGAAGCGCGAATAGAATTCACATAACCCCAAGAAAGAACGCAGCTCGTCTTTATTCTTGGGACAGGGACACTCCACAACAGCCTTAACCAATCCAGGCCTCGGACTTACACCCACACCGGAGACCAAGTGTCCTAAAAACTCTATCTCCTTCTTCCAGAATTCACACTTGCTTTTCTTAACTACAATCCCTCTCTCTTCAAAAGTGGTTAAAACAGCTCTAAGGACTCTGTCATGTTCATCTAAAAGTTTACTGAAAATTAATACATCATCCTGAAAGATCACCACCCCCTTCACTTCCTGTAACACAGATTGCATAACTCTCTGGAAGACAGACGCTGCCGACGCCAACCCGAAAGGCATTCTACAAAATTGGAACGACCCAAAAGGTGAATTGAAAGCTGTATAATGTCGAGAGTCCACATCCAACAACACCTGATGGTATGCCGAAGCTAAATCAATTTTCGAAAACCATTCAGCACCTCTCAGTTCCTCCAATAAATCCCCAATTTTTGGTAAAGGATGTGCATCCACCCAAATTTCCTTGTTGAGACTCCTCAAATCTACACATAGACGGATCTCGCCATTGCGTTTACGTGCGACCACCAATGGACTAAGCCATAAACTAGATTCAATTGGCTCTATTATACCAGATTTTTCTAGCCTGTCCAACTCTGCTTTAAGGTCAGCTCTAAGACTAAAGGGCACTGACCTCACCTTGTGCTTAACCGGGATTGCATTATCTTTGATCTTAATTTTGTGTCTGAAACCTTTAATTTTCCCCAACGAATCGGAAAAAACACCAGGAAAATCACTTTCCAACTTGTCAGAACCCAAACAGTCTTGCACAACCAACACCTGTTCACTCGTCCCTGGTCTCAATATCATGCCGAACAAACCTTGGTGAAACCACCCTAGAATGTTGAGACCACGCACAGCCACATAGATTTTACCATGAATCTTGCGCCCCTTAAACTCCAGCACATCTTCAATAAAACCCTCCAGATCTATCTTCCGTCCTTCGTAGGAGACAGGTGCTCTATCTGGTGGAAACAAGGGTCTGTTACCCCATGACTTCTTAAACAAATCATGGGTAATCATAGTGATACGTGCTCCCGAATCCACCAACAAGTTCAAGGTCACCTCACCCACCTTTATTTCCTCATATGGATCCACACAGTCTGCAGGATTTCCAGAAACTACACTCTCATCAACAACAGTCACAATCATATCCTGAAACTCTTGTACCAACTCATTCTCATCCAAACACTCGTCTTTGCCAACACTATTCACTTTCTCATTTTTCAGCAAGTTTGACTGACACACCTTGGCGAGATGTCCCAGTCTGCCACATTTATGACATTTAGCATTTCTCCCGGGACAAAACCTATTGTCTTTCCCATGCGGAGCATACCCACAACGGTAACACATATTGGTTTTCTTGAAAGGGCCCTTGAATTGATTTTTATCTTTTCTAATAGTGTTCCCCACAGCACTAGTGGTTGCAACCGCACTAACAGTATCTTTTGTGACCAACCCACTACTCAACTCCTTTATAGAGTTTTGTGCCAACTCCAAACTTTTTGCCACTTTTATAATTTCCTCCAAACTAGGGTTCCCCATTGTGAGTAGTTTTTGTTGTATCTGCTTATCTGCACAGTGCGCAATAAATTGATCTCTTACCAACTGATCTCTGTGATCACCGAAATCACACTCAGCACACAACTTTCTCAGCGCACTTAGATAGGTATCTACATTTTCTCCTTGTACTTGTGCTCTCTTAAAGAACTTGTGTCTTAATACAACCAAACTTGGCTGAACATCAAACTTAATTATTAGCTTCTTAACAGCTTCTTGGTATTCATCAAGAACTTCACCTTCAGCTAAGACCAACACAGGAAGATGTTTGTAAACTTCTCTTCCCTCAAAACCTAATGAATTTAATAGTAGAAACTTTTTCCTTTCCGCTCTGTAACGCGAAGCACCAATGGCCCCCACATAAGTTTCAAACGCATCAAACCATTGCCTCCACTGTATTGGTGGCGCACCCGGACTTTCCAGGAACGGGGGAGGTGGATTTACAGATTGCATCGTACTCTAAGAGAAATGCCACCTAAAATGTCACAAAATACACTGTTCCCCTAGCAAATTCAGCCCAACAGTTAATGCCCAGGAGACTTGTAGGTAATCCAAATGGAGTCCAGAGATTACCACTAAGAAAAATAAACTGGATGCATAAAACGCTCGTGACCAAAACGGGACTAAAGTCACTTGACCTTCAAAATCCTCGAAGACATCCACAGCCTCCCAAACGAGTGACCCGCTTTTCACGTCTTGCAGCGAAGAATACACAGTCACAAGCCGATGTCCCTAGACAGCTGATCCAGTCTTTACGTGGACGAAAAGAAACGAACTCGGCACCTCACGGAAGCTTTGACTTCTTGATCGGAAACTGACGCGTTTGAAGCGTCGCAGCGGAAGCGTCTTTACATGTGATAGGCTGCTGCCCACAATGCTTCCACCAATCCGTTGCGTACAATTCTAGTACGTCAACATTCCTCCTGATAGGCTACTGTCAACGAAGCTTCCACCAATACGTTGCGTACAATTCTAGTACGTCATCATTCCTCTTCAGCGCTCCTCGGGGAAACAACCCCTGGCACACCAACGGCTCTCCGACTGTCCGAACAGCGTCGCCTCTTCACAACGGCTCTCTGACTGTCCGAACAACGCCGCCTCCTCACAACCAGGTATTCCTTCCACCTTTCTTGAAATAGCAGGCACAGGAGTTGTCACGTTGTTTCTTGCGCTCAGCTGTCCCGCTAAGAGTTAAAAAAAAATCACAACTCTTGGAACTGTTTCACTGAAATGTCTTTACAACAGCGTTGGTTTTACGCGGCTGTGGCAGAGAAAGACCACACTGATTCGTAAGTCCAAAAGCACCACAACCTTGCTACCACGCGGCGCGTCGTGACTTGTCGTATGTCGGATCAAATCCAGGCAAATTCAATCCACAATATGTAGTTCCTTGCGATGGCTCGCCCGCTCGTCGCCAAAAATATGTTGTAGCCTATTAAAATAATAGGATTGTCCAAAGACTTGTTATAAAAAAACAAGTTTTATTGTAGGTTCAACGAGCCACCGCTTCTCACATCCAGTGCCATCAAGATCCCAACTGTCCATCTGCAGAACCCCGTGACATCAGAACATAGTGACTTCATATAGAACATTCACCCCACCTAACAAGCATTGCTAGGCATAACAGATTTCGTAACGGGGAGGGGGTTATTAGTGGCCACCCTCCCAGAACCTCTAAAGGCTAGTTTTGCCTCCTAGTTGATCTCCTGTTTATAAATCCAGAACCTTTAACAAGATATTCACTTGTCAGTACAATTTCCTTGTTCAGAGATGGGGGGGACTGCCTGGTTTCGGATAACAGAGCCTCAGCCCACCTTCTGGGTCGGAAATCTTTGATATGGGGAGATGGGCCCAAATGTACGAATATTGATAGGGGAGCTATGTAGGCCCCATCCCCAAGTAATTAATAACCCCAGGGACCCCATCCCCCAGGGCTGGCTCAGATGCTCTGTCACGATGAGCCCACTCATGTGATATTGCAGTGTCCCTGCCTGCTGTGGCACAGACAGGGAAACCTATGTTTGCTTTTGCTTGGCGAGAACCTCTTCAAAACTCTTGCCAAGCGGACTTTTCATTTGTTTGTCTACCCGCACTAAAGTGGGCAGGGAAACAGATGAAAATATCGCTCCAGCCAGCAGGTAGCAGCATTACTAACTGCGCTCCACGGGTGAGAGCAATGCAGGCTCCCGCGGAAAGCAGGAAGCTGGCTGGGGCTATGGGGGGCCCACGCCTTCCCCAACAACAGTATGGTGGGTGCCCTGGGCGGGCATCAGGGCACTCACCTTTTTTTGCGCCAGGCTCCAGGGGATAGGGTACATTGAACTTGCCCTGGGGAGAAGGGGTCCCCAGAGCCAAAATCAGCCCATGGAAAGGGGGCGCGTGCCCCCTTCCCCTAATAAATGATGCCGTACCAGGGGGATGAAGTCCCGGGGGTCAAAATCGGCCTGGGGAGGGAGGCAGCATGCCCCCTCCCCAAATAAACTATGCTGGGCCCTTGGGGATGGGGAACCGAGTGGGTCATGTGCCATTCTTCCCCAAATAAATGGAGGGGAGCATGTTCCCCTTCCTCCCTGTTTCGCAAGGAGAACTTTGACACATGCGTTGGTCATCAACCCTACTCGCTTCGGCAAGTGAGATGCTGCTTTCTAGACTTCAAGTGGTGCAAAACACCGCCAGCCATCTTATCTGGAATCTTCCACCTGGAGCTGCTTAATCCCCTCTTTTTCTTTCACTGCACTGGTTATCAATCTGAAAAAGGATTATTTTTATAATCTGTTGCCAAACACACAATTTCTTGCTTAGTAATGGTTCCAGCTACCTATCGTCTAGACTCTCTCATTACTGCTGTCCTAGACTGCGTAGATCCATTGACAAAGCATTGCTGACAGTCCCACAGATCATAAGGACCCGTACAGGAGGTGATCGTTTTCTTATCTAGCCCCTCTGTACTGGAATGGGTTACGTTTGCAAATTCACATGTGTACGGATCATCTCCAATTTAGAAAATTAGTGCAGTAGTCTCTTGTCTGGCTTGTATTCTGGCTTGGCACCAGATACCCCTCTTGGGGTGATCCGCATGCGATATAAGTTATATTAATATAACATAACAAATGATGCTGGGCCCCAGGGGATAGGGTCCTCAGAGCCAAATCCGGTCTGGGAAGAGGGGCTGCACACCCTCTCCCTCTGAAAATAATTATGCCATCAATTATGTCATCTGAAATGTAATGAGTGACATCATAAATTGTCATAGAACACGTCATCAGTGATGTCATATGTGAGTTCATAAGCAGTGGATGGCGGGGCACAAGTTAAAGTTTGAGCTGCTAACTATAACTGGGAGAAGCTTCTAGTGGTTCCCCTTTGAAGACCGCAGGCATCCTTCCTTCCCAGTCCTCAGTCCAGACTACGGGGGTATGCAGCCTTTTGTGTGGAGGCAGGACACAGCTTATTCAAGTGTAAGTAGGGCTGTGCCCTCTCTGCCCTCCACATTCTTCCAGTGATGGCCCATCCAGGCACACCTCAGCACGCTATTGTGTGTGGCTGCCTAGGAGGAATACACAAATCTCAACTGTCAGCTACACTCTGTCATGTGACCCAGAGACAGGGTGCAGGCACTAAATGGCTGAGGCAGGAAAATGCCAACTTTCTAAAAGTGACATTTTCAAAATTGTAATTTAAAATCTGACTTCACCATGAGAGAGGATTTGCCATTAAAATTGCAAAGAAACAAACATGAACTGATTTCCTGCTCCCATTTGTGAATTAGATGTAATAAGGTAACTCCAATGTTATCCTATGGGAGAGGTAGGCCTTGCAGTAGTAGAGAAACAAATATAAGAGTTTTTCACAACCAGGACATATAAAACTAAAAAGTACATGTCCCACTTTTTAAATACACTACACCCTGGCCTCCTGGCTGTCCGAGGCCTACCATAGGGGTGACGTACGCTAATTAAAAAAAGTTTACTTTGCCAGGCCGTCATGGCAGTTTAACAACTGCACACACAAGCTGTAATGGGAGACCTGAGACATGTTTAAAGTGCAACTTAAGTGGGTGGCACATTTAGTGCGGCAGGCCCACTGGTAGCATTTAATTTACAGGCCCTGGGCACAAGTAAATTCAATATGCCAATAGGGTATAAGCGAATGCTACCTTGTTTTAAGGATAGAGCACAAGCACTTTAGCACTAAATAGCAGTCCTAAAGACAGCAAAACCAAAGTCAGCAAAACAGGAGAAGGGAAGGCAGTAATTTAGGTGGAAAACCATGCCAAGGATGCCACGTCTAACATGGGTTGCTGGTGTTTCTACTAATTCAAATTATCATAGTAGTTCACTTTATGTCCCCTGTTTCTTTGGGCCTGATTACAAGTTTGGTGGTCTTGGGACCGCCATCGTGTCGGAATCACCTCCGAACCATTGGTGGTCGAACACCTTATAACAATGCATGTGGTTTCATACACAAAAGACAGCCATGGTCCAACCGCCAGGAATTCTCAACCGCGGCGATGACAGGATAGACCAATGCCTCTGTCAGAGAGCAGACCGCCAGTGTTACCACCGGCCCAATTACGATGTGGCTTCTCGCTGGCATGACTATGGCGGTCCAACCACCACATCTGAGCTGGAGGAAATGGAAGTATATAGAACTGAAACTCACCTGTAATTAGCTTCACACATCCTGTGCTGCCATGGAGCCGATCATACGCATACTGCCGCTGCTGCTCCCACTTGATGACGTCCAAATACCCACACCGTCGTGGATGCAGCCAACGGTAAGCTAAACTCTTACCCTTTTCCATAGACTCCTCAGCCAATTGATGCCCTGCCATGGACCTGGCAAGGGGTTTTGGATCCCTAGGCCAAGCATATTTTGTGGGGCCCTGTTCGGAATTGTTCACAATGTATGATACACTTGAAGTTTAATTACACCCTCTTTGGCCAGGTCACTAACACTGCACAGGCACACTCTATCAAAGTCGACATGTGTTCATAATCAGGGATAGTGAAGTGAGCATTAAATTGTGTCACACAACAGAACCTCCTCATCAAGATCACACCTATTGATCTCTGTGACACCCTCCCATTACTCACATGCTAGGTCCTGTTGTGATCTTTAACATACATCTCTATGGATGTGTTATGAAACTGAAACACACCTTCTCTGCTAATTATCTGTAATGGACTCTCACACGTCACCCACATTAATTGGTAATGTCAGGTAAATGGGATTTCAAATAATCAGTGTGAGAAGCATTCACAGAGCACTATGTAAAGACTTTCTGAAGAATAGGTATGCCTCTACCAGGGGGACCCCTAAAAGGCTGGGACCCTGGGCCACAATTCACTTTGCACATGCCTCAAAACCTCTATGTGCACAGGACTTGTCTGTTGAATTATATCATGGACAACCAATAGCATAACCAGGTGCCATGGATTTGTGGGAAGTGTGTAAGTGTGTAAGTGCAAGTCAGGAAAGCAAACACAGAAGTAACAGCTTTTCCCATACATTTTGTTAAAGTAGGTGTAAGGTAAGGTGTAAGGTACACACATGAAAATGAACACTTCCATAAAAATGTCTACAAAGGTATGACAATTTAACACCCTCCGTGTGTAGATAAACAAACGTCTAACTTGCACACATCTAACACATAACCAAACTCCGTCATGGTGAGAAGTGTAAGCTAATGATGACATGGGCCAAGCTGGAATACATACAGTATGAAATACCAGCCAATGCAATGTCGGCCCCAACTGGAATTCATCCCACATATCCATCCATTAAACATTTCCCCTTGTCCTGTGTGACTCCAGGATTGATTCCACGGTCAGGTCATACTAACCACTTCAAATGGACCAGCAATCAGGGTGAAACAAACACAACTGTAGTTAAACATCACTAAGTATCCAATAACATCAAATAGGTAGAAAAGTAATGGCCGAGCGAATATGTTCTGAACAAAGCAAATGGTTAATTTTGCAAACACGTAAACATATACTAAACCAAAGGCCAATGACCAGTCCATTTTCAGATTGCATGGTCCAGCACACTGCTGTGCCACTAAACTTGCCCTTCATGACACTGCCAGGAAACCTTCTCACAAAGGGGCATCAATTGGGCATTGCAGGCACCTCGAAGATCTTACTTGGTAGGGGTGGGGTTGGTCTTGAATGAATGAATGAATGATAGTATTTATAGAGCGCAATGTTCACTCTGAGAAGCATCTTGGCGCTAATGGAAGTGGGGGGTGCTGTGTTGAGGAAAATAGTTAGTACAGTCGGGTGGAAGGGTCAGATGAGTGATAGCACTATGTGATCTGGGGCCGCAAAGATCCAGGTTTTTAGGAGTTTCTTGAACATGAGTTCAGACTGTGCCAGTCTCATCAGGGTGGGCAAGCTCATCTAGGCTTTAGTTCCTTGGACTGCCATTGACTTTCCCGCTGTAGATGACAGGTGGAAAGGGGGGTGCTAGAAGATATTCCGAGGATGATCACAGGAGGAGTTGGGTGATGTATGGTTTAATTCTGGACCTTAGATATTTGGGTCATGTAGTCCTGAGGGTTCTGAATACGACTGCTAAGATTTTGAAGAGAATCCTTTTATGTATGGGCAGCCAGTGGAGGGTTTTGAGAGCCGCTGTGGCCGAGGACCTCCTTGGTAGTTTTAATACCAGCCGGGCTGCCACATTTAGGACTGTCTGTAGTCTTTTCAGAACTACCTTTTTTGCCCCTGCAAACTGTTGCAGTAATCTAATTCGAGAATTAGTGACAAATCTGACTGATTAGTGTATATGAGGCATTTGGTATTATAATCACCTCAGGCCATCATTACATTAGTCTTTACCTGGAATGATATAGGCTCAAGATAGAACGGTATGCACACTCAGACCACACGGTACGTAATTTCTAAACACATTTTCCAGTCTCTTTGAAATTCATTAAAGAACTTCACCATTCTATAAGACGTTGCACCTTACTCTCAACTCAATTATAAATCCAGGATAGTAATTTGGTCTCCTCAGTAGCTATGTTTGTTGACACACCCTAAAACCTTAGATTGATTGATTGTAAGTCTATACCTTCTAACTGTTACACAAGTTGGAGACGAGACTGTACCTTGAGTATCCATGTTTAGGACAGCTGAGGCATTGCAGGTTAGTGTCCCTCCCTCTTTTCAGACACCTGATATGGTGTTATATAGATTGGGTTTTACCTCTTTTGGTTTCCTAACTTCCTGAGTCACACCGGGTGGCTGGACTTTCTACATACGCATACAGGAACGTTGTGATGTAATGGATGTTTCACAATCGTGCATCATAGGCTGAATTGTAATATGTCCAACACCATTCTACTAAACAATGTAAAATGCTCATTATGATCTCTTTATGTCTCCTAACAGGTACCACCATTGAATCCACCATTCTGCAAAACATTGGATCACTGGTTTTGTATATGAAGAATATGTTATATTATTTTTTGCACACAATACTTTTATATCAGTAGCATGTATTATATCCTGAAGAAGGCCACGACACTGACAAGGTCATTGGCCAAAACAATGCGAATGGGTTTAATACCTCCTATTGCATTTTATGTTTTTAATCCTAGCACAAGGTAGCCTGAATAAAGTTATGTGGCGAACCCTGTACATAGTTTTAACTCACGTCAACACATGCACTGCGCCCCTCACCACATCATCAAGATCTTGTTGGGTATTTAGTGTTTACCCCCTAGTATATAAAACATCCCTGGGCTCCTCCCTCTCAGTGAGTAGGTTGTAGCCCAGACCTTGCCTAGGCTTCATCGTGCGAGGAGGTTCCCCAATGATGAAGCGTGCCACTGTCGGTGGGTGAGGGAAACCATCCTTTAAAGGGATGCTTGTCTGTTCTGGTGTTCATACATTCAGCCTAATTTTCACTTTTTTAGACCCGAGGGCTTTTATATGTTCTGTCGAAGGAATTTGGGGAGTTTTGCCCTTGCTGGTCGCTAAACCTTCTCTGGCCCCTCTTTGTGTATTGATGATAATCATCATGTATGTCTTCCTTAGTGTAATAGCATTATTCAGTATGTTCAGATATAGTTCCATGACTGTTTTGCCGTTGTTACGCTATTGAGTTAAGCAACAAAGATTAAAATGCTAGACTTTCCTGTGCTGCTCACATTATAAAATTACTTTTGCGCTTTGACCAACTGCATTGTGAGTGATCTCAGTTTTCTTTCCTGCTTTGTTAAAGCTGGATTATATTTACTATTTGTGTGTGTTGCTCCTAACTGAGGGGCCTTTTTGATTTTTACTTGATTGACAGAGCTTGGGTTGGTTGCTAGCAGCCAGTCCAACACAAGGAGGAGGGCAGAGCCTGAAAAAATCTCTGTAGGCCATCCATAGCACCGTGGATACCTTTCAGGTAGGCCACCACCTGTTGCAGTTGGCTACCTTGTGCCTGGAGGGCATTGAGTAGTGCCGTCTGACCCACAGAGATGTTTCTTAGGAAGTCAATAGTCTCCTCACTGAGGGCAGCGGGGATAACGGGTGCAGGACCTGACGTGCCTGGAGTGAAGGAGACGGCTCCCCTCTTAGAGGAGTGGGCCCGGCCAACAGGGTGGGGATCAACAGCGAGGGGGGAGGATGACTCTGATGATGAAGTCGAACATTCGTCCTCTGTGGAAATCTCCTCATCCACTGGGCCATTGGCTCCTTCTTTGTCTGTCCTGTCACGACCGGAGCCACTGTGGCCAGCTGCTTCCCCAACGATGTTGGCCTGTCTCCTCCACTTGCCTGGGTTGATGCTGAAATGAAATTGAAAATAGGTTTTTGCATGTGCCAGAACACACTTGACCAATAGCTTTGATCACAGAACATTAATAAAGTGTACAGAAGACTTCAGCTACAAGGTCCACTATATTGGCTTCAACATTAGCATGAGCACATGCATGCATGCTACATGACCTGTAAACAGTTGCCCACAGTGAAGTCATAACCACATAGACCTCCGATTGCAAGAGTGAAGTTGTCTCAAATCCATCCTCATGTATTTAGCAGGATACTTGATCAACTTTTAGCATACCTTAGTTACCTGATGCTATCAAATAGGATGACAATGACAAATTCCTTCCTACAGATTCCACACAAGGCCCTGCAATTAGCAATAGATCGTATACTTAATACCACATCATAATGAAATGTTATTCAACTAATACAGCTATGTTGCACCAATATGTAGAGTAGCAGAAAGAAGGTGACATGGAAGTGCTCATTTCACACTGTTGACACATCTAAAATTGAAACTTTCTCATATGTCCACTGCTAGAATAGTCTCATGAAAGCTGTTCTTAAGTAGCTTTGCTACATATCACACGTAGCACTGAAAACGAAACTAGAGACAATCTGGCCCAAATATCTGGTAGATTTGTCAACAAATATCCACAGCATAATGAATCAGCTAGGCCTAAGGGCATCCCTAATCCAGCTTGGTATGGATGAGAACACCATTTTAACATTGCATACCTAAAAGCCAATAGACCATTGAAGGTTGACGAGGCTCGGGGAATCTTCATTACATAAAGAGATGGTTTAACCTGTGTTCTAATGAGAAGGCACATCACAGTACCTTTTTGTCTCACAAACACAAATTCCATTGTATTAATGGGTGTAGACACTCACACATGATTCCTACATTTCTGCATGTCACTTCCTGATGCATATCACCAGTCAGTGAATGAGTCTTGACAAATCAACATGTGCAATTCACATAACTGAATACTCCCACATCGATGGACCTTCTCAAGGGTAAACTACTTGTGCATGACTGTACAGACTCTTTTAGAGCCAGGCCCGTTGACTTGATGCTTAAGGTCCATACAGGCTGGTACCATAGTATAGACTACATCCTAAGACTTAGGTCTCAAAGAAAGGGCTTGTATGTGTGTCACTGAGAGCTTCCTCTCTGGGAATGTGTGGACTTGTGGACTACTTAATGGGATATCCTACTACGGCTGATTGAGTTTGTGTGGTATGCACTGCAATAAAAAGGACACTCCTTTTGCTATATGAGGCACTATTACTTGGATGACATTCAACATACCATTGTATGTCCTGTTTGATTGTAACAAAGCTGGTGATTCACATATCAAAATCTCTTCTGAAGTAACCAACCATCTGCACTGTTAATGTGTCACATGTGCCATGTGCAAAAGGTCTATACAATGCAAGCATTACTATGGAAAAGTGAAAACAGACCTTTAGGAGTAAGGGGCATGTAATAAGTACATATTGACAATGTGGTTCAATGAAAAGAAGTATCAGGTCAGGATGTTACCTCATTCAACATTCCAAACGTAGTCGATGTAAAAGTAATCAGGGATACTGTTGGTTCAGAAAACTCATTTTGGGAACACCCAAGGCTCTGCAAGTCTACAGGGAGATTACTCTGTGCATCAGTTGTATTGCCACAGTAACTGTGCCCCAGTCAAGGCCCAGACTGGGCACAACTCATTGTCAGGCCTAGCTCTCTGCAGGCTGAGCATACTGATCCCACATGAACATCACATTTCCAATAGTTCAATTCATAAATAGACATCTTATTGCCATCCAATAAGTGACCTGAAGATTCTGTGGCACTTTGAAGGGGTTTGTGAGGTATAGGCAGTTCCCAGACAACAGTTTGGTGAGCCCTGATCTGAGCTGAGTGAGATGTGAGCCTGTACACATAACTAACATCATCCACAATGTTTTCTTACAGTATACAGACACAGCTCATGCTGTAAAGCCTATACATTTTTTGTTACATTTACCATGATCTGATTAGCAAATATATCATAGGTACCAGGGCTTAACACACATCACACATCACAATGATGATGTTAAGTATGCAAGACTCAAACCTTCAGAATAGCCAGATTAACTCGCTGACATCTATACAACCACTCGAACATTTAACGGTGTCGGTAAACAGACACAAGAATTTGTCCTCCACACAGAGGTTTATCTGAGATCTAAAAATAGCCTACAGATTAAGACGTGGGCTTTTTGACAATCGTCTGAACTTTATTGACTACGATAGACCGGGGCAGTTACGAATTCAGGGCTCAACGTCCCGTGTGATTTTCATTGGATAAAATAACCTACAGTGGTTTGAGATAAACACTACAATATTCTTGGAAGAACGAAGCCAAAAATCGGACTCTTTGCCCTGGGATAGTGCCAAGACATTAAGGGGTCAACCTTGTAAATAGAATTGTCCTGAAGATGGTCTTGGTAAAGAAAACCTAAAGACCGAAACGTCGACAATCACATTGTTTTCCAGAGAAATGACTATATACTGTTGTGAAAAAGTGTTTGATGAATTTGAAAGTGAAGGCATCAAATATTGAAATATTTCCTTTCACTGTATTAATAATTGTTGTTATTTGAAGTACCCTTTTGAACTAGGAATATAAATTCAATTTTTATATATACACCCGCTTGTATTTCCTCCTTTTGTTTCATTGATTTGATTTTATTGTATTTAGGCTAATATGCGATGATTCATTCGCACTTTGCTTAATCCTGACTCTGACAAACTAAGCTGATTTAAGTATCCAAAAAGTGACAATTAATAATATTTTAGGTATATAACTATCCAACCTTCAATTAATAATCGAAACTATACAAATTATTTACTAAACAAATCCCTTGAAGGCACCCTTCTACCTGTTTATTCATATTTGCCCGAGCCCTCAAGGGTATATTGGTTTGTCCACTGCACTTATCTTGCCTTCCAGAATGACAGCTCCGCCCCCCTGTGGTGAGTCTGGAGCCAGGGCTCACACTAACAAAGGAGGTTGCTGTGCAATTGAAAAGAGAACCACAGAACTGGTTTTGGCTGGGTACAGACACTCTCTGCCTTCAGAGCACAAAGGATTTTGGTGTATAAAAAGAGGGGCCCAGACCGCAGACTTTTAGATCACTTCTGGGAATGAAGAGAAACCTTTGACAAGGGGAAGAGCCGGATAAGCTGAGGAAGAATACTGCCCGCGCTGTTTGCTGTCTGGGGTTGGCCTGTAGAGGCTGCTTGCCGCCAAGGAAAGGAGAAAAGGAATTTGCTGTTTACTTTGTCATCTTGAGGAAGATTTCCAAAGGCTTGAAACTGAGCTTGCCTCCTGTTCTGAAGTCTCAGGGGCACAAAGACTTCACCACCAGCTCCCCTGAATTTCCTTGCTGGTAATTCCAACCTACAAAGAGGTGCCTGCTGCTGTTTAGGACCTCTGTAGACTGTTTGTCGCTGGAAGCTGGGAAATCGACGCAACACTGAAGAAGCGTGTCGCATCCGCACTTGTTTTCCGACGCATCACTAAAGAAACTGTTGCAGCGCCTGCCGTGGCTCAAGAAATCACCGCCACCGCACCGATCCCGATGCTAGTCTGCTGTGCAGCTGCACGAAGACAAGCATCGTTTGAGGTCCGCAGTAAGAAACAGACGCATCAACTCCCCATGCAGTAAGGAACTGATGCATCACCTCTAACCGTGGGCGGAGGACTCCGCTCCTCCCGCGGAGTGTGCGGAGATTTGCCTACTCCGCGTTACGCGGAGAACGCGGAGTAGGCAAATCTCCGCACACTCCGCGGCGGAGCGGAGTTGCCCGCCACCCGCCTCCCACCCCCCTATTAACAATTGATTTAAAATGAAATAAAAACACTTTAAAGTAAATTAAAAGCACTTACCTTAGCTGACCTCCTCCTCTTCATGGCCTTGCATGAGAAAATTGCGCATTGAAATGTACTGTCCAAATCTGAAATAGATTGGCATGGGGCTGAGCATGTTCAGCATAATCCTGTAACAGAAATTTCTCAACACCTAGAAATGTCAAACATTGCAAGAGCAGAACTCATTCAAGGCCAATTCGAATGTATCCTCAGATATTTCGCTCGAAAAGACATGTCTGTGGGCCACTTCCTCGAAGTTTCACATGCACGTATTTTCAAAGCACCAATGCCCTGGGCACTGTCTGTCAAAGAGCTTTGACATGCATACTTTCCATCAATCAATGGTATTGAATCAGTGCTAAGGCAACATCTCCCCTCCTAGTCACAGCATGAGTCAAACACTGTAGGTACCCACCAGGAGAGTAAATGGATATTTATTAAGACAACATCTTTTGAAAATTGTAGAGGTCGAAGAAATACATCAAAATAAAGCTGGTTTCATCAGAAGCAGTAAGTCTTCTTTCAAGTTCATATAATGGGTTTGGACTGTATTATCTAGTTTTTAAGTGCTAAATATATTTGTTTTTTTGTTCCTCTAATATTCGTGGGCCTAATGTGCAAACATTTTACAAATTGCTACCCAGTTGCAAACATTTGCAACATGCAAGCCTCATGTGAAAGGGCCTGCATCACTCCTTATGCCTGCTTCATGCAGGCGTAAGGATTTGATGGAGTGGTGTAGTGAAATCACATAGATTTCACTACGCCACTACTACAAGGCCTTTTTGAGGGGAAACGCCTACCCTGCATACATCATACCTAACGCAGTGGTTTACAAAATGACGCATCTGCCTAGATGCGTCACTTTGTAAATAGGGCGCTGTGTGGCTCATATTTCACACCATCACAGCATCACAAAAAGTGACGCAACTGCAGCGTAAAGGGCTCATAAATAAGGCCCTCAGTTTGCAAGATTTTGTCAGAGGTATATTCGCCTCTTTGCCTTTTCTGCTCTCAATTCATTTACTTCTTAAAGCATATAACCAGGCTGCAACTAAGGGGGAAGTGCCTCAATCCATGACAGAAGCTAATATAATAGTCATCCCAAAGGAGGGGAAAGACCACCTATTACCAAAAAATTACAGACCCATATCCCTCATCAATGTGGACTGTAAAATCTACGCCAAAATCTTGGCTGTCAGACTAAATATGGTGCTACCCAAATTAATAAGTAACTCCCAGGTCGGATTTCTGTGCAACCGAGTGTCTAGAGACAACACCAGACTTCTCTGCCACATTTTGGAACAAGTATCTGCTAAACCAGGACCGGCGGTAGCTATAGCATTAGATGCCGAGAAGGCCTTTGATAAAGTATCCTGGGCCTTCCTAGAGCATTGCATGCAATCCTTCAACTTGGGGGAGGCATACATACGGATGACTATGGCCCTTTATCGGGTCCCTTCAGCCCGTATCACAGTTAATGGCACACTCTCTGACCCCTTTACACTGCAACAAGGAACCAGACAGGGTTGCCCACTGTCGCCGGAGCTTTTCTTACTGGCCCGTGAACCCCTCATCCAGGACATAAAGCTAAACACTAGCAAAAAAGGGGTCGATATCAATGGAGTCGAAGTAAAACTAGCCGCCTACGCAGTCGATATACTGACTGTAACGGAACAACCTAAGTCCTCAATCGGGGCACTGATGACCATGATAGCAGAATACTCCAGACTTTCAGGGTATAAACTAAACAAGGACAAATCTAGATGTAAACCGTTAAACATTCACTGCACGAAAGACATTCTAGAGAACTCGGGTTTGACCTGACAGAGAGGGCACATTAAATACCTAGGCATATATTTCGGTAGCGACCTAATAAACACTCTACACTACAATGAGAAGACACTACTAGAAAAAATTAAGAAACGTTTGGACTCCTGGTCCCCAAAATTCATAACGTGGTGGGGAAGAATCGAAATTATCAAAATGATGATTACCCCAATGATTAACTACCTGGTAAGCATGCTCCCACTCCTACTCACAGACGATATCCACCGGAAAGTCGATATCATGCTCACTAAATTCTTCTGGCGTGGAAAGGAGGCAATGATAAGCATTAGGAAACTGAGATTGGAGAAAACCCAAGGAGGGGTAAACCTAGCAGACTTTAGGTTGTTCCAACTAGCCTTTCTAGCAAAACAGGGATCATACTGGGTTTCCCCGTCGACCGACTACATACCAGTATGGCTTCAGGTAGAGAAGGCCATACTAAACAATCTGAGCCCACTGGCCCTCCTAACAGCAAACACATATCCCCATTCATCCAAACCTATATTTTAAAACACGAAAATCGCACTCCTAAAAGTAGACAAGATGTTGGAGGTCAGCATCAAAGGGTCTAAAGTAGAATCACTTTGGGATAATAGCAAGTTTAAATACAAAGGGAAAAGCCTTACCTTCGATACCTGGATAGAGAAAGTTATTTACTACCTGCACCAACTCGAAAATGGTGAATACCCCATTACCTTCTCAGACCTCAAATCAAGACACCACCTAAAAGACATCAAACTTTATACGTTTCTGAAAATAAGAGCGGCCTTATCAAAGACGAAACTAACTACTCCCCAACCCTCAATCTTCCAATATGTGTCAAACATTAACAAACTAGGACACCAAGTCTTGCAGCTCTACAAACTCTTACGCCCCAAAACCAACAAATTAATAGAAAAACAATCGCCTATTGGGATAAACAATCTAGCACCCCACTCAACGAACAAGAATGGGAAACACTGTGGTCCTCGACCTCGCGTAATAAGATTACCCCAGTACTGGCACAAACAAAATTTTGGCTGCTTCACAAGGCGTTTTGGACCCCAGCAAGACTACACTCACTAGGCCTCAGGGAGTACTCACTCTGCTGGAACTGTAACAAAGAGAAGGGGGACCTAGGACACCTTATCTTCCAATGCCCAACACCCAAGGTATTCTGGGGGAAAATATTTGATTTCATTAATGATGTGTTTGAGTGCAAACTAGCAATGGAATTCTCCACCCTCACTTCGGCATTCATACACACGAAATTGAGAACTGAACAAGATAAGGACCTAAAGGACCTTTTACTGACAGCAGCTGTGAAAATGGTCCTAAATAACTGGAAAGACACAAGCAAAAG
Organism: Triturus cristatus; assembly: GCF_964204655.1. Taxonomy (NCBI): domain Eukaryota; kingdom Metazoa; phylum Chordata; class Amphibia; order Caudata; family Salamandridae; genus Triturus; species Triturus cristatus. Next base: position 217,920,792 of record NC_140591.1, on the reverse strand, counting down.
TAGCTTCAAAGGACGGATCAACTGGGTCACGCATCTCAGAGGAACGGACAATATTGCGCTATATTACTCACCCTGGAAAGCGTCCTCGAGAGGGATGTGGGAAGCTCTGGACACTTACCTAAACTCTTATGATCTCCCATAAACAGTTGGTATGCACAAACAACGTATTGGCCCTCGACCAAAAGTGTTGTTCCCCAACATAGCCCGGATGGGCCTGTATGCGGACTCAAGCATCCTGACAGTGTGTCAGATGTAATGCAGTATGTATAGCTGATGCCAATGCAGTGTACAGCGACTGCACCTTTCTCCGTGTCTGTCCCATACCTCTTTTGTTTCACCACTAAATTTTCTGTCCTTTCCTTCATACTTCTTCTTCTCTTTCGCTCTCAAAATACAAAATAATAGGGGCTAGCTATATATACACCAATGTAGAATCGACTACTACCCATTTTTGGCTAATCCTGCAACAGAGGTTGTGATTGTATTCTTTATAAAATAATAATAATAAAATTTAAAAAGCATATCTACCCCCCTTTCTGAGCACCGCTTTTTTGATTCTCTTTGCTTACACCTTTATGTTCTTCTTTACCTTTTGAATGGGGGAGGGGGTTCTAAGGCAAATGGGGTGGGGGTGCGGCCGAGCTCTTTGCCAGGGCCGGTTTTCGGCTGATTTTGTTACAGGGCCGATTGGCCCTATAACAAAAACGGCCCCCAGGGGCCCAAAACCGGCCCCCACCCGTGCAGCGCACCAGGGGATTGCCTGGTGCCCGCTGTCCGCTGTGGCCAGTCCGGCCCTGGCTGCAGCACGTGTTCCGTGGCCGCCCGAGCTCGAAGTGCCGATACCACTGCTAACAGCACCCCAACTTCACTGCAGTCGGTTGCCTGCACTGCTGTCCGTGTTTTTCTGTCCCCTGATTCTGTCAACTTAGGTTGCAGCCGCGATCTACAAGCTACCGGACGGCACCCTCGTTGCAGTACCACCGCGAGGCCCTTCCCTAAACTCGCTACTCTGTCATAATCACCCGCACAGGTACGTCCTCGACAGGACCATGGAGAGTGACCTGCGACCTGCCTCTCGTGGGCTCTATGTCCCCCCTCCTCCTTTATTGTGTGCAATAAACAACACCTACTATAAGTTGACGGGGAATAACATATGGATTTTGGTGTTTAACACACATAAAATGCGCACCATATGGTGATTACTGTACAATATCTCCTGTTGAATATAACAAAGGTTGAGTTGTTTAACTCATAATTATTGGATGCATTAAATAAAACAAAACTTGTAATCACGACCCGTGCTAAACAGAGGTTTGCACACAGGCAGGAATTAACCGACCCACTTGTTATTAGGTTCACTGTATGCAATACTTGAATCTAAGCATGCACTGGGCCCTAGAAAATTGATCACATTGTTTAAATAAAACTGAATAATTTTTTTTGCCTCTGCTTGCCTAAAAGCGTACAGGTTATAGTTTAAAAATCTTGGAATTAGAATTCTCTTGCAAAATGTGTGATTCAGGTTTGACTGAAATATCTTTCTTTAGAAATGTACCGTCCAAAGCTGAAATAGATTGGCAAGGGGCTGAGCAAGTTAATCACAATCCTGTAGGGGCCATTTTCCATTTTCTAAACACCTGGAAATGTCAAACATTGCAAGAGGGGAAGTCATTCAAAGGCCAATTGGAACGCATCCTCAGATATTTCTGTCACGTCCATGGAGCACTATTCGCTCAAAGAAACATGTCTGTGGGCCACTTCCTGGAAGTTTCACATGCACGGATTTTCAAAGCATCTATGCCTTGGGCGTTGTCTGTCAAACAGCCTTGACATGCATTGTCTCCATCAATTAATGGTATTGAATCAGTGCTAAGGCACCATCTGCCCACCTAGTCACCAGTCAAACACTGTAGGTACCCACCAGGGGAGTAAATGGATATTTATTTATTATGACAACATGTTATGAAAATGGTAGAGGTTGAAGAAATACATTGAGGCAAAGCTGTTTCATCAGAAGCAGTGTGTATTCTTTTAACTTCAGATGATGGATGTGGACTGTGTTATCTAGTGTTTCAGTGCTAAATATATATGATTTGTTCCCTCTAATATTCTTAGGCTCAATGTATAAACGTTTTTCAAATTGCTAACCAGCTGCAAACATTTGCAACCTGTGAATATTTGCAAGTAGATAATCAGGTGCAAACTATAACAAGCATTGGCATAGCCAATAGGTCTCGCCTTTGGGACCTTATAAGTGTTTAGCCATGCAACAGTTGCATAACTAAATACTTATACGGCCCCAAAAGCGAGACCTATTGGCTATGCCAAGCGGCCGCGCACATGTACTGTAGCTCTAGGCTGGCCTGTAGCACTTTTTGGAGCCCTCTCAAAATGTCTCGCCAGACCAGCGCATACGCTGGGTCAGGCGAGACCTAAAAAGTGGGCCGAAAAGCGAATCTCTTTCTCCTAAATGACTTCCCTGGGCAAGAGACAGCATATTGCATCAGAAGTGAAAGCAGAGGTGGACAGTGGAGTCTAAGTCAGAGCGAGAACAAGCAGGTCTGAGGAGGCGGCTGTGACGTTCCTTGCTCTCTCTCTGGAGAATTCACCAGTTCCTACCGCGAGCGACCCCTAATAGGTACCTGGCCCCTTAGGCCCCTTCCCTCCAACCGGCCTCATCCATCAGGCTGTCACGGAAAAGCTGCTGCCATGTGGGATTACCACCTGAGATTGCAGGGTACACCAGGGACCATTGAGGCCATTGGTGGTGTGCCACATTGTGGGGCCTGAAGCACCCTGCCTGCACCAATGCTTTTCTCACTCTCGCCTCTCTAAGCACCAGTAAATTGTTTCAAGCAGCACCACAATCCATGCCCTCCGCCTTAAATCATCAAAGCGTCTTCAGCATATTAGCCTGCACTCTGTGCTGCAAGGACGAACGGACCCACAAACCGGGTAGAAAGTGGTAGCCATTGGTATCCTGCGGCGAGCAAAGTGTTGTAGTTAACAACTGTGTGCCCTGGTTCTCACAGAAGTGACCCATCTAGGTCTGTGTGTGGTTTACAAGGTTTCGGTGGGCCTGGCTCAGCCTTACTGGTTCCAGCATATTCTAGCATTTCAGCATAGCGAATCAAGGCTTTCTACCCATCTGCAATCCTGCAGCCAACCCTCGTCCACAGTGTGCCTACCTCACGTGGCCTAACATCACAAAACAAACAAGCATTTGCAATGCAATAGGTCTCGCATTTTAGAAACTTTGGCCTATTGGTATTGTAAATGACAATGACTTTTATTATTGCAGGTGTTTGTTAAACAAATAAATAAATGACATTGTCATTTACAGTGTCAATAGGTAAAAATCTCTCAATTGCGAGACCTATTGCATTGCAAATGCTTGTTAGAGGTGGGACAGGGTCGTGAGAGAGTCCAATTGCTCCACCTGCCAACATGAAAGAGCTATTGCTGCAGATTCCAGATCCAGCCTGGGCAGAATCGCAACATCTAGAGTTAGAAGTATCTATATGAAAAGTGTGGTCCCGTTACATTCTGAGGTACATTTGTATTTCTAGGGAGACATCCTTTTGAAAGAAAAAATAAAACTATTATGAATCTATCTTTCGTAAAATACGTGGTAAAGTCCACCAGGCTAGTCATCCACAGGCAGTCTGCTAAATACTAAGAGGAGAAGTCTGAAACTTCTCTGTAGTCCAGGGGTCTCCAACCTTTTCTGTAACCAGAGCTACTTATGTACAAGAAAAAATTTCCAAAGCTACTACTATTGTTGGTCTTGTATTAGCAACCACATCAGACAAGATTATATTAGTGGCCACGGTAATCAACGTTACCGGCAGTGACCACTCAGTGCGTCAGGCAGGGTTGCCAGCAGTAACTTTAAAAAGTTTTTGTCAATTTGGAATCCTTTTACATAGGTAGTACATAACAGATGTAGCTGAAATGATTATAGCACCAAGGTAATAGTATTAGTAATAAGTCTCCCCAATGCCACATGATTCATAACTTGGCTTTAAAAGTATTTTGGAAATTCAACCATTTTTCTCCAATCATCACCTTAGGAGCTCTTAAAAAACATAACTTTTTATCTCGAATAAACACTTTTCGATTTGGTATAAACATATTAAATCAGCCAAACTTCTAGGTTTGTAGAGTGAGCTGCACACAGGAGAGCTTCTCAATGGGAGGTGGAGAGCTACTTGTTGGAGAAGCCTTCTCTAGTCTTTGATACACTGTGAGTTTGTGCATGCATGACGGTATGTATAAATGTATAAATGGTGCTCAACTTTAACGCAATATAAATGGGACGGTGAAATGTATTGGGGAGAAGTTAATAACTGCACATCTTTTGAAACAAATGGCTAACTGTTGAACAGGAATGATATCTGTAATATTAATAGCAGGGTGTGATTCACCATATGTAAGATCAATAAAGGGGGCGATAATGCAGTTTGTCCAATTCGCACTCCCACTGGAAAATGTTATCTGATCCCATAACAAAAGACTACTTCTTAGACAGGAGATAACACAACTGCAATGTTAAATTATATAAATAAATACAAACACAGTTAATGATTAATTAATTAAATGTTTAAAAGAACTACTCCCCCCATTCCTTCTTTTAAAACAGATATGCAAAGGCATACGCGCCATGTGCTTTGCTTACGAAGCATGCCGTGACAAAAATGTGCCCTTTATAATTAAATCAGCTATAAGTAGTTCAGAAAGTCTCCGTCCCAAAGCTTTTGACACGAAGGTGAACCCGGCAGCATCTCTGAAAATATGAAGTCTATTTCACCGCACTAGCAGTGGGCAGGAGCCGCAGAAAAGCGCAAGAATGCACTAACAGCGGGCGGCAACGGGCGCAATTACGGGCAGGAGAGAAGGGAGGAAGCCGCCGAAGAGTGAGAGTATGGACTGCGACGTCGCACTGGGCGTGGGCCTACTTCAAGGCCAACTTTTATAAACTGAGGAAAAAGAGGACTATTCCGGTGGACATGTTTGTAGAGTGTGGACGTGGAACAGTTTGAGTTGTGGTGGATCTGGAACCGCGTCTTGTGGCATGTGCCAAATGTTGATTAAGAACCATACCCTGTGGTAAATAACTGTTCTAGTACACACAGTTAATGGCCGTTGCATAATGCAGATGGGGTGAAGGTGCCGCACAAGCGAACTCCTGCCAAGTCAACGCGACATTTAAAAAATATGGAGATGGGTTGGACGTGCCACCCAAACGAACTCCCATGGGCTGAACACCACATTTAGAAAATATGGGCAGAAAGTGAGGGGTGAAAAGCAACAATTAAAAATCAGATGGGGTGGAGGTGTTGATAAAAGTATGCGGCGGTCGGAAAGTAACAATAAAAAATAAAAGTTGTCCTGAAGAACAGATAAGGAAAGCAAGTATAATTAAACTGTACTTGGCCGTTGCTCCTCAGCTGCAAACGGAAGTGAGGTATCGGCTTCTGGATGAGTTAGGCGGCAGCCAAAAAGAGTGATGCTGCAGTACACCTATAGCAAGCAGGAGGCAGGAAAAAGTAGCTTGTATTGAACACAGCAGGTCTTGCAGACAGCGCATGCGCGTTGATGCTTGAACTAAAAATGACAAAACAAAACTGAAGGAAAAGGATGAAAACTGAGTAAACAAGCCACAAGCTTGAACAGCAAATGCGGCATAAATTCTACTATGCTGTTGTGGTGATCACTGGTTGCATAGGTGTTCACTGGAGCCCATGTTAGATTTTGTACCGACAACAAGGTACTGGAACTTCAAGTAAAACTCCTTGAAGCTGCCACGGGCACTTTATCTTTTCGCCTCTGCCGCCTCTTCCTTCCACTCCCCCCAGTGAAACACTTTGATCTACTTAATCAGAAGCCTTTCAACAACACTTAGGTAAGGAAGGCCAAGGGACAACTCCTTTCCTCTCCAATCCAGCGCAAAAAGAAGGGGCAAAAAAGTTCGGAATCAGTGCCCCAATTATCCAAACTTGAGCAAAGCCGCCACACATCTTCACCCTCAGCCTTAAAGGGCAATCCATTAGTATCACCTGTCACTGCTCAGCCAACCAATTTACTTATACAATGGCTCAAGTCCCAAAAACACAAACTGTCAAAATTTGCATTTATGAAAGACAAGAGTGCCATCCTCTACCCATCTTTGGAGTAAGTCAGAGGGGTGTTCCCAGTATTACAAAAACCTATGATCCCTAAGTCCTGGATACTGAAAAAGGAAGCCTGCCCTGGCCTACTAACACAAGCTGACATCTCAACTGGCCAGCACTCCTTGCAAAATTCCTCTCCAATCAAAATCTATCTCTTGTGCAGCAGCAACAGCCTAGAACTCCATCGGATCCCTCAATTCAAATTTCAAATACTCAACAAGCTTCTTCAGTAGAGCATTTGAACCTGCGTTCACTTTCAGCCTGGATCCAACCCAAAGTCAGATGAAACAATGCACAGCACTAAGCAGGAATATCCGACATCTTCCCTCCATCCCAACTTCAACTCTTGCAGCCTGGAGGGGGCTTTTCGTATTCACTGTTGAATCTTTCCAAATGCCCTAAGATGCCTGCAAACGTTAAGACACGAGCAGGGAATCCAGCCCCCCACTCCCTTACGACAGCCTCTGTTATTAATTCTTTTCACAAATCAACCTTCATTGGAGACCGCCATATCGGGTCCCAATCTGAAATTGAAGTTTAAACTCACCTATCGACTTAAGGACTTGGTAACAACTCATTAGCACTATTGAAATGACTGCCAAGGCATTGGAATAAACATTTAATACGTTTTAAATTCAAATCTGCATGCTAGAGGCACTGGCTCAGTACACTTCTTCAATTGACTCTCGTTTCGAACGCCTCAATGCCACTCTCAGCAGCCTGGTATCAACTACCCATAACACTGTAGTCCTGAAAGCATCAACTCTCATTACGCCTAGTTCACAAGAATGTGTTTGTGAAATTTTACTAGAAAAGCGATTCGCCTTACCATTAATAGTCAGCGACTTACTTCAGGAAGTCAAATTAATCGGGTATAGTTTAGACCTCCCTACAAAACAGTCAAACTGTGCCATCTTCAGCTGCTAGACCAAGCACAGATGCACCAACTCCAATGCCTGCAACAGTGGCAACAGTGGCGCCCTATTTAACAACACTGGATTCACACACAAAAATAGAAACTCAGTGTGGAAGTTCACCTGTTTCCACCGCTCCTTGTTAAACAAGATGAGTACAATATGCTAACACCCAATGAGGATATAGACGCAACCGCGCCACCCAATACCGCACCGAATCCACTAACAACTGAGGGCAATGCCATCATTAGTGCCCCCAGCATATCTCCCTTCCAATTACCGAAGCGCATTAAGCGCCTCAGAAAAACTAAACAAGAAATAGGTAAAAGCCTGAGAATAGCTGATGAGGCATCCAAGATTAAAAACTTTTCCCATCCCGTAGTGAATAAGGTTCACGGGGAATCAACCTCCCTCGTAAAGTCATTCAGTAGGGATAACAAAACTTTTGGCACCTCAACAATGTCTAAGGAAGTGACCGGATCACTTTCCCCTGCAAAGCCAGAAGTCTCAACACAAGCTGCAGCTGTTCTGCAGGAGCTCTTGGTCCAAGAATTTCAGCCCAGTCGAGCTCCTGCATCAAGAGAGGCAGTCGCAGAGCCATTACCTTCTATCGTCCCTCCCCAACCTCTAACCGAGAATGACCATTCTATCAGAGCTCATGTCTACATCATCGATTGTCACTCGAAAGGTAGTGCCCCCAAAAACAACAGCTTCTTCCCTCAGTGCTATTGAGCATTTCTGTCTCTGCCTTAGCCCAAAACCGCCTATCCCATGAAACCGGAGCACTAGTAACAATCTTGCACCCAGAGCACATTTCCCAAGGTTTTAACAACATTCTGAACTGAGGCAATATCGTCAAACATCTAGCCTCCCGCCCAAATCTCCACCACTTAAACTCCAGCAACATTGGGAGTATACAGTTTATCCCTTTATCTATATTTCCTTAGAAGGAAGCAACCACTGTGACTTGGATTACTCACTCAGCAGTCAGCACAATATGTGAAAATCGCAGTCTTCTTGAAGAATGGAGATTATGATAACCATACCACCAAAGCTCCACTAGCCCACACAATCATTCAACAAGACCCTGAGCATGTTCCCTGTAAGCCCTCTATGGCCCATGACAAAATTAAAACTCCCTGCAGGCAACATATATCATGAAGAACCTCATCTATGCTCAAAAACGCAATAGGCCCCCTGCATTTTATTGCCGCCAGCAATAGGCAAGCATTAACTATCTCTGTACATGACCAAACAGGATGACTTTGCAAGCTCGCGGTACCTCCATCGGAAACTCAGCAAGAGGATTAGGGTTGGCTGGCCGCCACTCTGGCTTGTCCCTCACCATCAAACTGACTCTCACTTAAAAAGAACTCTCCCTCACTCCAAAGCTCCGAGGAAGAGCCTACTCATTTGAGTCAGACGAGTCTACTTTCCTGGTACGTGGCATGCCTTGAGAACATCCTAACAGACCCGGATGCTAAGTCTTTCCTAACACCACACTACATTATATGCATCCAGGAATCATGGCGAGAAGTGGAAACACCATTAGAAAGCTACTTCGAATTCTTCAATCTTCCTTTGAGACAATCTGCCATGGCCCACGTAATGGGCGGCTTATCCATCTTTCTATCTTCGCGCTGGGACATCAAGGCTTCAGCCCACGCCACCAGTCATCATAACCTTTTATCTGACGAACTCAAGAACTGGAATCAGCATGCCACAATGGGTAGAATAATCCTGCTAAATGTGTACATTCACCTGGTAGCCCCCTGGGAAGAAGCAACAAGTCAATGAGCTAGAGCTCCTGATTGCGGATATCAGAGCCACTCGCCCCAAATACCATCTCATCTTGACCGGAGATTTTGATCTAAATTTGCTTCAAAACTCGTTTCGAAACCCCTCCAGTGAAATAGCAGTCTCCAGGTGGTGGATACTAGTGCAGGTCATAAACTCACAAAGAACCGACATCACAGGATAGAGTCTGACGGCCACTCTAGAGGGAATGTCACTACAGTCCCTGAACAGACTTTACCCTGGTGATCAACCACACTTCTCTGCGCAAAGAACAGTGGTGTTAGACAACATGTTGTGCTCAATTCCACTAATCAAGGCGGTCAAGTCCTCCTCCATTATCCCTTGCAGTGAAAATGACCATACGCCCCAGAGCATCACTATAGCTCACAGGAATATGGCACATGCCATCCTAAAGGCTGCCTGTTCTAGCAGTATGCACAAAACTTTGAAGCAAACCAGATGGTCCTTGAATGTCGCAGCAAAATGCTCGACATGGAAATCTACTGTATCCAGAGTCCCCTGCCGTGGCAAACAACGCATGACTTGGAACCCTTTGTGCAGCAGCTTCTCTCTTCCCCTGTCAGCATTCAACCACGTAGTCCAGGTTCTAGTCTCTCGGGTCCTACCTTGTTACACACTTGGTTTACAAACGATCTCAAAATCTTGAAAAGCTCTTTGAACAAAAAGCTCAGATCGCTGCAATCTGGATCTAACATTGTTCCTCTAGACGAAATCCACACTCTTCGTAGATACTACAAAAAACAAATTTGGCACGCCAAACAGAGATATGAGGAAGCACTTCAGCTAAAACTCCTTATTGCCTGCCGAGCTAAAAATTCCAAGGAGTTCTGGATTATCATCAACCATCTACACAGAGAATCTGAATCAGTCAAACTATGTCACGGCTGAAAGTTGGACTGTGTACATCAGCACCTTTTATAAAACTAAACTGGACAGCCTCAACTTGGCAACTAGTCATCACAAACTTAATAAGGTACAGAGAAGATTCGAGTCCGCTGAAGCACAAAGCTACCAATATTCGCCAAAAGAATTGCCACTCTGATTACGAAAAGCAGAGCCTATAGTGCCCCTGGACCTAATTGCACCCCCCCCCTTGGTCTTTAAATAAGATGCTGAGTTCTGGTCTCAGTTGATGGAAGGGTTGTTCAGAACCTGCCTTGTAGCTGACTCCTTCTCCTCATCTTGGCAAGGATCAATATTGCATCCCAGATACAAAAAAGGCCCAGTGGCGAACTCTGAGAGATACTGCCTGACAGCTCTCCTGGACGTTGAAGCCAAATACTTTGCCTCTGTACTTCTTCAGGATTTGGATGCATGGACTAACTCTAAAAAACTGATCCCCTTCAACCAAACAAGCTTCAGGCCCATTTTAGGCACCACTGATAATCTAGTGGTCATCAGAATGCTGGTGACAAAGCAGAGAAAGAAAAAACAGGTCCTCTACCGCTGCTTTGTGGATTGCAGGAAGACCTTCGATCAGGTTAATCTCCAACTACTCAGGTCAAAGCTCAAAGCCTGGGATGTTCTCGACCCTTTATTCTATTTCTCTATTCTGAAACTTGGGCCAGAGTAAAACTGGGGAACAGCTGTTCAGTATCCAACAACATAAAAATAGAACAAGGCGTCAAGAAGGGATGCGTTTTAGCTCCAGCCCTATGTAACCTGAACATGTGTGATCTTGCACCCGCACTGGATGCGATAATCAGTGATGCTACAAAATTAGCAAATCGACCCATCACTTCCTTACTCTATACCGATGATGTCATCCTTTTAAGCCAAACAGCGAAAGGTCTACACAGGCTGATTGACTCTTTACAGCAGCACAGCATTACCAATGGAATGACGGTGAACTATGAAAAGACGAACACCGTAATGTTCGGCCGGAAAAAGAAAGAAATGGGCACATGGCACCTAAGTAATCACCGCCTGACTGTAGCACCAAATTACAAATATCTGGGATGCTGGCTGGACGACAAGCGTGGACACTTAACACATCTAAATTTTCTAAAACCCAAAGCTGCATCACTTAAATTTGCCTTGCACACCATCTTCAATCAAATAAAAAACAGCCCACTTGTAGCCTCTCCTCAAGATAGTAAAAGCTAAAATTATTCCCACTCTAGGTTATGGCCTGCAAGCTTTCCGGGGGAAATTGGGCTCCTTTTTAAACACGGTCCAGAGCTCTGTTTTTAGATCATTATTCAAGCTCCCTCACCACACCTCCGCAGCCAAGGTCAGATTGGAATTCATGTTGTGTAATCAATCTTTAGCACAGAAAGTCAAATAGCTGCACTCAGCATCTGCAGCAAAAGTAGCAATCCGGAAGAATCTAATATGGCAGTAAGTAACTTCAGTGAACAACTTAGCACCTCAAAACCCCGGGAATCTTGCCCTTTCTGATGCCCTGGAGCTTAAAAGCGATGTAACATCCTGGAAACAAAATCTTTCACACCTGCATTTTAAACTTGCTGTAAACCCAGCGCTCCATAAACAATCCTTTGAAGAGGACTTTCGGGCTTTTGAGAGGAGAAAGCATGCAGCCCTCATAAAAGAGGAGTACAAAAATCCACCACTGATACATTCTCCCTGTACTAGAAAACCGAGCTCTGCTCTATTTGAATGGGAAACTTCTCCTTTAGACCTTCTCCCCCCTTTGCCAATTCGCCCTTCCAGCAATATCTGCCGGCTCTGCGGCAGGCCCACGAGCCTTCACCCCATCTGCTCTGTATCTGCCCTGCACTGATTGACACCTGCAGAAGACTCCTCCATCGTCCGCTTGTTAAACAAGGGATTCGACTGACTCAGGCAGCTGTGACCTTTTTACTGAATGATGCACACCCTCAAGCAATCGCTGGAATGATAACATTTTCGGACAAAGTACTCAAAATGATAAGAAATCTAGAACCACCTCCAACCACTTCAGGACTGTGAGGTGACGCACCAGGAGCGTGCTGCCGAACGAACTCGACCTATGAGCACGAGCGCGCAACACTCTTCCTTTTAACAACATTGTGGGCTGGCTGCTAGGTGAGCTCAGCCAGCAGGTCGGGGTCACAAACTGCTCCTGCCCACCACTTTCTACAGATTCTGCGCTGAAACCTGCCTATGCCACCTCTTTGATATCTCCCCCCAGCCTGGCAGCCATTCTGAGATATGCCAGCTTTATTTTTCATTGCCCCCCTATATCAACCATACCGCTCTCTTAGACTTTAGCACAAGGCACTTTTCGGACTGTAGTTGTTTTAGGCTAACCGCTACCTCCTAACCACCCAGGTTTAATTCTTGCGCTAATTGTAAGAATCTTTTACCCGTACCCGGTGGTAGACTAAGATCATGCTTGATTTTACTATTAAGAATTACCACCCAAGGTCACTTATAGCACGTGCCACTTTACAAACTGACCCAGCTCTGCCACCCTGAGAAAAACAGTAATAAATTCTCACACACTTTGAGGTGTGACAAAGTAGCAGACGCCTGTGTTGGGCACTGAATACACGTCACATCCTGGCTGCTTGTCGATCAATGCACCCGCATTGTCACTCACAATAGCTGGGCACTTTCAGTTTTTTGTCCTTTGCACCATCATGCCATATGCTATTGTGCCCTCAGGTCTCATCCTAATTACAGCTTACATCTATTTTACGAATTGTCTGTCAGCCAGGAAGTTTTTTGTGTCTCTTTTATGTAAGCTGGGTATTTTGGTTTTGTATATGTTTACAATCACCATGTCATTCCTTAAATTTGAGTTTAAAACTAATTATTTATATTTTCATGATGTTTTTATACCTTTTGTTTGTGGTATTAATTTTGACTATACCTTTTTGACTATACCTGCACTACACGGTTCTCACTTTGATATAGACATTTAATGATATGAGATAGACATTTAATAAAGCACATGAATCACTCCCGAAGGGATATCTTGGCGCTGCACTGCTAAGAGAGGAGAAACTTCCCGAAACAACCAGATCTTCAAACCCTTCTTGGAGGAGATAAAGGCTAAGCAGTGTGGAGACCAGGGGGGAATTTGGTACAATGATAGGGGGCAGTGTGGGAAAAACATTTACCTCCCTGATTTGAGGTCCGAATGCAAGGGATAGTCAGAAGGGCCTTAGCCGAAGACCTAAGGCATCTCGCGGGTCGATATGGTTTTAAACTAATGCCATATAGGCAGGGTTTGTAAAGTTCCTTAGGTGTCAGACTGCATAGAAGGAAGATTACAAATTAGTCTAGTGGTGGTGTTCTGGACCACCAGCAACTTGGTCAGCAAGATGTCATTTACTGATGTTAACAGATCATTCCCGTAGTCCAGGCGACTGATTATGAGAGCCTGGACAAGAGTTTTCCTAGCACTGTCGGGAAGCCAAAGGAGGGCCTTTTTAAGAAGCTTCATAGTGGCCGAGCAGGAGCCGAAGGTGGCGTTTACTCCATCCTTCATGGAGAGAGACTGATCAAGCTTCATGCCGACATTTTTCTCAGATTTCTTAGGTGAAGGGGCTGGGCCCAGTTCAGATGGTCACCAGTTGGCCAACCAGAGCTCAGACGCTTTTCCAAAGAGCATCATCTCAGTCTTGTCACTGTTTAGTTGGAGATAGTTGCTAGATCCAAACAGCGACTTCCCTCATACAATTAGCAAAATTGTTTTTCACTTTGTCTGGGCTGAAGGAAATAAGAAGTTGGGTGTCATGAGCGTACAACACTATCTCCACATCGCAGGCTCTCACGATCCGGGCAAGTCGTGCCAGAAAGATATTAAAGAGGGTGGAGCTTAGACACGACCTCTGAGACACTCCCTTATGCAAGTACACAAGATGTGACTTGAAGGGGACCAGGCAGACTTGTTGTACTCGATTGGTAAGGAAGTTGCAGAGCCAATGAAGAGCTCTGCCATGTAGACCAGCTTCATGAAACTTGGGAATTAAGATGGAATGGGAGACTATGATGAACTCTGCCCACAAACCCAGCAGAACCAGCATAATTGGGGTACCTGTTAAAGAAAGAGCCTGATATTATCAACCACGACCACCGAAGCGCCCTCTGTGCTATGGAGCTCTCTGAAACCGGATTATGATTAATCCAAGATGTGATTTTCTTCAAGAAAAGCAGTAAGTTGTTTATTGATAAACCTTTCTAGAGATTGGGGAAGGAGTGGTAACAGTGATACTGGTCGATAGTTGGCAGCATATTTCGGATTTGCTGAGGATTTCTTGAGCAACGGAGACACTAATGCGTGCTGCCATTCCTTGGGCACTGTAGATGAAGTCAGAGAGAGGTTATATAAGTCTGCGACTACAGGAGCCAGACAAGTTGCTAAGCTTGCTGTTATTCTGGGAGGGCAGGGGTCAAAGGTGAACCAGGCTTAGCGTGGGATAGCATATACAACACCTGAGCCTCAGAGCAAAGTGTGAAATTGCTCAGGCTACCTGTGGCCGTCAGATGGGGATGATTAAATTCGAAATTATGCTGAAAGCTATCCGAGATAGCTGGCAGATTTTTATAGATAGATTTGATTTTGTCTTCAAAGAAATTGGCTAAATTGTCACAGAAGTCCTGGGAGGCCTCGATGGTGGCGACCCAGGCACAGGGTTTCACGAAGTTATTTAAAGCTTTAAAAAGCTCTTTGGAGGATATCCCTGCTTTTTCAATTAAGATTGCTAGGAAAGCTTTCCCGGTGGACCTGATCTTATTATGATAAACTCCCATCCTGGAGCGATATTCTGCTTTGTTTTTAAGAGATTTAGTAGAATGCCACCTGCGTTCTAGGCGTTTGCACATTGATTTCTCTTGACGCAGGGCGTTTGAGTACCATGGGGCAGAGCTTCTGGAGGAAACTGTGGATGATATCTTGAGGGGTGCAATATAGTCTATAGAGTTCATTAAGAAATCCTTTAAGACGGGGAATTGAAAACCTCTGTGAAAGCAGAGAGGGGGAACAGAATTCCAGCTACGCCGTGGCTTTTTTCTGCTTTCTAAGGTGTGATACAAACCTTATTTTGTGAGATGGAAAAATGGATCAGTAAACGGTCTGACCAATAAATCGGAAGCAAGGAGTCACAAGTAACCCTGGGCTACTTCGCGAAGCTACGCAAAGTGCAGTTCGCACTACGCGAGCTACGCGTAGCACTTCGCGAACTGCGTAGTACCTTGTTCGCACTGTGCCAGATGTCGTTTTCAATGATTGCACAGTGCGGACAAGCAACCGGCACTGTGCAATCATTGAAAATGGCATCTTGCACAGTGCGAGCTGTAGTTTTCTGCTGCTCAAGTAGATTTTTACTCGAGCGTCAGCTTTCTCAACGCGAACTGGTAGTTTCTCATCGCGTTGGGAATCTCGCCGGGAGGTTTATTTTCCATGCTCGCGATCGCCAACTTGATGTTGCTGATCGCGAACAAGGAAAAAGTCTCGCCGGGATGTCATTTTGCTTGCTCGCGGTCGCCAACTTGACGTTGAGGACTGCGAGCAAGCAAAAAATGACCGCAGCACTACGCAACACTACGCTACGCGTGTTCGCACTGTGCTACGTGCAATTCGCGTAGTGCGAAGTAGCGCGAACTTCGCAAACTACGCAAGCGTAGCGTAGTGCTTTGCCCAGGCTTAGTCACAAGTTACTTCATCAGCGCTAGTAAAGATGAGGTCCAACATATGGCCAGTACTATGTGTAGAGCCGTAAACCAGCTACCTCAGTCCAATAGAGAGCAAATCCGCTAGAAGTTGGGCGACACAGGCGTCGTCCGGATTTTCCCCATGATAATTAAAGTCACCTAGTACTAAACCTTTGATGTACTTGATGGACTTTGATGAACTTGATTGTCTAAATAAAGTACTATTAAACTTGACTGCCCTTTATTCTGTAGCGAGGCGGATGAGTGTCCTGGCAGTGCTGTGCAGAAGCAGGAGAAAACAGGAGAGAAGTTTTAGGGTCAGGGTCACAGTCTTTGGGCAAAAGAGAAGAGAACACATATTTCAAGTATAGGTACACTGTTTGAATTTATGTACTAAAAGGAAAAGAACATTATTTAATTATGTAGCTATGAATTGAGGGTTTTTAGAAAAAAAGGCTTTGCTTTTTTAAAATATATTTCTGGTTATAGAAATTGGAGACTATTGATCTACTGGCAGGAGGGCAGAGCTAACAACGGACTCTCATTGCAAGAAGACTCTCATTGCAGCTAGAATGTTCATGTTTCATGATTAGACTACAGATTAAACAATATGCAGTGGTCATGTTCAGAGGTTTTCTAAGATGCTTCTTCAATGTTCAGATACAATTGGTTCTAACTTCATATCAGATGTTCAGGTTAGATCAGCATTCACAAATAGGCAGCTAATGAAAAAATGAGCAATGACAAAGTTCAGAGGTATTTGAAGCTTCTCCAGAAATGTTTAGATAACAATGGGCTCAGATTGCAATTTGACTGCCCCAACTTCATGGAGAGATTACCAATTAAACAAGGGTCAATGGTGCAGCTCTGCAGAGGCTGTCATTGTGATGTCATTCTGTGAAACATGAAAGATATTTCCTGAGTCTCTGAGAAATGTGGGTTTTCATAGCACAACATTTTGTGTGATACAAACAACCATACATTGACCGAACGATAGGGCATTAACCAAGTAATTATGAATTTACTTGACTTACTAAATGCTTTGCAGGTTTCAACAAAAAATGTTTCTAGCTCAAATAGCTCCAAATAGCGCAGAGGACGAATGCGTGCTGCATAATGTCGCGTAATCTGGTTTATTTTGCTTCAGCATAATTTTGATAAAGTTCAATTACTTTTGATAAATTAGGGACATGGCCCTGGTGTGTTCATGGTGCATTGATGGAGAATGAGCACCAGCAGAAAATATTGTCCGAATAAACGTGGGCCGGAGGGGGGTGAATTATTTACCGGATGTGGTAAGCAAATCCTAATTCAAATTTTCTACTTATAAATGAGACACAGCATGCAAAATCAGGATTCAAACACTAACCTCTGTATGTTTGCATTTTTCCAGAACTAATCTCTCTAATACATTTCTGCAGGATTTACCCACTGAAATCTGTCAAGTAAAACAGCAAAGATATAATTGACGTGCAATTCAAAATTCTGATCCCTTAGGCTTGTAACCCATCTATTTCCGATGCTGTATTTCATCATACAAAATATCCGGTATTTAAGTTTGGAAAATAACTTAATTTTGGATGGAAGAAAATGGGATGACTATTTTCACACAGGAGTGTGTCTTTACTTGTATCTTTTAGTCCATAAATACATATTAATAATTGAAAAGAGTAAATTGTAAATGTTTTAATCAAAAGAAAATGTATAAAGACATCATATTGTTTACAAACAAATAATCCACAATGAATTGATAGTTATAACATTTTAATATGATTTTTTAAAGAAAATATCATTTATTATAAATTTGAAGACAATGTAAAACAAGCATTGGCATAGCCAATAGGTCTCGCTTTTGGGACCTTATAAGTATTTAGTTATGCAACTGTTGCATGGCTAAACACTTATAAGGTCCCAAAAGCGAGACCTATTGGCTATGCCAATGCTTGTTGAGAGTGGGTCGGATGAGGACGCACATTATCACAGTGTGGTACAGGCCAGGCGCGCAACACCCATTGGACTCACAGGGCTTCAGCCCCCCCCCCGTCGTGTGTGGCAGCCCGGGATGAGACAGCTTCCCGGCGCACACACAGCCGCTCCCGAGCACTTCACAGGTCTTTAAAAGACCATTTGTATGTTAATGAGGCCTCGCTGTTGTTTCACCCCTTCTAAGAGCCCCTGCAGCTCCAATCTGCCTATGGCTTGAAAGCTTCAGCCCCCCCCACCCCCCCGACATTTTTTTCTTAGTCCCCCACCCCCGAAATTTGGCTCTAGTTGCGCCTCTGTTACAGGCGCACGTTTTAACCGGCTCTCTCAACACAGGAACATGAGCGGAGCGGTTTAAAAGCCACCCTCTGCCTTGCCTTTCCCAGGCAGCACAGCAGGATGTAATGAGGGGGCGACTCCGTGTCCCATCAGCCCAAGCCAGACTCAATAGCAGCCCACCGCTGGGTCTCATCACACATGTGTATATGTAATATTTACTCACTCACTCACTCATTATTTCCATGCACTGGCACTTTGTCCTTAATTGCACCAGACATACAGAAAGTAATGACTCAGGAGTCCACTTGCCATCAGTACGATTTTGTATCTTTTAACCGTTTCTATACCGGTGACATCTGCTTCATTCTCATCTGCGTCGCGCAAGCTCGTTGGTAGCATTAAGGACAATTATTGAAGGAGTCTGGTGTTTAGCGTGTGCTTTTGTATTTTTCACTGCGCGTTCTATAATCATGTAATGGTTTCAATTAACTGTATCGTAATGAATAAATACAAGAGCTATGAAATATATGCATATGGGAAAGTGACCTTAAATATTTTTGGTGCAGTCCTTTTGAAACCGTGATCCGGCCCGACCAAAACAGTCCTATTTCTATGTCGGCGGCCGTCCAGGTTGTTTCATTCTGAAAATCCGGTCACCTCATGCTAAATCCTCATTATGTGGGGTGCAAAGCTGGCCTTGTTTCCAGTGCGAGCATGGTACTCGAGAGTCTGTGGCTGTAATGTACTCGGCAGTGTTTTGATTTGTTAAAAAGTGCCAGGGCACTCCTCACGAGCCCTTTGCAACGTGCACTTACCCATTCATTGCCCCTGCCATCTCTGCCAATGACAGTGCCAGCACAATTACTAGCAAGCCCCCAGAGCTATAAGAATGGCATGGGCGGCAGGTATTGGCCATTATTAATGTATATTGAATTAATAAACAACAGTTGTAGTAAATAAGAGAGACCGCGCCACCAGGCGACTGACTCTCATAAGCATCGGTGTTGACAATTAAAAGTTGGTGTTGAGCACACAAACCACCGGCTCAAATTAAGCACTCTAGGTCCTGCGGGACTTGCAAGCCCAGGGGTGAGGGCAGGGAGGTAGCTTGATGAAGAGAAGAGGCGGTGGGCTGGCACAAAGTGTGGACTTGGAGCTACGGTGGCAGTCAGGGGGCTTGCTAGATGAAGAGGTTGATGGCCCTCTAGGAAGGGCTCTGATCTGTAAAACGACAAGGCGGGTGTGCAGCGTGTGTGAGCTTGTAGCTCTGAAACATAAAGCGCCCCTCTTGTGCAGTGACCGCCTGTGGTGACTTGCGCAGTTTGGCCCATCATGTGTCTTAGCCCCGGCTCTGGCTCCGCCTCCCGGAAGCGGTCCAAGGTTGTGTGCAGCCGAGGATCCCAGGATGCGGCGGCTGCTGTTTGCCTTCAGAGCTTGACAAACACTGAGCACTTTTCCCTCTCGAAGTTTGCGAACTCGCCCATGTGATGTGTTTAAGGGGAAGGATAGAGGGGGGGGGGAGGGCGATGGGCCATCGCCCAGGTGGCAGCAAGCCCGGCTCTCACTGCAGGGTGAGAACAAGGAATAGGGAATGTAAACGATTGGGGCAGGGGGCTGCAATTATAAAAGGTGCACGGTAAATTTGACAGCAACATTCCATCTAGAAAGTATGTGCATGCATAATTTTTCAAAAAATGTTTAATAAAAATAGACCAGTCATGCTATTATTAAACCATTGAGGGTAAAGATAGTAATAAAACGTAGCAAGTGCCCTGTGCCAATGGCATTCCAGTGAGAGTGCCTGAGTCACTGGCCCTGAAAACGTTTTTGGAACCCTGACACACACACACTGACACTTTGAGGTGCCTGTGAAGTAATCCCGCACCATGCCTTTAAATATGGAATCGAGAGTCTCCCTGGTGTCACACGTCTCGCAGTGCTAGAGGGGAATGAAAAAACAACAATTGATGGACAGAATCAGGGGAATGAAGGCAGATCGAAAATCCAATAAAAACAAGCAGGAAGTGGGATAAGGGAGGGGGTGGCAGATGGTGTGCACTTTCGCGGCCGCTTTGATGTTCTCAGTGGCCGCGCGGCTCACTGAGAACATCAAAGCGGCCGGGAAAGTGATCAGCAGGCTGCCAAATGGTGCGCGTGCCCGGTGCACATGCACTGTAGTTGGCGGCCTGAAAAGCACTCGTTTGAACTTCCAAATCCCGCTTTATATAGCTCTCGCCAGAGCAGCGCTAAAGCGCTGGCTCAGGCGAGACCTAAAAATGATACATTTAAAATTATAGCATTAATATTCGAAAAACGGCAATGAAATTTAAATGGTAGAAGCATTTTTAAAAATGTAATACAATGTATTAACAATTTTTTAACATTGTAAAATAAAGATACTATACTTTAATACTAATTAACATTATTTCCAATGATATTCAATGGACAAATACGTTTAATAAAAAAATTTGGACTGCCATTTTTTAATTACGTTGCATGAGGTTGTGTGGCAGGTATTTTTGAGGCCCTGATGGACGTAGGTGGTAATTTCATCTATGTGTCTTTTTTTGCAAAAGTATTTATTTGTAATAAAAAAGGACTGCAATTGTATGCCTGAGGGCTAGAGTTCAGTGGGCGGGTGTCTTGGTGGTATGGGCAAAGTTTTATGATGTATGTTGTTTGTGATAATTTTTTTTTACCTATTTGGTTTAGAGTGGTATGATGGTGACGTTAACATAATGGAATATGCAATAGTTACATGTTGTGGAATGTTTTTAAATGCAGGGCACTGAATCAATGTGGATTGTTTTTAATGGATTTGGATTTTATTAAAGCTTTTTTCTTTTAAAAGAGAAGGGTTTGATGTGTTTTTTTCTCACAAATGTGTTAGATTCCCTCTTGCATTTTTCAATATTCTACATTCTGTTTAGGTACATTCGTTTTTACATTCATATCTTTTTTTTAATTAATGGGTTCTATCTCATTATTTCGGGTGAACTATTCTTATTTTACGGGCAATCAAATAAAAACGTTCCATCATTTGATATCCCCTTGGATTATTTGGTGTTTTGCAATGGAATGTGTATGCGTCCGGTTTTGAATTCCTTTTTTTAAGGTATTCTCTAAAAATGAATTTGCTTTTCTAATGCTAACTTAGATTACACTATAGGGTCTGCAAGAATAAGAGTTGTTTTTTTACCAGTTACAAATACAAATAATTGTAATAGTTTTTTGGGGGTTGTTATGGTTTTCCTACTTTTGAAGTCTTTTTACGGGCAGTTTTCTAGTGTATTGGGTTATGAGTTTTTAAAGACTGATACTATGGAACGTAGAAAGAACAAATATACACGTTCTCTAAACTGTTCTATATTTCTAGTACTTAGAATGCTTCACCATTTTTAGTTCGATCATTCAAGACCTCTTGTATATACTTTAGTATAGACTTATATATGTATGTACTTTGTGGGCTATGGAGATCAGCCCTAGGACTTGTCTGCTTCAGCTTAGGGACTTTTTTTTCTGTTCAACTGCCTCTATTTCACTGTCTTGATATAAAACGACCAGTAGAGGTCAGTAAAATACCAGAATTGCTTTCTGCTAAGGGATTTTCTTTTTTAAAATTTTTTGACTACTGCCTCTATTTAACTTTCTTGATAGAAAACTACCAGCAGAGGTCAGTAAAATACAAGAGTCAATTTAGCATTCTCTAGATTCCAGTCCATAGAAATTGTCTTCTCCGAGCACCCGTACACAATAATATTTTTTTTAAATCTTGTATTTTTAGTGATGTGACCACCGAAGGTCCTAATTTTATATTAAAAACAGAGTTTTGGACTATACCATTTCCCGCTGAAAGGCAATATTTCTCTCCATGTGTTCCCATACCTGTGCTTGATTTCCCTCCATGTTAAAAAACAGTAGATGCTTCAGCACCCAGGCTAATGTGCTGCCTAGCTAAATACATATAAGGTCCAAAAGGCGAGACCGATTGCATTGCAAATGCTTGTTACATATAGCTAATGGTGATTCACTGTTACTGAGTTCAGTATTCTACTGAGTTATATAATGAGTATAGTGAGTTACACAGTAATTTAGATAATCCAAACCCCTGATATTCAGGTAGTTTTTTTTTTACCGAAATGTTGTGTTAGAGTGTTAACGGGCGATTGTGCTTGGTGCATACAAGCTTGGAACGAACTCTGCCACCCTTCCACCACATTATTAGTTTTAGATTGCCCTCGCGTTATGCTTTGGTAACAGTTCTACCAAGGTATTTTAAAACCTTATCAAGGTGTTTAGAAAAAAGTCCAAGATGGTGTTCCTTTTTTCTCCTTCTCGGTATATTAGTTTGAATTTCAAAATGTGCAGTTGCTAGTTCTAGTGGTACAAAAGCTACCAAAACTGTTTTTTTTATTTCATATTGAAAGCTAGTATTGCAGAGCAATTTTTCTTCGAGGACCACTGAGGGAAACAACTGGAGTTATGCCAATACAATTCCGCCTTAAACCCCGGTCACCTTTGACATTTTTCCACAATACATGCCTTTTCACTGCCAGCTCGGCTGCGTGGCTGATTGCAGGTCATGAGAAGGTTTGATGGTGACTTCGCCTCATGGGCATGTCAAAGCACAGTGACCTTAATTATTCGTCTACAGTAACTCGCCTGCCACCTGGTAATATGGATTAACACTATATTTCAAGAATGTATCACTTGGTCATACTTTCTGAGGGCAGTCCCTAACCTTCCAATGAACTGTTCTCTGCTTGCATTCATCCACTCTTGCTTTATTGTAGCCTCTTGACAACATACTACGCTTCAATCATGCACTCGTCCCGCCTCCCAAGTCTTCATCCTTCTGCAGCAGCCCTAACCTTGACGAAGAGTTATCTGTTGCATTTCTGCACCTATAAATTTAGTCCACCCTTTACTGGGAAGCTTTAATGGTGACTTTGCAAGTATGGATTTAATGCTTTTTAGACAAAGGTCAAAAAGGTACGATAAAAGTTTATGGTGAGTGCAGAGAATGAATACCAAACAAATGTTGGCCAACAGACCTGGAAGCCAGAGCCTCCTTCTCAACTACTAAATAATTAGGTTTAGTGGTCATTCTATTCCTTCAATCTTTTTAAAGTGCTTCTAAATAATTCAAATTGCATGTTCTGTGATAGTCTTTTTGGCATTTATGAATGAATGCGTGACATAGCAGATATGCACTTGTTTGTAATTTCATTGAATGGATTTAATCGATAGCACATTTTGTTGCGTAAATGTCATTGCACGCATTTTCATATAAATCCCACTTACCTTTACCTGCATCCAACAATGCCAGCGGTACCATCCCTGCCATTTAACTTCGCCATTGTTGTTTCTTGTTGGATGTGCTGGAGGAACCCCTAAACTTCATGGATCCCCCGCCCAATCTGCTGGATGTGACTGAGTGTACCATAGAACAGGGGAGACCCGAGGGCTACTTCCTCGAGACCCGATAACCACAAGGAGTTACCTGTTAGACCTCATTCCGGGGGACACAGGAAAGACAGGAGGTACTGCGCTCCAACCGTGGTGGTTGTGGTCCTTTGTCGCTGGTATCCTGGTGTCTATCCTACCACACTTCTGCAAACTAAGCAAAGACTCGCCCTTTGTGTACATGACTCTCATAGTAGAGAGGGCAAGCAGCCACAGGCTTCTCAGGGAGGTAGGGTGGGGGACAAGAGCTCCAAACTCAACATTCAACCAACAGACACAATAACTGAATCTCAACACCCATGCTTGTCTTTTACTAAAGTAAGTACTTGAAACATACAACAAAACGAAACACCACAAAATGAGATCAGGTTATTGAATACAGGGTTGTATATCTGATTGCACTGTCAGTAAGCGCTATCCTTTCCAACTCAAGGATTCTTTCCTAATTCGGCTGACACTAGTAGCTACAGTGCCCATATTCTGTGCCAGAGGCATGAATTAGCGGCAGGTACAGGTTATCTCTATAACCTGGCAGGATTAATGTACAACTTAGTCAATCGTTTGTACCCCTATTTAAATTGGGTAGAAAGCCTCAAGTCCCTATGCTCGATTCCCTTGGAGCACATCTGTGTCCTCTGCCGGTTGCAGGTGGGGCCGTGAAGTACCTGTGTGCTGGTTTCGCACCTCAGGTAATGAGACAGATACAACCTGCGCCTTTCATCCGCATCGTCAATGGATGATTCCCGCACCGCAATCCCAGGATATTATATCCAGCAGTTGTGACCTCCATGACCAACTGAGCTCACAAATCAGTGACGTGCAGTTGCAGCCGCATAGATGGAATGGGATCATACAGCAGAGACACATCTTGTCCTTGAGCGCCAGCAGCACCAGCTCATGGCCCGCACTGACAATGGACACAGTCACGTTTGATTTGTTGAAGTCTTTGTTGCAGTCTCAGTAGGAAATGCACCACAACATTGGGAGACCCACTCAAGATACAGGTCGTTCCCAACATCCTTTCTGAGGCTATCCGCTTTTTGTGGGCGTTCCTCCCAATGGGAACATGCTGGGCTTTTCCTCCTGGACAGACTCTTCATCTACAGAGCCAGACACGCTCCTTTCCTCTCTCAGCAGTCAGGCAGGCATCTAGGCATTAGGCAGATGCTCAGCTCCTCCAGCAGAAAGTACATACTTCTGGTCCGGTGAAGCCACCTCACCTATGGTCGCACAGCAGATCCTTGAGTCCTCTGCACAGCACTTCCTTCCTTGGTCATGAGGAACTTGAGACTTGAAGTAAGTTGGGTAGTTTAGATTCCACCTTTAATACACATTATCTAGGCAGGGGGTGTGGATGCACTGTCTCAAAGGGGCATATTTACAAGGCATCAATGCATCAGATTTCTTGCACCTGCCGGAAATGCCCTAACGATGCCATGGATGGCTGTATTTACAATACAGTGCTCCATGGCGCAAGGATTCAGAGATCCATCAGAAATTCTGACGCATCTTTTGGCGCTAAAGTGACGCATTGCTGGAGTTGGTCATAAGACTGACGCGTCTTCAGCAATGCATCAGAACACAGAGGCGAATCCCATGTTAAAAGCCCAGCATCAATCCTGATGCCTGGTTTTAGTTGCATATGGATTTTGACACAGTCAAGTCGTAGAGTGATGCAGTGAAAAGTTGTAAATTTCACTGCATCAGTTCTAAGTGGCTTTTAACGTGGGAATGCCTACCTTGCATACGTTATACCTGGCACAGGTATCTTGTGATGCAGGACTCTACAAACTGACACATTGGGCCCAATGTGTCAGTTTGTAAATATGGAGCAGTATAGGCCGGCGCTGCATAAAAAAAAATGATGCTGCGGTGGTGCTAGCAACTTTTAAATATGCCCCAAAATTCATAACTGGTTTGGGTTGGGTCTCTTTTCAAGTGTCCTTCTCAGGCTGCTTTCCAGACATAACATTTGTATAAAGTGATGTTTCTCACATCAAGTAGCTTTGGTTCTTCTCCTCGTCTCTAAAAAGGAATGGCCACCATATGGGCACAATGAAGTGAATTTTCTGCACCTGGCTCATCACCATTTCTAAAGCATTAATCAAGAACAGACATAAGGGCAGGACTGGTTTAGAAGCGTTCTCACCTTGAGCAACAACTGCAGTCCTACACTTCACCCCTACCACCTACCAAATGCCAGTGCTCAGGAAGAGCTAATCATCAGTCTTTTGCTTACAAAGTCTTCAAGAAGTTGCTAAAGCTGGTTAGGAAGACCTGGGCCCCAATATTGTGATGAATGGAGAGAAACCAAGATGGCTCCCCACTAGTTGGTGATTAAGCCCGACTGAGATTTATTCAATTTCACTATTTTCACAGAGTGTACTATACCCCAGAGAGGCTGTGGAAAACGGGAGCTCGGACCTCCATGTACTGCGCTAGATGTTGGCTTTCAGACTGCAGTTTGATACACACAATCTGAGAATGCCCCCACATCCAATCATACTGAAAACAGCTTTAAAAAGCCCTAGCCTCAGTGATCGAGTGGTCCGTCGATATGACACTGAAAGCAGCCATGATGGGACTAATGGAAGATACTGGGAACACCATAGCAGACCGTATTTATTGGCCTAGGCTACCAAATGGCCATGTGGGACATAGCCCACACTACAAAAATGAGACAAAACGTGGACCATTACTCCATTTTGGAGAAAGCGGTTTGTGAAGCCCGTGGGTATCCCAGACATATAACAAGATATAGGGGTGCATGGGTGGGCATAAAGTGATCGGTAGGAGATCGCTTCATCCATTGCTCAGTGGAATGATTCACACCGGCCCAATTCCATTATGCATGCATACCCTGAGATGAGACAGTTTTACCCTCATGATTCGGGCCGGGGTGGAGGTGGGTGTTAACGTGCAAATTACTGTCATTGAACACAATTGCCTCCATGCTGCATGTTGTGCGCTATGTATTTCCTGTCTTTAGGCATATATTCTGCAGTGTCCATGTTATAAACAATGCTTTGCCTGTTTCTTTCTTAAGACTAATAAAAATATCATAAGGAAAAGAAATTCTGTAGACAACCTTGTCTCCGTTCTCTTCACTTCAGTGTCTGGATCCCCGCCCTCCAGCCACAGGAATTCAGGTAATAGAGTTTCATTTTCTGGGAAAACTCTCCTAATCCCCCATCTTGTGCCAAGCTAAGCGAATGGGATCCAAAATGGATTCCATTGTCTTCCCTACTTAGAAAAGCATATAGAGAGCTACTCGTACAAGACTACCAAGAAGGTCATATGGTCCCTCTATTGTGGTGTCTTCTGCGCCTTATCTTTCAAATTCATGTTTATTGTTTTACCTTCTTGCCCCATGCCTCACAGCAGGATGGAGCAAGTAATCTTAAAAGCTACATTTCTTCATTGACACTGAGAATCATGCAATCTACCAGTGACCTAGAAATGGTGCATATCAAATACATCTCCTGTGCTGAGGAACAGAGCAGTTTATGTATGTATTATGTATGTATGCGGTGACGGAGTTGGGGGGTGCGACCAGTGCCGTCACAGCGGATGCCCTCAACATGACAGGCTGAACCAAGATAAGAGCGGCCTGAAGAGACCTTTGTGGACCAGGCATTTTTCAGGGGTCAATTACAATAGCATGATCAATTTTGAGGTTAATGCACTTGAAGGAGAGATGTGTCTTTTGTCTAGTCTGTTTTGAGTCATGGTATAGTAGCGTAGAGGGATCATTTCCTGCTGCAAAGCACAAAGTGTGGCATCCAGATCACTGGTTAGTATTTTATGTAGCTAGCTCAGTGGGTTATTGCTTTTTTCCATAGAACTTTTCTTACTAGGAGTTCATTAATAACAATCCTTCTAAAATAGCACGTTGAGCTAGGAACTGCCTTCAAAGTGTTGAATGCAAATTGAAAGTCACAGTTTTAGAACCTTATTGTATTTTTTCCCTCAACCTTTCGTTATTCTATAATTGCCAAAAAGGGGTCATTTGGGTAGCCATAAATATTTATTTGTATGACACCTCAATCATTGTGTTATGTTTGTAGGGCAGATTTATGAACGTTTCTGCCAAACCTGGTGTAAAGTGTTGTTTTGAGGCCTACTTACAAGTTCTGATTTGCATTGGACAGTAGCCCTGAAGTATTAACTTTTTTAATTAAGGAGGCATACCACGGGTGGTTCATGGATGGTCCCATGCACTCATCCATGGATTTTTACATTAATCCCTTCTAACTTTGGTACAAAGTGATTGACGTCAAAGAATTAGGCCTTCCCAAGGCAGGCATGAAGTTGGAGAACAGGTTTATTTTCTCCAATTCTTTCCAAATTTGCATGGGTGCTTGCACCATACATCACACATATAAAATGGTAAAGTGTTAACCTTTGTCAAAGCATAGAAATTTGTGCTGGAAGGGTAACCTTCCAAAATAAAAATTAAGTTTGACCTCATGCAGACACCCGTGCACTATCTACCTACCTACCAGTATGGATGACATGTGACTCCTACACCTTGTAGTCCTCATTGTCTTAAGCAATATTTCCTTGGCAGTGATTTACACTTGTATGACTCATTGTCTCTGTATACTATATTTGTGATGTAAAGCACTCCAACAGTCTATATTAGAATAAGTAACACCATAAAACAAATAAATGTGAGAGAGGGGCTAAGAAAAGATGAGGAGCCCCATTGGAGGGGGGTAATAAACTGTGCTAGAAAGTAGGGGTGTCCTGTCAGATCACGGTTCCGACAGCTACATCTGGGCCTCATCTGGGATCTTGCCGACCCAGGGATATCAGCTGAATTTCTCCTGGTGTCATTTTCTGATTCAGGGAGACAATCTAGCAACGCCCACACATTGTCTGCTTTCTATTAATTCGAATTAGCAACCTAAAAGTGGCGAGGGGACTTCTTTTCACTTCCAGCCGGGCCCTAAACAATGGCATGATTTAAACGGCCACCAGACATTCTTTTGTTCAAGTATCATCTTGGCCTGGAGTTGTCTGGAGCCTAACAGCTAGATGCCAATACAATGGAAGGAAAAAAGGCATAGAGCTTATCCCTTCACAAGCACTTTAGAGAAACTATGACTTGGAGGAAGTTTTTCTGTTTGTTCAACACCCTTATTTAAGACATGTGCATGCACTGTAAGAATGCCAGATGTATCTGTGAGTATGAGTAATTACACAGATAACTGTTTATGTGGCAGTTACTAATTAATTTGTTATTTAATTCTTTCATGGCTCTACTTATCCCAGTATAGGGTGTCAGAGCACAGGCAGACACAATAAATCATAGTGTGCAGTGGTGGCTGCTGTAATCTGAAAGTGGTAGGGCAGGAGGAGGAGGGGATGTTAGGGTAATAATTAAAAAAAATTACCTATCCTGCCGCCGATACTGACATTACCATCAGCATTGCCCCAGTTTAGTGAGGGCCTCAAGACCTGAGGTTTCGGGTGACCCCAGCACTCTACGGAGCTACCCCCTCCCCCTGCACCTAGAGACCTTCACGGGTGAGTAGTTGAGCTTTACCAACCCTGTTTGAGGATTGATTGATTGGCCAGCGCCTTGTGCCCCTCTCCTCCTGGCAGTTACTGGGGTACAAAGCACAGGCTCCCCACCCAATCCAGATGTTGCTGTACCAAGCATGAGAGGAGCGCCAGGTTTGGCCTGAGTGGGCTGGTCTGACACTCTCTGAGGCACAGCGACCCTCTGCCTTTTCTCCACTCAGCTGTGGAACACAGCTGGGTTGGAGAATTGCAAATGCTCATGTAGGTTTGGCACCCTAAGACAGCCTTCCAAACCGACATGCGCACTTACAGTGCACAGTTCTCCTCCCCGCCATGGCTCTGTCCCGCCCCACCCTAGATTCCATGACTGAGTCAATCAGTGAAAAATAAAATGATAATATTGTTTTACTTTCATTTTATTTTTCACTGACTGACCAGTGGGGCAACACTTCTCCACCATTACGGTGGAGTCGCCCCTGCAAGTGTGTGAATCAAATTGCAGGAAACATTACATAAGACAATGAGGGTTATAAAGTGGGGGAATCACATATTGTCTGTACTTGTAGACATTATGGTGCCGATTCCGATCCTGTAAAACCTGGGTACAAATGGTCGTACGGAGCGTTATCCGGGAATTCCACCGTACAAACCAGCAAGTACGATTCGTACAGAAATACCATTTCCGTAAGAATCGTAAAAAACACCGTAAGGCTAAAAAATACATACAATTCCAATCCTAGACAGCACGTCCGCGACGTCCGCACGGAGACAGGCAGCGTTTTACGGACCAGCAAGTACGATTCTCTGCACGGCTATATTTTTACGGGAGCCAAAAGGTGCCTGAAAAGCTAAGTACGCCGCGATGCACGAGGAAAAGGGGGCCCGCTATGCGACGTACACGCCATCACCCACATCGTACGTGTCATCATGTACGGTGCGTACCCCAACATTGCATATGTACGGACCGTACCCCCCACCCCCCGCGTATGTACGAACCGTACCCCCCACTGCCCACGTATGTACGGACCGTACCCCAGGCATACCCCCCACCCGTGTATGTACGCACCGTACCCCAGGCGTACCCCAATCCTCGCGTATGTACGGTCCGTACATACGCGAGGATTGGGGTATGCCTGGGGTACGGTGCATACATACGCGGGTGGGGGGTACGCCTGGGGTACGGTCTGTACACAGGCGGGTGGGCGGCACACCTGGGATATGGTGCGTACATACGGGAGGTGGGGGGTACGGTGCGGACGTACGCAGGGGTGGTGGGAGGCTGGGGGGCCGTATAACTCGTACCCCGGGCACAAGTGTACTCGGGGTAGGGCTAGTACAAAGTTCGCTCCGTACGGAGCCTTTTCCATGCGCTTGTGTTTTTGGACAGGCGGTACGGATCGTACTTGCGCGCTCGGACTTCAGTTTTACGAGTTGTATGTAAAACTGTCCGGGGACGTCTCGCAGACTTTTCCCGCGGCGATTCGTATGTATTTTTCACGTACGAATCGTACTTCGCCGTTTGTACGGGACTTGTATGATTCGTACGTAAAAAAATACGGATACGAGTCGTACGGGAAAAAAAAATCCAGGATCAGAATCGACCCCTATATGTTAAGAGCAAATGGTCAGGAGGAACACAAATTCTGGGCGTCAAGCGTAAACAGTAATTGGGGTTGTTTGCACTAACAAGACTATAATACTCCTCAAAGAAACCCTATTTTGCCATCTTTCAGAATAACAACAGATTGAGAGAAAAAAAAACTCAATAATGATCTAAACCCATGAATCACAGTTTGCATGCAGCTCCTTGATGCCAGGAAATAGATCACTGTGCTACACTAGAAGGATTTCAGCTTATGAACTGAAAGTAACAAAATGATCTGTGTCAAATGTAGCAGCCCATTTACCTATCTACTTAAAATATAAATCTATGATCTGCATGTTACATGATGTGCTTTGTAGCAGGCAAATTAACCCTCTATTGTAAACGGCCTTTACAATACGGGCAGAGCCATGCGTGCCATTTCCCCGTAAGTGCAACCACGCTTGCCTTAACCACACAGATACCTTGACCACGCTTGACCATATGCTTAGTTAAGGCAGCGCGCTGTCTAGATGCGTGGATGGGCGAACACAGGAAGAGGAAGGATCGGAAGAGGGCGCGGACTGGTAAGTGGGGCTGGGCCGGGTGTTGTGGGGTGGGGGGGTAGTTTTAGGGGTGGGCAATCGTTTTTAGGGCTCGTGGTGGGGTGGTTTAAAGGGCAGAGGTCAGGTTTTGGGGCTCATGGCGTGGAGGTCAGGGTAGTTTTAGGTTTTAGGGATTCGGGTAGTTTTTAGGGGTCAGGGGGACTTGAGTTGTTTGTAGGGCAGGGGCCAGTGTTTTAGGGCTCGGGGTTGGGTAGCTTTAGGTTTAAGAAGTGGGGTAGTATTTAGGGCTCAGTGGGGGTTGGGTTGTTTATAGGGCATTGGCAGGGTTTTAGGGCTCAGGGTGAAGGGGCTGGGGTGTAGTCTTTACCACACATCACTTTACCACAACGGTAGTGCATGGCAAAAGAAATCCAATACATTAATGTCCAAGTTGAGTAAATGAAAAACATGTACATATCTAAAATTCATCCGCCTGCAGGTGGGAAATGTCATTGAATGAGCAAAACTATTAATATTTTTGCAGGGTTTGTGTTTTTCAGGTGAGGCAGTGGTTGCCAAATGACCTTCTCTTGTGTGATTTACACTTTCTGCCAGTTCTGACTTTGCAGTCCGATTGATTACCTATTAACTGTGTCATTTAGCTACATTAAATGCTGGTTTAGAACATCATAATTGCATGTGATCAAATGTCTTCTTAGTGTTAATGAATATAAACATGTTTTAAAACAGCCATGTGAATTGCATTAGTGTGAAGGAGCTGATATATCCCACACTAATGTCAATACATTTTGTCC
This sequence comes from Triturus cristatus, assembly GCF_964204655.1. Lineage (NCBI taxonomy): Eukaryota > Metazoa > Chordata > Amphibia > Caudata > Salamandridae > Triturus > Triturus cristatus. The sequence goes on along the minus strand of NC_140591.1, from coordinate 217,889,085 downwards.
CATCATAGGCATTTCAACACAACTTAGCTGAGCTGCACTGATCTTTAGTGTGTGTACAGGGTGGTGCTAAGGACATGCACTCATTAAATGGGCAGAACCGCTTGATTACACTCACCATCAAATATCATTCAAAGTGTCACACATAAGGCCATCAAATGTCACACATAAACACAATGAAAACACAGAAATGTCACACTTAAGGAATCAGAAAACGTGGCAGTTTGATTCAGCATACTGCGGGGGTAGTTGCTTGAATGAGAGAGTGCAGGCGGTGCCTCAAGGTGACAGCATTTTATGTCTGGACTTTGTTTCTGAATCTGATGAGATAGATTGCTCATACGAGGGGTATCTGGGGCTGCCATATTGCTGATTCGGGCAGGATTAATTCCTGGGTTCTCTTTGGTTGACAGATCTTATTCTAGAAAGAATAGTCATTGAGGCAGCTTTTACTTTATCTGAAACTATCTGCCACCCCTTCGCGGGCCTGGACCCTCACTTGTGCCCTACCAGGGCCACAGTCAGGCACGGTTGGATGATTAATGGTCTTCTGAAGGGTGGTGGGTCAGCCTAAAGTGAAAATAAACTTTCACGACTTTCCAGGGCCCCTTCATCTCTGAAGAGGGGGTAGGGCTGGGGTAGAGTCAAAGATTTTATACAAACATTCATCATAAAACATTGCATAAAACCATACAACCAGTCTAGAATGGATGGGCAGATCTTTTAAAACAGTTTTACAATGTCAAGAAAATAAGCGTAGGCAATATGGTTAAGGAGCAATGTAGGAAGGAACATAAACTGGTCAATTGAAAAACATTTTTGTGTCTCTTTATTTGTGGACTGAACGTTTGTTTCTTGAGTGATCAAGGATAAATTCGCCCTAATCTTTTGCCTGCTCGAAATCCAAAAGCAGTGGGTGCAGCTGTGCGAACAGAAAGGCTTCCCAGGCCGCCAGAGATACTTCACGGCGGATGCTTTTCATCTGACGAAGAAATCGTAATCTAAATACTTCCTCTCCTGTGCTTCTTACACCCCTCTTCAGATGAGGAAGAAAAAAATCCACACACAACAGCAACAACATAGCCTCTGATGGTTTAACAGCTCAAAAAGTGCTTGTGCTGAACCCCACGGCTTAGTTAAAACCAAGCACCCCGAGCACCGGGGAGGGAAGTAGACGGCCGGCATATGCACTCGTATGGAGAGCTAGCTAGCAAATTAAAAACATTGGGGCAGATTTACAAGCCCCTTGCGAGACAATTACGCCGCCGTTGCGTCACTTCTGTGACGCAGTGGTGGCGTAAACCATGCGCCATGTTGCGCCTTATTTACAACGTGACGCATCTACGGAGAAGCGTCACGTTGTAAAGCCCTGCGCTACATTAAACCTGCGTCAGGTTTAATGTATGCAGGGTGGGCGTTCCGTCGGAAAAAGCCTCGGAAAAGTGACGCAGTGAAATCTACAAGATTTCACTGAGTCACTTTTCCGACACTGCTGCGTCAAAACCCTGCGCCTGCTTGAAGCAGGCGTAAGGCATGATGCTGCATGTTAGGTATGGGCAGCCCCTGAGCATTGCTGGAGTTGCGTCGTGCTTGCGACACGACTCCAGCAATGCGCCGCCCTTATGCCGTCAGATGCGTCATGCATTTGTTTATCCTTGCGCCACGATGCGCTGCATTGTAAATGCGGCGCATCTGTGGTGGCGCAAGGGTAAACTTGCGTGACGCATCTTTCCTGGCGCATACCTGCTGATTTGCAGGGATGCGCTAGGAAACATAAATCTGCCCCAAAGTACCTCCAGAAGTGTGTAGTCATTGAAAGGACACTAGCCACTAGCCAGTGGCCAGTGACTGGAAGTTGTACTTGGGCTATGCTCCAAGGAGAGGCAATGCAGAGCTGGAAGACGTGCAAACGATGTGCTGACCAACCAGAAGCATGTAAATTAGAGCGACATTGAAATGAACCAATGGTAAGTTCAGGTAATTATTGGGCGGATTGTAAGCATCTTTTAAGATTTTTTTTTAATACGAGAGATTTTGCAAGCATTACGAAAGCGATGTGCGGACGAAACCTTAAAAGAGCCAGTAGGTGTTTTTAAGAATAGAAGAGACTCATTTAAGTTTGGGAACATGTGGTCCTGTCTTTGAAGAGAAACTGAGGCTGAGACCAATAGGAAAATACCTATTCTACAACCCTGGTTCTGTTCCTCAATGCAACCATGCTGCAGCTGACTCTTGTCAAATCCCTTGGATCACCGTGATGTCACTTTGTTCCAAGGAAGCACGAGAAGACTATGACTAACACTACGGAGTAGAAACTAATAACCCAGCAGCCTAGCATTGCAGGATTTCATGGCGGTGGAAAAGAGAAGTATTTTTGTACAGATAATGGTCATTCAAGTATTCGAGTCTGGCTCCAATCAATGTGGACCCAACGGACCGACATCCCTCAAAATGAGAAAATAATGTATCTTCAGGGGCTTCTGTTTTCTTTTAGAGGACATACAGAAATGACTGTAGGTATCCAGGATTGGGCTGGGACAGAAAATGGGCCCAGTCGCCAAAATAAAAGTGGCCCCCATTAGTGAATTAGAAAGCTAAAAAAGTGGCCCCTATTTGCAAATTGGGGCAGTTTTAAACTTATAAGGGCATGTTGTATAATGTGTGGCAAAGATTGGGAGACTGCATGGATTTCTTCAAGGCTGGGATGGGGTAAATTTACTACTGTTTTGTCACCTTTAGGTCTGTAGTACCTTTAGAAGTATATTTTGAGAATTGCAATGGGCTTACTCTTTTGTGGGTGAGTGGGTGTTTTTAATAGCCTGCCCCTCCCTAAACCCCTCCATTTTGTCCCTCCCACATTTACTACTTAAACGTGGTTTGATGAGTGCGGAGATCTCGCCCAACATGGGAGAGAACTCTGCACAGAACAGGTAGGAGTGGCGGAGGTGGGGGTCACCTCTCCACCCCTGCAGGGGCAGCTCTACAGTTGGATTGAAGAAGCGTTGCTCAACTTAAAATCCCCCCAAACCGCTAAAAAATAAAATGGCAACTTATTACCATTTTTCTTTTCTTCCCATCCCGAACAGAGAGTCAGGACAGGGTGGGGCTGCTGCTCAGTGACAGCAGCATGTCATTCAGCAGGAAGGAGGGTGATCTGGCACAGTACTGTTTAAAGTGTGCTTTTTGGCCAGCCGTCTTGCGATAACCAGCCAGACGTGCACATTTTAAACAGCTCTAGTTAGAGCAAGCGCAGGCCTCCAGAGCGCCGTGGTGCGCTCAGTGAGGCCGCTTCCTCCAATCAGTGAGATGCTTTCATGCTGCATGAGAGCAGCACACTGATTGGTCAAGGGAGTTTCTGCTTTCAGTTCAGGTAGTCATAAGAGGACCGGAGCGGAGGACATCGTGTTCATGTACGTTTTTTATTATCTTTATTTTATTTTATGCACACGCCCGCCCCATCCTCCCCGCAGATGCCAGCCACCACTGCACCAATGGATAAGTGAATAGCACTTTGTAGTAATTGAAAAGTACTACTTAACACCCTACTTCACATACCTTCACATACTAGAAAATACAGTTTGTGAATAGGCCCCATAGTGTATGCAGAGGAAAGGTCAGGCCATATGTTCATTCAGAATTATGAATTTTGTTCTGCTTGTCAGTTTCTTTTCATGGATGATCGAAGCGTGACACTTTATCACAGAGAGTAGTGAAGCGGAACAAGGCTTTTTCCAGGTTCACTGCAGCCACTCAACTTCACATTATGCCCCACAACCCACCTGAGGCTTTGTGTTAAAGCCTGCATACCATATAATCTGTATGTCAAATCGCATCATTCAAGTTTTTTGAAAATGTGCATCCATACTGTGGGAGAGTGTGTCGGGAAGGCTAAGCCATTTTCTGCAGTTAGATTGCTTCAGGCAGCCATAGGCTACTTGCTTCGCATGCAAGCTTCATTTAATCTCTTTAATACGAGCACTGCTTTTTTCTGGCAGCCCTGTTCCAGCAGGTAATTGGCAAGTGCAAATATGGGTATGGCAAATTAGCATGACCACAGAGTCAGTTCTGTTTAACTCGATGGCTTTCAAATTAATTCCTGTAATACTGCGTCCCTCTGTGCTGTGTGTCCGCATACATTAAATTTGCTGAACTCAAATTTCTGACAAGGAAAGCCTTCTGCAGGGACGGAAATGCATGGCTCTGATGAGGGCCTGAATATTTAACATAATTGACGTTATAGTGCAGTGTGGAGAAGGCATTATCTTCGACATGTTACTTTAAATTGGTTTGAATGCAACCTCTGTGTCAGATGTACTACACTCATGCGTGCCCCAGAAAGTATTTGAGTTAAAAAAATCTTGGTGGTTCATATTGTATGTGACAGTCTGAGTAAGGTTCACAGAGCTGCAAGGGGATTATTTGTAAACTGATTTGGGTGTTTGTGGTGGGGAGCTTTGGGCAATATCATGGTCTTAATTACGTTTCAAATTGTGTCAAATGTACGCTTTTGTATAGACAACTGGAAATGGTAAAGAGGGGTTTTGAGATTAATTCTGTGCAAAAACGTCACTTGGCATCAAAGGCAGATTGCCCTGATTCTAAAGCAGATTGAGCCCGATTTACTATTTTTATCTGCAAACCAAATATGTGCAGTTTCCTCAAAAACTGTTTTGTGAATGGGAATGCAGTTTACAATGCAACATATGTACTAATAGAGATGTCCATTTTAGTGCACAGCAAGTTATTTTTCTTGCAGACCGAGTGTTGGAAATGGCCCTTTCTGCAGGGTCATCTCCAACCTTTCTGCCCTTTTCTTCCCCTTTTTGCTGAACTCTTTTTTGATGTCTTTAGGACTCTGTGACCTTCATCACTGCATACCAGTGCTAAAGTGCTTTTGCTGTCTCCTTAAAGCATGTTAGAATTGGCTTATACCCAATTGACATATTTAATTTACTTGTACCTTCCTAGTAAAGTGGCACAATGTGTGCCCACGGCCTATAAATTAAATGCTATTAGTGGGCCTCCAGCACTGGTTGTGCCACACACTACCCATTAAAAATGGCTCAGGCCTGCCATTACAGAGCCTGCATGTGCAGTTTTAATCTGCCATGTCATCATCATCATCATCAGCATTTGTAGAGAGCCTGGTTACACCAACGGTGTGTCCCCGCGCTGTCGCGTTGGGAATATAAACCTTTTGCCAGGCCCAAACCTTCCTTATAAAATTTATATGTCACCCCTAGGGTACGCCCTGGACAGCCCCGAGAGCAGGGTGCAATGTATTTGGAAAGTTGGACATGTACTTTTAAGTTTTACATGCCCTAGTAGTGAAAAAGTTTTAACTTTGTTTTTCACTACCGCAAGACCTATCTCTCCAATAAGATAACTTTGGAATCGCCTTAATACATTTTATACGTGTAAGTTCCAAACAGCAAGCGATAACTGGTTCTTGTTTGATGTCTCTGGAATCCTAATTTTAAATCCTAATTTATGGCGAAGTGGGACTTTAAATTATAACTCTGAAAATGGTCCTATTAGAAAGTAGGATTTTTCTTGCCTTAGGCATTTGGTGCCTGCATCCTGTCTCTGGTCACATGACTGGGTGTAATTGGCAGTTGGGATTTATGTATTCCTCCTACACAACCACACAATGGAAACTTAGGTGTGACTGGGTGAGCCATCACTAGCAGGGTGGGAGGGAGGACCTGGGCTCAGCCTCCCTTACACTAGAATAGGCTGGGTCTTGTCTTCACACAAAGGGCATAACGACCCTGCATTGTTGCTTCAGCCAGTTTGGAGCCAGGGCTGGGGAGGCAGGGAATTACCTGTACTTCAGAGCCACTGTCTAGAAGCATCTCCCACCTTCCCGAACCAGGGCACCAGTGTATAAAAGAAGGATCTCCAACACCACCACTTCAGTACACTTCTGGAGATATGGATACTCTGCCAGGAAGAACGACTGCTGTGCTGCTACAAGGACTGCCACTCTGCTGGACTGCTACTCTGAAGGAGCTTCTGCCCTGTTGTGCTGACCTGCTGCCCTCCTGCCTGGGAATGAAGATAAGGATCTGCAACCCAACTTGAACCCAGAACCTTCTAGTGACTCAAAGGACTTGTCTGCTGGCCTCCTGATCTGAGCCTCAGTGACATAACAGACTTCCTAACAATTCCTGGACCTGTATTCAGGAAGATCCTAACCCCAAGTGTCGCCTCTCAGGTCCTAGGCTCTTGGTGTGGCTCTTGAGCTCTTAAATTCAAGTTTGAGCTCTTCACGACTGCAAAAGGACCTGTTTGCACCAGAAATGCACTGCTCGCACAGAAAATCAGCACATGCTGCTGCAAGTCCGTCTTTTTGCGCATCAAGCATCAATCGCCCATGTGAACCACCAACACAAAGCTCTAGCCTGCCTGGCCGCAATGCCCGGCCTGTTACTTGCACCATGCTGACCACCGCGAGTGACGCTCTCCTTGCTCCTGGCTATTTTCTTCCACACGAACAGGACACTTGGCACAAAACTTGAGAAGGTAATCCTTCAGCTGAACTAATCTGGGACTGTATCTGGCCTTTGTTTTATAACGGTCAGCCTGAACTTTAGCATTTTACTCGGTCTAGCATGACCTGATGGCTGCGGTTGGCACTTTATGCTTTTAGGCACTATATTACAGTTTATTCTCATTGGATTTTTGTCATTTTGGTCTTGTTTTGATCATTAAAGTAAGCTCTTTTTTTCTAACATGGTGTAGAATCTTTTTGTATGGTGTTTTACTGTTTAAAGTGTTGCACAAATACTTTACACATTGCCTCTATGTTACCTACCAGGGGGTAAGTACAGGATAATTTGATGTTTGTGGTGCATATCCCTGACTAGGATTGTGGTTGCTGCTTGACAAGGGTTCACACCCCTGGCACCAAGTAACCCAATATCTAACACAGAGGATGTGTTCTCCAAGTAGAGATGAAGGCACACATAAAAAACTGAAAAAACAAGCTGGTACCATGGCATATGGTCTTGAGAGGGTGCGCACTGCTCCCAAAAAGTGTCTTTGTTAAATGAACTCAGAACAGTCACATATGTGTAATGTAACTAACTACAAGTCACATCATCCTACATCAGAATTTATATAGACATTATAGACATTTTGGGGCCGATTCGGATCCTGGAGAAACCGGGTACGAACCGTCGGTCGGAGCGTTTTCTCCGTCCGACTCGTGCCCGGTTAAAAACATTACAAACATGCAAGTACGATTCGCACGGAAACACCATTCCCATACGAGTCGTAAAAAACACCGACCAATGAAAAAATACATACCAATGTGATCCGAGACAACGCCGACGTGACGTCGGGACGCATTCAGCCTGCGGTCCACGAACCAGGAAGTACGATCCGCACCGACGTCACCCCGCACGGATTATATTCTCCGGCTGCCAAAAAGTGCCGGGAAATCAGGACGACACGCACAAGGAGCACCTGTACGCGACGGACAGCCATGGACCCGAACCTACGTGTCATCCCGGCCCTCATAGCAGTCCACCTGCTCTACAGGTACCCACGCAGACGCCGCAGAAGATCAGAACCACACCCAGGGGCAAAGGGGGGGGGCAGGGGCAGGAAGCCAAACCCCCACCCATGTCACAAGTCATACATGCCCTGCACATACCTAACCTCCAGGGCCTGGTCACCTCGAGGGGGTGGGGGCGTGTCCAGCAACGCCAGCGACCGCCACAACGGAAGTGGGTGATGACGCGAACCGCCAAAACAACAAATCCGGTACGTACCGTACACACGCCTTAAGAGCGTGGGTACGGGTCGTACCACACACACACCTACGTCACCCCAACAATGGCGGTACAGCCCGTACCCACGTTCTAAAGGCCTGGGTACGGGCCGTACCAGCATTGTTGGGGTGATGTAGGGGTACGCGTGGTCCGACCCGTACCCACGCCCAGAAGGCCTGGGTACGGTGCGCACCCCTACGGCACCCCATTGTGGGTCCGCACCGTACCCATGCTTTAAGAGTGTGGGTACGGTGCGGACCCCCAATGTTGGGGTGTCGTAGGGGTCCGCACCGTACCCATGCTTGAAGAGCGTGGGTACGGTGCGGACCCCCAATGTTGGGGTGCCGTAGGGGTCCGCGCCGTACCCAGGCCTTCAGAGCGTGGGCACGGGTCGGACCACGCGTACCCCTACATCACCCCAACAATGCTGGTACGGCCCGTACCCAGGCCTTCCGAACGTGGGTACGGGTCGTACCGCCATTGTTGGGGTGACGTAGGTTTGTGCGTGATACGGCCCGTACCCACGCTCTGAAGTGCTGGGTACGGCGCGGACCCCTACGGCACGCCAACATTGGGGGTCCGCACCGTACCCATGTTCCAAAGGCATGGGTACGGCCCGTACCCAGGCCCGCAGAGCGTGGGTACGGGTATGTACGAAGCGTACCCCCACACGTGTATGAATGGAGCATACTGCCACCCCACCAGTGTATGTCCGGAGCATACCCCCACCCGTGTATGCATGGAGCGTACCCCACCCGTGTATGCATGGAGCGTACATGGCCAGACATAGGAAGGGTGGTTGCCTATCACTCCCAGCAGTGCCCAGACACAGGAGGGGTGGGTGTCTATCACTCCCAGCAGTGCCCAGACATAGGAGGGGTGGGTGAGAGTCCTCCCAGCAGTGCCTAGACACAGGAGGGGTGGGTGCAGAGTCCCCCCGGCAGTGCCCAGACATAGGAGGGGTGGGTGAGAGTCTTCCCAGCAGTGCCCAGACATAGAAGGGGTGGGTGCAGAGTCCCCCCAGCAGTGCCCAGACATAGGAGGGGTGGGTGCAGAGTCCTCCCAGCAGTGCCCAGACACAGGAGGGGTGGGTGCAGAGTCCCCCCAGCAGTGCCCAGACATAGGAGGGGTGGGTGCAGAGTCCTCCCAGCAGTGCCCAGACACAGGAGGGGTGGGTGCAGAGTCCCCCCAGCAGTGCCCAGACACAGGAGGCGTGGGTGCAGAGTCCTCCCAGAAGTGCCCCAACATATAAGGGGTGGGTGCAGAGTCCTCTCAGCAGTGCCCAGACACAGGAGGGGTGGGTGCAGAGTCCTCCCAGCAGTGCCCCGAAATATGAGGGGTGGGTGCCTATCACTCCCAGCAGTGCCCAGACACAGGAGGGGTGGGTGCAGAGTCCTCCCAGCAGTGCCCAGACACAGGAGGGGTGGGTGCAGAGTCCCCCCAGCAGTGCCCAGACACAGGAGGGGTGGGTGCAGAGTCCTCCCAGCAGTGCCCAGACACAGGAGGGGTGGGTGCAGAGTCCTCCCAGCTGTGCCCATGGAAAGAAAGGGGTGGAGTACCCACAGATACAATGCCCACAATTGTCAGTCAGGTGCTCAAAGACCCAGCAGAACACGAAACACATGTGTGCGAGGCTGGGAGTACACACATGCATAGTGCGGAAAAGGTAACATGTACACATGAAGTCATGTCAATATACTCCAGTCACAAGTACAGTGACCCCCAAGGATGCCACAAATGATGCAGGTGGAGACCTTGCCCAGCATGCATGGCCAAAGTTGAAGGGGTCCGTCACACACCCAGCAAATGTAGACACAGCACTGCACAAATGTCTTCACAACACCCTGCAGGGAAGATGTCAGGGTCCACAGAGGAAGATACACTCCTTGGGACAATGTCACCATGCAGTAACAGCTTACATGAGCAAAGTTTGATAGCAAATACCGTGTGATGGCACACAGATAACAGGGTCCACCCCACGACCAGCACACTACAACATATCCCAGACACCTAACACATTATCGCCACCCCAAATCATGGAGCAGCACCACCAACAGCAATGCCAGAAAAGCAGAAGTGTGCCAAGGAAAATAAAATAGCTTTATTCAGCAATGTTCTAAAATGTATTGTATGAAAAGTTCCATATGCACAAGGCCCATAGGGCAGTCCATAGTTCCAATCCAGGTGGCGGACACATTGGGATGCGTGTCCCCTAGCCTGCCTGCACAGTTCAGACTACCTTGTCATCCACAGGGGGGGGGCATCATGTGGGGGGGAAGGACCAGGCACCGCAGGGACAGGAGGGGCAAGGGTAGGTGTTGTGGGTGCAGGGACGGACGACTCCAACACAGGGGGTGGGGCAGCGCCAAAGGTGGATTCGAGCACGGCGCTGCACACTACTGCCAGGTCGCCTAGCGTCTCCCCTGCACCCGAAGGAACCACAGGCCCCAAGGAGGGGGGGGGGGGTCAGAGGGATGGGTCGCAGCGCTACTGGTGGAAGGTGTGGACAGGGGGGGGGACTCAACTCCCCTGCCGGTGTCCTGCACCACCGCTTGCGGGGTGGTGCCACACTGGGGCTGATGGACACACTGGGCAGGACTGACCCTGTGTCCGACTCTTGGCCAGGAGAGCTGAGGGGAGTGGATTTGGAGGGTGGTGGTCGTGAGGAATGTGGACTCCCACTCTGGCTGCGTGTCTTCCGTTTCCCCCCCGACCCAGTGGGTGTGCCTACTTCACCCTGTGTGTGCGTGCCAGGAGGTGTGCGCTTTGCCTTCCCTGGTGGTGTGGTGCCTGTGTCTGGTGGGGTGCGTGCATGGGGACGTCTGGGTGTGCTTTGGACAGGCATGGGAGTGGGAAGTGTGGATGGTTCAGGGGTAGGGGGGCACGTAGCGCTGCAGGAGACCCACTGCTGCAGTCAGTGTCGAGTCTATGGACCTCAGCAAGTTGCGTTGGTCAGACTGAGAAGCTGAAATGCCCTCCATGTATGCCTCCATCTGGTTGAGCACTCGGCTGTGGCCATGGAGGACATTAAGCATCGCAGTCTGACCCACCTGCAACTGCCGCAGGATGTCGACAGACTCGGCAGCAGTGGAGACAGGGGCAAGGGGTGCGGTGCCTGGCAAGAAGGAGACACGTGGTGACCTAGCACGGCGGGAAGGGACACGAGCAAATGGGAGGCCGGTGATCGGAATGGAGGGGGAGGGTAGTGATGGAGTGCAGCTGTCAGCTGTGGGAGCAGCATCCGCCCCCTCGGAGAGCTCAGCCTCGGACCCGTCAGCGTCATAGTCGGTGGTGGTCTGACTGGACAGGTCCTCCGCTGCACTCCCGTCGGCCTCCGTGCCACTCGATGTGCCAGCCAACTCAGCACTGCTGGCACTGGTGCTCGCTCCCTCCTCACGGTCCGAGCCAGTGTCTCCCTCGTAGTCCCCCGACGATGCTGTGGGCAAGGTGAAGAGACAGGAGAAATCAGACACCTGTATACATATGTCACATGAGTCAACTCTACATAGGTCACAGTGCATAGCCTGAAAAGCAACAAGAGTAACATCTACAATACAAGGTACATATGTAGTCCCTGCAACACACAGTTTGTTGACCCACCATGCCACTGTTAAAATATGGAGAGCATGACACAATAGCAAATAACTTGACATCAAATTGTACAGAGGAGCCAGGCTCTGGGGACAATCTAGCACAGCATCTGCGACACACAGCGTAGCCAAGAAAGGGATGAGCAGGAACCATTTCTATCAACTCTTGGGACATGCTGCAAAGGTAATACTGAAAACCATGGCCAACATGACTGAGTCACTGCACCTTGAGTGTTTGTCCACACAAACATCACACACTGGCCAGACCGAGCAAGGAGACTTCAGGTTTGGACATGTACGCCTTGCCCGCACCAACCCCCCCCCCCTACCTGAGACAATGTGATTGAGACAGAGGAAGTACTTACACCTCTTAGTCTGGGATGAAAACACATGGCCTGCAATAAATCCTGATCGTACACAAACTACCCCTGGTGCGCCTGTCCACATATATCACTGACAAACAACCATCATCAGATAGTTGTACCAAGACACACAGGCACTGGCCCCTGTGAGTATGCACTAGCTACATTAGGTCACCCTGTACAGTGGACACATGTAGCACAGTATACGTGAATACAAATGAGTCCCGGGTACTATGCCACAGGGCCCAAACTATGCTGAAGACACAGAGAATGTCCACATTGTCTGATGACACACATGATACCTTGGAAAAGGTGCCCCAGGGGACTGTAGTGGCCACACTACTCCATGGCCCTGGATGGATATGACTGGAACACAAGCCACCATCCCTGCACTATGCATATCTCACACTCAAGCACATCATGTCAGAGGGCACAACATTCGACATGCAGGCAGTAAGGCAGTACACATGAAACACACACTCCCATGTCGGGACTCAGCATCAGTGCCAACTAACATGGACCCCACAATGACAGAACTGGCCAGGGCACAGGCAACGTCCAAAAACCTGTTACACACCACCCCCACACATGATGCTGCAAGCATTGGGCACTTGAATTAACTGCTAGCCTAGATAACCTTGTGCAAGAGTGACTACACACAGACCAGGGAACACATGGCAAGGAGGGGAAGGGAGGAAGAACAGCACCGCTTTACTTTGGGGAACAGGATATGCACTGCACATTTAAACCCTGGCAGTGTATCCATGCAACTGCGCACTTCCAAAAGCTGGTCACACACAACAAACACACATGTACCTTCCCCCTTCCTGCTGCTGCTTCTCCAGTAAGCGCCTGTCCAAGTCGGGGAAGACCACCGCCAGCACACGCTTCTGGATGTGGGTCAGACGCCGGCGCCCACGGTTTTTGTGGCTCTCAGGTGAGTCCCCCAGCAGGACCCATGCGATCCTTCGCGTCCAGCACCGGATATCCTGGCAGCGTTTCCTCACCTGGGCTAGGCGCCGCTTCCGACGATCCGTCCTCCTCACGGCACTGACGGCTTGCTTCCAGATCTCCCCCTTGGCACAGACGCCTACCTGTGAGGATGCAAAAGTGACAATACATCAATCCACCTTATCAATGATACAGAGACACACATATTACAAATTATGCATGTTTGAACAGGCCATAGTATGCAGCCAACTCATTGCACCTTTGTCATAGTGACATCATCCTCCTGGGAATGGCCAAATGCAGTAGGTGCCATTGAAAGTACACAGGTGGCATGAGGGGTGCAACACAATCAATGATGCAGGCTCACACTGTGCATCCCAAGCTACACCAGGAATCTGAACAGTACCCCTAAGCAGTCACCTGCCCCAGCCCACTTACGCTACCTCAGCAGAGTACCTAGACACACACAGGCACTGAACAATCACCTGGCATTGGCAACTGCCGCTACAAACCTCACTCTGCACATGTGCCACTAGACTGGGGGTGTCACAGATGTGGGGCTGTCTCAGCACGGCAGACATCCAGCACAGCTCCCTGCTCACATCAGATGGGCAGGGTATATCCATCCCACATGCAGCTGGGGTGCAACACTCCACATATGCACACACCCACATGACAGGGGACTCACACACACACACCAATGTCCAGGGGACGACCACATCATTTGGACACTCTCACCACAGGTACACTGAACAGACACACATCTGTGGGTACTGGCACCTGTCACCCTGGGGGGAGCACAGACTCACATCAGGACTGTAGAAACAACATTTCCAGGAGGATTAGGCAGTCCAAAAGCGGCATGCACCATGCAGTGATCGTCACAGTAAGCACTTTACAAGGGCGTTGTGCACACAGGAACTACAGCATGCTCTGCATGGGAGACATGAGCCCTTCCCCCCCCCTGGGACCCACTATGAAGAACCCTGCATGTCTGTCACCCCTGGACACACTGCCAGAAGTCACAGTCACAAAAGGGGGCACAGTTTAAGCTAGTGGAGTCTGCACTCACCTGCTCCCCTGGTCGACCATACAGCATGGTGTACTGTGGGAGGATCACATCCACCAAAGCCATATTCTCCTCCATGGTGAATGGCTGGGCCCTCTCCACAGACCTGGACATGGTGCCAGAGGAATCACAAGCAGCAGCAGTGTTGTGGAATGAAAGGATGTGCAGGCAAGTGCTCTCTCAAGGGACCTGGCTGCCTTACATCTTCCTTGCTGGCCTGTTTCATGTACAGGAGTACAGAGTGATTGGCTCAGTCACATTTGCATCCTACGTGTCCTCCAATCACTTTAAAACTACCCCAGTGACAGGCTTTGCATGGTTTAAAAATTGAGCATGATGTAATGTCAACAACCACATTGTAACAAAGTATATTGTCTCCAACCGACTTCTGCTGGCCACATGATGCAAAATTCAAACATGAAACTCGGTCTCCATGACAACCAGCATGCATTTAGGCCCCTATACTTGTCCCTCATGTGTCCCCTATGTCAATCCTATGTTAAAACACAGGTACGGTGCGTTCCACAGCCCTAGGGCACCCCAAATGCATTGCAATGGACCGTACACGCGTGTGTACGGTCCCCATCACTATGGGAGTGCTCGCGTATGCGTACGCCACAGTGATATGGACCGTACACGCGTGTGTAGGGTCCCTATCACTATGGGAGTGCTGGCGTATGCGTACGCCATAGTGATACGGACCGACCCTACACACGCGTGTGTACGGTCCGAACTACTATGGCGTACACGTACGCGAGCACCCCCATAGTGATACGGACCGTACACACGCGTGTGTACGGTCCAAACTACTATGGCGTACACGTACGCGCGCACCCCCATAGTGATAGGGACCCTACACACGCCCTCAGAGCATATGTACGGTGCGTTTCACACCTGACAGTGGTGACAGGCGGCACACAGGAAGGAATTGAGCTGTCATACTTGGCCAAGGCTGGACATCAAGGCATTGTCTGTGCAGTACCACACATCCCCTTCACTCCTTTGACATGTGTGCATGTAGTACAGACTTGGTGGGCCATGCGTCACTGGCATGGCACAGTCACCGACACCCGCAAATGTCCCCTGATGCCAGGTACACGGAATGTTACCCCAGACAAGTGAATGCCCGCGTTGCACGCTGTAGCTATGTCATGTGTGTGTCATGTGTTCCCATAGGTTTGCTGTAGGTGTTTGGTCAAATGCATCTGCAGTTGCTGCAACCAACATGTGTCTGTGTGTAGATGGGCATGGCACACTGTTCCGCACACCAGCACACATGTGTAATCCAACGTAAGGTGTGTATGTATGCATCGACACGGAGTTCCAATACATGGACATATCTGCATACTCTCAATGTATGTGTGATCAGTCTTGACATGTAATCCTTCATGGCAAGGTGTGTGGTGTGTCCTTATTCTATGACATGTGACCTGTGCCTCTAGTGTTCCGCAACCTGTCTGTACAATAAACATCCTTCTTCTGCACATATTTGGATGTCTGTAACTCCTGTAATGTGTCTGCCTGCTCACTTACACTGGCCCACAGCTAGTTTCATGGCATGGCATATTGAGGTTGAGAATCAACGTTTGTAGCTGGCTCTTGGTAGGAGTGTCACATGCCTGGCATACGTGTCCAGGGCATATTGCACAGACCTGACTCTGTATGTAGCATATGTGTATTGCCTGTTGAGCATGTGCTCAGTACATTGACATTGGTGGTGTACTGTACTCACTCTTCGTTGTCCCTTCTAATTCACTGCAGGGCTCCGCCTCTCCCTTGAGCAATTCCGGACTTGGCTGACCTGAGGGAACAGGACTGTATACGCCGCTACCGATTCCCCCAACGTTTGATTGAGGAGTTGACGACACGGCTGGCACCACACCTCCAACCGCTACACAGGTATCCTACTGCACTGACACCCAAGATGAAGGTGATGGCAGCCCTACATTTCTTTGCCACGGGTACCTTTCAACATGCCATTGCCCATGTCGGTGGCATGTCCCAAACCATGTTCAGCCGTGTTCTGCATGATTTTTTAGAGGCCATGTTGGAGCACCTGGATGAGTTCATAAAATTCCCAACTCCTGAGCAGTTGACAGGTGTCAAGCGTGAGTTCTATGCCCTGGGAGGGATGCCCCATGTCATTGGGTCCATAGATGGAACACATGTGGCTTTGGTACCACCACAGGCACAGGAGGTAGCGTATAGGAACCGCAAGCATCATCACTCCATTAATGCCCTTGTGGTGTGTCTTGCCAACATGGTGATTTCACATGTCTGTGCTTCTTTTCCAGGATCAGCACACGATGCCTACATCATGAGGCGTAGCAGGGTGCCTGAAATGATGCTGCAGCTGCGCAACGAACGAGCATGTATTGTTGGTGGGTATACTCTGGCAGTCCTGTATTTAACGTCATCTTCCTGTCTTGCGGCTTCTCCTGACCCACTCTTGTCCATGATGTTTCCATGTAGGGGACGTTGGCTATCCCAACATGCCATGGCTGATCACGCCTCTCCGCAACCCCAGCACGGCTGCCAATCACCGCTACAACAACGCCCATGGGCGGACCAGGCGAGTGATAGAGAGGACGTTTGGCCTCCTGAAGAGCCGATTCCGTTGCCTCCACAAGACCGGTGGCGCACTCCCATATGCACCGGTGAAGGTCTGGAAGATATTCCTCGTGTGCTGCATGCTGCACAACATGGCAGTGGAGAAAGCTGTGCCACTCATCCTGGATCCAGATGAGCAGGACCATCCACCCGTGGAGGATGAAGGGCTTGGTCACGAGGCAAGTGATGTGGAGGAGGAGGAGGCGGTAGAGGACATGTGGAGTCGGCTCATACGCAACTTCTTTGCTTAGTGGTGAGTTCCAGTGTCTGAGTGTGCACGCATTGGGCCGTGTGTGGCAAGTGTTGCAATGTGTGTGTCCATCTGCATGTCTGCCAGGTGAGTCAGAGGTGTGTTTGGATGTGTCACTCGAGTGATGGTGCAATAGAAGAATGTTTTTCCAGAGTCATCATTGTCACCTAGCATGTTGACAACCTTATATGTGTCGAGTACATGCACATGCATGCGGATGTGCTTCTTTTGGCTGACTTCTGGTGTGTCTCCCATCCACAGGTACTTGCGCATGCTGTCTACTGGTGGCATTGTTGTGCTCCTGCTATTCCTCATGAACACAGCAACATGTGCTGAATCAGCGTTACATGCACGGACAAGTTCGAAAATCTCCTTCGGGTAAGGGATGCAGCACGGCTTTGTGGGAGTGGTATTTGTTTTGAATGTGTGTGCACTGCTCCTGTTCATGTTTGGATACATTACATACATGTTGAATCACCATGGGGCACATGACATGGAGCTGAATTCACCTGAATTGATGGTCAGACTTGGTGACAGTCATCTGTAATGGGATTGTGGATTGTGATGGAGCCATCAATGTGTGTAACACTGCCCTCGGAAACATACGGGTTGCACCGGGTTGACATGGTGTGTGAATTCCCCATTAGGGGCTCAATGGTGTATAGCAGCCTCTCCGTGAGCAGCAGGGGGTGTTTAGCTGTAACCCGTCACTTGTGTTGCAGTGCTATGGATTTCCAGCATCTGTGGTGCAAAGGGGGGTGCCAGTGTTGGTCCCACGTGTTCATCCACATGACCTGTGTATGTGTTGACAGAGTTGCATTAGCATTCCGACACACATGAGTAATAAAGGTGTCCCTCTGCCTCCAAGGTGCCTCATCTCTGTCAATGGTGGTCTGTTGCCACTGTGCATGCAGCATGTCTGGCATTGTTCTCAGAGATGGTGCATATGAGTCTATGTGTAGAGTAGCAAGATGCAAGCTGTTTGTCAGGGATTAGATTCTGTATTGTGCATGATGTCCATGGCTGTGTAGGTATTGTGGCATGTCAGTCTCCACGACGGCCACTGTGCTGCATGTGAATCCATTGTGTGTGTGTGTGCCATGTTGAACCAGTCATTCCTTCCTTGACATACACCTTTTGCATAGTTCCTTCCTGAGATCCTTGTCTTTGTGTGCTACTTGTGGCATTGTTTTCTTGACATGGCGCATGCTGCTGCAGGCCCTGCAGCAAGGGCACCCAGTGTCCACGCAAACGAGCTGGTGTTCATCATGGATTGCTTGCTGACATGTGCTATGCTGATCAGCAGCATCTGTGCCTCATGCGGCAGCACACTCTGCATTATGCACAAGATCCCCAGTTCCATCAACCTCAAGGCAAGAGGGAGACCATCCCCCAGGTCAACTACGACATCCGTGTCTAATCCTACCCTGCACTCTACGGACATGTGCGTTAGAAATCCCATGATACTTGTCCACATCCAGGGTGCATCTGCACAGCTATGCTACTACATACGGCGACCAGGCCACATCAACGTCCAACAGAGATGGGGGGAGTGGATCACTGCCAGCTGCAGGATGACCTTCTCAATCCACGCACACACTCAGGATGCAGCCCACAACCACAACACAACCTTGTGGCACTGTGATCCAACACCCAACTGTGCCATCTCCATGCATCCAACCTTGGCCGGCCCACCATTCTCCACATCCACCTGACTCAAGCATGCAGGACATGGTTCTGCCACGTGTCTACACATACCTGGGAGTAGCACCCCAGGACACTCCACATGATCCCTGACCTCTGCGCATGACTGTTGCTCTTCTAAATAGGTCTGTAGGCACAGTTGTGCGGCCACCCCCTCAGCTGGTTGGTCCCATCACGGGTGAGTATGGTGCTCCATGTCTGTCTTGGATGATACATTGTGACCCATGTGTGTCCTGTGCCAGACTCAGACCCCAGGGTATGGATGGTTGGAGTTACTACTGGAATCAGGCATGGTTTGACGTTACAACACACACATGTAGTGGAATAATGCTAAATGACGGCATCATCTGATGATTGTGAAGATTTTTATTTGTGGTGGGGCACATGTTTGGGGGGATGACAAGAGGTGCTTGGCGGGAGTGTAGAATCCAAAGTTCACAGGGGGAGTTGGTATCCTTGCCATTGAAAGTCATCAGAGTCTATGCCACAGTCTTTGTCTACATTGGTCAGACAGTGACCAGCAAGGCCATGTGGAAGAGAATGTCATTTGCTGATGTGCTGCTGTTGGGCCAGAGGGCCAGGTGCCAGGCCAGGTGACCTGGGAGATGGTGATGTTCCGCTGACTCTCACGGTCTTTTGCGTGGACGACCCACCCTCCTGCGGGGACCCTCAGAAGCAGGATGTGACGATGCTTGTGATGCTCCGTCGGATGAATCCTCCTCCTCCTGATCCCTCCCTGTGGGTTGTGATGTTCTTCGCCTGGTGGCACAGGGAGGGTTGCCCATGTTTTCGGCAATCCGACGGAGTACACGGGTCATTTCCGTTTGCACCACCACGAGCTCAGCCTGTCTTGCCTCCATCCGTCCTTGGTGTCGCTGTTGACAGGCATGTTGCTCGGCCTGCAGGGTCTTCATCTCCTCGAGGGTCCCCTTGATGTCTGTGAGGGTGGACGCAATCTGGACCATGCCCCTGGCATCACGCCGGTATGAGTCGAGGATGTTGCTGACGTGTGACATTACCGGTTCCTGAGCCAACTGGTCAGGTTTGCGCCTCCGCCGTCCTCCACTCCCACCACCCCTGCCCACTTGAGCCTGGCCTGCCGTTGTGGGCACATCGGGTCTCCGGGACCCCTGAGGGATGGCATTTGCGGTGTCGCCTGCCTCCTCCTGGGTGCCCGGAGAACCTTGTCCCTCGTGGTCAGACTGGCTGTGTTGTTGTGTGCGGGCAGGGCTCCTGGGTGTCTCCTGGGATGTGGCAGGAATGGGGGTGGTGGTTGGCACAGTTGTACCTGACGCAGGTGCTGCAGGTGGTTGGACACCAGAGGGGCCAGGTTGGTCTGGGTCATCCACGGAGTGGTGAGAGTCGTCGCTGCCGGTGGGGTCCTCTTCACACAGGGCCTGGTCCTGTGAGTCTTCCCCCCCAGATCGACGACGTTGACCTGTGTGTGAGTGAGACAGTGTTAATTGTGTTACATGCGACATCCATTTTTCATTCATTTTTGAGTTGGCACAGTTCCTCTGGGTGGTTTGATTTGGCTAGCATTCCTCTCACAGTGCACTTGTGCATGGGTATGTCCCTTGGCCACAGCTTTCGACACTTTACCTATGTGTGACACAATCTTAGTTGACACATCTTTTGGGAACGCAGTCAGCAGTGTAGTGAGCGGACATAGCAAGCCATGCAGAGCCGCCTTACGTGTTACACTGTACGTGGCCAAATGGTGTTTTTTCCATGCTATTTGAGAATGCAGGTAGGTAAATTAACCATTTGTGACAGGGTTCTGATAAACACAGTGGGTGGGTATACTGGATGTAAGGTTCTGTTTGTGCCTGCAGCACGGATGTACTCGTGCACAGATTGACACATGGCCCAGTGTTTATCAAAGGTTGAAGGGGGGGTTCACGCACTGCCAGACTTTGTCTACATGCACACAGTCCACCTGCTGACGAGCGGACATGCCCACACCACCCAAGGGTTATCCCTCTGTCTCCCTTTCTCCCTCCCTCTGTCAGCCTCCTCCCTCCCTCTGTCTGTCTCCCTGTGTCCACCTCTTTCTCTGTCCCTCTCTCTGCCCCTCTCCCTCCCTCTGTGTGTCACCCTCTGTCACCTCAGCCCAGCTTCCTGGGCACACACAGTTTGCAGGTCTTTCAAAGGCCATTGGCTTGTTCATGTGGGTTTGTTTCTTCTCTGCCGGCACCCATTGGGTGGAGTGTCTGAGTCTGCGCTGCTGCTGTGGCGGTGTGTGCTGACACTCTTTCAGTGTGATGCGTCTTCATTAGCTGCTGTTATGTGCAAATTGTGCCTTCATACCCATGTCGTCCTGCAACGCGGCCACCATTAGCAGGCAAAACAGTACTGTGTGGGGACACACTGTTTGTATGGCTGTGCCCTAAGCCATATGGGCTGAGGGCATTGTTGTGTGCTTCAGAGTTCCTCTATGTTAGTTTTGAGGCCCACCCTCCCGGCATCGGGGACATCCTGTCTTGTGTTGGTGTTTTGTGTGGCCTGTGACTTGGTATGGCCTTGCTTGGGGCATGGGGCATGGAGGCGCTAGTGGCATGTGTGTGTTTTTGGAGTGTGGTTGTGTACGGTGCAGGCTTTGGGGGGGTTGTGTGCATGTTGGTATTTGGGTTGTATATGGCGTTCCCCCCATGTGAGGTGAGTTGTTTGTGTACTCACCAGGCTCTCGGACTCCTTCTAGTCCGTCTACTCCCACCGGCGGCAGCGTGGCCATCACCTTCTCCTCCCAGGGATGGTAGTGTACCGGTCTGCGGGACGGACCTCCTCCAGTGATGTTGGCCTGGTTGTGGTCGTCCGTCATTTTGCGGCGGACCGTCCTCCGCAGATCGTACCACCTGGCTTGGCACTCATGCCTGGTCCTTCTGGTGGCCCCAACAGCATTCACGGAATTGACTATCCTCTCCCACATGGCAGATTTTTCGGATATGCTGGTCCGTCTGACCAATGTTCCAAAGAGCTGTGGCTCGACTCTGACGATTTCGTCGACAAGGACCTCCAGCTCCTCCTTTGTGAACTTTAGATTCTTGTTAGTGGGCATGGTGTGGGGTGTGGGTGTGGATAGTTGTGGGGGTGTGGGTGTGGATGGTTGTGGGTGTGTGAGTGTGGTTGTGCAGGTGTGTGTGTGTGAATGTGATGAGGGTGTGTTTGTGATGGCGGTTGTGTGTGAAGGAGTGCAAGTGTAAGGTGTATTGATGTATGTAGTATGGTGCAGTGCGTTGTCTCTGTGGTCTGGCAGTAGGGGATCTGTTGCAAAGGATCATGGTTTGTGTGTGCTGGGCCTTTTTATTGGTCCATTTGTGGGTGTGGCTGTGTTTGAACTTTGGGTGGGTGTGTTATAAGGAGTGGTAGTGGTTTGGGCCTCTGTTTAGCTGTTTGTCAGTTGCAGGTCAGTGTATAGGATGTATTTGGCCTTGTTGGATATGTTTAGTGGTGTTGTGTGCCTCGAATTGACTCTCCTTGCGTTTTTTTGGTTTGTCCTGGTTCAGTACGAGTGTTTTTTGCGTCTGTACGGTGCTTACATGGGCCATGTTGTTGTACAGTGCTGTCCTTTGCTATGGCTTAGTACGACTCGTACATGCGCGATGTTGTGTGAGGGTGCTGGTGTGTGGGCCTGGGGTAGGGTGCGTACGAACACGGGCAGGGTGTTGGTCCGCACCGTCCATCGGTGGTGGTGTTTCGCACTGTACATACAGGGGGGGCTGGGTGTAGGGTCCGTACATACACTGGTGGGGTGTGGGTACGGTCCGTACATACACGGGTGGGGGTACGGTCCGTACATACACGGGTGGGGTGGGGGTACGGTCCGTACATACACGGGTGGGGGTACGGTCCGTACATACACGGGTGCGGGTACGGTCCGTACATACACGGGTGGGGGTACGGTCCGTATATACATGGGTGGGGAGTTGGTACGCTCCATGCATACATGGGTGGGGGTACGGTCCGTACATACACGGGTGGGGGTACAGTCCGTACATACACGGGTGGGGTGGGGTAGGGGTACGGTCCGTACATACACGGGTGGGGAGTTGGTACGCTCCATGCATACACGGGTGGGGGTACAGTCCATACATACACGGGTGGGTGTAGGGTCCGTACATACACTGGTGGGGTGTGGGTACAGTCTGTACATACACGGTGGGGGTACGGTCCATACATACACGGGTGGGGTGGGGGTACGGTCCGTACATACACGGGTGGGGGTACGGTCCGTACATACACGGGTGGGGAGTTGGTACGCTCCATGCATACACGGGTGGGGGTACGGTCCGTACATACATGGGTGGGGGTACGGTCCGTACATACACGGGTGGGGTGTGGGTACGGTCCGTACATACATGGGTGGGGAGTTGGTACACTCCATGCATACATGGGTGGGGGTGCGCTCCATGCATACACTTGTGGGGGTTCGGCGCGTACATCCACGGCCGGGGGGCGTTTTGCTCGTACATGCGGGGTCTGTGGTGGGGTGTTCGGCGCGTATGCGGGCACATGTCTCCATGGTTGCTATGGGAGTTCGGTCCGTACGGTGTTTTTTCCATACAGTTGTGAAATCGAAAGGACGGGAGTGATCGTACTTGCGCGGTCGGACTTCATTTTTCCGAATCGTACGGTAAATCGTCCGGGGATGTGTCGGACACAATTTCCGACCCGAGGACGTGTGGGGAAATTTCCCCGATGTAATTCGTATGGAGTTTTTCCCATGCGAATCGTACTTGGCAGTTTGTACGCTACTTGTACGATTCGTACGGAAAGAAATCCGGATACAATTCGGACGGGGGAAATTTTTCCAGGATCGGAATCGGCACCTTTATGTATTTTGACTTGAGTATTTGTATATTACATGCAAATTAATTCATCTTATTCTCACTGTATGTATTAAGCAATATGGAATTAGCAAAATGGGTGGCTTTTGTCCCTCTACTAGTGGGTGTGTGGTATACCGCACTTAGGTGCCGATTACGATCCGGTAAAAACCGGGTACGAACCGTCGGTCGGAGAGTTTTCTCCGTCCGACTCGTACCCGGTCGGAAAACTTTACAAACATGGAATTACGATTCGCACGGAAACACCATTTCCGTACGAATCATAAAAAAACCCGACCGACGAAAATATACATACGAATGTGATCCGGGAATGCTGCGACGTGACGTCGGGACGCTTTCAGGCAGCGTTTCACGACCCAGGAAGTACGATTCGAACCGACAGCAGTCCGGATGGCAATATTTTCACGGCACCCAAAAAGTGCCGGAAAAGCGAAGTACGGCGCGAAACGACCAGAGTAGGTGGCCCGGTACGCGCCGTACCCCCCCCAGCCCCCGTATGTACGCGCCGACCCCCCCCAGCCCCCGTATGTATGCGCCGACCCCCCCAGCCCCCGTATGTACGCGCCGACCCCCCCAGCCCCCGTATGTACGCGCTGACCCCCCCAGCCCCCGTATGTACGCGCCGACCCCCCCCAGCCCCCGTATGTACGCGCCGACCCCCCCCAGCCCCCGTACGTTTGAGTCGTACTCCCCGTGTATGTACACCCGTGTATGTGTCGAACCCCCCGTGTATGTAGACCCGTGTACGTGTCGAACCCCCCCGTGTATGTACACCCGTGTACCTGTCGAACCCCCCGTGTATGTACACCCGTGTACGTTCGAGTCGTACCCCCACCTGTGTATGTACGGTGCGTACCCCCAGCGCTACGCGTACACGGGTGTACATACACAGGGGGTTCGACACGTACACGGGTGTACATACACGGGGGTTTGACTCGAACGTACACGGGTGTACATACACAGGGAGTACGACTCGAACGTACACAGGTGTACATACAATGGGGGGGTTCGACACGTACACGGGGGCTGGGGGGTTGTTGGGCGCGTATGCGGGCACATGTCTCCATGGTTGCTATAGGAGTTTGGTGCGGACGGTGTTTTTTCCATACGGTTGTGACATCGGACGCACGGGATGGATCGTAATTCTGCGGTCGGACTACACTTTTCACATTTGTACGGTAAATCGTCCGTGGACGTGTCGGACACATTTTCCGACCCGAGGACGTGTGGGGAATAATTCCCAATGCAATTCGTATGTACTTTTTCCGATGCGAATCGTAATTGGCAGTTTGTACGGCACTTGTACGATTCGTACGGTAAAAAGACCAGATACGAGTCGTACGGGGAATTTTTTTACCGGATCGTAATCGGCACCAAAGTATGTAAGCGATTTGAGAGACAATGTATCACAAGCAATAAGTAATCCTGATAATTTGTTGTAAATTATAGCATTCTACTCTATCAATTGCCCTCAAATTCTATTCACCTTTCCATACGGACATAATAAAAGCCATAATGAAATCCACTGCTTTCTTGAGTTCCATTTCAGAGAGGACCTGGCTTGGCAGTTGTGGCTGGACTGTTTCTAATGGAGCACAACAAAAGCTGATTAACATACGGTAAACAGTCAAAATATCGAAAATAAAATTTCGACCTACAATAATATCGAGTTTTAAATATCGAAGGGACAGAATATCGATGTCAATAATATCTATGGAGAGAATATCGACCCTAAGGTAAGTATGTTTATATCGATGTTAGTAATATCGAAGTTAGTAATATCGATATCAAATATATCGATGTTACTAATATTGATGTTACTAATATCGATATTTATATTATTGTTATGTATTTTATTATGTATTTAATATGGATGTGTTATATGTTTTTTGTTAAGTGTTTTACTGGTTTTAAAATATATGTATACAATTTTTATATGTTAATAATGGTTTTTTAAGTCAATTTTGTGTTTTAGTACTGTAGCGGGTTGTGGGTTTATAGTGGAATAGGGTGGGAAATAATTTAATTATATGAAATTAATTATACATTTTTAGGAATTATAAATTAATTTTAATTAATTTTTGCGTTTAAGTTCTGTAGCGGGTTGTGGGTTTATAGGGGAATAGGGTGGGAAGTAATTTAATTGTAATTAAGTAATAATTTATTTTCATTTATTGGTATTGATAATTATATTATTGTTAATTAAGTATTAATTTGTAATGAATTTTTATTAATTGGTAATTAGTTTTTATTAATTGATTAATTGATAATTATGTGTATTATTTTATTATTGGAGTGTGTTGTGCGTTTATAGGGGAATAGTCTTGGAAGTAATTGAAATCTTATTAAGTAATTATTAAATTTGTTGTTGGGTGTTGATCATTAATTAATTGGACATTAATTATTAATTGGTAAATATTTTAAATTATTAAATTTTGGTTATGAAAAATAATTTGTTGTTGATCAATCATTAATTGTGAATTAAATATGATTAAATATTATGTATTGATATTTCTAATTAATATATGAATAAGTAATTATTAATTGGTAATTAATGTTTCATTATTATTTTGTGGTATAATTTTTGTTAATTGTTCAATATCTTTTAATTGGTAATTACTTTTTAATACTTCATATGTTTTTGGTTATGAAAAATTATGTATTGTTTAATATTTATTATTGGGTAATTAATATTTATTAATTATTTTTATTAGTATTTATTATTAATTAATTGTTAATTAATTATTACTTGATAGTTATGTTTGTAATCATAATTTATTGGTATTTGTAAATAATTTTGAGTTATTTAATAATTAAATCACTAATTATTTTGAATAATTATTTTATTTATAAGTATGTTATTTTTAACTTCTACGCTATCCAACACTTTCCCTACTGTTGCACTCTCTGGAGTTGGAATAGTAATTTTTATCCCTACGCTATCCAGCACTTTCTGTACTGTTGCACTCTCTGGAGTTGGAATAGTAATTTTGACCCATACGCTATCCAACACTTTCCCTACTGTTGCACTCTGTGGAGTTGGAATAGTAATTTTACCCCTACGCTATCCAACACTTTCCCTACTGTTGCACTCTCTGGAGTGGGAATAGTAATTTTTACCCCTTCGCTATCCAACACTTTCCCTACTGTTGCACTCTCTGGAGTTGGAATAGTAATTTTTACCCCTACGCTATCCAACACTTTCCCTACTGTTGCACTCTCTGTAGTGGGAATAGTAATTTTTACCCCTACGCTATCCAACACTTTCCCTACTGCTGCACTCTCTGGAGTTGGAATAGTAATTTTTACCCCTACGCTATCCAACACTTTCCCTAATGTTGCACTCTCTGGAGTGGGAATAGTAATTTTTACCCCTACGCTATCCAACACTTTCTCTACTGTTGCACTCTCTGGAGTTGGAATAGTAATTTTTACCTCTATGCTATCCAACACTTTCCCTATTGTTGCACTGTCTGGTGTGAGAATTGTAATTTTTACCCCTACGCTATCCAACACTTTCCCTACTGTTGCACTCTCTCGAGTGGGAATAGTAATTTTTACCCCTACGCTATCCAACACGTTCCCTACCGTTGCACTCTCTGGAGTTGGAATAGTAATTTTTACCCCTACGCTATCCAACACTTTCCCTAATGTTGCACTCTCTGGAGTGGGAATAGTAATTTTTACCCCTAAGCTATCCAACACTTTCTCTACTGTTGCACTCTCTGGAGTTGGAATAGTAATTTTTCCCCCTACGCTATCCAACATTTTCCTTACTGTAGTTTTTTTTGGAGCTGGAGTAGTAGTTTTATTGTCTGTGCTATTTAATATTTTTTGTATTATTTTAGCTAATGTAATATATAATTAATTTTAACAATATTCAAATTAAATGTAATTTTTTAAATGTGTTAAATATAATTGTATAATTTTTATTCATGTTATTGTTTTATGTGTATGATGTATTTGTAATTTATAATTAGTTTTTAATAATTTATAATTAATAATTTATAAGTTATTAAAACAATTATTAAAACGGATTAAGTATATATATTATATATTATATGTATATGTTTAATCAATGTTTTATTAAATTATATATATTAATTATTAATTTTAAACATTATAAAATATATTTGATTATGTTTATTTTATTTATAAGTATTATTTGGTTTATTTAACATATTTTCTTTTAACTAAAAAATACCCTATATTTTTAAAAACGATATTTTTGACATTCGATATTTTATTTTCGATATTTCTGTACTTACCATGTTGTAGATAGGATGTCGATATTCTTGACATCGATATTTTAGCTCCGATATTTTTGTAGGTCGATTTTTTGACCTTCAATATTTTGTCAGGGATCCTTAACATACAGCTGGTTCTAATCTGGGGTGACATGGTGGGCAAAAAATGATATAGGGATGATCCAAGTAATTATATGTGACTGACATTCATTCAAGCATTCCATTCATCACCTGTTTGATTTTTTTCATTGTGATGCCCTAAGTGGCACAGATAAACCCAGATGTATGTCCTGTGCTCACTGGAACCAAGCTGCACATAATTGACGAATGCAAAAAGAACTATTGATGGACAGAATGCAGAACAATGTCATACATTCACCCCAGTACAGAGATCTGGGCTTAAATCCATAGTTTTTTTGCTCACCATGCCATTCCAGTTTGGACCCAGCCATATGCAACTCAGTCTTGACCCTGTGCCCAATGGGAACAGTCCAGCCCGAAGTGCCAGGCCAGGTCCTCCTTGGACTGGAAACAAGCATCTTAGGACCGGTTTCGGGGTTTCACCCCTCTTCAGCCAGGATAGCTTGATTCCAGTGGCATGGAGAGCACGGGACTCACGTCTGAGCATACCCGTCCCACTCGGGGTGAGAAATGCAAAAAGAACTATTGATGGACAGAATGCAGAACAATGTCATACATTCACCCCAGTACAGAGATCTGGGCCTAAATCCATCGTTTATTTGCTCACCATGCCATTCCAGTTTGGACCCAGCCATATGCAAATCAGTCTTGACCCTGTGCCCAATGGGAAAAGTCCAGCCCGAACAGACATCGAGTATGCCACACACATGGGTCCCATGTTTACTGTGCCACTAGAACCAAGCTGTACCTGAATTATGATGCGCAAAGTCCCCAAACTCGTCTTGGGTTGCTTGTGTTTCAGGTCGGCGAGGACCTGGCTTGGTTCTTCTGTCTGGTGTCTGGACTGTTCTCAATGGAGCAGGACCAGGCTGGGATGTGGCCTGAGTAATTACCTTTAGCTGACATTAATTTAAGCATTCCATCCATCACCTTTTGGGCTCTAGCAGCAGGCATTATGATGTGACAGCTCAAGGGTACTCATTTATTACAGTTGAGCAGTTACATTATTTTCTTCCGGCAGGGTGCTAGGGACCTCACAATTCAAATATAATAAGTAAATTAGGGACAGATTATTAAAGTGGGATTGCAGGCTTCCATGTTTTACATGTTAGTAATGCACATGGAGAAAATGGATGTCTGCTGCATCCCACAGCTGACAAGTAGTTTCACTGAATAAAGCATCTCACGATGTACTGTATTGAAAGCAGCTAAAGGACCAGCAAGCCTTTTTAATCTTGTTTAGTAGTTAACTGGAGATTATCTGCTTTGTCCATTAATGCTGTCTCTTTGTCATGACCAAGGTGGAAACCAGTATTTGATAGGCATCTAGATCTGTCTGTAGCTGGGTATGAAATATTTGTTCGCTGATTTGACAGATCCTCTCAAAACTAGACTATAACTACAAGAGAATAATGGGTTTAAGGCAGGAGGCTTAGAAAAGAGGGGAAGCATAGAATGTTTAAGTTAGTAATGGACAATCCCCTCCATTAGAGGCAGATTAATAATAGTTTCAAAAATGGGGCAAAATGGTTACGAAATCTGCAGAGCACTCAAATTAGTGCTAGGTCATAACTCATATCAGTTCCTTTTGCCTGACTCAGAAACAAGGAGATTTCATTTCGCAGGGTCAAGAACAGTGCTTAATTTGTGTTGGTGGTTTCTGGTGCTCGGCACCAGCACTTAATTGTCAACACCGGCACTTATGGCTGTCTGCCAGATGATGGCGCTGTTTGTCTGATTTAGATATGAGCACAACAACAGTTGTTTATTAATTAAAAATACATTACAATACACTAATTCCTTGTATAAAACCTATTCTTATAGCTTTGGTGACTGGAAGAGTCTGAATTGCCACACTCGTAGGAGTCTGATTGTTTCTTTTACTTTTAGAATGCTGTGAAATAAGCTATTATGTCCGAGTCATAGCCATTTACTTAAGGTAATGAAGACAAAGTTGATTCCCTCACTAGCAAACAGGTCAGTAATCTTTCGAGGTAAAGATGCCAAAATTGTAGCTATATTACAAATGAAAATGTCTTTAAATCAACCTTCAGGGTTCAGAGAAACGCCGGGCATGCTAACGTCAGATTGGAATTTGGCCTGATAAACCAAACTCTAGTGAGACAATCTACATTTTTAAAATGTTTATACTCATAATTTTTTGAGGATCCTGGCTCTCTTGCAAATCTGTGCAGGCAGGAAGTAAGTAAAAATTCGTATGCAAGTGCTTGGAGATCTTACTTAACGGAGAGTCTAACTACTTTTAAGTGCCTTCCCTTTGATTTTCTGGATGGAAATCAAACTGCTTTTAAGCAGATGTTTCACAATGCACACAACTACGGCTGACCCTTAGTTCAGCACCTCAAATCCTGTTCAATTCATATAGGAGTCCTGTGCACAACTCTTCCGGAGTCCGCCGCAGAAGGGCTCCACTGGGATACAGATAAGACATTTCTAAACTAATGGAAGGTGCACCAGCATAGAGTCCAAAATCAAATACTTTAGTCCTTTATGTTTCTTTTATTCTTATAGTACAACATGAAGTCAGACATCAGCCGACGCGTTTCGTTCTTTACAAAAGAACTTCTTTCGGGCAAAATAAATTAATAGTTGTAATCAGCATTGACTCGTCAAGCGATGGGATATGAGTACAGTCCCTAAAGGGGTTCTGGGGAATAACTAGTAGTATTGAGCGATCTATATAGTGCGTGTAGGCGTGTAATAGTCAAGGTTCGTACTAAACCCAAGTATAATTATACACAGCAATCTATATCATCGGTATGAGCCACATATTAAAAAGGTTCATCTCAGCAAAAAAAATTCTAATCCAGGGAATCCCATTTGGAAGCTCCGTAATACGAGACCCAGAAACGACAAATACTGCCCCAGTGATCTGGGGGGTCCTGGAGGAATCACCAGCAACTCAAACCGACGGGATGGGTTGCTGGTGATTCTGACTGTACTCATACCCCATCGCTGTCGGTGCTTTTAAACAGATGTTAAATAAATCTGCAAATTTCTTAACATCTATATTGGATAAGGAGGAGATTGCAAAAAAAAGCATGCCTGGTCGGTTATTAACTCATTCAATAAAACTGAGCCCCAACAATATTTAACCACCTATCTAAAAGTATTTTTAAGGGATAGATCCCTCATGCTAAGATTTGGCCATTATCCTACAAAGGACGGAACCCCAAAATGGGTACACAATTGGTTAACACACAGTTGTACACTATGGTGCCGATCACGATCCGGTAAAAACCGGGTACGAACCGTCGGACAGAGCATATTCTCTGTCCGACGCGTACCCGGTCGTCAAAATATACAAACATGGAATTACGATTCGCACGGAAACACCATTCCGGTACGAATCATACAAAACCCCGACCGACGAAAATAAACGTACAAATGCGATCCGGGAAAGCGCCGACGTGACGTCGGGACGCACGCAGCCTGCCATTCACGAACCAGGAATTACGATTCGCACCGACGTCATCCCGCACGGTGAATATTTTCCGGCTGCCAAAAACTGCCGGGAAATCAGGACGACGCGAACAAGGAGTACCGGTATGCGATGGACAGACAGGACGACGCGAACAAGGAGTACCCGTACGCGACGGACAGACATGGACCCGAACCTACGTGTCATCCCAGCCCTCATAGCAGTCGACCTCCTCTACAGGTTCCGACGCAGACGCCGCAGAAGGTCAGAACAACAAAGGGAGGGGGGAAAGAGGGGGGGTGGCAGGACCAGGGCAGGCCACAAAACCCCCACCAAAGCCACACAACACACATGCCCTGGACATACCTGACCCTCAGGCCCTGGTCACTACGAGGGGGTGGGGGCGTGTCCAGCTAAGCCAGGGACCGCCACAACGGAAGTTCTTGATGACGCGAACCGGCAACACAACCAGACAGGTACGTCCCGTACCCACGCCTTAAGAGCGTGGGTACGAGTCATACCACGCCCACACCTACGTCACCCCAACAATGGCGGGACGGCTAGTACCCACGTGGCAAAGGCCTGGGTACGGCCCGCACAAGCATCACATAGCGTGGGGACGGATATGTACGGATCGTACCCCCACCCCGTATGCATGGAGCGTACCCCCAACCCCAACAGCGTAAGTATGACACGTACCCCCACCCGCGTATGCAAGGAGCGTACCCCCCATGCCAACAGTGTAAGTACGACACGTACCC
Source organism: Triturus cristatus (assembly GCF_964204655.1). Classification (NCBI taxonomy): domain Eukaryota; kingdom Metazoa; phylum Chordata; class Amphibia; order Caudata; family Salamandridae; genus Triturus; species Triturus cristatus. Next base: position 217,857,336 of record NC_140591.1, on the reverse strand, counting down.
CCACCCGCGTACGTATGGAGCGTACCCCCCACCCCAACAGTGTAAGTACGACACGTACCCCCACCCGCGTATGCAAGGAGCGTACCCCCCATGCCAACAGTGTACGTACGACACGTCCCCCCACCCGCGTATGCATGGAGGGTACCCCCCACCCCAACAGTGTAAGTACGACACATACCCCCACCCGCGTATGCATGGAGCGTACCCCCCACCCCAACAGTGTAAGTACGACACGTACCCCCACCCGCGTATGCATGGAGCGTACCCCCCACCCCAACAGTGTAAGTATGACACGTACCCCCACCCGCGTATGCAAGGAGCGTACCCCCCATGCCAACAGTGTAAGTACGACACGTACCCCCACCGGCGTACGTATGGAGCGTACCCCCCACCCCAACAGTGTAAGTACGACACGTACCCCCACCTGCGTATGCAAGGAGCGTACCCCCCATGCCAACAGTGTACGTACGACACGTCCCCCCACCCGCGTATGCATGGAGCGTACCCCCCACCCCAACAGTGTAAGTACGACACATACCCCCACCCGCGTACGTATGGAGCGTAACCCCCACCCCAACAGTGTAAGTACGACACGTACCCCCACCCGCGTATGCAAGGAGCGTACCCCCATGCCAACAGTGTACGTACGACACGTACCCCCTTCCCGCGTATGCATGGAGCGTACCCCCCCACCCCAACAGTGTAAGTACGACACGTACCCCCACCCGCGTATGCATGGAGCGCACCCCCCACCCCAACAGTGTAAGTACGACACGTCCCCCCACCCGCGTATGCAAGGAGCGTACCCCAATGACAACAGTGTAAGTACGACACGAACCCCCACCCGCGACCGTATGGAGCGTACCCCCCACCCCAACAGTGTAAGTAAGACATGTACCCCCACCCGCGTATGCAAGGAGCGTACCCCCATGCCAACAGTGTACGTACGACACGTCCCCCCACCCGCGTATGCAAGGAGCGTACCCCCATGCCAACAGTGTAAGTACGACACGTACCCCCACCCGCGTACGTATGGAGCGTACCCCCCACCCCAACAGTGTAAGTACGACACGTACCCCCACCCGCATATGCAAGGAGCGTACCCCCATGCCAACAGTGTACGTACGACACGTCCCCCCACCCACGTATGCAAGGAGCGTACCCCCATGCCAACAGTGTAAGTATGACACGTACCTCCACCCGCGTACATATGGAGCGTACCCCCCACCCCAACAGTGTAAGTACGACACGTACCCCCACCCGCGTATGCAAGGAGCGTACCCCCCACGCCAACAGTGTACGTACGACACGTCCCCCCACCCGCGTATGCATGGAGCGTACCCCCCACCCCAACAGTGTAAGTACGACACGTACCCCCACTCGCGTATGCATGGAGCGTACCCCCCACCCCAACAGTGTAAGTACGACACGTCCCCCCACCCGCGTATGCAAGGAGCGTACCCCCCATGCCAACAGTGTAAGTACGACACGTACCCCCACCCGCGTACGTATGGAGCGTACCCCCCACCCCAACAGTGTAAGTACGACACGTAGCCCCACCCGCGTATGCAAGGAGCGTACCCCCATGCCAACAGTGTACGTACAACACGTCCCCCCACCCTCGTATGCAAGGAGCGTACCCCCCATGCCAACAGTGTAAGTACGACACGTACCTCCACCCGCGTACGTATGGAGCGTACCCCCCACCCCAACAGTGTAAGTACGACACGTACCCCCACCCGCGTATGCAAGGAGCGTACCCCCCATGCCAACAGTGTATGTACGACACGTCCCCCCACCCGCGTATGGAAGGAGCGTACCCCCCATGCCAACAGTGTAAGTACGACACGTACCCCCACCCGTGTACGTATGGAGCGTACCCCCCACCCCAACAGTGTAAGTACGACACGTACCCCCACCCGCGTATGCAAGGAGCATACCCCCCATGCCACCAGTGTACGTACGACACGTCCCCCCACCCGCGTATGCATGGAGCGTACCCCCCACCCCAACAGTGTAAGTACGACACGTACCCCCACCCGCGTATGCATGGAGCGTACCCCCCACCCCAACAGTGTAAGTACGACACGTACCCCCACCCGCGTATGCAAGGAGCGTACCCCCATGCCAACAGTGTAAGTACGACACGTACCCCCACCCGCGTACGTATGGAGCCTACCCCCTACCCCAACAGTGTAAGTACGACACGTACCCCCACCCGCGTATGCAAGGAGCGTACCCCCCATGCCAACAGTGTACGTACGACACGTCCCCCCACCCGCATATGCATGGAGCGTACCCCCCACCCCAACAGTGTAAATACGACACGTACCCCCACCTCGTATGCATGGAGCGAACACACACACGCGTATGTTCTAAGTGTACATATTGTGAAACAGGAGGGGTGTGTGCAGAGTCCTCCCAGCAGTGCCCAGAGACAGGAGGGGTGTGTGCAGAGTCCTCCCAGCAGTGCCCAGAGACAGGAGGGGTGGGTGCCTATCACTCCCAGCAGTGCCCAGAGACAGGAGGGGTGTGTGCAGAGTCCTCCCAGCAGTGCCCAGAGACAGGAGGGGTGGGTGCCTATCACTCCCAGCAGTGCCCAGACACAGGAGGGGTGTGTGCAGAGTCCTCCCAGACGTGCCCAGACATAGGAGGGGTGGGTGACTATCACTCCCAGCAGTGCCCAGAGACAGGAGGGGTGGGTGCCTATCATTCCCAGCAGTGCCCAGTCACAAGAGTGGTGTGTGCAGAGTCCTCCCAGCAGTGCCCAGAGACAGGAGGGGTGGGTGCCTATCACTCCCAGCAGTGCCCAGTCACAAGAGTGGTGTGTGCAGAGTCCTCCCAGCAGTGCCCAGAGACAGGAGGGGTGGGTGCCTATCACTCCCAGCAGTGCCCAGAGACAGGAGGGGTGTGTGAAGAGTCCTCCCAACAGTGCCCAGAGACAGGAGGGGTGGGTGCAGAGTCCTCCCAGCAGTGCCCAGAGTCAGGAGGGGTGTGTGCCTAACACTCATAGCAGTGCCCATGAAACGCAAAGGGTGGAGTAGCCACAGATACCATGGCCACAAATTTCAGTCAGGTGCACAAAGACCCTGCAGTACATGTACCACATGTGTGCGAGGCTGGGATTATACGCATGCATAGCGCAGAAAAGAAAACATGTACACATGAAGTCATGTCAATAGTCCACATACACAAGTACAATGACTACCAAGAATGCCACGAATGATGCAGGTGGAGACATCGCTCAGCATGCATGTGCAAAGTAGAAGGAGTCCATCACACACCCAGCTAATGTACACACAGCTCTGCGCTAAATATTGGGAACACCCTGCAGGGCAGATGTCAGGGTACACAGAGGAAGGAATACACCTTTGGACAATTTCACCATGCAGCAACTGCTTACATGAACACAGAAACCTAGCTAACACCGTGTGATGGCACACAGATCCCAGGGTCCCCCCTATGACCAGCACACTACTACATTTCCCACACAACCAACACATGATCACCACCCAAAATCATGTAGCAGCCCCACCAACAGCAATATCAGAAAAGCAGTAGTGTTCAAAGGAAACAAAAATGGCTTTAATCAGCATGATCAAAAATTGTATGTTCGTAGAAAGTTCAATATTTACAAAGCCCATAGGGCAGTCCAGAAGTCACAGCTGGATGGGGGACACAGTGGGATGCGTGTCCCCTAGCTTGCCTGCACAGTTACATTCCGTCGTCTTCCACAGGGGTGAGGGCATCATGTGGGGGGGAAGAAACAGGCACCGCAGGGACAGGAGGGTGAAGGGTAGGCGTCGTGGGTGCAGGGATGGAGGACTCCACCACAGGGGGTGGGGCAGGGCCAAAGGCGGAGGCCAGGATGTCGCTGCACACCTTAGCAAGGTCCTCCAGGGAATCCCCTGCACCCGAAGGAACCACAGGCCCCAGGGAGGGGGGGAGGGTCAGAGGGATGGGTCGCAGCGCCACTGGGGGAGGGTGTAGACAGGGGGGGCGGAATCAACCACCCTGACCGAGGACTTCCTTGACCGCTTGCGTGGTGGCGTCACTGTGGGGCTCAGGGACAGAGCGGCCATGAAGGAGTCTTTGGGGGAGATGTGGCCAGGAGAGCTGAGGGGAGGGGATTTGGAGGGAGTGGATTGGGTGGAATGCGGACTCCCACTCTGGCTGCGTGTCACACGTTTGCCCCCCGACCCAGTGGGTGTGCCTACTTCACCCTGTGTGTGCGTGTCAGGAGGTGTGCGGTGGACCTTCCCTGCTGGTGTGGTGCCTGTGTGTGTTGTGGTGGGTGCATGCTGACGTCTGGGTGTACGTGGGACAGGCATGGGAGTGGGAAGTGTGGATGGGGCAGGGGTAGGGGGTGGGACGTAGCGCTGCAGGAGACCCACTGCTTCAGTCAGTGTCGAGTCTATCGACCTCAGCAAGCTGCGTTGGTCAGCCTGCGATTAATGAATGCCCTCCAAGTATGCCTCCATGTTGTTGAGGACCTGGCTGTGGCCATGGAGGACATTAAGGATCGCAGCCTGACCAACCTGCAACTGCCGCTGGATGTCCACAGACTCGGCATTGGCGGCAGCAGTGGAGACAGGGGCAGGGGGTGCGGTGCCTGGCATGAAGGAGACATGTGGTGACCGGGCACGTTGGGAAGGGACACGAGCAAGTGGGAGGCAGCTGATGGCAATGGAGGGGGCGGGGCGAGATGTAGTGCCGCTGTCAGCTGCTGGTGCAGCCGCCGCCCACTCGGAGAGATCATCCTCGGACCCGTCAGCTTCATACTCTGTTGTGCCAGTCGACAGGTCCCCGGCTTCACTCTCCTCCGCCTCAGTCCCACTTGATGTGCCAGCCCCGATGTCACCGCTGGCACTGGTGCTCGGTCCCTCTGCTCCGTCAGTGCCCATGTCTCCCTCCGTGTCCCCCGACGATGCTGTGGGCAGGGTGAAGAGACAGAAATTAATCATACACCTGTATACATATGTCACATGAGTCCAATCTACATAGGTCACAGTGCATAGCCTGAAACAAAAGAAGAGTTACATCTACAAAACAAGGTACATATGTAGGGCATGCAAGACACAGTTGTTTGACCCACCATGCCACCGAAAAACTATGGAGAGCATGACACAATAGCAAATGAGATGGAATGGAATTTTGACTGAGGAGCAAGGCCCTGGGGACAATCCAGCACTGCATCTGCACCACACAGCGTGGCAGGAAATAGGGATGAGCAGGGACCATATCCAGGAACAAGAGGCACATGCAGCATAGGTTATACTGAAAACATGCCCACCATGACTGGCCCACTGCACCTTGAGTGCATGTCCAGACAAACATCACACACTGGCCAGTCCTAGCAAGGAGATATCAGGTTGTGATATGAAGGCCATGCCCGCACCACCCACCCCCTACATGAGACTATTATTTGGAGACACAGGAAGCACTTACATCCCTTAGTCTGGGTGAAATACACATGGGATGCAACAAATCAAGGTTGCACACAAAATACCCAAGGTGCTCCTGTCCAAATAATCATGTACAAATGGGCATCATCAGATGATTGTAACAAGACACACAGGCAATGTCCACCGTGAGTATGAACAAGGAAAATCAGGTCAGTCTGTACAGTGGACACTTGTACTACATTTCACGTCAATATACATTTGGCCAGGGGACAATGGCACAGAGCACAACCTATGCTGTAGACACAGAGATTGTCAACATATTCGGATTAGACACATGATACCTAGGAAAATATGCCCCTGGGGACAGTAGTGGCCACACAACTCCATGCTCCTGAATGGGAATGACTGCAACACACGCTACCATCCCCGCACTATGCGTACCGCACACTCATGCACATCATGTCACAGGCCACCACATAGGACATGCGTGCTGTAAGGCCTCACACTTGAGAGACTAACTCCCATGTCTAGACTCAGCATTAGTGCCAACTGACATGGAACCCACAAGACCAGAACTGGACAGGGCACAGGCAAGGTCCCAAAACCTGTTACACACCACCCTCACACATGATGCTGCAGGCATTGTACACGTGGAGAAGGTGCCAGGCTACATAACCTTGTGACAGAGTGACTTCACACAGACCAGGGAACACATTGCAAGGAGGGGAAGGGAGGCAGGAAAGCACTGCAATACTGTGGGTAACAGGATCTGCACAGCACCATTAAACCCTGGCAGTGCATCCATGGAACAGTGCACTTACAAATGCTGGTGAAACACAACAAACACACATGTACCTACCCCCTTCCTGCTGCTGCATCTCCTGTAAGCGCCTGTCCAAGTCTGGTAATACCACCGCCAGCACACGCTTGTGGATGTGGGAGAGACGACGGCGCCCGCGGTTCTTATGGCTCTCAGGTGAGTCCCCCAGCACGACCCGTGCGATCCTCCGCGTCCAGCACCGGATATCCTGCCAGCGTTTCCTCACCTGGGACAGGCGCCGCTTCCGACCATCCGCACTCCTCACGGCACTGACGGCGGTCAGCCAGATCTGCTCCTTGGCAGAGGCGCCTACCTGTGAGGATGAACAAGTGACACTACATCAATACACCTGCAACATGTCACAGAGACACATATGGGAACAAATTAGCTGGTTACAACAAGGCATGTGATGCAGCCAACACATTGCACCTTTGCCATAGGGACATACTCCTCTGGGGAAGGGTAAAAGCAGTACGTGCCAGTGAAGGTACACAGGTGGAATGAGGGCAAAGACACAATCAATTATAAAGGCGCACACTGTGCATCACACCCACCCCTCCTGACTCTGGGCACTGCTGGGAGGACTCTGCACACACCCCTCCTGACTCTGGGCACTGCTGGGAGTGATAGGCACCCACCCCTCCTGTCTCTGGGCACTGCTGGGAGTGATAGGCACACACCCCTCCTGTCTCTGGGCACTGCTGGGAGGACTCTGCACACACCCCTCCTGACTCTGGGCACTGCTGGGAGTGATAGGCACCCACCCCTCCTGTCTCTGGGCACTGCTGGGAGTGATAGGCACCCACCCCTCCTGTCTCTGGGCACTGCTGGGAGGACTCTGCACACACCCCTCCTGTGTCTGGGCACTGCTGGGAGGACTCTGCACACACCCCTCCTGTCTCTGGGCACTGCTGGGAGGACTCTGCACACACCCCTCCTGCCTCTGGGCACTGCTGGGAGGACTCTGCACCCACCCCTCCTGTCTCTGGGCACTGCTGGGAGTGTTAGGCACCCACCCCTCCTGTCTCTGGGCACTGCTGGGAGGACTCTGCACACACCCCTCCTGTGTCTGGGCACTGCTGGGAGGACTCTGCACACACCCCTCCTGTCTCTGGGCACTGCTGGGAGGACTCTGCACACACCCCTCCTGCCTCTGGGCACTGCTGGGAGGACTCTGCACCCACCCCTCCTGTCTCTGGGCACTGCTGGGAGGACTCTGCACACACCCCTCCTGTCTCTGGGCACTGCTGGGAGTGATAGGCACACACCCCTCCTGTCTCTGGGCACTGCTGGGAGGACTCTGCACACACCCCTCCTGACTCTGGGCACTGCTGGGAGTGATAGGCACCCACCCCTCCTGTCTCTGGGCACTGCTGGGAGTGATAGGCACCCACCCCTCCTGTCTCTGGGCACTGCTGGGAGGACTCTGCACACACCCCTCCTGTGTCTGGGCACTGCTGGGAGGACTCTGCACACACCCCTCCTGTCTCTGGGCACTGCTGGGAGGACTCTGCACACACCCCTCCTGCCTCTGGGCACTGCTGGGAGGACTCTGCGCCCACCCCTCCTGTCTCTGGGCACTGCTGGGAGTGTTAGGCACCCACCCCTCCTGTCTCTGGGCACTGCTGGGAGGACTCTGCACACACCCCTCCTGTGTCTGGGCACTGCTGGGAGGACTCTGCACACACCCCTCCTGTCTCTGGGCACTGCTGGGAGGACTCTGCACACACCCCTCCTGCCTCTGGGCACTGCTGGGAGGACTCTGCACCCACCCCTCCTGTCTCTGGGCACTGCTGGGAGTGTTAGGCACCCACCCCTCCTGTTTCTGGGCACTGCTGGGAGACATCAGGCATTCCCCCCCCCTGGGACCCCCCCTACAGTACATAGCATGTGTGTCACACCTGGACACAATGGCAGAAGTCACAGTCACAAAAAAAGGGACACAGTCTGTGCTAGTAGCTCTGCACTCACCTGATACCCTGGTCGCCCATACAGCAGGGGGTACTGTGGGAGGATCACATCCAACAATGCCAGGTTCTCCTCCAGGGTGAATGGCTGGGACCTCTCCACAGACCTTGACATGGTTCCAGGGAATCAGGAGCAGCAGCAGTGTGGTAGAATCGAAATATGTGAAGGCAAGTGCTCCCTCATGGGACCTGGCTGCCTTATATCTGCCTTGCTGGCCTGTTTCATGCACAGGAGTACAGAGTGATTGGTCACTCACCTTTGCATCCTATGTTTCCTCCAATCCCTTCAAACCTAGCACAGTCAGTGGGTTCTTATTGTGTTTTTTACTTCAGCATGATGTCAACCCCACACACACATTGCAACAAAGTAGATTCATTCCAACTGACTTCTGCTGTGCACCTTCCAGAACAAATTCAAACTTAAAACTTGGTCTCCATGACAACCAGCATGCATGTAGGCCTTAATACTTGTCCCTCATGTGTCCCCTATGTAAAATTGAGCTTCACCCACAGGTACGGTGCGTTCCGGGCCCCTAGGGCACCCCAAATGCATAGCAACGGCCCGTACACGCGTGCGTACGTTCACTATCACCATGGGTGTCCTCGCATATGCATACTCGTACTGGTACGGCCCGTACACACGCCTGTACGTTCACTATCACTACGAGTACGCATACGCGAGAACACCCATAGTGGTACAGACCGTACACACGCCTGTACGTTCACTATCACCATGGGTGTCCTCGCGTATGCGTACTCGTACTGGTACGGCCCGTACACACGCCTGTACGTTCACTATCACTACGAGTACGCATACACGAGAACACCCATAGTGGTACGGACCGTACACACGCCTGTACGTTCACTATCACTATGGGTGTCCTCGCGTATGCGTACTCGTAGTGATAGTGAACGTACAGGCGTGTGTACGGGCCGTACCAGTACGAGTACGCATACGCGAGGACACCCATGGTGATAATGAACGTACAGGCGTGTGTACGGTCCGTACCACTATGGGTGTTCTCGCGTATGCGTACTCGTAGTGATAGTGAGCGTACAGGCGTGTGTACGTGCCATACCAGTACGAGTACGCATACGCGAGGACACCCATTATGATAGTGAACGTACAGGCGTGTATACGGCCCGTACCACTATGGGTGTTCTCGCGTATGCGTACTCGTAGTGATAGTGAACGTACACACGCGTGTACGGGCCGTACCACTATGGGTGTTCTTGCGTATGCGTACTTACTGACCGTACACATGCCTGTACGCTCACCATCACTATGGGTACACATACGGCAGCACTCCCATAGTGATATGGGAATGTACACAGGCCCTCTTAGCAGCAGTACGGGGGTTTTCACACATCATAGTGGTGACAGGCAGCACACAGGAAGGAATAGGGCGGACATACTTGTCCATGGATGGACATCAAGGCATTGTCTGGGCAGTACTACATGTGTGGGGCACAGGTGTGACAGGCTGTGATGTGGCACATTACTCCTGAGTTGAGAAGGCACCAGATGTATGATGAGATGTGTACAGATGTAATGTGTGACGGTGCAATGTGTGCCAGGCATGCCCTTGACTCCTTTGACGGGTGCACATACACGGGTGGGGGTACGACACGTACGGGGGTGTACATACACGGGGGGTACGACACATACAGGGGTGTACATACACGGGGGGTACGACACGTACAGGGGTGTACATACACGGGGGGTACGACACGTACAGGGGTGTACATACACGGAGGGGAACGACACGTACACAGGTGTACATACACAGGTGGGGGTACGACTCTAATGTACACGGGTGCACATACACGGGTGGGGGTACGACACGTACAGGGGTGTACATACACGGGGTACGACACGTACAGGGGTGTACATACACGGGGGTACGACACGTACACGGGTGTACATACACGGAGGGGTACGACACGTACACGGGTGTACATACACGGGTGGGGGTACGACTCTAATGTACACGGGTGCACATACACGGGTGGGGGTACGACACGTACAGGGGTGTCCATACACGGGGGGTACGACACGTACAGGGGTGTACATACATGGGGGGTACGACACATACAGGGGTGTACATACACGGGGGGTACGACACGTACAGGGGTGTACATACACGGGGGTACGACACGTACACGGGTGTACATACACGGGTGGGGGTACGACTCTAATGTACATGGGTGCACATACACGGGTGGGGGTACGACACGTACAGGGGTGTACATACACGGGGGTACGACACGTACAGGGGTGTACATACACGGGGGGTACGACACGTACAGGGGTGTACATACACGGGGGGTACGACACGTACACGGGTGTACATACACGGAGGGGTACGACACGTACACGGGTGTACATACAGGGGGGGTACGACACGTACACGGATGTACATACACGGGGGAGTACGACACGTACACGGGTGTACATACACGGGGGTAGGACACGTACACGGGTGTACATACACGGGGGTACGACACGTACACGGGTGTACATACACGGGGGTATGACACGTACACGGGTGTACATACACGGGTGGGGGTGTACATACACGGGGGGTACGTCTCGAACGTTAGGGGGCTGGGGGGAGTGTTGGGCGCGTATGCGGGCACATGTCTCCATGGTTGCTATGGGAGTTCGGTGCGGACGGTGTTTTTTCCATACGGTTGTAACATCGGACGCACGGGATGGATCGTGATTCCGCCGTCGGACTTCACTTTTCACATTTGTACGGTAAATCGTCCGAGGTCGTGTCGGACACATTTTCCGACCCGAGGACGTGTGGGGAATAATTCCCAATGCGATTCGTATGGTCTTTTTCCCATGCGAATCGTAATTGCCAGTTTGTACGGCACTTGTACAATTCGTACGGTGAAAAGACCGGATACGAGTCGTACGGGGAAAATTTTTACCGGATCGTGATCGCACCTATGTGGTTTTATTAATGAAACGCTATTATATATCGTATTTACTTGCCCCGGATTGCGACAGAAGAGGCAAGCATTGTTAAAACCCATCTTTAAGGAAATTGGGGTGAGAACGTGTCGCCAAGCAATCATATCATGCTTTTCTGGGAATTCTACTAGGCTCACAACCTAATATGTAAAGTTCTTCTGTATAGCTGAAAAAAAAATAATCCAGGATTACTTTTTGTCTTCGTGATAGGAAATGAAAATAGTTATGACTAGCAATCAGGTTGATTTATCTGTATTGGTGTTTTTTTAATGCAGAGGGTTGCAATGGGTGTCAGGTGTAGAAATATTTTACCTACCCATCGCCTGTTGTAACTAGCAAGGACTGTCACTGTTAACTACTTGAATTATCTGACCCACCTTACTCTTGACAGATATTTAATTTTTAACATAACTGTTGGAAAGAATGCATGTAGACACTTTATTGTTCTAGTTGCACTTATTTGACTGCCTGTAAGGTCCCCTCATCCAATGTCTCAAGCGATGTGTTATTGAGGAATGACTGTCTGTATGGAAGGTTTTATCAGCATATAGAGAAGCTACGTAGGTGCCGATTCCGATCATGGAAAAACCGGGTACGAACCGTCGGTCGGATCGTTTTCTCCGTCCGACTCGTACCCGGGAAAAAAACATTACAAACATGCAAGTACGATTCGCACGGAAACACCATTTCCGTACGAATCGTAAAAAACACCGACCGACGAAAATATACATACAAATGTGATCCGGGAAAGCGCCGACGTGACGTCGGGACGCATGCAGGCTGCGTTTCACGAACCAGGAAGTACGATCCGCACCGACGTCACCCTGCACGGATAAAATTCTCCGCCTGCCAAAAACTGCCGGGAAATCAGGACGACGCGCGCAAGAAGCACCTGTACGCTACGGACAGCCATGGACCCGAACCTACGTGTCATCCCAGCCCTCATAGCAGTCCCCCTGCTCTACAGGAACCGACGCAGACGCCGCAGAAGGTCAGAACAACACCCAGGGGCAAAGGGGGGGGGGCAGGAGCAGGACACAAAACCCCCACCCAAGTCACAAATCATACATGCCCTGGACATACCTGACCTTCAGGGCCTGGTCACTTCGAGGGGGTGGGGGCGTGTCCAGCAACGGAAGTGGATGTACACGCGAACCGGCAACACAACAAGTCCGGTACGTGCCATACCCACGCCTTAAGAGCGTGGGTACGAGTCATACCACGCCCACCCCTACATCACCCCAATAATGGCGGTACGGCCCGTACCCACGTTCCAAAGGCCTGGGTATGGGCCGTACCCCCACCCGTGTATGTACGGCGCGTACCAACACCCCACCCGTGGATGTACGGACCGTACCCACACCCGCGTACGTATGGAGCGTACCCCCACCCCAACAGTATATGTATGGAGCGTACCCCCACCCCAACAGTGTATGTATGGAGCGTACCCCCACCCCAACAGTGTATGTACGGACCGTACCCCCACCCGTGTATGCATGGAGCGTACCCAGACCCACGTATGTTCGGAGTGTACCCCCACCCGTGTATGTACGGACCGTACCCACACCCGCGTACGTATGGAGCGTACCCCCACCCCAACAGTGTATGTACGGACCATACCCCCACCCGTGTATGCATGGAGCGTACCCAGACCCGCGTATGTTCGGAGCGTACCCCCACCCGTGTATGTACGGACCGTACCCAGACCCGCGTACGTATGGAGCGTACCCCCACCCCAACAGTGTATGTATGGAGCGTACCCCCACTCCAACAGTGTATGTATGGAGCGTACCCCCACCGCAACAGTGTATGTACGGACCGTACCCCCACCCGTGTATGTATGGAGCGTACATGGCCAGACAAAGGAGGGCTGGGTGCAGAGTCCCCCCAGCAGTGCACAGACACAGGAGGGGTGGGTGCAGAGTCCTCCCAGCAGTGACCAGACGCAGGAGGGGTGGGTGTAGAGTCCCCCCAGCAGTGCCCAGACACAGGAGGGGTGGGTGCCTATCACTCCCAGCAGTGCACAGACACAGGAGGGGTGTGTGCAGAGTCCTCCCAGCAGTGCCCAGACACAGGAAGGGTGTGTGCAGAGTCCTCCCAGCAGTGCCCAGACGCAGGAGGGGTGGGTGCAGAGTCCTCCCAGCAGTGCCCAGACGCAGGAGGAGTGGGTGCAGAGTCCTCCCAGCAGTGCCCAGACGCAGGAGGGGTGGGTGCAGAGTTCTCCCAGCAGTGCCCAGACGCAGGAGTGGTGGGTGTAGAGTCCCCCCAGCAGTGCCCAGACACAGGAGGGGTGGGTGCCTATCACTCCCAGCAGTGCACAGACACAGGAGGGGTGGATGCAGAGTCCTCCCAGCAGTGCCCAGACGCAGGAGGGGTGGGTGTAGAGTCCCCCCAGCAGTGCCCAGACACAGGAGGGGTGGGTGCCTATCACTCCCAGCAGTGCACAGACACAGGAGGGGTGTGTGCAGAGTCCTCCCAGCAGTGCCCAGACACAGGAGGGGTGTGTGCAGAGTCCTCCCAGCAGTGCCCAGACGCAGGAGGGATGGGTGTAGAGTCCACCCAGCAGTGCCCAGACACAGGAGGGGTGGTGCCTATCATTCCCAGCAGTGCCCAGACACAGGAGGGGTGTGTGCAGAGCCCTCCCAGCAGTGCCAAGACGCAGGAGGGGTGGGTGCAGAGTCCTCCCAGCAGTGCCCAGACGCAGGAGGGGTGGGTGTAGAGTCCCACCAGCAGTGTCCAGACACAGGAGGGGTGGGTGCCTATCACTCCCAGCAGTGCACAGACACAGGAGGGGTGGGTGCAGAGTCCTCCCAGCAGTGCCCGGACGCAGGAGGGGTGGGTGTAGAGTCCCCCCAGCAGTGCCCAGACACAGGAGGGGTGGGTGCCTATCACTCCCAGCAGTGCACAGACACAGGAGGGGTGTGTGCAGAGTCCTCCCAGCAGTGCCCAGACACAGGAGGGGTGTGTGCAGAGTCCTCCCAGCAGTGCCCAGACGCAGGAGGGGTGGGTGTAGAGTCGCCCCAGCAGTGCCCAGACACAGGAGGGGTGGGTGCCTATCATTCCCAGCAGTGCCCAGACACAGGAGGGGTGTGTGCAGAGCCCTCCCAGCAGTGCCCAGACACAGGAGGGGTGGGTGTAGAGTCCCCCCAGCAGTGCCCAGACACAGGAGGGGTGGGTGCCTATCACTCCCAGCAGTGCCCAGACACAGGAGGGGTGGGTGCAGAGCCCTCTCAGCAGTGCCCAGACGCAGGAGGGGTGGGTGCAGAGTCCTCCCAGCAGTGCCCAGACACAGGAGGGGTGGGTGCCTATCACTCCCAGAAGTGCCCAGACACAGGAGGGGTGGGTGCAGAGTCCCCCCAGCAGTGCCCAGACACAGAAGGGGTGGGTGCCTATCACTCCCAGCAGTGCCCAGACACAGGAGGGGTGGGTGAAGAGTCCTCCCAGCAGTGCCCAGACGCAGGAGGGGTGGGTGCCTATCACTCCCAGCAGTGCCCAGACGCAGGAGGGGTGGGTGCAGAGTCCTCCCAGCAGTGCCCAGACGCAGGAGGGGTGTGTGCAGAGTCCTCCCAGCAGTGCCCAGACGCATGAGGGGTGGGTGCAGAGTCCTCCCAGCAGTGCCCAGACGCAGGAGGGGTGGGTGCAGAGTCCTCCCAGCAGTGCCCAGACACAGGAGGGGTGGGTGTAGAGTCCCCCCAGCAGTGCTCAGACACAGGAGGGGTGGGTGCCTATCACTCCCAGCAGTGCCCAGACACAGGAGGGGTGGGTGCAGAGTCCTCCCAGCAGTTCCCAGACGCAGGAGGGGTGGGTGCCTATCACTCCCAGCAGTGCCCAGACACAGGAGGGGTGGGTGCAGAGCCCTCCCAGCAGTGCCCAGACGCAGGAGGGGTGGGTGCAGAGTCCTCCCAGCAGTGCCCAGGCGCAGGAGGGGTGGGTGCCTATCACTTCCAGCAGTGCCCAGACACAGGAGGGGTGGGTGCCTATCACTCCCAGCAGTGCCCAGATGCAGGAGGGGTGGGTGCAGAGTCCTCCCAGCAGTGCCCAGACACAGGAGGGGTGGGTGTAGAGTCCCCCCAGCAGTGCCCAGACACAGGAGGGGTGGGTGCCTATCACTCCCAGCAGTGCCCAGACACAGGAGGGGTGGGTGCAGAGCCCTCCCATTAGTGCCCAGACGCAGGAGGGGTGGGTGCAGAGTCCTCCCAGCAGTGCCCAGACACAGGAGGGGTGGGTGTAGAGTCCCCCCAGCAGTGCCCAGACACAGGAGGGGTGGGTGCCTATCACTCCCAGCAGTGCCCAGACACAGGAGGGGTGGGTGCAGAGCCCTCTCAGCAGTGCCCAGACGCAGGAGGGGTGGGTGCAGAGTCCTCCCAGCAGTGCCCAGACACAGGAGGGGTGGGTGCCTATCACTCCCAGCAGTGCCCAGACATAGGAGGGGTGGGTGCAGAGGCCCCCAGCAGTGCCCATGGAAAGAAAAAGGGTGGAGTACCCACAGATCCAATGGCCACAATTGTCAGTCAGGTGCACAAAGACCCTGCAGTACATATAACACATGTGTGCGAGGCTGGGAGTACACACATGCATACTGCCTAAAAGGGAACATGTCCACATGAAGTCATGTCAACAGACTACATACACAAGTACAGTGATCACCAAGGATGCCACGAATGATGCAGGTGGAGACATCGCTCTGCATGCATGGCCAAAGTTGAAGGGGTCCGTCACACACCCAGCTAATGTAGACACAGCTCAGCACAACATATTGGAAACACCCTGCAGGGAAGATGTCAGGGTACACAGAGGAAGGAACACACCTTGGGACAATTTCACCATGCAGTAACTGCTTACATGAACAAAGAAACTTAGCTAACACCTTGTGATGGCACACAGATACCAGGGTCCCCCCTATGACCAGCACACTACTACATTTCCCACACACCCAACACATGATCACCATCCAAAATCATGTAGCAGCCCCACCAACAGCAATACCAGAAAAGCAGTAGTGTTCTAAGGAAAAAAAATGGCTTTATTCAGCATTATCAAAAAATATTTGTGTGGATAAAGTTCAATATTTACAAAGCCCAAAGGGCAGTCCATAAGTCACAGCTGGATGGGGGACACAGTGGGACGCGTGTCCCCTAGCTTGCCTGCACAGTTCAGACGACCCTGTCTTCCACATGGGGGGGGCATCATGTGGGGGGGAAGGACCAGGCACCGCAGGGACAGGAGGGGCAAGGGCAGGCGTTGTGGGTGCAGGGACGGAGGACTCCACCACAGGGGGTGGGGCAGCGCCAAAGGAGGTGGTGAGGATGGCGCTGCACTCGTCATCAAGGTCCCCCAACGTATCCCCTGCACCCGAAGGAACCACAGGCCCCAAGGAGGGGGGGGCGGAGGAATGGGTCGCAGTGCCACTGGGGGAGGGTGTGGACAGGGGGGGCACTCAACTACCCTGACCGGGGACTCCTTTGCCCGCTTGCGGGGTGGTGTCACTGTTGGGCTCAGGGACAGAGCGGCCTTGAAGGAATCTTTGCTGGATTCGCGGCCAGGAGAGCTGAGGGGAGTGGATTTGGAGGGAGTGGATTTTGCGGAATGCGGACTCCCTCTCTGGCTGCGTGACTTACGTTTGCCCCCCGACCCAGTGGGTGTGCCTACCTCACCCTGTGTGTGCGTGCCAGGAGGTGTGCGCTTGCCCTGCCCTGCTGGTGTGGTGCCTGTGTCTGGTGGGGTGCGTGCATGCTGACGTCTGGGTGTACGTGGGACAGGCATGGGAGTGGGAAGTGTGGATGGGGCAGGGGTAGGGGGTGGGACGTAGCGCTGCAGGAGACCCACTGCTGCAGTCAGTGTCGAGTCTATGGACCTCAGCAAGTTGCGTTGGTCAGACTGCGCGGCTGAAATGCCCTCCAAGTATGCCTCCATCTGGTTGAGCACTTGGCTGTGGCCATGGAGGACATTAAGTGTCGCAGTCTGACCAACCCGCAACTGCCGCAGGATGTCCACAGACTCGGCATTGGTGGCAGCAGTGGAGACAGGGGCAGGGGGTGCGGTGCCTGGCAAGAAGGAGACACGTGCTGACCGAGCACGGCGGGAAGGGATGGAGGGGGCGGGTAGTGATGGAGTGCTGGTGTCAGCTGTGGGACCAGCCTCCGCCCCCTCGGAGTGCTCAGCCTCGGACCCGTCTGCGCCATAGTCGGTGGTGGTTTGACTGGACAGGTCCTCCACTGCACTCCCGTCGGCCTCCATGCCACTCGATGTGCCAGACAACTCTGCACTGCTGGCACTGGTGCTCGCTCCCTCCTCACGGTCCGTGCCAGTGTCTCCCTCGGTGTCCCCCGACGATGCTGTGGGCAAGGTGAAGAGACAGGAAATAATCAGACACCTGTATACATATGTCGCATGAGTCAAATCCACATAGGTCACAGTGCATAGCCTGAAAAGCAACATGAGTAACATCTACAATACAAGGTACATATGTAGGCCCTGCAACACACAGTTGGTTGACCCACCATGCCACTGACCAACTATGGAGAGCATGACACAAAAGCAAATAACATGATATGGATTTGGACAGAGGAGCCAGGCACTGGGGACAATCCAGCACAGCATCTGCAGCACACAGCGTTGGCGTAAAAAGGGATGAGCAGGAACCATGTCTATTAACTGTAGGCACATGCTGCAAAGGCAATACTTAAAAACATGCCCGACATTAATGGGTCACTGCACCTTGAGTGTATGTCCAGACAAACATCACACACTAGCCAGACCTAGCAAGGAGACTTCAGGTCTAGACATGTAGGCCTTGCCCGCACCAACCACCCCCTACATGAGACAATTTTTTGAGACACAGGAAGCACTTACATCTCTTAGTCTGGAATAAAAACACATGGCCTGCAAGAAATCCTGATTGGACACAAAATACCCCTGGTGCGCCGGTACAAATACATCATCTACAAATGGCCATCATCAGATCATTTTACCAAGACACACAGGCACTGGCCCCCGTGAGTATGAACAAGGGACATTTGGTCAGCCTGTACAGTGGACAAATGTAGCAGAGTTTACGTAAACACAAATGGTGCCAGGGTACAATGGCACAGAGCACAACCTATGCTGTAGACACAGAGATTGTCGACATTTTTGGATTACACACATGATACCTAGGAAAAGATGCCCCCGGGGGCAGTAGTGGCCACACTACTCCATGGTCCTGAATGGTAATGACTGCAACACTAGCCACCATCCCTGCACTCTGCATATCTCACACTCATGCACATCATGTCACAGGCCACAAAATAGGACATGCATGCTGTAGAGCAATACACTTTAGAGACACACTCCTATGACTGGACTCAGCATCAGTGACAACTGACATGGACCCCACAAGTACTGAACTAGACAGGGCACAGGCAAGGTCCCAAAACCTGTTACACACCAGCCCCACACATGAAGCTGCAAGCATTGGGCACATCGATAAACTGGCAGCCTAGATAACCTTGTGCAAGTGTGACTACACACAGACCAGGGTACACATGCCAAGGAGGGGAAGGGAGGAAGGACAGCACCGCTACACTTTGGGGACCAGGAACTGCACTGCACATGTAAACCCTGGCAGTGTATCCATGCAACTGTGCACTTACAAATGCTGGTGACACACAACAAACACACATGTACCTACCCCCTTCCTGCTGCTGCTTTTCCTGTAAGCGCCTGTCCATGTCAGGGAAGACGACCGCCAGCACACGCTTGTGGATGTGGGTCAGACGGCGGCGCCCATGGTTCTTTTGGCTCACAGGTGAGTCCCCCAGCAGGACCCGTGCGATCCTCCGCGTCCAGCACCAGATATCCTGCCAGCGTTTCCTCACCTGGGCTAGGCGCCGCTTCCGACCATTCGTCTGCCTCACGGCACTGACGGCGTCCTTCCAGATCTGCTCCTTGGCACAGGCGCCTACCTGTGAGGATGAAAAAGTGAGACAACATCAATACACCTGTGACATGTCACAGAGACACACATTAGAACAATTTGACTGGTTTTAACAGGGCATAGAATGCATCAAACTCTTTACACCTGTGTCATAGGGACACTTTCCTCTGTGGAAGGCAAAAAGCACTAGGTGGCATTGTAGAGTACACAGGTGGCATGAGGGGTACGACACAATCAATCATTCAGGCTCACACTGTGCATCACAAGCGACACCAGGATTATGTGCAGCACCTCAAAGCAGTCACATGCCACAGGCCACTGAGGCGCCCTCAGCAGAGTACACAGACACACACAGCCACAGGACAATCACCTGCCATTGCCAACTGCAGCTACACACCTCACTCTGCACATGTGCCACTAGACTGGGGGGTGTCACAGGTGTGGGGCTGGCCCATCACCGCAGACACACAGCACTGCTCCCTGCTCACATCAGATGGGCAGGGTATATCCATCCCTCATGCAGCTGGGGTGCTACACTCCACATATGCACTCACCCGCATGACAGGGGACTTACACACACACACCAATGTCCAGGGGACAAACACATCTTTTGTACACTCTCAGCACATGTACACTAAACAAACACACATCTGTGGGTACTGCCACCTGTCACACTGGGGGGACCACAGATTCACATAAGGACTGTAGTAACAACATTCCCAGGAGGATTAGACAGGCAGAATGTGTAATGCCACATGCAGTGATTGTCACAGTACACACAATGCAAGTGAGGAGAGCAGACACGCACCACAGCATGCTCTGGCTGGGAGACATTAGGCATTCCCCCACCCGGGACCCACCCTACAGTACATTGCATGTGTGTTACACCTGGACACAATGGCAGAAGTCACAGTCACAAAAAAGGGGCACAGTCTTTGCTAGTGGACTCAGCACTCACCTGAACCCCTGGTCGACCATACAGCATGGGGTACTGTGGGAGGATCACATCCAGCAGGGCATACGCGAGCAAACCCATAGTGAAACTGCCCGTACACGCGCGTGTACGAGCCGTTTCACCATGGCTTTGCTCGCGTATGAGTACCCATAGTGATACGCCCCGTACACACGCGTGTACGAGCCGTTTCACTATGGCTTTGCTCGCGTATGCGTACCCATTGTGATACGCCCCGTACACACGCGTGTACGGGCCGTTTCACTATGGCTTTGCTCGCGTATGCGTACCCATAGTGATACGCCCCGTACACACGTGTGTACGGGCCGTTTCACTATGGGTAGGCCTACGGCAGCACTCCCATAGTGATGGGGAACGTACACACGCCCTCAGAGCGCATGTACGGTGCATTTCACACCTGACAGTGGAGCACACAGACAGGAATAGAGCTGACATACTTGTCCAAGGCTGGACATCAAGGCATTGTCTGTGCAGTACTACATGTGTGGGGTACAGGTGTGTCAGGCTGTAATGTGGCACATTACTCCTGAGTTGTGAAGGCAATAGATGTATGATGAGATGTGTACAGATGTCATGTGTGATGGTGGACTATGTGCCAGACATCGCCTTCACTCCTTTGACATGTGTGCATGTAGTACAGAACACTTGTGAAAAGTGTCACTGCCATGGCACAGTCAACAACACACGCAACTGTCCTCTGATGCCAGCTACAGGGGTTTTCACACCTGACATGTGACTACCCGCGTTGCACGATGTGACTATGTCATGTATGTGTCGTGTGTTCCCATTAGCTTGCTGTAGGTGTTTGGTCAAATGCATCTGCAGTTGCTGCAACCAACATGTGTCTGTTTGTAGATGGCCATGGCACAGTGTTACGCATACCAGGCACATGTGGAATCCGACGTAAGGTGTGTGTGTATGCATCGACACGGAGTTTCAAAACAAGGACATATCTGCATACTCTCAATGTATGTGTGATCATTCTTGAAATGTAATCCTTCATGGCAAGGTGTGTGGTCTGTCCTTTTTCTATTACATGTGACCTGTGCCTCTAGTGTTCCGCAACCTGTCTGTGCAATAAACATCCTTCCTCTGCACATATTTGGTTGTCTGTAACTCCTGTAATGCGTCTGCCTGCTCACTTACACTGGCCCACAGCTAGTTTCATGGCATGGCATTATGAGGTTGAGAATAAACGTTTGGAGCTGTCTCTTGGTAGGAGTGTCACATGGCTGGCATATGTGTCCAGGGCATATTGCACAGACCTGACTCTGTATGTAGCATATGTGTATTGCCTGTTGACCATGTGCTCAGTACATTGACATTGGTGGTGTACTGTACTCACTCTTCGTTGTCCCTTCTAATTCACTGCAGGGCTCCGCCTCTCCCTCGAGCAATTCCGGACTTGGCTGACATGCGGGAAAATGACTGTATACGCCGCTACCGCTTCCCCCAACGTTTGATTGAGGACTTGACGACACGGCTGGCAGCACACCTCCAACCGCTACACAGGTATCCTGGTGCACTGACACCCAAGCTGAAGGTGATGGCAGCCCTACATTTCTTGGCCACGGGTACCTTTCAACATACCATTGCCCATGTCGGTGGGATGTCCCAAACCATGTTAAGCCGTGTTCTGCATGATTTTTTAGAGGCCATGTTGGAACACCTTGATGAGTTCATAAAATTCCCAACTCCTGAGCAGTTGACAGCTGTCAAGCGTGAGTTCTATGCCCTGGGAGGGATGCCCCATGTCATTGGGTCCATAGATGGAACACATGTGGCTTTGGTACCACCACAGGCACAGGAGGTAGCCTTCCGTAACCGCAAGCATTACCACTCCATTAATGCCCTTGCGGTGTGTCTTGCCAACATGGTGAGTTCACATGTCTGTGCTCGTTTTCCAGGATCAACACACGATGCGTACATCATGAGGCGTAGCAGGGTGCCTGAAATGATGCTGCAGCTGCGCAACGAACGAGCATGTATTGTTGGTGGGTATACTCTGCCAGTCCTGTATTTAACGTCATCTTCCTGTCTTACTGCTTCTCCTGACCCACTCTTGTCCATGATGTTTCCATGTAAGGGACGCTGGCTATCCCAACATGCCATGGCTGATCACGCCTCTCCGCAACCCCAGCACGGCTGCCGATCACCGCTACAACAACGCCCATGGGCAGACCAGGCGAGTGATAGAGAGGACGTTTGGCCTCCTGAAGAGCCGATTCCGTTGCCTCCACAAGACCGGTGGCGCACTCCCATATGCACCGGTGAAGGTATGCAAGATATTCCTCGTGTGCTGCATGCTGCACAACATGGCAGTGGAGAAAGCTGTGCCACTCATCCTGGATCCAGATGAGCAGGACCATCCACCCGTGGAGGATGAAGGGCTTGGGCACGAGGCAAGTGATGTGGAGGAGGAGGAGGCGGTAGAGGACATGCGGAGTCGGCTCATACGCGACTTCTTTGCTTAGTGGTGAGTTCCAGTGTCTGAGTGTGCACGCATTGGGCTGTGTGTGGCATGTGTTGCAATGTGTGTGTCCATCTGCATGTCTTCCAAGTGAGTCTGAGGTGTGTTTGGATGTGTCACTCGAGTGATGGTGCAATAGAAGAATGTTTCTCCAGAGTCATCATTGTCACCTAGCATGTTGACAACCTAATATGTGTCGAGTACATGCACATGCATGCGGATGTACTTCTTTTGGCTGACTTCTGGTGAGTCTCCCATCCACAGGTACTTGCGCATGCTGTCTGCTGGTGGCATTGTTGTGCTCCTGCTATTCCTCATGAACACAGCAACATGTGCTGAATCAGCGTTACATGCACGGACAAGTTTGAAAATCTCCTTCGGGTAAGGGATGCAGCACGGCTTTTTGGGAGTGGTATTTGTTTTGAATGTGTGTGCACTGCTCCTGTTCATGTTTGGCTACTTTGCATACATGTAGAATTACCATGGGGCACATGACCTGGAGCAGAATTCACCTGAATTGATGGTCAGACTTGGTGACAGTCATCTGTAATGGAATTGTGATGGAGCCATCAATGTGTGTAACACTGGCCTCGGAAACATACGGGTTGCACCGGGTTGACATGGTGTGTGAATTCCCCATTAGGGGCTCAATGGTGTGAAGCAGGCTCTCCGTGAGCAGCAGGGGGTGTTTAGCTGTAACCCGTCACTTGTGTGCCAGTGCCATGGATTTCCAGCATCTGTGGTGGTAAGGGGGGTGCCAGTGTTGGTCCCACGTGTTCATCCACATGACCTGTGTATCTGTTGACAGAGTTGCATTAGCATTCCGACACACATGAGTAATAAAGGTGTCCCTCTGCCTCCAAGGTGCCTCATCTCTGTCAATGGTGGTCTGTTGCCACTGTGCATGCGGCATGTCTGGCATTGTTCTCAGAGATGGTGCATATGAGTCTATGTGTAGAGTAGCAAGATGCAAGCTGTTTGTCAGGGATTAGATTCTGTATTGTGCATGATGTCCATGGCTGTGTAGGTTTTGTGGCATGTCAGTCTCCACGACGGCCACTGTGCCGCATGTGAATCCATTGTGTGTGTGTGTGCCGTGTTGAACCAGACATTCCTTCCTTGACATACACCTTTTGCATGGTTCCTTCCTGAGATCCTTGTATTTGTGTGCTACTTGTGGCATTGTTTCCTTGACATGGCGCATGCTGCTGCAGGCCCTGCTGCAAGGGCACCCAGTGTCCACACAAACGAGCTGGTGTCCATCATGGATTGCTTGCTGACATGTGCTATGCTGATCAGCAGCATCTGTGCCTCATGCGGCAGCACACTCTGCATTATGCACAAGATCCCCAGTTCCATCCACCTCAAGGCAAGAGGGAGACCATCCCCCAGGTCAACTATGACATCCGTGTCTAGTCCTACCCTGCACTCTACGGACATGTGCGTTAGAAATCCCATGATACTTGTCCACATCCAGGGTGCATCTGCACAGCTCTGCTACTACATCCGGCGACCAGGCCACATCAACGTCCAACAGAGATGGGGGGAGTGGATCACTGCCAGCTGCAGGTTGACCTTCTCAATCCACGCACACCCTCAGGATGCAGCCCACACCCACAACACAACCTTGTGGCACTGTGATCCAACACCCAATTGTGCCATCTCCATGCATCCAACCTTGGCTGCCCCACCATTCTCCACATCCACCTGACTCAAGCATGCAGGACATGGTTCTGCCACGTGTCTACACATACCTGGGACTCCCACCCCAGGACACTCCACATGATCCCTGACCTCTGCGCATGACTGTTGCTCTTCTAAATAGGTCTGTGGGCACAGTTGTGCGGGCACCCCCTCAGCTGGTTGGGCCCATCACGAGTGAGTATGGTGCTCCATGTCTGTCTTGGATGGTACGTTGTGACCCATGTGTGTCCTGTGCCAGACTCAGACACCAGGGTATGGATGGTTGGAGTTAATTCAGTAATCAGGCATGATTTGACTTTACAACACAGACATGTAGTGGAATAATGCAAAATGACAGCATCATCTTGTGATTGTGATGATTTTTATTACTGCTGGGGTACGTGGTTGGGGGGGTGACAAGAGGTGCTTGGCGGGAGTGTAGAATCCAAAGTTCACAGGGGGAGTTGGTGTCCTTGCCATTGACAGTCATCAGAGTCTGTGCCACAGTCTTTGTCAACATTGGTCAGACAGTGACCAGCAAGGCCATGTGGCAGAGAATGTCCTTTGCTGCTGTGCTGCTGTTGGGCCAGAGGGCCAGGTGCCAGGCCAGGTGACCTGGGAGATGGTGATGTTCCGCTGACTCTCACGGTCTTTTTCGTGGATGACCCACCTTCCTGCGGGAACCCTCAGACGCCTGCCTTGACGATGCAAGGGACGCTCCATCAGATGTATCCTCCTCCTCCTCCCTCCCTGTGTCTGGTGGTGGTCTACGCCTGGTGGCACAGGGAGGGTTTGCCAGGCTTTGGGCGATCTGATGGAGGGATTGGCTCACGTCCCTGTGCACCGCCAAGAGCTCTGCAAGTCTTGCCTCCATCCTGGCATGATGCTCAAACTGCAGGGTCCCCACTACCTGGGCGATGCCTCTGGAGTCACGCCGGTATGCGTCCAGGATGGTTCTGACGTGTGCCATAGCTGGGTCCTGAGCCAACTGGTCAGGTTCGCGCCTCCGCCGTCCTCCACTCCCACCACCCCTGCCCACTTGCGCCTAGCCTGCCGTTGTGAGCACATCGGGTCTCCGGGACCCCTGAGGGATGGCATTTGCGGTGTCGCCTGCCTCCTCCTGGGTGCCTGGAGAACCTTGTCCCTCCTGGACAGACTGGCTGCGTTGTTGTGTGCGGGCAGGGCTCCTGGGTGTCTCCTGGGATGTGGCAGGAATGGGGGTGGTGGTTGGCACAGTTGTACCTGACGCAGGTGCTGTAGGTGGTTGGACACCAGAGGGGCCAGGTTGGTGTGGGTCATCCACGGAGTGGTGAGAGTCGTCGCTGCCGGTGGGGTCCTCTTCACGCAGAGCCTGGTCCTGTGAGTCTTTCCCCCAGTGTTGGGGGGAGATCGATGACGTTGACCTGTGTGTGAGAGAGACAGTGTTAATTGTGTTACATGCGACATCCATGTTTCATTCTTTTTTGATTTGGCACAGTTCCTCTGGGTGGTTGGATTTGGCTAGCATTCCTCACACAGTGCACTTGTGCATGGGTATGTCCCTTGGCCACAGCTTTCGACACTTTACCTATGTGTGACACAATCTTAGTTGATGCATATTTTGGGAACGCAGTCAGCAGTGTAGTGAGCGGGCGTAGCAAGCCATGCAGAGCCGCCTTACGTGTTGCACTGTACGTGGCCAAATGGTGTTTATTCCATGCTATTTGAGAATGCAGGTAGGTAACTTAACTATTTGTGACTGGGTTCTGACGAACACAGTGGGTAGGTATACTGGGTGTAAGGTTCTGTTTGTGCCTGCAGCACGGATGTACTCGTGCACAGATTGACACATGGCCTAGTGTTTATCAAAGGTTGAAGGGGGGGTTAAGGCACTGCCAAACCTTGTCTACATGCACACAGTCCACCTGCTGACGAGCGGACATGGCCACACCACCCAAGGGTGATTTGGTCTCCCTCTGTCTCCCTTTCTCCCTCCCTCTGTCAGCCTCCTCCCTTTGTCCGTCTCCCTTTCTCCCTCCCTATGTCAGCCTCCTCCCTCTGTCCGTCTCCCTTTCTCCCTCCCTCTATCAGCCTCCTCCCTCTGTCCGTCTCCCTCTGTCTCCCTTTCTCCCTCCCTCTATCAGCCTCCTCCCTCTGTCTGTCTCCCTTTCTCCCTCCCTCTGTCAGCCTCCTCCCTCTGTCCGTCTCCCTCTGTCTCCCTTGCTCCCTCCCTCTATCAGCCTCCTCCCTCTGTCCGTCTCCCTTTCTCCCTCCCTCTGTCAGCCTCCTCCCTCTGTGCGTCTCCCTCTGTCTCCCCTTCTCCCTCCCTCTGTCAGCCTCCTCCCTCCCTCTGTCTGTCTCCCTGTGTCCACCTCTGTCTCTGTCCCTCTCTCTGCCCCTCTTCCTCCCTCTGTGTGTCACCCTCTGTCACCTCAGCCCAGCTTCCTGGGCACACACAGTTTGCAGGTCTTGCAAAGGCCATTGGCTTGTTCATGTGGGTTTGTTTCTTCTCTGCGGGCACCCATTGGGCGGAGTGTCTGAGTCTGCGCTGCTGCTGTGGCGGTGTGTGCTGACACTCTTTGCTGCGTCTTGATTGGCTGCTGTTATGTGCAAATTGTGCCTTCATACCCATGTCGTCCTGCAACGCGGCCACCATTAGTAGGCAAAACAGTACTGTGTGGGGACACACTGTTTGTATGGCTGTGCCCTTAGCCATATGGGCTGAGGGCATTGTTGTGTGCTTCAGAGTTTCTCTATGTTGGTTTTGAGGCCCACCCTCCCGGCATCAGGGACATCCTGTCTTGTGTTGGTGTTTTGTGTGGCCTGTGACTTGGCATGGCCTTGCTTGGGGCATGGGGCATGGAGGCGCTAGTGGCATGTGTGTGTTTTTGGAGTGTGGTTGTGTCTGGTGCTGGCTTTGGGGGGGTCGCGTGCATGATTGGTATTTGGGTTGTATATGGCGTTCCCCCCATGTGAGTTGAGTTGTTTGTGTACTCACCAGGCTCTCAGACTCCTTCTAGTCCGTCTACTCCCAACGGCGGCAGCTTCTCCTTCTAGGGATGGTAGTGTACCGGTCTGCTGGCCGGACCTCCTCCAGTGATGTTGGCCTGGTTGTGGTCGTCTGTCATTTTTCTCTTGACCGTCCTCCGCAGATCGTACCACCTGGCTTGGCACTCATGCCTGGTCCTTCTGGTGGCCCCAACAGCATTCACGGAATTGACTATCCTCTCCCACATGGCAGTTTTTTCTGATATGCTGGTCCGTCTGACCAATGTTCCGAAGAGCTGTGGCTCGACTCTGATGATTTTGTCGACAAGGGACTCCAGCTCGTCCTTTGTGAACTTTGGATTCTTGTTGGTGGGCATGGTGTGGGGTGTGGGTGTGGATGGTTGTGGGGGTGGGGGTGTGGATGGGTGTGGGTATGGATGGTTGTGGGTGTGCAGGTGTGTGTGTGTGAATGTGATGAGGGTGTGTTTGTGATGGTGGTTGTGTGAAGGAGTGCAAGTGTAAGGTGTATTGATGGTTGAAGTATGGTGCAGTGCGTTGTCTCTGGGGTCTGGCAGCAGTGGATCTGTTGCAAAGGATCATGGTTTGTGTGTGTTGGGCCTTTTTATTGGTCCATTTGTGGGTGTGGCTGTGTTTGAACTTTGGGTGGGTGTGTTATAAGGAGTGGTAGTGGTTTGGGCCTCTGTTTCTCTGTTTGTCAGTTGCAGGTCAGAGTATAGGATGTATTTGGCCTTGTTGGATATGTTTTGTGATGTTGTGTGCCTCGGATTGACTGTCCTTGTGTTTTTTTGGTTAGTTCTGGTTCAGTAGGAGTGTTTTTAGCCTCTGTACGGTGCGTACATGGGCCATGTTGATGTACAGTGCTGTCCTTTTCTATGGCTTAGTACGACTCGTACATGCCCGATGTTGGGTGAGGGTGCTGGTGTGTGGGACAGGGGTAGGGTGCGTACGAACACGGGCAGGGTGTTGGTCTGCACCGTCCATCGGTGGTGGTGTTTCGCACGGTACATACAAGGGGGGCTGGGTGTAGGGTCCGTACATACACGGGTGGGGGTACGGTCCGTACATACACTGGTGGGGTGGGGGTACGGTCCGTACATACACAGGTGGGGTGGGGGTACGGTCCGTACATACAAGGGTGGGGGTACGCTCCATTCATACACGGGTGGGGGTACGGTCCGTACATACACGGGTGGGGTGGGGGTATGGTCCGTACATACACGGGTGGGGTGTTGGTACGCTCCATTCATACATGGGTGGGGGTACGCTCCATTCATACACGGGTGGGGTTACGGTCCGTACATACACGGGTGGGGTGGGGGTACGGTCCGTACATACACGGGTGGGGTGTTGGTACGCTCCATTCATACACGGGTGGGGGTACGGTCCGTACATACACGGGTGGGGTGGGGGTACGGTCCGTACATACACTGGTGGGGTGGGGGTACGGTCCGTACATACACGGGTGGGGGTACGGTCCGTACATACACTGGTGGGGTAGGGGTACGGTACGTACATACACTGGTGGGGTGGGGGTACGGTCCGTACATACACGGGTGGGGGTACGGTCTGTACATACACGGGTGGGGTGTGGGTACGCTCCATTCATACACGGGTGGGGGTACGGTCCGTACATACACGGGTGGGGTGGGGTACGGTCCGTACATACACGGTGGGGTGGGGGTACGGTCCGTACATACACGAGTGGGGGTACGGTCCGTACATACACTGGTGGGGTAGGGGTACGGTCCGTACATACACTGGTGGGGTGGGGGTACGGTCCGTACATACACGGGTGGGGGTACGGTCTGTACATACACGGGTGGGGTGTGGGTACGGTCCGTACATACACTGGTGGGGTGTTGGTACGCTCCATTCATACACGGGTGGGGGTACGGTCCGTACATACACGGGTGGGGTGGGGTACGGTCCGTACATACACGGGTGGGGGTTTGGTCCGTACATACACGGGTGGGGTGGGGGTACGGTCCGTACATACACGGGTGGGGTGGGGGTACGGTCCGTACATACATGGGTGGGGGTTCGGTCCGTACATACACGGGTGGGGTGGGGGTACGGTCCGTACATACACTGGTGGGGTGGGGGTATGGTCCGTACATACACGGGTGGGGTGTTGGTACGCTCCATTCATACACGGGTGGGGGTACGGTCCATACTTACACGGGTGGGGTGGTGGTACGGTCCGTACATACACTGGTGGGGTAGGGGTACGGTCCGTACATACACGGGTGGGTGTACGGTCCGTACATACACTGGTGGGGTAGGGGTACGGTCCGTACATACACTGGTGGGGTGGGGGTACGGTCCGTACATACACGGGTGGTGGTACGGTCCGTACATACACGGGTGGGGTGTGGGTACGGTCCGTACATACACTGGTGAGGTGTTGGTACGCTCCATTCATACACGGGTGGGGGAACGGTCCGTACATACACGGGTGGGGTGGGGGTACGGTCCGTACATACACAGGTGGTGGTTTGGTCCGTTCATACACGGGTGGGGTGGGGGTACGCTCCGTGCATACACGGGTGGGGGTTCGGCACGTACATCCGCGGCTGGGGGGCATTTTGCGCGTACATGCGGGGTCTGTGGTGGGGTGTTCGGCACGTATGCGGGTACGTGTCTCCATGCTTGCTATGGGAGTTCAGTCCGTACGGTGTTTTTTGCATACAGTTGTGAAATCGAAAGGACGGGAGTGATCGTACTTGCGCGGTCGGACTTCATTTTTCCGATTCGTACGGTAAATCGTCCGGGGATGTGTCGGACACAATTTCCGACCCGAGGACGTGTGGGGGACTTTTCCGGATGTGATTCGTATGGAGTTTTTCCCATGCGAATCGTACTTGGCAGTTTGTACGCTACTTGTACGATTCGGACGGTAAAAAGTCCAGATTCAATTCGGACGAGGGAAATTTTTCCAGGATCCGAATCGGCACCTTAATAATGAAATGAAATGAAATGTTAAAACTATGACATGAACGAAATGTTACTTATGTGATGTGTTTATGTGAGCATAATGATCCAGTACGGCATGTTATCCCTAAATTACCTCAATACTAGTAATGTATTTGTTCAGAATTTGTTTATTCAGCAGAATTACTGTAGCTACTCCAATTACTTTTTAACAGACCTTTTTTAAAGAAATTTGACATGTTTATATATTCCTTGATTGTAATGATTTTTATTAAAAGGACAATAAAGGTTACTCTTACTGAGTGTGATTGTTAGAAGTTGTGTTGACACTGTTGTTGGCAGCACTGGCAGGGGCAGTGTGAAGTGCGAGCTGCGGTAGCCTCCTGAGGAGGGTCCTGGCACTTATTGTTTTACTAATTAGGCACTGGTCAAGAAGAAGCTAAAGTTAGGAGGCAGCTTCTCAGTGGCTGCCTCATGGCCCGCTCCTTCGCTCAGAGAGTTTACATTACAATGAAACAACATATATTTGTCACCTGGATATAGTCACACTTAGCCAGACTTTTATTTAGGAAAATATTAGGAATTTAATACAATTGAAGCTGAGGAAAAAACTGAGGCGAGAGCAAAAGGGTGATATATGTTTTATGGACTGTAAAGGTATTTTGTTGAATGGTTAAGTGTCACCGGGAAGGTCACAATTCCAGCACACCCTCTCCTTTCCACCTCCACTGTTGTCCCTTATCAGTCTTGAACCCCTTGCTTCTATCTCTTCTCCAACGTCCCATGCCTCTGCTCACTTTTTCACTGGTGTTTGTCTGGCCAGTCTCTGCTACATGTCTGGACCTACAGCACACCCGGATGCCCCTCCTCATCTCGAATGGAAACCAGACTGTACCCCTCGCCACTCACAGTCTTCCATTGACTCAGGCACTGCTATTGGCCCCATGCAATGCAACCTAACGTCGGATCTGCCAATATGTTGGGGTACTGAAATTCTGTACTGAACCCCAACTGTGACCACCAATATGGGCAAATCCTAGGAAAAAAGAATGCACGCCAGGGAACAGCTGTGAGTCATGTGGTCTTGTGGTATGTGCTTACGTTTGCAGGGCCACAAGTAGAGGCAATAAATCTAATTTGTGCGAACCATGCGTGTTGTCTTTCTTTAGTTTGTCCTGTATCACTTGTTCCATTGCTTTTTCCACAGGTGTGTACCATGCCATAGCTGTTGTCTTGCATTTCTGGTATCTGCTTGCTCGTTTGCACTTAGCTAGTCCATCTCTCCAAAGGACCACTATATTTGGCAGTTTTGGACGTTTGTAGACCTCCATTTATAAAGAGAGCATACTAACAGGCCCAGGGTGCAAAACATGAAAAAAGTGGAGTGGATCAGATACTCAAGCCTGAGGACACTTTGACATCACCCTTTTCTCACCTAGTTCATAAATGATGTTTTTTTATTTGTACATCAGCATATGT
The DNA here is from genome assembly GCF_964204655.1 of Triturus cristatus. Taxonomy (NCBI): domain Eukaryota; kingdom Metazoa; phylum Chordata; class Amphibia; order Caudata; family Salamandridae; genus Triturus; species Triturus cristatus. Next base: position 217,825,722 of record NC_140591.1, on the reverse strand, counting down.
CACACTGTACATTACATTGAACACCCCCTGCCTTTCACTCATTGCCAGGGGCTGATCCTCCGCTAAGGTGGAGGAGCGTCGCCCCCTGCTCTGTGAGCAGTAGTGAAAGGAAAAGTAAAATGATAATAATCAGCATTATTATAATTTTAGTTTTCCATTACCTGGTGTGGGTGGGGCAGGAGGAAGAGTGGTTTGTCCACTCTAAAGTGCGCATAACTGTTTGGCCGGCCCTCTCGGGCCAACCATTCGAGTCATGCACACTTTGCATATTCTGCTCCCAGGGTCCATTACAGCCTGGGTGCAGAACATGCCCAGGCTCCCATTCACCATCTGAGCGCTGAACCACAGCGTTCAGACCAATCACAACGCTTATTTGCAGAACTGTGATTGGCTAGGGGAGTCAGGAATCTGGGTGCTTCCTGGTTCCTGCTTCCCAGGAGCAAAAGGCGGCGGCGAGTGGACCGAGAGGCGACAGCCGGCCAGGTAGCCGGCCTGAGGGTAAGTGCTTTATTTTTTATTATATTAATTTACGCCACCCATCCTGCTCCCACCAACCACTGCCACCCCCGGTAAATAGCAGCTGCCACTGCTCTTTGCCCTTATAACACTCACAACCCTGTTTGCCTGAAATGTACATCGCCCAGTGCATCCCTGAAGCACAATGCTCACGAGTCCTATAATACCGAGTTCTCCCCTGATGCACAGCACCCAGTTTTTCGTTAGCGCATAGCAACCAGTGCTATCATTGGTTACATTACAGAGAGGTATCTCGAAGCACATTATCCACTTCCCGGCTGTGGTGCCTCATCCGCTCCCATGATGCACAACACCCAGTGCACTTCTGAGGTATAATATCCAGGACTCCCATGATGCAGATCACCCAATGCCTCCCTCAGGAACATCAGTGACTCACTGAGGCCCATGATACAGGGCTTCCCTGAAATTCATCACTCAGTGTTCCTGTGAGTTGCATCACTTAGTGCTCATCTAGAGGACATAATCCGGTAGTCCCTGATGTGCAGCATTTTGTGCTTCCCGATGTGGTATGGTATGTGGTGTTTCTATAGTGAAAACCTACAGTCAGTGTAACCCTGTTCAGGTTGAAATGCAATGATGAGGTCAACGAGTGGTTATAAGGGGAGCTGGGCTGTGAGAGTGGAAATGGACTCTTACTGTGTTGTGATGTAGTGTTCTTTAAAAAGTGTGTCTTCAGCTTTTGAGGCACTCCTGATGGATATCAGGATCTCATTCCAGAAGCTGGGTGCATAGAAAGAGATGGTCTGTTCAGCAGCGTCTCCTCCTGCAAATTCAAGCATAAAAAATAAAATGATAGTACACAATGTTATCTTTTTCTTTTTCGTCCTTCAGGCTGCTGAGCGTCGGAACCAGTTGGGTGGGGCCTGATGGACAGCAGCTGCAGCAGGGGGAGGAGGAGTGGTTGGCACTGCAAGTGCGCATGTTGGATTTGAGGGGTGTCTTAGGGCGGCCAATCTGACATACGCACTTAGATCTTCCCACCCAAGCTGTGCTGCACAGCCAGGAGGAGACAAGGCACAGACTCCCAGTCCCTCTGTGAGTGTAAAACCAGCCACTTAGACCAATTTAATGCTGGGTAATAGAATTACCAGCATGAGAGCAGTGTCTGGATTGGCTATTGGGAGTCTGGAAGCTTGTGTGTTGTGCACCACTATGGACTGTCGGGAGTCGGAGTGAAACCACAGAAGACTCCTGGATTGTCAGACCCCGTCGCCCTGCTATCTCACTGGGTTACCAGATCCCTGGTACCTGGATTGTAAGATCCCTGGAGACCCGAAGCACCGATATCTATGCCCCGCTAGTCTGGCAATCATTACACACGGATTGTAGCCCCTTTTTTATGGCATCCCAGGTTCAGTACCGACGGCAAAAGATGACCCACCTTTGAGAGTTTGCAAATATATGAAAGTGCACTGATTGTAAATATATGCCTTGCTGCTGTGTGATCCAATTAGACAATATGGTCTGGTCCGACTGATTGTTTTTGTGGTGATTACTCAGCTCTGTTTTTAAGAGGATTAATGGTTATGATGTTGTTTCTCTTAATTTGGATTTATGGAGTGTTTTCCACCTACGCATGATTGGGGTTATGCTGTTTGACACCCCTCGCGCACTCTCATCACAATAGGTTGGGTTGTTGGTACTTGCTCCTTTTGCACTGGGTGGAACAACAGAACTGCAAGTACCAGAATGCAACGCTGTGGGATTGACAGTTTCTGATAGCCGTGGCTCGAGCTCCAGGATGCAGCAAAAGACCCTGGCAGTGCCGCTTGTGTCCTGCTGTTTCATTTTGTAATTGTAATGATTGTTTATAACTGTGATGTTAAAAGCTGAGGCCTTGGTTTACAGTAAACCAAAATGATACTGGGAACAACACACCTGTGAGTTAAAACATTTGCTGGGGGATAATATTGTTGTCATCTGATATAAACCAAAAGTTATGCAATAAGTGTGATGTAATGCTCCGTTCCAGGTTTTTTTATTCAATTCTGGGACTTATACTGCAGCTTTTTTAATGAGATAAACAAACCAAGGATAAGTAGGCTGCAGATCAGGAACAAGAGTATAGATATTACCAAGGGTGTGGATAGGAGGGGACAGATTTTGAAATTCATTTGGGCAAACAGTAAAAATGCAAAACAATTTTGATTTTGGAGATTCTTTTGAATGAGTACCCATTAGAATTTCGAGGTTTGTAAACATTTTGATTTTTACCCAGACAAATGTGTCGGAGGTCACTGGCTCCTGTCAAAAATAAATCTAGAGCCCTGCCTCTGAGCTCGAGGAAGATCTTGCTGCTAGCCGAGCTGTAGTGACAGAGCAGCCTCGGCTTTGGTGTGGGAACAGATATGATGACAAAGTGGTCTCTGAAGGAAGGGACGATTGTTAGTCCCCTGGGAGATGTGTTCCAAAAGGAGTCAAGATGAAGGCGTAGAGGAAGGATTTACCTCCAGTGGAGTAGTACCAATCAAACAGTTTATGACCTCAGCTTGCAGATGTTTTTGCACTAATCAGAAATGATGGCGTAGAGCAGTCTAAGCTCTAGGCCTGGTGAAGGTTTTCGCTCCAGTTGGACAAGTGTTCATACAGCCATCAAGTTTGAGGTGGGAGAGGCAGGTCCCCTCAAGGCAGGTATTTTTATACTGTGATCTAGGGTCTGGTTCTGCGGTTATACTTAAAAAGCAACTACCTACATCATTAGCATATCAAATCTCTTTATTGATGTCATAATTACTTTCACAATTGCCTTATTAACCTCTTTGCCTACTCAAATTTGCTTGATAATTCACAATTTTTCAAAACTTTCTCGGGGGGAGAACCCCCCCCCCCTCACCGAACTCCCCTTATGACAGTTAGGCTCGCTCGCTACGCTCACAGCAGGTCACACATCAATAATGTTTATGCTCTTACCACTTTCGAATGGCACCAGCCGCCACTGCGTCTGTTGCCCTATTGTTTTCCTTTTTACACTTCGTCTCCAGTCTGATCAAATCCTGGATCAGTGGGTGCTACAAGCCACTGGAAGTGCTGGGTTTGTCAGCCTGATGGTGAGAGGTGAAGGTCGTGACTGCTTTGTCTCCTCTGATGTACACAACTTTCTGCTTCCTGCTCAGCATCCCTATTTGCTGTGCTGATTCACATCACCCTGTGTGTCCTCCTGCATGTGCTTGTGCATGATTGTGGGTCTGTGTACATTGTTGCCTGTAAACAAATCCATGTATATCTTCATCTGCTTTAATTACTTATTGGTTTTGTCTATGCTTATTTTTATAATGCTCATCTATCCAGATCCTTCCACTATTAGGACTTGCTGCATCATGGACCATAGACAGAGCTGTGTTTTATGTCATTCTGACATTGTATAATTAGGAAAACCTCATAAAAGCCTACCAACTGATTGGCAAGAAGCACATTAAAAAAGACAATTAAAAAAGTGCTACGAAATCAACACAAAAGGAAAGGGGGCTTGATTAGCCCCGAAAAAGAGATGAGTACTTCGAGAAACATAGTCTTTTGTCCTGATCCATTACAGCTGTAACACCATCTTTATGTGAGGGCTTCGGGTCGTGCTAAGAGCCTCTCCCGTGCCGCAGTGAGAAAGCGTGTATTAAATCTTTCTAAGACTAGCAAGATAATCTAATGAGGCATCCCACCCATCAGACCATGCACATCTGAAAACCTTGTATTTTTAATAAATTTGCTAGCATTTATTTTAAGACAATCTTTTCATTCCTCAAGCAGTACTTTACAAAAGACCCGACTCTGAGCTGACCATGAATGCTCACATTAACAACATGACCTACTTAGATAATAATTTAATATACTCCATAATTTAATATCTCTGTTGTCGAACTAGGCTGAGTTAGAAGCTTGGGCACTTGCAGCGTGTCTTTGTGGGCTCTCTTCAGCAATACTTTCCTAAATTTATGGATTATTAGGAGTTATAATTATTCAGCTTCCATGTACCTAGCCTGCTCCTTTGAAATTGTATGGTTTTAGTAAGGGAATATAGATATATATATATTACCTACTGGCGGTCGCCAGTAGGTAGTTATAGTTAGGACCACGTTTCCATAGGAAATCCGCAACATTCTATTTTGAATAACTTTGGCGCCGGTCGACGAATCCTCGCGAATTTTTCAAAATAGGTGGGGCGTTGAGCTCCGCTCCTACCCTGAAAGTCTCGGGGGGATTCGTCAAGCGGGGGCTGAGATAAAAGGGGGGTCCCAAAACGCGTTTTTCCCATGCATTTTTCCATAGGACCTTTAGACAGGGCTACAGCCCGAACGGCTGAACAGAATTACTAGAAATTTGGCAGAGAGGTAGTCCTCAGGTCAAGGAAGTGCCTTTTGTAGGTTTGGTGTAAATCTGTTCAGTAGATTCTGAGAAAATAGCCTTTAAATCAATATATATATCTGAGCCAGCTTACGGTGCGCTTACGGTACGCTTACCGTACGCGTACGGTGGCGTGCGCGAGCGCGATTCTGATTGGCTCTTAGATCTTAGTAAACATTCGAATCGGCCGAAACCAGGAAGCGGCGGCCGCCATTTTCTCTCTCGCACTGAGACTGATGATTAACACACAAAGCACAAAAACATATAAAGGGGCTGTTTAGACAGCTCCCACACACATAGCCATGTTGAGGGAGTCCCCAACGATCCCCCAAGGCCAAAAACTGAATTTTAATTTTTTCGCTAATTTCGCCGATTACGCTTACCGTACGCGTATGGTAAAAAAATATTTAAAAAATAAATAAACTATCCACACTCTCCCCACCCCGTGTGCAATTGGTGCCCGACGGGCACCAATTGTGCATGGCATATACTTATGATATGAAAAACTAAAATATAAAAAAAAAAATATTTAAACAAAAAATTATCCACACTCTCCCCACCCCGTGTGCAAATGGTGCCCGACGGGCACCATTTGTGCATGGCTTATAACCGGTGCGAAAAATTAAAACATTACCTTTCAAAATGAAGTGCATCATATGTCCTCCATGTGCGCACAGTGCGCGAAGCGCATCGTGCGTACATGGCCCATCTAGCGTAACGTGGGCACGCGGTGCGCGTAGCGCACCGCGTGCCCACCGTGCGTGCACGGCACTAACTGCGTAAAGTGGGCGCGCGGTGCGCAAAGCGCACCGCGTGCTCACTGTGCGCGCACGGTGCGCGAAGCGCACCGTGCGCGCACGGAACGAACTGCGTTAAGTGGGCGCGCACGCCACGAATGGCGTAAAGTAACTTAGCATTTAAAAAAACGTACAAATTCACTGAAAAAACCATAGGTTTCACACACGTTATAGTTAGGAATTAGCATTTAAAAAACCTTGCAAATTCACTGAAAAAACCATAGGTTTCACACATGTTATAGTTAGCGGAAATTTTACTGATAAAAAACCAATGAAATTCCCCCGTTATAGTTAGTGCAGGCAACTATAACTCACGCGACCGCAATCTTCTGCTGATGACATATGTGTCTTTATGAAAAAAAAATATTTGTAATATATGTATAGCTAAAAATGTATGGAAGAAGACATGGGCAAATAAGTGTCTAAATACAGTATTAGCATCAGCAGAGGATTGCAGTCGCGTGAGTTATAGTTGCCTGCACTAACTATAACGGGGGAATTTCATTGGTTTTTTATCAGTAAAATTTCCTCTAACTATAACATGTGTGAAACCTATGGTTTTTTCAGTGAATTTGCAAGGTTTTTTAAATGCTAATTCCTAACTATAACGTGTGTGAAACCTATGGTTTTTTCAGTGAATATATATATATATATATATATAGCTATAAATATAGATATATATCTACATATGTATATATTCCCTGAAAGAAACAAAGGTAATAGGGACGTTATTGTTAGGAATTAGCATTTAAAAAACCTTAGAAATGTATATATATATGTGTGACCGGTTTTTTACTATTGCACTTGCACTATAGTGAGAAATATTTGCTGCTAAATTGACTGAGTTGTTACATTTCATATCTTCCCCGGTATCTCATTTTACTAACTAGTTTATGCATGATATTTATAGGATGTTTCAGGCCTATTGCAGTCACTATGTATTCTTGAGTTGCATATTATTATTATTTATGCTATTCCTTTAGAGATTTGTCATCTAAGTGTGGTATTTAATTTGGACACTTGCCCATAATTCCTTGAAAGACATTACCAATTGTGATGTAGGTTACAATAGGAGTGGTTTTAACATTTTCCAATACCCTATGTAACGATTATGGAAACCACTCCTATGAACTTATTTACTTTTTTCTCATGGAAATTTGGCGTATTTTGCACATGACTACAATTACAAAATAACAATGATCAGATGTACTGTATTGAACAGTAGAATGCCGTAGTCTGATTTCTATATTATTGAGCCAGGATAGCTTGTTTCTTAAGCTGGTTGTGCCTTTTTTTCTATTTAACATGTCACAATATGGAGACACATGCGAGGAGCGAAACGCGTCATGAATTCGTCAATAAATCGTCACTGCTTCACCCACCTCCGTGTTGTGGGATTCCGTAATTTATTTCTGGAGTTGGGAGGTCCGTGTCTGTGGTTCCGCTGAAAGAAGAGGGCGGACAGGACTGTTTCTAAATATATATATATATATATATATATATATATATATATATATATATATATATATATATTACCTACTGGCGGTCGCCAGTAGGTAGTTATAGTTAGGACCTATTTTTCATTGAAAATCCGCAACATTCTACTCCCAATAACTTTGGCGCCGATTGACGAATCCCCGCAAAATTTCCAAAATTTTTGGCCAGCTCCGGTCCGCTCCTATCCTGAAAGTCTCAGGATGATTCGTGTAATGGGGGCCGAGAAAAAAGGGGGGTCCCAAAACGTGTTTTCCCCATGCAATTTCCCATAGGACTTTTAGCCGCAGCTACAGCCCAAACTGCTGAACGGAATTACACCAAATTTGGCAAAGAGGTAGTCCTCAGGTCAGACTTCTGCCTTTTGCTTAAATGGTGTCAATCTGTTCAGTAGTTCCTGAGAAAATCAAAATCAAAATCACATACATATCTGGGCAGAGCCTAACAACACATCTCATCGTGAGATCTGATTGGCTGTCAGCACTTCATCCAAGAAGTGTTGGCAGCCATCTTGGGACCTGCATTCATGATAGCACCTCATTAAAAAGCATTGCAGTTAATAGAAGGTTTTAAGACTTTAGTTACATTATAAATCATTTGTTAATGGTATCATACTCATTTTAGGAATTCTGGTGTGTTCTAAGGTGATTTTACCACGTGAAAAAGCCTTCTGCTGGGATATCTTGAATCATGTTTGAGAGAAAAATATTTTCTCATGCTTTTCCCACAGAGGTTTGGAAGGTGATCTATAAGCTAACCTGAGAGCATATTTTCTGTAAATTCACATTATCTTTCTCAGTCATGTGAGAATGAAGTGTGACATTCTCAGTAAAACATGTACATCCCACAAGGGCAGAGACTGACAGTTGATTCCTTTGTGTTCTACTGCAGCTTCCCAGAGTGTTCTAAAGAACAACTAGAGCGCTAACAGTCCTTTTTATGACAAACGTATGGCACACCCGAAGCCATCTTGATTGGAATAAAGTGGTAACTCTTAAAACATTTAATTTAAAAAGGAACAAAATGAGGGGGTTCATTTTGCCATAAAAAGTATGATTAGTGCTGCAGAAAGAAAAATTAGGGCACATTTTGAGTGACTTCTCAAATCCTCTTCTATTTCATTAAAAAATTCTGACATGCAGACTGAAACATGCACTTTGAATACCAGCAGCAGACTTCCCTGGTGAGCAGTAGCTTTACTACAGTGATCCAATGAACAACTAGAGTGCTAACATTCTGAATTCATGGCAAATGTGTGACACATCTGAATGCCTTCTTGATGGAATCAAAGTAAAAAACTGAAAGTATTCCTACTGAGGAGACTTTAGTAAATGAGGAAATTAGGAAACTTCATAACAAATAAGTCTCCCAAGATGGCCACCAGAGACAAAAGAGCCCAAATGTAGCACAAATATCACCCAGATGTAGCCCAAGTATAGCCCAATGACAGAATGTCCCAGAGTGTTCTAAAGAACAACTAGAGCACTAACAGTCTAACGTATTACAAAAGTATGGCACACCTGAAGCCATCTTGATTGAAATAAAGTGGCAACACTTAAAACATTTAATTTGCAAAGGAACAAAATGAGGGGGTTCATTTTGCCATAGAAATTATGATTAGTGCTGTAGAAAGAAAAATTAGGGCACATTTTGACTGCTCAAATCCTCTTCTATTTCATTAAAAAATTCTGACATGCACACTGAAACATGCACTTTGAATACCAGCAGCAGACTTCCCTGGTGAGCAGTAGCTTTACGACAGTGATCTAATGAGCAACTAGAGTGCTACCATTCAGAATGTATGGCAAATGGGTGACACATCTGAATGCCTTCTTGATGGAACCAAAGTAAACAAGCATTGAAAATGCAATAGGTCTCGCCCTCGTTTAAGTTAAAGCAATTCTGTTTGTAATTAGGTGGCTCTTTAGCTTTGTTTGTATTAGTGTTTTTCAAACGTTCATGTACATAACATGCATATGTATGCATATGTATATATGCATTTATATTTGTATTTATATAGATCTGCAGATTATATATGTTTATATATGTATGTGTATATATATATTTACACACATATATAAATGCATATGCACATATATATGTGCATATGTGTGCTTGTAGAGAGAGGTAGCGAGAGGTAGAGAGTTAGAGGTGTAGCGGTAGAGGTACAGAGGTAGAGAGGTAAAGGTAGAGAGGTAGAGGTAGAGAGGTAGAGAGGTAGAGAGTAGTAGAGTGAGGTAGAGAGTGGAGAGTGAGAAATAGAGAGTATAGAGTGAGTAGTAGAGAGTAGTAGAGAGGGTAGCAGAGAGTGAGTAGTAGAGAGTAGTAGAGTGAGTAGTAGAGAGTGAGTAGTAGAGAGTGAATAGTAGAGAGTGAATAGTAGAGAGTGATTAGTAGAGAGTGAGTAGTAGAGAGTAGTAGAGTGAGTAGTAGAGAGTGAGTAGTAGAGAGAGAGTAGTAGAGAGTAGTAGAGAGTGAGTAGTAGAGAGTAGTGGAGAGTGAGTAGTAGAGAGTGAGTAGTAGAGAGTGAATAGTAGAGAGTAGTAGAGAGCGAGTAGTAGAGCGTGAGTAGTAGAGAGTGAATAGTAGAGAGTGAGTAGTAGAGAGTGAGTAGTAGAGAGTAGTTGAGTGAGTAGTAGAGAGTGAGTAGTAGAGAGAGAGTAGTAGAGAGTAGTAGAGAGTGAGTAGTAGAGTGCGTAGTAGAGAGTAGTAGAGAGTGAGTAGTAGAGAGTAGTAGAGAGTGAGTAGTAGAGAGTGAGTAGTAGAGAGTGAGTAGCAGAGAGAGAGTATTAGAGAGTAGTAGAGAGTGAGTAGTAGAGTGAGTAGTAGAGAATAGTAGAGAGAGAGTAGTAGAGAGTGAATAGTAGAGAGTAGTAGAGAGGGAGTAGTAGAGCGCGAGTAGTAGAGTGAGTAGTAGAGTGAGTAGTAGAGAGGGAGTAGTAGAGATTAGTAGAGAGTAGTAGAGAGTGAGTAGTAGAGAGTAGTAGAGAGTGAGTAGTAGAGTGAGTGGTAGAGAATAGTAGAGAGAGAGTAGTAGAGAGTGAGTAGTAGAGAGTAGTAGAGAGGGAGTAGTAGAGCGTGAGTAGTAGAGTGAGTAGTAGAGTGAGTAGTAGAGAGGGAGTAGTAGAGATTAGTAGAGAGTAGTAGAGAGTGAGTAGTAGAGAGTAGTAGAGTGAGTGAGTAGTAGAGAGTGAGTAGTAGAGAGTGAATAGTAGAGAGGGAGTAGTAGAGAGTAGTAGAGTGAGTGAGTGAGTAGGAGAGTGAGTAGTAGAGAGTGAGTAGTAGAGAGAGAGTAGTAGAGAGCAGTAGAGAGTGAGTAGTAGAGTGAGTAGTAGAGAGTAGTAGAGAGTAGTAGAGAGTAAGTAGTAGAGAGTAGTAGAGAGTGAGTAGTAGAGATTGAGTAGTAGAGAGTGAGTAGCAGAGAGAGAGTATTAGAGAGTAGTAGAGAGTGAGTAGTAGAGTGAGTAGTAGAGTGTAGTAGAGAGAGAGTGGTAGAGAGTGAGTAGTAGAGAGTAGTAGAGAGGGAGTAGTAGAGAGTGAGTAGTAGAGTGAGTAGTAGAGTGAGTAGTAGAGAGGGAGTAGTAGAGATTAGTAGAGAGTAGTAGTAGAGAGAGTAGTAGAGAGTGAGTAATAGAGAGAGAGTAGTAGAAAGTGAGTAGTAGAGAGTAGTAGAGAGTGACTAGTAGAGAGTGAGTAGTAGAGAGAGAGTAGTAGAGAGTAGTAGAGAGTAGTAGAGAGTGAGTAGTAGAGAGTAGTAGAGAGTGAGTAGTAGAGTGAGTGGTAGAGAATAGTAGAGAGAGTAGTAGAGAGTGAGTAGTAGAGAGTAGTAGAGAGGGAGTAGTAGAGCGTGAGTAGTAGAGTGAGTAGTAGAGTGAGCAGTAGAGAGGGAGTAGTAGAGATTAGTAGAGAGTAGTAGAGAGTGAGTAGTAGAGAGTAGTAGAGTGAGTGAGTAGTAGAGAGTGAGTAGTAGAGAGTGAATAGTAGAGCGTGAGTAGTAGAGTGAGTAGTAGAGTGAGTAGTAGAGAGGGAGTAGTAGAGATTAGTAGAGAGTAGTAGAGAGTGAGTAGTAGAGAGTAGTAGAGAGTGAGTAGTAGAGTGAGTGGTAGAGAATAGTAGAGAGAGAGTAGTAGAGAGTGAGTAGTAGAGAGTAGTAGAGAGGGAGTAGTAGAGCGTGAGTAGTAGAGTGAGTAGTAGAGTGAGTAGTAGAGAGGGAGTAGTAGAGATTAGTAGAGAGTAGTAGAGAGTGAGTAGTAGAGAGTAGTAGAGTGAGTGAGTAGTAGAGAGTGAGTAGTAGAGAGTGAATAGTAGAGAGGGAGTAGTAGAGAGTAGTAGAGTGAGTGAGTGAGTAGGAGAGTGAGTAGTAGAGAGTGAGTAGTAGAGAGAGAGTAGTAGAGAGCAGTAGAGAGTGAGTAGTAGAGTGAGTAGTAGAGAGTAGTAGAGAGTAGTAGAGAGTAAGTAGTAGAGAGTAGTAGAGAGTGAGTAGTAGAGATTGAGTAGTAGAGAGTGAGTAGCAGAGAGAGAGTATTAGAGAGTAGTAGAGAGTGAGTAGTAGAGTGAGTAGTAGAGTGTAGTAGAGAGAGAGTGGTAGAGAGTGAGTAGTAGAGAGTAGTAGAGAGGGAGTAGTAGAGAGTGAGTAGTAGAGTGAGTAGTAGAGTGAGTAGTAGAGAGGGAGTAGTAGAGATTAGTAGAGAGTAGTAGTAGAGAGAGTAGTAGAGAGTGAGTAATAGAGAGAGAGTAGTAGAAAGTGAGTAGTAGAGAGTAGTAGAGAGTGAGTAGTAGAGAGTGAGTAGTAGAGAGTGAGTAGTAGAGAGTAGTGGAGTAGTAGAGGGTGAGTAGTAGAGAGTAGTAGAGAGTGAGTAGTAGAGTGAGTATTAGAGAGTAGTAGAGATTAGTAGAGAGCGAGTAGTAGAGAGCAAGTAGTAGAGAGTGTGTAGTAGATAGTGAGTAGTAGAGAGTAGTAGAGAGTGAGTAGTAGAGAGAGTAGTAGAGAGTGAGAAGTAGAGAGAGTAGTAGAGAGTAGTAGAGTAGTAAAGAGTGAGTAATAGAGTGAGTAGTAGAGAGTAGTTGAGAGCGAGTAGTAGAGAGTGAGAAGTAGAGAGTAGTAGGGAGCAAGTAGTAGAGAGTGAGTAGTAGATAGTGAGTAGTAGAGAGTAGTAGAGAGTGAGTAGTAGAGAGAGAGTAGTAGAGAGTGAGTAGTAGAGAGTGAGTAGTAGAGAGAGAGTAGTAGAGAGTGTGTAGTAGAGTAGTAGAGAGTGAGTGGTAAAGAGTAATAGAGAGTAGTAGAGTGAGTAGTAGAGAG